>NC_140580.1:1185889122-1187089122 GCF_964204655.1 Triturus cristatus | reverse complement strand
ATCTCCGGTGAGTGGGGCCCGTTAGCGGAGGAGGGGGGAGTAGCGGGGCACAGTGTCGGTGTCCGCCCCTGTGGGGCCTCCCCCGAAGACATCGGGAGTGTCTGTGCCGGCCCAGATTCCTCAGCTGCCCCGACTGGCAGTGGGCAGCTGCAACGAGCCAGCCACATTGTGGTGAAGCCCCTCCCCGGAGTGAGGGCTCCCACGGCGATATTTTGGGGCCTGTTTCATCCTGCCCTAGCCCCGGAGTGGGGCTCGCACCAACTCCAGGTTTAATTACTCACCGCAGATACCACGTGTGGGGGTCCTTGTGAATGTAGAGGCCCCTGGTGACTGGGCAGTGGCGCCAGCAGGGCATCGGCAGCGTCAGAGGCAAAGACTGTGGGCGCTACCATGCGTGCACTGTGACAATGAGAGTAGGCCTAATGACTTCCTGCCAATGTACCTGCGAATAGGTCAAATGCCCCGTTTTAAAGCGCTGATGCCTTGCTACGGGCAGCGCTAGGTGTATCTGCCAAGTTCAAAGTGCTATTCAATTGCCATGTGCAGCGCTATGTTCCTAGGCCTGATTTAAAGTGCTATTCAATTGCCATGTGCAGCGCTATGTTCCTAGGCCTGATTTAAAGTGCTATTCAATTGCCATGTGCAGCGCTATGTTCCTAGGCCTGATTTAAAGTGCTATTCAATTGCCATGTGCGGCGCTATGTTCCTAGGCCTGATTTAAAGTACTATTCAATTGCCATGTGCAGCGCTATGTTCCTAGGCCTGATTTAAAGTGCTAGTCATTGGTTATGTGCAGCGCTATGTTAACAGGCTCTACGTGAAGCGCCATTGGTTCGTAATGTGCAGCGCTCGTTTTAGATGCCAGGGTTTGATGTGTTGATGCACTGCCTACCCTAATTTCTGCCTCAGGCTCAGGAGTCAATCATATTGGTGATGCATAAGGGAATGCCATGATGTTTTTATTCCAGGTGTCCCGGACTATTGCTGATGTTGTGCCATGATGCTTTTCTTGCAGGGTGGCAGCTGATGGACTTATTTTTACTATCTTCTAAATCGCAATGATTCCGGCAGGGGCCCGAGTGGCCCTGCCCTGTACATAATTCCCCCCTGTAAATTTGAACCGAGCGCCAGTTGGCGCAGTGTAGAGATTACCTGACACCTTGTGGTTTTGACAATACAAAAGTTATTTTTACCTAAACTGGTGTAGTGTCTCTTTTTGTAGTGTGTCTTGTGTGTCGCCTGTGTGTACTGCGTGGATGCTTTGCACATTTCCTCCAGAGTTTGGCCCACCCGCTCTGCACCACGCTACCCGTTTCCAACAGTCAGGATAAAGGAAATATGAGGAATAGTGAGGGGAAAGGAAAGATTCCTAATAGGATGAAGGAAAGATTACTAATAGTCAGGATACAGGAAAGATTACTAATAGTCAGGATAAAGGAAAGATTACTAATAGTCAGGATAAAGAAAAGATTACTAATAGTCAGGATAATGGAAAGATGAGGAATAGTCAGGATAATGGAAAGATGAGGAATAGTCAGGATAAACGAAAGATGAAGAATATTCAGGATAAAGGAAATATTACTAATAGTCAGGATAAAGGGAAGATTACTAATAGTGAGGATAAAGGAAAGATGAGGAATAGTCAGGATAAAGGAAAGATTACTAATAGGATAAAGGAAAGATGAGTAATAGTCAGGGTAAAGGAAAGATTACTAATAGTCAGGATAAAGGAAAGATGAAGAATTGTCAGGGTAAAGAAAAGATTACTAATAGTCAGGATAAAGGAAAGATGAGTAATAGTCAGGCGAAAGGAAAGATTACAATAGTCAGGATAAAGGAAAGATTACTAACAATCAGGATAAAGGAAATATTACTAATAGTCAGGATAAAGGAAAGATTACTAATAGTCAGGATAATGGAAAGATGAGGAATAGTCAGGATAAAGGAAAGATGAAGAATATTCAGGATAAAGGAAAGATTACTAATAGTCAGGATAAAGGAAAGATGAGTAATAGTCAGGGTAAAGGAAAGATAACTAATAGTCAGGAAGAAGGAACGATGACGAATAGTCAGGATAAAGGAAAGATTACTAATAGTCAGGATAAAGGAAAGATGAGGAATAGTCAGGGGAAAGGAAAGATTACTAATAGGATAAAGCAAAGATTACTAAGAGTCAGGATAAAGGAAATATTACTAACAGTCAGGATAAAGGATTACTAATAGTCAGGATAACGGAAAGATTACTAATAGGATAAAGGAAAGGTGAAGAATAGTCTGGATAAAGGAAAGATTACTAATAGTTAGGATAAAGGAAAGATTACTAATAGTCAGGGTAAAGGAAATATTACTAATATTCAGGATAAAGGAAAGATTACTAATAGTAAGGATAAAGGAAAGATGAAGAATAGTCAGGATAAAGGAACAATTACGAATAGTCAGGATAAAGATAAGATTACTAAAAGTCATGATAAAGGAAAGATGAAGAATAGTCAGGATAAAGGAAAGATTACTAATAGTCAGGATAAAGGAATGATTACGAATAGTCAGGATAAAGATAAGATTACGAATAGTCAGGTTAAAGGAAAGATGAAGAATAGTCAGGATGAAGGAAAGATTACTAATAGTCGGGATAAAGGAAAGAGGAAGAATAATCAGGATAAAGGAAAGAGTACCGATAGTCAGGATAAAGGAAAGATTACCAATAGTAAGGATAAAGGAAAGATTACGAATAGTCAGGATAAAGGAAAGAGGAAGAATAGTCAGGATAATGGAAAGATTACTAATAGTCAGGATAAAGGAAAAGATTACTAATAGTAAGGATAAAGGAAAGATGAGGAATAGCCAGGATAAAGGAAAGATTACCAATAGTCAGGATAAAGGAACGATTACTAATAGTCAGGATAAAGGAAAGATGAAGAATAGTCAGGATAAACGAAAGATTACTAATAGGATAAAGGGCTGGGGAACAAGAGTTCATTAACCTGAGACTTTCTTGATGGACATGGCGGGTTCTGCTCTGTCCACCTATATTTGACATCTGTGCGCCACCTGATCTTTAGCATACACATTCAAGGCAGCAATTTAATTCTGTGCATTCATGTCCTTCACTGTCCTCTGAAGATCCCTCAGCATTGTGCGCTTCCCTGTCCCTTCTGATCCCACACCCCTTGCCCCCTCATGTCCATGCTTTCATGTCCTTCCTTGTCCCCTTGTGATCCCACAATGTCCCCATCATCCCCTTCTGATCCCACAATGTCCTCCCTCATCACCTCCTAAGAACTCCTTCACTTCCTTCACTGTTCCGTACTGACAGAAGCTGTTGGGCCCATCTCTGCCCCCTTGTGATCCCGCACTCTTCTCTTGTAGCCCCTCCTGCCCGTGCCCGCTTCTTACCTGTCCTTGTCCATCACCGCCTTCCGCTCCAGGTTGTAGATGAGCTGTTTGTGGTCTTCCTCTTGTCTCTTCAGCTTCTCCTCAAGAGCTGCAAACTGAGCGCTCAGTTCTTCCTTCTGGACTCTGAATTCTTCCAGTGCTGCCAGCTTGCCAGCTGAAAGGCGAAAGGACAAGTTGTGGTCAGTGAAGGAGTTTAAAGGGTTCCGGTGTGATCATTGGACCATTGAGGTCAGTGGACGAAGTCTGCAGGTTCTGTTGTGGTAAGTGCAAGAGTCAGTGGTCAGGGAAGGGTATTCAGTGGTCAGGGAAGGGTATTCAGTGGTCAGTGAAAGGTATTCAGTGGTCAGTGAAGTGTGTTCAGTGGTCAATTGGGGGTTCAGTGGTCAGTTAAGGGGCTCAGTGGATAGTGGAAGGGGTTCAGAGGTCAGTGGAGAGGTGAACAGGGTAGGGGTCACTGGAGGGGTTTCAGTGGTAAGTGGAGGGGTGGTCAGTGGACAAGTGGTCAGTGTCAGTAAAGGCTGTTTGTTGGTCAGTTGAAGGGTTCAGTGGTCAGTGAAGGATGTTTATTGGTCACTGGAGGGGTTTGGTGGTCAGTGAAGGGTGTACATTGGTCAGTGGAGGGGTTCAGTGGTCAGTGAAGGGTTTTCATTGGTCAGTGGAGGGGGTAAGTTGTAAGTGAAGGGATTCAGTGGAGGAGGTTTAGAGGTCAGAGCAGAAGTCAATGGTGGCCAGTGGAGGAGGTTCAGTAGTCAGTGAAGGGTGTTCATTGGTCAGTGAAGGGGTTCAGGGGTCAGTGAAGGGGTTCAGGGGTCAGTGAAGGGGTTCAGGGGTCAGTGGAGGGGGAGGAGGCCAGCAGGTAGTTCTCTGCCTGCTGACTGGTCCTGGCAGAAACATCACGGGTTGCCAAGGGTGATAGGTTGAAAAGAAAGGGCAGTCGCCCACCAGAACTGTTTAACAAATACATGTGGCAAACCATGCAGCATAGATTTTTTTTTACATGACATTCGGTCCTAATTCCTTGGTGAAAATACTAATTTAACAAAGATGAAAGTAATCAATAATGCATGACGGATGCACAATTATTCGTGCACAACTGCTGGCAGAGTAGTGAAGTCCATAGCTCATCCGCCGCCCCCAGACCCAACCCGCAGCAGTAGGGTCCGTGCACACACAATTGTAGCCTTTAGTGGTATAGAACAGGGTTGTGTTGGGACCTGTACACAGGATATGCAGGACTCATGTACACAGTGTAAAGTGTTAGGGCTCTGGGTCCATAGAATCCGTGGGGTCTCTAATGTAGCCGTGCTGTGTGTACAGGATGTGTGTGGTCTCCTTTGTGGAGAGTGCTGTGTGAATAGGACATGTAGTGTTTCTAATCTGGCAGTGCTGTGTGTACATGATGCTTGCGGCCTCTAATGTGGCAGTGGTGTAGGTACAGGATGCTTGTGGCCTCTAATGTGGCAGTGCTGTGTGTACAGGATATGTGTGGCCTCTAATGTGGCAGTGCTGTGTATTATACAGGATGCGTGTGGCCTCTAATGTGGCAGTGCTGTGTGTACATGATGCTTGTGGTCTGTAATGTGGCAGTGGTGTGTGTACAGGATGCGAGTGGCCTCTAATGTGGCAGTGTGGTGTGTACAGGTTGTGTGTGGCCTTTAATGTGGCAGTTGCGTACAGGATGCGTGTGGCATCCAATGTGTCAGTGCTGAATGTGCAGGGTGCATGTGGCATCTAATGTGGCATTGCTGTGTGTACATGATGCATGGGGTCGCTAATGTGGCAATGTTGTATGTACAGGACATGGCTTCTCTAATGTGGCAGTGCTGTGTGTACAGGATGCATGGGGTCTCTAATGTTGCAGTGCTGTGTGTAAAGGATGCGTGTGGTGGTGTCTTTTGCGGCAGTGCTGTGTGAATAGGACATGTAGTGTATCAAATGTGGCAGTGCTGTGTGTAAAGGACATGTGTGGTCTCTAATGCGGCAGTGCTGCGAGCACAGAACACGTATGGCCCCTGATGTGGCGGTGCTGTATGTACAGGATGTGTATGGTTTCTAATATGGTAGTGCTGTGAGTATAGGCAGGACGAATAAGGTCTCTAATGTGGCAGTGCTGTGTGTACAGGAAGTGCACAGCTTCTGAAGTAGCACTGCTGTGTGTAGAGAACGTGTGTGGCCTCTAATGTGGCAGTGCTGTATGTATATGACATGTGTAGTCTCTCATGTGGCAGTGCTGTGGCAAAGAACATGTGTGGTCTCTAATATGGCAGCACTGTGTGCACAGGACGTGCGTGGCCTCTAATGTGACAGTGCTGTATGTACAGGATGCATGTGGTCTCTCATTTGGCAGTGCTGTGTGTAAAATATACATGTGGTCTCTTATGTGGCAGTGCTGTGTGGATAAGATGCATGGGGTCTTTAATGTTGCAGTACTGTGGTAAAGAACATGTGTGGTCTCTACTGTGGCAGTGCTGTATGTACAGGACACGTGTGTCCTCTAATGTGGCAGTGCTGTGTATACAGGCTATGTGATCTCTAATGTGGTAGTGCTGTGCGTACATGACACGTGTGGCCTCTAATGTGGCAGTTTTGTGTGTACAGGATATGTGTGTTCTCTAGTGTGGCAGTGCTGTGTGTACAGGATGCATGTGGCCTGTAATGTGGCAGTAATGTGTATTATACAGGATGCATGAGGCCTCTAATGTTGCAGTGCTGTGTGTACATACTTGTGGCCTGTAATGTGGCAGTGGTGTGTGTACAGGGTGCGTGGGGTCTCTAATGTGGCAGTGCTGTGTATTATACAGGATGTGTGTGGCCTCTAATGTGGCAGAGTTGTGTGTACAGGATGCAAGGGGCCCCTAATGTGGCAGTGTTGTGTGTACAGGATGCATGTGGCCTCTAATGTGGCAGTGCTCTGTGTACAGGATGTGTGCGGCCTCTAATGTGGCAGTGCTGTGTGCACATGATGTGTGTGGCCTCTAATGTGGCAGTGCTGGGCGTACATGACACTTGTGGCCTCTAATATGGCAGTGTTGTATGTACAGGATTTGTGGGGTCACTAATGTGGCAGTGTTGTCTGTACATGATGCTTGTGGCCTCAACTGTGGCAGCGGTGCGTGTACAGGATGCGTGGGTTCCCTAATGTGGTAGTGCTGTGTGTACATAATGAGTGTGGCCTCTAACGTGGCAGTGCTGTGTGCACAGGACATGTGGTCTCTAATGTGGCAGTGCTGTGTGTACATGATGCTTGTGGCCTCTAATGTGGCAGTGCTGTGTGCACAGGATGAGTGGAGTCACTAATGTGGCAGTGCTGTGTGTACGACATATGGTGTCTAATGAGACAGAACTGTCTGTACAGTATGCATATGGCCTCTAATGTGGCAGTGCTACAGTGCAACATCAATCCTTTGGTTCCGGAACACTTAGCTGCCCAGTTTAAAGCGCTTCAACTCCTCGTCCGGTAGTAAGCGCTTTATGAATGCAAATGCAATAGATAAATAGGACAACAGAATAATGTGCTGTACTCTGGAGCAACAGAATGGGTATATAGGTTGTGTATGGTCTCTAATGTGGCAGCACCGTGTGTACAGGACATGTGTGGCCTCTAATGTCAGAGTATTGTGGGTACAGGATGCATGGGCTCTCTAATGTGACAATGCCTTGTGTAAAGGATACGTGTGGCCTCTTATGTGGCAGTGCTGTGTGTACAGGATACGTGTGGTCTCTAATGTGGCAATGCTGTGTGTACAGGATGCGTGGGGTTTCTAACGTGGCAGTGGTGTGTGTACAGGACATGTGGTCTTTAATATGGCAGTGGTGTGTGTACAGGATGCTTGTGGCCTCTAATGGGGCAGTGGTGTGTGTACAGGATGCTTGTGGCCTCTAATGTGGCAGTGGTGTGTGTACAGGATGTGTGTGGCCCCTAATGTGGCAGTGCTGTGTGTACAGGATGTGTGTGGCCTCTAATGTGGCAGTGCTATGTGTACAGGATGCATGTGGACTCTAATGTGGCAGTGCTACAGTGCAACATCAATCCTTGGGTTCTGGAGCAGTGAGGTGCCCAGTGTAAAGCACTTCAACTCCGCGTTGGGTAGTAAGCGCTTTATAAATGTAAATACAATATAAATATATATAAGAGAGTAGAATAATGTGGTGTACCCTGGAGCTGCAGATGGGTATACAGGATGTGTGTGGTCTCAAATAATCAGGGCCACAGGAATGAAGTGTTTGTGCGCCCACAGCATTTATCGCATAAATATGTATCTGCCACATTTTTCCCATAATCTATCATCTGCTGCATAACCTGCAGTTTTTAATAAAAAACTATTGTTTCTAGCTCAAATGTTTCAAAAGTTACTAAAAACGTAACGACACTTGAAGTGGAAGGTTCTTTGCAAAAGATGACTGCTCACCTTGCTGCTGCTTATTCCTATGTTTGGCTGTTAAATTGAGGTGCAAGCAATGCCCAGTCAGTGTTAACAAGTGTAAAAATGTCAAAATAATGAAGTAATACTATCAGAAAATGTGCCACATTACTCCACACAATTTGCCTTTCTTGTTGCATAATGAAGGTAACCCTACCTCATAATGTGGGCCTCTACTGCTGCATAATTCCAGTGGCCCTGCTAACGAGGCAGTGTCCCGTACTGAGTATATATGGTGTGTGTGTGACATCTAAAGAGGCACTGCTTCGTTCTGGATATTCTGGGTATATGTGGACAATGCCGCACAATGTGTGTACAGGACACGTGTGCACTCATGGATAGGGTTTGATATATCTTTTGTACAGAGACCAATGGCGGTCTCTGGTGTGTTCACCAGTCCTTAGCAATGGGGTCTAAGGGTAACTCCTGCGTGACATTCTGAATGGAATACTGTAGAGCTGACGAATGTAAACATTTATGATTATCACCAAGAAGACTAATATTAATTAACTCTTAAAAACAAGCAACAAAATAGGACATAGCAATAAAAAGTCCCTTAGAATTGTATGTTTATGTTAGACTCAGGGATCTCTGATTGGCGCAAGGATGTCCTTGTGTCAAGCAGGGACCCTCTCCTCCACGTCAGGGCAAAGGATAACCCCTTTTGGAATGACCCTTGCTCACCCTTGAGCGTGGCGTGAGCAGCCAAGGCGATTCTTCAGGCGTTGTTGGTTAAGCACTTATAATCACACACACAGTAAATACATCAATCCCCCCAGAAATGGACACCAGGCTTAGGTATGTGAAAATACGCTTCTTTATATAAAAATAGTTATCTCAATACGCAGACTTATCACAAGACTAGTAACGTTGTTTCTAGGCCACCAGATTATAAAGCAGGTAAACGGTTCTTTAAGCGGATGCTTCTTTAGTCTTTTACCAATGTTACTTGGGGGGGTTCCAGTCTTGACTTACTTCAGGCCTACCGCGGCTCACGCATCTGTCGTGGGCGCGCCTGCGCCGTGCACAGCTCCCCCCGGTGGCTCCGGGGCAGCGGGAGGTGATATGGGCGTGCGGTGCGGTGAGGATTACGGGGAAATAAGGCGGTGCGGGCCCCGAGCCCGATACTGGAACTCTTTTAGCAACGTTGTGTGGAGAGTCGGCACGGGTCGGTGCGACGCTCAGCTTTGGGAAGTGTTCTTGGGTCCTCAATCAGCGGGTGTGGGCAGGTAGGCAGGCGCGGCCAGCGACCCTTAGCACGGCGGTGCAGGGGGGGTCTCCACAGCGGGGGCGGCGCGGCCTGAGGGGTTCAGAGGATAGCGAAGCGGGGGCACAGGGCACGGTCAGTGCTGCTGGTGACCCGGCGAGGATCACGATCGTCGGACGGATTCCGGCGGGAGGGGTGACAGCGCTTTCAGCGCACTCCAGTGACGGGCGGTGACAGGGGTGCAGGCAACCTAGCCCGGGGACAGGGAGCGGCTCCGGACGGAGCGGGGCTCTCACGGGGTTAAGGCAGGCAAGCGCAGGCAAGCTCCTGAGTGTCACGGCCCTAGGAGGGGGCGATGAGGGGCGCAGTCTCTTTCCAGCGGGATGCACACACGGCTCGAATTGGAGGACGAGCAAAAGCACAGAGAACCCACTGGTCCTGGGGTTCAGTTCAGGGGGCAAGCTCAGATCAAGCCCTTGGAGAATGTTCAAGCACAAAGCAGCAAAGTCTTTTCAGCAAGTCTTTTCCTCTCCTTTCTCAGCAAGGCAAGCAGCAGGCCAGTCCTTCCAGCGTCTTCTTCTCCTCCTAGTCGGGCAGAGGTTCTTTGTGGTAAACAGGATTCTGATTTGCAAGGAGCAGGGCTCCTACTTTTATACCACATTTCTTTTGTTCTTTCAGGCCAGGGGGGCCTTCGCATAACCGTTCTCAGTCCTGAGCACTTTGTTGGGGGTACTCTGCTTTCTGCTTTCACTGTGAGGGGCAGGCACATCAGCCGCTCCACAGGAGGTGGAGCCGGCATTCAGGGGACAAGTACCTTCAGGAGCACCTTGTGGACAGCGCTTCGCCCGTCCGGGGCCAGGTGCAGGCTGAGTCATCAGTCGCTCCCCAGGGGGCGGAGCCAGCATTGTGGTGGTGGAGCACTGCCCTATTCAGAGTCCAAGGGGCACCCCCACCTCCCACCAAGGTGTCCTCCTGCCATTCGCTACCTTTCATCCCCCCAGCCCTGTCACTCACATAGCCCAGACAGTCAGATACACGCACAGCAGAGGCGGCTGAAATGATTAAGCGAGTAAATACGGACTTTCTAAAAGTCGTATTTACAAACCCAGGATAGTAAAATAAACTTGGCTACAAGAAGTATTTTATCATTCCGAGTTCAGGCATACGAAACATGTCTCTCTACCATGTTCCCTGAGCCTGCTGGGATTATAAGGTGTAATAATTCCAGCAGCTCATCTGGCCTAATGGGAACAGGTAGCCTTGCAATAGTGAACCACAAATATGGCGGTAATTCACTACTAGGACAGGCCACACACTCGGGGCTTGTCCTACCTTACACCTACAATGCACCCTGCCCGTGGGCCTACTAGAGGGGTGACTAACATGAGGCTAAGGGAAGGTTCTGGAGGCTGGCAAGTGTGGGCACTTGCCCAGCCGGCGGGACAGTACGGGACTGCATGCGGGGTCTGCAGGGGCAGACCCAGGACACATTTTACAGGGCCGCTGTTGCGGGTGGCGCAACCAGCGCTGCAGCCCACTAGCGGCATTGGCATTCACAGGCCCTGGCACTCCGGGTGCACTTTACTGGGGACTGACAGGGAATCCAATAAACCAATCAGGTATATCAATTATGAACACTTTATCTAGGGAGCACTTGCGCTGCGGTCACGGATTAGCCGTGGCGCGGCGCCCTGAGCGGACAACACCAGCACAACAATCGAGGCACACCATCAAAAAGTGGAAGGGAAACTCACGCCAAGGTGCCAGGTCTAACACGTGTCCCCTCCAGCTGAAATGTGGGGAGAACTACCCTTGCCCAGGGGGTTCCTCGTCACTAAGGCCGAAATTCCTGGACAGACCGTAAGCGTTTGCGTGATCTGTACCAGGACGGTGTTCCACCGTGAAGTCCATACCCTGTAGGGAGATGGACCACCTCAACAGCTTTGGGTTCTCACCCCTCATTTGCATCAACCATCTGAGGGGCCTGTGGTCCGTCTGAATCCGGAAATGAGACCCAAACAAGTAGGGTCTTAGCTTCTTCAGCGCCCAGACCACAGCAAATGCTTCTCGCTCAATTGCACTCCACCTACTTTCCCGTGGAAGTAACCTCCTACTGATGAAGGCTACGGGTTGGTCCCAGCCCTCCTCAGTCATCTGTTAGAGAACAGCCCCTACACCATGCTCTGAAGCGTCTGTCTGCACTAGGAATTCCTTGGAGAAGTCAGGGGCCAAGAGCACGGGCGCCGTGCACATGGCAGTCTTCAGGGTGTCAAAAGCTTTCTGACAGGTGTCAGTCCAGATCACTTTCCTGGGCTGCTTCTTGGAAGTCAGCTCTGTCAAGGGGGCAACAATCGTTCCATAGCCCTTGACAAACCTCTTGTAGTACCCAGTGAGCCACAGGAAGGCCCTCACTGCGGTCTGTGTCTTGGGGGGTTCCCAAGCCAGGATGGTCTCAATTTTGGGTTGCAAGGGTGCCACCTTGCCACTCCCCACTTGGTGTCCCAAGTACACCACGGAACCCTGCCCGATCTGGCACTTGCTTGCCTTGATCGTGAGGCCTGCTCGGCGCAGAGCCATCAACACTTCCCAGAGGTGGCGCAGGTGTTCGGGCCAGGTGGCACTAAACACTGCGATGTCATCCAGGTAGGCGGCACTGAACTCATCCAGCCCAACCAGTACCTGGTTGACCAACCTCTGAAAGGTGGCAGGGGCATTCTTCATTCCAAATGGCATGACCCGGAACTGGAAGTGCCCATCTGGTGTAGAGAATGCTGACCTCTCTTTGGCCCCATCGGTCAAGGCGATCTGCCAGTACCCAGACGTTAAATCAAACGTGCTGAGGAACCGGGCAGCCCCCAGCCGATCAATGAGCTCATCAGCTCTGGGGATGGGGTGCGCGTCAGTCTTAGTTACTGAATTGAGTCCTCTGTAGTCCACACAGAACCGGAGTTCAGGTGTGGCTCCCGGCGCAGCAGCTTTGGGGACCAAGACCACGGGGCTGGACCAAGGACTGCTGGAGGACTCAACCACCCCTAACGCAAGCATTTTGGAGACCTCCTCCTTGATGCAAGCTCTGACCCTGTCAGTTACCCTGTAAGCCTTGTGCTTCACAGGTAAGCTGTCTCCTGTGTCCACATCATGGACGCACCAATCTGTGACACCAGGAACCAGGGAGAACCTATCTGGAAACTGCCCCAGCAAGTGGCGGCAATCTTCCTGTTGTTCAGGCGTCAGGGTGGGTGAGAGGTTAACTCCATCCACTGACCCATCTTTCTCAGAGGCTACTAAGAGGTCAGGAAGAGGCTCAGTCTCCTCCTCCATTCCATCATCAATGGCCAGCAGCATGCCCACTTCGGTCCTCTCTAAGTGGGGCTTAAGGCGGTTAACATGTAGGACCCTCAAAGGGTTCCTGGGAGACTGCATGTCCACCAAGTAGGTGATAGGACTTTTGCGCTCCACAACCTCAAATGGACCTGTCCACTTATCCTGAAGTGCACAAGGCTCCACTGGGGCCAAGACCCACACCTTTTGTCCAGGTTGAAGCTCTACCAGAGTGGCATTCCGGTCGTACCACCGCTTCATCTCCTCCTGGCTGGCTTCCAGATTTGCCTCAGCAAGTTGCCTGAAACGCTTAGTCTGGTTTCTGAAGGCCAGCATGTAACTGTATACATTCTGTGGAGGTTTCCTGGGAGATTGCTCCCAGCCTTCCCTTACCAAACTCAGAGGTCCTCTTACCGGGTGACCATACAGAAGCTCAAAGGGGCTGAACCCTAGAGACTTCTGTGGCACCTCTCGGTAAGCAAAGAGCAGGCATGGCAAGAGGACGTCCCACTTACGCCTCATTGGACCGTCTAGGCCCATGATCATGCCTTTGAGGGTTCGGTTGAATCTCTCAACCAACCCATTTCCTTGGGGGTGGTAAGGAGTGGTGAACTTGTAAGTTACCCCACACTCCTTCCACAGGGATTTCATATATGTGGATATGAAATTGGTCCCCCTGTCGCTCACCACCTCTAGAGGGAATCCCACTCTGGATAAAATTCCCATCAGTGCCAGTCCCACCACGGGGGCCGTCACTGTCCTCAGAGGGATGGCTTCAGGGTACCGGGTGGCATGATCCACCAAGACCAGGATGAACCTGTTGCCCAGGGATGTCTTGGGGTCCAGAGGCCCAACAATATCAATACCCACTCGCTGGAATGGCGTACCGACCACGGGGAAGGGTTGCAGAGGAGCCTTGTGCTTCCCCACGCTCTTACCACTTGCCTGGCAAGTCTGACAGGTTCTGCAGTAGGAATCTGAATTCTTGTGCATTTGGGGCCAGTAAAAGTGGGTGACAAGCCTGTCATAGGCCTTGTCCATCCCCAAATGTCCTGCTAAAGGCACATCATGAGCCAGCCCCAGTAGGAAGGTTCTGAACTTCTGGGGTACCACCAGCACACGGGCTGACCCAGGTTCAGCAGCCTTAGGCTCTGAATACAGGAGGTCACTCTCCCAGTACACGTAGTGTGTTTTGGCCTAAACACCATTGGCCTGGTCTGCAGCCTGCTGCCGCATACCCACGAGAGAAGGGCATTCTTTCTGCTCCCTGCAGAACTCCTCCCTGGAGGGGCCTCCTTCTTGCTGCCAATGGGTCAGCTCAGGCAGGTCCCCCAGTTCGGCAATCTGTTCCCCGGTAGGCTCCAGAGCATCCCCCTCAGGGTCGGCTTCCTCCTGGGCCGTGGGAACTTCGGGGGCCGGTTTCCCGCGCCTCCTGCGCCTTCTCCCTAAGGCCGGTTCCTGGACCTCTCCCTCAGGCTCCAGGACCCTTTCGACACCCCTACTGGCTGCCATTGACCGGGTGGTCACGCACGCCCAGTCGGGTAGACCCACCATCCTCAGATGCGTGGTCTTCTCCACCTTTTCCCAAGGGGAGCTCTCCAGGTCATTCCCTAGCAGACAGTCTACAGGCATGTCAGTTCTCACAGCGACTTGTAGAGTACCAGAGACCTCCCCCCACTCAAAGGGAACTTGAGCCATTGGACAACGACTCTCTATGTTGTCAGCATTGACAACCCTACAGTAGGCATTGGGTACAATCTGCTCTTGAGACACCAGGTGTTGCCTCACCGAGGTCACGCTGGCTCCTGTATCTCTAAGAGCCTCAACCTTCTTTCCATTGATGGTCCCTACTTGCCCATATTTCTTAGTGTTAGAGGGTAGGTAGGTTTCAGGGACCATCTCACTGTCTCCTAGCGAGACTAGGGTCATATGCGCAGGACCCCCACCCCCCTGGACTGCTACCTCCTCCCCAAAATTAACATTAGCTACTTGCCGGGGTGGAGCACCAGTGGGTGCTGTCTTATCAAACAGGCAAAACTTAGGATCAGAGGCAATGTGACCCGGGTCACCACACCTGTAACAATTGAAGGGCCCCTTTGGAACAGGCCTACCTGTCGGGGCCCCGTTCTGCTGCGGGGGTGGGGGAGGCTGAGAACCCTTCTGCTGGTTCCCTTGGGAATTACTTTGGGGGCCTTTTTGGAACCCTTTCTGTTTACCCTTGTCCCCCCACTCTTCTGCTGGGGACCCTGCCCACCTTTGGCGGAGTCTCCCACTTGACCCTTGTGGACCCTGGTGCTGAGCCAGCGGTCCGCCTCCTCAGCAAGCTTCCTCGGGTTGGACAGCTTGCTATCAATCAGGTGCTGGCGTAGCTCAGGAAAACATTGACTGGACAAGTGCTCCCATGCAATTAAATCAGGCAGCCCTTGATAATCATTCACTTTGCTACCCTTCACCCAACCATCCAGTGCTCTGCAAAAAAAAGTTACATACTCCACATACGTACTCTCAGGGATCTTCTTAGTCTACCTGAACCTCTGTCTATATAGCTCAGGAGTTAACCCATACCTGGTCATTAAAGCTTCCTTCATATGGGGGTATGAGGCCTGGAGATCTAGGGGTAAATCTAACAGTGTGTCACGCCCTTCAGCAAGGAACCTTCCCCACAACCCCGCTCCCCAGTCTTTCTCAGGGACCTGGTGTGAAGACATGGCCACCTCATAGGCTCTAAACCACTGCCCTATGTCATCCTTTCTAAAATACTCCTTAACTACATCTTTGGGGATGTACACCTTGGACTCTACCTGCACCGGCGGAGTGCTGCCACTAGAAGGAGCTGTGTCCAAACTTTTCGCCTTCAGCTCCAACTCCTTCAATCTTATATCATGATCCATTTGGCGTTGTTGTGCCTCCAAGGCCAACTTCTGCTTCTCCATCTCCATTTGTCCTGCCAACTTTGCCATCTCCATTGCATGCGCCCTGTCTGCTGCCCTGTCTGCCAGCTCCTCTGGCGACAGGACTCTGCTGGGCTCCCCAAGGTTGTCGGGTGGAATGATGCCCCCCGCATTCTGTGGGTCTCTTGACTCCTTCCAGGCTCTCAACGCCTTGGTGTACTGGTTCTTCCTCTTGAATCCAGCATGGGGAACTCGGAGTTTTACACTGTAGCCTTTCAATTGCTCTACTGTGTAACCTTCCAGTCCCTCCCAATCCACCTCATCTATTCCAGAAATCACAGAGAGTGCTCTTCCAGCAGGGAGTGAGCCAGGCATGGTTGCAATAATGGCAGATGTCTCAACAAAGTTCAAAAATGAAAACCTGTGGCTGCGTTACTTGGTCTGCTCTCACTATCTGGTGATTAATAATTCACTGTAGGCAAATTACAAATGTAAATCCGAAATCCCACCGCTGCCACCAATGTTAGACTCGGGGATCTCTGATTGGCGCAAGGATGTCCTTGTGTCAAGCAGGGACCCTCTCCTCCACGTCAGGGCAAAGGATAACCCCTTTTGGAATGACCCTTGCTCACCCTTTAGGTGCGTGGCGTGAGCAGCCAAGACGATTCTTCAGGCATTGTTGGTTAAGCACTTATAATCACACACACAGTAAATACATCAATCCCCCCAGAAATGGACACCAGGCTTAGGTATGTGAAAATACGCTTCTTTATATAAAAATAGTTATCTCAATACGCAGACTTATCACAAGACTAGTAACGTTGTTTCTAGGCCACCAGATTGTGGAAATATGGATTTTTCTGATCAGTTATGTCCCCTATCTTGGACCCCAACGGTTTCATGTATGAATCACAAGTACATGTATGTTCCCTCCAGTTCCAGTTATGAAGACGCAAACACATGTGCGTCCACCGTCAACATGTCCTCTGTCAGATCCGCCATGAATAGGCCGGATATTCCATTCCTAAGTATGAAAGGCCACCGGCTTTATATGGTTCACTTATGCCATTTTACAGTCCAGGCAAGTAGGCCCTGATTCTGTCATCAAACTCTTCTTGCCTTCTGCCTCTGAAAGCTCCAGTCTGAGCCTGCATCTGTGACCATGAACTTTGTCTCATTCTCTGCGCGGCTCACGAAGCCTGACATCAGCCTATTCTCTGCCAAGAACTGTATTTCACCTTCGAGTTATCTGCTTCGTCCCTGCCCAATGCATTCCTGTCTAGTAGTTTAAGTAAACATTCTTCCAGCTACCGAGCAAAAGGCCCGGCTTCTCTGTTTCTATGCAAGTAATTCATAGCCCTGTTTCCATGGAAGGTTTCTGCCCCTTGCATCTCATATAGACACTTAGACGCTTGTACACGCACGCACAGGCAGTATAGAATAGATTCTGTCCGAGAGTCCTTCTTTTGTGGATAACATAGTTCTTTAAACATAGGATATTAGATATGATTTGGGATTAGGTTGACATAACCCCAGACTTTTGTCTCCACATGTAGAGCTAAATGTCAAGTCCCTTTCTCCCTCTAGTTGCACGTCTATCACACGTCATGCGACTGCGCACGCATCTCTGCCAAATATTTCTGCTGACATTGCAGGATTCTCCAGGTATCCACCCACACATGACAAATTACCCATTATCATCAAGTGGACGCCCACATGGACGCCCACCTTCACGCCCACATGCTCTTATCTCATTCTCTCTTGCTCTTTTGCTTACGTACAATTGAGAAATGTATATATACTGTACTCTGTGAATAATGTTTTGAGAATATTGAGAATACTTTTGAGCCCCTTTCCAGATCCAATTTTGGTGATGGAAATATTCTCCCTTTGACTCGAGTTATTGGAATAAATCCCTTTATGAATCTGATACCACAGACTCAGCCTCTTGCTTTATGCATGATCTTATTTATATACTTAAAAGTCTGAGAGCGTAATATTTTATTTACCACAAGATTATAAAGCAGGTAAACGGTTCTTTAAGCGGATGCTTCTTTAGTCTTTTACCAATGTTACTTGGGGGGGTTCCAGTCTTGACTTACTTCAGGCCTACCGCGGCTCACGCATCTGTCGTGGGCGCACCTGCGCCGTGCACAGCTCCCCACGGCGGCTCCGGGGCAGCGGGAGGTGAGACGGGCGTGCGGTGCGGTGAGGATTACGGGGAAATAAGGCGGTGCGGGCCCCGAGCCCGATACTGGAACTCTTTTAGCAACGTTGTGTGGAGAGTCGGCACGGGTCGGTGCGACGCTCAGCTTTGGAAAGTGTTCTTGGGTCCTCAATCAGCGGGTGTGGACAGGTAGGCAGGCGCGGCCAGCGACCCTTAGCACGGCGGTGCAGGGGGGGGTCTCCACAGCGGGGGCGGCGCGGCCTGAGGGGTTCCGAGGATAGCGAAGCGGGGGCACAGGGAACGGTCAGTGCTGCTGGTGACCCGGCGAGGATCACGATCGTCGGACAGATTCCGGCGGGAGGGGTGACAGCGATTTCAGCGCACTCCAGTGGCGGGCGGTGACAGGGGTGCAGGCAACCTAGCCCGGGGACAGAGAGCGGCTCCGGACGGAGCGGGGCTCTCACGGGGTTAAGGCAGGCAAGCTCCTGAGTGTCACGGACCTAGGAGGGGGCGATGAGGGGCGCAGTCTCTTTCCAGCGGGATGCACACACGGCTCGAATTGGAGGACGAGCAAAAGCACAGAGAACCCACTGGTCCTGGGGTTCAGTTCAGGGGGCAAGCTCAGATCAAGCCCTTGGAGAATGTTCAAGCACAAAGCAGCAAAGTCTTTTCAGCAAGTCTTTTCCTCTCCTTTCTCAGCAAGGCAAGCAGCAGGCCAGTCCTTCCAGCGTCTTCTTCTCCTCCTAGTCGGGCAGAGGTTCTTTGTGGTAAACAGGATTCTGATTTGCAAGGAGCAGGGCTCCTACTTTTATACCACATTTCTTTTGTTCTTTCAGGCCAGGGGGGCCTTCGCATAACCGTTCTCAGTCCTGAGCACTTTGTTGGGGGTACTCTGCTTTCTGCTTTCACTGTGAGGGGCAGGCACATCAGCCGCTCCACATGAGGTGGAGCCGGCATTCAGGGGACAAGTACCTTCAGGAGCACCTTGTGGACAGCGCTTCGCCCGTCCGGGGCCAGGTGCAGGCTGAGTCATCAGTCGCTCCCCAGGGGGCGGAGCCAGCATTGTGGTGGTGGAGCACTGCCCTATTCAGAGTCCAAGTGGCACCCCCACCTCCCACCAAGGTGTTCTCCTGCCATTCGCTACCTGTCATCTCCCCAGCCCTGTCACTCACATAGCCCAGACAGTCAGATACACGCACAGCAGAGGCGGCTGAAATGATTAAGCGAGTAAATACGGACTTTCTAAAAGTCGTATTTACAAACCCAGGATAGTAAAATAAACTTGGCTACAAGAAGTATTTTATCATTCCGAGTTCAGGCATACGAAACATATCTCTCTACCATGTTCCCTGAGCCTGCTGGGAGTATAAGGTGTAATAATTCCAGCAGCTCATCTGGCCACACAACCAGGGCTTGTCCTACCTTACACCTACAACGCACCCTGCCCGCGGGCCTACCATAGGGGTGACTAACATGAGGCTAAGGGAAGGTTCTGGAGGCTGGCAAGTGTGGGCACTTGCCCAGCCGGCGGGACAGTACGGGACTGCACGCGGGGTCTGCAGGGGCAGACCCAGGACACATTTTACAGGGCCGCTGTTGTGGGTGGCGCAACCAGCGCTGCAGCCCACTAGCGGCATTGGCATTCACAGGCCCTGGCACTCCGGGTGCACTTTACTGGGGACTGACAGGGAATCCAATAAACCAATCAGGTATATCAATTATGAACACTTTATCTAGAGAGCACTTGCGCTGCGGTCACGGATTAGCCGTGGCGCGGCGCCCTGAGCGGACAACACCAGCACAACAATCGAGGCACACCATCAAAAAGTGGAAGGGAAACTCACGCCAAGGTGCCAGGTCTAACAGTTTATAGTCCTATTTATAAGATACTTCTTTCCGTTCACTCCTGGGGCCCCAGCCTCGTCCCTTTCTCTCCTGGGGCCTCAGTCTCTTTCCATTCACTCCTGGGGTACCAGCCGCTACAGTTCACTCCTGGGGTCCCAGTCTTTTCCTCTTCACTCCTGGGGCCCCAGCCTCATCCAGTTCACTCCTGGGGCCCCAGCCTCTTCCCGCTCACTTCTGGGGTACCAGCCTCGTGCCGTTCACTCCTGGGGTACCAGCAGCTACCGTTCACTCCTGAGGCCTCAGCCTCTTCCCGTTCACTCCTGGGGTCCCAGCCTCTTCCCGTTCACTCCTGGGTGCCCGGCCTCTTCCCGTTCACTCCTGGGTGCCCAGCCACTTACTCTTCACTCCTGGGGCCCCAGCCTCTTCCCGTTCACTCCTGGGGTACCGGCCTCTTTCCGTTCACTCCTGGAGTCCCAGTCTCTTCCTCTTCACTCCTGGGGCCCCAGCCTCGTTCTGTTCACTCCTGGGGGCCCAGCCTCTTCCCGTTCACTCCTAGGGTACCAGCCTCTTTCCGTTCATTCCTGGGTGCCCAGCCTCTTCCGCTTCACATTCATATTCTCCAAATCTTGTCAGTAAACTCCACTCGATATGGTTTCTGTAATCATTTTGATCTCCCTATATCTACTCCAATCTCTGAAGCAAGTTCTGTCAATCTCTCATGAAACAATTTTGCATTTCTGGTTATACTCCTACAATTAAACAACAACTCCTCCTCACTGTAAAGGTTCAACCTGTCTATTCCCACATTTCCAGCTATCATCTCTTTCAGCTCCACTTTCAATCTGTAAATATCTAAAATCTTTGGTATTGAGCTTCGCTTTTCTATTCCCTGTGCCCATCTCTCCAAATCTTCTGGAGTGACCGCTGTTGAGCTTCTAGTTCTTAAAGGTACCATAGACCTCCCCTTCTTTCAAATTTCTGGGTGTAACTCTTTTCGGAGTCTCAGTTATAGGTTCCCTTATCGGAAGGTCCATTAATAAAATGACTGATTCGCACTCACTAGCTTGATCATCAGATATTATTACTTCTTTTCTGGGATTACTCAAAGGAAATGTTACAGCTTGAGGGTTTGGACTATTTATTTTCTCTCCATACAATGTGATAACAGGACCTATAGTCACTGGTACTGTCAATGCTTCAGCATTTAAATTCAATTGGCTTATTTTCTGTACTACTTCCTCTCTAGTTCTATTTAATGCTTCTCTTTCTTTATCTTGAAGCCCCCTATTGACTGATGTATCATGTAACATTTGAGGGATTAAGGGTGTTCCCGTGACCGGTGCCCTCGGGGCGACTCTACTGGGTCCGTCTTGATACGGTGAGGATTTTTAGTTCAAATGTCCTCTAACAATTCGTCATCTGATTCACCATATCCTGTCACATTCAGGTGTTTCGTTTTCTCCCTACACTTGCTTCCTGATTGTTCTTCAGCCATTAACACTGGATATAAACCTTCTGATAACTGTAGCTCTTCTCCATTGCTTCATCTGACCTTCACGTGACTCATGCAAATATCTTGGGGAAAATCCTCTATACTGCTTTCTGCCTCTGCACTTTTCTCATTCATATGACTCAAATTCTTCCAAAGCTTCATACTGAGTTAACTTAGGTCTTGGTTCCTAATCATTCATTCTCATTCCTAAATTCTGAAGAATTCTCCCATTAAACGTACCATGTTCAGGAAAAGCTAAACCTCCATCACCCTTTGTATATTCCATCCAATTCTCCAACCATACACAAGTATGATATCCTCTTTCCATCATCATAAAGGAAGCAGGTGTTTTCGGTGGTGGAATAGGAATTCCCTCTCTAGTCAACACAGGTTTATCTTTCTTAAAGAAATTCTTAATTTTCTTTATTAATGACATTTTTCTCTTTTCTCCATACATTCTGTATGAATGATATATGAAAGAATATTCCGCAAACCCTTGAACTCTGCTATCAGTGCGACTCACACCAGCAATGAAATCAGAATCCAACATACAACTTTTCGTCAACCAATCCTAGCGCTGCTTCTATCAATCAACCAATCAGACACAGGCTCACGCTCGTGGTCTGACCAATGCTAGCGCGGCCTTTTTGTGATGTCAGTACTACTCCGGAGACTGACACTCCCTTCACAAGGTAATACAACAACTTATTTATTGATACTTTTCATTAAATTCTTCATTAATAACAACATAAAAACATTTGCTACTCTGCCTGTTCCACTAAACAAAGGATAGATTTCGACTCTCAGAATTGCTCCTCTTCTACTGCGAGTAAAAACCTCTGTTTACCCTTCATCCAAGCTCGAGAGAACCTTTTACTCCTTCAGTGTTACCCTTACTAGGAAATAAGACCAAAGTTTCACCAGCGAACCTTCCGCTATCATTCACACTCAACTTTTATACAAAATAGTCCCAAGTTTAATACTGCCAGCCCTACGTAGCTTCTCAGTATTATTCCAATAGACGAGTAACCTCACTGCAGTGTGGCTTCTGTCACCACCTGGTATTCATTTCCCGGGAATTCTGGACAACATAAAACAAAGACGCTAACTCTTTTGTTAAACGTAAATCAATAATCAATACCTATCACCAAACTAGTCAATAATAACCATAACTCTGCTACCAGAAAACTGATCCAGTGGCGTACCAACAACAGATACTCCACTACCATATACTCACCTGGGCCCATAAACACACACACAAACGTAAGTTGAGTAAACCGCTGGAGTCAAAGTTTATATGATTTCATGAGTTTCAGGTTTAGTTATCCCATACTCGTAACTAACCTTTCACTGATCAAAACGTTTTTTCCTCTGGTCAATGGACCATTAGTTGAACTAGTTCATGGTGATAATTAACATAAGTTCTATAGTCTTAACTTTTACATTTAATTTTAAAAACAAATAATCACAGACTCAGGAAGGTTTAAAAACGTTATCTAAATTTAAGTCCATGTGAAACCATCTCAAATACACAGTGCATTCAAAGGAGCGAAAAATCAATTAAATCATCATACAATATAACATGGACTTACTCAATGAGCAATCTAAGGAAAGAAGAAGATAGAAAGAAAAGAACATCTAGGAATAACGTGAAATTATAATTACCAAGAATGGTGTGAAGACCAACCCCCTGGCCAAGGAGCTGGTAAGGGTCCCATGGGATAGGTCAGGCGACAAAGGCATCAGGACAGGATAGATGACATCTCTAGAATACCGACGACTGCGCCGCACCCCTCTCTGACACTCTTCTTCCTCGAGATTCTTCCGCGATCTTCTTATCTAACCCAATTAAATTAGGATAGAAGGTTCTGCATTCGATTCTTCATCAGCATCTCTCCCAGCAAACAGCATCACCCGCTACACGGACAGCACCCACGGCTCACAGCATCTCCGCATCGACGTCTCTCCAACTAACTAAAAAGCGACCTCAATTATACCTTTCGTTCTTCATGTTCCACCCACTAAAGTTTCAATATCATAAAAATATGAAATCTAATTGGTCAGGCAAGGGGGGATGATCATCACACCATGCTTACATGTCACTTTACTTAGTTCGACCATTGTTCGCAAACCCATCCCCTTAATTCTTATTCAAACTTTTATTCCCATCCACTACATGTATCCTTTTTGAAACATTAATGACACTGCGAAGAATAGGACATCTGATTGCTGAACTTTTCACCATTGGTTCCCAGGCTATGGCACTCAGATTGGCTTCCATTCAAATATTCTGTCATTGACCTTCATGGCCTCTTCCAAATAGACATGCGCAGTGTTTCTCTGATTCGGCTTACTTCAGTCATACATGAGAGGCCCAAATGCGCACTAATAATAAAGTCAAAAGACAGATGTTACTTTCACAAAATAAATGGTCTCACTGTATACCACCCATCTCTACTCTAATCCCTTTTACTTATTAATACTTTCACAGCATTAGCATTAGTAAAATAGCTGGTTTTTGTCTCAGCTAAGCAGGTGTCATGCACGTGTGTCTTTAAGACTCCAATTTAGTGCCTTCTGCTCATGCGCAAGAATTTCCCTCCAAGCATCACTCATCATATTGCGTAGATGCAGTTGACGCATGTGCACTAAAGATTTCCCCATTAAAGCGGTTTTAGTCCTTCGTTCCTGTTACTCGTGTTAGTAAACGCATAAGCAAGCTTCTCTAACCCGCGTGTTTGTGTGGTGCGCATTCATTTTACACAAGACAATTTTAGTAACTTGTTAGTAAGTTAAAGGAGAGGACTGCTTCTGAGCAAGTCTTTTTTCTACGAGTCCTTGCTCCATCAGGAGCACATTCCCTTGTTAATTGGGGGAGACTTTAACAGCGTGCCAGACCCTGGGTTAGATCACTCCCATCTCCCCTTGCCGACCTCCCATGTGGCGACGGCAGCACTGGGACTGTCGCAGTGGATGACACTTTGGTCCCTCCTAGATTCCTGGTGCGTACTTCACCCTGTTGTGGGAGAATATTCTTACTATTCACCACTGTATGATTACATGTCAGACTGGACCAGATCCTTTGCTTCCCGACAATACATACACAAGTAATAGCTAGAGAATATATAGGCTGCCCATTCTCCGACCACAATCCCCTGCTATTGCACTTGTGCTGGAGCATTCTCTGCCAACCTGCACCCACCTGGTGCTTGCAGCCGACCATGCTAGAAGACAGTGCCTTCCAGGATCGGACACATGAAATGCTGACTAACTACTTCACAGAAAACTGGGGCACAGTGACGTCCAGGCAGACAGAGTGGGAGGCACGGAAAGTAGTACTGCGGGACCCCACATTAGCACCGTGATGGGAGTGCGGACAGACTTGCACAAGGACTTGATAGCCTTAGAGGTGCCCTGGACACCCTCGAGGTACAGGCACGAGAGGCTCCGGCGGAGCATTGAGTCCTCACTTATGCCAGGGACCGCCATGCCCAGCTGGTGGCACAGCTGCAGCAGCTTGACTTTAGGGCATACCAGGCCAGGATACATGCAGAGGGAGACAAAGGTGGCCACCTCCTGGCCTTTCTCATGTGCAGCGTGAACCTACAAGAACCTATCACTGCAATACAACAATCCCCAACGAACATGGTCTTCACCCAGTTAGAGATGCATAACACATTCACAACATACTACAAGCATTATACGACCCACACCCTATTGCCCGTGCAGCACACATACATGCATTCCTTGAGGCTCTAGAGTTGCCTTCTATTGATCGAGGACCACCTATCAGCTGAATTTTATAAGGTATACAAGGGTATGCTAGTCCTTAAATTATTGGAGACTCATCAGGCAGCCTTAGAGAGGGTGCAGTTGCCACCGACACTCAGTGAGTCTAGTATAATATCGCTACTAAAACCTGACAAAAACCCCGCTTGATGTGAAGTCATATAGCCCTCTGTCAATGCTAGCCACACACTATAAGATAATAAGTAAAGTAATTTCTGGCCGCCTAATAGAGTTTATGCCGATGCTATGCTAGTCCACGCGGACCAGAATGGTTTCATACCTGGCTGCTTGACCACTCTAAACATACGCAGGTTGCATAGAGTACTTTAACAGGCTCCACCCCGTTGGCAGGCACTGCCTGTTTAGTGATAGACCTAGTGCGCAGGTTTGACACCATACACTGAGAATACATATTCGACTGGGTCTCCGGATGAGGCTACTCCGACTCATCCACCTTTTTTACACAGCTCCTACTGCCAGGGTTAAAACGGGACAGATTAACTCGGTGCCCTTTGGAATCAGTCAAGGCACACGCCAGGGATGCCCGCTGCCCTCACTTCTATTTGTATTGCCAGTGGAACTGCTGGCCCAACATCTGAGATGCTTTAGGGAGAATGGGGCATTTATGTAGGGACGTAACTGCATGCGGTCTTCCTATACGTGGATGTTGTTCTTTACATACAAGACATCCGACAGGGACTTGGGAGCGTCAAATCAATACTTGAAAATGTAAGAATGTCTCATGTCTGGGAGTGGAATGGGACAAGACTTGCCTCTTTCAATTGAGCCCGACCTTCCCGCTGCAGCGCCCCAGTTGCGCTGGGAACCGTCCACGTTCCACTTCCTGGGCGTCCGTATCTACGATGGCACCCGTAATCTACAAGACTGCAATCTCATGAGGGCAATTACCTCCCTGAGGCTACAAATAACTTTCTAGAGCACGCTACCCCTCACAGCACAAGGACGAGTTT
This sequence comes from Triturus cristatus, assembly GCF_964204655.1. Lineage (NCBI taxonomy): Eukaryota > Metazoa > Chordata > Amphibia > Caudata > Salamandridae > Triturus > Triturus cristatus. Next base: position 1,187,063,625 of record NC_140580.1, on the reverse strand, counting down.
CCCTCTCTAAGCTGGTTATGCTCCTAGGTTCCTATATTACTTGTACCATGCTCCACATTCCTCATACTGTACGGGATGTTGGGCTTCCTTATCTGGAACAAAGAGCAAAGACAAGTGGCACTGAGGAAGCTTCAGCTGCCCGTTGCTTTGGGGGAACTGGGGGCTCCCAACTTCGAACAGTATTACCTCGCTGCTCAGTTACAGTGGCCATCGCGATGGCTGGTGGATCGACATCTGGCTGAGCTGAGCTCCTCCTTGCTAGACCGTTCTAGTCAAATGATCCATGAACTGCTCTTGCTGGCTGGTAAACTCCCCCCGTGCTCCAGCACCCTATTGGCCATAGCACATGCCAGCTACGCTAGAAGTCTCCACTTGTCTTTGACACAGGAGCCTTACGCACTAGAGTTCAGAGTAAGATCTATACAACCTTTCGGGGACCTGCTCGGCAGGGAGGTGTTGGATCTCCGGGAGGAGAGGACACACTGGGCACTTTATTTCACGAGAGAGCTGTTGCGCGCTTTGAGCACCTATGCAAACGTTATGGCATTCCCATAGGCCATTTCCTAGCGCATCGCACACTACTAGCAGAACTACTGTGGCTTTGGCGCATTACAGACGAAGAACCAGAGGCGCATTCATTTTTACATGCAGTCTATGTGATGGGTTCCGGCCAGCACCTTATCATGTGGTTCACACACGTGATGGCATCTAACTCACAGGACTAGATGCAGCCTACGAAACTACATTGGGAGTGGGACATTGGCTGTAAGATTACTCCTAAAGAATCGGATATGGAAGTCATTTACCCCTGTAAACATTCCCGTAATGCAAAGTGCCAATATATCCAACATAGCATCCTACACAGGGCTGATCTCACCACAGAGCGACTACACCTAAATTTATAGATGTGGTTCCGGGAATGCAGACATGGCGCACATGTTCTGGAACTATCTTAGATGCCTTGGCAGAGGTCATGGATAGAGTGGATCTCAGCACCATGGAGGCAGGATTCCTGGGGATTCATCGACGTAGGAGACAGAGAGGCTCAACAGTCCATTTCATAGACTTAGCCCTAATTATAACTAAATGCTCGATTCTCATGAACTGGAAGAGTACCTGCCTCCCGAGCATGTTCGACTGGTGTGCAGCAATATTGAAATGGAGCAGAGCAGAGTCCACAGTGCTGCGAGAGAGGAGGCGAGGAGCTAACGATGAGTCCCCATCGCGCAGGGGTCGGGTGCTCTAGTATACGAGTCATAGGTCCACTGTCCACTCTGAGGGGCCGGGAGAAGGAGTCAGGCCGCGAGTCGTGATTCTGTCCCCCACCCCCTTCTTTCTCTGCTCCCAATGCCACGCCTAGAATGGGCCCACGCCCCCATCGTGACCTACTCCCCCGTTCTATATGTGCCTGGAGCGGTGCCGGAACGCTGCGCACGTGCCAGCTGTGGGTGACAAAGGAACCAAGGAGCTAGATGCCCGCCATGCCCCATCCATACACCCCTCCACATATGAGACACAGATCTTGGCTTTGGAACGGTTAGTGCCCTGCCTGTTCAAACTGTTAACCATATCATTTGTCACAGATACGTTAAAGAATTAACCTATGCCCCCTACAGATGTTTTTGCAACTGATTATGATGCCCTGATCTACTGGGACATTGTACATTGATTATCTGAATCCGCATATGATACTGTATTTGCAATGTGTATTGTTTGTTTTCTTTTACATGCAAAAGCTCAATAAAAACATTCTTTAATAAAAGGAAGCTCAACCGCGAGATGGAGACGTGCAAGTCTACAACTGGGTGTAAATCCACATTTGGAAATGGTGAGTATCAAAAAGGGTGTAGTTTTACACATAGATGACATAGTAGATTCACAGATAGGTAAGTTTACAGATCTAATCTTCCTTTATGAATAGGTCCCAGTAATTAAATTGAATTTTAATTAAACATTCCGTGCACATTTCGCTTGATGTTGAGAGTTCCAGGGCTATTTCCTTCTTGTGACACCTGGACGAAGCTGCAAGGGAAGCAAGCTCAGGACAGGCGCAACTGCGCAGTAACGATGTCGCAAAGACTACTGCAGCACACTTTTCCCAATGCACCGGCAAATTCTCAAAATTGGGTGCAAAGGTCAACACAATACCATGTGGTAAAGGGTTTTCCCTGGATGGTTTATGCGCCCAGTATTGTTCACTGCACTTGTAATGACTGTCATTCAAGAATTCACCAATCCACGCAGCGAAGCCACAGACATCACCCCATCCCAAGACCTCTGCGACAAGCTTGGAACCTATTTCCACCTCAAGATCAAAAACCTCTACGACAACTTCATCAACCATCCACCAGGTGCCACAGACGGCCTCCCACCCCCCAGAAACACCAGCCAGCCCACCATCTCCATCTGGACACCAATCATGACCGAACCATGAAAAGCATCCACTCGGTGGGCCCCCACAGACCCCTGCCCACCCTCACATCTACCACAGAGCCGCGGCCGCCATCGCACCCGAACTACAAAGCACCATCAACACCACCTTCAAACCAGGCACCTTCCCAGACGACTGGAAGCGCGCAGAAGTCATACCCCTGCTCAAGAAGCCCACAGCTGACCCCAACGGCCTCAAGAACTATTGGCCCATCTCGCTCCTCCCCTTCAAAACCAAAGTTGCAGAGAAAACAGTCAACAGGAAACTGACATGATTCATTGAAGAGAACGCTGTCCTCAACCCGTCGCAATCCGGTTTCCGAAGCAACCACAGCACAGAGACCGCCCTACTCGCCGCCACAGACGACATCCACACACTCCTGGACCAAGGCCACTACTCAACCTATCAGCGGCCTTTGACACCGTCTCCCACCTCACACTAGTCGCCAGACTACACAACGCAGGCATACAAGGAACAGCTCTGGACTGGATCCGATCATTCTTCACCGGAAGAAGCCAAAGGATCAGACTCCCACCCTTCCTCTCCTCCCCTGGTGGCCGACCTCCCTCGGAAGCCCACCTACCCCCTCCGACCACTTCAAGAACCTCGGCATCGTACTCGACTCATCACTCACCATGAACCGACAGGTCAACGCCGTCACCTCCAACTGCTTCAACACCCTCTGCATGACCTTCAAGTGGATACCCCCTGAGTCAAGGAAGACAGTCACCCACGCACTCATCACCAGCAGACTGGACTATGGAAACGCACTCTATGCCGGCATCAACAAGTCCCTTCTCCACAATCTCCAGACAATACAGAACACCGCCGCCAGACTCGTCCTCGGCATCCCCCGACACAAACACATCAGCCAACACCTACGAAGTCTCCACTGGCTCCGCGTGGAGAAAAGAGTCACTTTCAAAATCCTCACTCACGCATACAAATGCCTACACAACAACGGACCCAAATACCTCAACGACAGAATCAACTTCCACGTACCGAAAGAAACCTCTGATCTTCCAACCCCGCACTGGCCGAAACCCCGCGCATCCACAGAGCCAGAGCAGGCGGAAGATCCTTTTTTTACATTGCAGCCAAGACCTGAAACGAGCTACCGGCAAACATCAGACAGGCCCCCTCCCTGAACATCTTCAGGAAGACCCTCAAGACCGGACTCTTCGGCTAAACAGATCTGCAGACCCCCTCAGCGCCTTGAGACCCTCACGGGTGAATAGTGCGCTTACAATTCCCTCATTGATTGATTGATTGAACTTACACGAGGACAGAATCACCATCACTGAACATCTCCTGACCTCATTCCTTGATTGATCCTTTTTTACGTCTCACTCTACAACAATACAAATTCCCTCATCTTACTCTAAGACTCAACATTCTCCTGACCTCACTCTTAGATTAACCATCTCTTCACTCACTTTGTCACTGAACACCTTCTCACCTTGTTCTAGGCTTACATACCTCCAGATTGATCTCACTTTGTGGCTAAACATCACTCCATCTCATTCCATGACTGAATATGCCCTCATCTTACTATGTGATGGACCATCTTATCTCATTTGATGACTGAACATCCCCTCATCTTGCTCCATTACTAAACACCTGCACTTCTTGTCCAATGACTGAACTTTGCCTCATCTTACTCACTAATGGAACAGCGTATCTCACACTATGGCTGAAAATCCCCTCCTCTCGCTCAATGACAGAACATTGTCTCATCTTACTCTATGATGAAACATCATATCTCACTCTATAACTAAACATCCTCTCATCTCGCGCAACTACTAGACATCTGAACTCACTGTTCAATTAAAATTTGCCTCATCTCAACTCACTCTTTAATTACCTGTCTTTTCATCTCACTCTATGACTGAATATTACTTCATGTTCCTCTATGCCCGAACATCTCATTCAACTGTCTGACACACATCTCATCTCACTCGATAATTAAACACTGACTGAATAGCACTTCATCTTGCTCTATAACTGAACTTCTGTATTAACTGAGCATCTCATCTCACGGTTTAATGGAATCAATCAATCAATCAAATCATTTGTAAAGCGCACTACTTACCCGTGAGGGTTTCAAGGCGCTGATGAGGGTTTCAAGGCGCTGAACAGCTGTTCATCTCACTCCAAGACTGAATATCACTTCATCTTGCTCCATGACTGAACATCTCTCACTTGTAAAACTCTGTGACTGAATATCACTTCATCTTGTTCCATGAATGAACATCTCATCTCACTCTTTGAGTCAATATCTTTTCATACCACTGATAGAAAATTCCCTCTTCTCACTCTATGACTGAACATCTCATCTCACTTGTTAATTAAACTCTGACTGAATATCACTTAATCTTGCTCTATGACTGAACTTCTCATCACTGTATGACTGAGCATCTCATCTCACTCTGACTGAACATCTCATCTCACTCTATGACTGAACATCTCATCTCACTCTGACTGAACATCTCATCTCACTCTATGACTGAACATCTCATCTCACTCGTTAATTAAACTCTGGATGAATATCACTTAATCTTGCTCTATACTGAACTTCTCTTCACTGTATGACTGAACATCTCATCTCACTGTATGACTGAACATTTCATCTCGCTCTTTCATTCAACACCTTTTCATACCACTGATGGATAATTCCCTCAGCTCCCTCAATGACTGGACATCCCTATCTCACACCGTGGGAAATAATCTCACCATCTCACTCTTTGATTGACCATCTCTTCACCTGACCCTGTTATTGAATATCTCCTCCACTCACTCCATGGTGGAAGATCTCCCTCTGACTCGCAAAGCATCAATATCTCCCCATCTATGTGACTGACCATGAAGTGACAAAAGCTGAAGTGAGGAACAAACTATGCATTTGTTGAATACTCTGAGACCCTACAGTAATTGTGTCTTCTGGGCTCTGGATGGGCTGCACCACCTGTCCAGGAGGCTATCAGCTACTTCCTAGAGACAGAGAAGTAGGTTGTATGTTAGGTTTAGTTAAAGAAGGTGGTTTATTACCTAGCAGCATGTTCTCCGCGCTCAGCTGGTCCTTGGTCTCCTGGAATTCATGCCTCGCGTGGGCCAGCTGGCCTTCAAAAGCTTCTTTCTCTGCATCCTTGGCTTCCTGCAGCTCTCTCAACTTCTCACCCAAGTCTGTGATCTCATCCACCCGCTGGTCCAGGGTTCGTTTCAAGAAAGCCACAATCTCTCTCTTGTCAACAGAAACCTGCTCCAGCTGAGACTGGAAGGTGCCCTCCTTTACCTGCAGCTCGTCCCACCTGCGCTGGTACCTGTGGCGAGAGAGATGGATCCCAATGAGGTTTGGCATGGGTGGGCTGCAGAAGGAGAGTCCTGGGGAGGGATCTTCGGGTACAGATTTGAAAAATACCTGTGCACATACATGCACATTAGTACACACAATTCATAATTTCTGCACTTTGTAGAGTGACAAAATAGTCAACTTGTTGTCCTATTTTGCAAATGATGAAGACTGTTCTGCAAAACATTCTCCCGAAAGGTTAGTTTTAAATCTTTAGGTTCACCAAAATAAGTGGAAATTCTTCTATGGATGTTTAGCTGACAAAAAGTCGGAAAACGAGTATTCTTCAAAAACCTCGATTTTTGCTTATTTTTCTATTAAGTTTCTCTCACATTACATACTGTCTGTAAGGTAAGGTCGCATATTTGCACAGCCCCCTACACACACCAAGATACTGTGCAATGGATGTACACATATGAATAAATCTAGTGAGTCTGTCTGGTACCCCTCCCTGAGCTAACACTGACCAGCTGCCCCCTCCAACATGGACTAAAGCTAGATTGTAACATCTGGATTAATATTCATAACTGTCTGACCAAATCAATGCTGGGATTCGAGGCAAGATCATTAAATGGTTCTATTAAACGTCCAAAATGCCAGATGAAACTGCTCAAAACTAGAATTATTTTACATAAAGTTGCGAATATTAAAATGCCTTGGAAAAATTATGAGAAAGATCCTTACAAATATATGTATTTTATAGCTTCCAACACAGACACTGTGCCCCAAAGGATCTCACAAAGCATCAGCCAAGGAGACTGAGCCCAGGTTGAGGGGCTCCCTCTGACCCTGCGCTGACTTGAGGGGCCAAAGGAGGGGGTGCCACAAAGACACCAAGATGTGTGAGCACCTCAGAAACCAGGCTTGTGGAGGAGAAAGGGTACATTTGGCAATTCGCTTTGGGCCAGCAGAATGAAATCTATTTTGGGACCATTTGGCGTCAGTCCACTCCTTTCTGCCCAATCACCTAGAAGGCTTAGAGCCGTCATCAAGTCCGGCTGACAGCGACAGCTCTGTGCATGGTCATGATCGGAGTGGAACTACAAGCTGAGGGCACTAGGACGCCTCAGGAGGACAAGCACTTGAAAGCTAAAACAAGGGAAAGAGGTGGATCCCTGAGGAAGTCCACAAGTGACACGGGTGGTCTCACTGAATCCTGCTAGGGAGAAGGACCTGAATCCAAGGCCAAGTGAAGAGCCCTCAATGTATGAGCTCCCAAAAGATCTCATGAAGGCTTGCCTCGCCCAGATTGATCACAGATGAGTTCATCTACCAGTCTTACCATTCCGTGACACTCACACCGGCGACTGTGGGCCTGTGTGACGCTCTGAGTTCTTTGGGTTGTTGGTATACTAACACGGAAATGTCTTTTCACGTCCTCGTGCTCACTTGTTCTTGCTTGTGCTTGTCTCACTGGGTTCACTTTACATGTACTGCGCCATAATACTCCTAATGATTCTGGACTATGTTGTAAATAAGCCATGCTTTTTAAATGAGAACCTCGTTGTATATGTCGACGCCTTCACTGCTTTAAGTGATTTCACGCTTCATTAATTTCTTTTTATTTCAATGAGCATTGTCTAAACCACTGTTTTTCATGTAATTAAACACCCGATTCAAAGACATAAGGGTTTCTTTCGTTCTTTCTGACTATACAGATCAGTAAGGACAGGAATCCTTCATCAGAAATAACCAGACTATCGTCCCATATGGACACCATGGTGCTCTCAGCAGCGACAATGGGTTCACACTAGACCAGTGGCCTCCAGAAGGGGATGGGACTCCTAGATCTTCTGTGGGTGGGATTAAGGTGCTCTCAGCAGTGACAATAAGGTAATGGGACTTGTAGAACTGCTGTGGGTGGGATCATGGTGCTTTCAGCAGCAACAATAGGTACACACTAGACCGGTGCCTCCAGAAGGTAAAGGGACTTGTAGAACTGCTGTGGGTGGGATCATGGTGCTTTCAGCAGCAACAATGGGTTCACACTAGACCGGTGCCTCCAGAAGGTGATGGGACTTGTAGAGCTGCTATGGGTAAGATCATGGTGCTTTCAGCAGCAACAATGGGTTCACACAAGACCGGTGCCTCCAGAAGATGATGGGACTTGTAGAGCTGCTGTGGGTGGGATCATGGTGCTCTCAGCAGCAACAATGGGTTCACACAAGACCGGTGCCTCCAGAAGATGATGGGACTTGTAGAACTGCTGTGGGTGGGATCATGGTGCTTTCAGCAGCAACAATAGGTTCACACAAGACCGGTGCCTCCAGAAGATGATGGGACTTGTAGAACTGCTGTGGGTGGGATCATGGTGCTTTCAGCAGCAACAATAGGTTCACACTAGACCGGTGCCTCCAGAAGATGGAGAGAGTGTCTGTGTTTATACCTGTGTATATGTAAAAACTACTAGTGAAATCTGATAGACACCTCACTATACCAACTGGAAGAACTTGTACCCAATTATTTATCAGATAACACATAAGTGGTGTTTAACCCCCCAAAACACCCCTTGAAGCTAGGCCCCTGGTGCTTGGAAACTAGCTGGAGATTCTCACAAGAGGACACTTAGCTGGCGAGATACCCCAGCACTCACCTGGCCACCTGGCCTTCCAGGTCCCGGATCTGGATCAGGTAGAATTCCTTGGAGAGCTCGGACAGCGGCTCTCCCGTGGCAGCCGGGACTGGCGGCTTGCTCTTGGCTGAGCCATCTTTCCCCTTCTTCTTGCCTTTCTTCTTGGGGGGCATGGCTGGTGTTAGCCTGCCTCAGCTCTTGAGCCTCTCACTCAGCCCCTGCCCTGTCAAAGCTCCTCGTCCAGCCTCAGAGCCTGGGTCTGGCCTCCTCCCTGCCCTCCTGGCCCTGTCTCTCGACTCCCTCTCTTGCCCCAGACACACACTGTCCGGGCCTCGTCCTCCTTCGCCGGTTCTCGGTTTGTGTCCCAGTTCTGGTTCTCTGTCCCGGTTCTGGGCCTCTCCGTCCCGGTTCCCTCCCTCTGAAGCCAAGTTTGGGTCGCGCGCTCTGTTGCTGGGGCCCGGTGCGTGCCTAGCAACAGGAGAAGAGCAGACATAGAAAGCGGCCCGGGTCTTGGCGGCCATATTGGATTACGACCTCGCAGCTTTGCGGCTGCTGTTCCCAATCCAAGATGGCCGCCGAGCATGACGTCACCCCCATCCTGCTGCACGTACGTCGGCGGCCTGGCTCATCCCAAAAGAGGCAGCACGTGCTGCGGGGAGCTGCCACGGCGCGTGCGAGGAAAGGGTCGATAATGGGATATTATGGGCACCTACTGCCAGCACAGATCCAACTATGAGAACCATGATAAACTATGCAAAGCATGCTTCAGCTCAGCAGCAGCACCAGAATCAACCCTGCCAGGAGCAAGCATCAGGAGTAGAGGCCTTCAAGCTTTGTCCGAAACCCCATCCTCCCTCCTTTCAATAAAATGTTTTGAAGTCAGTGGCCTCCTGCAAACCTTTCTCCGGTTCTAGCTCTTCTTCGCTGGTTCTCGGCTTTGTGTCCCAGTTCTGGGCTCTCTGTCCTGGTTCTGGGCTCTCTGTCCCGGTTCTGTCTCTCTGTCCTGGTTCTGGGCTCTTTGTCCCGGTTCTGTCTCTCTGTCCTGGTTCTGGGCTCTCTGTCCCGGTTCTGGGCTCTCTGGCCCGGTTCTGGTTATCTTTCCCGGTTCTGGTTTTCTTTCCCTGGTTCTGGACTCTATGTCCCGGTTCTGGGTTCTTTATCCTGGTTCTGGGCTCTCTGTCCCGGTTCTGGTTTGCTTTCCCCGGTTCTGTCTCTCCGTCCCGGTTCTGGTTTTCTTTCCCCGGTTCTGTCTCTCTGTGCCGGTTCTGGGTTCTTTATCCTGGTGCTGTCTCTCTGTCCCGGTTCTGTCTCTCTGTCCTGGTTCTGGGCTCTTTGTCCCGGTTCTGTCTACCTGTCCGGGTTCTGGGCTCTCTGTCCCGGTTCTGGGCTCTTTGGCCTGGTTATCTTTCCCGGTTCTGGTTTTCTTTCCCTGGTTCTGGACTCTATGTCCCGGTTCTGGGTTCTTTATCCTGGTTCTGGGCTCTCTGTCCCGGTTCTGGTTTGCTTTCCCCGGTTCTGTCTCTCTGTGCCTTTTCTGGTTTGCTTTCCCCGGTTCTGTCTCTCTGTCCCGGTTCTGGTTTTCTTTCCTCGGTTCTGTCTCTCTGTGCCGGTTCTGGGTTCTTTATCCTGGTTCTGGGCTCTCTGTCCCGGTTCTGGTTTTCTTTCCCCGGTTCTGTGCTCTCGGTGAGCCGGTTCTGGTTTTCTTTCCCTGGTTCTGGACTCTCCGTCCCGGTTCTGGGCTCTTTGTCCCGGTTCTGTCTCTCTTTCCCGGTTCTGGGCTCTCTTCATCGGGTTCTGGGCTCTTTTCCTGGTTCTGGACCTCCCCGTCCCGGTTCTGGATTCTCCGTCCCGGTTCTGGGCTCTTTGTCCCGGTTCTGTCTCCCCGTCCCAGTTCTCTGTCCCGGTTCTGGGCCTCTCCGTCCCGGTTCCCTCCCTCTGAAGCCAAGTTTGGATCGCGCGCTCTGTTGCTAGGGCCCGGTGCGTGCCTAGCAACAGGAGAAGAGCAGACATAGAAAGCGGCCCAGGTCTTGGCGGCCATATTGGATTACGACCTCGCAGCTTTGCGGCTGCTGTTCCCAATCCAAGATGGCCGCCGAGCATGACGTCACCCCCATCCTGCTGCACGTACGTCGGCGGCCTGGCTCATCCCAAAAGAGGCAGCACGTGCTGCGGGGAGCTGCCACGGCGCGTGCGAGGAAAGGGTCGATAATGGGATATTATGGGCACCTACTGCCAGCACAGATCCAACTATGAGAACCATGATAAACTATGCAAAGCATGCTTCAGCTCAGCAGCAGCACCAGAATCAACCCTGCCAGGAGCAAGCATCAGGAGTAGAGGCCTTCAACCTTTGTCCGAAACCCCATCCTCCCTCCTTTCAATAAAATGTTTTGAAGTCAGTGGCCTCCTGCAAACCTTTCTCCGGTTCTAGCTCTTCTTCGCTGGTTCTCGGCTTTGTGTCCCAGTTCTGGGCTCTCTGTCCTGGTTCTGGGCTCTCTGTCCCGGTTCTGTCTCTCTGTCCTGGTTCTGGGCTCTTTGTCCCGGTTCTGTCTCTCTGTCCTGGTTCTGGGCTCTCTGTCCCGGTTCTGGGCTCTCTGGCCCGGTTCTGGTTATCTTTCCCGGTTCTGGTTTTCTTTCCCTGGTTCTGGACTCTATGTCCCGGTTCTGGGTTCTTTATCCTGGTTCTGGGCTCTCTGTCCCGGTTCTGGTTTGCTTTCCCCGGTTCTGTCTCTCCGTCCCGGTTCTGGTTTTCTTTCCCCGGTTCTGTCTCTCTGTGCCGGTTCTGGGTTCTTTATCCTGGTGCTGTCTCTCTGTCCCGGTTCTGTCTCTCTGTCCTGGTTCTGGGCTCTTTGTCCCGGTTCTGTCTACCTGTCCGGGTTCTGGGCTCTCTGTCCCGGTTCTGGGCTCTTTGGCCTGGTTATCTTTCCCGGTTCTGGTTTTCTTTCCCTGGTTCTGGACTCTATGTCCCGGTTCTGGGTTCTTTATCCTGGTTCTGGGCTCTCTGTCCCGGTTCTGGTTTGCTTTCCCCGGTTCTGTCTCTCTGTGCCTTTTCTGGTTTGCTTTCCCCGGTTCTGTCTCTCTGTCCCGGTTCTGGTTTTCTTTCCTCGGTTCTGTCTCTCTGTGCCGGTTCTGGGTTCTTTATCCTGGTTCTGGGCTCTCTGTCCCGGTTCTGGTTTTCTTTCCCCGGTTCTGTGCTCTCGGTGAGCCGGTTCTGGTTTTCTTTCCCTGGTTCTGGACTCTCCGTCCCGGTTCTGGGCTCTTTGTCCCGGTTCTGTCTCTCTTTCCCGGTTCTGGGCTCTCTTCATCGGGTTCTGGGCTCTTTTCCTGGTTCTGGACCTCCCCGTCCCGGTTCTGGATTCTCCGTCCCGGTTCTGGGCTCTTTGTCCCGGTTCTGTCTCCCCGTCCCAGTTCTCTGTCCCGGTTCTGGGCCTCTCCGTCCCGGTTCCCTCCCTCTGAAGCCAAGTTTGGGTCGCGCGCTCTGTTGCTAGGGCCCGGTGCGTGCCTAGCAACAGGAGAAGAGCAGACATAGAAAGCGGCCCAGGTCTTGGCGGCCATATTGGATTACGACCTCGCAGCTTTGCGGCTGCTGTTCCCAATCCAAGATGGCCGCCGAGCATGACGTCACCCCCATCCTGCTGCACGTACGTCGGCGGCCTGGCTCATCCCAAAAGAGGCAGCACGTGCTGCGGGGAGCTGCCACGGCGCGTGCGAGGAAAGGGTCGATAGTGGGATATTATGGGCACCTACTGCCAGCACAGATCCAACTATGAGAACCATGATAAACTATGCAAAGCATGCTTCAGCTCAGCAGCAGCACCAGAATCAACCCTGCCAGGAGCAAGCATCAGGAGTAGAGGCCTTCAAGCTTTGTCCGAAACCCCATCCTCCCTCCTTTCAATAAAATGTTTTGAAGTCAGTGGCCTCCTGCAAACCTTTCTCCGGTTCTAGCTCTTCTTCGCTGGTTCTCGGCTTTGTGTCCCAGTTCTGGGCTCTCTGTCCTGGTTCTGGGCTCTCTGTCCCGGTTCTGTCTCTCTGTCCTGGTTCTGGGCTCTTTGTCCCGGTTCTGTCTCTCTGTCCTGGTTCTGGGCTCTCTGTCCCGGTTCTGGGCTCTCTGGCCCGGTTCTGGTTATCTTTCCCGGTTCTGGTTTTCTTTCCCTGGTTCTGGACTCTATGTCCCGGTTCTGGGTTCTTTATCCTGGTTCTGGGCTCTCTGTCCCGGTTCTGGTTTGCTTTCCCCGGTTCTGTCTCTCCGTCCCGGTTCTGGTTTTCTTTCCCCGGTTCTGTCTCTCTGTGCCGGTTCTGGGTTCTTTATCCTGGTGCTGTCTCTCTGTCCCGGTTCTGTCTCTCTGTCCTGGTTCTGGGCTCTTTGTCCCGGTTCTGTCTACCTGTCCGGGTTCTGGGCTCTCTGTCCCGGTTCTGGGCTCTTTGGCCTGGTTATCTTTCCCGGTTCTGGTTTTCTTTCCCTGGTTCTGGACTCTATGTCCCGGTTCTGGGTTCTTTATCCTGGTTCTGGGCTCTCTGTCCCGGTTCTGGTTTGCTTTCCCCGGTTCTGTCTCTCTGTGCCTTTTCTGGTTTGCTTTCCCCGGTTCTGTCTCTCTGTCCCGGTTCTGGTTTTCTTTCCTCGGTTCTGTCTCTCTGTGCCGGTTCTGGGTTCTTTATCCTGGTTCTGGGCTCTCTGTCCCGGTTCTGGTTTTCTTTCCCCGGTTCTGTGCTCTCGGTGAGCCGGTTCTGGTTTTCTTTCCCTGGTTCTGGACTCTCCGTCCCGGTTCTGGGCTCTTTGTCCCGGTTCTGTCTCTCTTTCCCGGTTCTGGGCTCTCTTCATCGGGTTCTGGGCTCTTTTCCTGGTTCTGGACCTCCCCGTCCCGGTTCTGGATTCTCCGTCCCGGTTCTGGGCTCTTTGTCCCGGTTCTGTCTCCCCGTCCCAGTTCTGGTTCTCTGTCCCGGTTCTGGGCCTCTCCGTCCCGGTTCCCTCCCTCTGAAGCCAAGTTTGGGTCGCGCGCTCTGTTGCTAGGGCCCGGTGCGTGCCTAGCAACAGGAGAAGAGCAGACATAGAAAGCGGCCCAGGTCTTGGCGGCCATATTGGATTACGACCTCGCAGCTTTGCGGCTGCTGTTCCCAATCCAAGATGGCCGCCGAGCATGACGTCACCCCCATCCTGCTGCACGTACGTCGGCGGCCTGGCTCATCCCAAAAGAGGCAGCACGTGCTGCGGGGAGCTGCCACGGCGCGTGCGAGGAAAGGGTCGATAATGGGATATTATGGGCACCTACTGCCAGCACAGATCCAACTATGAGAACCATGATAAACTATGCAAAGCATGCTTCAGCTCAGCAGCAGCACCAGAATCAACCCTGCCAGGAGCAAGCATCAGGAGTAGAGGCCTTCAAGCTTTGTCCGAAACCCCATCCTCCCTCCTTTCAATAAAATGTTTTGAAGTCAGTGGCCTCCTGCAAACCTTTCTCCGGTTCTAGCTCTTCTTCGCTGGTTCTCGGCTTTGTGTCCCAGTTCTGGGCTCTCTGTCCTGGTTCTGGGCTCTCTGTCCCGGTTCTGTCTCTCTGTCCTGGTTCTGGGCTCTTTGTCCCGGTTCTGTCTCTCTGTCCTGGTTCTGGGCTCTCTGTCCCGGTTCTGGGCTCTCTGGCCCGGTTCTGGTTATCTTTCCCGGTTCTGGTTTTCTTTCCCTGGTTCTGGACTCTATGTCCCGGTTCTGGGTTCTTTATCCTGGTTCTGGGCTCTCTGTCCCGGTTCTGGTTTGCTTTCCCCGGTTCTGTCTCTCCGTCCCGGTTCTGGTTTTCTTTCCCCGGTTCTGTCTCTCTGTGCCGGTTCTGGGTTCTTTATCCTGGTGCTGTCTCTCTGTCCCGGTTCTGTCTCTCTGTCCTGGTTCTGGGCTCTTTGTCCCGGTTCTGTCTACCTGTCCGGGTTCTGGGCTCTCTGTCCCGGTTCTGGGCTCTTTGGCCTGGTTATCTTTCCCGGTTCTGGTTTTCTTTCCCTGGTTCTGGACTCTATGTCCCGGTTCTGGGTTCTTTATCCTGGTTCTGGGCTCTCTGTCCCGGTTCTGGTTTGCTTTCCCCGGTTCTGTCTCTCTGTGCCTTTTCTGGTTTGCTTTCCCCGGTTCTGTCTCTCTGTCCCGGTTCTGGTTTTCTTTCCTCGGTTCTGTCTCTCTGTGCCGGTTCTGGGTTCTTTATCCTGGTTCTGGGCTCTCTGTCCCGGTTCTGGTTTTCTTTCCCCGGTTCTGTGCTCTCGGTGAGCCGGTTCTGGTTTTCTTTCCCTGGTTCTGGACTCTCCGTCCCGGTTCTGGGCTCTTTGTCCCGGTTCTGTCTCTCTTTCCCGGTTCTGGGCTCTCTTCATCGGGTTCTGGGCTCTTTTCCTGGTTCTGGACCTCCCCGTCCCGGTTCTGGATTCTCCGTCCCGGTTCTGGGCTCTTTGTCCCGGTTCTGTCTCCCCGTCCCAGTTTTGGTTCTCTGTCCCGGTTCTGGGCCTCTCCGTCCCGGTTCCCTCCCTCTGAAGCCAAGTTTGGGTCGCGCGCTCTGTTGCTGGGGCCCGGTGCGTGCCTAGCAACAGGAGAAGAGCAGACATAGAAAGCGGCCCGGGTCTTGGCGGCCATGTTGGATTTCGACCTCGCAGCTTTGCGGCTGCTGTTCCCAATCCTAGATGGCCGCCGAGCATGACGTCACCCCCATCCTGCTGCACGTACGTCGGCGGCCTGGCTCAGCCCAAAAGAGGCAGCACGTGCTGCGGGGAGCTGCCACGGCGCGCGCGAGGAAAGGGTCGATAATGGGATAATATGGGCACCTACTGCCAGCACAGATCCAACTATGAGAACCATGATAAACTATGCAAAGCATGCTTCAGCTCAGCAGCAGCACCAGAATCAACCCTGCCTGTGTAGGAGAGTAGGGTCTGCTTTCTATGTTCACCCCCACTTTTTGCTTTTGCTCCACTGGTTTTCGACTTAGATGTGGCTGTGGGCCTGCTAACCAGACCCACAGCCCAGCTGTTCTCTCTCTAAATTCATACTATGTACTTTAGGTGCATAACCCAATTGGTAAGGATCACCTTATTGGGACCTGTACAGTGTACCTTAGGTACCCAGGGCATAGGTGTACCCTAGGCCTACCAGGGGCTGCAGCATGTATTATGCCACCCATGGCTGGCCTTCCATTATGACACAACTGGCTGATCACTCAGCTGGGGCAAGATCGTGTAATCACCCCTTTGCTTAGGTGTAGTATTCCTATACCTACCTTATATATAGACACATGTGTACCTATCAGCCACTCCTATGGCAGGCCTTAACAATCCTGGAGGCAGAGTGCTTGGTAACATGTGAGATGGTGCTCTAGCATGAGCTGAGCCTGTCTGCAGCTTTCGGAACCATGTCCTTATAGCTGTTCTATGATATAGCCTACCATATACTCTTAAAGTGCCTTATAATCTTAAACGGTTATGGTAACTATGGTTTGGCTTTATCAAAACATGTCGTGTAAGGTGTCTAACACTTTGGAATAATACCCCCATACCATTCCTGGTGATGAGGATATTATTCCTCCCTTCTAGAGGGAGAGACATGTTAAAATCCTACTTTGCTGTTTAACTCTGACCAAAGCCTCAGCATCACAAAATGGATGCTGCTGCCACAGACACGAGTCTGACCTCCTGCAGCTGGGAGCCCTCCCGGCCACGGAGGCCTGGACAATAGGTTTCCTGCTTGGGGAGGTGCTAGCACCTCCCCAGACAGACTTTAGTGTATTGGGGCAGGGAGAGCTGAAAGGAATGAGACATGCCTGGGGCACACAAGGTGTTCCATGCATAGTCCAGTTCAAACCGGTCCTGGGGCACTCCAGCCCCAGCTCGGCGTGAAACTGGACAAAGGAAAGGGGGAGTAATTGCTCCACTTACAACATCCATAATAGGAATGATCTCCCCCCTGAAGCTACCTCCCTTGTTGCGGTTCTTGTGGGGGTTCCCCCTCTTGAGCACCCCGTACAAGAATCTACACACGGCCTGTTACGTAAAACAAAAAGTTGGTGCAATCACTATTGTACGGGCTCTCCTGATATTTCAGACCACATCATTATGGCTAGACAATTGTCATGGGTGGGCTACCAGCCTAAAAATGTTGTAGGAGTCTGTATAGTCGTAAATTTTAATAAACCTGATGTAGCAGATAGGTTGTTTTGGGATGCTACTGCCTTTAAAGCAGACGGCATAAGGGCCGTACCACTGGGTTATTTCTATCCTCCCCCAAACCCGGGGCTGCCTTCTAGTAGGGCACAAGTCAATATCAATTCCCATCTGCCCCAGCATAGGCATAGAATAAGAAACAGAGCCTCTAGTTCTGTAAGACCGGGTGGTGCTGGCTCCCTAACTCCTGACACTATAATCGCCCGGCCAGGGTCTGAGGAGGTGGGTCTTCCCCTGACTAATAGATTTTCTCCCCTAAGTTGGTTGGACTTAAATGATTGACTGCTTGAGCCAGAGGCTATTGTGCCCCCATCTGCACTTATTTATTTGGAGGGATCAGGTACAGAGAGTGATAACTACCCATCTGCTAGGCCCCATATAATCCATTCGGAAGCAGTCATTGGTGTTGTCAATGCACCAAAATGCAGAATTGTTAGCTGGAACATTGCGGGCTTAAGAAGCAAAAGAGACAATCCTCAGTGGCTAGTGTTTTTAAAATCTTTTGATATAATTGCCATCCAGGAATCCTGGGACAAGTAGGAGAACTTCTGGTTGGATGGTTTCAGTTCCTTCTTTCTACCAGCACAAGCTACCGTAGCTGGTAGAGCAAAAGGTGGCCTTTTATTACTTTTATCCTTGAATATACTGGGACCTATAAATAGGATTCCTACAGACTCAATTAATTGCTTGGCAATTGAGATCTGTTCTACCTTCAAACTAAGATACTTCTGGTGAACTTTTATAATTCTGGGGAGACTGATCATAGATACCAACATTTGATCAACTTGAACTCCTTTTTAGAAAAATATAGTGTTTCGCAAATTACCTCGTTTTATGTTGTTCTTATGGGCGATTTTAATATTCATCCTTGTCAACAAAATTGCTACATTGATGATGGTTTTGGCCATAACTTTGCCTCCTTACCCCATTTTGAAAACACTGGGGAGGGGGAGGCCCTAGAGTCTCTCCTGGCCGATGTTGATCTTTTCGAACCCTGTTTCGCTAATTCGCTTGACCGGTGCTCGACATTTAAATCTAATACTAAAGACACTATTATGGATTACATCTTTTTGTCTCCAGGGCTATTGGATAAAGTTGTTTTCTACAATGCTAGGGAATCGCCCTTTAGCGACCATAACCCTGTCATTTTGGAACTTGATATAAGCTGCAGTTCACGATCTAGTGGCAAGAGTCAAACTGCACCTTGTATGGTATCCACTTGTGACCAAGGGAGACGACTTAGGTGGCCCAAAGTGATTCCGGACATCTTTTTTAATGAACTTTGCATGAAATGCGAGGGGCACTTTTTAACTTGTGATAACCTCCTGAGCTCAAAAGATGATATCCTTAGGGCGTTTGAGGGTATCTGTAAACAAATTGCCAGTGATCTCACAGTTAAGCATATCCCAAGACCGGTACATGGCCCAAAGTGGTTCGATAGCAACTGCACACTTACCCATCGCCTCTTAAATGATGCCCTGAAAATCAAACCTCGAGATAGACCCCTGATTGCGGATCTGCGCAAACAGTATAAGATGGCAATCTACAAGCGGAAATCTGAGATCAAGGCCGAGGCGTGGCATGCATTGCTATCAGTAGATGTAATCAGGGATAGCTCAAACTTTTGGGGAATTATTAACACCCCTTTTTTCTCCGGCTTGGAAAATGAGACCCAGGACTGCCACATCACTGAGGCCCAATGGCGGACTCACTTTGAGGCAATATATGCCTCACCTGAGAACCTGGACCTCCCCCGTAGCTTTTCATCTGATCACCCTCGAGTCCCACTTGTGTTCTGTGAAGAAGAAGTGGAGAAAGCTATAAGAGAAACCATCAGTGATAAGGCCCCTGGCCCTGATTCAGTCCCGGCTGATCTTTTTAAAGGTGATCCTAAATTTTGGGCAAAGATCCTGACCAATGTTTTTAATGCCTCTGGCTCCCTAGGGTTCCCTGCTTCATGGTCCTGTTCAACCATTATTCCAATTTTTAAGAAAGGACAGAGAGGGGACCCGCGGTGCTATAGACCCATATCTTTGATCGATTCTTCTGTGAAGATTCTAGGTAAAGTAATTTTAATGAAAATCTCTGGCTGGGCCTCCGAGATGAATATTATTTCTGATCTCCAATATGGATTTAGAAAACACAGAAGTACCACTGATCAGTGCCTTAATTTGTCATTATTAATTAACAAATATACCGTGGCTAAGAATGGTTGTATCAGGCTGGCATTTATGGACTTATCCTCAGCTTTTGACCTGGTCAACAGATCTAAGCTGTGGACCATCTTGCTAGAAAAGGGTCTTGATCCTTCCTTGGTGTATTTTCTGGCCGACCTGCATCAGGATCTTTCTGCCTCGGTCAGAATCTCACGGGATGGCAAATGCACAAGCTCTTTTAGATCTGCTCGCGGTGTTCGGCAAGGGTGTATTTTGGCACCTGTTCTTTTCACCCTATACATTAATGATATAGACAGATCTCTTTTAACAGCAACACTGGACATTCCGCGTGTAGGAGACTATTCTATTCCGGTTCTCCTAAACGCGGATGATGCGGTCCTTATAGCCCGCACAGCGGTCGCTTTACAGCGGCTTTTGGACACGTTTGGGGCTTATATGCAATCGCTGGATCTAGTGGTGAATAATAGCAAGTCCCATATCCTGTCTATTGGTGGCAAAACAAGAAAACCCCATCTCTTCTTTTGTAATGGTCAAGAGGTGACCTCGGTCTCCTCTTTTACCTGTTTAGGGGTAGTCTTTGATGAGACGTTTTCCTGGATCCCGCAGCAGAAAATTAAAAAGAATTCTATTACACGTTCTGCTTTAGGACTAATGGGGTTTGCTAAACGCTTGGGGACAAGACCAATTAAGAGCATATTGAAAATATATAGCGCTAAGTGTGTCGCGATTGCGACCTATGGCTCCTCTATATGGGGCTTCAAGGAACAACCAGGCATCCAAATAGCCGAAAATAAATTTTTACGCAGTCTTTTATCAGTACCACAATCGACGCCAGTCTTTTCCATACACCAGGAACTTGGGCTTGGTTACATCTCAGACACCTTGAGCCTAGCTCCGTTGCTCTGCTGGCTCAAAGTATGGTTAAACCCTGAACTGACTTTGAACCATAACATTCTAAGCGACTGTGTACGGTTGGACTATTCTAACAAAATCAAGTGGTTGACTTATGTTAAAAGCGGGCTAACTAAATTGGGGCGGCCTGAGTTATTTGAATCCCCTGAAAAGATACGGAAGGAGGATGTTCTATGGGTAAAAAATAACTTTATGAAGCTGTTGTCTGCAGAACGGGAAGATTTAGAGCTGCAGAAACCTCTTGTAAGGGCTCATTTCTTAACAAAAACAAACATTCGTATTGAACCCTATTTGACATTGGTTAATATCCCACACCATCGCTGGCTTTTAACTAGGTTCCTTTTTAACTTAGTTCCATTTTTACTAGGTGATTTTCAGGAGTGGTGTAACCTAGAGTCCTCAACCCCCTGTAAGTGTGACAATTTTTCCACCCAGAATACCCTTCATTTTATGATGTTTTGACCCTTTTATTCCATTATGCGGAATAAGTACCTAATTCCAATTCTGAAAGGGAAGGGTTTTATGCAGGTTAGACCAGCATTACTTCACCTGCAGTTATTAAGTACAGCATGGGATATCTTTAACATTGCCAGTTTTTTGGTCGCAGCTACGCGTTCCAAAAAGGTGAGAAACAGACTCCCGATTTCTGACGGTCTAGATTCTTAAATGCTTTAATGTAAACATAGCACTTAGCACTTTTTTGGTTGTACTTCTGCTTGAAGTGTTACCTTTAGCATATCCTGTGATTGTATTGACTGATATGTTTGTACTTTATTCCGTATGCGTATTTTGCACTATGCATTAAGCACTTTATGTATCATGTGATGGGTAAAGTGTATATCTGTTTTTAGAACTTATTTGCACTTTGTACTTTTTATATATGCCCAGAAATGTACTGTTTTTATTTCTGAAATCCTGTTTTAACTTATCTAGTAATTCACCTTGAGTTGGTGGATGATACCCTGTATCTTTAATTTGTAAATGTAATATATGACTGATTGAATTGTTCACTTTTTATGACATTAATTTGTCGAAATAAAGTATTTTGACTGAAAGGGGGTGTAGCCACTACCCTTCCTGGTCCCACCCATAGGAGGGACCTAGCAGGTAGCCCAGCCCACTAGCCTAGTATATTAGGAGGTAGCTGAGCCCTGTGAAATTAGATTATCCTGAATCTGTAACTTGAACAGAAACTCTGGACCTTCGACATTCGACCTCAGGAAGAAGACTGAAGAATCTCCCTTGTGGCCAAGGAGTGACCACCCTGAGCAACCAGGCACCATCCAGCGACCGCTGCTTGCTTTGCGACTGATCCTACAAGGGACGACTGCAGAGACTGACCAGCGCCATGACTTCCAGACACCTCTGAACCAGATCCACATCTACAGCAAAGCTGAGACCCGTGGAGGTGACGAGGGACGTGGGACCGGCGACTTGGGAAAAGTGGCTAGTAACTGACTAGCGCAACTTCTGAAGCTACCTCGAGGCTGTGCTTGGGGAATTGAGAAGCCCCAATCCCAAGCACCATCTGCAAACAAGATCAGCTCCCCACACTTCACGTGTTCTGCGTGGGGCCCTTCTGCACCTGAGCTGCTCGACGCGTTGTCCGGTTGCTGGCCCGTTGGCTAGTGACTTCTACGACGACGAACCTGTTATTTTGCTTTGCTGGTCCGGCTCCTCCAGACTGGCTCTCGCTCCCCTGTGAAAGGGAAGCACTCCAGACCTTCCTGGTCTGCACCAGAAGCAAGTCCTCCATCCTGCGTGGGTTACGCTTGCCAAGGCTTGTTGGGTCCTGACTCGACATCGACGCCGCCGACAGCAAGAGCCTTCGTGGGACAGCTCGCCTCCTGGTTCTGGTCATCCTCGATGCCTCCTGGTACCCGTGGCTGCTGTGACAAGCTTCACCTCTTCACCTGCATCTTCACGACATCGCCTGGTTCCTTCCTGGCTCCTGGCTGGTGACCTAGACTCTGTCTCCTTTTGCTTGCAGGTATCCTCCTTCTTGATTCCATCCTTGGGATCCACTGGACACTTCACTGACGGCCTGTCAGCATCTTTTCTTCAGGCATCCGTAGGAGTCAACGACGAAACCCGACGCAAGTTCACACCTATGCACCCGCAGGCCGTGGGCTAGGTAACTTGAGTACTCTGGTGCTCACAAGGGTATTGACTATCCAAGGGTCTAGTTTCCAAGTCTCGACTTCCTAACTACTTTGGAAGTGTCCTAAAACTCTTAATTATTAACTATTACTATTTCTATTGATTTGTACGCATTACGCGTGAGTGTTTCCCCTCTGCACCTGAATCCCGTGGGCCTCCTACTTCCTAATTCCTGGTAGTATAGTGTAGCCCCAGCGATTCCCTAGGCCTATCTTGTATCCGTGACAGTGGTTCTTATACCACTTACTTAGTATATGGTTTGCGTGGCCCCTAGGGCCTAACTGTATTACTTACCTGTGTGACTTATGTATGCTTAAATAAGACTGTGTTGTACTTACCTCTAATCTCATAAAGAGTGCTGAGGGTGTTTTGACTTAGAATAAATACATTCTATTTTTATATATCTGTTGTGGTGTCCTTTCATTTGATATTCAGGGGTTACAAATGGGGTTATGGTCGCTTTCACAGGACATAATAATGACCATATACAATACCAGGGCCATTGGGTCAAATCCCTAATAGATAGTCTATCCTGCTAGCCCCGTTCGCTCCACAAAAGGTCATCCCCCCTCTTTTGTCAGAGCTAGTTCTCCCATTGGCAGCCCTAAGCCTATGTTCTAAAGATATAGCATTCAGCTGCATTCAGCTGCAGAGCAGCTTTTGACCATTTTTTAATGGGGCTGAGCTCCAGGGGTGGTACCATCCACGCATTATCCTCCTCGCTCACTTCGTAAGACTCCACCCAATCAAGTGGCTCAAAGGTGACATTGAAATCGCCGCCAACTATCAGGGGATGACCGGCATGCCTAGCTTCTAGAAGGTTATCCAGGGCGAGCAGAGTTGGGAAACTACCTCCTCTAGTGCTTCTAGCATACACATTATAGATGTCAAAGGACTTGCCCTTGCCACTGTTGATCCTAATCCCTGGTATATCTGGGCTATCGGTATTCAACTCCTCAACGTCACAGTTTAGTGTGATGTTGAGTAGGGTGAGCAGCCCACCTGATGGCCGTCCATGTTTAGATGGTATCGCTGGTCTATGAAGAGTCATGAACCCAGGAATATATGTGGCTGCAAGTTTCCTGCAAAAGGCAAATCTCATGTTGGTTGATGAGGTTGAGCCAGTGGGGGCGGTCGAGTTTCCCCCTGATGCCCGCCATGTTCCAAGACGCTATTTTCAGCTCCCTACCATTAGGCATTGAATAGTGTACCTGGGGAGGTAATGATGTATTTTGATGGGTCGGTGGAAAACTAGATGTTACTAAGCCACTGTCCTGCCCATAGACGCTCGGCCCTGGCGCTGTGACAATATCTGGAACTGTCTGCGTGTTAAGGGACGTGTTCACAATCGCTACAGGTGGGCCTTCTAGATAAGTCTGTGCTAGGGAAGGAGTAAGCTCAGACTGTAGGCTAGGGCTATACACGGAGTTCCTGGCAGAAAGCGGGAGGAGTCAATCATTCTGCGATAGTGTTGAGGTTGGTGAATCCCCAAGAAGCGTAAGAGCAGTTTTAGCACGTTCAGATATGATCGGGATGTTTAGCTTCAGCCAAATGTTAGTGGGAGGTGGAGGGTTGGATCAAGCTTCCAAGGCCACTAGATTGTATACCAAGTGATCACTAACTAAAGTGAGCGCTATAGTATCAGTTGGACTGCGGTCAAGGACACATCTTTTGGCCTGGACAATGTCATCCCTAATTATGGATCTACAGTCCCTAGTGTGCCTCAGCCAATGTATGGCCTTGTTTTTAAGGGTGTCTCCATTCTCGTATCTAGAGCTGTTATTTACCGCCTTAGGAATATTAATCATATAAAGAGGTGTAGGCAGAGGAGTGTTGTTTGGCATGGGGTAAGTAGATTGAGGAAAATATAAGGTAGAAAACACCTTACTACAGCTGCCATTCAAACCCCGGGTGCTTGCTTTGTCAGCGTCCCATGCCCAGCTAAGTCCCTAGATGCACCCCTAAATATTCCGCCCATGTCCTAATGAGATCTGCAATTGGGAAGTGAAGGAGTGTCATGGGCCCTGTTATTACAATCAGATGTATCTGTCTGTTTGGAAGGAGACAATACAGACCCCATCCTCAATTCTGCGTGATTGATTGGGGTAGGCGCAAGAGGGGGGGCTGTAGTCTAGTGCACGTTTGAGAGAGAATTTTGACACTAGGGTAGTCAGGACCTCAATGGAATTTTTTGAAGCAACTATTTCCCTTAAGAGGTCACAATTAGGTGTTAATGTATCATTGACAGCCTCCCTTGAACCCTGTCGAGAGTGCATTTTTGGCCTCGTATCAGAATAATTGCCTAATTATCTGCAAGATGGGCAAATCGATTGCTTAGGGGGAGGTCAGTCAGTGTTGCGCTCATTGGGAGACACACCTCACTCACTTCATTCGAAGAGCACATGGAAATAGGATCTGATGGCATTTCTGGAGTCAGAATCTGTGTTGGCGCGGTTTTGTTGACCACTTTCTTAAATAAGGTGGGAATATTCCCATATCCAGAACTATTAGTCCCTATCGACGTGTTTTGGGGGGGAAGGCTTGAGAGTAGGATCAAGGATGCATGTATCTATAGCTAGAGCAGGTGACGTGAGCAACCCCTCACAATCGGCAACAATGGTTTCAATACGATCTAACACTTTCTCCCCAAACCCCCTTCCCCAAGTTCATGCCCTGGAGTCCAGGTCCGTTTCATTGGTCTCTTTTTCGTTGTGCCACCCAACCCGGCTTTAATCACCTTCCTTTTCCCCATAGTAGATAGGCAATGAAACAGACAATAAATCCACAGGTCCCAACTGTAGTGGTAGTAGGAAGCAGGAGGCGACACAGAGATGGAACAGTTATTCAATTAGGATCAGGGTATCAAACAGTACCTTTGTGGATCACTGCCCTGTCCTTGGCTGGAGACGTTAAGGGGGTGGCCCAGCCCAGCCTCTGCCAGCCGATGACGGGCAAGGACAGGCCTGCTCTTTGCCCGGCTTTGCCTGGGAGCCCTGAGCTCGCTTTATGCACCTCCGGGCGCGTTCCACGATTGTTGGCGGCTTCCAGCCGCGAGGCACGATGGGGGATGGAGTCCACTTGCAGGATATGGCATGAAGACAGGAAGGTAGAGGCAATTCATCCTTTGCGTGAATCAGCACATCATCTTGAAAGACTAACACACATTCTACTGCACACAACAAATTCTGCATAATCCTCTGAAATACAGATGCAGCAGATGCCAAACCGAAAGGCATACATCTATACTGGAAAGTTCCTAATGGAGAAACAAAGGCAGTCAATGAGCGTGAGTCTGGGCGTAATTCAATCTGATGATAGGCTAGGCGCTGACCAAGTCTAACTTAGAAAAATATTTAGCTCCCCCTGACACAAGCAAAAAAGTTGTTATCTTGGGTAAAGGGTGCGAATCAACCCATATCTCTTTGTTCAGCGACCTCAAATCAACACACACTCGCAACTACCCACACCTTTTGCATGCCACAACAAGTAGAGACAACCACAAAGAAGACTCTGTGGGTTTGATTATACCTTTGTCGCACAGAGATTTCAGTTCTTTGTTTAGATCCTCTGTCACACTAAAAGGAACCCCTCTCAACTTTTGTTTTATAAGGACGGCACCATCCTTCACAATAACCTTGTGTTTAAATCCACACATTGTCCCTAAACTTTCACTGAAAACAGCAGGGGGCTGGCTCCTCCACTTGCATCCCAGATCATCAGACTCAACAACCAACACTTGTTCTCTGGTACCTCGTCTCAATACCATCCTAAATAATCCGTGATGGAACCATCCAAAAATGTTTAGACCTTTGAGTGCAACTTAAACGTTGCCTTTGATCTTCGTCCCCTTGAACATGAGCAAATCCTCGATATACCCAAGAAACCCAATCTTGCGCCCGTCATAGGAAACAGGAAAACGATCCGGTGGCATCAACTCTCTATTTCCCCATGTGTCCTCAAATAGTTTTTGTGTGATCATGGTAATTCTGGGACCAGTATCAACCAACAAAGTGAGAAACTTATCACCAACACGAACTTTGACAATGGGGTCGACACAATTAGATGGATCCCCAGCAATGGGTTCTTTTTCGTCAGAAGAAAACTCCATTTGGACATCAGTAACAACAGAAATGACTTCATAGTCAGATTCGTCATCAGACTCCAACACACATACCACCACTTTTTTCTGCACTTTTCTTTGTAAGCATACTTTAGCAAAATGTCCTGTTTTTTTTGCAATAGTTGCACACAACATTAGCAACATTACAGGCAGGATATCTACCCCCTTTGGGATGTGGTGTATTCCCACAACAAAAACACATGTTGTCAGCTTGAGTCTTACTCTTATTGTAAGCCGTCATCCCACTACAAACATTCTTCTGCCTCAATTTTCCACTCCCACTCACCACATTTACGGCCTCAATAGGTTTGTCATCTAACTCTCTCAGTGAAACTTGAGATATTTTGATAATCTTGGCCACTTTAATGGTTTCTTCTAATGATGGATTACCCATGGCTTGAAGCTTCTGTATGATCTGTTTGTCCCTGCATTGACACACAAACTGATCCCTGATAAGTTGGCCCGTGAAACTCTCAAACTGGCAAACGGAAGCTAATCTCCGTAACACAGATATGTCGGCCTCAACATCTTCTCCGTCAACCTGTTTTCTTTTTTTTTTAAACTTCTCCTTAAAACCATAAGACTAGGTTGTTTATCAAACCTGGCTTTGAATCTGAAACAGTTTCTTTATAGTCATCTATATTGTCATTCCTCTTGTGTGATAAGTCAGGTAAAAGCGTAAAAATGGACCTGCCTTCAAACCCCAACAAATGGAGTAATAAGCCTTTCTTGCGTTCAGCACCAAATCTCAAAGCGCCAATTGCCCCTAAGTAGGTTTTGAAGGCATCAAACCACACTTACCACCTAACCAGAGGTTCACCAGGATTGTCCAAAAAATGAGTGTGTTGTGCAGTTCCTATAAAAAATATATAGGATCTGCGCGTTTAGACAACATACACTGTAGGATTCGTGTCAGACAAACTCTGTTCACCCCCACCGGGTATGCTGGCCCTCTTGTACCAATTAGGTCACAGTGCCACGAGAATCTCCTCTTTCCAAGGTGTGAATAGTCCTTGGCAACCATAGAACATGACAACCCTGATCCCTCAGGACCGTGGAAACAATATACTACTTTTCGCTCAGTCACTCGTGCTCACTTAGTCTGTCTCAGAGAAATACACAAAATAAACCGTCTGGGCGTTTTCAATAAGAATTTATTGAACAGTTGTTATTCTGGTGTAGAATAGATGAGCTGCAACAACCGTTAGGCAGTATAAGATATAAATGAATAGTACTATGATAAAGGTAAGTGGATGGTATAGCTCTACCATCTTACTATAGTCATGAATGCCTATGAATATATAAAACACATGATAAAAGATACGTACTCCTACGATGCCTCCCTATCTAGATGTACCTAACTGTACCTAGCATGGGTGTATGTGTAAAGCAAAGAATCCCTCCAGGAACTATTCAACCCCATTACCTTAAGTGAGAGTGTGGGACCCAGTCTTGGTCTCAAGCTGGACACCCCGCGAGGGATGTTAGACCACTGCGAGCTGGAGTGTCTGAATGCAGGAACCTCAGCGTCTCTGGTCAGTGTGTCATCTGGGAAGTCTCGATCTCCTCTATCTATCTTAGCAAGATGTGATGTATATATACCCATAGGTCTCCCCAGGGGTCCTACCTAGCTGTATTACCGTGTCAGCCATTGAGTCCTGCTGTGCTTCCAAGAATCCTCATGCACAATGTGTGAGATTTCGAACTAGGGAAAACCCGCGTTCTGACTGTAGTGTAATATCTAGGTAAAAGGTCAGTCCCTGTAAACCGTGACAAGTGTAATGTAGGGAGCGTATTTAGGTGGCGTGTAATGAGATTTCCGGGGCCTATGCTATGATACCTATATGGAATATAACACCCACTCCTCTTCCGAATGGACGACATAGTTACATTCTAAACGTACTACTATGCTGACTAGATACTGGTACGCAAACAGTAAAAACATTAGTTTCTTTTTATGCTTGAAAACAATGTTTAAAACATTAAAAATTGTTCTAAAAAAAATTTCTAAAAAGAGGTTAAAAAGTGGAAATTGACATTTAAGCTATAGTTCTAATATGTCCGTAGGTATCGTTTGAATTACTACAAGCCTTTGAAAGCCATGCATGCTAAACGAATTTCAATTTCGATATGGAGTTCCAATTTTCTGTTTGCTTTCCAAATGGCTGAATTTTTTCCCAGCACACGCCGGGCCAAATGAGTCAAATG
This sequence comes from Triturus cristatus, assembly GCF_964204655.1. NCBI lineage: Eukaryota > Metazoa > Chordata > Amphibia > Caudata > Salamandridae > Triturus > Triturus cristatus. The sequence continues at coordinate 1,187,035,515 of NC_140580.1, read as the reverse complement.
TTTATATGTCCTGGCTAGTAGACGCAACATTCTCGTTGCTCAGTTCCGCAGCAGGCGGTCCATGTAACACCTCGCATATTAGGTCAATTGAGCACAGATGATCTTCCGTACTGTCCACAGCCGGTGCTGGGGCAGCCTGTGCACCATCCAAGGCCTGGGTGTCAGAGGAGGAGCTGGTGTCCATACCAACAGGAGCAGATACCACCTGAGGTGGCTCTAGGAATGCCGCCATCAACATAGGAATACGCTAGGGATATTTGAGAACATGGGCCGTTATCGGGTCCAGTAAAGCATCAACGTCTAGTTGCGCACATAATGGGAGTGTCAGACAGAGATCCAACACGCAATCTTCTCCTCAAAACAGGCATCAGAGAACAGGTAAGAAGCAGTCCATCCAGGCTGATCTAAATGACAAGAACCAAGAAGCACTTAGTTCTCTTAGGCGAGGTGTGCCTAGAAGTTGTACCATGCGATCATGGCATTTTATTTCTTGGAGTTTCCATCTCTTTGGTGACGGGGACGTCCATTGCATAGCAGAAAAACGACAATCATGATACCTGCTATTAGAAACAGGATCAGTGGCAGCCTTTCAAAGATGCTTCCAAATACGGAGTGTATAAAGTTTGGTATAACTCCGAGGACGTGCTTAATAGTCCAGAACCTATGTTCTTAAATAGGTGGACAATGCCAGTAGTATCAGACATGTTAAAGATACGATTTACCATTCCTGCGAAAAGAAAAGGGCAATTTGTACATATAAGTGCCTGTATCAAAAGTCTCTCGAGCGGAGGTTAAGGGCACGGGTTTCTATATAAGCATGGCTTTCATTCTGCTCAAAGTATCAAACCGTATTAATGAAACGTTAAGCGAAGGCCATAACGGCGCCTCCCTGACTGTGTGTGTCGATGGAAACAATACTTGCATACAGCAAGTAACCCAGGAACTCACAGTTACCAGATATGCGATGCCCGGAAGCATCCCACAGCAACCTTGATCGTTCAGCATCAAGTAACTCCTATTTGAAAGTAGCCTGAACACTGGAGTGATCACGACAGTTGGGGCACCCTTTAAGTGACAGGACAAGTTTGCTACTGAACTATTACAGGCCCCATGAAGCATTATATGCTGGCATATAAGTGATCCACTTAAAGTATTCTCGCAGTTTGTACCGCTTAAAAACACTTATTTTTCCCCACTCTGGCATCGGAACCTGTACGGTAATTCCCAAGATTCCTTGATGAATTCCCTACCCATTTCTTCATATCTACCTGCCTGCATTTGTTCAAGGCAATATTGAAATTGAAAAGTAGTGACCAGAAGAGTAATGTGGCCATGGTTTAACCATTCTGTGGACGGTGATTCTGCCACCGTGAAGGCTAATCTGTCCAGTTTTTCAATGTGCAGCATTGTATACTTTGCTCCCCTTTGTGCCATTTCTATCTGTTTTTCCATCAGATTGTAAGAGGAAAATAGAGACGTGCTATTTATGAAACGTCAAGGCACGTAGCCTGCTGCAAAGACTGCAGCATCCAGCTTAGTAACATAATAGAACGCAATTGTGATTGCCCGTGTTGTAATATGGACAAATCTTGTTCTAGTACTTCAATAATAGATGATACAATGTTGCCCAGTAAATATATTCTGGATGTTAGTGTCGTTAACCCATTGTCGACCACTGCTACAGCTTTCTCAAGGTTTATACGATCTATTTCTCGTAATCTTTCAGCAGCCTCTTGTTGTGATATTTTCCAAATCTCATTGTAGACAGCATAATAGAAACGTTTGTGACGTGGCTTCCTAGGACCTAATAAAAAATCCCGTAAGTCCACATCCTGTGAAAGTAAGGATAAGTGTTGTGTTGTTTACCTGTGTGAGTGTTGAGGTTTTTAGCCAATCGATGCATAACCTCCGAACACTGTATGATGTCACTACCCCTGGGTGTTGTCTTTGCACATAATGTGATCTGGCTTATTAATACTAAATCCTTTAGTTTTATCTAAGAATCTTTCTTGACGGTTATTGGTGTCTACGGGCCAAACCAAACATTCCTTCCTATCGGGGTCTGATTTATTGCTTTGTAAAATGTCATTTATTGTAACCAGTTTTTGTGATGTTATGTTATCCTCGATGTGTGATGGTGTTGGCACCCGAGGTGTATTCAAATTATTCCTGGCAAACCCAAGACAGGTTGTTTGTTGCACTGTTTCATTCAATAACATTATTTGCCGAGGAATAAGACAGGCTCTAAAAAGTGCCTTTGTTCCCTGGACCTGCCAGTCTCTAGAACCCCAGACTGATTTTAAGTCTATGGTGTCTTTCCATAGGTTGAATCCTTGTTCAGACAACTGGGCAATAAAGGAAGCAGAATAAATCTGTTTAGTGTTTGTCAACATATGTTTCTGTGCAGGTGTAGGTGCAACCGTATAGTAATATGAGGCTGGGTGTGATATGTTAAACCCTGAAAAATACAGAAATTTTTGTGCAAATGTTTTTTAACTACTTTTTGTCGGTGTCGGGCAATGTTCCCATTGGTGATATGTGAAAACATTCCTAGGGGTAGCAGACTTATTCAGAAAGTGATGACCATAATGTTGATAGCAATATATTTTCTCAAAGTCTGATGTGTCCTCTAAAATGTCATTATTAGAAAAAGCAGCTGTTTTCTTAAAATCAGACAACATGTTATTTACAGTTTCATAATCCCAATCATCGGAAAATGTACTGGAGGTAATGATATCACTTAGTGAAATATTCGATAAATGTGGTATTTTTAAAAGTTCAGTCGGGCCAAATATATTGAAATCCACCTTGTCCCACACTATACCATAGGAACTGCTGTAATGTTCACTGATGAAAGGACTCTTTTTTCACAATGTGATGATAGATGTGGTTTCAGAATCACATTCACTTTTTGTGCCGCACAGCTCTCTCGAAGATAAGTTCCATTAATAAGCATACTAAAAGCTATTACTAGGCCTATGCAGAAAAGAAAGAAATGTATTTCTGTAGATACCCAGAGTTCCACCCAAGGTGATACCAGGTAAGTCTTTTTAAGAACGTTCCGAAAATCTTTAAATCGCTGTAGATGAGTTCTTTGGGCTGGTGTTGTTTCTGGTTCACTTGGATCTAACGAGAAGGTGTCAAAGTCAATGAAATAGCCAGATGCAGCTCGATCAATTTTTGGTGGTTCCGCAGGTTTTGTGGAAACTGTAGCTTGCTCTTGTTGGGGCATGTTGACGTAGATATCCGTGTTTGGTCGAATTGAAATTTGTCTTTCAGTGGAGTTATCATTTTGAACTTCAGTTTCAAGAGGAACGAGTTCCATTGCATTGTTGCTTAGTCCTTCATTCCGAGCAGGTGACCCTTGAAACATAATGAGTCTTTCTGTTTGGACTTCTTGTATAGTTGTGATAGGAGGGTGTCTGTTACTTCGGAGTCCACGCAGCCTACTATTCAGTATTGGCCACATAGTGTGGTTTGATTAGGTCAATTGAGACAAATCTTTTCTCCTTTTTACCGGCAAGAGGTGGCAGAAGTACTGTTCTTGTTCCTTCAACTGCCAGGACAGGTACAGGCTTTCTGTATGATGGCCCAAATTCTTTTTTGTCTGCTATTTTTTCTCTGACCAGATCCCCAACTTTAGGGATCCAGACAGGTCTTGCCGTGACACTTTTTACTTCCCCAGTGGCGGTCCTATTCATCTGGACATTACTCTTAGTGCCCTGCTTTCGTTCAAGTCCTGTAAAACAGCCAAACGTTTATGAATGTCAAAAGGTTTTTCATCCGCCACTGTGCCTTCACAATCAAGATCAGATACCCACATTCTCGTCCCAAATAGGACATCATAAGGAGTGACCCTCCCAGAGAGCTTCTTGGCTGATTGTTTAATCCCACTTGTACTCCATACAGATGTTTTACCCAATTTCCACCTGAGCCTAATACTCTAGCTGTTAAAGACTGCTTTAAGTCCCGTTTTTTCCTCTTCACAATTAAATTTCCCTCAGGATGGTATGGAGAGGAGTATGCAATGCTACACCCTGACTTCCCATGGCTTCCTTGTAAGCCCTAGAGCTAAACGCGGGGCCACGGTCAGAATGTAATGTGCCAATTGCGTATGTCCCTATAAAGACTCGCTGATCTTTTATAGCAGTTCGAGTGTCAGTCAAGCGCTGGGGCCACACTCATAGGAACCTAGAGCAGGAATCCACTGCAACCCTGATTTACTTGTAAGCCCCATCAGATTGTAAGGGGTTAAGTGGTCCAAATAAACACACACTAGCGGTTTGTCCGATATTAGTAAAGGTGTCTGCTCTGGATGTGTTACAGTGAAGCCTTCATCTGCTGACAGATGTCGCATTTCAAGACATAGTCCTTAGTCTGCCTTCTTAGGCCTGGCCACCAGTAGCGTTGTTTCAATAGAGAAACCGTAGCAGAAACTCCAGCGATTGCAGAACCTATACCCTTGTGTGCTGCTAGAATTAATCCTAACCTGCGATCCATATTTGGTATTACTCTAGCCCCCAGTCCACGATTTTGAGCAAATGGAACATTGTTTGCATCTAACTTGTACGAGTACTTGAGTGGAAACCTTTTTAGTACTGCTGTGTTATTGTATGTAGCAATAATCGCAACCATTATCTCACCGTCTATCCTCGTTTTTGAGCAAGTGAGTGCAGCTACGGAAGCCGTACGTACAGCCCCCTTTGTGGTTAAGTCAGCCAATGAATTCCCTGCAACGTGAACGCCATCACGTTGATGACTCAATGTATGTATCACGTGAGCCCTTGGTAGTTCGTTTTCCAACTCCACTACCTGTTCCCATAGTGTTTTGTGCTTTATTGTGCCACCTTTTGCATCTTTGAACCTGTTTTGTCCCCAGTGATGTAAATATTCATTATATGACTGTACACCGTAAAGGGAATCACACACGATTAGTGTGGGGAATTCTCGAACCGTATTTACCAGTGCCAGCATTAGTGCTTTTAGTTCTGCCAGCTGCACCGTGCAGTCTCCTAGAGACTGTGCATTTCGGGTCAAACTTTCCATCCTGCATGCATCCTTTAACGATAGCACACGCAGCGCTGTATTGCTGTTTGCTCCCTATGGCCGGTTGCGCAGAACCGTCAGTATAAATGATACATTTATACTGATCTAGAGGCATCATTTCATTTGGTAGAGGATATTCTTGTTTGCATTGCAGAAACGCTTGTGGTTTTAAATTTGGAATTTACCTGTAATCTACATCTGGTGCAGTGACAGAATTAGCCCATTGTATCCATCTTGGATGTAAGACTTTAGCGTTTGGAACACTTGCCTTTGTTGCAGCCTCTAAGGCTGTAACCGGCGTAACGACTATTATATGTTTCCCTTGAGCCAGGGCTGTTTCTCTAACTACAGCAGTCTGCACTACTGTTAGAATTTTTTCAGTTGATGCAAAACGCATCTCCGCATTCGTGTACAACTGTGATTTGTATGCTATTGGTACTTTCTCTCCTTCATTATATGTTACAATTGGTGTACCCAGATTGACCCGCAACTATACGGATCACTAGGCTACATACATTTACGCGTGTCTGTAAGTGTTTGGAAGCTATCATGTCAGCTTATAAGGAACGAAAAGTATCTGTGTGTTCCTGTGTCCACTGTCTAACTAAAATGTCAAGTTTTATCAAATCGTAGAAAGGTTTTACTCTTTCTGCGTATTCCAAAATGTATGTTCTGCCAAAATTCTAGAATACCAAGATTGATTGTAAGTTTTTTTAATGATTTTGAAGGTTTGGAGCAGCGCACACTTTTCTAAAAAGTTAGCTGCCAGGCTTTTCCCTTCACTAGAAAGCTCATATCCTAGAAAAAGGACTTAAGATGGGCTATCTTCGATTTTGTTGAATTTGCAACCTTCAGAGGCAAATCCCAAAAATATGGTATTCACAGTGTTCCTCCAGGTCATCGTACGTTGGATAAATATCATCCACATAGGACAATGCCTCCTCATCCTGATTTTGAAGTAATTTAGTTACTCTGGCTGAAAACAACCCTGGGCTGTTCTTATGCCCCTGGGGGAGTCGACAAAATTGCCATTTAGACTCTAGCGCTGAGAATGCTGTCAAATATCTGCTCTCAGGTGCTATATTTTGGCAAAAAAATCCATTTGAGATATCTAGCATTGTTTGCATTTTTTCCGCACAATGTTATTCATTAATGCGGCACTGTGCATTTTGAACTGCAACATCTTAATGCAAGTGTTTAAATGTCTGTAATAAAACTACACAATATGTGTTGTCTGGTTTCGATATGGAAAACAAAGAGTTATTCATTTGGGAGGTGCATGTTTCAATCACTCTTTGGTATTCAAGTTGATCAAAAATCTCCCTGACCTGTTTTTTAGCTTTTTGCTTTATTGGATTCTGCCTTTGTGCAGTAGATGAATTTTTTAATGGAATTATGTGGTGGGTTGAATCCTCATCCCATCTAACATTGTTTTAGTATAATACTGGGGCTTGTGCTCCCGCCCACTCCCGCGCACATTTTACATATTTGGGAACATAGTTGGAGAATGCTGGTAAAATTACTGTTTCTCCCCTAGGGCAATCCATGATAAATGCTGGCGGCCAATCTTGTTCAGCTAACAAAATGTCATAGCCAAATGTTAGGTTCTCCCAAAAGAGACCTTTAACTGTCCTGCATTTGTCCCCCTCCATTTGAAGTGTAATTTCATACAATTTATGTGGGACACTTATCCTAGTATCAGGTGTTTCCACCATGATATAATCATTCAAGTCCTTTGTCATCAGAAATTCCATCAGGTTCTGGTGAGCTATTGTTACTTCTGCCGCACTGTCTAGCATCGTCAGAGCCCATTCCCCGTTCAGTAGTCGAGTCCTCAGAATTCTGGGCATGTCAGAACTTTAGACCCGCAACCTTCTTCTTTTTGAACTGTGGTTTTGGTTTGGCTTTATCTTCTTTCTTGGAAGTATAGTCTTGAGCGTTCTGCTTGTCTCTGGCTTTTGTACGCTCTTCTTGTCTCTCTGACCGTCCTTATCTCTCTGAGTTTTTCGACGAACCCTGAAAGGAAAAAGAGGAATGTTTATCAGTATCCTGATACGTGTCAGGTTTCCTAATATTTTCCCTATTCCTAAGGTTATACCTCCTTTTGGAGGGCTCCTGTGGAGGAGATCTACCTCTAGATGGAGATCTATTTTCTTTAACTTTTTGTTTTTTGTTATTGTCCCTCTTCTTTTTAGAAGAAGTAGGTTTCTGTTTCAAAGTCTCCTTTTCAGGACTACCCATCAATTGTGGTTTTAACGCTTTTCTACCCAAACTGTCCCTGCCTAACTCTGTGTCATATCTCGGCGGAGGTAAAACCCAGCAGGTACCTGTGAGGAGAAGGAACTACGTATACCAGACGCCCTAGAGGCGGAAATCAGACAATCCCCACTAGTACAAAAGCACCGCCCACGCTCTCAACGAAGCTTGTCACCTGAGTATGATTAGCCTACCTCGGAGAACGAAGTACTCGGCCAGCCGCCACGACACCTTGAAGAACTTTGCTGGATATATTCCTCGTGTTCCGTTCCTGGAACATTACCGCTGAACCCGCAACATTCCAGAGAGCCTGTCTCCAGTCCCGGCTAGGGATTGCTGGAGCTTCGTCTTCCATGGAGAGGACCCCGCGGACGTAGGTGGCCGCTTCCCTGCCTGCGAACTGCGCGACGTGGCAAGATTCAGCGGGTCTATTGCCTGCGCCCACCACTGCGGAGAGCGCCTAAGCTCCAACGACGAACAGATTCCCGGAGCTTCGCTTGAAGCTCCTTGAGAGAGCAAACTTCTCGTTTGCTCGGGAGCCATTGCCTGTAGCTGCGCTACACGAAGCGCCAGGAATCAGAGGTTCGGATAACCGCGCCCAACAAAGAGGAGAGCGCCAACGTTCCGGTGAAGAAGAGATCCCCGGAGCTTCCAAAGAAGTTCCTTGAGAGTGCAAACGCCTCGTTTGCACGGGATTCCGCTGGGGTAAGGATTACCCCCAAACCTGGATTTGTTGCAAGAACATACCTGCAAATTGCTCCCAAACTCCCTGAAGATAAGGGATGAGAGAGAACCGAGATACCTATCTATTTTGTTTTACTCTTAGACTCCTTCGCCCCCCATTAGTCTGAAAGACATTGAAATCCAAGGTCCAGTCTGTGAATTGAGGCGGACACTGCCACGTTCCCTCTGAAGTCAAAGGGAGTACGTTCTAACGGCTCAAGCCACTCTACAGGGGATAGAGACAACTGGTTCATATGGTCGTCCTCTTCAGGCAATAGCGCCCTGGTAATCCCTGGGTTTTGGATGCAACAGATATCTGAGTAAGTACATACACATATGGGGGGGAGGAAGGAAGAAGGAGTGTTAAACGCTAACAGTATAAGTGCTAACGAATGTGTGGTCTCTCTTCCAGGGTACTCAGGGGAACAGATAAGGCAGGACAGAACCATTCCCTCCGAAGATCCCCTAGACCTGAGGCTTCGCAGCAACACGCTGTTCTTTCTCCTTTTCTTTTCCCTTTCCCCGATTAGAGATATGTCCTGGTAGTGTACTTCTAAATTTCTCCCGGACATCTCTCCTTGGGGGGAGTGGGTAAAAGTACGTCTCCTTCGTTCCCGCTGTACCCGGCTGTTGTTGACAGGCTCAGCCTTTCTCTGCACGACACTCTGCATACACAGTTTCAATTATTTTAGGTAGTTCATGATCCTGTTGTAAAGGACTGAACTCCTTTAGGCTGCTGATTTGCACGGCGAACAAGCCACGGCCTGGAGATCCGAAGGGTTCAAGCTAATACTGCCGGATGGGGCAGCTCTTCTAAAAGAATCTCCCTTACATTTGGAAGCATATTCAGCTTTCCGGACACAAGACTAATTAGTCTACCTCTCCAGGAGACGAATTTATAGGAACCCCTTCCCGGTTGAAATTATCACCGGAACTAAAAGACTACTTGAAACTGACCTCAGCCCTGAAGAAGTCGCGGAGTAATCCCCTGTAACAGCGATAAAACACGTCTTGGCTAGGAAGGCTTAAAGATCTTGAATTAAAGACATCTGAAAATATAAAGACAGGCATCATTGTGGTATTTTATGTAACTTCATGTATTTACTTTTGAAAGTGTGCAGAGAATTTGTATATATAGCATAAGTGGTCTGCTGGCCACACACGTGGGGATCTGGTGGTTTTTCCCGACCTTATGCACCGTGCCAGATTACCTGCCATAACCGATTTGTACTTGTGATAGACCTTAGAGCGCCATTTTGCCTATTGCTGACCACGACTGTATAACTAAGGAACTCCCTTAGGCGTTGGCGTATGAGCACTGATGTTGCCTCCCCTTTAATATTTGCTAATATTATAGATGATATCTGGGCATAGTTACCTAGTAACTTCATCCCTAAGTTCAGAGCAGGTTCAGCTCCGTACTTGTTTTGTATACCATGAGTTCTGGTATATATGGCAGCAAGAACTGTACCCCAAAAGGTACAATCCTCTATCTGTGGTGTTATCCCCATGGGTAAGCAGATTGTCAGCATTCTGTGTTTGTCATAAGGGCTAGTATTTGGAAAAACTGCTTCTAACTGGACGAAACTTGGATTAAATATGGATAGAAATTGTTGAAAATGGACAAAAATGTTTACTACAAGTATTGTGGGATTCACATTGGCCCAAGGGCCTACTCGTGGGCTGTGCACCTGGGGACTGTTGCACCACAATTGTTCCTCAGCTTTAGATTATTAAATACACAGAATAAACAGGCTGGGCATTTTCAATAAGAATTTATTGAACAGTTGTTATTCTGGTGTAGAATAGATGAGCTGCAACAACTGTTAGGCAGTATAAGATATAAATGATTAGCAGTACTATAAAGGTAAATGGTTGGTATAGCTCTAGCATCTTACAATAATCCTGAATACATCAGTGTATATAAAACACATGATAAAAGATGCGTACTCCTACGATGCTTCCCTAACTAGATGTACCTACATGTACCTAGCATGTGTTTAGGTGTTAAGCCAAGAATCCCTCTAGGATATAGTCAACCCCATTACCTGAAGTGAGAGACTGTGGGACCCTGTCCTGGTTTCGAGTTGGACACCCCGCGAGGGATGTTGGACCACTGCGAGCTGGAGCATCTGCATGCAGGAACCTCAGCGTCTCTGGTCAGTGTGTCGTCTGGGACGTCTCGCTCCTCTGTCTATCTTAGCAAGATGTGATGTATATATACCCACAGGTCTCCCAAGGGGTCCTACCTTGCTGTATTACTGTGTCGCCCTAAGGAAGACGTTGGGCCTGAACTTTGCACATAGATTCTATACAGGAGCTGGTAGTCCTGCTGTGCTTCCAAGAACCCTCATGCATAATGTATGAGATTTCGAACTAGGGAAAACCCGCGTTCTGACTGCACTAAAATATCTAGGTAAAAGGTCCGTCCCTGTAAACCGTGACAAGTGTAATGTAGGGAGAGAATATAGGTGGCGGGTAATGTGATTACCGGGGATTGTTGTGATACCTATATGGAATATAACAAGGGGGTGTGACCGCCTGCATGGTACACATACTTTGAAGATCAGCTTTCACTTAATCACTTTTTAAATTAAGCCATACAGTAGCCAAAGGTCATTGTAGATTTGACCAAAAAGATCTTAAACAGAAGACCCATGGAGCAGAGCAGACACATAACATTTTAATAAAGGAAAAAAAATCATAAAAAATGTACTATGATATGGTTCCTGGAAAATAAAAGAATCACTGATCTACCTTGATGTGTGGGTTGAATTTTGAAATGATGTTCAGGAAGATTTGTAGAAAGAATGTCAAAAGATGAATGAGGGTGTGCGGACCCCGATCCACAAAGGGTGTGCGGACCCCCGATGCACAGTAGGAATGTTAGGAGAAATGACTGTATTTGCATATAGTTTAAAGTGGAACGCAGGCAATTACAGCAAAATAAAGGTGTGCAAATCACCGCCATCTGCTTACTTACAGTGTCGCTCTGCCACAATCCTGCGAATTGGAATGCGTTTTGAGAAGAACTGATTAATAAAGTGAATAGCACTGACATGAGTAGATATGTAGGTTTGCAAATCACCATGATCCGCATACTTCAATGAGTGGAAGAGAGCGTATGGCATTGCTGAGCAGCAAGGAAGCCGGCCGAGAACCAGGACAGACAGGCAGTGGAGTTAAACCAGCGGAGGTAAACCAGGCCATCTTGAAGAACGATGCACGGACTGCGAGCCAAAACAAGCTCAGAGGCAGAAGCGGTGCACAGAGGAGCCACACGCACACACAATGCGGACACAGGAGGGAAAGCTGGGATCCACATGAAATGATCCTCACCAAGTGCACAAAACGGTGCTCCTCTCCGTAGTGAGACGAATGTGGAAATCCGGGGGAAATAGGCTTGAAGAAAATCTGCACCTGTAGGGTTGTAGCCATGTAGCCAGCTCAGCACCAGGATATTGTAGAAAGTACTCGGACAATCGAAGTTGATTGAGTAGTTTAATGTCCAGGCTACAAAGTAGACAAGCGCCAGTGCTTAATTTGTAAAATATTAACTCCAGGTGCTCACATTTTTTTAAGAGGCCGCACCCATTCCCCCCAGCTCCACCCACTTCCTACACTGGCTCCACCCACTTACTATATTGGCCCTACCCACATCCTCAACTGACAATGCTGGACGCCAAGTGTGATACCCCATTTGAATTCCAGCAAGAGAGACCTCCTCAAGTAAGTTTCTGATAGGTGGTTCCCGCCCCCCTAAGAAAATGTTGAAAAAAAGGAAAGCAAAAGGGCATTTAAAGCACAATTTTGGAATAGATTAGCTAAAAAAAACGAATGTAGCTGATGCAACGTCTGCAACATAACACAGTGGTTAGGGTTGACTTAACTAATAATAATTTATTTCTACCCAAACAAACCCTTTCTAGCAAAATTAGGATGGTCAAAGACTGGGAAAAAAACATAACTTTCTAACCTGCACCCTGCTGTTTGCATCTAGCGCTTTGATGGCAGTTCATAGCTCACTGTGCTAGATCATGATTGTAACATATGAATTGCACGGTAACAAGAGAATCTCTGTGGCAAACGCAGCATCCCACTGAGCTGGGCACATAAAATACTGTTCTATTATCTGCATGGTACAGGTTCTTTGCAGCAGGCATATGAATCCTCTGCGCTATCTTAGATGAGTCGAAACTGTCACTAGACAAAACTCCGTTCTCTCTGCGTCAGGTACAGTAACCACCAGAGTTATCTTGGCACATTTACTGTTGCCTGAAAACTGTTGGAGATACAAAAAACTCTGCAATGCTTTTAAAACTTCTGCGCAGCTGCAACAGTGGCCACCCACTCTTCTAGCTTTCCGGTACGGCTTGACCGGCCTTGAGGTAGATCATGTATTAAGGACAGAAGGAAGTCTGTGCTAAAGGGTGGTGGCAGATCCTTACATTAAGGACAAATAGCTCACTATGTGTAGCAAAGAGTCGTCTGCCACCATTTGGTGTTCTGGAAAAGAAGTACATTGTGTGCAGTAAGCACAGCTGACACCGTCTCTGCATTTGAGGAAGGTGCGTGGCCTCTGTGTTAAGGGCAGGGAGCACATGCCCTTTTTCCTAGGGCTCCTTTTATAACCCTCACTGTCCCAAGGTGTTTCACACGCCATCGTCCTCTGTAACCATAAGGTCCTTGGACCCCTCGCTTCTCTAATAACCTACATCCCCACTCCCTGACAATGAAGCCCGAGACACCCTGTTATTCAGAGATTGTTTACTTACAATTTTTAAAACAGTAAGTGCCAGGTCTCAAAGTTTTACTTAGAATGCAATGGCCAGTGCTGCTGAATGTCGGCGTGCAGGATGCCTAGGGTACCAGGGTCGGACTGGCCTACTGTGCACGTAGGTAGTGATTGATGGGCTGGTCAGACAAGTCAGTGAGTTGGCCTTTAATTGTGGCTGTTTCTGGGAGTGTTTATCATCTACTGGGCTGAGTTTTTCCTGTTGATTTCCCTGATATTGAAACAAACATTATCTGCAGCAAGCTCAACTCCATGCCAACTTACATAGCTGGAAAAGTACTTATGTAACTTTTTTACAAGCTCAGAGGCTGAAGTTGAAGGCTGCAAACTCTTGAATCCACCTCATGCCTTTTGAATCCACCCCGAAAACTCTCCCTGCCCCTTCATCTCGCTCTCGCAGGTTCCTTCTCGGCCCTGCTTTTTCCCCTTTGTCACAGTTTTTCTGTCTTATTTGTTTTGATCTATCACTAAATCTTTCGATTTCCATGCAGGCCAGTCCCCCTCAGGGATTACGTATTCAAGACAATAACATTTTAAAGTGCACTGTTAAATAAAAATGAAAGTGGTGAAAGTTTGCAGATTAACTGTTCCCAGGACAGCCGACACTCAGGAGGCCTCAATCCTTAAGACATCAGTGCGCCCAAGGTCAGCGCAGGTGTCAGGGGCCTGGCGTTCAGGTGTAGAACGACCTTTTACTCACAGAGCAAGGAGTTCACCATTACTAGGAGTTCACCATTACTAGGAGTTCACCATTACTAGGCGTTCACCATTACTAGGCGTTCACCATTACTAGGAGCTCACCATTATTAGGAGTTCACCATTACTAGGAGTTCACCATTACTAGGAGTTCACCATTACTAGGCGTTCACCATTACTAAGCGTTCACCATTACTAGGAGTTCACCATTACTAGGAGTTCACCATTACTAGGCGTTCACCATTACTAGGCGTTCACCATTACTAGGAGCTCACCATTATTAGGAGTTCACCATTACTAGGAGTTCACCATTACTAGGAGTTCACCATTACTAGGAGTTCACCATTACTAGGAGTTAACCATTACTAGGAGTTCACCATTACTAGGAGTTCACCATTACTAGGAGTTCACCATTACTAGGAGTTAACCATTACTAGGAGTTCACCATTACTAGGAGTTCACCATTACTAGGAGTTCACCATTACTAGGAGTTCACCATTACTAGGAGTTCACCATTACTAGGCGTAAATGTAAATGTTGTAGATTTGTAAAGCACACAGCTACCCCAGCAACGGGGTGTCCCGGCGCTGTAGACCGCTGGGGAACCCGTCCTGGCTATCCCTGTGAGATGGTCCCTTTCTGGGTACCTCCAAGGTGAAACCAGGCATCCCCGGCGTCTGTGGGGGGCCGTTGTAGAGATGAGGCAAGCTTAATGCCCAGAGTTGCCGAGTGTGATCCCTGGTTAGAGTAGGCACCGAGGCGAGAATTATCAAGTCCGTTTTGACCCTGATCCACGACCCTGCCGCGTCAGGAATTGAACCCTGGTCCCTGGCCGATTCTCTGCTTACGGGTCTGCCGCCTCTAACTAGTGAGCCACACCTCTCTAAAACATCAGTGCGCCCAAGGTCAGCGCAGGTGTCAGGGGCCTGGCGTTCAGGTGTAGAACGACCTTTTACTCACAGAGCAAGGAGTTCACCATTACTAGGAGTTCACCATTACTAGGAGTTCACCATTACTAGGCGTTCACCATTACTAGGAGCTCACCATTATTAGGAGCTACCATTATTAGGAGCTCACCATTACTAGGAGTTCACCATCACTAGGAGTTCACCATTACTAGGAGCTCACCATTACTAGGAGTTCACCATTACTAGGAGTTCACCATTACTAGGAGTTAACCATTACTAGGAGTTCACCATTACTAGGAGTTCACCATTACTAGGCGTTCACCATTACTAGGAGTTCACCATTACTCCGTGGCTCCCGGTGCACTTTCTACATATGTTCATATAATGGAACGCGTGTAATGTCTCCATTCTTGGATTCAGGCTCCGGGTGTTTTCATGCCTTGAGTAGGGGCAGCGCTTTCACCATCTGTGTGCAGACAGAAAGGAGGGAGTTCTGAGCACATTAGCAACAAAATGAGCGACGTCTCTTCTACCTCTACGTCAAGAGAGGGGAAAATGAGCGCACGTCTCTTCTACCTCTACGTCAAGAGAGGGGGCGAGCAGCTAGTGCCCGATCGTCGCGAGAGGAACACGTCAATGATGTAATGCCATCCTTACAGGACAGAGGTGATGTGCACGGGGAGATTTAAAACAGAGGGAGAGACAAATAAATGATACAGACGATGTGGAAAAGAACTTGGGGCTCTCTCTCCTGGGAAATTCCAAGTGAATGTATGGTGAGTCCCCACCTACTGCAGAATGATGCTACCTGCAACGTAGCGAAAATTTGACATTTATTCCAGACTTGCGTCACAGATCACACACTACTAGCATGGTATTACAAAATCAGTACTTCCTCGGACTGCTGCCTTTCAGTTTTATTTATTCTGAGGCCTGCTGCGCACCACGCTGCTTGCTTCTTGTGTCGTCGGATGCCAGTATGCCAGGGCGGGTCGTCGGATGCCAGTATGCCAGGGCGGGTCGTCGGATGCCAGGCGGGTCGTCAGATGCCAGTATGCCAGGGCGGGTCGTCGGATGCCAGTATGCCAGGGCGGGTCGTCGGATGCCAGTATGCCAGGGCGGGCCGTAGTGAAAACTCTGATCCCATTGGTCTGACAAAGGACACACACCACTGTATTGAATGGGGACTTTTTGTTTATGGGTGAATGCTGTGCCTGGAACACGGGGTGCTCCTGGGTGACTGTGATGAGGAAGACTATGACTAGGAGTAATGAAGATTACCGGTAAGTAACCGAGTCATTCCCTTGTAACCAAGCATCAC
Source organism: Triturus cristatus (assembly GCF_964204655.1). NCBI lineage: Eukaryota > Metazoa > Chordata > Amphibia > Caudata > Salamandridae > Triturus > Triturus cristatus. The sequence continues at coordinate 1,187,019,770 of NC_140580.1, read as the reverse complement.
AGTAACATAGGAATTCCTGGCTTAGAACGGCCAGGAGCAAAGCCACACATCCCACTCCTAGAGTACTACACAGTCTTGCGACACTGGCACGACCCCGGGTGGCAGCTGACTGGGCACGGTCTGTGGCAGCCATGGTGGTGGTTCATTCGCACTCCGCAGCTGGGGTGCAACACTCACTGTGCATCACCACCTAGCAGAGCCGAGTGGGCCTTATATCATCATGCTCGGTGTTGCAGCGGCCCGCCGCCAGGCAAGCCCGGCCAATCAGATTGCTGCTGCCACAGGCCGCCCTTGCCACGCTGCAAGAAAGTAAGTCAAAGTGCCAAGACCCCCTGAGTGAGGTATAAAATCATTTCTATGTTGGTAGTAATACTTCCAAAAATGTGCCTGCAAATGCAAGCGCACACACCACACACATCCGCACGCACAAACAACACGCACTCAAAGCCTGTTACACAATCGTTGGCTTGTAATTAACCATTTAGTGCTGGCCTAACACTTACTTCTACTAATGCCAACACACATCTTCACATTTTAATTGCCCACATGCACATAACGGTGCATTTTCACAGACAGTGTGCACTGCCCATGATTGTGTGAAGTCTCCCTACGGCTACGCAGTTGCAGACACGCATCGTGGGCTTACAATGCATGATTTGGGGGAAGACAGCCTACACACAAATACCTCTACAAACAGACAGCAGCACATACACACAGACGAGCTCTCGGTGAAGGATTTGCATCCTTGGCTGCAAAATGTCCAGAGACTATTTAAGGCATCATTGCAAGTGTACATCCACGTCTGCAAAGCCAGCACCAGCCACGTGGCTGCAGACAGGGCCGTCTTTATTATTACACAATAACGCGCAATGGACTTAGGATGTTGAGCAAACGCTGGGACTTGAACCTGGTTCTTCACTCCCGAAGTCAGCAGCTCTCACCAGTTTCAGAAAACAAGGAGCTCATGTGTGGCCCTCCCCCTTCATTGCAGCAATCTGCCCTAATGCCACCAAGGATAGACGTAATGTTAATCCCGTGGGCCCCTTGGACCCAGTGCTGCTGCACCTTCTTCACCAATGATAACCACTCCCTCACCAAGTGGGATGTCCCCTCTGCCCTTTGCCCCATCCCAGTCACTCTCATCTCTCAGATGCCCAAAGTAAGGTATCTCTTCTGCTTCAATTGTCCCCACCTCTGGGCCATTACTCAGGGGCCCAAAGCAACACGGAACAGAACGTGGCCACTGAGCCCTAATGCAAGTTTGGAGGAAAAGTAAAACCGACAAGGGGTTTAGCTGGCCCCTCATGCCACTGGGACCTGGTGCCACAGCACAGGCTGCACCAATCATACCTACTGCTCTGAGAAGCAGGCTGGCTGCTCCACCCACTCCGATGGACCATCACTCCTAGGCCTGAGACACACAGCAGGCTTTACGCCCCTTTGTGTGAAACACCAGATCTAATCTCTGCCACCTGAACAGTCAATGCGTGCAATTGGTTAATCACCAAATATATAGCGTGTGTAGGAGACAGTGTGGACTTTGGAGAGGTGGAGTAGACTTGTAGGGAAGTGGCACTCCAAGGAAAGAACACAAAATATATGTTAGAATTGTTATAACAAAGTGTGGTGCTAATGAGATAGGAGGAGCCACCCTACTTCCTACATATGGTCTTGTCGTGTAGTTCCTCGGAATCCCCCAGGACCTGCACGTTTTGGATGACCTAAACTGAGAGCTTTGTGTCCCAACCCCTTCCACACACCCCCACAGGATATGTCAGCCGTTCGACCAGCAAGCTCTACTGTCCCACTACCACCCCCCTGCATTCTACTGTGCTGTAGGAACTCTCTGGCAACCGCTGAACATGACAACTCTGATTCCTCAGGGATCATGGAAAACAGGACAGTACGTTTCGCTCAGACACTCGTGCATGCTTACTCTCAGAGACTCCACAGGATGGCGATTAGGACATTTATTGGTCCAGCGACAATCTTGTGTAAAACACATGTGCTGCCTCAATTAGGAGACAGAAGCACATGAAAGAGATTGCTAGTGAATAGTAGATACGTTTCTACCATAGTGCTAAGAAGACGATCATAGGCAATTCAGATAAAAACTGTAGCACTTGCATACTCCTTAGTTGCAATTCACGAGTCGCAAATAAGGAATGTATAGGAATTGCCAATTTATTTTTGCGATTCCTACATGCATAAGGAATTGCGATCCCTAACTTTGATGCATGTGGTAAATAGTAGATACATTTCTACCATAGTGTTAATGAGATGAACATAAGCAGCTCAGATAGAAACAGTTGCACTTGTATATTCCTAAAATGTGCACCCTAAGTAATTTGCCTAAATGTACCTAGCCTAGATCTGTATGTGTAGCATGTATATGTGTATGGCTATGTGTATCTGTAGCTAAGAAACCCCTAGGGAAGAACCAGCCCCCTCACCCGATGGTCGAGAATGAGGACCCCATCTCTGCTTGGAGGATGACAGCCCGCAAGGAATGTGAGATCCCTGCGTGTCGAAGATTCAGCATGCAGGACCCCGTGTCAGCTTGGAAGGAATTAATTCTCCTCTGTCTGTCTGGGGGAGTCTTTTATACTAAAGTGGTCACTCCAGGGTTTTTTCTAGAATCAATATGCTTTGAAAACAATCGTGGATGTTTTGAAAACAATCATACATGTTTTGAAAACAATCACCAATGCTTTTCTAAACAAATGCGATCATGCACAGCTGGCTGTTGGCCAAGGATGAAAAAAACTGGTGACCCTTATGCAGAATAATTCTGCCGTGCCAGGGAACATGATTATACACGTCAGGTACAGGGATTATGATAGAAAACTAGGAGCCTGGTGTCGAGGAGACAGGAGCTACTAGGTACTACTAGGTAGAAGGTCACCTGTTTAGAATTGTTATGGTTGTTTGGATGGGACAATGTATGTAAAAATGGGGTATACAGGACGGGACTGTAGGAAGGTGGAATCTGATTATATGGTTGCCCCCACTTTTTGCCTGTTTTGCTGGTTTATGACTTAGTTGGACTGGGATCCTGCTATTCAGGGCCCCCGTCTATCTGCTTTCTCTGTAAAATGGTTTGCAAGTACATTAGGTACATATCTAATTGGATTCTGGAGTGCCTTATAAGCCCCTAGTATATGGTATACTATGTTCCTAGGGCATAGGTACCCCAGAGGCCTACCAGGGGATGAAGCATGTATTATGCCACCCCTGGGAAGGACTCCAAAATGGCACCACAGGTCTGCTACTGCAGCCTGGGTAAGGTGGTGCTTGCACCCCTTACAGTGGTATAGGCTACCTATATCACTATCATTGCACACACATATAAAACCTATAAGTCACTCCTATGGCAGGCCTTAGCAATCCTGAAGGCAGAGTGCTTGGTTTTTATGTGAGAGGGTGCCCCTGCATGAGGAGAGCCCTTTGCAGCGTTCGGAGTACCTCCTCTGATGCTGTTTGTGGTGCAGCCTGACCATATACTCTTAAGTGCATTATAACCTCGCGGTAAATGCTAACTTTGGGATGGCTGCACGGAAACATGTCGTGTTTGGTGTCAAACGCTTTGGAATACAACCCCCCGCCAGTTCTGGTGGCGGGGGTAGCATTCCACCCTTCTAAAGGGAGAGACATGTTCACACTGGTCTAACCCGGTAGGACTTTCTACAGCCCTGGCATCACAAAATGGATGCCTCTGCCACAGACACGGGTCTGGCCTCCTGCTGCTGACCGAAACTCCAGCAGGGGAGGCCTGGACAATAGGTTTCCTGTCCCAGGGAGGTGTAACCACCTCCCCAGACAGGCAGATGTGTATTGGGGCTGGGTGGGAGCACTCTCTGGTGCTTTGAAGTCCTGCACTGGGGGCACACTTGGTGTCCCTGTGCATAGTCCAGTTCAAACCGGTTGCAGGGGCTACCTGCCCCTGCTCTGGTGCGAAACTGGACAAAGGAAATGGGTGTAACCACCCCTCTTTCCAAACCCTCCCATAGGTGGGTCCCTAGAGTATGTCCAATCCCCAAACTTAGTATAAGTATGGGAACCCAGTCCTTGCGACTTTAGATTACCCTGGACGAAACTCTACAATATATATCCTGGACCTTCGACTTTCTATTTCGACTAGAAGACAGAGGAAATCTCCCTTGGGGTCAAGGAGCGACTCCCCTGCTTGGCAGGCACCAAAGAAGCAACTGACCGGTCTGCATCACTGAAGCTCCCGCCGGACCCCGAAGTCTTTGCATCAAAAGAGGTGGATTTCCAGACTTCTCCGAGGCTACCCTGAGTCCACAGCAAAGCTGAGGCCCATGGCTATCGTGCGTGACGTGGAACCATGACCCCTGGACACCGTGAACTTTTGCAGCAACACTATCTTCCTAGTCCTCCTTGAAGTTGTGCTTTGGGCTCCGAGTAGCCCCAGCCTTGAGCACCTCCTGCACCGAAGATTGTTGGCCTCCACTCCACGAGTGACCCGTGGGCCAGCTTCAAGTGCGATCGCTCAAGGCTCCTTTGCGATCACTAGCCCGTTGGCTAGCAGGTCCCCAAGAAGGCAACTCTTTTTCTGATTGAGCTTACCTGGTTGCTCCAGACGTGCCCCGACTTACTCTCGCTGGGTGAGTCCCTCAGACCTTGCTTGTCTGCACCGCAGTCCTTTCTCTGAATTCCAGTGACTTGCCGTTGCCAAGGCTTGTTGGATCCATTCTGGTCACCGACACCGCAGCACTCGACAGACTTCATGGGACAGCTCGAATCCGGCTCGTGGACTTCGTCGATGCCTCCTGGACCTCGTGGCTGAAGAGTCAAGACACCCTTCAACTCACCTGAAGCACCCGACATCTGTGGGCATTGGTCCATCCTGCCCTCGGTCACTGGCAAGTGACCCAGACTCTATCCCCTCTGTTTTCAGGTTCCTTCCATCGTAGATCCAGGCTTGGATCACTTCGGACACTTCTCCTCTTCACGGCAGCAGCAGTTCTTTGCAGGCTCCCATTGCAATCGACGACACAACCCTACACCAAAAGACACCTATGCACCCGGCTTCACTGGTTGAGGTAACTCGAGTACTCCATGTGCTCCCGTGGGTGCTAGCCCTAGAACTTCTTAAGTCCAAAAGGGTTTGGTCCTGACTCGATTAGAAGTGTCCCTCATCTTTAAATTTCCAACCGCGACATAGCCTATAGAAGCTAATGGGAACCCGCGGTTGTGTTTACACACTGCACACGGCCCCCGTGGGTCCCCTGTGTCACTACCTTGGGTGGTTCCTTGGGGTCCCGGCGATTCTACAGGCTCTAGGCCTTGTGTCTAGTTCAGTCGTGGTTCTTATACCACTTTATTGATATATGGTTTGATATGCCCCTAGGGCCCAAACGTGTATTTATGCTATTACTGTTGATTGCTAACTTGTAAATTAAGTATTTCGAACTCCAGTCTCATAAAGATACTAGAGGGTTGTGTATTATCTTAAATACATATATTTTGAATATATACCTGGTGTGGACTACTCTTTCATTTGGTCATTCAAGAGGTTATCCATGGTAAAACAAGCTGCTGTACATTCCTTCAAGACTTAGCCTGAAGGCTGCTCTCCATAGCTACCACTAGGATAGCTTTCAATAAAGGTTGTCTTTAATCATTCACAATAAAGGGTTGTTTGGACTGATACAAGGTGCCCACTAGAACTAGTGGACAGCATATATCAGGCCACCCTCTCACAGGGACTATCCTAAAAGACAACCAACATAACAAAGTGAACATTATTTCCCAGCACACACATATCACTTAGTATCAAAAAAAGTCAAAAATGACCAGTAGTCTTCTTCTATTCTTGTTCTTTCTTGTTCCTACATTCGATTGTGTTACTCCTTAGCCTTACAAAGCCAACACGTGTTTCGTCGCACAGCTGAGAATGTTGTCCCACAACTTCCTCAGGGCTAAATCTTCTTCCAATGTTACCTCTATCCGGCTATACTTCCATCCCATGATATCCACATTTATTAGGTTCAATGATAACAGAATCTTAATGATTCAGGTCCCAAAATAGTCAAGTAAGGGAAAACCTCTTCCTCTAAACGCGTTCCGGTACGTCGGTAGTTTCCATAATAACTCTGAAAGCAATGTGCTTAGCACTCATTCTAAAAGCTCCAGATTATTATCTAAGCATTTATTGTGCAGACAGATGCCTCTGAACATGGGATAGGAGCGGGCCTGTTCCAAACCAATGATGATGACCAAGACCAACCTGTTGCTTTCCTTAGCAGAAGGCTTCTCCCCAGAGAGCAGCGTTGGAGTGCCTTTGAGAGGAAAGTCTTTGCTGTGGTTTGGTCCCTGAAGAAGTTGAGGCCATACTTGTTTGGCTCACACTTCTTAGTTCAAACTGATCACAGACCTTTCGGATGACTCATACATATGAAAGTGAAAACCCCAAACTATTAAGGGGGTCCATCTCCCTATAGGGAATGGACTTTACCGTGGAACACAGACCTGGGAAGACCATGCCAATGCAGATGGATTTTCCAGGTTCTTCCACTTAGAAGATGAAGACTGTGTTGGGAGGGGTTATTTAGTAAAGTGCCTCTTTTGACATGGTCACCCCTACTTTTTGCCTGGTATATGCTGTGGTTTCGACTGGTCGTGCACTGGGTTACTGCTAACCAGGCCCTCAGTGCCAGGTCTCTTTCCCCAGTTGGCAATACCTTTAGTACCCTAGTAAATGGAACCCTGGTGCCTAGGGCCTGAGGTAATAAAGAGGGTCCCTAAGGGCTGCAGCGTGAATTGTGCCACCCTAAGAGACCCTTACTCATAAGATAGTACAGCATAGAAACATAGGCTGCGTGTCTTGGTGCAGACAAAAGTGAAAACATGACATGACACACATCCCTGTGTGTCATGCCAACCAACATTGCATGCAATGTTTGTAAGCCACCCCTACCGCAGGCCTTACCGCCCTGAGGCAGGATGCCTTATCTTACCTGTAAGACCATAGCTGCCGGAGCAGATATACCCCTGTGTTGGCCAGTTCCATTACTGCCAGTATACATGGACTGGGAAGCCATTTTAAAACCTATGCTGGACACTGGTGAAAACGAGTTCCCCATTTTCATGATGGCTTTACTGAAAATAGGGATGTTTAGTTTCAAACATCTTGTATTAATAAATTCACACCAATGCCAGTGTCAGATTTAGTAACACATGCACACAGGGACACCTTAGAGATGCCCTCTGAACACCTACCAGCCCCTGGTGCTGACTGACTGGTTTTCATCAGACTGCCACCAGGGATGAGTGTCTGACCCCCAAGCGTGATGGCCTCTGCTCTCCGGGGGCCATAAACCGAGCCTGCTTGGGAAGGAGGTGCTTTCACCCCCTCCCACAGGATGATCTGCAGATTAACATTTCAAGGTAGGGGAGCTTTAAAGGGTCTACCGCCTTTGGTACGTGAACCTGGTTTCTATCACAAGAGAAGAAGCCGAGTGTAGGAAAGCAGGATCAACACGTGCTGGCCTCGCTTGCCCTATGGGCTCACTCACTGCCATTCGGGCTGCAGGTCAAGGTGGGGGTATTTTATTTGTCCTGGCTACTCACATGAACCTGGCTGTAAGAGAATATTGACTTTTCACCAACAGCTAATATTAATAAACAAATATACATCTTGGAAGTAAGGTAAGATTTCACTTTGCTGTCTTCTTTCACAGGCCATGCTACAGGCACTTGAAGCCAGGCTACAGGCACTTGAAGCCAGGCTACAGGCACTTAAGGCCATGATACAGGCACTTGAAGCCAGGCTACAGGCACTTATAGCCAGACTACAGGCACTTAAGGCCAGGCTACAGGCACTTATAGCCAGGCTACAGGCACTTATAGCCAGGGCCACTGACATTAATCGATTCTGCAGCAGTGCCATTTTTCACAAATTTTGTTTTTTCCGTATTTGCCACATACCCTATCATCTACTGCATAATTTGCAGATTTGAACAAAAAATGGTTTCTAGCTCAAACAGATCACAAGTTCCTAAAAATGTGGCAACACATGTTGCTGTGCAGTGGAAGGCACTTCACAAAGGTTGATTGTTCAACTTCCAGTTGCATTTTGCTGTTCTTTGGTGTCATACGGATGCTAATGAGGTGAAACCTTTTTCCAAACAGTGTTAAAATGTATAAAAAATACAAAATAATGAACTTACACTATCACAAATGGAGTCACATTATGCTGCATATTTTGCATTTTCTTGCTGCATAATTTAGTAAACCCTGCCACATAATGTTATCCTTCCTTGCTGCATAATTACAGTGGCTCTACTTATAGGTGTGTTCTTGAAATTTTGGTGGGAACTAGACAGATGCTGAAGACCATAAGCCCCACAGTAGCCCCCGTTCTTCACCAAAATATAATTCCAAGAGGAAAATATAAAATGTCTAGGAACTTAACTAGATGACCAAGTGTCAGTGAATATGTGGTACAACCCATCACTTAGATCTGGCAGCTTTGAAAAACTCATAAGGTACATTATGACTTAAATGAGAGGTGGCCATATACGATCCATAACACGTTAGAAACTACCAGGGGCGTGTCTCAGCAGAAAGATACGGAACATCTACAACAATGTGAGCCCTAGTCAGACCCATCCGCCCTTGGAGCCTCCTGCCCACTGTGATAAGCCCTTGAAGCCTGCCATGACCACCTGCCCACCATCACCATGCAGGCAACCACCACGAACAGACGGTCCATACATTCTAGAGCAGCTTTAGGCCCTTGCCATCACCACATCTTCGCCAAAGGACTGGACCCCATCAGGTCAGCTCTAACCTCAATACTGAACAACACCATCCGCACAGCCACGTTTCAGGACACAAGGAAGCACGCCACAATGCTCCCCTCCTGCAACAACCCTAAGCAGATCCGAAGATACTGGCCTACTTCTGCCGCATCTCCTTTCTACTCTACACAGCTAAAGTCCTGGAAAAAATCATCAACAAGCAAGCAGGCCCCCACCACTCATTCCAGAGTCAGTCCTAAGCACAGCATCCGACCAGCTTATCTCTGCCAAAGACATCTGACTTTTCCTGGACAGAGGAAACACCACAACCGTCATTCTACTCAACCTATCCACTGCTTTTGACACCATCTCTCACCCATCTTCATTCAACGCCTCCATGAAGCTCTGCTGGATCTGCTCCATCCTTACAGACCACAAGCAGTCGGTCAGCCTGGCTCCGTACACCTCGGCCGCCACCAACCTCGTCTGTGAGGTACTCCAAGGATCATTTGTCAGCCCCATACTTGTCAACATACTTGGCTCGCAAACAACATCCGAACATACGGTATTAACATCATCGCATATGTCGATGGTAGCCAACTGATCTTCTCTTTGAAGAAACACAGAGCCCCCGGAAGAACTTCACCTCCTGCACTTCTGAAGTAGACAGGTGAATGAAGACCAGCTGTCAAAACCTCAACACAGACTCTTCAGCAGAGACACCTCACTATGAAACTCACCTGGTGGCCTGCACATCTCAGACCCATCCTCTGCCTGGCAAAAAACTCATATTAGTGGTACACAACCAGGTCACCATGACCAGCCATGTCAATGCAGTCACCACCTCCTGCTTCCACACCCTCAAAATCCTGAAGAAAATCTTCTAATGGCTTCTGTTCAACACATGCAGAACAGTCACCGAAGCCCTCATCATCAGCAAGCTGGACTACAGCAACACATGCTATGTTTGCATCACCGCCCAACTGACCAGGAGACTTCAGAACATACAAAACACAGTGGCCACACTCACATTCAGGCTTCTTCCCCACACTCCTATCGCTCTGCACCTCAAAGACCTCAATCGGCTCCCTATTCACAAAAGCGCAAACTTCAAACTTCACACACACAGCCCTCCACACAGCTTTGGCCCCACCTACCTCAACAGCTGTATCAACTTCCACACACCAGCTAGACAACTCCGTTCGGTCGGACTCCTGCTCGCAAACATCCCCGGCATATACAGACCCACTGCCAGTGATTGTGCCTTCTCCTATCTTGCTCCCAAAGCCTGGAACAACCAGCCCCTAATATTAGAGCAGCCTCAGCAGTCCTTGAGTTCAGGATGCAGGAATGCAGGACTGCAGCAGTAGGACTCAGCAGCAGTTGTGCTGCAGGACAGGCCAGCAGTAGGACTCAGCAGGACTCAGCAGCAACATCGCTGCAGGACAGGACAGCAGCAAGACTCAGCAGCAACATCGCTGCAGGACAGGACAGCAGCAGGACTCAGCAGCAACATCGCCTCAGGAAAGGACAGCAGCAAGACTCAGCAGCAACATCGCTGCAGGCCAGGACAGCAGCAGGACCCAGCAGCAACCTCGCTGCAGGACAGGACAGGACAGCAGCAGGACTCAGCAGCAGCACTGCAGGACAGGACAGCAGCAACATCGCCGCAGGACAGGACAGCAGCAGGACTCAGCAGCAACATCGCTGCAGGACAGGACAGAAGCAGGACTCAGAAGCACCATTTTAGAACAGGACAACAGTAACATCCCCTCAGGACTGGACAGCAGCAAGACTCAGCAGCAACATCGCTGCAGTACAGGACAGCAGCTGCACCCAGCAGCAACATCACTGCAGGACAGGACAGCAGCAGGATTCAGCAGCAACATCGCCGCAGGACAGGACAGCAGCAGGACCCAGCAGCAACATCGCCGCAGGACAGGACAGCAGCAGGACTCAGCAGCAACATGACTCAGCAGTAACATCGCCGCAGGACAGGGCAGCAGCAGGACTCAGCAGCAACATCGCCGCAGGACAGGACAGCAGCAGGACTCAGCAGCAACATTGCCGCAGGACAGCAGCAGGACTCAGCAGCAACATCGCTGCAGGAAAGGACAGCAGCAGGACTCAGCAGCAACATCGCTGCAGAACAGGACAGCAGCAGGACTCAGCAGCAACATCGCTGCAGGACAGGACAGCAGCAGGACTCAGCAGCAACATCGCTGCACGACAGCAGCAGGACTCAGCAGCAGCACTGCAGGACAGGACAGCAGCAACATCGCCGCAGGACAGGACAGCAGCAGGACTCAGCAGCAACATCGCTGCAGGACAGGACAGCAGCAGGACTCAGCAGCAACATCGCCGCAGGACAGGACAGCTGCAGGACTCAGAAGCACCATTGTAGAACAGGACAGCAGCAACATCGCCGCAGGACAGGACAGCAGCAGGACTCAGCAGCAACATCGCCGCAGGACAGGACAGCAGCAGGACTCAGCACTGCTGCAGGACAGGACAGCAGCAGGACTTAGAAGCACCATTGTCGAACAGGCCAGCAGCAGGACTCAGCAGCAACATCGCCGCAGGACAGGACAGCAGCAAGATTCAGCAGCAGCACTGCTGCAGGACAGCAGCAGGACTTAGAAGCACCATTGTAGAACAGGACAGCAGCAGGATCAGCAGCAACATCGCCGGAGGACAGGACAGCAGCAAGACTCAGCAGCAACACTGCAGGAAAGGACAGCAGCAGGACTCAGCAGCAACATCGATGCAGGACAGGACAGCAGCAGGACTCAGCAGCAACATCGCTACAGGACAGCACCAGGACCCAGCAGCAACATCGCTGCAGGACAGGACAGTAGCTGGACTCAGCAGCAGCACTGCAGGACAGGACAGCAGCTGGACTCAGCAGCAGCACTGCAGGACAGGACAGCAGCAACATCGCCGTAGGACAGGACAGCAGCAACACTCAGCATCAACCTCGCTGCAGGACAGGACAGCAGCAGGACTCAGCCGCAACAACGCCGCAGGACAGGACAGCAGCAGGACTCAGCAGCAACATCGCTGCAGGACAGGACAGCAGCAGGACTCAGCAGCACCACTGCAGGAAAGGACAGCAGCAGGACTCAGCAGCAACATCGCTGCAGGACAGGACAGCAGCAGGACTCAGCAGCAACATCGCTGCAGGACAGGACAGCAGCAGGACTCAGCAGCAACATCGCCTTAGGAAAGGACTGCAGCAGGACTCAGAAGTACTATTGTAGAACAGGACAGCAGCAACATCGCCTCAGGACAGGACAGCAGCAAGACTCAGCAGCAACATCGCCTCAGGACAGGACAGCAGCAGGACCCAGCAGCAACATCGCTGCTGGACAGGACATCAGCAGGACTCAGCAGTAGCAATGCAGGACAGGACAGCAGCAACATCGCCGCAGAACAGGACAGCAGCAGGATTCAGCAGCAACATCGCTGCAGGACAGGATGGCAGCAAGCCTCAGCAGCAACACTGCAGCAAAGGACAGCAGCAGGACTCAGCTGCAACATCGCTGCAGGACAGGACAGCGACAGGACTCAGCAGCACCACTGCAGGAAAGGACAGCAGCAGGACTCAGCTGCAACATCGCTGCAGGACAGGACAGCGACAGGACTCAGCAGCGCCACTGCAGGAAAGGACAGCAGCAGGACTCAGCAGCAACATCGATGCAGGACAGGACAGCAGCAGGACTCAGCAGCAATATCGCTACAGGACAGCAGCAGGACCCAGCAGCAACATCGCTGCAGGACAGGACAGCAGCTGGACTCCGCAGCAGCACTGCAGGACAGGACAGCAGCAACATCGCCGTAGGACAGGCCAGCAGCAACACTCAGCAGCAACATCGCCGCAGGACAGGACAGCAGCAGGACTCAGCAGCAACATCGCTGCAGGACAGGACAGCAGCAGGACTCAGCCGCAACATCGCCGCAGGACAGGACAGCAGCAGGACTCAGCAGCAACATCGCCGCAGGACAGGACAGCAGCAGGACTCAGCAGCACCACTGCAGGAAAGGACAGCAGCAGGACTCAGCAGCAACATCGATGCAGGACTGGACAGCAGCAGGACTCAGCAGCAACATCGCCTTAGGAAAGGACTGCAGAAGGACTCAAAAGCACCATTGTAGAACAGGACAGCAGCAACATCGCCTCAGGACAGGACAGCAGCAGGACCCAGCAGCAACATCGCTGCTGGACAGGACATCAGCAGGACTCAGCAGCAGCAATGCAGGACAGGACAGTAGCAACATCGCCGCAGGACAGCAGCAGGATTCAGCAGCAACATCGCTGCAGGACAGGACAGCAGCAGGACTCAGCAGCAACATCGCCGCAGGACAGGACTGCAGCAGGACTCAGCAGCAACATCGCCGCAGGACAGGACAGCAGCAGGACTCAGCAGCAACATCGTCACAGGACAGCAGCAGGACTCAGCAGCAACACTGCAGGAAAGGACAGCAGCAGGACTCTGCAGCAATACTGCAGGACAGGAGAACAGGAGGCAGCAAGTCTCCAATAGCAACAAGATTCCAGGGCAGCACAGCCGAAGTTACAGCAGTGACAGGAGAACTCAGCAGCAAGACTGCAGGAAAGGACAGCAGCAGAATTTACAGCACTGCCACAGGGCAGCAATAATGTAGGACAGAATAAAAGCAGGATTTATATCTGTGACACAGGACTCAGCAGCACATCTGTGACACAGGACTCAGCAGCACATCTGTGAGACAGGACTCAGCAGCACAACTGCAGGAAAGGACATCAGCATTAAACCCCTGCACCTCACGAATTTGGACCAACGTGTCCGAAAGAACCTTACCCTGGATCTATGTCCTCATCATTCTCCTTGGACTTCTTAGCAGAAGGCTCAAGCAGCGCAGCCTGGACAGCAGAACTGCTAAAATCCTGCAAATCAGAGCTGAAAATGTGTAACAGGTCATCCTCCTGCAGCTCCAGAACATTATTCCTCTTGGACAAAGATTTTGCAGGTACCGGAGAGGAATCCTCGTCACCCATGGCCACATGCAGCAAGAACAAGCTCAGCAGGAAGCCATAGAACACACCAGGAAGTGCCCTGCCACTCCCCTTAAAAGCTTTCACCAAGAAACCAATGGGTATATTCACAAGAACGTGCGATAACTACCGCAAGAGTAGCTCAACGCAACTCCCAACATCGCAGTCCATCGCGGGAAAATAACCCAGTATCAACGTGGAATTCACAACAAGGCGGTACCATGCGATAGTCTGCCGAAACCGCAGACAAGGTCCGCGATACAACCACCACCATGGAGATAAAAAAACAAACCACAACACAAAAAGACCTGCGATGGGCCAAAGCACGTGGAGGAAATTAGCTATAAGCAGCGCCAGACCTGCAACACACACCAGGCAGGTGGGAAAAATCACCATAAAAGTAGAAAAAACACCCAAACACAAACTGACCAACACCCAAGCACCATAGAGGCAGCCGGAGCAAGCACAGAGGATGAGTGCAACCCCACAAGCACCCCGGACGACCAGCCCAGGACCTCGGGGACAGGGAAGGGCAAGGACAAGAAGAAGAGGAAGACGAAGTTCAGTCCGCAGGCGAACAGGATCATAGTCACGGAGGTGATGGAACACCATCAACAACTGTTCGTCACCTTCAACGTGTCATTGGGCACCAAAACTGCAATATGGCGGGACATCGTGGACAAGGTGAATGCCGTTGGAGAGCACAAGATGACAATGGACGAGGTCAAGAGGCGATGGAATGACATCAAGCGGAAGACCAAGGAGAAACTCGCAGCCAACCAGAAGGCAGCAATGCAGACTGGAGGTGGGGGCCTAGTGCCACAGCTCATGCTGGATGACATCGAGAAGCTGGTGTCGACAGTCATCAGTGTGGCTACTGTGGCCGGAGTCGGGGGACCGGACACTGCTCGACAGGACACAACACAACCGCAACAGGGTGAGTGACCACCAGGTACTGGGGGGACGGGTTGAGATGGCCACAATGGCACCCATGCACAATCAAGCAGAGCACAGTGCACACCCTCAATGACTCTGGGTCATCGCCCAGATCTATAGACTGTCACAAAGTACAATGCGGCTACATACATGTGGATACATTGCAATACACCATCTCCCCTTCATATTGCAGGGCCACCATCAACTTTGCCTGCAGAGCAGTCCCAGCCACTCTTCATTGATAACGAGGAGGACAACCCCAGCATCGACGCACAAGCCCTCCTAGACATCATTGACATCATCAGCGACTCACCTCCAGGATCAGGGCTGACCAGCTGCATCGAGGAGACCCCACCCACCACCCAAACCACCCAGCAGGAGGTGCCCATGGCCCGGCAGTCTCCCAAGACCCCCAGGAACAACACGTCCTTCCAACGCCGTGTGATGGAGGCCCAGAGGGAGACGGCTGAGCAGGTGTGGGTGGGGTTCGACCTCATGGCCACCAAACTGGAAGCCATCCATGGCTGTGTAGGCCCACTCCATGGTCTCCAACAAGCCCTGACTGACATTGCTGGAGTCCTAACGCGGAGAGAAGAACACCTGTCTGCTCAGAGTGGCACCAGCGATACCAGCCGTGAGCTGGCACACATGCAGAGGCTCATGGAGGACATGGTGCGGATGGAGGCGGAAAGAATGGCAGCCACAGCTGCACATCAGCGAAATCATCATGTCATTGCTGCCACCAGGCATGGCGCGGATGAATGCTGCTGCCCCCACACCATCCACATCTCTGCCCCCTAGTGTACCATTGCCTCAGTGCGGCAGATGTATCCACTCCGGTACCTGATGTGTCAGTGGCACACAGTGCCTCAGCCGGTACTGCAACACCCACAGGTGGGTAAGAGCACACATCTGGGGACAAGGACGGGGATGGGTTCGTGATCAGGAGGCACTAGCAATCATTTCCGCCACCTGGCCTGTTCCTGCTTGGTCCCGCACATGGCCTCATGACCTTCCACTGACACCCGATACACTCCGATGCACTCACCTTGGACAGCGACATGGACTGCCATATCCTGTTCGATGACCAATGACACGGCGACCAGACTGCGGACTGTACCCTTCCTCTTCCGCAGTACTTGTCATCCCCGTATAAACTCTGGCTGGCCCTCCACAGGCCCATATTGTGTAGTGTGCTCGTCATTGCCCTGTACCACTTCAGCTGCAGAACTGCACTGGATGTGCAATAAACATCCAGTGATGCACTTCTGTGTCATGTCTTTCATCATTCATGTATGAATGTGTGGATGAATGTAGGGACAGTGATGTCCCTTGCGTCAATGATGCTCATTCTGTGGGATGCCAGTCAGAGGGTGCTACATAGCATATTGAGTACCGAGTCCCGTGAACACTACAACAGGGACACACGCATCATTCACTTCCTTGTCCGGACATGGACTGAACCACGCCCAGAGCCCACGAGTCATTGTTGCAAGCCCTGCACTGGTCCGGTATACGGCAGGCCAGAACACTCCGCTAATGCTCCGAGGGGGGGCCCACATTGCTACCCATCACAGGCGTACTCACTGGTGGTGTGCAGGTCACTGGTCTAGTTGTCAGCATGTCACAGCCACTCCCTGAGGGCAGGTTTGCACGCACACCACACCCATCCGGCACAGGCGTCACAGGCCAAGTGACTTTGCCAACATAATGGGCCGAAGACGTCACATTCCCCTCTGCCGGTGGTGACTGGATGACGGACGCTCCACGGTTCTCAATCATAAAGGGCCCATGAGCTGTTGCGCACAGGGTTAGTGGCACCCGAGGCCTTGTGGCTGGCACAGGCCTACCACCACATGGCGCTGACTGGGGTTGCACAGGGTTAGTGGCACCCCGAGCATTGCGGCCGGCACAGGCACCCTGCCACAGTACGGTGACTTTGGGTGCACTGAGTCATTGGCACCTTAAGCTGCTGAGCGGGTGTGCAGCCTGCGATGATGCCCCGTCCATTGGGTCCGGACCGCTCAGGTTTTGTGTGCCCTGTTGGACCGCAGTGTAGGCCAGAGCCAGCGGGCAATGCGGGCCTACCGCCACGTGGCGTCGCTTCTGGGATCACAGAGTTAGTGGCACCCATTGGGCTGAGCGGGTGTGCAGCCTGCGATGATGCCGGGTGCACTGGTATGTCCTCTGCCATGGAGTAATCAAGACCCTGCACCAAACGTGAGACCTGGTGGCCTGCGGTGCGTGGCTGCATGGTGTGGAGGGTGCCATGTCTATGGTCCCCGGGCTTGTAGCTTGCAGCGGCACGTGGTGGGACCTCCTGTCTACACGCCGGTGGCAGAAGGTGAGCAGTGAGGCCTGGGTGTGCATGGGCGGGCAGGCATGCTCCGATGGGCGGCGGGAGGGGCTGGGGTGCCTCTGCCTGGGTGTGCATGGGTGGGCAGGCGATGTTGTCTTGCGCAAGTGTGTGTACTGTACCAATCATGTATCTGGACTCTGTTTCAGATGAAGGCTCTGTTTCAGATGTGTGACCTGGTGTACTGCTATACATACCGGCAAGTGGTTGGAGACACACCGGTGGCAGCAGGTGAGCAGTGTGGCCTGGGTGCGCAGGGGCGGCACTCTTTCTCTCTCTCTCCCCCCCTCTTCTTCTCTCTCTCTCGCTCTCTCTCTCTCCCCCTCTCTTCCTCTCTCTCTTTTGTTCCCCCTCTCTTCTTCTCTCTCTCGCTCTCTCCCCCTCTCTTCTTATCTCTCTCTCCCCCTCTCTTCCTCTCTCTCTCCTTCGTTCTCTCTCTGTCCTTTGATGTGGCAGGACACACCTTCTCAGCATGATTTTTGTCTTGCAGGCTGTGACCTATGGAATGTCTCGAGGGGAGCCGACATGTGTCTTCATTTCATTTCAGTGTTCGTTTTAATAAAGTTTCATTTGTTGCTTCGAAAGTGAATGTGTGATGCTCATTTCTCTAACGACACATGCATGTCACCAGTTGTGATTGTGCGACATCAAGCGGATTATTTTGTACGTGTTTAGGTGTAGCTGATGTGGCATGTCTTTGGTCGGGGGGGTGCCGGGGAGGGTTGGTCCTGGGGGGGGTGGCGGCAGGTGTTGATGCCCTTTTGGCCCTCCGGGCTGCATGTCCAGTTGCCCAGGTGCATCTGTTCTTCAGGTGTGGCTGTGGGCTGTGCCCCCTTTTGTGGTGCAGGCTGTGCTCCAACTTTCCTGGTGCTAACGCGCCTTATCGCCTGTTTTGTGTTCTGTCTGGTCGTTGTGAATGTTGTGGAGTGGTGTTGTCACGGCTTTTGGCATGGGAACGCCTACTCTGCTTCTCATTAGCGATGGTTGCGGGGGTCATCTGTGGCGATGTTTTTTATGGCTGCTATCGCAGGTATACTGGTGCTGTGGGCTGTTAACATCTGTTTGTGATTGGGGCGATAAGTTTATCGCAACTTCGGCTGTGATAATGTGCCGTTAATTCGGCGATAGCTCCTTGAGAATATGCCTCCAAGTCTCAAACAAAACAAGACTTGAAAAAAAACAAAAGGGACAGCCCTGCCTCCTCCCCCACAGCCACAGAAAAAACAACCAAAGCCGTGTGAGCTGGATGATGCTAGCAGACCCCAGCACCGGAACGACCCGAGGCCAGAACACAGAGGAAAGCTCCCCGACTCAGTCAAGCACATGCGTGGGGAGCGGTTCTGGCCACGGAGCAGGAACGGGGCTGACCGGAACACCGGTATGGCAGCACGCAACAAAAAGCACCTACAGTAAGCATGATCATGCACCAAATTGCAGGAAATCCAAAGAAAAACTAATGGTACCGAAATCCCAGTCCAGCGAACTAGAGACAGGAAACACGGCACAGCATACCAGCGTTCCGACCAACGTGTCCGACAGCAAAGAAAACAGGCAAAGTGGTGGGTGGGAGGGGCTTATATTATAAAAATAAAAATACTAGCGTTTGTATTGGCTGTCGTGAGGCAGGATTGCTTCACATGGAAAGGACTGGTGTAGAGGTGGACCTTACCAAGGCCTACCGGTGCAGGGGTTCGCCCTTCTTTGCGCACTAGTCCTTGGACCAACAAATAGAGATTGGCACGGAAGAGCTGTAATATAAAAACAATAGTTTATTAAAACCTCATGAGTGGAACTACATCTATACAGAACCCTCAGGCAATGTATGAGGTAGTACAAGGGAGTACAGAAACCATGGGTCTTTTATACCCACTTTGTATCTGAGTAAGCATGACAGCTCAAAAGGAGGCGGTACAGGCATACACAAGAATAGCTATTCACATATAAGGACTAACAGAAAATACTTAGTCAACAAAGTGGGAGGGGAGACTAACACGCTTACATCAGTTAAAATAGCCTGACAGTTGCAGACTAGGGCAGGTGCATTGGCAGCTACAGGCTTTTCAGAGCATGCGCAGTGCTCAGGCCCAGTACTGAAGGAGTTAATTATAGATCATGATCAGGTGAAATAGAGAAGCAGGCAACAGCGAAGACGGAAAAAGCACATGGCGAGCAGATGGTTAACTAAAATGGATGCCAAGAACAAAATGGCTTCAGCTCATGCTAACAGTGATCTCTGCCAACTTCCACAGACGGCCCTTTTAGCATTAGCTGAAGACATCTATGATTTAGAAGTGACAAAGAAAACATCTTGTATGTTTATTTGCATCATGTCATTAACTTCCTGGTCTAGTACATATTGGGCATTCACATTCTTGACGTTGTGTTTGGTGGGTATACAAGCAGTGATACAGAGGGAACAAAGGATTGGACCAATATTTTTCATTAATATTAATATATATGTATTAAAAAATAAAAATGTATGTTTATATTTTCATAACTTACATTAATTATTCATTTTAAGGTTATTTAAGTATTTTTAAGTATGTTTTACTTAATTATATTTATTATTTCATTATTTTACATTACTTGTAAGACATTTAAAAAATTCGATATTTTAACAAACTATATTATTAACAACGATATTGGGCATTCACATTCTTGACGTTGTGTTTGGTGGGTATACAAGCAGTGATACAGAGGGAACAAAGGATTGGACCACATTGTAGGCACAGGCAGCATGTCAGCAGGATTGCAAATAACATACATGATATTGTCAACAGTTTCCAGACCCAGGTAACAAATAGTGTCCATCGCCAACAGGTTAAAGTCCATGTTCCGGTATCGGGGTGAATCTCAGCAGCGATTTTATGCAGTTTAGAGATCGCATCAAAAACTGAAGGGGCGTGATCGGGGATATAAACACGACTGCTCCCGATGATGCGACATGCACCACCTCAATCAGCCAGTACAATGTCCAAGACCATTCGGTTTTGGGGCGCCACAATCCTCGCAATTTACAGTTCTTCTGTGATGGTTCCAAGTGCCACAGCTGTTTGGTTGGTTACAGCCTCTACAACACGTGACAAGCGTCTGATTTTCCTGCTGTTCAAGGCAGCACCAACAAAGAAGAACAGTCCCAAGTTAAAATCAACATATTGCTGCAATGTAGTGTCAGTCTGATCCTCCTCATCATGATTTGTTGTCCTCTTAAATCTGGTTTTGGAAATGTCATTAAACAGTTTATAGTCCTTGTGATATGATGGTGGTAACAAAACAAGTACCGGACCAGCCAATGGGTAAATTGTAATATCCCTTATTTCCACATATAAAATAGGTATTATGCGATGACGTAAAGCTGCTATTATTTATTCCAGTAATATTTCAAACCAAAGTACAGTCGCTTTTCCCTATGGGAATTTTACCAACACTGTTCACACACGTCTGCACAAGCCCTAGTGACAGCTATAACAAACGGTCCATTACCCTTAGCAGTTCGAGTGTTTGAGAAAACATAGTGTGAAGAGGAATTTCCTCGGCGATACTCCTCCATTTCCCATACAGTTCCTTTAGCCTGCGGATCTCCTTCCTCATCAGGATAGCACACTTTATTTAGCTGGTAGTTTAGTCTTCTCACACCAAAATCAGTAATGTTAGCAACAAGAGTGGCCCAGAGCAGCGCAAACCAAGCCCTACAAGAACCATTGTGTGAAAATGACAGAGGAATGAAAGGTGTTCCTCCCTTTTTCTGATGAGTCGGCATCATTCCACACACCAAACAGTCGGTAATGTTCGTAGCATTATGTGTGTGGTGCAACATCTGGATGAACGTGTTGTTAAGATAAGACTGTCTATGCTTCTGCTCATGATAAGGGAGAGTGAAGCAGTGGTGCTCAATAGGTGCTGGAGTAGTGGCAGTCAGTGTTCGTCGAGCAGAAGCCACTTCCTCTACAACCCAAGGTATTACTGCCATAATGATCACAGTGACAGTAAACCCAGCAATGCACATAGTCTTCTTGCTGCAGATTCTTGCAGCAGTCGATGTCTTTTCAATAGGCATGTTTATCTTGTCGTTGAAATAACAAAGCAGATGGAGCTCTAAAGTCCTGGGCAGCCGTTGGTTTCTTTACTGAGAGCTAAGACGGGCGTCACTAAGGATAAGATCCCCCTCGCCTCTTCGGCTCAGTCTTTCACTAACCCAGGACGGTTGCTCAACCAGCCTTTTTCAGCAATGCAGTTTCTCTCCGCAGCTGATATTGAGATGCACCAGGGATCGTGTGGTCCGAGAAGACTTCCTCAGGTTCTTCAGGTGATATGGCTTGGCCTCTCTCTGTGTCCAGGATGTCTCAATGGTCGGTAAGTGCAGCAGGTTCCACCGGGGCAGACGGCACCTTCTTACAGTGCGTGGAGTGAATCCAATTCTTCCGATTGGTCACTGGGACTGCAGTTCTGGTCGCCAAGAGCACTTGCTCAGGACCTCGCCACCTCGGTTCCAGGCTATTCGACCTCTGGAAGACTTTGATCATCACTTGGTCGCAAAGCCGGAGATCATGGCCATCCCCTCGCGACCTGTCAGGAAGAGCTTCTCGAACCTGTTGATGAATTGTTACCCTCCTGCTATCCAACACTTTCCCTACTGTTGCACTCACTGGAGTGGGAATAGTAATTTTTACCCCTACGCTATCCAACTCTTTCCCTACTGTTGCACTCACTGGAGTGAGAATAGTAATTTTTACCCTCCCGCTATCCAACGCTTTCCCTACGGTTGCACTCTCTGGAGTGGGAACAGTAATGTTTACCCCTACGCTATCCAACGCTTTCCCTACTGTTGCACTCTCTGGAGAGGGAATAGTAATTTTTACCCTCCCGCTAGCCAACGCTTTCCCTACAGTTGCACTCTCTGGAGTGGGAATAGTAATTTTTACCCTCCTGCTATCCAACGCTTTCCCTACTGTTGCACTCTCTGGAGTGGGAATAGTAATTTTTACCCCTACGCTATCCAACGCTTTCCCTACTGTTGCACTTACTGGAGTGGGAATAGTAATTTTTACCCTCCCGCTATCCAACGCTTTCCCTACAGTTGCACTCTCTGGAGTGGGAATAGTGATTTTTACCCTCCTGCTATCCAACGCTTTCCCTACTGTTGCCCTCACTGGAGTGGGAATAGTAATTTTTACCCTCCCGCTATCCATTGCTTTCTCTACTGTTGCACTCACTGGATTGAGAATAGTAATTTTTACCCCTCCGCTATCCAATACTTTCCCTACTGTTGCACTCTCTGGAGTGGTAATAGTAAATTTTACCCTCCCGCTATCCTATGCTAAAAATATTGAATATTTTTTATTAATATTAATATATATGTATTAAAAAACTAAAAATGTATGTTTATATTTTCATAACTTACATTAATTATTCATTTTAAGGTTATTTAAGTATTTTTAAGTATGTTTTACTTAATTATATTTATTATTTCATTATTTTACATTACTTGTAAGACATTTAAAAAATTCGATATTTTAACAAACTATATTATTAACAACGATATTTTGGATTCGATATTTTTGTACTTACCTGTTTGTAGATAGGAATTCGATATTTTGGCATTCTATATTCTGTCAGTGATCCCAGCTTCATGCATAACTGCATTCACTCATGGGGCAAGTGCCAGGCCCATCCCAGCTTCATGCATCACTCTATTTACTCCTGTGAGGGACAGGCCCCCCCCCCATAGTCACTCACCGCTTTTATACACATGTATCATTGGTATCAGCCGGTCCATGCCCCCCACAGTCACTCACCGCTTCTATGCACATGAATCATTCATACCAGCAGGTCCATTCCCCCACAGTCACTCACTGCTTCTATGCACATGAATCATTCATACCAGAAGGTCCATGCCCCCCACAGTCACTCACCGCTTCTATGCACAGGAATCATTGGTACCAGCAGGTCCATTTCCCTATAGTCACTCACCGCTTCTATGCACATGAATCATTGGTACCAGCAGGTCCATGCCCCCCACAGTCACTCACCGATTCTATGCACATGAATCAGTCATACCAGCCGGTCCATGCCCCCCACAGTCAATCACCGCTTCTATGCACATGAATCATTGGTACCAGCAGGTCCATACTCCCACAGTCACTCACAGCTTCTATTCACATGAATCATTGGTACCAGCAGGTCCATTTCCCCACAGTCACTCACCGCTTCTATGCACATGAATCATTGGTACCAGCAGGTCCATGCCCCCCACAGTCACTCACCGCTTCTATGCACATGAATCATTGGTACCAGCAGGTCCATTCTCCCACAGTCACTCACTGCTTCTATGCACATGAATCATTCATACCAGCAGGTCCATGCCCCCCCACAGTCACTCACCGCTTCTATGCACATGAATCATTCATACCAGCTGGTCCATGCCCCCCACAGTCACTCACCGCTTCTATGCACATGAATCATTCATACCAGCCGGTCCAAGCCCTCCACAGTCACTCACCGCTTCTATGCACATGAATCATTGGTACCAGCAGGTCCATTCTCCCACAGTCACTCACAGCTTCTATGCACATGAATCATTCATACCAGCCGGTCCATGCCCCCACAGTCACCCACCGCTTCTATGCACATGAATCATTGGTACCAGCAGGTCCATACCCCCCACAGTCACTCACCGCTTCTATGCACATGAATCATTCATACCATCCGGTCCAAGCCCTCCACAGCCACTCACCGCTTCTATGCACATGAATCATTGGTACCAGCAGGTCCATGCCCCCCACAGTCACTCACCGCTTCTATGCACATGAATCATTCATACCAGCCGGTCCATGCCCCCCACAGTCACTCACCGCTTCTATGCACATGAATCATTCATACCAGCCGGTCCATGCCCCCCACAGTCACTCACCGCTTCTATGCACATGAATCATTGGTACCAGCAGGTCCAATTCCCCCACAGTCACTCACCCCTTCTATGCACATGAATCATTCATACCAGCCGGTCCATTCTCCCACAGTCACTCACCGCTTCTATGCACATGAATCATTCATACCAGCCAGTCCATTCTCCCACAGTCACTCACCGCTTCTATGCACATGAATCATTCATACCAGCCGGTCCATTCTCCCAGTCACTCACCGCTTCTATGCACATGAATCATTGGTACCAGCAGGTCCATGCCCCCCACAGTCACTCACCGCTTCTATGCACATGAATCATTGGTACCAGCAGGTCCATTCTCCCACAGTCACTCACCGCTTCTATGCACATTAATCATTCATACCAGCTGGTCCATGCCCTCCACAGTCACTCACCGCTTCTATGCACATGAATCATTAGTACCAGCAGGTCCATGCCCCCCACAGTCACTCACCGCTTCTATGCACATGAATCATTGGTACCAGCAGGTCCATTTCCCCACAGTCACTCACCGCTTCTATGCACATGAATCATTCATACCAGCAGGTCCATGCCCCCCACAGTCACTCACCGCTTCTATGCACATGAATCATTCATACCAGCCGGTCCACGCCCCCCACAGTCACTCACCGCTTCTATGCACATGAATCATTCATACTAGCCGGTCCATGCCCCCCACAGTCACTCACCGCTTCTATGCACATGAATCATTCATACCAGCAGGTCCATTCTCCCACAGTCACTCACTGCTTCTGTGCACATGAATCATTCATACTAGCCAGTCCATGCCCCCCACAGTCACTCACCGCTTCTATGCACATGTATCATTGGTACCAGCAGGTCCATGCCCCCACAGTCACTCACCGCTTCTATGCACATGAATCATTCATACCAGCAGGTCTATGCCCCTCACAGTCACTCACCGCTTCTATGCACATGAATCATTCATACCAGCCGGTCCATTCCCCCACAGTCACTCACCGCTTCTATGCACATGAATCATTGGTATCAGCCGGTCCATGCCCCCCACAGTCACTCACCGCTTCTATGCACATGAATCATTCATACCAGCCGGTCCATTCTCCCACAGTCACTCACCGCTTCTATGCACATGAATCATTCATACCAGCAGGTCCATGCCCCCCACAGTCACTCACCGCTTCTATGCACATGAATCATTCATACCAGCCGGTCCATTCCCAACAGTCACTCACCGCTTCTGTGCACATGTATCACTGTTACCACGAGATCCATGCCCTTCACAGTCACAGATTTTATACGCCCAAATCATTAGTACCGCAGGCCCATCTTCCAAGAACAGTCACCTCCCAGGCAGCTGCAGGCCCATCTGCCAGGCACAGAGTCACTCAGCGCTTCTCTACACAATCATTGGTACCACGGGTCCATCTTCAGACTTGGTACAGAGCTTCAAGGAGGAGGATGGAGGAAGGGCTGGGCTATACGGGATTGTTGCTCACTTCTAAAGGTTCTTTTGAAGTCACCCCTTCATCAAAGATATGTTTTATTATAAGAACTGGGGCTCTGACCCCATGTTTTTAGACACTGCGTGGAACTTGTAATCAGACGCTGTTGGCTCTACAAACTCTACATTGCTAGAAGACTGCTGTGCTGCCGGGTGAAACCGCCACTGGGACTTCTTGCTTTGCTGTGCTGGCCTGCCTGCCTGCCGGGCTGCTGGAGACAATAATTTAACAAGAAGGAGGGACTGTAGGGCTTTTTATAGAGGTCCAGCATACATGCGCTGTCAAACAGTGGGAGAAGAGGGTATGCAGTTCCTCGGGTAAAACAAGGAAAGAGTAGAGTCGGCTTGTCAAAAGATTGGTCAGACTCACAACGCAAGAGGAAGGGAATTCCTCTTGGCGGAACTAGGGTCCTCATACACCCAGCCAGCTAGGTGTCATGCTTCATCATATGGACCTGCTCCTCGTCGGGCCGGTGCTGCAATACCCGACGGGCACCCATAAAGGGGCTCTTTAGCGGAGAGCTTTTGTTCCTTGCTGTATGGGGCAGTGGGTGTGAGGGCTCTAAAGTCAGTGTAGATGTGGTGAAAGTGGGTGATGTTAAAAAATGTTGGATAGTCCACATAAACTCTTTATTAGATTGGCAATCCACCTTCTTAAAAACAAATTGAAGTTTGTTTCGGTGTCAGCCTGGACTTTTGTTCGACAATTTTGGGTACCGAAGTCTGCATTGGTTTCACTTTCGGTTTGAGAACCTTTTGTTTATCAGGGTTGACTGAAGGCTAACTCTAGCCCGAGTCGCGTTGAGGCTTTTTGGAACTCTTCGCCGCCAGGCCCGAAGGCGGGGCATCAGAAGTTTGTGATCGGTGTGCACCTGGGCCCGAAGGTGGAGGTGGAACCGAAGCCTCATCTGGTGTGGGGGTAGCAAAAGGGTCGTCATCTGTACTTACGACCAGCTGGAAGGGGATCGTCTGGTGCCGATGAAGACGATTGTGCCATGACTCTCCAAGCTCGACGGTCTCTGATTGTCTTTTTGGACTGGAACGAAGCACAGGCCCGGCAATCTCGGCTCTCGTGCAGGTTGTTCAGGACGCGTGTAGAAGGAAGTCTCGGTCGAAAACAATACAGACGGTAGGAATCAGGGAACGTGCGTCTGTTAGACAGCGAGCGTCCTGCATCCTCCAGTGTAGTCTAAGGGCAGGTTAGGTGTTTGCTCTCTGTGAAATGCAACAAACTTTTGGGACGATCCCTGAAACTCTATTTGAGAGGCGGAGTTTGTGGATACTCCCCACCTACAAAAGGATCACCAGCTGAGTAAGCCGTTGCTTGGCTTACGAGTCTTGTCGTGCTAACCTTGTTTTTGGACTTCGTGGATATCCAGTGCCTTGTAATTGTCGGTGTTGCAAGGAAGTTCCTGCCCTGAGTCTTGAAACTGCCTTTCTCCTTGAAACTGCTCGAGTGCGTAGAATTCAACAGAGTTTATTGTTTGTTTTCCGGACTGCAAGAGTATTTGCTGTGACCGGCGCTTCACTCGCCTATGGAAAAGATTCTCTTCCCCGCATATCCCCGCTCCTGATTTACGGGTCTCTTCGGACTCGCAACACCTGTTGTGCAAAGGGAAGTGACTTTCTAAACGAAAGGGTTTTGTAAATGCAATTATTTTTGACTTCACGCGTTTGAAGTGCAAGACGCTATTGTTTCTTTTACAAAGATACATTGTAGCGGGACCGCTGGCTGTGTGCGGTTTCTCTATGGAAGAATTGAACATTTTGTTTCTGTGACTTTCAACGCGATCGTGGACATATTTTTGAAACTTTGTTTTTTTTGAGATAGGACATTTTACATCACAAAACGCGATGGTTGCCTAGTGCTCAAAGACACTTCCTGAGCATTTCCTTCTATTGGTCCTTGGAAATATTGTACTGCTACAAGATTGGAAACAGAAAGACTTCTCTGTCTGTACATTGCCGTCTTTGGATTTCCCTGACCGGAGGAATTCTTCATTTTTGTTGTACTGTTTAAAGTCTATCCAAAAGACTGTGCTTTCTCTGGATTCTATCGTGGAGGTGGTGCTTTGCCTCTACAGTCACGAAGGAGTTGGTGGTGAGTTTGGTTTATTTCCATAGAGCAAACACTTTAGAACGAGTCATATCAGTAGTAGTTGTACATAAGGAAGAGAGCCCAGCGTTTACTGTCCTGTTCGTTTCTCTATAGATACTCCTCCTCCCTGATACCTCGAACCCCATACCACACGGTTTAAATCAGGTGGGAGAATAGAAGAGAAGTCTCCAAGGACCTAATCCCCTCATCCCCCGAGATCGTTGTATGCATGTGGTGTTGTGTATCTATCCACAGGCGTGCTTTGATTTAGGGGAAGTGGAGAGCTAATCGTCGCTCCTGTGGATTGAGCCTGTCAAGAATTCCTGTCATACAAGGGAAACACGCCCTTATGTAAACAGGAGAGCTGTTACATAACTCAAGGAAAACACGCCCTTATGTAAACAGGAGAGCTGTTCTTAGATGTATGGGTTGACATTGGACAAGGCGAAATACAAATGAGTGTGCACAAAAAACCAACAGACAGAAATAATGCTCTGCTCTTCAGCAGTTTTCATCCTCCTTCGTTGATTCGGAATTTACCAGTTTCCCAATTTTTGAGAACTAAAAGAATCTCTTCTACAGATATGGCATGTGAATCCACATGGCATCAACAAATAAAGAATTACGCAGACAGAGGGTATCCTGAGAAACTCCTCATAGAACAACTCAATAAAGTTAAGATCCGACCTCGTGAAGAATTATTGAAGAAAATCCCAAAAGAGACAAGCACACGTACAGTTTTTGTTTCTAAATACTCTACAGCATCCAAGAAGATTAAACAAACTATCAACAAGCATTGGAACTTACTCCAACTAGAAACTGACTTCAAAAATCTCTTCAAAGAGAAACCATTATTCGCCTTTACAAGAGCCCAAAACTTGAAGGAACTACTATCCAAAAAACAAAAACCAACAAGGAGTCTTGAACCAAGTAAAGGCACACAAAAATGCTGGAACTGCACACACTGTAATAATGTAATTACAGGCGACATTTTACTGCATCCATTAACGGGTGAAAAAATCTAAATCCACAGCAGCACAACATGCAACTCGGAAAATGTCATTTACACCATCAAATGCCCCTGTGGGCTATTATACGTCGGAAAAACTGAGAGGAAAATGAAAATCAGACTGACGGAACATAAAAGTAAAATACGTACTAAAAGCACGACGTCCAGTATAGCGACTGTTAGAGTCGGGGATCTCTGGTTGGCGCAAGGTTGCCCTTGTGTCAAGCAGGAACCCTCTCCTCCACGTCAGGGCGCAGGATAACCCCTCGCGAATGACCCTTGCTCACCCTCTAGGTGCGTGGCGTGAGCAGCCAAGGCGATTCCTCAGGCGTTGTTGGTTAAGCACTTACAATCATACACACAGTAAATACATCAATCCCCCCAGAAACGGACACCAGACTTGGATATATAAAAAAATACGATCCTTTATGTAAAAATAAGGTATATATATCTCAGCAGACTTATCACAAGACCAATAACGTTTTCGCTAGGCCACCAGGTTATACAGCAGGCAAATGTTCTTGGTTCGTAGTTTCGAATGGATACTTTGTAGTCTCTCGCAAATGTTACTTGTAGTTCCAGTACTCACAGAGATCGGTTCCTGCGAACGGGGAAATAAGGCGTTGCGGGCCCCGAGCCCGATACTGGAACTTCTTTCGTGATGGGGAGAGTCGGCACAGGTCGGTGCGACTCTCAGCTTGGAAAGTGTTCTTGGGTCCTCAATCAGCAGGTGTGGGCGAGTAGGCAGGCGCGGCCCGCGACCCTTTAGCACGGCGGTGCAGGAGGGTCTCCACAGCGGGGGCGGCGCGGCCTGAGATGTCCGGGGATAGCGAAGCGGGGTCGCAGGGCACGGTCAGTGCAGCTGGATGACCCGGCGTAGATCACAGTCGTCGGACGGCTTCCGGCAGGAGGGGTGATAGCGCGTTCAGCGCGCTCCAGTGGCAGGCGGTGACAGGGATGCAGGCGGCCTGGCCCGGGGACAGAGAGCGGCTCGGGACGGAGCGGGGCTCTCACGGGTTTGAGGCAGGCGAGCTTCTGGGTGTCACGGCCCTAGGAGGGGCGATGAGGGGCGCAGTCTCTTTTCCAGCGGGATGCACACACGGCTCGAATTGGAGGACGAGCAAGAAGCACAGAGAACCCACTGTTCCTGGGGTTCAGTTCAGGGGGCAAGCTCAGATCAAGCCCTTGGAGAATGTTCAAGCACAAAGTAGCAAAGTCTTTTCAGTAAGTCTCTTCCTCTCCTCTCTCAGCAAGGCAAGCAGCAGGCCAGCTCCTCCGGCGTCTTCTTCTCCTTCTAGTCGGGCAGAGGTCCTTTGTGGCAAACAGGATTCTGATTTCTTAGGAGCCAGGCTCCTACTTTTATACCATGATTCTTTTGTTCTTTAGCGCCAGGGGGCCTGGGCCTGGCTCAGTCCAGTTCTGGAGCACTTTGTTATGGTGACTCTGCTCTTTCCTTTCAGCAGCAGGGCAGAGACATCAGCCGCCCCACAGGGGGTGGCGCCGGCTTTGTGGTGGCAGAGCACAGGTCTATTCAAGAGTCAAGGTGTACTCCTCCCACCCATCCAGGTGTCATCTCCCGACCCACCACCTGGCAGCCAACCTGTCTCTGGGGATTCCCCAACCCTGCTCCTTACTGTTGCCAGGCAGAACACACACACACAGCAGAGGCGGACTGAGATGGTCAGGTCAGTAAATACTAACTTTCTAAAAGTAGTATTTACAAACCCAGGATAGTAAAATAAACTTGACTACAAGAAGTATTTTATTATTCCGAGTTCAGGCATACTAAACATGACACTCTACCATGCTCTCTGAGTCCACTGGGGTCACAGCGTTGGCGCGACCCCAGCAGCCCATTCTGGCCTATGGAGAGCAGGTAGCCTTCAATAGTGAAAAACGGAAAGGGCTGTAATTCACTACTAAGACATGCCACACACATCAGGGCATGTCTTACCTTATGCCTACAATGCACCCTGCCCTTGGGCCTACCAGAGGGGTGGCTAATATGTAGGTAAGGGAAGGTTTTTAGGGACTGGCAAGTGGGGGCACTTGCGCAGTCAGCGCGACAGTCCCGGACCGCGCACAGGGTCTGCGGTGGCAGACCCTAGACACATTTTACAAGGCCGCTTCCGTGGGTGGCGCAACCAGCGCTGCAAGCCCACCAGCAGCATTGGCATTCACAAGCCCTGGCACCCCTGGTGCACTTTACTGGGGACTGACAGTGAATCCAATAAACCAATCATGGACATCAATTACAGGTACATTTTACCTCGGGAGCACTTGCACTGCGGCACGGATTAGCCGTGGCGCAGTGCCCTGAGCGGACAACACCAGCAAAACAATCGAGGCACACCATCAAAAAGTGGAAGGGAAACTCACGCCAAGGTGCCAGGTCTAACACGTGTCCCCTCCAGCTGAAATGTGGGGAGAACTACCCTTGCCCAGGGGGTTCCTCGTCACTAAGGCGGAAATACCTGGACAGACCGTCAGCGTTGGCGTGATCTGTACCAGGACGGTGTTCCACCGTAAAGTCCATACCCTGTAGGGAGATGGACCACCTCAACAGCTTCGGGTTTTCACCCCTCATTTGCATCAACCATCTGAGGGGCCTGTGGTCCGTCTGAACCCGGAAGTGAGACCCAAACAAGTAGGGTCTTAGCTTCTTCAGCGCCCAGACCACAGCAAATGCTTCTCGCTCAATTGCACTCCACCTACTTTCCCGTGGAAGTAACCTCCTACTGATGAAGGCTACGGGTTGGTCCCAGCCCTCCTCAGTCATCTGTGAAAGAACAGCCCCTACACCATGCTCTGAAGCGTCTGTCTGCACTAGGAATTCCTTGGAGAAGTCAGGGGCCAAGAGCACGGGCGCCGTGCACATGGCAGTCTTCAGGGTGTCGAAAGCTTTCTGACAGGTGTCAGTCCAAATCACGTTCCTGGGCTGCTTCTTCGAAGTCAGCTCTGTCAAGGGGGCAACGATCGTTCCATAACCCTTGACAAACCTCCTGTAGTACCCAGTGAGCCCCAGGAAGGCCCTCACTGCGGTCTGCGTCTTGGGGGGTTCCCAAGCCAGGATGGTTTCAATTTTGGGTTGCAAGGGTGCCACCTTGCCACTCCCCACTTGGTGTCCCAAGTACACCACGGAACCCTGCCCGATCTGGCACTTGCTTGCCTTGATCGTGAGGCCTGCTCGGCGCAGCGCCATCAACACTTCCCAGAGGTGGCGCAGGTGTTCAGGCCAGGTGGCACTGAACACTGCGATGTCATCCAGGTAGGCGGCACTGAACGCATCCAGCCCAACCAGTACCTGGTTGACCAACCTCTGAAAGGTGGCAGGGGCATTCTTCATCCCAAATGGCATGACTCGGAACTGGAAGTGCCCATCTGGTGTAGAGAATGCGGACCTCTCTTTGGCCCCATCGGTCAAGGCGATCTGCCAGTACCCAGACGTTAAATCAAACGTACTGAGGAACCGGGCAGCCCCCAGCCGATCAATGAGCTCATCAGCTCTGGGGATGGGGTGCGCGTCAGTCTTCGTGACTGAATTGAGTCCTCTGTAGTCCACACAGAACCGGAGTTCAGGTGTGGCTCCCGGCGCAGCAGCTTTTGGGACCAAGACCACGGGGCTGGACCAAGGACTGCTGGAGGACTCAACCACCCCTAGCGCAAGCATTTTGGAGACCTCCTCCTTAATGCAAGCTCTGACCCTGTCAGTTACCCTGTAAGCCTTGTGCTTCACAGGTAAGCTGTCTCCTGTGTCCACATCATGGACGCACCAATCTGTGACACCAGGAACCAGGGAGAATCGGTCGGAAAATTGTCCCAGCAAGTGGCGGCAGTCTTCCTGTTGTTCGGGCGTCAGGGTGGGTGAGAGGTTAACTCCATCCACTGACCCATCTTTCTCAGAGGCCACTAAGAGGTCAGGAAGAGGCTCGGTCTCCTCTTCCATTCCATCATCAGTGGCCAGCAGCATGCCCACTTCGGTCCTCTCTAAGTGGGGCTTAAGGCGGTTAACATGTAGGACCCTCAAAGGGTTCCTGGGAGTCTGCAGGTCCACCAAGTAGGTGATAGGACTTTTGCGCTCCACAACCTCAAATGGACCTGTCCACTTATCCTGAAGTGCACACGGCTCCACTGGGGCCAAGACCCACACCTTTTGTCCAGGTTGAAGCTCTACCAGAGTGGCATTCCGGTCGTACCACCGCTTCATCTCCTCCTGGCTGGCTTCCAGATTTGCCTCCGCAAGTTGCCTGAAACGCCGAGTCTGGTTTCGGAAGGCCAGCATGTAACTATATACATTCTGGGGAGGTTTCCTGGGAGATTGCTCCCAGCCTTCCTTTACCAAACTCAGAGGTCCTCTTACCGGGTGACCATACAGAAGCTCAAAGGGGCTGAATCCTAGAGACTTCTGTGGCACCTCTCGGTAAGCGAAGAGCAGGCATGGCAAGAGGACGTCCCACTTACGCCTCATTGGACCGTCCAGGCCCATGATCATGCCTTTGAGGGTTCGGTTGAATCTCTCAACCAACCCATTTCCTTGGGGATGGTAAGGAGTGGTGAACTTGTACGTTACCCCACACTCCTTCCACAGGGATTTCATATATGTGGATATGAAATTGGTCCCCCTGTCGCTCACCACCTCTAGAGGGAATCCCACTCGGGAGAAAATTCCCATCAGTGCCCGTCCCACCACGGGGGCCGTCACTGTCCTCAGAGGGATGGCTTCAGGGTACCGGGTGGCATGGTCCACCAAGACCAGGATGAACCTGTTGCCCAGGGCTGTCTTGGGATCCAGAGGCCCCACAATATCAATACCCACTCGTTGGAATGGCGTACCGACCACAGGGAAAGGTTGCAGAGGAGCCTTATGCTTCCCTCCGCTCTTACCACTTGCCTGGCAAGTCTGACAGGTTCTGCAGTAGGAATCGGAATTCTTGTGCATTTGGGGCCAGTAAAAGTGGGTGACAAGCCTGTCATAGGTCTTGTCCATCCCCAAATGTCCTGCTAAAGGCACATCGTGAGCCAGCCCCAGTAGGAAGGTTCTGAACTTCTGGGGTACCACCAGCACACGGGCTGACCCAGGTTCAGCAGCCTTAGGCTCGGAATACAGGAGGTCACTCTCCCAGTACACGTAGTGTGTTTTGGCCTGAACACCATTGGCCTGGTCTGCAGCCTGTTGCCGCATACCTACGAGAGAAGGGCATTCTTTCTGCTCCCTGCAGAATTCCTCCCTGGAGGGACCTCCTTCTTGCTGCCAGTGGGTCAGCTCAGGCAGATCTCCCAGTTCGGCAATCTGTTCCCGGTAGGCTCTAGAGTATCCCCCTCAGGGTCTACTTCCTCCTGGGCCGTGAGAACTTCGGGGGCCGGTTTCCCGCGCCTCCTGCGCCTTCTCCCTAAGGCCGGTTCCTGGACCTCTCCCTCAGGCTCCAGGACCCTCTCAACACCCCTACTGGCTGCCATGGACCGGGTGGTCACGCACGCCCAGTCGGGTAGACCCACCATCCTCAGATGCGTGGTCTTCTCCACCTTTTCCCAAGGGGAACTCTCCAGGTCGTTCCCTAGCAGACAATCTACAGGCATGTCAGTTCTCACAGCGACTTGTAGAGTACCAGAGACCTCCCCCCACTCAAAGGGAACTTGAGCCATTGGACAACGACTCTCTATGTTGTCAGCATTGACAACCCTACAGTAGGCATTGGGTACAATCTGCTCTTGAGACACCAGGTGTCGCCTCACCGAGGTCACGCTGGCTCCTGTATCTCTAAGAGCCTCAACCTTCTTTCCATTGATGGTCACTACTTGCCCATATTTCTTAGTGTTAGAGGGTAAGTAAGTCACAGGGACCATCTCCCTGTCTCCTAGCGAGACTAGGGTCATCTGCCCGGGACCCCCACCCTCCTGGACTGCTACCTCTTCCCCAAAATTAACACTAGCTACTTGCCGGGGGGGAGCACCAGTGGGTGCGGTCTTACCAAACAGGCGACACTTAGGATCAGAGGCAATGTGACCCGGGTCACCACACTTATAACAATTGAAGGGCCCCTTTGGAACAGGTCTACCTGTCGGGGCCCCGTTCTGCTGCGGGGGTGGGGGAGGCTGAGAACCCTTCTGCTGGTTCCCTTGGGAATTACTTTGGGGGCCTTTTTGGAACCCCTTCTGTTTACCCCTGTCCCCCCCACTCTTCTGCTGGGGACCCTGCCCACCTTTGGCGGAGTCTCCCACTTGACCCTTGTGGACCCTGGTGCTGAGCCAGCGGTCCGCCTCCTCAGCAAGCTTCCTCGGGTTGGACAGCTTGCTATCTATCAGGTGCTGGCGTAGCTCAGGAAAACATTGACTGGACAAGTGCTCCCATGCAATTAAATCAAGCAGCCCTTGATAATCATTCACTTTGCTACCCTTCACCCAACCATCCAGTGCTCTGCAGAAAAAGGTCACATACTCCACATACGTACTCTCAGGGATCTTCTTGGTCTCCCTGAACCTCTGTCTATATAGCTCAGGAGTTAACCCATACCTGGTCATTAAAGCTTCTTTCATATGGGGGTATGAGGCTTGGAGATCTAAGGGTAAATCTAACAGGGTGTCACGTCCTTCAGCAAGGAACCTTCCCCACAACCCCGCTCCCCAGTCTTTCTCAGGGACCCGGTGTGAAGACATGGCCACCTCGTAGGCTCTAAACCACTGCCCTATGTCATCCTTTCTAAAATACTCCTTTACTACATCTTTGGGGATGTACACCTTGGACTCTACCTGCACCGGTGGAGTGCTGCCACCAGAAGGAGCGGTGTCCAAACTTTTCGCCTTCAGCTCCAACTCCTTCAATCTGATATCATGATCCATTTGGCGTTGTTGTGCCTCCAGGGCCAACTTCTGCTTTTCCATTTCCATTTGTCCTGCCAACTTTGCCACCTCCATTGCATGCGCCCTGTCTGCTGCCCTGTCTGCCAGCTCTTCTGGCGACCGGACTCTGCTGGGTTCCTCAAGGTTGTCGGGTGGAACGATGTCCCCCGCATTCCGTGGGTCTCGTGACTCCTTCCAGGCTCTCAACGCCTTGGTGTACTGGTTCTTCCTCTTGAATCCAGCATGGGGGACTCTGAATTTTACACTGTAGCCTTTCAATTGCTCCATCGTGTAGCCTTCCAGTCTCTCCCAATCCACCTCATCGATTCCCGAAATCACGGAGAGTGCTCTCCCAGCGGAGTGTGAGCCAGGCATGGTTGCAGTAATGGCAGATGTCTCAACAAATGAAAACCTGTGGCTGCGTTACTTGGTCTGCTCTCACTATCTGGTGATTAATAATTCACTGTATGCAAACTATAAGTGCAAATCCGAAATCCCACCGCTGCCACCAATGTTAGAGTCGGGGATCTCTGGTTGGCGCAAGGTTGCCCTTGTGTCAAGCAGGAACCCTCTCCTCCACGTCAGGGCGCAGGATAACCCCTCGCGAATGACCCTTGCTCACCCTCTAGGTGCGTGGCGTGAGCAGCCAAGGCGATTCCTCAGGCGTTGTTGGTTAAGCACTTACAATCATACACACAGTAAATACATCAATCCCCCCAGAAACGGACACCAGACTTGGATATATAAAAAAATACGATCCTTTATGTAAAAATAAGGTATATATATCTCAGCAGACTTATCACAAGACCAATAACGTTTTCGCTAGGCCACCAGGTTATACAGCAGGCAAATGTTCTTGGTTCGTAGTTTCGAATGGATACTTTGTAGTCTCTCGCAAATGTTACTTGTAGTTCCAGTACTCACAGAGATCGGTTCCTGCGAACGGGGAAATAAGGCGTTGCGGGCCCCGAGCCCGATACTGGAACTTCTTTCGTGATGGGGAGAGTCGGCACAGGTCGGTGCGACTCTCAGCTTGGAAAGTGTTCTTGGGTCCTCAATCAGCAGGTGTGGGCGAGTAGGCAGGCGCGGCCCGCGACCCTTTAGCACGGCGGTGCAGGAGGGTCTCCACAGCGGGGGCGGCGCGGCCTGAGATGTCCGGGGATAGCGAAGCGGGGTCGCAGGGCACGGTCAGTGCAGCTGGATGACCCGGCGTAGATCACAGTCGTCGGACGGCTTCCGGCAGGAGGGGTGATAGCGCGTTCAGCGCGCTCCAGTGGCAGGCGGTGACAGGGATGCAGGCGGCCTGGCCCGGGGACAGAGAGCGGCTCGGGACGGAGCGGGGCTCTCACGGGTTTGAGGCAGGCGAGCTTCTGGGTGTCACGGCCCTAGGAGGGGCGATGAGGGGCGCAGTCTCTTTTCCAGCGGGATGCACACACGGCTCGAATTGGAGGACGAGCAAGAAGCACAGAGAACCCACTGTTCCTGGGGTTCAGTTCAGGGGGCAAGCTCAGATCAAGCCCTTGGAGAATGTTCAAGCACAAAGTAGCAAAGTCTTTTCAGTAAGTCTCTTCCTCTCCTCTCTCAGCAAGGCAAGCAGCAGGCCAGCTCCTCCGGCGTCTTCTTCTCCTTCTAGTCGGGCAGAGGTCCTTTGTGGCAAACAGGATTCTGATTTCTTAGGAGCCAGGCTCCTACTTTTATACCATGATTCTTTTGTTCTTTAGCGCCAGGGGGCCTGGGCCTGGCTCAGTCCAGTTCTGGAGCACTTTGTTATGGTGACTCTGCTCTTTCCTTTCAGCAGCAGGGCAGAGACATCAGCCGCCCCACAGGGGGTGGCGCCGGCTTTGTGGTGGCAGAGCACAGGTCTATTCAAGAGTCAAGGTGTACTCCTCCCACCCATCCAGGTGTCATCTCCCGACCCACCACCTGGCAGCCAACCTGTCTCTGGGGATTCCCCAACCCTGCTCCTTACTGTTGCCAGGCAGAACACACACACACAGCAGAGGCGGACTGAGATGGTCAGGTCAGTAAATACTAACTTTCTAAAAGTAGTATTTACAAACCCAGGATAGTAAAATAAACTTGACTACAAGAAGTATTTTATTATTCCGAGTTCAGGCATACTAAACATGACACTCTACCATGCTCTCTGAGTCCACTGGGGTCACAGCGTTGGCGCGACCCCAGCAGCCCATTCTGGCCTATGGAGAGCAGGTAGCCTTCAATAGTGAAAAACGGAAAGGGCTGTAATTCACTACTAAGACATGCCACACACATCAGGGCATGTCTTACCTTATGCCTACAATGCACCCTGCCCTTGGGCCTACCAGAGGGGTGGCTAATATGTAGGTAAGGGAAGGTTTTTAGGGACTGGCAAGTGGGGGCACTTGCGCAGTCAGCGCGACAGTCCCGGACCGCGCACAGGGTCTGCGGTGGCAGACCCTAGACACATTTTACAAGGCCGCTTCCGTGGGTGGCGCAACCAGCGCTGCAAGCCCACCAGCAGCATTGGCATTCACAAGCCCTGGCACCCCTGGTGCACTTTACTGGGGACTGACAGTGAATCCAATAAACCAATCATGGACATCAATTACAGGTACATTTTACCTCGGGAGCACTTGCACTGCGGCACGGATTAGCCGTGGCGCAGTGCCCTGAGCGGACAACACCAGCAAAACAATCGAGGCACACCATCAAAAAGTGGAAGGGAAACTCACGCCAAGGTGCCAGGTCTAACAGCGACACATTGGGAGGAATCACGACATCAAATTGCCCAACTGAAATTCCAAATCATCGAAGAAGTACCAAAACACACAGATCGTGACAATTCAAAGTACCTCTTACAAAGAGAGGCATTTTGGATAAAGAAGCTGAAAACTCTTACTCCGCACGGACTCAATGATAAGTTCGAGATGGCTTGTTTTCTCTAAAAAACATTACTCACATATGATACTGGCATTCCGCTTCGGGATCCCGACTCAATCAGAAAGTACTCCACTTAGAATGCATTCCACCCACGTTTATCTCCTACCTGACATTACACATTCTAAAACTCTTTAGTTCCCTTTTGTCTGAATTTCCTTAGCAAAGGACTACATAGTTTTTTGTTCATTAGGATGTATTGTATTAAATTGTTGCTGCTACAAATGACCAGATAATTTACACGATTTGTAACACCAGAACATGTTTTGAATTGATACATTGTTGCCAAAGTTCATTGTGTAAACTATGTTTATTGACATTATTCTTTGAAGCCAGGTAATGCAAATCCTGACGATTACATAACTTCATTCATCCGAATCCAGCACCTACAATCACATTCACCCACTGCAACCGCTCAGGTTCGTTTTTTTACAACTTTATCGGCAAACGACCCGTGCACGATAAGCACGTTCACAGTGCTTTCATTTAATTTCGTAAATCAGCCGAATTATCCAATAATGATTCTTATTAGATTTAATTTCCAATGAAGATTATATACACCTCACTGAAAAATTAATAGATTTTTTAGGCTCGCATTAATCATACGAGTAGCACTTGAGTCTCTCTTCCCGACTATGTTTTCTCATAGTCTTTTTTTAGTTTCTAAGCTCACGCTCGTAGCGCGACTATTTACTCACCTGAAACTGACGAGCTACCAACCTCGATCGAGGGCGCTCGGGGAAATACACCGCTCCACGAACGTTTTTCTGAATCGGTAAGCACATTCTATTTTTTGACCCCATCTCTATGGGTTTTCAGTAGCAGATTTGACTGGATCATAAGGTTTTGTCCTTCATTTCCAGATCAGCAACACTCAGCTTCAGTAACGGTTATTTACCGCCATCTGAATTTTCAACAACAAGGTAAGCTCCGCTTTTAAGCATCGAGCGTACCCAGATATAGTGCTTCATACAGCACAGTTAACACATAGTTTTTATTTTTGCAGATTTTTTTACGTTGCAACATGAACATTATGTAAAATGATACAACTATTCAGGTACGATATCGGGGTTCCTTGCATTATTTATTATCACTAACCAATAGTGAGATCAGTATTTCTTATATTTCCATCATTTTGAATCTTTTCCTTAGATACATGAACATGTAACTTACGTGAACTATGACAAGGTATGGTATACCTACTTAAATTTCAAAAAATACGACCTCCTGCTCACGCAACGTGCAGATTTTTGATATATACTCTCCTTTCTTTTCCAACAGTTTACCCCTGACGAAGGGACCACAAATGTCCCGAAATGCATTGGGTGTTTGAAAAGTTACGCAGATAGTTACTTGTGTTTATTACTGCATAAATGCATATACATTGAAGAATCATGTATTTTGTGTAAATTCATGTGAAAAATTGAATATGTTTATTGTATATTTTGATGCAAAATGAATTAAATGTTTGAAAAATCTCAGAGCTGTGCATATTGCAGTCCTGGTTAATTTCATACTAGGCCACCCCCCTTCTTACATTACACGTGCCACGCAAGCATAAGGCAATATTGCACGCCTATCGGTAAAATTTTGTTTATCCTTTAAAATTCGAGTGCGCCCACCACCCATCTTTAACAGGAGAGCTGTTACATAACTCAAGGGAAACACGCCCTTATGTAAACAGGAGAGCTGTTACATAACTCAAGGGAAACACGCCCTTATGTAAACAGGAGAGCTGTTACATAACTCAAGGAAACACGCCCTTATGTAAACAGGAGAGCTGTTACATAACTCAAGGAAAACACGCCCTATAAAGGGAGGAACCGGGAGGTACAACGCTGTCGGATATTGTGTTCACACCGACGTACCTGCTTCGTGAAGAGCAGTGTTCCGGAGTGGTGCTCCAGTAAGGCAAGAACGGAGGTAGGTCGAGTCGTTACTCCCTGGGCCGTGTCTTGCCCCATCGTCACCTGTGAAGGACCCGGAAGCTCTACCGGTCAACCATTGAGCTTCGCTTTTTGACTCGGCTGAGTCCAAGCGCAGTGGCGCTTTTGCTGGTTGGAGTCGTAACTCCCAGCCCGACCAGAGACACAGGGACTGCCAGCTGTAACGCACACCAGGAGGTGTTTGCCGCGTTACAGACTCGGAAGTCCACAGGATCGATCGAGCGGCTGCTCTCGGTTCAGTCTTCTTGCTTGTGATTGGGGTATCGGTGACGCATCACCAGGAGGTGACTCCGCGTCCCGGTGCAGTCTGAGGAAGAGGTTGAGCGGCTGCTCCCTTCAGGTAGAGACCCCGGCTGGGTGTTTCCCTGACTCCTCGATTCTCCCCAACACTCTTCGTGCCCCTCGCAGCCTACCGATTGCCATTGTCGGCCATTTCATTTCTGCCCTCTGTTGGCATACGCCGGGACCGGCGTATATGCAGAGGACGGTTAGGACCATCCGTGCTGTGGGCTGGTAACGTACTTAGCCTGGAGGATTCCAGTGACTATAACTTGTTTATTCTTTGTATTATATTTGCCTTCATTAAAACAACTAACCC
This sequence comes from Triturus cristatus, assembly GCF_964204655.1. Lineage (NCBI taxonomy): Eukaryota > Metazoa > Chordata > Amphibia > Caudata > Salamandridae > Triturus > Triturus cristatus. The sequence goes on along the minus strand of NC_140580.1, from coordinate 1,186,978,863 downwards.
TTCATTAGTGGTTGCGTCCTCATTGTCGTGTCTGTTAAACGATCCTGAGACGTTCAGGGCGTTACAAAATATCCGACCTTAATAACACTAACTGTCTCCCGGTCGATAACAGACATGGCAACACTTGATGATGTGCTGGCTGCTTTAGCGGCCATGCAAGTTGAAGTGGCTGCCTCTAGGCAAGAAACAGCCGATGTAAAAGCCAGACTGGATGCTATCCAATTGGACCCGCTCACGCCCAGCACCTCCCTCACGAATCAGACCCCTGCGGTAGTAGTGGAAATGCCGGTAGCCATCCCCTTGGCGACACCAGAGAGGTACAGTGGGGATCCTAACACAGTGCAGGTATTCCTCACACAAGTGGCGCTACATTTATCGTGCAAACCAAAGGCGTTCCCCACGAGTCAGGCTCGTGTGGCTTTCCTTATATCCTATTTGGCTGGAAACGCGGCACAATGGGCCGTACCTCTGGTGAGCAGGGACGACCCCCTCTTATGTGATTGGGGTGCTTTTCGCGAGGAATTCCTGAAGGTATTCGACAGAAGGGCTGACTCGTACACGGCGGACCGTGAAATGCTTGAGTTGAGACAGGGATCCAACGACCTGGTGCAGTATCTCAACGCGTTCCGAAGGCTGGTTGCGGAAACCAAGTGGCCTGTTGCTAAACAGACGGCGCTCTTCCATCAAGGGCTGTGCGATGAGCTCAAGGACGCCGTGGCTCATATTGACCCTCAACCCAAGACATGTGAGGGCCTTATCAACCTGGTATTACGGCTGGAACATAGGCTAAGTGAAAGAAAGGGGGATCATGGGAGAAAAGGAAAATCCCTTCCATCCTATGTGACGGTGGGAAGTCCTGAAACTTCCACCGCATCCAAGGGAGAACCCATGGACATCGGCGCAATACGAGCGAGCCTCACAGCCACGGAGAAAGAGTCACGCCGTAAACAAGGATTGTGCCTATATTGTGGCAAAAAAGGCCACTACGTACGTGAATGCCCTGCCAAACCGAAGACGTCACGTTATCGGGCCAACCGGTCGGTAACAGCCGTGGTGGACATACCGGCGGAAAACTAGAGGACTCCAAGACCAGAGAAGGGACATCTCGGAGTCACTCATCCATCCCTTCACTTTCCAACTCGGTCACTAAGGGACAACGACACCTGTTTATCACGGTGCACGTGGGAGTGCATGACCAGTGGATACCCGTTGTGGCCATGGTGGATTCAGGGGCCACTGGCATGTTTATGGACCACAACGAGGCATGCAGGCTAGGGCTAGTGCTTCTTCCCAAAGCTGTACCCGAAGACGTCTATGCTGTAGACGGAAGGCGATTGGTGACGGGGCCCATCGGGCAGCACACGGGGGTCCTTCCGATGAGATATGGGTGGAACCATTTGGAACAAATCGATTTTAACATCATCCGAGCGCCCCAATATGGCGTCATATTGGGATTGCCGTGGCTACAGAAACACAACCCCTTTGTGGATTGGCCAACACATCGCATCGAAATGACGTCACCGTATTGCATCCTGCATTGTGGAATAAGAACGGAATCCCTTGACGCAGATGAGAGCGGGAGTCAGACGGTGGCTACAGCGGCAGAAAAAGATGTGGCTCTCCCCCAGGCTTATCACAGTTTTGAGGATGTATTTGATGAGGTGAAGGCGGAAGTGCTACCACCACATAGACAGTTTGACTGCCAGATCGACCTGGTGCCAGGGGCCAGCGTTCCCAGCGGCAGGCTGTATGCCCTGACGGAGCCTGAAAACGTGCATCTCCGGGGGTACCTGGATAAACTCCTCAAGCTAGGATTCATCCGCCCGTCCAAGTCTCCGGCCGCCTCGCCACTCTTCTTCATCCCGAAGGCTAATGGGGAGCTGAGAGCCTGTGTGGACTTTAGGGCATTGAATGCGATAACCATAAAAAATCGGTACCCCTTGCCTCTCATCAGTGTACTTCTGGAACAGGTCAAGAAAGCTCGTATCTACACCAAGTTGGATTTGAAAGGGGCATACCATCTGGTGCGCATGAGGGACGGAGACGAGTGGAAGACCGCCTTTAAGACCAGGTTCGGCCTTTTTGAGTACCTCGTCATGCCGTTCGGTCTGTGCAACGCCCCGGCAGCCTTTCAGTACTTTTTGAATGAGGTATTCAGAGAGGAGTTGGATATCTATGTGGTCGTATATATCGACGACATCCTCATCTATTCGTCCAGTGTGGAGGAGCACGTACACCACGTCAAAGCTGTGCTCCAAAAGCTGAGGGAAAACATGCTGTTTTGTAAACTCAGCAAGTGTGACTTCCACGTCACATCCGTGGAATTCCTCGGAGTGATGCTGAGTCCAGAGGGACAGGAGATGGCAGAACGAAAGATCAAGGCGGTGAAAGAATGGCCGGTGCCCCAAAGCGTGAAGGACGTCCAAAGTTTCATTGGCTTCGCCAACTTTTACAGGCGGTTCATAGATGGATTTTCAGGAGTGGTGGCCCCAATCACACAGCTACTGAGGAAGTCCAAGGAGTTTGTCTGGTCCCCTGAAGCGAACAAAGCCTTTGAGGCCCTGAAAAGCGCCTTTGGTAAGGCGCCGGTGTTGGCTCACCCCGATCCGGATCTCCCCTACGTGGTGGAAGCGGACGCGTCGGATGTGGCGCTGGGGGCTATCTTGTCCCACCGCAACCACGACACAGGGGTGCTTCATCCCGTTGCGTACATGTCCCGCAAACTCAACGACGCCGAACGCAACTACCATATTGCGGAGAAGGAGCTTCTCGCAATCAAGGACGCCTTCACCGAATGGAGGCATTGGTTGATGGGGGCAAGACATGTGGTATCGGTGTACACGGACCATCGGAACCTACAGTTCATGACTGCCACTAGACACCTTTCTCCCAGGCAGCTGCGGTGGATGATCTTCTTTGCGGGGTTCAACTTCCGCATCACATATCGGCCGGGGACGGAAAACCGAAAGGCGGACGCCCTGTCCCGTCAATCTGCAGTTAAGGAACCATTGCCTGCGACCGAGCGTTCCATCATTTCCCCGAGGATGGTATTGGGGGTTATCCAACCGGATACTTTCCTGAGGGGAATAAAGAGAGGGATCAGGTCATTCGCATGGCGGAGGTGGCTCCTCAGTCACAGAGAATGGCAGCTGAAGGACGGGATACCCCTGAAGGGCAGGTGCCTATTGATACCCACGCCTAGGCTAAGGAAACAAGCATTCATCTGGTGCCATGACTCTCCATGCGCAGGTCATTTGGGCTTTGAAAAAAACGGTGGCTAGCATGGGACGGCATTTCTGGTGGCCAACCATGAGAGTGGATGTCAGGAGGTGGGGACAGGAGTGTCCTATGTGTGCTACCATGAAGGCCGACCATGGCCGAACCCAAGGGCTCTTACATCCACTTCCAACCCCGGATAGACCATGGGATAGCATATCACTGGACTTCGTGGTGGGCCTACCGGTAGACCAGGGGATGACGGCAATACTGGTGGTGGTGGATTACTTGACGAAAATGGGGCACTTCATCCCCTGCAAGAGAGTCCCTACGGCCGGGGAATTGGCGTCACTACTCCTAAAGAATGTGGTACGACTGCATGGATTACCTGGGGTGATCGTGTCGGACCGGGGGTCGCAGTTTACTGCGCAATTCTGGAAGACTTGGTGCACTGCGCTGCATGTTAAGACCGCCCTGTCCACCAGCTACCACCCTCAAACGGACGGCCAAACCGAGCGCCTGAACCAAACGCTCAAACAGTATCTGCGATGTTTTGTGGACCAGGGCAGGGAAGAATGGGTCGACTTGCTATGGGTTGCAGAGATAGCCTATAACAACGCCACTCACAGCTCCACACAGTCATCTCCGTTCTATAGCAACTATGGCCAACATCCCAGGTTCTTGCCATTTCTACATCCGTTCAGAGAGGACAGGATTCCCGCCACAGCGGACAGGGTGGCACACATAAAAGACACATTGATGCGCTCAAGGGCTGTCCTAATAGAGGCCAAGAGAAGATACAAGGCTGCGGCAGATAGGAAGAGAAGGCCCGGGCCACTGTACCGCACTGGAGACTACGTCTGGATATCCACAAGAAACATGAGGTTTCGAAAGAACAGTGTGTTCCATCCCAAGTACATGGGCCCCTATCGAATTACCAAGTGTATGGGTCCCGTGAACGTGAAGGTGTGCTTGCCCCAGTCATTGCGGATACACCCTGTCTTTCATGTATCATTGCTCAAACCAGCACCCTCCAAGCCGTCTGGGACACCTCGGCCGGTATGCGTGGAGTCGGAGGTGGAGTATGAAGTGTCGGGCATACGGGCGTCCAAATGGCGCAGGGGGAAGCTGTGGTACCTGGTTGCGTGGAAAGGCTATGGCCCGGAGGAGCATTCATGGGAACCGGCTGAAGGGGTTCATGCTCCCCGCTTGGTCTCCTTGTTCCATCGGCGTTTTCCTGCCAGCGCTGGACCCGTGGGGAGCCGCTGAGAGGGAGGATGTACTGTCAAGAATTCCTGTCATACAAGGGAAACACGCCCTTATGTAAACAGGAGAGCTGTTACATAACTCAAGGAAAACACGCCCTTATGTAAACAGGAGAGCTGTTACATAACTCAAGGGAAACACGCCCTTATGTAAACAGGAGAGCTGTTACATAACTCAAGGGAAACACGCCCTTATGTAAACAGGAGAGCTGTTACATAACTCAAGGAAACACGCCCTTATGTAAACAGGAGAGCTGTTACATAACTCAAGGAAAACACGCCCTATAAAGGGAGGAACCGGGAGGTACAACGCTGTCGGATATTGTGTTCACACCGACGTACCTGCTTCGTGAAGAGCAGTGTTCCGGAGTGGTGCTCCAGTAAGGCAAGAACGGAGGTAGGTCGAGTCGTTACTCCCTGGGCCGTGTCTTGCCCCATCGTCACCTGTGAAGGACCCGGAAGCTCTACCGGTCAACCATTGAGCTTCGCTTTTTGACTCGGCTGAGTCCAAGCGCAGTGGCGCTTTTGCTGGTTGGAGTCGTAACTCCCAGCCCGACCAGAGACACAGGGACTGCCAGCTGTAACGCACACCAGGAGGTGTTTGCCGCGTTACAGACTCGGAAGTCCACAGGATCGATCGAGCGGCTGCTCTCGGTTCAGTCTTCTTGCTTGTGATTGGGGTATCGGTGACGCATCACCAGGAGGTGACTCCGCGTCCCGGTGCAGTCTGAGGAAGAGGTTGAGCGGCTGCTCCCTTCAGGTAGAGACCCCGGCTGGGTGTTTCCCTGACTCCTCGATTCTCCCCAACACTCTTCGTGCCCCTCACAGCCTACCGATTGCCATTGTCGGCCATTTCATTTCTGCCCTCTGTTGGCATACGCCGGGACCGGCGTATATGCAGAGGACGGTTAGGACCATCCGTGCTGTGGGCTGGTAACGTACTTAGCCTGGAGGATTCCAGTGACTATAACTTGTTTATTCTTTGTATTATATTTGCCTTCATTAAAACAACTAACCCTTCATTAGTGGTTGCGTCCTCATTGTCGTGTCTGTTAAACGATCCTGAGACGTTCAGGGCGTTACAGAGCCTCGCTGGAATTAAGGTTAGTGGCATCGGCAACAGCGTCGAAGAGAGATCGGTAACGAAACTGAGCAGGAGCGACATACATATCCGAGCCCGATGGCGGAAAAAAACAATCTGAAGATGGAGTCGATGCCCATGCGCACTATGCTCCAGAGGCGGAGTCATCTAACATACAAAGACTCTTCCAGGACAACAACAAAGTGTAATCCTCCGGGCCCACCACCAGATGGCTATCTATGCACTAGTGTGTGATCTGCAGCCCATATGCCTCAAACATATTCTTTCCAGTCATTCCAAGACACCAAGGGTTCTCCAGGTATAGGTAAACACTCCTTCGGGGAATGAATGTGTATTGAAGAAGCATTGGTGTCACCCACAGCCGCGCTGGTTCCTCCCGTAGACATGACTTGAAAGTGAGATTGAAAGTTGCGGAAGGAAAATATGCACGAAATGTAATTTCCCAAAAGTAGTAAAATAGGTGATGTTACTTGTAAGCTGAAGAGTGAAACTTAATATGCGCAGAACAAAATGCCGGCTGTAAGCAAAAGACTGAGGAACAAATGCCTTTCAGAAAAGTTCTGTAATAAAAAAAACATTCAGAGCACTGCACACACCCTTGACCAGCACTAGCAAGGAAAAGCGAAAAAAAAATACTGTAGGTTTATTCTCCTTATTTTGTATGAAGCGCTAACTTTAAAACTTTGAACAGATCCGGTGGTGAGAAGAGTTCAGAGTTTCAGGAACCGGCTCACTTTGCGTGAAAATGGTCGCCGTGCGTGCCCTCTTGTGCGTGATGACGTTGGGGGACCTCTATAACATGCGCCGCGTAAAGTGGTCCTTCTACAGTGTTTGCTTTGATGCGTCGTCTTCTGTCATGAAGTGAAGGCGGTGTGTGCAAGGCGCTCTGTCATGGAGACAGTGGAATAAAAAATTAGCTAGCATTCGCGCCAACAATTTTCAATTCTATTAAGGACACAGAGGCGAGGATTATGCTTCTCTTTCATTTACTGCAAACCAACAGCAGCCAATGAGAATCATGATAAAATATAACACAACATTCCCAGAATGCTTAAAGTAAGAAAACAACAACCATAGAGACTAGCTCTATATTACAGTCAGTCAAACCGGAACACTTCCTCTTTCTTTGCCCAACGAGCAGAGTCCAAGTCCATCAGCATAAGTCCGATAACCACAGCGAAACATCCAAACCGCTCCAAGAGGCTGGAACCCCAGGAAACGTCGAACTGGAAAGTGAAGATCATGGAACGCACTCTTCAGAGGACCACTGTTAGACCTGTCAGCCCTTTGGGTGGTCCCTCCTCATCATTATTTATTTTGTCCCACTTTTGCCTCAAACCCTGTTTGAATTTTTCCTTTTTGGGAACCACCAGACTTTTTCGTGTTGCTACAGATTCAGGGAACCATTTTAGCTACCCCTGAAACTTCTGTCTGAGGGCCTGAAGCACAAAATGGTGGCCACCTGTGACATCACCAGCATCCACTGGAACCTACCAGCACCTTCCAGAACATTCCAGGAGCTTCCAGAACCCTGTGACCGTTGGAGGCGGTTTAGAATGTTGGGAGGATAAGAGAGGCAGTTGGCAGTTGGAGCTGGCAGTTGGCACCTGACTGGTGAAGAGAGAGGAGCACAACAGTGAAGGAGGAAGGAGTGAAGCAGCAGGGGTGGAAACTTGTGCCTGGAGTGGGGTCAATAAACCCACCCTTGATACTTGTCCCTACTGATGGATCCCAGCCTATAGTCCTGTGTGGGAAGAAGACAGAAGAAAACCATCCTAAGGACCTGGACAGCAGGAACAGGCCTTAGAACCAAGAAAACAGCAAGATTCTGACCTGAGAACTGGTTTCCCTGGAGTCCGGCGTCGAGTAGCCTGAAGACCTGGAGCCCGAGGTGGAGAAGCGGCGCTGACTGAAGTAGCAGACGTCGTACCCGGAGCCGCCTGAGGTCGTGAGAGGGCGCCGACGGGGGTCGTGAGGAATACCAGAGGTCGAGGAGGAAGTGAACCGAGGTCGAGCGAGCGGCGTCATCGGAGGAGTGAAGTCCGCCCTCCGGAGTCGTCGGAGACCGAGGTAGAGGAGCACCGGAGGTCGGGAGTGAGGATCGCACTCCGGAGTCGCCCGGAACCTGTGAGGAGGAGCACCGGAGGTCGGGGGTGAGGATCGCACCCCGGAGTCGCCGGAAGTCGACATCGAGGCCAGGCCGGCCGACGTCATCGGAGCCGAGAGCGCCATCGGACCGGAGCCGCCCGAAGTCGACATCGTGAAGAGACTGCCTGACGCCGTCGAATCGGAGGTCGAGATCGAACCGAGGCCACCGACATCGGACCGGAACCGCCTGCCGGCGTCGTCAAAGAACTGACATTGTGCCGAGGCCGCCGAGACCGAACCGGAACCGCCTCACGGCGTCGACACGACTCCAGCGGCGTCGGAACATCAGAAAAAGGGCAGTAAGTGGAGTAGAGGGCGCCTAAGGCCCTGTGGAGACCTGAGAGACTGCTCTAAGGGGCTAGGGAGGTGCTGAAACCCACCTGACTGTGCCTGGGGTGAACTGGGACTAACCTAGAGAGGTTGTGTGGAGAAGGAAAGCCAGGGCATTGGTATTCCCCCCCTTTGATCTACCTCAGTTTAGGCCTCAGCCTTGTCCCAGCCAGGGAGTAGCCTCCCCCCTCAAGCCTTCCACAACCCCACAAGCTGTGCCTGGGCCAAATCAGCCCTTAAGAAGTGAAGTGTCATCTGATTATATGAGGGGTGCTGTATACTTGTAATTATTTATTGGGGATACTGTATTTATTGAGTTTTTACCTATTTATTGCTGCACTATATTTATAGGTCCACAGGACTTGTTGGTGTACAATATTTATTGATACAGTATTTATTGCCTCAAAGTATTTAATTGTCTGTATATATTGCCCTTGTATTTATGCCCTGTTATTTATGATCACCCCTATTTATTTCATTCAACAGCCAATATTTATTTGACCTGCACTAATTGAAATTTGTATATTGTGATTGACCTATTTATTTTTCCGATCAGCAACTAAGAGAAAAAGATAAAGAAAGAATATTTTCATAATTTTTACGGTGTAGAGTCGTTTTTGGAACGGATGCACGCATGGTTATTGTATGGGTATACTGTATGCTTAGCACTGCGCCTGTTTCCTGACCACTCGAGCCAAGCTACCACAGTGTGTTCGGGGAGTCCACCACCACCCTGCGGAGTGGAGGTGGGCTGTTTCCAACATAAATTGGTGTTCAGCGGTGGGATAGAGCTGTGCCTACATATACTCAACAATAACTGTGGGTAGTCCATAGGCCTACACCGGGAGTTTTCTCACAGCGGCCTTCCTAATTGTGGGTTTTTGTTTTTTTCAAATTTACTCTGGTGGTGGGAGGAGGTATTATTAAAGGTACCCCCCTGCATTGTTACTGCACAAAACCTGTCCTCTAACCTGAGTGGGCAAGATGGAGTTTGTTCTTGAAAATCTAGACACGTACACTGTGGCCCAACTCAGGGAGTTTTGCCAGCGAGAGGGGGTGTACTGTCCCCCAGGAGCAAAGAAGGGTGCACTTCAAACCAGCTTAAGGGCTTGGGGGGAGGCACGCAGGGAAAGCAAGGCTGAGGAGGAAGACAGGGATGGAGAGCCTGACCCCGAGGGGGCTGAGATGTACCAACCTGAGGTGGGGAACCTGTCAGCAGGGCCCAGGACACTTTCTAGGAAGGGCAGCACTGTCTCTAGTGGGGGCTTATCCGAAGTGGAGTTAGCAGATCGGAGAGAGAAGAGACAGCTCACATGGGACTTAGCAAGGCTGGAAAAGGAGAAAGAGGAGCAGAGGATGGCCCATGAATTGCGACTGAAAGAAATAGATCTTCAGATTTTGAGAATCGGGGCACAACCTGTTCCTAATGGTGGCAGCCAAAACCAAGAGTCCACTAGGGAATCCAAACCTTACCTGCCAAAGGACATTGTAGCAAGCTATGGGGCGGGTGACGACATCGCCAAGTGGCTCGCAGCCTATGAGGTCTCATTGAGGGCCCATGGGGTTCCAGTGAAGTATTGGGGAGGGGGATTGTACAAATACATGCCTCCAGCTGGTAGGGATGCTTTATTGGCCCTCGAAGAGGAGGAGCAAACCCACTACCCCACCATGAAACTGGCGCTCATCAGGAAGTTTGGACTAACTCCGGAAAAGTACAGACAGAAGTTCAGGGGTAGTCACAAACTGGGCACACAGAATTGGGTGGACTTCCTGGACTATGCAAAGAAAGCACTGGAAGGTTGGATTCAGGGCAGTGAAGTAAGGAACTACGAGGAGCTGTTTGACCTAGTACTGAAGGAACACCTACTCGAGAAATGTTTCCCTGAACTGCGGCAACACCTGGTGGATAGCAAGCTGACCAGCCCCCGGAAGCTTGCTGAGGAGGCGGACATTTGGGCTAGTACCCGGGTGTCCACAAGGGGGACTGGAGGGGACACTCAAAAGGCCGGACAGGGCGCCCCCCAGAAGAAAGAAGGAGGGGAAAAGAAAAAGGAGTTCTCCAAAGGCCCCCAAAATAACTTCCAAGGGAAGGGAACAGGATTCACCTCTAAGGCTAACCCACCCAGAAACCCTAATCCTGGCCAGAGTCAGCAGCCAAGGGTTGTCCATTGCTACGAGTGCGGTGGCGTTGGACACTATAAAGGAGATCCGAAGTGTCAGAAACGATCACCCCCTCCAACTGGAGGAAAGCCCCCCGGAGTAGCTAGTGTAGTGCTCGGGGAGGAGATGCCCTTAACTAAGGGAAGGGAGTGGGCGGGTGTCACTTTAGTGTCCCTGGGAGAACGGGAGATGGTTCCTAAGATCCAGGTGCCCGCAAATACCGCAAAGTATGGGCAGTGGATCACCATCAACGGCCAAAGAGGGGAGGCTCTGAGAGACACAGGAGCCAGTATGACTATGGTGCGTAGCCAACTGGTGTCTCCCGAGCAGGTAATTCCCGATGTACTCCACCCAGCCGCGATGGCTGACGGCAGAACAGGCCACTATCCCGTGGCCGAGGTTCCCTTTGAATGGGGGGGGGTTGCAGGGTCACTTCGAGTTGCCGTAAGCCCTGCCGTGCCAGTCGATTGTCTGCTGGGCAATGACATGGAGCACAACGCTTGGAAGGAGGTGGAATACCGGACTCACACCGAGATGCTGGGTACACCTGACTGGGCCTGTGTTAGCACAAGGTCCGTGACTACCCGAAGGGGGAGTTCATTCCGGCTGGAGCCTGGAACAAAGGCCCAGCCAGCTGCCAGTCAAGGGAAGAACCGAGGACAGGAGGAGCCTGCCTCGGCGTCTCCACCCCGTAGGACGGATAGACCACCGGAGGGGGTGGACCAGGAGTCTGCGGAGGGGGACGTTACCAACCTGGAGGACCTACCCATCCCGGCCGAGTGGCACGTGGAGGGAGGCCCGTCCAGGGAGGAATTCTGCCAGGGCCAGAGGGAGTGCCCTACCCTTGAGGGGCTGAGGCGACAGGCCGAAGCCCAGGCAGCAGGGAACGTTGAAGGGAACTACAGTGTTTACTGGGAGGATGGCCTCCTCTACAGTGAACCCAAGGCACCCCTACATGGATCGTCACGAGCCTTGGTAGTCCCTCAACGTTATCGAGCCTTCCTTCTGGAGTTGGCTCACGAGATACCATTGGCAGGACACCTGGGGCAAGACAAGACCTTCGCCCGTCTTGTTCCACACTTTTATTGGCCTCAGATGAAAGTGTCGTCCGATACCTACTGCCGGACATGTGTGTCTTGCCAAGCCAGTGGGAAAACAGGGGTGAAGCTGAAAGCTCCCCTGGAACCACTTCCTGTCGTTAGCACCCCCTTTGAAAGGGTGGGCATCGACATTGTGGGTCCATTAGATCCGCCAACTACAGCTGGTCACAGGTTTATCCTGGTTTTGGTGGATCATGCCACACGGTACCCAGAGGCAATACCTCTGAGGACCATAACAGCACCTGTTGTGGCTAGGGCCCTGATGGGAATCTTTACCCGAGTGGGTTTTCCCAAGGAAGTTGTGTCCGACAGGGGGACCAACTTCATGTCAGCATATATGCGGGCAATGTGGAAGGAGTGTGGAGTGACCTATCGGTTCACAACTCCTTACCACCCCCAGACCAATGGTCTGGTGGAAAGGTTTAACAAAACCTTGAAAGGCATGATCAGAAGTCTGCCTGAAAGCCTGCGGAGGAAATGGGACGTCCTCCTACCCTGTTTACTTTTTTCTTACAGGGAAGTGCCACAGAAGGGAGTGGGCTTCAGCCCCTTCGAGCTTCTGTATGGGCACCCTGTACGTGGACCTCTTAACCTGGTGAGAGACGGATGGGAAAGAACTCCCAGAAAGCTCCCCCAGGATGTGGTGAGCTACATGCTGGCCTTCCGGAGCCAAATGGCTAAGTTGTGGAAGCAAGCTTCTGACAACTTGGAAGCCAGCCAAGCAGTAATGAAGGCGTGGTATGACCACAACGCTCACCCGGTGGAGTTGGAGCCTGGCCAGAAGGTGTGGGTGATCGAACCAGGAGAGCTTAGTGCCCTCCAGGATCGCTGGTCAGGACCCTTTGAGGTGTTGGAGAAGAAGGGTAAGGCTACCTACTTGGTGGACCTGAAGACCCCTCGTCAGCCCCTGCGGGTGCTGCATGCCAACCGCCTCAAACCCCACCACGAGAGGCCCGAAGTCATCTTGATGATGGTGACTGACGGAGGAGAGGACGTGGAAAGCGAGCCTCTCCCTGATCTGTTTGCGTCTCAAGAGAAGGATGGGTCGGTGGAGGGAGTGATTCTCTCCCCATCTCTAACTCCTGAACAGCAGGAGGACTGTCGCCAGGTCCTGGGGCAGTACTCTTCGTTGTTCTCCCTTGTCCCGGGTAGGACTCACCTGTGCGTCCATGACGTGGACACAGGAGACAGCCCACCTGTGAAGTCCAAGATCTACCGGATGTCAGACAAGGTGAAGGCCAGCATTCATAGTGAAGTCACTAAGATGCTGGAGCTAGGAGTGATTGAACCTTCTAGCAGCCCCTGGTCTAGTCCGGTGGTGTTAGTACCAAAAGCTGCACCACCGGGTGCCCAACCAGAACTGAGGTTCTGTGTGGACTACCGGGGGCTGAATTCAGTGACAAAGACTGATGCACATCCGATCCCTAGGGCGGATGAATTAATTGACCGGCTGGGAGCTGCCCAATATCTAAGTACCTTTGACCTTACCTCTGGGTACTGGCAGATCTCTTTGACTGATGGAGCAAGGGAAAGGTCAGCCTTCTCCACGCCCAATGGCCACTACCAGTTCTGTGTGATGCCCTTTGGGCTCAAGAACGCACCTGCCACGTTTCAGCGCCTGGTAAACCAGATCCTCACCGGAATGGAGAGTTTCTCTGCTGCTTATCTGGATGACATAGCCGTCTTCAGTAACAGCTGGGAGGATCACTTGCGTCACCTGCAAGCTGTTCTCCAGGCCCTGAGACAAGCTGGATTGACGATCAAGGCCAGCAAGTGCCAGATCGGGCAGGGGTCGGTAGTGTACCTTGGACACTTGGTGGGTAGGGGAACGGTGCAACCCCTCCAGGCGAAGATCGAGGCCATCATGGCCTGGGAACCCCCCAAGACACAGACTGAGGTCCGAGCATTTTTGGGCCTCACGGGATACTATCGCCGCTTCGTGAAGGGGTACGGTACCATCGTAGCCCCTCTCACGGAGCTCACGTCCAAGAAACAACCTCGACGGGTAGTCTGGACGGAGGCTTGTCAGCAAGCCTTTGAGAGATTGAAGAAAGCCATGTGCGAGGCCCCGGTCTTAAGGGCCCCAGACTTTTCCAGGAAGTTCATTGTCCAGACAGATGCATCAGAACATGGCATTGGGGCAGTGTTATCGCAACTCAACGAAGAGGGTCTGGATCAACCCGTGGTCTTCCTATCCCGGAGACTACTTCCCAGGGAACAGAAGTGGAGTGCAATAGAGCGTGAAGCCTTTGCAGTGGTATGGGCTCTGAAGAAGTTGCGGCCATACCTGTTTGGCTCGCACTTCCTAGTTCAGACCGACCACAGACCCCTTCGTTGGCTGATGCAAATGAAGGGGGAGAATCCCAAGTTGTTGAGGTGGTCTATTTCCCTACAGGGGATGGACTTTCAGGTGGAACATCGGCCTGGAGTGGACCACGCCAATGCAGACGGTCTCTCAAGGTATTTCCGCCTTAGTGATGAGAACTCCCAAGGGGTTGGGTAGCTCTCCCCACTTTCAGCTGGGGGGGACGCGTGTTAGACCTGTCAGCCCTTTGGGTGGTCCCTCCTCATCATTATTTATTTTGTCCCACTTTTGCCTCAAACCCTGTTTGAATTTTTCCTTTTTGGGAACCACCAGACTTTTTCGTGTTGCTACAGATTCAGGGAACCATTTTAGCTACCCCTGAAACTTCTGTCTGAGGGCCTGAAGCACAAAATGGTGGCCACCTGTGACATCACCAGCATCCACTGGAACCTACCAGCACCTTCCAGAACATTCCAGGAGCTTCCAGAACCCTGTGACCGTTGGAGGCGGTTTAGAATGTTGGGAGGATAAGAGAGGCAGTTGGCAGTTGGAGCTGGCAGTTGGCACCTGACTGGTGAAGAGAGAGGAGCACAACAGTGAAGGAGGAAGGAGTGAAGCAGCAGGGGTGGAAACTTGTGCCTGGAGTGGGGTCAATAAACCCACCCTTGATACTTGTCCCTACTGATGGATCCCAGCCTATAGTCCTGTGTGGGAAGAAGACAGAAGAAAACCATCCTAAGGACCTGGACAGCAGGAACAGGCCTTAGAACCAAGAAAACAGCAAGATTCTGACCTGAGAACTGGTTTCCCTGGAGTCCGGCGTCGAGTAGCCTGAAGACCTGGAGCCCGAGGTGGAGAAGCGGCGCTGACTGAAGTAGCAGACGTCGTACCCGGAGCCGCCTGAGGTCGTGAGAGGGCGCCGACGGGGGTCGTGAGGAATACCAGAGGTCGAGGAGGAAGTGAACCGAGGTCGAGCGAGCGGCGTCATCGGAGGAGTGAAGTCCGCCCTCCGGAGTCGTCGGAGACCGAGGTAGAGGAGCACCGGAGGTCGGGAGTGAGGATCGCACTCCGGAGTCGCCCGGAACCTGTGAGGAGGAGCACCGGAGGTCGGGGGTGAGGATCGCACCCCGGAGTCGCCGGAAGTCGACATCGAGGCCAGGCCGGCCGACGTCATCGGAGCCGAGAGCGCCATCGGACCGGAGCCGCCCGAAGTCGACATCGTGAAGAGACTGCCTGACGCCGTCGAATCGGAGGTCGAGATCGAACCGAGGCCACCGACATCGGACCGGAACCGCCTGCCGGCGTCGTCAAAGAACTGACATTGTGCCGAGGCCGCCGAGACCGAACCGGAACCGCCTCACGGCGTCGACACGACTCCAGCGGCGTCGGAACATCAGAAAAAGGGCAGTAAGTGGAGTAGAGGGCGCCTAAGGCCCTGTGGAGACCTGAGAGACTGCTCTAAGGGGCTAGGGAGGTGCTGAAACCCACCTGACTGTGCCTGGGGTGAACTGGGACTAACCTAGAGAGGTTGTGTGGAGAAGGAAAGCCAGGGCATTGGTATTCCCCCCCTTTGATCTACCTCAGTTTAGGCCTCAGCCTTGTCCCAGCCAGGGAGTAGCCTCCCCCCTCAAGCCTTCCACAACCCCACAAGCTGTGCCTGGGCCAAATCAGCCCTTAAGAAGTGAAGTGTCATCTGATTATATGAGGGGTGCTGTATACTTGTAATTATTTATTGGGGATACTGTATTTATTGAGTTTTTACCTATTTATTGCTGCACTATATTTATAGGTCCACAGGACTTGTTGGTGTACAATATTTATTGATACAGTATTTATTGCCTCAAAGTATTTAATTGTCTGTATATATTGCCCTTGTATTTATGCCCTGTTATTTATGATCACCCCTATTTATTTCATTCAACAGCCAATATTTATTTGACCTGCACTAATTGAAATTTGTATATTGTGATTGACCTATTTATTTTTCCGATCAGCAACTAAGAGAAAAAGATAAAGAAAGAATATTTTCATAATTTTTACGGTGTAGAGTCGTTTTTGGAACGGATGCACGCATGGTTATTGTATGGGTATACTGTATGCTTAGCACTGCGCCTGTTTCCTGACCACTCGAGCCAAGCTACCACAGTGTGTTCGGGGAGTCCACCACCACCCTGCGGAGTGGAGGTGGGCTGTTTCCAACAACCACCATCTGGTCTAATCTCCTTTCTGATCAGCGCCTGAAACAGAAATATCATACTCGTAATAATTGTCATCGACTGATAAATCAGGGTGGGTAACATGACATCATGAATCATCACCAATATTCAGTTGTCCCTGGGCGGGATAATCCTCGCCTCTGTGTCCTTAATAGAATTGAAAATTCTTGGCGCGAATGCTAGCTAATTTTTTATTCTATGACAGGACCGGAGGCTTCAGATTATCCTAGTTTAATGCTTATGTAACACCACAGAGGCTACATCGCCTACAGGTTTATAGTAAAACTGCTTGAAAGTAGAGCTGGAAGACCAGTCGGCCGCTTTCATGATATCTTGTATACTGGTACCCAGCATGAATGACTTAGAGGCCATAGCACCTCTGACTGAATGTGCACCAAACAGATTAACATCAATGCCTGCTTCTGACATAACAAATCTCAGCCATCTGGCTATGGTAGCGGAAGTAACAGATTTAAACGGTTTCTGTAAGGCAATAAGTAACCTGGAACAACCAGAAGGGCGAAGTGATCGTGTACAATCCTCATATACCTTAAGACATTTGACCACACAAAGCTTTTCATTCAAAGGAAACGCATTGTAGTCTATAGACCTGGAAAAAGTTTTTGTGCGAGCAGTGATAACAAAGGACACTCCTTCAGGAGAAAAAATCCTACCCTCCAAATCAAGCACTTTAACATCTGACACCCTGCGGCATGAAGATAAACATAACATGGCAAGCTTAGCTGACAACTGTTTACGAGATAATAATTAATTATTAGGCCATGCATCAAACAGAGTCAAAACCTTTGAAACATCCCACAAAGAATTATACTTAGCCTTAGGTGGATTGGAGACACGAATTCCCTTCAGAAGCTTACACATCCATCTGCGAATGCCCTGCTGAAATGGCGGAACGAAAAATTTTCACTGATCTGTAAGATAAACCTTCGGCGGCCTTTTGAGATAGAAAATTCAATATGTGAGAGAGATCCGCTTCCACAGGATCCAGGTGTCTCTCCAACCACCAACCCAACCAGGCCTTCCAGGCCGATCCGTATCTCTTTCTGGTAGAGGGGGCCCAAGCTTGCTGAATAAAGGTGGAAGCTTGTTCCGAAATTCCTGGCAACGACCCCTGTTGCTGGAAAGCCTCCAGGCCATCAGGGACAGTTGCCCCACTAGAACTAGTGGATGGAGCTCTCCCTGAGGGTCCTGGAGCATCCGATGAAAGCAAGGTAGGCGAAGCGGGCAGTCGCACGTCATCTCTAGGAGAACTGGGAACCACGGCTGCGATTTCCAAATCGGAGTAATCAGCACAATCTCCGCTCCCTGCCAAGAAACTTGATTCGCCACCCTGGGTATGAGAACAAAGGGGGGAAACGCGTACTGAAGGTTCAGGAACCAATCCTGAGTGAATGCATCCGTTGCTCTCGCCAAGGGATCCGGCCTCCAGCTGAAGAACGCTTCCAACTGACAATTCAGTCTGGAGGCAAAAAGAACCGTGTGGAAGGGGCCCCACAGCGCTTGGATCTGATGGAACAGGGATGGATGGAGTTTCCGATCGCTGTAATCCTTCAAGTGGCGTGATTGCCAATCCGCCACCGCATTGTCTCACCCCGGAAGGTATTCCGCAATTACCGATATCTGATGCGCTAGGCAATAATGCCAAAAGTCTTTGGCTATCTCCGACAACATCGGGGACCTGGTACCCCCCAGCTTGTTGATATAGCGTACAGCTGAAATGTTGTCCATTCTCAACAGAATACAGCATGAAACCTTCCTGGGGGAGAGGGTGCGAATCGCAAACGAGCCCACCAGGAGCTCGAGACAATTGATATGAAGCTCCAACTCCTGGCGTGACCATCTGCCCCCCGTCGTGACTTCCCCACAGCGGGCTCCGCAGCCCGACCTGCTGGCATCCGATTCTATGCTCACCTCGGGGTGAGATCCGAAGATCGCCCGACCGTTCCATGCCTCTACATGGGTCAACCACCATTGGATTTCTACTCGGGCTTCCTCCGTGAGTGGGACAAGGTCTGAATAGGAGAGGCCCTTCTGGAGGTGTCTGATCTTCAAGCGCTGTAAAGTGCGATAGTGTAGAGGGCCCGGGAAGATCGCTTGTATGGAAGATGCTAAAAGGCCCACCAGACGAGCGATCTCCCTCAGAGACATTACCTGCCTGTCCAGAGTCCTTCTCAATTCCTTCTTCAGGTCCCTGATTTTGTGTTTGGGCAGAAGCAATTGTGCCGACTGCGTATTGACCACAAATCCCAGGAATTCCAGGGATTGCGTCGGAGTAAGGACCGACTTCTCCCTGTTCACCACAAAGCCCAGACTCTCTAATAGTGACATCGCCAGCTGCAGGTGAAGAGATGTCATGTGAGCAGAGGGAGCCATAATCAGAATATCGTCGAGATAGATTATAAGCCGTATGCCCTGCTCCCTGAGATGCGCTACCACCGGCTTCAGGAGTTTGGTAAAACACCACGGAGCCGAGGAAAGACCAAAAGGTAGGACCTAATATTCCAGGCGCCTGCCGTGCCACTGAAACTGTAGAAATCTGCGATGGGGAGGAAAAATTGGCACCGTAAGGTATGCGTCTTTGAGATTGAGGCGGACTAGCCAGTCCTCCCGTCTCAAGAGATCCGCCAGAAGATGGATACCCTCCATCTTGAAATGCCGGTAAAGGACAAAGGAATTGAACCCCTTCAGGTTGAGAACCAGTCGGAACCCCCCACCTCCCTTCTGTACGAGGAACACGGTGCTGCAGAAGCCTACGGGACCGTCGTCCTCGCAATAGGTCACCGCGTGCTTCTGCAGCAGCTCGTCTAATTCTTAATCTATAAAATGCACGTCTTGTTGGGAAAAAAATAGGGGTTTGGGAGTCGACTCCTGAAAAATAGTTTGATAAAAGTCTATGCGAAAACCTTGCACTGTTTGAAGAACTCAAGCGTCCTAGGTAAGGGCCTGCCAATTGTGAAGAAAATGGCGAATCCGACCCCCAGAGGATAAACAGACAAAGACACTGGGCTTACCTGCTGTAATTTGAGGACGGGAGTTTCCTCTGTTGCCACCACGGTGGAAACCGCGACGATTGGATCGTCTCGTAGGGTAGAAGGTGCCACCTCTGGTTGAATCCTGAAAGTCTCCGCGGCCTCGGCCATAACCACCTCTCGCGGGACCCTGATGGTACTGGCGGCCTGACGAGCGGCCCCTGCCTCACCCGGCCCTTCCAAAAAAGCCAGTGGTGAACACCCTTTTGATATTTGATTGGGCCTTGTCTAAACTTGTGAATGTCCCTACGTACTTGGAGACGTCTTTCACAAAAAGGTCCCCGAAGAGTAAGCCGTCCACCAGGGGGCCTGGTTCAGCCCCAGCCAAATCAGTCAGGTTAGTATCCATGCGCATAAGGAGGGATTTCCTGCGCTCGGCTGAAATGGCGCAATTTGCATTGCCTAGGAAGCAGATAGCACGTTGGGTCCAACCTGCCAATATGTCAAGGTCAATCAATGCTCCAGACTCTTTGGCTTTCAGAGCCATCTCCAAGATCTTAGATAACGGGCCAATAGTGTCTAATAACTTATCTTGGCATCCGCGCCAAGCGCGGTCGATGCCCTTCTTAGAATCCTTCTGAAACTTTTTTAAGAATGCTAACATGTTAGGGTCTATGTCCGGGGTCTCTGCGACTTGTCCGGAACATCTGGACGGGGGCATTCTGACCTTAGGCAGTTCCTGACATCCCTGTCGAAACTACGACGTAAATTCTGGTGGATGTAGACGGCCACCTCCGGCGGAAGCGCCCAATCCGAAGACCTAGGATGCACTATATCCTGTGGATTGAAGTCAAAGGGTGTAGAAGGCTGAGAGACTGGGGGCGATTGAGAGCTCACCCCCGACTTTTTAGGTTTTTTCTTTTTAGGTGACATAGTGTGGCTGGTGGAGTCCGTGTCCGTATTCGTATCCATGACCACCCTGGACGCCGCAGGCAAAGGATTAGGGGCCCCTGAATATAGGTGATCCCTGGACGCAGGGGGGGGGAAGAGTGGTGATCGTTTGGGCATGCGGCCAATAGGAAGATTTCGATTTCGATTAACCCCCGGAAGAAGTAGACTCCTGTACGGTATCTTGCTGCAACAGGCCATGACGTTTGGCAAACGTTTCCAGCTGCGCTGTAATAGGCTTTAATGCCGCAGCCAATGCTTTATTAGCGGTCTTAGGGACCGCCCCCTCCACCGCCTTAGTGACGGAGTCCTGAACAGAGGCGTCTAAAGCCTGCACAAGGTTGTCCTCGAGGGGGGCATGCTCCTCCTCATAGTACCCATACTCGTCCTCCTCAAAGTAGGCCCAGTCTTCCATGTCCACCCAGGAGAAGGCGGCACGTCAAGACCTCAAAATATATAAATATATATATATACATATAAGGCGGGACTAAACAAACTATATCACCTGTGAGAACTATGCATGCTTTCATCCTCCCTACCAAACGCCGTGCCATGATGAAGGGATAATTCTCGAAACGCGTAGGCAGAAGGCGCTTTACCTTGCTGTGGGATCCTCCCTGAGTCCGCTGTTGCCTCCCGAATAAATAAGGAAGAATCAAGCGTTGTGTGGGTATCTTCTTTTGCATGGAAAATTACGATTGGAATATATATATATATATATATATATATATATATATATATATATATATATATATATATATATATATATATATATATATATATATATATATATATATATATATATATACATATATATACATATATATATAGGGCTCTCTGTGCCCTTTGGGTGTTTTGACTACAGCTTTGCTGAGGAGCTTATATAAATACTTTGTACAAGTGTGTTTGCACCAGGGTGGCTCAACCTTGACTGATCCCTTTGGGATATGGATATATATATATATATATCCATATCCCAAAGGGATCAGTCAAGGTTGAGCCACCCTGGTGCAAACACACTTGTACAAAGTATTTATATAAGCTCCTCAGCAAAGCTGTAGTCAAAACACCCAAAGGGCACAGAGAGCCTCAAAGGTCCTACCAGCCTGCACACAGCTGGGGGCCTGCCACTATTTTGCAGCCTGGGAAGGTTTCAAACGAAGGGCACACTTGCAGGACAACCTGTAGCTCCGACGCGAGGCAAAAAACGCGCCAGAGCAAGGAGGAAAACGAAAGTAGGCGTTGCGTAGCCCAAAAGGAGACCAATTGGGCTACGCGACGCGAGGCTCTTATGTCAACTGCGGGCTCGAATTAGGGAGAGCAACCGCCCGCCGCCGATAACGTGGCGAAATGGGGCACAGAGGAGGAGCGATCGGACGGTGAGGAGCGCTGACAGCGGAACCGTCACCGTTCGGTCGGCTGCAGAAGCGCGTGAGGAATGCGCTGCCAAAATGCACAAGATCGCGAGCAATAGACACAGCACCAACGCGCGCGATGCAAAGCACCAGGTAATCAAATAAAGGCTGCACTACTATCATGAAACATCAAGCAAGACAGAAGGCAAGATAAAAAAATTGAGCACTTAACTCTGTGAGGAGCAGCGAAGAAAGAGGAAGTGTTCCGGTTTGACTGACTGTTATATAGAGCTAGTCTCTATGGTTGTTGTTTTCTTACTATAAGCATTCTGGGAATGTTATGTTATAATGATATCATGATTCTCATTGGCTGCTGTCGGTTTGCAGTAAATGAAAGAGAAGCATAATCTGAAGCCTCCGGTCCTGTAATAGAATTCAGACGCGCGCAGGCAATGCGTGATTTGAAAGTCACAGAGGCGGTTGTTAGAAGTAACCGTTGGTAAGCTGTAGCCAGCGTGGCGTTACACTTACTTGAATTGAATTTCCCGTGAATTCGCAACGAATTTCAATTGTTTCTTGTTGTGATGCACGATGTACATGACAGTAGAGGCATCACGCAGGAATTCCTGTGATGAGTAGCTTCCGTTCCCAGTCTAACACAGGGTATGAAGAGATGTCTTGAATAAAATATGAAACGTGGTTTACTCAAGTTAGCCAGCTCGTCGCCAAAATCAGTGAAGTAACCACACATGGAAACTAGTGTAATTCCTCTTCCTTATTCAAGTTAGTAGGTACAATACAATGGTGCATGCAGCATTATCCCAGGGCTATCTCTAAGTAAAGCATTACATTCTAAGCACCAACAATAACACCCATTCCAGATGACACATATACATTCTAGATTCCAAACACTCTAAAGGCAGAATACAGATAACCATGGGCCCGATTCACAGAACTAACTGAAGACAAAATCCTAAACTTACTACCATTTTGGTATTCACAGAAGGCACTTACTCATTTTGGTATTCACAGAAGGCACTTACTCATTTCGGTATTCACAGAAGTTAGGAGTCCTAACTTTACTACTCCTAAACTGAGAAAAATCCTAACTTTAAGACTTTCTCTATTCACAGAAGGCATTTAGGAGTCCTAAAGTTAGGAGTCCTAACTCTACTACTCCTAAACTGAGAAAAATCCTAATTTTAAGACTTTCGGTATTCACAGAAGGCATTTAGGAGTCCTAAAGTTAGGAGTTCTAACTTTACTTCTCCTAAACTGAGAAAAATTCTAATTTTAAGACTTTCGGTATTCACAGAAGGCATTTAGGAGTCCTAAAGTTAAGACTCCTAACTTCAGTGAATACCGAAATGAGTAAGTGCCTTCTGTGAATACCAAAATGGTAGTAAGTTTAGGGTTTTGTCTTAAGTTAGTTCTGTGAATCGCGCCCCATGTTACTACAATGTGCTCGCGGTGAGACGGCATCCACGTGTCACGCGCAACTGGTGTGCTGACTTCCAAAATGGCCGCTCCTGACTGCACTACTTCCTGGTGTACCGGTTAAGGTCGCACCTATCGTGATTGAGGGTAGAATCAGCGGAGTGCTGCAGTCTTTATAGACATATAGAGGATGTTTTGTTGAAAAAAAATGTTTTATTAAAAGAAAAATATTCTGTAATGTTATTTAAAGAAAATTATGGTGAAAGAATATTTACCATAATGGTTCAGTGAATGACAGCAAATCAAGGGCTGGAGTCGATCAAAGAAGGGCAGGCAGCAGGGGGCATGTAGCGCCTCTGGGCAGGCGAGGATGCTGGCTACCATGGAAGAGGCCTAATTATTTAACAAACTGACCCCAGGGTATATTTTCATTCAAACCCCTAATGTGGGTTTCAGACAAAAAAAACACTGTTGTTCTCTATCCAAGAGATATGATTCCTGCTTCACTCGCTCTAGGATGACCCAGTTGAAATCACCAGTGGCGTGATTTAGAATCAATGCGCCTCTGTGAGAAGGAGTCCCCACAAAGCCCCCAGCGCGGCCCCGTCACTGTCAAGAAGCCCCCCAACCCAGGCCGGCCAAGCACATAAGGCAGGCCCCACCCCTAGGATCAGTAAATGTAGTCAGCTGGCAACATGGGTCCCGCTTTTTAGGGCCGCCGACATCTTCCTGGTCCAGAGGAGTTCCCTCAGTGCCTAATTTGAGCCGGTGCTTTCTAGTGCTCAGCACCAGCACTTAATTGTCAACACCATACTTACAACAGACTACCACATGGTGGTGCTGCTCATCTAATTTAGAGATGAAGAGAGCAACGGTTGTTTTGGAATAAAATATACATTAAAATTGCTAACACCTGCCTCCCCAGCCATTCCTTTAGCTTTGGGGACCTGAAATAATTTGAACTGTCGCATTTACATGCGAGAGAGATGGTTAGTAATTGTTTTGGCAGTGATTACAAGGGCGATGGGTGGTGCAAGCTGCAGTGGCCTCCCGGTCAGAGTCCTGGCACTTAATATTTTACAAATTAAGCACTGAGTTCCCTGACTGGGGAGCTCCCTGCAAGGATGCTATCGCCCAGTCCAGAAGAGACCTCGGGATGCCTGGGCTGACAGGTACTTTGAGGCAGCAGCGGCACCTCGTGCTTACGGGCAGCTGCATTTGAGAACCAATAGCAAGGACCAAACGAGGTCCTAGTGGAGCCCTCCCACACTCCGTCGTGGGCTCAGTTCTTTGTGTCAGCTGCTTCTGGCTACTTTGAGTGTGGGGGACCCAGCCAGGTTGTCCCTCTGGGTTTTACAGTGAGTGCCTATTTGCCCCCACCACTTTTCGAGGACGTACGTTGGAGACACTGGATCTGTAGTAGCACTATGGGGGGGACCTCACCGGTCCCCCTGTGTATGGTGTAGGGGAAGAGACACATCACTAGGAAGAAGAACTTACCGTACCACGTTGAGTCGGTGCGCAGGTACTACTGCACCCCCCCACCCCTAATTCATAAAAATACTTGTTTCCAGTTTGGCTCACAAATCTACCGTAACCCTTCTAGTAAGAGCGCAGATGTGCTGGGCCCTATGTTTTTACGATTATATGTGGATTTCATGTGCTTGTCTCTACACAAGTCTGTATTACCAGCAAAGTGTTTATGACTTGATGATGATGTTTTGGAGTTCATGTGCTTTTTCATAACCTGACTGGCATTGCGTGCTCTAATGTGATGATGCATGTCGTTTTTGGATGTACCTAGTTCAGGATTACAACTACTATCTCAATTACTGCAGAGTGTGCACAGTAGTTATGATTCATGTCGTTTTGGTCTTGTTTTATGTATAATATAATACACATATTTTTATATAATCCTGTGTGCAGTCTCTTTTGTGGTGTATTCATTGTGTTTCTGTGTGAGAGTGTTGCACAAACGCTTTACACATTGCCTCTGATGATAAGCCTGCCTGCTCTGCGCCGCTACCAGAGGTGAGCACAGGTTATCTTGGTGTGCAACTTACTTGCCCTGAGTAGAGTGGTGAGGTCTGCCTGGCTTAGGTGCATACTCTAGTCAACCAGAAACATCATTTCTAACACAACGGCATAGTGAGCACGGGACCCATGTTTGGGCATACCCTTCTCACTTATGGCGACTATAGCAACACAAAAAGATGATGGAAGGAATGCTGTACATTGTGAAATATTCACCCTCAGTACAGAGATATGGGCCTAAATCCATCGTCTTTTTGATCCCAATGCCATGTCTGTTTGGACCCAGCCATATGCCAATCAGTCTTAACCCTGCTCCCAATGAGAACAGTCCAGACCGAACTGCCAGGCCAGATCCTTCCTGGACTGCAAATAAGCATCCTGGGACCATTTTCGGGGTAACACCCCTCATCAGACAGGCTAGCGTGAATCCAATGGAATAGCGAGCACGAGCCCCTCATCTGGGCATACCCTTACCAGTGAGGGGGACTAAAGTAACACAAAAACATGATGGGCGGAACGCTGAACAATGCAAACATTCACCCCAGTACAAAGATCTGGGCCTAAATCCTTTGTTTTGTTTCTCACCATGCCATTCCAGTCTTGACCCTGCTCCCAATGGGAACAGTCCAGACCGAACTGCCAGGCCAGATCCTTCCTGGACCGCAAACAAGCATTCTGGGACCATTTTCGGGGTATCACCCCACATCAGCCAGGCAACAAATTTACCGATTTAGACCTCTGTACTGGGGGTGAGTGTTTGACATTGTTCAACATTCCGTCCATCATTCCTTCTTTTTGCATAGGTCCATCTTCCAGACACTGTCACTGACCTCTTCTCTGCACATGAATCATTGGTACGGGGAGGCCCTTCTTCCTGACACAGAGTCACTCACAGCTTCTCTGCACATAAATCATTAGAACCAGCAGGTCCATCTACCAGCCACAGAGTCACTTACAGCTTCTCTACACATGAAGCGTTGGTACCTACAGGCCCATCTTACAGACACAGAGTCACTCACAGCTTCTCTGCACATGAATCATTGGTACCGGGAGGCCCATCTCCCAGACACAGAGTCACTCACAGCTTCTCTACACATGAAGCGTTGGTACCGGGAGGCCCATCTCCCAGACAAAGAGTCACTTACAGCTTCTCTACACATGAAGCGTTCGTACCTACAGGCCCATCTCCCAGACACAGAGTCACTCACAGCTTCTCTGCACATGAAGCGTTCGTACCGGGAGGCCCATCTCCCAGACACAGAGTCACTCACAGCTTCTCTACACATGAATCATTGGTACCGGAAGGCCCATCTGCCAGACACAGAGTCACTCACAGCTTCTCTACACATGAAGCGTTGGTACCGGGAGGCCCATCTCCCAGACAAAGAGTCACTTACAGCTTCTCTACACATGAAGCGTTCGTACCTACATGCCCATCTCCCAGACACAGAGTCACTCACAGCTTCTCTGCACATGAAGCGTTGGTACCGGGAGGCCCATCTCCCAGACACAGAGTCACTCACAGCTTCTCTACACATGAATCATTGGTACCGGGAGGCCCATCTGCCAGACACAGAGTCACTCACAGCTTCTCTGCACATGAATCATTGGTACCAGGAGGCCCATCTTACAGTCACAGAGTCACTCACAGCTTCTCTGCACATGAATCATTGGTACCGGGAGGCCCATCTCCCGGACACAGAGTCATTCACAGCTTCTCTGCACATGAATCATTGGTACCGGGAGGCTCATCTCCCAGACACAGAGTCACTCACAGCTTCTGTACACATGAAGCGTTGGTACCGGGAGGCCCATCTTCCAGACACAGGGTCCTTCACAGCTTCTCCTCACATGAATCATTGGTACCAGGAGGCCATCTTACAGACACAGAGTTACTCACAGCTTCTCTACACATGAAGCGTTGGTACCGGGAGGCCCATATTCCAGACACAGAGTCACTCACAGCTTCTCTACACATGAAGCGTTGGTACCGGGAGGCCCATCTCCCAGACACAGAGTCACTCACCGCCTCTCCTCACATGAATCATTGGTGCCAGGAGGCCCATCTACCAGGGAGAGTCACTTACAGCTTCTCCTCACATGAAGCGTTGGTACCGGGAGGCCCATCCATCAGACACAGAGCCACTCGCTGCTTCTCCTCACATGAAGCGTTGATACTGGGAGGCCCTTCTTCCAGACACAGAGTCACTCACCGCTTCTCTACACATCGGTCATTGGTACTAGGAGGCCCAACGTCCAGACACAGAGTCACTCACAGCTTCTCCTCACATGAATCATTGGTACCGGGAGGCCCATCTTCCAGACACAGAGTCACTCACAGCTTCTCAGCACATGAATCATTGATACCGGGAGGCCCATCTTCCAGACACAGAGTCACTCACAGGTTCTTCTCACATGAATCGTTAGTACCGGGAGGGCCATCCATCAGACACAGAGCCACTCACAGCTTCTCCTCACATGAATCATTGGTACCGGGAGGCCCATCCATCAGACACAGAGCCACTCACAGCTTCTCCTCACATGAAGCGTTGGTACCGGGAGGCCCTTCTTCCAGACACAGTCAGTCACAGCTCCTCTACACATGAATCATTGGTACCGGGAGGCCCATCCATCAGACACAGAGCCACTCACAGCTTCTCCTCACATGAATCATTGGTACCGGGAGGCCCATCCACCAGACACAGAGACATTCACAGCTTTTCTGCACATAAATTGTTGGTACCAGGAGGCCCATCATCTAGACACAGAATCACTCACTGCTTCTCTACACATGAATCATTGGTACCGGGAGGCCCATCTATGAGACACAGAGTCACTCACAGCTTCTCCTCACATGAATCATTGGTGCCAGGAGGCCCATCTTCTAGACACAGAATCACTCACTGCTTCTCTACACATGAATCATTGGTACCGGGAGGCCCATCTCCGAGACACAGAGTCAGTCACAACTTCTCTACACGTGAATTATTGGTACCGGGAGGCCCATCTATCAGACACAGTCACTTACAGCTTCTCTACACATGAAGCGTTGGTACCGGTAGGCCCATCTTCCAGACACAGAGTCACTCACAGCTTCTCCTCACATGAATCGTTAGTACCGGGAGGCCCATCTTACAGACACAGAATCCCGCACAGCTTCTCTGCACATGAATCATTTGTACCGGGAGGCCCATCTCCGAGACACAGAGTCAGTCGCAGCTTCTCTACACGTGAATCATTGGTACCGGGAGGCCCATCTACCAGACACAGAGTCACTCACAGCTTCTCTGCAGATAAATCATTGGTATCGGGAGGCCCATCTTCCAGAGTCACTCACAGCTTCTTTACAGATGAATCATTGGTACTGGGTGGCCCATCTCACAGACATAGAGTCACTCACAGTTTCTCTCGACATAAATCATTGGTCCCGGGAGGCACATCTACCAGGTAGAGTCACCTCCCAGGCACCTGCAGGTCCATCTAGCAGGCACAGAGTCACTCATCGCTTCTCTGCACATGAAGCGTTGGTACCGGGAGGCCCATCTCCCAGACACAGTCTCACTCACAGCTTCTCTACACATGAAACGTTGGTACCGGGTGGCCCATCTCACAGACACAGAGTCACTCACAGTTTCTCTGGACATAAATCATTGGTCCCGGGAGGCACATCTACCAGGTAGAGTCACCTCCCAGGCATCTGCAGGTCCATCTAGCAGGCACAGAGTCACTCATCGCTTCTCTGCACATGAAGCGTTGGTACCGGGAGGTCCTTCTCACAGACACAGAGTCACTCACAGCTTCTCTACACATGAATCATTGGCACCGGGAGGCCCATCTTCCAGACACAGAGTCACTCACAGCTTCTCTACACATAAATCATTGGTAGCGGGAGGCCCATCTTCCAGACAGAGTCACTCACTGCTTCTCTACACATGAATCATTGGTACCAGGAGGCCCCTCTCACAGACACAGAGTGACTCACAGTTTTTCTGGACATAAATCATTGGTCCCGGGAGGCACATCTACCAGGTAGAGTCACCTCCCAGGCACCTGCAGGTCCATCTAGCAGGCACAGAGTCACTCATCGCTTCTCTGCAAATGAAGCGTTGGTACCTAGAGGCCCATCTCCCAGACACAGTGTCACTCACAGCTTCTCTGCACATGAATCATTGGTACCGGGAGGCCCATCTCCCAGACACAGAGTCACTCACAGCTTCTCTACACATGAAGCGTTGGTACCGGGAGGCCCATCTTCCAGACACAGAGTCACTCACAGCTTCTCTACACATGAAGCGTTGGTACCGGGAGGCCCATCTTCCAGACACAGGGTCCTTCACAGCTTCTCCTCACATGAATCATTGGTACCAGGAGGCCCATCTTCCAGACACAGAGTCACTCAGAGCTTCTCCTCGCATGAATCGTGGGTACCGGGAGGCCCATCCATCAGACACAGAGCCACTCGCCGCTTCTATCCACATGAATAATTGGTACCGGGAGGCCCATCTACCAGACACAGAGTCACTCACAGCTTCTCTGCACATGAATCATTGGTACCGGGAGGCCCATCTCCCAGACACAGAGTCACTCACAGCTTCTCTACGCATGAAGCGTTGGTACCGGGAGGTCCATATTCCAGACACAGGGTCAATCACAGCTTCTCTACACATGAAGCGTTGGTACCGGGAGGCCCATCTTCCAGACACAGAGTTGCTGACAGCTTCTCCTCACATGAATCATTGGTGCCAGGAGGCCGATCCATCAGACACAGAGCCACTCGCCGCTTCTCCTCACATGAAGCGTTGGTACTGGGAGGCCCATCTTCCAGACACAGATTCACTCACAGCTTCTCCTCACATGAATCATTGGTACCGGGAGGCCCATCTTCCAGACACAGAGTCACTCACAGCTTCTCAGCACATGAATCATTGGTACCGGGAGGCCCATCTCCCAGACACAGAGTCACTCACAGGTTCTCCTCTCATGAATCGTTAGTACCGGAGGCCCATCCATCAGACACAGAGCCACTCACAGCTTCTCCTCACATGAATCATTGGTACTGGGAGGCCCATCCATCAGACACAGAGCCACTCACAGCTTCTCCTCACATGAAGTGTTGGTACCGGGAGGCCCTTCTTCCAGACACAGAGTCAGTCACAGCTTCTCTACACATGAATCATTGGTACCGGGAGGCCCATCCATCAGACACAGAGCCACTCACAGCTTCTCCTCACATGAATCATTGGTACCGGGATGCCCATCCACCAGACACAGAAACATTCACAGCTTTTCTGCACATAAATTGTTGGTACCAGGAGGCCCATCTTCTAGACACAGAGTCACTCACTGCTTTTCTACACATGAATCATTGGTACCGGGAGGCCCATCTATGAGACACAGAGTCACTCACAGCTTCTCCTCACATGAATCATTGGTACCGGGAGGCCCATCTTCCAGACACAGAGTCACTCACAGCTTCTCTACACATGAAACGTTGGTACCCGCAGCTCCATGCCCCTGCACAGTCACACACAGCTTCTGAACTACACATGAATCTCTAGCACCAGTAGGTCCATCTCAAAGACAGAGTCACCTGCAGCGTCTATCATTGGTACTGACAAGTCCATCTCTCAGACGGCCTCACCCTGAGCAGCAACACAGGAGAGGGGATGGGATCCCTTGTTAGTTCATTTTTATTGTAAACCTCTTTGTTGATTTTTGTCATTATCTAAAGAACTACAGAGTGCAGGCTGAGCCGTATCCCACGAAGGGACATTTAACATGGTGTTGCCAGTTCATTGCCAGGTATCTGATTGGTCCATTCCAGGAAAAGGTTGTAAACAGCCTCAAGAAGCAAACTCCACAGGTTCGAATGTGTCAGGTCAGATATTGGTGGCTGTCCACCCAGGCCCAGAAGAACCCACACAAGTGCACCCAACAAGAGATTACATGGTAACAGCTCCCTTCATGGAGGTGAGACGGTGAAGTAGTGTTCGGTCTAGTCCCTGAAGACCAGTTGGAGTCATTGGGTACAAGGGTTTCACTCTGGGGACCAGATGGAGCAGGCATGTCAGGTCTGGACTCTGGGTGATCAGATAGAGACCATGGGTAGCAAATCTCCTGTACAGAGATCAGATGAAGGAGTGTTAGTTATGGTCGGGGGCGGATGGAGAACTTAATACCAGGTCTCGCTGGAGATCAGATGATGGACTGTCAGTTCTGGACCATGGGGATCAGATGGAGACCTTGGTACCAAGTCTCTCAGGAGGTCAGATGAAGGAAAGTGAGATCCGGTCCTTGAAGGGGTGGGGGGCTCAGAGGAAGCCCTCAGTTCCAAGGCTTGCTGGAGATCAGATGAAGGAGTGTCAGTTCTGAACCCTGGGGATCAGATGGAGACCTTGGTACCAGGTCTCTCAGGAAGTCAGATGAAGGAGAGTGAGCTCAGGTCTCTGGGGGGTCTGTTAGGGTGAGATCATTCCTCAGTACCAGTTCTTGCTGGAGATCAGATGAAGGAATGTCAGTTCTGGATTCTGGGGGGTCAGATGTAGACCTTGGTACCAGGTGTTTTCTCTGGGGGTCAGATGAAGTCTGTGTGTGACGGTTAGATGAGAGCCATGGGTGGCAAGCCTTGACCTGGGAGATGAGACCAGTAGTTGCTCCCAGGGATTCAGAGGGAGACCTTGGGTACCAGTTCTGTTGTCTGGAGGTCAGACAGAGGCTGGTAGTGGCAATTGCTGTACCTGGAGGCCAGCCAGCTGCAGTAGCGGTCACGTGCTTTCACCGGTCATCAGACTGAGGCTACCACTGTCAGAGTTCATCATGAGAGGCCGGACGCAGTCCATGGAGTGGGTCTAACCGAGAATCCTTTAGGGTTTTTTGTGAGCCACTCCAGTGCGTGGCCACTGCATCATTGTCCCATAGAGTGGATGTCTCAGTATCACTGAGCCAGGCAGGTTCATCCGCATAGTGAGTGGGGTACACCAGCAGCGGGTCGGCAGAGAACACCTTCAGGTCACGGTTCAGAAACTGCTCCTTGTACTTTTCACTAAAATTCAAAGAGTAACACGGTTACTGATTCAAAGTGAAAATTAAGTATCAGTTCACAGAGAACAGCAGAAGGACACAAATTATATCACAATCATTCACATTTGCAGATTTTCCTGGAAGCCTCATGAGAAACAAATCTTGTGTCAATTTAATAATTAATTCTATCAATACAATCTCATAATTAGCAGGGTACTGGGTAGATCCACAAATTCTAGCATTAAAGTCTCATAATTAGGACAGTAACTTGGACGAAATAATGTGCTTTTAAAGATGTTAGTTTTCCAATGTCGGAATCTACAAATTCACTTAGCTTACCACACCTAGGGGATACTCATCATTCTGGGGTTCGCTTACACTGCCTTGGGGGTCCTTATCGTTCTGGGGTTGGTTGACACCTCCCTGGGGTCTTATCGAGCCCTCATCCACCTGAGGTTACCACACTCAGCTTTGAGGTCCCCCCCAGATCCTTATCCCTCTGGGTTCACCTTACACCATCTTGGGGAACCCTTTTGGGTATTCATCCCTTTGAGGCTGGCTTTCTCCATGCTTTGGGGTCCCCTCTTCAGTCTCTATTCCTGGGGTTGGATTACACTGCCTTGGTGTCCTTCTCAGGTCCTCCACTGTCTAGTGTTGCCTTACCTCACTTTGGGGGTCTCTCTCTGTTCCTCAACTCTCTGGGGTTGGATTACACTGCCTTGGGAGTCCTCCTTGGCGCCTCATATTTCTGGGGTTGGCTTACACCTCCCTGGGCTCTCACTTGGGTCTTCATCGGTGTATGGTTGCTTTACGTCAATTTGGGGGTCCCTCTCTGGTCCTCAACCCTCTGGGGTTGGCTTACAGTGACTTGGTGTCCTTCTTGGCTCCTCATCTTTCTGGGGTTGGCTTACACCCCCCTGGAGTACTCTAGTGGGTATTCATCCCTTTGAGGTGAGCTTCCCCACACTTTGGGGTCCACTCTTTAGTCCTTATTCCTCTGGGGTTGGCATAGACTGCCCTAGAGTCCCCCTTGGATCCTCATCTGTCTAGGGTTGCCTTACCCCACTTTGGGGGTGTCTCTCTGCTCCTCAACCCTCTGGGGTCAGCTTACACTACCTTGGGAGTCCTCCTTGGTGCCTGATATTTCTGGGTTTGGCTTACACCTACCTGGGCTCCCACTCGGGTCCTCATCTGTCTGTGGTTGCTTTACCTCAGTTTGGGGGTCCCTCTCTGGTCCTCAACCCCCTGGGGTTGGCTTACACTGCCTTGGTGTCCTTCTTGGGTCCTCATCTTTCTGGGGTTGGCTTACACCACTCTGGAGTCCCTCTCAGATCCTCATCAGTCTAGGGTTGCCTTACCCCACTTTGGGGGTCCCTTTCTGGTCTTTAACCCTCTGTGGTTGGCTTATACCACCCTGGAGTCCCTCTCGGATCCTCATCTGTCTAGGGTTGCCTTACCCCACTTTGGGGGTCCCTTTCTGGTCTTTAACCCTCTGTGGCTGACTTACACTGCCATGGGCAAGAATAATTTCTTCAACTGAAGGGAACTTCTATGGGCAATTGCGCAGCACCCTGCTACGCCAATTTGTTCATAAACAAGTTCGATCTTGACCATACCATAACAGTCGAACCCTGGATTGACAACCTTGCTATATACAGTCGGTACATAGATGACATTTTCCTGCGTTGGAAAGGTTCCAAACACAATCTTGTGATCCCATACAACAGCTTAATGTTGTCAATGACCGCATTGGATTCACCCATAACATCAGCGATACCATTATCAACTTCCTAGACGTTTCCAGTACCAAAACTCAGAACGAATTTGAAACCAATACTTTCAGAAAAGAAACTGATTGCAACAATCTGTTGCATTATAACAGCTTCCATCAGCACTCATTGAAGAAACATTTGCCCTATTCCCAGCTACTCCACGTGAAACGCATTACGTCTAACCCCGTTAAATTATCCACCAACATTTCTGAAATGTTTCAACGTTTCAATGACAGGGGATAGCCTCCTGAAATTCTCGATCAGGCTAACATCAGATCTAGCACTAAAACCCGCGAAGGGCTCCTAACCCACACTCAACATAGCAAAACAGATCGTATGGTCTTAATGTCAAAATGTTCCAAAATTGAAGCAGATTATCCTCACACATTGGCCCATGTTACAGTCAGAACCTGACTTCAAAGGACTCTTTTCAGAACCACCCCTGTTCATCTACAAACGAAGTATAAACATCAAAGAAAGTCTTTCAAGACCAAGATTGACTAGAGGGACTCCCACATATCAGGGTACAATCCCATGTTTGAACTGCAATAATTTCAACAATAGTATCAAAGGTAATTCAATGACCCATCCACGCAAAGAACCTAAAATTAAATTGAACGTCAATGCCACCTGTGACACCAAAAACGTGGTTTACTTGTTGAAATGCCCACGCGGATTTGGACATGTGGGGAAAACCGAACGTACAATTAAAATCCGAGTGAACAAACACAAATGCAACATCAGAACTTTGAATCATAAATCTGCAGTAGCTAAACACTTCATGGAGTTAAAACATAACATAAGCCAACTCAGATTCCTGGTACTTGAAGCTGTAGAAACATGTTAAGGTAGGAGCAACCATAAATACCCCCTCCAAAGAGAAACCTTCTGGATTAAATTGCTGGACACTCTCACACTGAATGGACTTAATGACCGGATAGATCATAGCTGTTTTTTGTGATCTTCTTTGACCTTCATGCTCGGTATCTGTTCCTTTACATTTTAATTTTCAGTTTGCACTGTACAGTATGATTTCTTGAGAACCCCTTTGACCTTCATGCTTCTGCATCTGTCCCTCCACATTTTCAGTTTGTATGGCACTGTAGGATTCTCTATGTTTCTACCACTACCAAGTTTCCATCTTAACATGACCTTATTCTTACCTTTTTTCGATTTCTTCTTTCTAAGTTGATGTTTATCCCCAACTCTACATTATCCCTGTTCTCACCTTTATTCAGTATGTATCATTTCTTTCTACTTGGAATGTATTTTACTAAGCCTTCACTCGTGTAGAGGGACCATTCCAAGATGGCCCTCAACTGTTCACCTTCGGTCACAAACTATCCCATACATTTCAGCTCTTTCGTTCTCCCTAACCATTATTTCACTTTAGCCTCCACTCCCTTTGCTCATTTTCAACTGGGTACATGAATAAAGTTCTTGGGACTTTGAACGTCCTGCTGTAAGGACGATTTGCATTTCTGGTGACTTTTTCTATTTTTACCACCCCGCATGTTCGTGACACTCATGCACTGGCCTTCACTCATGGGATTCCTGCTTTCTATCAGAACCGTAGAAAGAATCAAGCCCATTTCGAATTTTGGCATTCTCTGCATGCATGTATCATGTTAATGTTAATGTTAAGGCGATTTCTAAAGCGCACGATTACCCGAAGGTGTCCTGGCGCTAGTTACTTCTCTTTAGACAAGGCCAGGGCAGGCAGGATTATTTATCAAAAAGCCAGGTCTTCAAGTCCTTTCTAAAACTTAACAGATTATTGGCACTTCTCAAATGAAATGGGAGCTCATTCCAGGCCTTTACGGCACAAAAGGTGAAGCTTCGGCTGCCCCAGTGGGCTTTTTTTGTTGACGGGACGGCAGTCAATTTCGCTTCTGACGATCGAAGCGTGCACATTGGTTTATACCATTGAAATTGCCTTTTAAGGTGGTCCGATCCCTCTCCATGCAATGCCTTGAACACCATGCATAGTGATTTAAACTGTACCCGGTTTCTAACCGGGAGCCAGTGCAGTTTTTTTTTCACATTGAAGATCGGGGCAAATTTGGGGGTACCCGTAAGGAGTCTGGCTGCGGCATTTTGGAGCATCTGAAGCTTGTGCAACAGTTTTTTTTGTATGTTTAAATATAAACTCTTGCAATAGTCCAGCCTTGATAAAACCAGGGCCGTAACCACTGTTTTGCGGCAGTCTAGCGGCAGAAGATTCAAGACCTTCTTCACGGTTCTTAAAACGTACCCTGTTTTGGAAACTACCGCACTGACCTGGGCTCCCATGGAAAGTTTCCCATCCAGCAGGATCCCCAAATTTTTTACCTTCTTAGCTGGGATGGGGAGTGACCCCAGTGAAGTCGGCCACCATTAGGGGGTCCAAAAGTTGGGGTTGTTTCCAAACAACATCACCTCGGTTTTATCCGAGTTCAGCCTCAAGCAGTCACCTGCCATCCATCGTCCAACTTCTTCCATACAGGACTGGAAGCGCCTGTCCAATCCGGTTTCTTTGCCAGGTAGTAGCGATACCGCAATTTGCGTATCGTCTGCGTACGAGGTGATCCCAAACCCGTAAGCACTAATAACTGGTGCCAAGGTTGAAACATATACATTAAAGAGAGTCGGGCTCAGGGACGACCCCTGCGGGACGCCGCATGGTAATGAAAAAATATTTGATTGAAATTTCCCCAATGCTACTATCTGGCTTCTGTCGGAGAGAAATGAATTAAGCAACTCCCAAGCTTTGCCCTCTACACCGCATTCTCTTAGACGGTCCATCAACCTTCCATGATGGACCGTGTCAAATGCGGCTGAAAGATCTAGCAAGATCAGGGCTGCCCTACCTCCCTGGTCCACTGCTGATCTAATCTCCTCTGTGGCTTTAATCAGGGCAGACTCAGTGCTATGTCCTTCTCTGAAACCGTATTGGGATGAGTCCAACACTTGGGCTTTCTTCAGGAAGGCACTGAGTTGTCTATTCATCGCCTTTTCTACCATCTTCGTGGGAAGAGGAAGGCGGGAGATTGGCCGAAAGTTATTGGGATCATGAGGGTCAAGGCTGGGCTTTTTTAAAAAGAGGTAGTATGGAAGCCATCTTCCATTGTTTAGGAAACTGTCCACCTTCGTACATACCATTAAAAATGGAAGTAAGACACAGTGCAATAGGAACAGGGGCCAGTTTGATAATTTTCAGTGGGCATGGATCTAAAGGTGAACCAGATTTAGCACCTGTTAACAGATCCAGAGTGTCCTGCACCGTCAGTGGGTTAAAATCCTTCATGGTCCCCGACGGAAAATTTGAGTGTTCCAGCTCAATAACTTCAGTCGAGGCATCCTTATTTAGGTCACAGAGGACTGAAAATATATTTTTAACCTTTGTCCGAAAGAACATGGCAATCTCTTCGCAAAGATCAGGGCTAGACTGGATGGTGGATGGCCTCAAAATGGCCAACTTGGAGACCGTATGAAAAAGCTCTCTAGAGGAGTTCTTGGCCATTTCTATTTGGGATGAGTAATATTTCTGTTTGGCCAACCGAACCGCTTGCTTATAGATTTGCAGGCTGGATTTATATAATACCTTCTCAGTATCGAGGTACCCTTTCCTCCAATTACGCTCCAGCCGTTTGCAAGTACACTTTTGCATTTTTATCTCCTCTGTGTACCATGGGGCCGGGGGAGAGCTCTTTTCGGAATGATAAATTTACGAGGGGCTAATTCTTCGCATGCATGAGAGAGCCATCTAGTGTATGAGGCTACCACTTCTTCAGTTCCCAGCGTTACATGGCCAGCTGAAGAGGTCAGGACTTCATGCAAAGTCCCCGCATCCACCCTGTTCCAGGCTCTGATTTCAATC
This sequence comes from Triturus cristatus, assembly GCF_964204655.1. Lineage (NCBI taxonomy): Eukaryota > Metazoa > Chordata > Amphibia > Caudata > Salamandridae > Triturus > Triturus cristatus. The sequence continues at coordinate 1,186,941,606 of NC_140580.1, read as the reverse complement.
TGTTCTCTAGAATCTCTGCCCTTAATCTTTTAACTCTTCAAATTGAGATCAAACAGAGCAGCAGCGTGATCAGACCAAACCAAGGGCAATAGACCCACAAAAGACAACCCTGCGTAATTAGAAAAAACACCATCCAAGGCGTGACCAGCTAGGTGAGAGGGTCCTCGAACATACTGTGTGAGCTCCGCAGAGTCCATCAATTCCAATAACCTAACTGTCTCCGGGTCATTAGGGAGTTCCAGATAGAAATTAAAATCTCCCAGGATGGTACATGAGTCACACAGAAGAGCTTCTTCCAGTAAATTCCCCAGGGAAGGGAAGAAGGAATGTCTAGCTCCTGGTGTCCTATATAGTAGAGTGTTACAACAAACAAATGATGGACGGAATGCTGACAATGCAGACATTCTCCCCCAGTCAAGAGATCTGGGTTAAATCCATCGTTCTTTTGCCCACTACACCACCCCAGTTTAAACATGGCCATATGCAAATCAGTCTTGACCCTGTGCCTCATGGGAACAGTCCAGCCCGAACTGCTAAGCCATGTCTTCCCTGGACCGGAATCAAGCATCCTAGGACCGGTTTCTGGCTATCAGCCGTCATCAGCCAGGATAGCTTGACTCCAGTGGCGTAGTGAGCACGGGTCCCACGTCTGGGAATACCCATCCCACTTAGGGCGAAAAGCGTTACAACAAACAAATGATGGACGGAATGCTGACAATGCAGACATTCTCCCCCAGTCAAGAGATCTGGGTTAAATCCATCGTTCTTTTGCCCACTACACCACCCCAGTTTAAACATGGCCATATGCAAATCAGTCTTGACCCTGTGCCTCATGGGAACAGTCCAGCCCGAACTGCTAAGCCATGTCTTCCCTGGACCGGAATCAAGCATCCTAGGACCGGTTTCTGGCTATCAGCCGTCATCAGCCAGGATAGCTTGACTCCAGTGGCGTAGTGAGCACGGGTCCCACGTCTGGGAATACCCATCCCACTTAGGGCGAAAAGCGTTACAACAAACAAATGATGGACGGAATGCTGACAATGCAGACATTCTCCCCCAGTCAAGAGATCTGGGTTAAATCCATCGTTCTTTTGCCCACTACACCACCCCAGTTTAAACATGGCCATATGCAAATCAGTCTTGACCCTGTGCCTCATGGGAACAGTCCAGCCCGAACTGCTAAGCCATGTCTTCCCTGGACCGGAATCAAGCATCCTAGGACCGGTTTCTGGCTATCAGCCGTCATCAGCCAGGATAGCTTGACTCCAGTGGCGTAGTGAGCACGGGTCCCACGTCTGGGAATACCCATCCCACTTAGGGCGAAAAGCGTTACAACAAACAAATGATGGACGGAATGCTGACAATGCAGACATTCTCCCCCAGTCAAGAGATCTGGGTTAAATCCATCGTTCTTTTGCCCACTACACCACCCCAGTTTAAACATGGCCATATGCAAATCAGTCTTGACCCTGTGCCTCATGGGAACAGTCCAGCCCGAACTGCTAAGCCATGTCTTCCCTGGACCGGAATCAAGCATCCTAGGACCGGTTTCTGGCTATCAGCCGTCATCAGCCAGGATAGCTTGACTCCAGTGGCGTAGTGAGCACGGGTCCCACGTCTGGGAATACCCATCCCACTTAGGGCGAAAAGCGTTACAACAAACAAATGATGGACGGAATGCTGACAATGCAGACATTCTCCCCCAGTCAAGAGATCTGGGTTAAATCCATCGTTCTTTTGCCCACTACACCACCCCAGTTTAAACATGGCCATATGCAAATCAGTCTTGACCCTGTGCCTCATGGGAACAGTCCAGCCCGAACTGCTAAGCCATGTCTTCCCTGGACCGGAATCAAGCATCCTAGGACCGGTTTCTGGCTATCAGCCGTCATCAGCCAGGATAGCTTGACTCCAGTGGCGTAGTGAGCACGGGTCCCACGTCTGGGAATACCCATCCCACTTAGGGCGAAAAGCGTTACAACAAACAAATGATGGACGGAATGCTGACAATGCAGACATTCTCCCCCAGTCAAGAGATCTGGGTTAAATCCATCGTTCTTTTGCCCACTACACCACCCCAGTTTAAACATGGCCATATGCAAATCAGTCTTGACCCTGTGCCTCATGGGAACAGTCCAGCCCGAACTGCTAAGCCATGTCTTCCCTGGACCGGAATCAAGCATCCTAGGACCGGTTTCTGGCTATCAGCCGTCATCAGCCAGGATAGCTTGACTCCAGTGGCGTAGTGAGCACGGGTCCCACGTCTGGGAATACCCATCCCACTTAGGGCGAAAAGCGTTACAACAAACAAATGATGGACGGAATGCTGACAATGCAGACATTCTCCCCCAGTCAAGAGATCTGGGTTAAATCCATCGTTCTTTTGCCCACTACACCACCCCAGTTTAAACATGGCCATATGCAAATCAGTCTTGACCCTGTGCCTCATGGGAACAGTCCAGCCCGAACTGCTAAGCCATGTCTTCCCTGGACCGGAATCAAGCATCCTAGGACCGGTTTCTGGCTATCAGCCGTCATCAGCCAGGATAGCTTGACTCCAGTGGCGTAGTGAGCACGGGTCCCACGTCTGGGAATACCCATCCCACTTAGGGCGAAAAGCGTTACAACAAACAAATGATGGACGGAATGCTGACAATGCAGACATTCTCCCCCAGTCAAGAGATCTGGGTTAAATCCATCGTTCTTTTGCCCACTACACCACCCCAGTTTAAACATGGCCATATGCAAATCAGTCTTGACCCTGTGCCTCATGGGAACAGTCCAGCCCGAACTGCTAAGCCATGTCTTCCCTGGACCGGAATCAAGCATCCTAGGACCGGTTTCTGGCTATCAGCCGTCATCAGCCAGGATAGCTTGACTCCAGTGGCGTAGTGAGCACGGGTTCCACGTCTGGGAATACCCATCCCACTTAGGGCGAAAAGCGTTACAACAAACAAATGATGGACGGAATGCTGACAATGCAGACATTCTCCCCCAGTCAGATAGCCAGAAACCGGTCCTAGGATGCTTGATGGATTTAACCCAGATCTCTTGACTGGGGGAGAATGTATGCATTGTCAGCATTCCGTCCATCATTTGTTTGTTGCAACGCTTTTCGCCCTAAGTGGGATGGGTATTCCCAGACGTGGGACCCGTGCTCACTACGCCACTGGAGTCAAGCTATCCTGGCTGATGACGGCTGATAGCCAGAAACCGGTCCTAGGATGCTTGATTCCGGTCCAGGGAAGACATGGCTTGGCAGTTCGGGCTGGACTGTTCCCATGAGGCACAGGGTCAAGACTGATTTGCATATGGCCATGTCTAAACTGGGGTGGTGTAGTGGGCAAAAGAACGATGGATTTAACCCAGATCTCTTGACTGGGGGAGAATGTATGCATTGTCAGCATTCCGTCCATCATTTGTTTGTTGTAACGCTTTTCGCCCTAAGTGGGATGGGTATTCCCAGACGTGGGACCCGTGCTCACTACGCCACTGGAGTCAAGCTATCCTGGCTGATGACGGCTGATAGCCAGAAACCGGTCCTAGGATGCTTGATTCCGGTCCAGGGAAGACATGGCTTGGCAGTTCGGGCTGGACTGTTCCCATGAGGCACAGGGTCAAGACTGATTTGCATATGGCCATGTCTAAACTGGGGTGGTGTAGTGGGCAAAAGAACGATGGATTTAACCCAGATCTCTTGACTGGGGGAGAATGTATGCATTGTCAGCATTCCGTCCATCATTTGTTTGTTGTAACGCTTTTCGCCCTAAGTGGGATGGGTATTCCCAGACGTGGGACCCGTGCTCACTACGCCACTGGAGTCAAGCTATCCTGGCTGATGACGGCTGATAGCCAGAAACCGGTCCTAGGATGCTTGATTCCGGTCCAGGGAAGACATGGCTTGGCAGTTCGGGCTGGACTGTTCCCATGAGGCACAGGGTCAAGACTGATTTGCATATGGCCATGTCTAAACTGGGGTGGTGTAGTGGGCAAAAGAACGATGGATTTAACCCAGATCTCTTGACTGGGGGAGAATGTATGCATCGTCAGCATTCCGTCCATCATTTGTTTGTTGTAACGCTTTTCGCCCTAAGTGGGATGGGTATTCCCAGACGTGGGACCCGTGCTCACTACGCCACTGGAGTCAAGCTATCCTGGCTGATGACGGCTGATAGCCAGAAACCGGTCCTAGGATGCTTGATTCCGGTCCAGGGAAGACATGGCTTGGCAGTTCGGGCTGGACTGTTCCCATGAGGCACAGGGTCAAGACTGATTTGCATATGGCCATGTCTAAACTGGGGTGGTGTAGTGGGCAAAAGAACGATGGATTTAACCCAGATCTCTTGACTGGGGGAGAATGTATGCATTGTCAGCATTCCGTCCATCATTTGTTTGTTGTAACGCTTTTCGCCCTAAGTGGGATGGGTATTCCCAGACGTGGGACCCGTGCTCACTACGCCACTGGAGTCAAGCTATCCTGGCTGATGACGGCTGATAGCCAGAAACCGGTCCTAGGATGCTTGATTCCGGTCCAGGGAAGACATGGCTTGGCAGTTCGGGCTGGACTGTTCCCATGAGGCACAGGGTCAAGACTGATTTGCATATGGCCATGTCTAAACTGGGGTGGTGTAGTGGGCAAAAGAACGATGGATTTAACCCAGATCTCTTGACTGGGGGAGAATGTATGCATTGTCAGCATTCCGTCCATCATTTGTTTGTTGTAACGCTATATAGTAGAGTGCCCTTGGGGGAATGATGATGTGTTAAACTAAGGTTAAAAGAAAGGGCTTCGCAAGTAGGCAAATTTACAGGTTTAAAAGTTCCATGAATGGAGTTATGGTGAATGATTGCCAGCCCGCCTCCTTTCCTATTTGGCCTGTTAAGGACCTCGCACTGGAAGCCAGGTGGAGTGGCTTTCACCAGGTCTGGTCCGGACGCCTCATCTGTCCACGTTTCCGTAATGGGGAACAACCTTTACAACGCAACTTTTACAACGCACTACCTTTACAACGCATTTTTTACAACGCATAATCCATTACAACGCATGACATTACAACGCATACCATTACAACGCATTTTTAAAAACTACCTTTACAACGCATTCCATTACAACGCATACTACCATTACAACGCATACCATTACAACGCATAATATTACACTACACTATCCAACACTTACCCTACTGTTGCACCCCCTGGAGTTAGAATAGTAATTTTTACCCCTATACTATCCAACACTTACCCTACTGATGCACCCCCTGGAGTTAGAATAGTAATTTTTACCCCTATACTATCCAACACTTACCCTACTGATGCACCCCCTGGAGTTAGAATAGTAATTTTTACCCCTATACTATCCAACACTTACCCTACTGATGCACCCCCTGGAGTTAGAATAGTAATTTTTACCCCTATACTATCCAACACTTACCCTACTGATGCACCCCCTGGAGTTAGAATAGTAATTTTTACCCCTAAACTATCCAACACTTACCCTACTGATGCACCCCCTGGAGTTAGAATAGTAATTTTTACCCCTATTCTATCCAACACTTACCCTACTGATGCACCCCCTGGAGTTAGAATAGTAATTTTTACCCCTATACTATCCAACACTTACCCTACTGATGCACCCCCTGGAGTTAGAATAGTAATTTTTACCCCTATACTATCCAACACTTACCCTACTGATGCACCCCCTGGAGTTAGAATAGTAATTTTTACCCCTATACTATCCAACACTTACCCTACTGTTGCACCCCCTGGAGTTAGAATAGTAATTTTTACCCCTATACTATCCAACACTTACCCTACTGATGCACCCCCTGGAGTTAGAATAGTAATTTTTACCCCTATACTATCCAACACTTACCCTACTGATGCACCCCCTGGAGTTAGAATAGTAATTTTTACCCCTATACTATCCAACACTTACCCTACTGATGCACCCCCTGGAGTTAGAATAGTAATTTTTACCCCTATACTATCCAACACTTACCCTACTGATGCACCCCCTGGAGTTAGAATAGTAATTTTTACCCCTATACTATCCAACACTTACCCTACTGATGCACCCCCTGGAGTTAGAATAGTAATTTTTACCCCTATACTATCCAACACTTACCCTACTGATGCACCCCCTGGAGTTAGAATAGTAATTTTTACCCCTATTCTATCCAACACTTACCCTACTGATGCACCCCCTGGAGTTAGAATAGTAATTTTTACCCCTATACTATCCAACACTTACCCTACTGATGCACCCCCTGGAGTTAGAATAGTAATTTTTACCCCTATACTATCCAACACTTACCCTACTGATGCACCCCCTGGAGTTAGAATAGTAATTTTTACCCCTATACTATCCAACACTTACCCTACTGTTGCACCCCCTGGAGTTAGAATAGTAATTTTTACCCCTACACTATCCAACACTTACCCTACTGTTGCACCCCCTGGAGTTAGAATAGTAATTTTTACCCCTATACTATCTAATACTTACCTTAAATGTAATTTAATATAATGCGTTGTAATGGTATGCGTTGTAAAGGTAGTATGCGTTGTAATGGCAATGCGTTGTAAAGGTATTTTTTAAAAATGCGTTGTAGTGTCATGCGTTGTAATGTCATGCGTTGTAATGGATTATGCGTTGTAAAAAATGCGTTGTAAGTGCATGCGTTGTAAAAGTGTGCGTTGTAACGTCATACATCCTTCCGTAATGAATGCTAACTTTATACCATTATCCTCCATCAGATTAGCGCACTCTATGCTATGTTTTACTAAAGACCTCGCATTAATCAAAATACAACTAATAGTTTTACCCATAGAGCCGGCCCGTGTATTGTGGGCCTTCTTAGTCTTAACCTGCTGGTAAAGAATGTTGGGAAGCGCCATATTGCAATTTGAGCAAGACCCAATTGACATAGAAGGCCCTGAGTCCATGGCCAAGCAGAAGCAATCAGAGTTCTTAAATGACCCTTTCAATTCCAGTAATGCCTCTCTAGAGTTGGAGTATTTTAAAATCTCACCTGATATCAACGGTCCAGGGGTTTGGGCGCTGTGCGCGACCCGAGCGCGGATGGGCGCAGACGGGCTTGCCTTGGGCGCGCCTTCGGCGTGCCAGCGGCGTGCCCGCTGCGCACACGCGCCAGCGTCTCCCTAAATAGCCAGGCATCTAAAGAACTAGCCTGCTACCCTTAGTTCTCCCAAGATGGCCGCCTCCGCCTGCCCACGAAGCACGCACACGCAGGGAATGCCTGCTCGGGAGACAGGGCACAGGTAAGAGTAAGGTGACCCAAGTGCAATCAAGAATCACAAATGTTTTTAAAATTCACAAATTGTATTAAAAAGCCCTTCAACACAAATTAAAAGCTTTAAAAATATCGGGAAGTGGTCCTCACTCCCGTGTGCAAATTCGCAAATCAAAGTGCTTAGGAAAATAAATATAGTACCAATGTAAGGGAGCCCTCACTACCGCTCTAAATCTGTGGTGCCTCTCTCCCGGCTCAAGCCTCAGGAGAAGTATCATGGTATAACGTTATGCGTGATGCCCTGCACTGTTATAATTTTGCAAATGTCGGAACTGAAGTAAGAGTCCAATCACCTTCCGCCCGCACAGAATTGCTACATTCTCTGCATGCTTTTTCACTTTTCCGTCATGGAATGGCGTTTTACAGGTTGAACGATCACGCCACATGGTTTCAGACGTTGATTTATCATGTTCACTTAGTTGCATTTTCACATGTTTTCTTCGGTGCACTTTTCATTTCTTCACCGGTACCTCGCTTGCAAAAGGCTTCAAAGCACGTTTTTTGGTTTTTCCACCACTTCAATGGGGCACTCAAGGTTCATTTCGCATTTAGATTATTTTTGTGATTATCATTATACTAGTGCTCTCTATGAGTCCAGATTTACATTCGCAGTCTCCTTTTCATTGTTTTGTAGACATAAATTGCCCCTGATGAAGGGTTCTACCCGAAATGCATTGGGTTTGATGGACTATTGGGTTTGAACCGTATTTCTTCGGAAAGGCCCACTGGAAAATCCAAATCACTGTGGTATAAAACTTTACTTCCATGTCGAACTGTTGCCTACTTATTGTATAGAAGTGGATTAACCTCCTAGTTGCAGCCTGGCTGTGCCATCGGGGGACGTTGTCCGGCAGGGTAATGCTTCTCACTCATTGAACCGTTACACTGATTGATGATATAGTGATACCCCGGTCGCACGCAAAACACAGATTCAATTGTTAAACCTCAAGACTATACCAAGGGTGTGCATGTACCTTCCTTTGGTGTCCTTCTTGGCTCATCTGTCTATGGTTGCTTTACCTCACTTTGCGGGTCCCTCTCTGTTCCTCAACCCTCTGGGATTGACTTACACTGCCTTGGGAGTTCTTCTAGGGTCCTTATCTTTCTGGCTTTGACTTACATCTCCCTGGGCTCCCACTGCGGTCTTCATCTGTCTATGGTGGCTTTACCTTAATTTGGGGGTCTCTCTCTGGTCCTCAACTCTCTGGGGTTTGCTTACACTGCCTTGGGGGCACTTCTTGGTGGCTCATCTTTCTGGGGTTGGCTTACATCTCCCTGGGCTCCCACTCCGGTCCTCATCTGTCTGTGGTTGCTTTACCTCTCTGGTCCTAAACCCTCTGGGATTGGCTTACACTGCCTTGGGGGTCCTTATCTTTCTGAGGTTGGTTTGCATCTACCCAGGGTTATTGAGTCCTCATCCACCCGAGGTTACCATACCCCCACTCTGACATCCCTTCCAGGTCCTTATCCCTCTGGGGTCAGCTTACACCACCATGGAGTACTATAGTGGGTATTCATCCCTTTGAGGTGAGCTTCCTCACACTTTGGGGCCCACTCTTCAGTCCTTATTCCTCTGGGGTTGGCTTAGACTGCCCTGGAGTCCCTCTCGGATCCTCATCTGTCTTGGGGTGCCTTACCCCAATTTGGGGGTCTCTCTTTGCTCCTCAACCCTCTGGGGTTGGCTTGCACTGCCTTGGGAATCCTCCTTGGCGCCTCATCTTTCTGGGGTTGGCTTACACCTCCCTGGAGTCCCTCTCAGATCCTCATCTGACTAGGATTGCCTTACCCACTTTGGGGGTCCCTCTCTGGTCCTCAACTCTGGGGTTAGCTTCATTGGGGGTCAGTGGGTCCTCATCCCTCTGGAGTCATCTTACATCACCTTAGGAGTCCCTCTCAGGTCCTCATCCGTTAAAGGTCAGCTTACCCCACCTTGGGGTCCCTCTTGGGTCATCGGTTCTCTGGGGTTCGCTTACACCTTTCTGTGGTCACTCTAGGACCCTCACCCATCTGGGATCGGCTCACTCTGCGTTGGGGTTACTCTTTGGGCCTCATCATCCTAGGGTTGGCTTACACTGTCTTGGGGTTCCTCTCGGGTCCTAAACCCTCTGGGGTTAGCTTTCAACACCTTGGGGTTTCTTTAAAGTTATCATCCCTGTGGGGTTACTTCATACCACGTTGGAGGTCCTGCTCGTATCCTCAAACATATGGAGTTGGCTTATCCTGTCTTGGGGTCAGTATTGGGTCCTTATCATTCTAGGATTAGCTCACCAGTTCGGTTCCCTCTCGGTCCTCATCTGTCAAGGTTTGGGTTACCTGATGTTGAGGTCACTTTAAGGTCGTTACATGTCTCACAGGACCTATATCCTTTGGGGATGGCTTCCACCATCTTGGGGTCCCGTGCAGGTCCTCATCCCTCTGGGGTTGGCTTCCACCACCTTGGGGTCCCTTGCAGGTCCTAATCTCCCTGATGTTGGCTTCCATCACCTTCGGGTCCCTCGCAGGCCCTCATCCCTCTGGGGTTGGCTTCCACCACCTTGGCACTCCTCGCAGGTCCTCTTCCCTCTGGGGTTGGCTTCCACCAGCTTGGGGTCCCTTGCAGGCCCTCATCCCTCTGGGGTCGGCTTCCACCAACTTGGGACAGCTCGCAGGTCCTCATCCCTCTGGGGTTGTGTTTCATGAGCTTGGGGTCGCTCGCAGGTCCTCATCCCTCTGGGGTTGGTTTCCACCACCTTGGGGTCGCTCGCAGGTCCTCATCCCTCTGGGGTTGTCTTCCACTTCCTTGGGATCTCTTGTGGTTCCCATCACTCTGGGTTGGCTTCCACCACATTGGGGTCCCTTGCAGGCCCTAATCTCCCTGAAGTTGGCTTCCACCACCTTGGGGCTCTTCTCAGCTCCTCATCTATCTGGGCTCAGCATACATGACCCCTCCCGAGTCCTCACCCTTTGGCATCAGTCTACCTCACTATGGCTCATTAGGGTCTCTGCCCTGTTTTCAGGAAGTGATAGATTTTCCTGTTGGAATATGTATTTTACTGTTGTGTTTGTTGCCCTCTGGCATTTATGAAAACATTTTTTTTAGCAGCCAGTCGTCCAGACTCGGGTACAAGCATCTCTACTGTGCAGATGTGCAGTATCACGGAACCCACTCAGAGGTGACTTTAGTGCAAGGAGTAGAATTCTGAGCTGTCTCACAAAAGCTCATCCAGAGGTGTGTTGGGCAGACACAGAAATAGAGAAAGCCCAACAAGTGGAGGCGAGCAGGATACATGCCTGATGCCCTGGGCTGCTGCCTCCTAATAAACCATGTATGAAGCAGGCGGGAGTGGAGTGGGTGTCTTGTGTGTGGTCTACAGTGGGGTTTTATGGTTAGCCTACAATGGGGGTCTTACGGGTGGTCTACAGTGGGGGTCTTGGGGGTAGTCTACAATGGGGGTCTTAAGGGTGGTCTACAATGGGGGTCTTATGGGTAGTCTACAGTGGGGGTCTTATGGGTGGTCTACAATGGGGGTCTTATGGGTAGTCTACAGTGGGGGTCTTATGGGTAGTCTACAATGGGGGTCTTAGGGGTGGTCTATAGTGGGGGTCTTATGGGTAGTCTACAGTGGGTGTCTTATGGGTAGTCTACAGTGAGGGTCTTACGGGTAGTCTACAGTGGGTGTCTTATGGGTGGTCTACAAAGGGTGTCTTATCGGTAGCCTACAGTGGGGATCTTATGGGTGGTCTACGGAGGGGTCTAGTGGGTAGTTTACAGTGGGGGTCTTATGGGTAGTCTACAGTGGGGGTCTATGGGTGGTCTACAGTGGGTGTCTTGTGGGTAGTCTACAGTGGGGTTTTATGGGTAGTCTACAGTGGATGTCTTATGGGTGGTCTACAGTAGATGTCTTATGGGTAGTCTACATTGGGTGTCTTATGGGTGGTCTACAGTGGGGGTCTTAGGGGTAGTCTCCAGTGGGGTTCTTGTGGGTAGCCTACAGTGGGGGTCTTGTGGGTAGTCTACAGTGGGGTTTTATGGGTGGTCTACAGTGGGGGTCTATGGGTGGTCTACAGTGGGGGTCTATGGGTGGTCTACGGTGGGTGTCTTGTGGGTGGTCTACAGTGGGTGTCTTATGGGTAGTCTCCATTGGGTGCTTGTCTATAGTCTCCAGTGGGGTTCTTGTGGGTAGTCTACAGTGGGGTTTTATAGGTAGTCTACAGTGGGGGTCTTATGGGTAGTCTACAGTGGGGTTTTATGGGTAGCCTACAATGGGGGTCTTACGGGTGGTCTACAGTGGGGGTCTTGGGGGTAGTCTACAATGGGGGTCTTATGGGTGATCTACAATGAGGGTCTTATGGGTAGTCTACAGTGGGGGTCTTATGGGTGGTCTACAATGGGGGTCTTATGGGTAGTCTACAGTGGGGGTCTTATGGGTAGTCTACAATGGGGGTCTTATGGGTGGTCTATAGTGGGGATCTTATGGGTAGTCTACAGTGGGTGTCTTATGGGTAGTCTACAGTGAGGGTCTTATGGGTAGTCTACAGTGGGTGTCTTATGGGTGGTCTACAAAGGGTGTCTTATCGGTAGCCTACAGTGGGGGTCTTATGGGTGGTCTACGGAGGGGTCTAGTGGGTAGTTTACAGTGGGGGTCTTATGGGTAGTCTACAGTGGGGGTCTATGGGTGGTCTACAGTGGGTGTCTTGTGGGTAGTCTACAGTGGGGTTTTATGGGTGGTCTACAGTGGATGTCTTATGGGTGGTCTACAGTGGATGTCTTATGGGTGGTCTACAGTGGATGTCTTATGGGTGGTCTACATTGGGTGTCTATGGGTGGTCTACAGTGGGGGTCTTAGGGGTAGTCTCCAGTGGGGTTCTTGTGGGTAGCCTACAGTGGGGTTTTATGGGTGGTCTACAGTGGGGGTCTATGGGTGGTCTACAGTGGGGGTCTATGGGTGGTCTACAGTGGGTGTCTTATGGGTAGTCTCCATTGGGTGCTTGTCTATAGTCTCCAGTGGGGTTCTTGTGGGTAGTCTACAGTGGGGTTTTATAGGTAGTCTACAGTGGGGGTCTTATGGGTAGTCTACAGTGGGGTTTTATGGGTAGCCTACAATGGGGGTCTTACGGGTGGTCTACAGTGGGGGTCTTGGGGGTAGTCTACAATGGGGGTCGTATGGGTGATCTACAATGAGGGTCTTATGGGTAGTCTACAGTGGGGGTCTTATGGGTGGTCTACAATGGGGGTCTTATGGGTAGTCTACAGTGGGGGTCTTATGGGTAGTCTACAATGGGGGTCTTATGGGTGGTCTATAGTGGGGATCTTATGGGTAGTCTACAGTGGGTGTCTTATGGGTAGTGTACAGTGAGGGTCTTATGGGTAGTCTACAGTGGGTGTCTTATGGGTGGTCTACAAAGGGTGTCTTATCGGTAGCCTACAGTGGGGGTCTTATGGGTGGTCTACGGAGGGGTCTAGTGGGTAGTTTACAGTGGGGGTCTTATGGGTAGTCTACAGTGGGGGTCTATGGGTGGTCTACAGTGGGTGTCTTGTGGGTAGTCTACAGTGGGGTTTTATGGGTGGTCTACAGTGGATGTCTTATGGGTGGTCTACAGTGGATGTCTTATGGGTGGTCTACAGTGGATGTCTTATGGGTAGTCTACATTGGGTGTCTATGGGTGGTCTACAGTGGGGGTCTTAGGGGTAGTCTCCAGTGGGGTTCTTGTGGGTAGCCTACAGTGGGGTTTTATGGGTGGTCTACAGTGGGGGTCTATGGGTGGTCTACAGTGGGGGTCTATGGGTGGTCTACGGTGGGTGTCTTGTGGGTGGTCTACAGTGGGTGTCTTATGGGTAGTCTCCATTGGGCGCTTGTCTATAGTCTCCAGTGGGGTTCTTGTGGGTAGTCTACAGTGGGGTTTTATAGGTAGTCTACAGTGGGGGTCTTATGGGTAGTCTACAGTGGGGTTTTATGGGTAGCCTACAATGGGGGTCTTACGGGTGGTCTACAGTGGGGGTCTTGGGGGTAGTCTACAATGGGGGTCTTATGGGTGATCTACAATGAGGGTCTTATGGGTAGTCTACAGTGGGGGTCTTATGGGTGGTCTACAATGGGGGTCTTATGGGTAGTCTACAGTGGGGGTCTTATGGGTAGTCTACAATGGGGGTCTTATGGGTGGTCTATAGTGGGGATCTTATGGGTAGTCTACAGTGGGTGTCTTATGGGTAGTCTACAGTGAGGGTCTTATGGGTAGTCTACAGTGGGTGTCTTATGGGTGGTCTACAAAGGGTGTCTTATCGGTAGCCTACAGTGGGGGTCTTATGGGTGGTCTACGGAGGGGTCTAGTGGGTAGTTTACAGTGGGGGTCTTATGGGTAGTCTACAGTGGGGGTCTATGGGTGGTCTACAGTGGGTGTCTTGTGGGTAGTCTACAGTGGGGTTTTATGGGTGGTCTACAGTGGATGTCTTATGGGTGGTCTACAGTGGATGTCTTATGGGTGGTCTACAGTGGATGTCTTATGGGTGGTCTACATTGGGTGTCTATGGGTGGTCTACAGTGGGGGTCTTAGGGGTAGTCTCCAGTGGGGTTCTTGTGGGTAGCCTACAGTGGGGTTTTATGGGTGGTCTACAGTGGGGGTCTATGGGTGGTCTACAGTGGGGGTCTATGGGTGGTCTACAGTGGGTGTCTTATGGGTAGTCTCCATTGGGTGCTTGTCTATAGTCTCCAGTGGGGTTCTTGTGGGTAGTCTACAGTGGGGTTTTATAGGTAGTCTACAGTGGGGGTCTTATGGGTAGTCTACAGTGGGGTTTTATGGGTAGCCTACAATGGGGGTCTTACGGGTGGTCTACAGTGGGGGTCTTGGGGGTAGTCTACAATGGGGGTCGTATGGGTGATCTACAATGAGGGTCTTATGGGTAGTCTACAGTGGGGGTCTTATGGGTGGTCTACAATGGGGGTCTTATGGGTAGTCTACAGTGGGGGTCTTATGGGTAGTCTACAATGGGGGTCTTATGGGTGGTCTATAGTGGGGATCTTATGGGTAGTCTACAGTGGGTGTCTTATGGGTAGTGTACAGTGAGGGTCTTATGGGTAGTCTACAGTGGGTGTCTTATGGGTGGTCTACAAAGGGTGTCTTATCGGTAGCCTACAGTGGGGGTCTTATGGGTGGTCTACGGAGGGGTCTAGTGGGTAGTTTACAGTGGGGGTCTTATGGGTAGTCTACAGTGGGGGTCTATGGGTGGTCTACAGTGGGTGTCTTGTGGGTAGTCTACAGTGGGGTTTTATGGGTGGTCTACAGTGGATGTCTTATGGGTGGTCTACAGTGGATGTCTTATGGGTGGTCTACAGTGGATGTCTTATGGGTAGTCTACATTGGGTGTCTATGGGTGGTCTACAGTGGGGGTCTTAGGGGTAGTCTCCAGTGGGGTTCTTGTGGGTAGCCTACAGTGGGGTTTTATGGGTGGTCTACAGTGGGGGTCTATGGGTGGTCTACAGTGGGGGTCTATGGGTGGTCTACGGTGGGTGTCTTGTGGGTGGTCTACAGTGGGTGTCTTATGGGTAGTCTCCATTGGGCGCTTGTCTATAGTCTCCAGTGGGGTTCTTGTGGGTAGTCTACAGTGGGGTTTTATAGGTAGTCTACAGTGGGGGTCTTATGGGTAGTCTACAGTGGGGTTTTATGGGTGGTCTACAGTGGGGGTCTATGGGTGGTCTACAGTGGGGGTCTATGGGTGGTCTACGGTGGGTGTCTTATGGGTAGTCTCCATTGGGTGCTTGTCTATAGTCTCCAGTGGGGTTCTTGTGGGTAGTCTACAGTGGGGGTCTTATGGGGGGTCTACGGTGGGTGTCTTGTGGGTGGTCTACAGTGGGTGTCTTATGGGTAGTCTCCATTGGGTGCTTGTCTATAGTCTCCAGTGGGGTTCTTGTGGGTAGTCTACAGTGGGGTTTTATGGGTATTGTACAGTGGGGGTCTTATGGGTGGTCTACAGTGGGAGTCTTGTGGGTGGTCTACAGTGGGGTTTTATGGGTATTGTACAGTGGGGGTCTTATGGGTGGTCTACAGTGGGTGTCTTGTGGCTGGTCTCCAGTGTGGCTGGTCTCCTGTGGGCGTCTTGTGGGTAGTATCCACTGGGTTTCTTGTGGGTGGTCCCTAGTGGGCGTCTTGTGGGTAGTCTACAGTGGGGTTTTATGGGTGGTCTCCAGTGGGTGTCTTGTTTGACATTGGGGTGACATAGAAACTACTGCGAGAAGGGAAACAAAGGAAATGAACATTAGTTTATATAACAAAAAAATAAGATATGTATTGGCAAAGCCTGTCGGTGTCACCTTTTAAATGCAATGCATGCCTTGAGGGTTTGCTAATGCTTTTTGTCAATGATGTTCTGCATAAGCAAAAATGGCTGTTTGCCAATGCTAAAGAGCACTGGCAAAAAGGTAAAAAAAACAAGCAGGGGCAAAGACACCCAGACACGCAGATGACACCCAACTCATCCTCTCCCTATCCAAGGAATCCAACACTGCCAGACACAACTTTCGAGAAGGCATGGAAGACGTCGCCAAATGGATGAAAAACAGCTGCCTACAACTAAACACCAACAAAACGGAAGTACTCTTCATGGGCCCAAACCCCAATGCTTGGACGACACCTGGTGGCCCCCCGCCCTCGGAAAATACGCCCACCCACCCCCACGGACCACGCATGCAACCTGGGAATCATCATCAACTCAGAGCTCAAAATGGACCGCCAGTTCAACTCCGTCTCGTCCTCCTACGTACGACCTTCAACTGGATCCCCCTCGAACACAGAAAGACTGTCACTCACGCCCTGGTCACCAGCAGACTCGACTACGGCAACGCACTCTATGCCGGTATGAACAAAAACCTCACCCGCAAGCTACAGAACATCCAAAACGACGCCGCAAGACTAGCCCTCAACTTGCCAAAAAGCTGCCACATCTCCCAGCACCACGCACACTCCACTGGCTCCCCATCAAAGCTAGAGTCACCTTCAAGATGCTCATCCATGCTCACAAGGCCCTCCACGACACCGGACCAGCATACCTGAACAGCCGACTCAAATTCCACGCACCCCAAAGGACCCTACGATCAGCCCAGCTCTCATACGCTGCAGTCCCCCGCACAAGAAAGACCAGATCGGGAGGCCGCTTCTTCTCCTTCCTCGCGGCCAGAGTCTGGAACGATCTTCCGCTCCGCCTCGGACAGACAACATCGCTCCTCATCTTCGCAAGAAACCTCAAAACCTGGCTCGTCGACAGTCCTTGATGGACTGGAACCTGCAAACCCCCCCTCCCAGCGCCTTGAGACCCTTATGGGTAAGTAGTCGCACTTAACAAACCCTTGATTGATAGATTGAAGCCAATAGGTCTCACCTTCGAGACTACTGCCTTTGGCTTTTCCTTTTGTTCCTGTGGAGTGGAATAACTTGGATTTTGAGAGAAATTATGTGGTGTAGGACTGTGTGGTGAGGGGTGGAATTGTGTTGCATTGAATTGTGTGGCAAGGAATTGTTGCATTGAGTGGAATTATGTGGGATGGAAGTTTGTGGAGTGCAATTATGTGGTACGGTGTGGAGCACAATTATGTGGGCTGCAATCATGTGGCATGAAGGGGAATTATTTGGGGTGACATTGTGGGGTAGAGTGGCATGGATTGGGGTTATGTGTTGTGGAATTGAATCATGTTTTGTAGAGCGGAATTATGTGGTGTGGGGTGGAATTATGTGGTGTGTAGTATTGGTGTGAAATTGTGTGGCATTGAATTGTGTAGCAAAGACTTGTGTTGCATCAAGTGGAATTTATTGGAGCGAAATTGTGTTGTGTGGAATTGTCTGGAGTTGAATAGTATGGTGTGGAACTGTGTTGCTTTGAGCGGAATTATGTTGAGTGTAATTATGTGGTGTGGAGTGGAATAATGTGGATTGGAATTATGTGGCAGGGTACAGAATGGAATTTTGTGGCGTTTTATTATGTTATATGGGGAGGAGTGGAATAATATGTTATGGGGTGGAGTTGATATATGTGGTGTGGAGTTCAAATATCCATAGTGTAATTATGTTGCATGGTGTAGATTTATGTGGAGTGGCATTGTGTAGCATGCATTGGAATTATGTGGCATGAAGTTTAATTATATTGTGTAGATTGCAATTATATGGTGTGGAGTGGAATGAAGTTACGTGTAGTTGAATTATGTCATG
The DNA here is from genome assembly GCF_964204655.1 of Triturus cristatus. NCBI lineage: Eukaryota > Metazoa > Chordata > Amphibia > Caudata > Salamandridae > Triturus > Triturus cristatus. The sequence goes on along the minus strand of NC_140580.1, from coordinate 1,186,924,123 downwards.
CTGCGCAGTGGAATTATGTGTATAGTAATTTTGTGGTATTGAGTGCGGTGGAATTATGTGGAATGGGACTGTGTGTCATGGACTGTAATTATATGGAGCGGTATTTTGTATCGTGGAGTGGCATGGAGTGTAGTGGAATTATGTGGCGTGGTGTTAAATTATGTGGAATTATGTGGTGTAGATTGGATGCATGTGGTTTATAGTGGAATAATGTGTTGTGAAATGGAACTATGTGGTTTGGTGTGGAATTATGTTGTGTGGAATTGTGTCGCATTGAATTGTGTTGCATGGAATTGAGTGGTATTATGTGGAATCATGTGGCATGATGTGAAGTGGAATCGTGTAGTGTAATTATATGGAATGGTACAGAGTTGAATTTTGTGCAGGTTAATTATTTGTTTTGGAGCTGAGTGGATATATGTGGAGTGGAATTATGTGGTATGGAGTGGATGTATGTAGCGTAGAGTGGAATTATGAACACTAAAATTATCTGGAGTCTAATTGTGTTGTGTGGATTAGTTTTATATGAATTGGAATTATGTGGCATAGAGCGGAGTGGAAATATGTTGTACTGCATTTTTTGCGTTGTAATTATGTAGTATGGAGAGGAATAATGTGGAGTGGAATTGTGTGGATTTTAATTGTGTGGCATAGAACAGTGAGATGTTGAAATGTGTTGTGTGTAGTGGAATTATGTGGTGTTGAATTGTGTGTTGTGGAATTGTTTGCCACTTAATTGTGTGGCATAGTGTTGAATTTTGTGGATTTCAATTATGTGGAATGTAATTATGTTGCATGGAGTGGGGTTGAATCATGTACAGTGGCATTGAGTGGAATGGAGGGGAATTATTTTGAGTGGACAGGAACGGGGAGGGGGTGGTAGAAGAAGAAGAAAGAGGAATAGCGTAGGAAGGGATGTATTCAAATGCAAGCTTCCCCATGCCAAAGTAAATACTGTCACCAATGTAAATATGTTAATCTAACATTTGATATCTGCACGGAAGAGGATGTGGCGTTATGGTCAAAGCTGCTGACTTTGGAGCTGGGGACCTGGTTTGAGTATCAGTACAGGCTCAACATCCTCTAACTCTGGGAAAATCACTTAATGTTCCTGTGTCTACACAAAGTGAATGTGTTCTTATGTAAAGGATTCTAACACCTTCAGGTCAAGTTTGCGGTAAATAAAAGCTGCAACAAAAACAAAAGTCAGAGGATGAGACAAAGGCATCTGATCTCCCGGCTCATCTAATTTGCTGGGTGGGAGCACACCAATGGGAGGAATGGGGGGAGGGGGAACAAGCAGACATAGACAACGGGATGGAGCAGACGACAAAGCCAGCTACGAAAGATGTACTCTGTAAAATGGCTCAACAGAAGGAAAAAATAGCGCCCAAAAGCCAAGCAGTGTAAGGACACAAGTACTTGCGCCATGCTCCAGGGGAGGGTCACATGCAAGATGAGGGAAGTGTTGACCGCAGAAGCTACCAGCAGGAAGCACACAATCGAGAGTGGCTTGGAAGCCCACCAATGGTGTGTAACGGGAGGGCTCCAAGCCCACTAACAGTAAAAAACATGTCTCAAAGAGACAGCGCATGGGCTGTCTACTCGAGGCCTAACAATGAAAAAAGTGCAATGATGTGTACACGCACAGGTGTCATCAAGCATAGCGGGAAGCAACACCGGAAGGAAGTACATGCAAAAGGCATACGCAGGAGGAGTGGGGAGAAGTGCAAGGGAGAAACAAGCATTGGCATTCAAGTGGGTGAAACAAGGATCTAAAAACTTGGTACGATGATACACAAGCCAAGAACGTTTAAAAAGGATGTGGTCCAAGACAGTCCTATATTCCATTGTTACATGGGGGGCAAAGACGCTGTTTGGTTGAAATGCCTCTCCACGCTCCCACAGCAGCGACAGTTGGAGCCTACCAGCCTACCAGCTCTCAGCCTGACTACAGCGCTTCGGATGGGACGACTTGTAGCCTTAACAGGTATACTTGCATCTTACCCATTGTTGCCATAGTTACAATGAAGTGATAACTTTTCAGGGAGGTGCAGTGCAGTTTATCAAGTGTGAAACTTATAGAAGGAATTAGTCTTTTTAGAGTACACTTTGGTGTTCCCAGTCAAGCTGCTCTTTCCGAGCCAAGGGGTGAGACACACGGTCAAAGGCCGTTGAGTAGGCGATAAAAGCGGCGTAGATAATGGGTTAATTCTTCTGTTTCACCTATTTATAGAGGATTGATTGGACCGTCGTGCTTTTCCATTAAGTTCTAAGGCCTGATTGCTTGGCGGTGAAGCAGCCTGTCTTCGGCCAGTTTGAGAGATGCTTGAGGGGGTCTTTGCACGCATCCCGCCCACGTCCTCCAGAGGAGCAGTCTGCCGACAGCTCTGGAGCGGGGGCGTAGCTTCAGGGGGGTGTTTGGGATGTTACACCCTCTGAAAAATGTGTTCTGTAGTAAGTAGTTGGGTACAAGGGCTTTCAGTCAGGTGTGATGAAGTGTCAGAGTTCACCTGGAATTTGTACATGCCCACCCTGACAAAAAACACACGCACTCTCTCTCGCCTCCATTTTTAAGGAGTTAAAAAATGTTGAGTAATCTGGAGCTCCTTCCTCTCCCCCAGTCCTGTTATCTTCAGCCTGGTAATATCCCTGCATCCCTGGCACTGCAGTCAGGGATGCAGGGATATTAGTTCACGTAGGAGCACTACACGTAGCTACGTGAAGTGCACTTCGCGAAATACGCGTAGCACTACGCGAACTGCGTAGTACGCTGTGCGCGATGATTGCACAGTTCTGGATGCTTGTCCACACTGTGCAATCATTGAAAACGGCATCTTGCACAGTGCGAGCTGTCGTTTTCTGCTGCCCGAGTAGATTTTTACTCGAGCGGCAGCTTTCTCAACGCGGACTGGTAGTTTATCATCGCGAGCGGTCGCAAGCATACGCGACCACTCGCAATGAGAAAACTGACCTCCCCGAATCTCGCCGGGAGGTTTATTTTCAACGCTCCCGATCAGCAACTTGATGTTGCTGATCGCGAATGAGGAAAAAGTCTCGCCGGGATGTCATTTTGCTCGCTCGCGGTCGCCAACTTGACGTTGAGGACCGCAACCCAGCAAAAAATGCCAACTACGCTACGCTGCCTGATTTTGCACTGTGCTACGTGCAATTTGCGTAGCGCGAAGTAGCACAAACTACCCAAACCTTGTGAGCGTAGCGTAGTTGTCAGCCCAGGGTTACCAGGTTGCAGATAACCGGAAAACACCGGCTCAAAACTGATGTAGAGATACTATATCCATCCATCCATCCGTCCGTGCACCCATCCATCCATCCATCCGTCCGTCCGTCCATCCATCCATCCATCCATCCGTCCGTTCGTTCGTCCGTCCGTCCATCCATCCATCCATCCGTCCGTCCGTCCGTCCGTCCATCCATCCATCCATCCATCCATCCATCCATCCGTCCATCCATCCATCCATCCATCCGTCCGTCCGTCCATCCATCCATCCATCCATCCGTCCATCCATCCATCCGTCCATCCATCCATCCATCCATATGTGCTCTGAGCCAGTAACCGGTTTAAAGACCTCTTTCAAGGGACCCGTGTTTCGCTCCCAAATAACTTGTTCATTTTAAAGGCATCCGGTAGCTCCAGAAGTTCAATTCATTTCCTTTAGTTGCACCATGCTTTGCTTTCCACACCCAGGAATGCTGCCTTCATGATGTGCATTCTGCATTCTATTCCACCAAAGACCTGCCTTTTGGTATCTTCATCTTTTTGTAAATACAGGCTCAGTGGCCTCAGACTTCCTTTTGTTGCAGAGCTCCGCCCTCTAGTGACGGGACAAGGAACTACACCACTCCTCCTCTCTTCTGGCAGGAAGCTATTGAGAAACAATGAAGCTGCAATGTTTATATAAAGACCCTCTGGAAACTGATTTTGAAATGAATCAACCTTTGGTGTGTGACAAAGCATGTTTTATAATGCACCAGGTGGGACTGTGGCTCCAAACCAATCTATATGTGAAGGTCTACAAAATTCATGATAAAATTCTGTGAACATATCGTCATGCCGAATATATTAATGTGGCTGTATATTTTACCAGCCAGTGGCCTTTGGCCTCGAACGTTACCCCCATACAGTGGCCTTTTCATCCTCTTACTGGCCACTGCACATCCCGAGATCTCGGTCACACAGCGACCACTAGCATGTAAGGCGGCTGACCGTCTGCAAAGGACCCCACTGACATTAAAAGGCACTGAGGTTTGTCTGGACAGTGGGTGGGGCGGTGCGTCAGGGACCTCCCACCCATGAGACCCGCAGACAATCCAGCAGCCATGATCGGGCCCAGGGTCCTTTGTGAGACCCCCGTGCCCCAGGAGCTGTCAGCTGTGCAAGGAAAGCCAGGGTTCACCGCAGGGGGCGCCCCCTCACTGAGCCTACGCTGAGGGAATGAAGCCGCCGTCACTGAGCAGCAGGCGGCACCATCACGACCCCTGTTTGCCATTTTGTGGCGTCCCCCACCCTTACTACGCAGGCCCGGCTCCAGGAATTTTGGTGGGCCAAAGTTGCATTTGGGTGGCCACTGCGGGACCAATTTGTCGTTTCCTGTGGTAGCCTACAAGGCCTAGATTACATCACCCCTACAAACAGTCATGATGATACAGCCGATAGATTCTGTGTGGATACAGAGCACGTGGAGAGTTATGTGAAAGTAAGAGAAAACCCTCAAATTTCAACAGGGCAGGCTTCAACACAAGTACTTCCAGGGTCGATTATCTACTTTTCTACCATCCCTCTCCTGTGCCCCTTCTCTCACAGCTGACCTTGGGCACCAGCCCCATATCAGCCCCATCCAGCTCCACTTTCATTATTCCCGTAAACAACATTAGTAAAATCACCTTCAAACTTAAAACATTGACTATAGCAGTAAATATAATTAGCACGCACTTTAAAATATGTTCCACAGTTGCCCTAATGACCTGACTGCTAATTTAATAAAAACAGAAAGGCCATGACAGGGCCGGGTTTAGCGCTGATGCGAAAGTCTTTTTTGGTGCCCTACCACTGACCTCTTTCTCCGCAGATACCATTACTACCACCCTCCAACAGGGCCCCTCATCACTCCGTAGCATCTCCCCCCTCAGACTCCCTCACTACCACTCTCATCCCTCCATAGCACCCCCCCAGGACCTCCTCCTCAGATTCCCTCACTGCCACCCTCCAACACTGCCCCTCATCGCTCCCTAGCTCCCTCCTCCCCCCCATGACCTCCTCCTCGGATTCCCACACTGCCACCCTCCACCAGTGTCCCTCATCTCTCCCTAGCTCCCTCCTCCCCCCCATGACCTCCTCCTCGGATTCCCTCACTGCCACCCTCCACCAGTGCCCCTCATCTCTGTAGCCCCTCCCCCTCATGACCTCCTCCTCAGATTCCCTCACTGCCACCCTCCACCAGTGCCCCTCATCGCTCCGTAGCCCCTCTCTCATAAGTATTTCATTTGTTGTGTAGCGCTACTCATATCAGTGTAGTGTGTGTCAGTACTTTACACCACACACACATTATACAGAGACAATGAATCATACAAGTATGTAAATCAGCCTACAGGGAATGTCAATAAGCCAATGAGGATTACACGGTGTATGAATCACGTCATCCATAAGGGTGGGCAGTATATTTTAAGAGGGTTTGCGCTGGGGAAGCAGAAACTCAGGATTCAAAGCATATCTAGGGGTTAGGGGTTGGCTTTACTGATAAAAACGTATATCTGCCTAAACATACTCATTTTAGCAACATTAAAATAACGAAAGACTGGGAAAGTTCTAAATATATAACACAAAACAAAGTGAAATTCTAACTACACCATTCATGTTTGTCTGCAGCTCTATGATGACAGTTCATTGGTCACTGTCCTATGTTAGGAACATAACTTCTGAACTGCAAGTAAAACAAGAATCTCTGTGACAGCGGCAGTAACCCACTGAGCTATCCACATAAAATACAGTTTATCTGCATTTCAAAACTACCAACAAAGGATTGATGTCCAGCAGGATCATTCATCACCAGTTATCTGGACATTTGTATTGTTGTCTTGCATCCCTGATAAAAACGATTTAAATGAAGCATACCAAAGTATGTGCCTTGCTGGGCCTGTGCAGTTTTTCAAAATAAGACCAAATAGTAACACATTCTCTTACCTACTCAGATAGTCAAACTTTGTGTCACAGCCTGGTGTGATGAGCAGCTGCAGGAGTCAGTAAAGGTGAAACAGAATAAACAAACTTCTTTTCTCCAGTGTTGAAATAGAAAAGGAAATATCCTTGCAGCAGCAGGACAGTAGGCAAAAGTTACTCTGTGCCAAATAAAGAATTGTTCCCCTTGCCATGCCCGTATTGTACCTGCAGTACAAAGCCCACCTTTCTAAACGGAGTTACGTGATTGGGTCGGGGCTTTTTCTCACAGCCATCCCCAATTACGTAACTCCCAGAACAGGAAGAAACACACCGTTCGGAGGTACGTTTTAAAGTATACTACCCGTTCTCTATTGGCCTTCGTGCAGTCACTGTGAGGGCAAGGCTCATGTTTTCTAGAACCGGGCCTGTTACTACGTCTGGCTTGACAGTGCGGCTGTCGCCAGACAATGATGTGAGCATCACTCGGAGAGGGGCTCTGGCTCCGCCCACAAATTGGGAATCGAGTGTACATGTTTTGATTGGGCAGACGTTGTGTGCCTCCACATAAAAGTGCTTGCCCTCCACACAGCTGCGATCATTTTGTTTATTCATCCAGCTGCCTGAGCTTGAACTTTCAGGGGCACACACATGACATTGTAATGCTATGAAAGTGTCTTAGATAACTAGACAATTGATGGCGTTTCTCTCTGGCAGCAGCACAGACGGGAGGAGGGCAGTCATTAACATACATGGATTTTTAGGTCTGGCTTGACAGTGCATTCATAAGAGCGACCTATTGTTATTGCCAATGCTTCTTCTGAAGCCTGCTGCAGGTGCTCGGCACTGCTCCCTGCCAGTGCAGGAGAGTCTGGTGTAACCCGCACCCATAGTGCACTGTAGTCGCTGCCGCCTCAGACTGAGCTCTGGGGAGACTGACGGCTGATGGCAGCCGAGTAACAATAGTGTTGAGGCTTCTCCAGAGTCACATGCTTTGCACGATTCCCCCACTTGTTACTTGGGTCTGGAAATGTTCCCTGTATTTCTAAAACTTAGTCTAGCCCTTGCCGGGACATTTTCAGTTGTTGTGACATTATAAACGTACTTGGAGCCTTTCGTCAGCTCTCTTCAACCACTGGTCTTTTATTGCGTCATTCACCTTTTCTTCCACCCACTACAGCACGGGGCAGTGGGTCAGCACACTTCAGCCATTGGCTAACTTCACAGTGAGTGGCAGTATTTTTCCCTTTCACAAGGTGCACATCCACACACAAAAAATAGTTGCCTTCGGTGCCAGGGACTACTGTAGCAATGTGTGCTGTTGAGACTAAAAATTATTTGGCTTTTAGGCAATTAAAAAAAAAATATTGGTGAGGTCCGGAAAGCTCCCATGACCCAAAGTTTTAGAAGAGGGATAAAAAAACAAGCACTGTCAAAGCCAAAAGTCTGACAGCCATGGCCAGGCTGGTTGGCTTTGCCAGTGCTGGTTTCTTTTGCTTGTCAGTGATAGGAGGAGTTGTGATGGCTCACCGAAACACGGGGCATGAGCCCAGAATGCCCCAGGACAGAGTCATCATCTTCAGATTCAGTTCCACCCCATTGGGTCCAGAAGCAAGGAAAGCCTACGGGTTGAATACAATAGTGAAACGACACAATTTCTTTTTGAGGCTGATATGGTCTCCTGGCCTTTCACCCCATAGGAAAATCCCTCAAAGGGGGCCTTCACGCCCCCATGTGTAACAACTCCTTTAGTTGGCACCATGTTTGAGTGACTGGTTTCCTCCATGAGTGCACCGTAACTGCAGCACAGGGTGGAGCGCCCCCTTCAAGGTGTGTGTGTGTTAATCACATGTCAGAGTGCACGTGTGTTGTGTGTAAGGGGTCCTCTCCGAGTCTAGTGACTGCAGCACAGGGTGGAGCACCCCCGTCAGGGAGTGTTTGTGAATCACCCTGGCAGAAGAACAATACCAGGACAGCTGAAAGCTGATCCTGAGGAATGTAAGAAGGAACCACTGTCAGAAGTCGCAGCATTCACTCTCTGGCAGAAAAGCAAAACAGAGACAGCTAATCCTAAGGAATGTAAGAAGGAGCCGCTGTCAGCTCTCCAAACATTCTTTCTCTGGCAGAAGAACAACGACGGGACAACTGATAGCTCATCCTGAGGAAAGTAAGAAGAAGCCACTGTCAACTGTCGCAGCATTCCCTCTCTGGCAGAAGAACACCACCAGGACAGCTGTCAGCGGATCCTGAGGAATGTAAGAAGGAGCCGCTGTCAGCTGCCCCAGCATTCCCTCCCTGGCAGAAGCACGACGACGGGACTGCTGTCAGCTCATCCTGAGGAATGTAAGAAGGAGCCACTGTCAGCTGTCCCAGCATTCCCTCTCTGGCAAACAACGTCGCAGGGACAGCTGTCAGCTGATCCTGAGGAATGTAAGAAGGACCCGCTGTCAGCTGTCCCAGCATTCCCTCTCTGGCAGAAGAACAACACCAGGACAGCTGTCAGCTCATCCTGAGGAATGTAAGAAGGACCCGCTGTCAGCTGTCCCAGCATTCCCTCTCTGGCAAAAGAACACTACCAGGACAGCTGTCAGCGGATCCTGAGGAATGTAAGAAGGAGCCGCTGTCAGCTGCCCCAGAATTCCCTCCCTGGCAGAAGAACGACGAGGGGACTGCTGTCAGCTCATCCTGAGGAATGTAAGAAGGAGCCACTGTCAGCTGTCCCAGCATTCCCTCTCTGGCAAAAGAACACCACTAGGTCAGCTGATCCTGAGGAATGTAAGAAGGAACCGCTGTCAGCTGTCCCAGCATTCCCTATCTGGCAGAAGAACAACGACGGGACTGCTGTCAGCTGATCCTGAGGAATGTAAGAAGGACCAGCTGTCAGCTGTCCCAGCATTCCTTCTCTGGCATAAGACAAACAAAGGGACTGCTGTCAGCTGATCCTGAGGAATGTAAGAAGGAGCCGATGTCAGCTGTCCCAGCATTCCCTCCCTGGCAGAAGAACAACGACGGGACAGCCGTCAGCTGATTCTAAGGAATGTAAGAAGGAGCCGCTGTCAGCTGTCCCAGCATTCCCTCCCTGGCAGAAGAACGATGACGGGACTGCTGTCAGCTCATCCTGAGGAATGTAAGAAGGAGCCGCTGTCAGCTGTCCCAGCATTCCCTCTCTAGCAGAAGAACAACACCGGGACAGCTGTCAGCTGATCCTGAGGAATGTAAGAAGGACCCGCTGTCTGCTGTCCCAGCATTCCTCCTCTGGCAGAAGAACAACAACGGGACAGCTAATCCCATGTCCCACTAGCATTAGGGATGTCAGAGAAACATATATGCACAAGGCCACTGTCAAGGTGTAACCACAGTAGTCTTTCTACCATGCCTACAACAAAAGTGACAGCGAAGGAGCTCTTGTTTTTGGGGCCTCAGCTGCACAACAACAGCTGGGGCAGACCAACGAGACACTGAGAAGAAAGAGACTGGTGCGGAGTGATGTGGGTGGCCATGTCCTCACCTAATGGCCACTGCGCATAACCAAAGGCTGTATGCAATGGGATCAGGGGCATGGAGACCGGGCTTACGGCCATGTCCTAAGTGGCACACACCCTACGCCTGCGCCCATTGCAAAAGGACAAAGAACATCCTGTGCAGCTGGTTAGGTGGCCCAAAGATTGAGTTCAGGCATTGGCCATGCTCTGCACCCAGGGGCAGCGCAGTGGGTTCGGAGATGCCGGCCAGCTAGGAGTGTGATGGTAGAAGCTATGCCCTGCACTCAAACCTGAGGGCTCAGAGGCAGAGGGCACTGCTGAACGTCATGCCCTGCTTGAGTGCACACACTGCAGCGTCGAAGGCTTGGGAGAGAGTGTTAGAGTCGTGCAGCGACTTTTATTGGCACATTTCAACAGGCTTTTAATTGGGTCCCCAGAAAATGCACTACAAGTGTGCTGTGTTCGTTGAATTGTGCTGTTAGGTGATTTGTATTTACCTTAACTAGACCCAAGGATTTTAGGTGCATATATAGACTTCTAGTGGTAGTCAGTGTTAATACAAGCACATTCTCTGTCAAGAAATTCTGTGTTTGTGAATATTAAGGCAGAGCTCGGAGCTGCCCTCATCTCACCTCTTTGAAAGAGTCTGTCTGTCATGTTTACCGGCCCAAAGCCTGGGTCCGGGACGGTCAGAAGGAGGGTGAGATATGCATCGCTCCCAAGAAACGTCACACTGCAAAGACCTGTATTCACCGAGTGCAACAATCAGCCCAGATCTGGAGCACAGCCCGAAAACAGGGCACAGCATGTGGAGTTTGGCACCTTCTGCACCAAACCTGCGTGCTCCAGTATTAACCGGGCATTTATCCCCCAATAAATTCTAGTCTGAATAAATATATGTGGGGGAAATTGTGCACGAGGAGTGACTGAGTGTCTGAACATACAAAACTGCCTCTGGCCAAGACCTCTACACAAGATTAAACTCTGGCGAGAAGTTTAAGAACAAATAAAGTGACAGCGCAGAGCTGAGCAGCCATACTTCCAAGACATCCGGGATACTTTGATTCTTGGGGAACACAGACCTGCTGCTGGGAAGGGCCCCGGCGCCCCGCTCCCCGGGCCAGTACTCACTTTGAGTGCTGGTCATACATGATGGGCAGAGCCTCAGTGCCCCGCTCCCTGGGCTAGTGCTCACTTTGGGTGCTTGCCAAACATGATTAGCAGAGCCCCGGCGCCCCGCTCCCCAGGCCAGCACTCACTTTCTGTGCTTGTCATACATGATGGGCAGAGCCCCGGCGCCCCATGGCCAGTACTCACTTTCGGTGTTTGTCACACATGATGGGCAGAGCCCCAGCACCCCGCTCTGCGGCCAGTACTCACTTTCGGTGTTTGTCACACATGATGGACAGAGCCCCGGCTCACTTTCGGTGTTTGTCACACATGCTGGGCAGAGCCCCGGCATCCCGCTCCCCGGGCCAGCACTCACTTTGGGTGCTGGTCATACATGGTGGGCAGAGCCCCGGCGCCCCGCTCTGTGGCCAGTACTCACTGTGGGTGTTTGTCACACATGATGGGCAGAGTCCCTGCGCCCCGCTCCCCGGGCCAGCACTCACTTTCAGTGCTTGTCATTCATGATGGGCAGAGCCCCGGCGCCCCGCTCCACGGCCAGTACCCACTTTCGGTGTTTGTAACACATGATGGGCAGAGCCCCAGCACCCCGCTCTACGGCCAGTACTCACTTTGGGTGTTTGTCACACATGATGGGCAGAGCCCTAATGCCCCGCTCCGGGGCAGTTACTCACCTTGGGTGCTTGTCATACATGAAATGAAATGAAACAGAGACTTGTAGAGCACGAAACATTCACAAGAGGGTGTCAAGGGCAGAGCCCCGGTGCCCCACTCCGCGGCCAGTACTCACTTTCGGTGCTTGTCATACATGATGGGCAGAGCCCCAGCACCCCGCTCTGTGGCCAGTACTCACTTTCGGTGTTTGTCACACATGATGGGCAGAACCCTAATGCCCCGCTCTGGGGCAGTTACTCACCTTGGGTGCATGTCATACATGATGGGCAGAGCCCCAGCGGAGTACTCGCACTTTTATCCTGCATTTTATATTCATGTATTTATTCATGCTTATTGCAAGATGGTAGAACTGTACTATCCTTTTATATTCACTGTACTGCTAATCATATATCTCTGCTACTGTCTAATGGTTGTTGCAGCTCATATATTTTACATGAAAATAACAACTGTTCAATAAATCCTTAATGAAACGCCCAGACTGTTTATTCTGTGTATCTCTGAGACAAACTAAGTGAGCACGAGTGACTGAGCAAAAAGTAGTACATTGTTTCCACGATTCTGAGGGATCAGGGCTGTCATGTTCTAAGGTTTTCCAGAATCTATTCTCTCCCCGATAAGAGGAGACACTGGTGGCACTGTGAGCTAGCTAATGCAGACAGGCTAACATTCTCGGTGGGGATGCACGGAACCAGTCTGCCACCAATCCCACAGTTTATGTTATCCAAACGCGCAGGTCCTGCATGGGTACTATAGGAACTACATGACAACTTTGGGTGCTTGTCATACATGATGGGCAGAGCCCCAGCACCCTGCTCCCCGGGCCAGTACATACTTTGGGCACTTGTCATCATACGTGATGGGCAGAGCCACGGCACCCCGCTCAGCGGCCAGTACTCGCTTGGGCGTGTGCCATACATGATGGGCAGACCACCGGCACGCCGCTCAATGGCCAGTACTCAGTTTGGGTGCTTGTCATACATGATGGGCAGAGCCCCAGCGCCCCGCTCTGCGGCCAGTACTCACTTTGGGTGCTTGTCATACATGATGGGCAGAAACTCATCCACCGGCAGCATCCTGGACAGAGGTTCTGCGTTGAGCAGCTTCTGGGCTCCCTGCTGTGAGATGACGTAGGCTAACGTCCAATAGGAGTAGTCTGCGATGACCAGGTGACGCACTGCCTCCACTGGGGTCTCTGGCTCTGTTGTCACCTGCTTCCGTCCCAGGTAGCTGCAGAGGGCAGAGGAAGGGTGATAGATAAACAACACTCACAAGGCCCTCGTAGCTCTAGGCATTGAAACACTGGTGCTGGTGACGCAACACAGAACTGTGGAACCTATGAAAGGGTCCCTGAAACCCAGGGAGGGCTAACCCAGGGCAGCCCCAACCATTGACCCCTGAACCGGCATCTCACTGTCAAGACTGCAAAACCATTCTAAGAGGCAGACACTAAGGCATTACAGTTAAAGCTCCCAGTTTTCTGTTTTATTATGATTTTTACAGATAATTACAGACAGAAAACGATGCGTTTCCTGTAAGTATTTTTATAAGAGGAAAAATGCTGAAATTGTGCTTCTTGCAAGAGACTCTTCAGGAATTCTAGGCAAAGGAAGAGCAAATAGACAGCATGGGGAGTTATAAAACAGGCTATTCCCTTAAATACAGGCATATTTTAACATATATTTGTAGTATTATGCTTATATGTACAGGTGGGTGGAGTGTTTTGTTATATGTGGTGGCTTAATTTGCTAAAACGCAACAAGAACCCACGTTTGAGTGCACGTCTAAGAGTTAAATAAATGTGGCAATCTACCATTTTACGACTCTATTTATTCTGAAAACACAAAATAAATACCAATAAGCCCAAAAAATAAATATGGATAAATACAGATGGAAATGTTAAAACAAAAAAACCAATTACCATAAAACCGAGAGCCCTAATCATAATGCAGACTGAGGGAAATTGACTCACTGTATCCAGACTCGGAGCCTGACCTCCACTCACTGCAATGGTTGAGCAGTGAAAGAAGACACAACTGAAGGACCCTGACCTTCCTTCCCCAACAGAGAGGAGACAAGGTCACTTACCTCAGACATCAGGACCCCAGAAACCCTTTTCCTGACAGAGACAAGATGGGGTGATATCCCTACCCAACCCAACAGAGACAGAGCATGCCTCTTACATCAGAGTGTAGCACAGGGACAGGTGACGCCCTGAACCAGCCGTGCCTGAACTTTTAGACTGACAGAGATAGAGCAAGGTCTGTTAGCTCTGACTCACAGCCCTGACAGAGGAAGACATGGGGTCATATTTACAAAGAGCTAGAGCCACAGCAGCGTAATTTCCTTTTACACAGCAGCAACGCAATCACACTGCTCCATATTTACAAATAGACACATTGGGTCTAATGCGTCAGTTTGTAGAGATGTGCGTCACATTATACCTGCATCAGGTATAATGTATGCAGGGTAGGCGTTTCCACGTTAAAAGCCAAGTAGAACTGATGCAGTGAAATTTACAGTTTTTCACTGCGTCACTCTACGACTTGTCTACGTCAAAATTCCTACGCCGTCTCAAACCAGGCGAAAGGATTGATGCACGGGTTTTAACATGGGACTCGTCTTTGTGTCCTGACACATTGCTGAAGTTGCGTCAGTCCTACGATCAACTCCAGCAATGCGTCACTTTAGCGGCAAAAGATGCGTCAGAATTTCTGCCGCATTCATGAATCTTTGCGCCCTGGAGCACTGTATTGTAAATACAGCGCATCCATGGTGTCATTAGGGCATTTGTGGCAGATGCAAGAAATCTGAGGCATCGATGCCGATGCGTCAGTTCTTGTAAATACACCCCATGGTTTGTTGCCACAGATGTAGGGGCTGAAGTGAGTGGACGAGGAGTAGGGCGGGGTGCTCATCGCTACCAGAGAACCCACACCTACTCTTGAAACTGTGGTCTCAGTGCTTTAGAAGCTTCTCTGATTCCAGCCTCCTTACATGGTCTAGGGCAGGCAACATAGAACACCAAAGGAAAGAATGTAAACTCCATCTTGGATTAGGAAACTATCAACAAACACTGGTAATGTGACCATCTAGGACGGGAATAGATCTAAGGCTTTCAATGCTTTCTACTAAGAAACAATCGCACTTTCTCAATGTTAAAGCAAACACAAGGAGATGATGGACGGAGCGCTGAAACTTTTCAGACACTCACCCCCAGCCACAGATCTGGTTTGAGTCCATCATCGTTCTTTAGCTCGCGGATTCAACCCAGATCTGTGACTGGGGGTGAGTGTCTGAAAAGTTTCAGCGCTCCGTCCATCATCGCCTTGTGTTTGCTTTGTTCGCCCTAAGTTGGCAGGGTATGCCCAGGGGTGGATCCCTTTCTCACTTTGCCACAGGATTCAAGCTAGCCTGGCTGATTAGGGGTGTTACCCAGAAACCGGTCCCAGCACGCATGTTTCTGGTCCAGAGAGGACATGGCTTGGCAGTTTGGACTTGACTGTTCCCAAGAGGTACAGGGTCAAGACTGATTTGCATATAGCTGGGTCTGAAATGAGGTGGCGAAGTGACGATGTTGGATTCAACCCAGATCTGTGACTGGGGGTGAGTGTCTGAAAAGTTTCAGCGCTCCTTCCATCATCTCCTTGTGTTTACTTTCTCAAGTTTACCAATGTGAGAAGAACCACCTCCTGGTTAACACTGTTCAATCCATCCAGCCTGGAGCCTTGCACTGCCTGTGGAACCCGCTGCAGAGGGGGAAATCTCTTCACCGACGTTGTCACTGAAGCTCCGAAGCAGCCTGGGGGACGATCACGACGACCAAAAGCAGGCTGCCTTTCCATCTGGAGCAGTGTAATTTACTGCCCACTCCAAATGTGCTCAACAAGTGTTTTAACTGTATTAATCTGTCCGCATTTTATTAATCAATCAATAGTAAGTGGCAATATATTCACTTTAGTGAGAGGCA
The DNA here is from genome assembly GCF_964204655.1 of Triturus cristatus. Classification (NCBI taxonomy): domain Eukaryota; kingdom Metazoa; phylum Chordata; class Amphibia; order Caudata; family Salamandridae; genus Triturus; species Triturus cristatus. The sequence goes on along the minus strand of NC_140580.1, from coordinate 1,186,908,696 downwards.
CCATATATTTAGTTGAATTATACTAAATGTACCCACTCATCTTGAAATAAGATGTATGCTCTTTTCAAACTGTATTTGATATAATCATTTATGTTAACTGAATCCATTTAGTACCTGTTTTGAGCCTAATGTTGTCCTAACTTGTAACTAGGCCTTAGTGGATGGTAGACAATGTTTACCACAAAACCTTTTCCCGGCAGGGAATTACAACGCGGTCATTACAACGACCGCGTTGTAATTCCACATACTATTACTCCGCAAGTCGGAACAACGATAGCTGAGGGGGGAGAAGGGGTTGGATTTGAAATCCAACACCTTCCCTATGTCCGCACAGACTGGAGCTGGAATAGTAAATTATACTATTCCAACATCCAGCGCCCCCCCTCCGCAAGTCATTGTTACGACTTACGGGGTAATGGTATGCGGAATTACAACGCGGTCGTTGTAAAGACCGCGTTGTAATTCCCTGCGGGGAAAAAGACTGCGTGATAACGAGGTATATTCTTAGTGGCCATGTTACGATTGATAAAATGTTTTGCAAGTGTTTTGTTTTCTCACCTCTGCAGGTTCACTTTATTAGACGTGGGGGGGGGGGGGGGGTGGGGGAAGACTGATCTTCTTAATTAAAATGTGGCCTCATTTATAGAGACAGAGACTGTGGGAGAAACCATCCTGGACCAGGGAGACCGGACGACTGTTACATCCAAGGTTGCCCAGACGATTGCTTAATTGTTGGAAGCTGGGAAACTAGGAGGTGTACCTGCTCCCGAGAACACTGCCTTCTCATTGGTTCATTGGGTGAAAAGTGTAAGAAGCTTTCTAGAATCTTCTTTCATTCTTTAATTGTGTGCTCTTTAGACTAGCAGATCAGACCCTTGCCTGATTTTTGCTGGGAGAAGACCTCTTCACGACTTTGCTGATTTCCCGACCACAGGGTTTAGCTTCATGCTTGAATACTCACACTCTTTCCAATGAACCTTTATTCTGGTTCATCGGATGCTGACGCCTTCCTCACAGAATTCCCTCATACCACTTTCGATACTATGCTTAGAATAGGGAAGTTCCTTTATGCAACCTGCTTGGGTGATTTTTTGTTTTCTGTATGTAGTACTACTTAGTATTTTCTTTCTCATAATATATAAAAACATACCGCATGATCATTTAAATATGTAAGCTCGTACAATATATTTTCTTCAGTTTTGCTAACTGATATAACCTGGATTAAATTGTTAATAAAACCCTTAAGGGTTGGACACCATTCTCTCGGTTGTTCTTGTGGAGCCACACTGGGTTCCCTCGACTTGGAATGTATTGCTCATGTTACCTCCATTCTTACACTTCAAGTCGACGATCAGAGGTCCATGCTACCGCTCATGGATAATATTTGATGATTCAACTAAGAGATTGAGATTCAAGAAACCCTAATCCTTCACGTCCATAGATGTGTGTCCGAGAGGCCAGTCCACTGTCCACCGTGAGTTAGGATCCCAGTTGTAACAACGCTCCTCCTCATGAACAGGACCATTGCCCCAAGCATAGGACCCCTCTACATAGATAGAACTACCAGCCTCCAGAAAGACAATCCATCGTCCCCTGAATAGGAGTTCCTGCTTTATGGACAAGTCCCACAGTGCAATGAATTGAACCCTTCTGCACCATGGGGCGCACTCGTAGACCCGCTGCATGGACAGGACCACCACGCAATGAATTGAACGTTTCTGCACCATGGGCCGCACTCCTAGACCGGTTGCATGGACAGGACCACCGCGCAATGAATGGAACCCTTCTACACCATAGACAGCACTCGCAGACCCGTTGCATGAACAGGACCACGGTGCAATGAATGGAACTCTTCTACACCATAGACAGCACTCGCAGACCCGTTGCATGAACAGGACCACCGTGCAATGAATGGAACCCTTCTGCACCATGGGGCGCACTCGTAGACCCGCTGCATGGACAGGACCACCACGCAATGAATTGAACGCTTCTGCACCATGAGCCGCACTCGTAGACCTGTTGCATGGACAGGACCACCGCGCAATGAATGGACCCCTTCTGCACCATAGACCGCACTCGCTGACCCGTTGCATGAACAGGACCATTGCCCCATGCATTGGACCCCTCTTCATAGATAGAACTACCAGCCTCAAGAAAGACAATCCATATTCCCCTGAATAGGAGTTCCTGCTTTATGGACAAGTGCAATGAATTGAGCCCTTCTGCACCATGGGCCGCACTCCTAGACCCATTGCATGGAGAGGACCACCGCGCAATGAATGGACCCCTTCTACACCATAGACTGCACTCGCAGACCCGTTGCATGAACAGGACCACCGTGCAATGAATGGAACCCTTCTGCACCATGGGGCGCACTCGTAGACCCGCTGCATGGACAGGGCCACCACGCAATGAATTGAACGCTTCTGCACCATGAGCCACACTCCTAGACCGGTTGCATGGACAGGACCACTGCACAATGAATTGAGCCCTTCTGCACCATGGGCCGCACTCGTAGACCCATTGCATGGACAGGACCACCGCGCAATGAATGGACCCCTTCTACACCATAGACCGCACTCGCAGACCCGTTGCATGAACAGGACCACCGTGCAATGAATGGAACCCTTCTGCACCATGGGGCGCACTCGTAGACCCGCTGCATGGACAGGACCACCATGCAATGAATTGAACGCTTCTGCACCATGAGCCGCACTCGTAGACCTGTTGCATGGACAGGACCACTGCACAATGAATTGAACCCTTCTGCACCATGGGCCGCTTTCCCAGACCAGTTGCATGGACAGGACCACCAATCAACGAATGGAACCCTTCTACACCATTAGCCGCACTCGTAGACCCATTGCATTGACAAGGCCACTGCGCAATTAATTGAACCCTTCTGCACCATGGGCCGCACTCATAGACCTGTTGAATGGACAGGACCACAGCGCAATGAATGGAACCCTTCTACACTATAGACAGCACTCGCAGACCCGTTGCATGAACAGGACCACCGTGCAATGAATGGAACCCTTCTACACCATAGACAGCACTCGCAGACCCGTTGCATGAACAGGACCACCGTGCAATGAATGGAACCCTTCTACACCATGGACAGCACTCATAGACCCACTGCATGAAGAAGTCCCATAGTGTAATGAATGAAACCCTTCTGCACCATGGCCGCACTTGTAGACCCATTGCATGGACAGGACCACCGCGCAATGAATTGAACCCTTCTGCACCATGGGCTGCACTCTTAGGTCCGTTGCATGGACAGGACCACCGTGCAATGAATGGAACCTGTAGGAGAGTAGGATCTGCCTCTTATGGTTACCCCCCTTGTTGCTGATGTATCACTGTTTTTGACTTAGTCTGAAATCCTGCTATTCAGGACCCCAGTCTGTCTGCTTTCTCCTGTAAATTGATTGCATGTACTGTAGGTACACTCCAGATTGGAATCTGGGATACCCTTATAAGTCCCTTGTATATGGTACACCATGTACCCAGGGCATAGGTACCCCAGAGGCCTCCCAGGGGCTGAAGCATGTATTGTACCACCCCTGAGAGACCATTCAAACTGACACCACAGGTCTGCTACTGCAGCCTGTGTAAAGAGGTGTGTGCCCACCTTACTTCACACATGAACCAGTCACCCCTATGGCAGGCCTTAACAATCCTGAAGGCAGGGTGCCCCTGCATGAGTAGGGTCCCTCTGCAGCCTTCGGAACCTATTTTCCGGGGTTGTCTGTGATGCAGCCAACCGTATATATTTAAGGGCATTATAACTTCGTGGTAAATGCTAACTTTAAAATGGCTGCTTAGAAACATGTTGTGTTTAGTGTCAAACACCTTGGAATCATACCTCCACACCAGTAACTGGCGGGGGAGGTATGATTCCACCCTCCCAGAGGGACCTATGTGGATCATAGGTATACCCTGTACCAGCTTTCTCGACCTGGGGATCACAAAATGGATGCTGCCAGCCACAGACACGAGTATGCCCTCCTGCTGCTGGACTTTCCTGTCACAGGGAGGTGTTATCACCTCCCAGACAGGCTTTAGTGGATTTGGGCTGGGTGGGTGCACTCCTAGAGTGCTTTGAAGTCTGCACTGGGGGCACATTTGGTGTCCCTGTGCATAGTCCAGCTCAAACCGATTGCAGGGGCTACCAGCCCCTGCTCTGGCGTGAACCTGGACAAAGGAAATGGGTGTAGCCACCCCTCTTTCCTGACCCTCCCATAGGTGGGTCCCCAGAGTATGTCCAACCCCTTCCTTGGGTATAAAGAAGGAACCCCTGACTACAGAACTTTAGATTTCCCTGGATGAAACTCTGATACTGGAACTTTGATGATCTGCACGACGCCAGATGACTGAAGAATCTCCCTTGGAGTAAAGGAGTTACTCCCCTGCTTGGCAGGCACCAAAGACGCAACAGTCCGGTTTGCATCTCCGAAGCTCCTGAGGACTCCGAAGAATTTTGCAACACAGGAGTTGGGTTCCCATGGTCTCTGAGGTAGATCTGTGCACGAGCAGAGGAAGGCCTGACAATAGATTTCCTGTCACAGGGAGGTGTAACCACCTCCCAGACAGGCTTTAGTGTATTGGGGCTGGGTGGGTGCCAGAAAGTCTGCACTGGGTGCACATTTGGTGTCCCCATTTATAGTCCAGCTCAAACCATTTCCAGGAGCCATTTGCTCCTGCTCTGGCGTGAAACTGGACAAAGGACATGGGTGTAGCCACCCCTCTGTCCTGACCCTCCCATAGGTGGGTCCCCAGAGTTAGTCCAACCCCTTCCCTGGGTATAAAGTGGGAAACCTGACTACAGGACTTTGGATTTTACCTGGACTAAACTCTGTAACAAGAAACCAAGTACTTCGATGGTGTACACTTCGCTGGACGACAGAAGAATCTCCCTTGAAGTAAAGGAGTTACTCCCCTGCAGCAGCAGGCACCTAAACACACCTGACCGGTTTGCATCTCCTGAGGACTCCGAAGATTTCTGCAACACGGGAGTTGGGTTCCCGAGCATCCCTGTAGGAGAGTAGGATCTGCACTTATGTTGCCCCCACTTTTTTCTGATGTATACACTGGTTTCTGGCTATAGTCTGGCTGGGTCCCTGCTAATCAGGGCCCCAGTCTCTCTGTTCTCTCTAAACGACTTGGTGTGCGTACTAGATGCACTAGTGATTGGATACTGTGGTACCTTATGAGCCCCTAGTATATGGTACCATAGGTACCTAGGGCATAGGCACTTCACAGGCCTACTAGGGGCTGCAGCATGTATTATGCCACCGCTGGGAAGCATTCACAATCTGACACCACAGGCCTGCTACTGCAGCCTGTGTGAGATAGTGTTAGCACTCCTCACTGAGGTATAGGTTTCTATATCTCACCATAAACACACATATAAACCTATCAGCCACCCCTATGGCAGGCCCTATCAATCCTGAGGGCAGGGTGCTTGGTTTACAATGTGAGGGGGTGCCTCTTCATGAGCAGGGCCCCTCTGCAGCTACCAGAGTCTATTCTCTATGGCTGTTTGTGGATGCGGTTAAACCATATACTCTTAAGTGCATTAACATGCTAACTTTGGAATGACTGCATCAAAACATGTCGTGTTTGGTGTCAAACAACTTGGAATCATACCCCCACATCAGTCCATGATGTGGGAGCATGATCCCACCCTTCTAGAGGGGACGACATGTGAAACGATAGAAATCCTATAGAGCCCTGGCATCACAAAATGGATGCCACTAGCACAGACACTGGGCTGCCCTCCTGCTGCTGACTGAAACCCGCAGTGGAGGAGGCCCAACAAAAGGCATCCTGTCACAGGGAGGCGTCACCACCTTCCAGACAGGATTTAGTGTATTGGAGCTGGGTGGGTGCACTCCTAGAGTGCTTAGATGTCCTGCACTGGGGGAGCAGTAGGCTCCTCTGTGCATATGCCAGCTCAAACCGGTTCAGGGGCTACCTGTCCCTGCTCTGGCGCGAAACTGGACAAAGGGAAGTGGGTGTAACCACCCCCTACCCTGACCCTCCCAGAGGAGTGGTCATAGAGCTAGTCCCTCCCCTATCTTCACTATAAGATAGCAAACTTTGCCATTGCAAATCAGAATCCTAGCCCTTTGACGTTCCACTACCTTTGGAAGACAGAAGAATCTCCCGCTGGAGTCCAAAGTCCCTGCTGCCCCGGAAGTGGATTTCCTGACTTCTCGAAGGCCATTGTGAGTCCCCAGCAAAGCTGTGGCAAGTGGACCCCACGAGTGACGAGGAACAGCAATACCTGGGGACTGTGCACTATTGTCAAGCGCAACCCCTTCACGATGTTCTACGAACTTGTGCTTTGGACCATTTGTGGCCCAAGCCTCCAGCAGGTTTTGCAGCGAAAATCAGAGGCCTACCCCGTTCCGAGTGACCGTGGGCTCCTGTGAAGCATTTCCTGAAGAGGCGTCTTCGCGATCACTTGCCCGTTGGCTAGTGGGTCCCCCGAAGACTTTCCTATCGACTAAAAGGGCTCCCCTGGTTGCTCCAGGCATGCCCTCACTTACCCTTGGCTGGGTGAGTCCCTCAGACCTTGCTGGTCTGCACCATCGACTTTCTTCAGTCTACACAAGACTTGCAGTTGCCAAGGCTTGTTGGCTCCAATCCAGTTGCCGACACCGCAGTCAGCTGCAGACGTCGTGGGACACTCCGAATCCAGCTGCTGGTCATCGTCGATCCCTCCTGAACCTCGTGAGCGAAGAGTCAAAACACAATCGACGACCTGAAATCACCCGACATCTGTGGTCATCCATCTTCCTGGCCACCGGTCACTGGCAAGTGACTTTGAACACTGTCCCTTCAATTTTCAGGTCTTCTGCATCTTGAATCCACCCTTGGATTCCACCAGACACTTCTTCAGTCGACGCAAGCAGCAAGTCCTCTTTGGTCTCCATAGAAAACAGCGACGCGACCCGACACCAAAAGACACCTATGCACCCGGCTTTCCTGGGTGAGGTAACTCGTGCACTCCGGTGCCCTAGTGTGTGTTTGCCCTCAAAGTACTTACCTTGTAAGTGGCTTGCTTGTAGACTTCCTCGAAGTACCCTAAAACTTTAAAAATCAAACCGCGACTTGCACCATTATAATCATTAGGGAACCCGCGGCTGTGTTCACACACTGCACGCGTCTCCCGTGGGCCTGTTACTTACCTGCTAACACTGCAGTAGTGAAGCCCCAGCGATTCCCCAGGCCCTAGGCCTTGTCATTTTGCAAGTCGACATTCTTATACCATTTTTTTAGTATATGGTCTGGTACGCACCTAGGGCTCCAGCCATATTTGAGCTTAATTTATTGTGAAACGTTGACATTTGAATGTGTATCTGGCTTCTAATCTCATAAAGAGATTAGTAGAGTGTGTCTAGTAATAAATACATATATATTTGATATATATACCTGTGTGGTGTCCTTTCATTTGGTAATTCAAGAGATTATGAGGTAAAACAAGCTGCTTTACATTCCTCTGAGACTTAGCCTGAAGGCTGCTCTCCACAGCTACCACTAGGATAGCTTTCTTTAAAAGGTTGTCTTAAACCTATCTACCATAAGAGTCGAATTGGACTGATGCAAGGTGGCCACTATAACTAGTGACCAGCATATGCCAGGCCAACTTCTCACAATCCCTGAGGTTGATCTGCACTCTCAGCAATCCGGAGACCAGCATCCCTCGTGGGGACCGTGCAACCTGAACCCATGTGCACTGTGTACGTTTGCAGCAGCATTTGCTTGTTGGCGATCCCTGAGGCTGTGCTTTGGACTACGTGTAGTCCCGACCCCGAGCAGCATTTCCGCCGAAGATCTCCGGCCTCCACTCCATGACTGCTCTGTGGGCTGGTGCTTTGTGAATCCACTCGAGGTCCCCTTGCGATCCCTGGTCCGTTGGCCTGTGGTTCCTGGCGAGGGTCACTTTGATTTTCCTTGGGCTTCCGTGGTTGCTCTAGACGAGCCCTGACTCCCCATAGCTTGGAGAGTCTCCTGGACCTTGCTGGTCTACACTGTAACCTGTTTCCTCTGCCGGCGTGGGTTGCCTTGGCCAAGGCTTGTTGGTGTTCAATCCGGACACTGATCCCTCAGCATTCGACACTCTTCGTGGGACAGCTCACCTCCGGACTTTGGTCATCGTCAACGTCTCCTGGTCCCCGTGGCTGCAGAGTCAAGCATCCTATCTTCACATCTCAAGCACCCGACATCGGTGGGCATTCGTCTATCGTGCCGCTGGTCACCTGAAGTGACCCAGACTCTGTCCCCTCTGCTTTCAGGTTCTTCTCACCTCAGATCCAGGCTTGGATTCCAGTGGACACTTTTCATCTTCCCCGCACCAGCACTTCTTTGCATCACGCCATTGAAAACGACAAGGGTTTCCGACACCACTTGACCCCTATGGACCAGGCTCCTCTGGGATAGGTAGCACGGGTACCTCGGTACTCACAAGGGTGCTGGCCTTAGAACCTTCTATGTTACAGAGGATTCGCTTGAACTCCTCTTCGAAGTGTCCTTAAACTGTAATTTTCCAACCGCTACTTTTCCAAAGAGTTGTACGGAGCACGCGTCTGTGTTCCCATACTGCACCCATCCTCCGTGGGCTCCCTGTGTCACTCCTTTGGGTGGTTCCTTGGGGTCCCAGCGATTCTACGTGCTCTAGGCCCTGTGTCTAGTGAAGTCGTTGTTGTTGGTATACAGTTTTTTTAGTATATGGTTGGGTCTCCACCTGGAGCCCGCTGTGTATTGTGCTATTTACTGAAGTTCTATTGATTAAGTATTGTGTGCTTTATGTTCTAATCTCGTATAGAGATTAGTAGAGAGTGTTTAGTGAAAAGGAAAATGCTACTTACCAGTATGCATCTGTTCTTGGCATGTAGAGCTGCAGATCCACACACTGTGCATAGATCGCCATCTGGTGTTGAGCCCGGATGTTTGCAGTTGTTTTTGTCTAGGAAAAGTCTTTGGAAGTCACGAGATAGGTGACTCCTTCTTTGGATGATAGTGCGCATGGGCATCGGCTCCATCTTCAGATTGTTTTTCGCTAGCAGGGAAATGATGGAGTTTTCTGAGAAACAGATAAGATGTCCATGTATGCTGTATCTAAATAAGATAATACTGGAACAGATAAAGGTAGCCGGAGAGGTGGGTGGGCGTGTGTGGATCTGCAGCTCTACATGCCAAGAACAGATGCATACTGGTAAGTAGCATATACCGTTCGAGGCATATGAGCTGCAGATTACACACTGTGCATAGATTGTATAGCAGTACCTCCTCCTAGCGGCGACCACCAGTATCTGTTGCAGTAGTTTGAAATAATGTTTTGAGTACAGCCTGGCCCACACTAGCTTGTTGTTTTGTTTGCACATCTACACAATAGTGCTTTGTGAATGTGTGTGGTGTAGACCATGTAGCTGCTTTACATATGTCATCTAAGGGAATGTTCCCTAAAAATGCCATTGAACCCCCTATCTTTCGGGTAGAGTGGGCTTTAAGGGGGAACTGATAATGTACGTTTTGCTTTGTGATAGCAAATTTGTATGCATTTGACAATCCACCTTGCTATCCCAGATTTTGATATGGGGTTGCCTTTATGTGGTGGTGAGAAGGACACGAAAAGTTGTTTGGTCTTACGAAAAGGTTTTGTTCTCTCGATGTAATAAAGCAGTGCTCTTTTAACATCTAGAGTGTGAAGAGTTCTTTCTGCAACTTTGTGGTTGTGAGAAGAATACTGGCAACTCAACAGACTGATTGAGGTGGAAGGGAGAAATAACCTTAGGGAGGTATTTTGGATTGGTTTTGAGAACCACTTTGTTATGATGGAGTTGTAAAAAAGCTTCTTGAATAGTGAGTGGTTGTAGCTCACTGACTCTTCTAAGGCAAGTAATAGCCACTAGGAAAGCGACTTTCCATGTTAGAAATTGTAGCTCACATGTGTGCAGAGGTTCAAAATGAGGGCCCATTAGTCTTGTGAGAACTATGTTTAAATTCCACACAGGGTGGTACCCTGGGAGGAATAATTCTTTTAAGGCCTTCCATAAATGCTTTGATGGCAGGTACCCTGAATAGCGACAAGTGTTGTCTATTTTGTAAGTAGGCTACTATTGCAGCGAGATGTAACCTAATAGATGTATAAGCTAAGTTACACCTTTGGAGATGCAGTAGATAACCTATGATGTGTTGAATAGAGGATTGATGGTGTTGTTGTGACGATATATCACAAATCGTTATCACTTGGCTGCGTAGCAGGCTCTAGTGGTGGGCATCTAGCTTCTTTGATGACGTTCATACAGTCAGGGGGAAGGTTAAGGTAACCGAACTATAAGACCTCAGGAGCCAGATCGCAAGGTTGAGCTGAGCTGGGTCCGGGTGTCTGATCTCTCCACGGTCCTGGGTTAAGAGGAGTGGGGAGAGGTGCAGTTTTTGGTGCGGGACTACAGATAGTTCTAGTAATGTGGTGTACCACGGTTGTCTGGCCCATGTTGGAGCAACTAGGATGAGAGTCAATGAGTGTTGCTGCAGTTTGCGCACCACCAGTGGAATGAGTGGGAGAGGCGGAAAAGCGTACACAAATCTGCCTGACCAATTCATCCATATCGCATTTCCTTTGGACAATGGGTGTGGATATCTGGCGGCGAAGCTTGGGCATTTGGCGTTTTCGTGTGTGGCGAAGAGATCTATCTCTGGTTGTCCCCACATGTGAAAAAATGGTTGAAGAACTTGTGGATGAAGTTCCCACTCGTGAATCTGTTGCGTCCGACGACTTAACATAATCGGCTATGTTGTTCTGGACTCCCGGGACATGTTGGGCTAGGAGGAAAATGTTCTGAGGAATAGCCCATCTCCAAATACTTTGCGCTAGTTGAGAGAGCTGTAGGCAGTGTGTCCCGCCTTGTTTCTGTATGTAGTACGTGGCTGTCATGCTCTCTAAGCAACATCTTCTGACCTGGGATACTAACAGCACATTTCAGCGCACAGCAGTGTTGGACGCAGCAGCGTTTTTTAAGCGGACCCCGTTTTTTTATTTAATTTAATATTTCGTTTGTATTCTACCCTGTTTTTAAATCCTACCCTTGTCCCTCACTTGCACGATAATTGTCAACTCACCGCTCTTTGGCGGGTCCCTGGATTCCCCGGCTCCTCCGGACTTCGGCCGCCATATTGGGGGTAGTTTTCCTGGACGCCGGGCGGCGCCAGATTGTGCGAGCAGACCAGCTGTCACAAGGACACGCTGGCCTGCATATAAAGCGACCCTTCTACGCGCAGCGTTTTGCGCGCAGCGTTTCGCCGTAGTGACGCCGGAGTCACGCCAGAGTCCAGCCCGTCTGCGCCCGTCAGCGTCCCGGAGGCGAACGAAGCGGTGGACGGGGCTGTATCATTGCGATTACCAACTGCTGCTGCCACTATGGTATGTTATACGTCGCTCAAGCTTCAGTCTCTGCAAAAGGTGTCCTGCGCTTGTTGCAAAGTTTTTTCCGGCCGATACAGGGGTAAGAGACGATGTCCTGGTTGTGGTTGGTTCCCAAGCAATGCTCCGGCCACTATACTAAATAGGGAGGTGGACAGTGTGAAGCATCTCTGTCTGCTTTTAAATACTAGATCAGTGCGCAGACATGCTCAGGATATCTATGATCTCCTGACCACTGAAAAACCGTTATGTCTGATGTTGACAGAGACATGGTTAGGGGATTCTTCTAATCCCGTCATAGCTACAGCAATTCCCCCAGAATACAATATCTTCAGGCAAGATAGATCGGAGGGGAGGGGTGGGGGTGTGGCACTTGTAGTGAATAAACTCGTCGCATGCTCCATTATTCCCATGGATGCCATCACAGGATCTGAATCCCTCGCTTTCTCTATAGCATTGGCGCCTCATCAATCTCTTAAAGGGCTTTTAGTTTACAGGCCCCCTGGACCGGCTGGATCCTTCTTCGACGAGCTCCAGTCGGCAATTTCGGCGCTGGTTCTGAGAGCTGAGCACTGTGTATTGGCCGGGGATTTTAATTTCCACATGGATGAGGGATTGGACCCTGACACGATCAAATTGACTGAGGTCACAGCCCCCCTAGGTCTTGCCCCCTACCTCTCTGGACCATCGCACGACAAGGGTCATACCTTGGATCAGGTCTTTTCCACGTCCCCCATAGAGGTGCTGGCACTTTTGCCGGTGCTTTGGTCAGATCATAGGCTGGCCAAATTTTATGTACTGGGCATAAAGAAACCATCGAGCACTGCTCCTAGGCAGCAGGGACGTGCCCTTAGGGCGTATCATCGGGTGACTCCTGAAATGTTGGCTCAGGCATCTCTTGATCATCCCTGCCCTCTTACGGGAGACTTGGAGAGGAATTTAGAGTCCCTGCCGGCGTGGTTGACCGATAGGCTGAATGATCTAGCCCCTGAGATGGCCCCCCGATTAATATCTAAGCGGGTCTCGGCCCCCTGGTTTACTGACGCACTGTCGGCTTCTCGACGGCAGTGCAAGGTGGCTGAAAGGGCTTGGCGGTCACAGTATGATCCCGCGGCCAGGCTTGTCTACAGGATAGCGGTTAAAGCATACCATCGGGATATCCTCCTTGAAAAAAAAGGCTATTTGGCAAGGAGGATAGAGGCTGCCTCTAACTCCTGCAAGGAGATTTTCACGATCGTTAGGGAATTTACGGCCCCACGACATAACTCGACCCAGGCCGCTCCTTCTGAGTCGTGGGTTTCTGCCCTTGCCAACTTTTTTACCACCAAGATTAAACTGATCCAGGACTCTCTTCCCTTGAGGGTGGCTGAGGTACCTCCCAGCTCCGAGGACGGCTCAGTTCTGTTGGCCCCTTTGGGCCCAGTCCTGATAGACTTTCCGCCAATCTCAGTTTTCTCGTCATTAGCACTTATGGCCAACCTTAAATCTGGGTCGCCTCTTGACCCATGCCCGGCCAAATTCCTGGCGAAAATGGCTGAAGTTGTAAATCCGTTGGCGAACCCACTTTTGAATCTCTCCTTGAGTCGGGGGGTGGTCCCGCAGGCCTGGAAGCAGGCGATGGTTATTCCCCTTCTCAAGAAGCCTGGCCTAGACCCTGAGGCTTTGGCCAACTATAGGCCTATCTCTCTTCTCCCTGCGCTGGTTAAGATCTTGGAGAAGCATGTGCACATCGTGCTTTCCAATTTTTTAGAATCTCACAATTTGCTGCACCCCACTCAATCTGGCTTCCGCCCCAATTTAAGCACCGAGACGGCGCTTTTGGAGGTGTCCGAAGCCATTAAAGAGGCACTGGACTCGGGGGGCAAAGCTATGCTCGTAATGCTTGACTTGTCGGCGGCCTTTGACACCGTCCCCCATGAGGGTCTCCTCGCCAGACTTCATGAGATCGGTCTGAGGGGGACGGTGCTCAGCTGGTTTAGATCATTCTTGGCTGGCCGTTGACAAACGGTCTGGGTCTCACCCAGCTCTGCCGTGATGCCGCCTTTGGGAGTCGGAGTTCCGCAGTGCTCTGTGTTGAGCCCGACTCTTTTCAACATCTTTATGACCCCTTTGGCGGCATTGGCGGAGTCTTTTGGGGCCCAGATCGTATCCTATGCCGGCGATACCCAGCTCCTCTTTACGTGCAGGAAAGGAGAAGATTTTGATGGAGAGAGTATCCGTGAGTGCCTTGGGGCTGTTTTTAAATGGTTCCAGCTTAACAGCCTCAAGTGCAACTCAGATAAAGCTGAGGTACTCTTCTTCGGATGTTCATCTGACCCAGATTGGCAGTAATGGTGGCCTGTTAATATGTTTCCTCCAGAGTGCTCGTCCCAGCTAGCAAAGAATTTGGGGATCAAGATTGATAATGGTCTGACGTTAAGATCTCAGATCCTTGGTCTTACGGGAACATGTTTTGGCCTCCTCAGGATGCTCCGTAAGTTCCTTCCTCTGCTCTCAGAAGATCATAGGAAGACGACGGTGCAGGCTGGCCTTAATTGGTTCAAGACTGGACTACTCCAACGTCCTATATCTTGGCCTGCCGGAAGATCTCCTGCAACGGTTGCAGGTGGTCCAGAACTCGGCCGTGCAGGCCATCTTTGGCCTGTATAGGCGAGCCAGAGCCTCCGGTCTTTTGCAGTCACTCCACTGGCTGCCTATCCGGAAACGGATAGTTTTTAAGGCCTTGACCTTGGCTCACAAGGCTCTCCACGCTTCGGGAGCAAAATATCTCCAAAGGAGGCTTGCCTTTTACCATCCGGCCCGATCTCTGAGGTCTGAATCATTGTTCCTTGCTGTGGTCCCCCGAGTAAAAAGGGCTCGCATTGGAGGTCGCTCTTTTAAGCTGCTGGCGCCACAGCGTTGGAATACTCAGCCTTTGGCATTACGCAGCACCTCTAATTTGCTGACTTTTCGGAAGGGCCTCAAAACTTGGCTTTTTGCCCTTTAGTTCGCTCTTCTCTCTTTCTGCCGGGCCCGTTTTATTTTATTGTGTTGTGTTATTCTGCTACCGGTTGTCAATAAAAGCGCCGGGACACTCTATGGAGTAGCCGTGCGCTATAAAAGACTAAACTAACATAACATAACATAACATGTTGTCGGTGCGGACTAGGACGGCTTTGCCTGATATTTGTTTCTGGAATGCCTTTGGGGCTAGGAAGATGGCTAGTAACTCCAGGTGATTGATGTGGAGTACCCTTTGTTGAGGCGTCCATTTGCCCTGTATGGTGTGATGTAGTAGATGAGCTCCCCAGCCGGAGAGCGATGCGTCTGCTGTCAACACAATCTGTGGAACCGGCTCGATGAATGGGCGCCCTTTAGAAAGGTTTTTGGTGTTCCACCACTGCAGAGAGCGATGCGTGCGACCGTCTACCAACACCAGATCTGTTCGCTGACCTTGAGCCCGGTTCCATTGGCGTGCTAAGCACTCTTGGAGAGGACGCATCTGGAGTCCTGTGTGAGGTACTATGAATATGCAAGAGGCCATCATCCCTATTAGTTGCATGAACACCCGAGCTGGAAGAGAGCTGCTGTTCTTTTTACTCCAGGGCCAGAGGGACTGTGTGCTGCTTGTGGCGCCTCGAGAGCGCTGTGCTTTGCTTTGACTTTCCCCTGGGAAGAGGAGCGTGGGCTGCGCGGCGCTGCAGGCCTATAGAGGGAATCCCCATCGTAGGGATTCCCCCGTGATGTCAGCCGAAGAGTGTGCCCACCTCGCCTTATACTTTTAATTGGGAGGGAGCCTACTCCTCATTGCCGTTTTCATTGTTCTCATCTTTAAAAAGAGTGGGTGCCCACCCCGCGATTTCCCATGTTTGGTGGGTGCCCACCCCGCTTGTGCCCTTGTTTTTATTGCGTGTGCCCACCTCGCGATTACCGAGAAAATCACCGCCGCGACCCGAGTAATGGCCGCCCACCCGGAAGCCAGGCAAAGTTCGCCTGCTTCTGGGCGGGGCTGGCGGCCGGACCGGAAGTTGTCGATGCGGGGCACTCATGAGGCAAGGGGAGCCCCGGTATGCCAAAGGGGAGGACGGGAGCCTCCCCCGCCTCCCCGAGTAGTGAGGACGAGTCCCGGATCCCAGGAGGGGGCCCGGGTGAAATGCGGTGCTGCCGCAGCCCCAAGCGGGACTCCCGTAGTGAAGAGGGAGTCCCGCAGACAGCCAGAGGAGTCCCGGGTCCCAGGTGAAGAGTAGTGCAGCTGGATCCCCAGCGGGGCTCTCATGGGAGAGAGAGCCCCGTGTGCCACCCGTGGTCTCAGGAGAAGCAGGAGTGACTGGAGGAGTTCCCGTCAGCCCGGTGAGTGAGGGCTGGGCGGGAGAAATGACCGATACCGTTCGGTGTTGGACCAATGGTACTGAGTGGTCCCGCCAGGGAGCGGGCCACTCCAATGGAGGGGGCATAGTTGTTTACCGAACCCTGGGAGGCTCTAACGCGTGGCACATTGTTGTTTAGAGGGCCGGAGGGGACCGTGAGCATTTTCCTTGCCTCAGCATGGTGTTGGTTTTCCCAGCGGCGCCGCAGTTTCGGGCCGCTGCCACGATATGGGGGCATTAATTATTTTCCGAGCCCCGTGTGGCTCCAACGCTGGCGCATATTGATTGCAGGAGCCCGTGCGCTCCATGGGGACATGTTTGTTTTCTGAGCCAGATGTCTCTAACGTGGGGCCCATTGATTTCCTCATATTTAACTTCCACAGCTGCGCAGCACTTAGTGCCAGCTGCAGCGTTTAGGCCCTGTTCTTGTCTCCAGCTGCCCAGCAAGTATTGGGCAGCTGCTACGTTTAGGTTCAGGTGCAACCGGACCCTAATGTGATTCAAGTACTATTGTGGTTTAATGCTTATGGTGTTAGGAAATGTACAGTGTGTAGTATGTTTTGCGCACCCTGTGTTAATGCTTATGGTGTTAGGAAATGTACCGTGTATAGTATGTTTTGCGCACCCTGGGTTAATGCTTATGGTGTTAGGGAATGTACCGTGTGTAGTATGTTTTGCGCACCCTGTGTTTTATACCTCTAGATATGATTTCTGCATAGGAGGTTGTTTTACCTGTTTTGGTTTATGTTAGGGAGATTGTACTTCCCTGTGTGATGTGCGCCCCTAGTGTAATTATACTTAGGAGGTAGGGTCTAATGCGTCAGACTTGTGAGAGATTGCATAATGTGTTTATGCCCCTGTGATGTATACAGGATAGGTTTTATACCTGATTCTATTGTGATAATGCTGAGGTCATTATTGCGCCAGTAGTTACTGGTTGTGCTCTACAGTGATAATTTGTGTTACAGTTGGTATATGTTCTACATTTACAATTGGTGATTTGTGCTAATTCTGATAGTGGTCCATGTGGCCCTGTCTTGTGTAAATAGCCCCCTATAAAATTCTGCCCAGTGCCAGTTGGCACCGTGTAAATTATGTGATTATCATCTAATGTGTTTATTATAATACAAAGGCTATTTTTTATATATAACCTTGTGTGGAGTTTCTTTTGTGGTGGGCCTTGGGTGTTGTTGCTGTGTGCGCGCGCAAACGCTTTACACATTGCCTCCAGGATAAGCCTGCCTGCTCGTGCCAAGCTACCAAGGGGGTGAGCAGGGGTTATCTTTGACGTGTAACGCCCCAGCCCTGACTAGAGTGGTGGTTTCTGCCTGGCTTTGGCGCACGCCTTAGCCAACCAGAGATCCCATTTCTAACATACCCTATGGAGAAAATGCAAGTTATCGGCTTTCGGGTAAGTACTCGACTGGCAGAGTTAAGGTTCTGGGGCAAGACTCAGGGGTCTCCCAGGATCGGGTTGGTATAGTAGTTACACCCTGAGCGGCATAGGGGCAGCCGGGTGCAGAGCGAGTAGCCCCAATGGTAGCCTATGGCAGGCAGGGGGCCTTTGGTTGGTGGCTGCTAGCAGGCAAGCCACGCGGCTGTGGGAGCGAAGCTCCTGGTCACTTACTCAGGGCACGTGGGGAAGTGGATCAGAACCGTTGGTGCACCTCCAGTGGCACTGCGGCGGCTGGGTGAGGGTGCTTTTTAGCCGTCGGGCGCCCAATGGATTTCAATGGGAAAGCTGCGTGACGGACAAAGGCTGCAAGCTCGGGGACGGCGATTCTTCAGGTGCGCCCACCACTTCAAGGGGTAAGTTGGGAAGCTGTAGGTTAGGTAGGCACCCAGGAGTTGGGCACAGGGGGCCTTGGGGCGCTGGGTGCAGGGGTGTCATTAGGCGTCAGGAAATCTTACCCTCTGCTGGTTGCGGTTGGGGGGGTCCCTGGAGTTGAGGCTACAGGCGTCGCCAGGAGCATCGAGGGGAGTCCCCCTGGATTCTTGATCACAATCGCCGGGGAGAGGTCCTCGTGGTCTTTGTTCACTCGGGCACAGGCCGGGCTCGGCGGGTGCAGGGTGTGCTGGATTCGCGGTTCCTGGCTGGCACCAGGATGATAGATGCTTGAGCAGAACCACTGCTTGTGGGAGTCCCAGTCTTTAGTTGAGCAAGGCAGCCAGGTCCTCCGGGGTTTTTGAGGTTGCTGACCACAGGAGACGCTGGGTTTTAGCAGGAGCAGGTTCGAGGGTCGACAGGCCGGTAGGGCTGGGGCCAAGTCAGTTGGTGCCATCCTCTTGTTAGCAGCTGCACGGCTGGTCTTCTTTCTTTTTGTTCTTCTTGTAGTTTCGGAATCGGGATCTGAGGAAGGAAGATTCAGGGTGCCCCTAAATACTGAATTTAGGGGCGTTACAGGTAGGTAAAGGGCAGGGACCAATGGGTCCCTTCCCTGGGGTGGGTACACCCCCTATCCTGCCACTCTCCAGTGGGAGGGGGGCAGGAGCCTAGTCCTGATTGTGTAGGGCTCCCCATCCTCAAGATGGCGGGAGCCCAGAGTTGTGCTTCACCTCACCTCCCTCACCTGAGTGGTGGGGTTGGCAGAGGCTGGCACACCCCCTTTCCTCACCTTGGTTTTCCCATCAGAGTGGGGGTCAGAACCGGTAGGTGCCAGTTGCTGAGTACAGCAAGTGGTCTGGAGAAGCTCACAAAGGCGGCATGCCTTTGAAGCTTCCCCTGCCCATCCTGGGGGAGGAGGCCTAGCACCTCGCCCCAGGATGTGCATTGTTGCAGGCCCACGAGAGCGAATGGCTCTCGACCCAGGGGTCCAACAACATGTCTGCTGTGTGGCAGCCTAGGCAGCCTCTCAGTCAGGACGCTGGTCATTGGTTAGGTTCAGGGGGCATCTCTAAGATGCCCTCTGTCGTGCATTGTACATTAAATCCTGCACTGGCATCAGTGCGTGTTTAATATGCTGAGAAGTTTGATACCAAACTTCTCAGTATTCGGTGGAGCGATCATGGTGCTGTGGAGTTCGTGTTGACGATCTCCCAGCACCATATACTCTTAAATGGCAGCACTGCACTTACAGTGCCCAGGAATGGACCTGGGTACTGTAGGGGCACAGGGCTCAAGCTCTTGTACCCACACCACTGGCATAGGGCACCCAGCTAGAGGGGTGGCTGATGTATGCCAGGGCAGTGTGTGTTGTGGGCATGGCACACAGGGATGTGTGCGATGTCGACTCTCTGTTTTGTTCTGTACCCAGACACTCAGCCTGCAAGGGCGGTGTGTTTGTTCAAGGTACAGGGCCTCTAAGGGTGGCACAATAAGTGCTGCAGCCCTTAGGGGCCTTCCCTGGTCACAAGTCCCTGGGTACCTGGTGTACCATTTACCAGGGGCTGACATGTGGCCAGAATTTGCCAATTTGAGGTTTAGGTTTCAGCACAGTTTTTAGGCAAGGAACATAGGCTCTGGGCACCTGATTGTCAGGAGCTCAGGGCACACTCAGTCAAAGTACAGTCAGCAATTCAGCAAAAAGTGGGGGCATACCATGCAAGAAAGATGGCACTTTCTCACAACCATGTGCCGCACTCATAGACCCGTTGTATGGACAGGACAACCACGCAATGAATTAAATCCTTCTGCACCATGGGCTACGTAGACCTGTTGCATGGACAGGATCACCAAGCAACGACTGGAACCCTTCTACACCATGGACAGCACTCGTTGACTCGTTGCATGGACAGGACCACTGTGCAATGAATTAAACCCTTCAACCCTCATAGACCCGTTGCATGGACAGGACGACCGAGCAATAAAAGGAACCCTTCTACATCATGGACAGCACTCGTTGACCCGTTGCATGAACAGGACCACCGAGCAATACAAGGAACCCTTCTACATCATGGACAGCACTCGTTGACCCGTTGCATGAACAGGACCACCGAGCAATAAAAGGAACCCTTCTACACCATGGACAGCACTCGTTGACTCGTTGCACGGACAGGACGACCGTGCAATGAATTAAACCCTTCAACCCTCGTTGACCCGTTGCATGGACAGGACCACTGAGCAATAAAAGGAACCCTTCTATACGATGGACAGCACTCGTTGACTCGTTGCACGGACAGGACGACCGTGCAATAAATTAAACCCTTCAACCCTCGTTGACCCGTTGCATGGACAGGACCACCGAGCAATAAAAGGAACCCTTCTACATCATGGACAGCACTCGTTCACCCGTTGCATGGACAGGACCACTGTGCAAAGAATTGAACCCTTCAACCCTCATAGACCCGTTGCATGGACAGGATCACCGAGCAATAAAAGGAACCCTTCTACATCATGGACAGCACTCGTTGACTCGTTGCATGGACAGGACCACTGTGCAAAGAATTGAACCCTTCAACCCTCATAGACCCGTTGCATGGACAGGACCACTAAACAATAAAAGGAACCCTTCTACACCATGGACAGCACTCGTTGACTCGTTGCACGGACAGGACGACCGTGCAATGAATTAAACCCTTCAACCCTCGTTGACCCGTTGCATGGACAGGACCACCGAGCAATAAAAGGAACCCTTCTACATCATGGACAGCACTCGTTGACCCGTTGCATGGACAGGACCACTGTGCAAAGAATTGAACCCTTCAACCCTCATAGACCCGTTGCATGGACAGGACCACCGAGCAATAAAAGGAACCCTTCTACATCATGGACAGCACTCGTTGACTCGTTGCATGGACAGGACCACTGTGCAAAGAATTGAACCCTTCAACCCTCATAGACCCATTGCATGAACAGGACCACCGAGCAATAAAAGGAACCCTTCTAAATCATGGACAGCACTCGTTGACTCGTTGCACGGACAGGACGACCGTGCAATGAATTAAACCCTTCTACACCATGGACAGCACTCGTTGACTCGTTGCACGGACAGGACGACCGTGCAATGAATTAAACCCTTCAACCCTCGTTGACCCGTTGCATGGACAGGACCACCGAGCAATAAAAGGAACCCTTCTACATCATGGACAGCACTCGTTGACCCGTTGCATGGACAGGACCACTGTGCAAAGAATTGAACCCTTCTACATCATGGACAGCACTCGTTGACCCGTTGCATGAACAGGACCACCGAGCAATAAAAGGAACCCTTCTACACCATGGACAGCACTCGTTGACTCGTTGCATGGACAGGACCACTGTGCAAAGAATTGAACCCTTCAACCCTCATAGACCCGTTGCATGGACAGGACCACTAAATAATAAAAGGAACCCTTCTACACCATGGACAGCACTCGTTGACTCGTTGCACGGACAGGACGACCGTGCAATGAATTAAACCCTTCAACCCTCGTTGACCCGTTGCATAGACAGGACCACCGAGCAATAAAAGGAACCCTTCTACATCATGGACAGCACTCGTTGACCCGTTGCATGGACAGGACCACTGTGCAAAGAATTGAACCCTTCAACCCTCATAGACCCGTTGCATGGACAGGACCACCGAGCAATAAAAGGAACCCTTCTACATCATGGACAGCACTCGTTGACTCGTTGCATGGACAGGACCACTGTGCAAAGAATTGAACCCTTCAACCCTCATAGACCCATTGCATGGACAGGACCACCGAGCAATAAAAGGAACCCTTCTAAATCATGGACAGCACTCGTTGACTCGTTGCACGGACAGGACGACCGTGCAATGAATTAAACCCTTCAACCCTCATAGACCCATTGCATGGACAGGACCACCGAGCAATAAAAGGAACCCTTCTAAATCATGGACAGCACTCGTTGACTCGTTGCACGGACAGGACGACCGTGCAATGAATTAAACCCTTCAACCCTCGTTGACCCGTTGCATGGACAGGACCACCGAGCAATAAAAGGAACCCTTCTACATCATGGACAGCACTCGTTGACCCGTTGCATGGACAGGACCACTGTGCAAAGAATTGAACCCTTCCACCCTCATAGACCCGTTGCATGGACAGGACCACCGAGCAATAAAAGGAACCCTTCTACTTCATGGACAGCACTCGTTGACTCGTTGCATGGACAGGACCACTGTGCAAAGAATTGAACCCTTCAACCCTCATAGACCCGTTGCATGGACAGGACCACCGAGCAATAAAAGGAACCCTTCTACATCATGGACAGCACTCGTTGACTCGTTGCACGGACAGGACGACCGTGCAATGAATTAAACCCTTCAACCCTCATAGACCCGTTGCATGGACAGGACCACCGAGCAATAAAAGGAACCCTTCTACATCATGGACAGCACTGGTTGACTCGTTGCACGGACAGGACGACCGTGCAATGAATTAAACCCTTCAACCCTTGTTGACCCGTTGCATGGACAGGACCACCGAGCAATAAAAGGAACCCTTCTACATCATTGACAGCACTCGTTGACCCGTTGCATGGACAGGACCACTGTGCAAAGAATTGAACCCTTCAACCCTCATAGACCGGTTGCATGGACAGGACCACCGAGCAATAAAAGGAACCCTTCTACATCATGGACAGCACTCGTTGACTCGTTGCATGGACAGGACCACTGTGCAAAGAATTGAACCCTTCAACCCTCATAGACCCATTGCATGGACAGGACCACCGAGCAATAAAAGGAACCCTTCTACATCATGGACAGCACTCGTTGACCCGTTGCATGAACAGGACCACCGAGCAATAAAAGGAACCCTTCTAAATCATGGACAGCACTCGTTGACTCGTTGCACGGACAGGACGACCGTGCAATGAATTAAACCCTTCAACCCTCGTTGACCCGTTGCATGGACAGGACCACTCTACCAATTGACTGAACCCCTACTCCATCAACTTAACCCTTCTCCAAGGAAAGGGCTTCCTGATGAATGAAAAGGACCTGATGATAATTGGACTAGACCCACCTCCTGACGGACTGGAACCACCTCCTGATGGACTGGACCCACTTCATGATGGACTGGAAACACCTCCTGATGTGCTGGACCCATCTCCTGAAGGAGAGGACCCACCTCTTAATAGACTGGACCCACCTCCTGAATGACAGGACCCCGGCGTTATGGACTGGTCTCTTTTCCCCTGCTCTTCAGAGAGGTCTCTGTGCTTGGGTGCAGGCAGACACTACTCACATGAGGTCCCAGTCCAGCTCCACGCTAGCGATGTCTTCCATCAAGCGGGCGAGGCGGCGCTTGAAGAACCCTTGGAAGCGAACGTCATCTTCAAGCACCAGCGCAGAGTCCAGCTGACGTTCCACTATCTGAAGAGACAGTCAGGGTCAGAGACACAGGGTACAGGCGTGCACGTGAGACTCACAGACACTGCCTCACACAGAGATAGACAGGGCATGTGAGACACAGAAACACTACAGCACACAGAGACAGGCAGGGCATGTGAGGCACACAGACAGAGCAGCAGCACACAGAGACAGCCAGGTAATGCATGAGAGACACAAACACTGCAGCACACAGACAGGCAGGGCATATGAGACACACAGGCACTACAGCAGAGAGAGACAGACAGGGCATGTGAGGCACACAGACACAGCAGCAGCACACAGAGACAGACAGGTAATGCATGAGAGACACAAACACTGCAGCACACACAGGCAGACAGGGCATGTGAGACACACAAACACTGCAGCAGCACACAGACAGAGACAGACAGGGCATGCATGAGACATGCAATCACTGCACACAAAAACAGGCAGGGGAGGCATGAGACACACAAATGTTGGATACAGGAGGCAGGAGTGCCTGCATAAGTGACAGGCAAATGATGAATACAAAGACAGGCAAAAATAACAAATAAAGATAGGCAGGGCCATGTGCATGTTACACAGGCAGGCCTCCAGGAAAGACAGGAAAACAGGCACGCTCCAGGTGCATGACTGACCAATTAAAGACGAGGAGGTGGGAGCACAGTGGTGGCATGTTGCTAGGAGTCTGCCCAAGTGTATT
Source organism: Triturus cristatus (assembly GCF_964204655.1). Lineage (NCBI taxonomy): Eukaryota > Metazoa > Chordata > Amphibia > Caudata > Salamandridae > Triturus > Triturus cristatus. The sequence continues at coordinate 1,186,884,954 of NC_140580.1, read as the reverse complement.
ATGGTAAATGCAGTTCATTGTAGTATTTGAACTCCTAGTTGAGGAAATCCACCAGCCAGTATGGACCCAACCCCTGCTGGACATCTTTGGACACATGATTCAAGCCTTTTAGCTTTCCTTACCAGAGAGCGGCTTCATTTTTGGGGGTACCTAACACATTGTCTCAGTTCCTTAGTTCAAGTAACCCTTTTAGCTCAGATGCATCCCAGATGGATTGTCAGCCCCAACAGCTCCCTCATGGAGGAGCCACACTTTTTCGTTGGTGTGACACCCTGCTATCATGTAAAACACCAGTCCCCCAGGTGCATTATGGTAAATGTAGTTCATTGTGGCATGTACATTCACAGTTGGAGGAATCCAGAACGGTGTTCAGACGTGTAAGCACTGACGGCGCCAGTCCTCTACTGTTGCTAACTAATTCTGAACTGCATCTACCATAATGCATCTGGGAGAGCTGTGCTGTTGTGCCAGGCAGTGTGTTCCCTCCCTCTTCGGCTGCTGGGCTCCCCCCACAGCTACAGGGCTGACAACACTGTGGTGTGTACAATTTACCGGTGCAATAGCACTCAGTCTCTTTAGAGACCATTGAACCACCCAAAAGAATCCATACTGAAGCAGCCATCTACTGAGTGCTAATGCACCGGGGAGTTGTCAAGAGGATGGTGAAATGTATGAGGATGGAGTTGTGAGTGAGGTTTAATGGGGTAACACATGGGCGTTAAATGGTAACTAAACCAAAGTAGGGATGTTTGAAGCACTTATTGATTATGTGGGTACTGAGGAGAGGTTATTATACAGCCTGATATGTTCTGAAATCGGTCATTTGGTCCTTTGATATATGAGTTAAAGGTTAAGAAAATTTGATGTCGCATTTCAGTTTTTAATTTGTGCTACTATGATTGTGTTAGACAAAGGGTGTAAATGTTTTATTGAACATATTTTTCTTTCGGCTTAGGTACATATAGAATCAAATGTTTGTACCATTTTAATCATGGAAAGGAGTGAATTAGAGATTTTGTCCTGGAGAAGGTGGCTTGAGCAAGGCTACGTCACCGAAATGCGTGGACGGCAAAAAGTTGTGTTAAATTTGTTAAAAGACAGCAATAAGACGAGGACAGCATAGTAGCAACCCTGCACAGTGCTGTCTATTATCAGAAATTAACAGCTACAAGACAAATAGAACTGTCTCAAATTTTCCTTTCCAAGGAGTGGGTAGTAAAATGAATTGTATAGGATTTTAATATGTTATGTATGTCTTTTTTTAAACTGCTGATTTGCACAATTTGTTATGTATTATTGTAGTACTGTTAATTAAAAATATCGATTTATTAAATATTTGTATAAGTGCTTTAGCATCCTGGCTGTAGTATTTACAGGACCCAGTGTATGAGTGAGAGGTCGTGGTGAATAAGTGCGTGGATATTGTGATAAGCATTTTCTTTTTTTTTTTTTTAAACCGTTTATTACAAAACTCAAAAAATATACAAAGATGGGCCTACAACCTTCTGGCCGGCCGCTAGTAAACAAAAGGAGCATATGATACACATTATAGAGCGCGCGTTGCGGCTAAGGAAGATGCACAGGAGTTAGCAGCGTTGATAGCCACACCATCCGGACCCCACTGTACGGTTTCATTTTAAACTGAAATAACAACCAGAAAAAACAAAAACCACAAGGCAATCTACAATCAGAAATAGCAGCATGTGCTCCCCTGAGAGGGGGACCCTACCAATCCATAGGAGTATCAAGAAGGGGAAGAGATCAGGATTAGGGCTGGGTAAAACTCAATGCCCGGAACAGGGAAGATGGGTCGGCTACGGGGATGGGGCAGGCGACGGATCGGGCAATAACGGTGGAGTACAGATTCCCCCGCGGTAGGCGTTCCAGGGGCCCCAGACTTTCACCCATGTCCCAGGCTTACCTCTCGCAACATACACCACCTTTTCCCGAAACATGCACCAATCCATATGTTCCTTCCAGGCCGAGACAGTCGGGGACCTCTGAGATCCCCACAGTTGAGCAATATCACGCTTGGCCACCATATATCCCAGAGTCACCCACCACGTCTGTGGCGCCGAGTAGTCGGTAGGTTCCCACACATTCAACAGGCATCTCCTCGCTTCGGGTAGCAGCACCACATGCGTAACCACACGCAGGACCTCATGCACACCACGCCAGAATCGCTCCACCTCCGGGCATTCCCACAATATATGCAGAAAGGTCCCCAAAGCGCCACACCCACGCTTACACAACCCGTCCACAGCATAGCCCATACGCAGAAGCCTCGGCCCCGTCATGTAGACTCTGTGGAGTATCTTGAGCTGGACGAAGCGAAGGCGGGCCGGTATGGCCACCTCTTTCGGGGAGGCCACCGCAAGGGTCCAGTCCTCGTCGTCCAGCTCCAGTCCATCGGCAACCCAAGCCTCACGAAGGGCAGTCAGCAATCCCGTGCGGTCATTGATCAGTTTTTTGTAGATCAGTGAGATCGTGCTGTCCGGAACGTGTCCATCCAGCACTCTATCCTCAAGGGGGGAACACTCCGGGATGGATGCAACGTCCGGGAAGACGGAGCCCAGTGCATGACGGATCTGCAAATACCGAAAGTACTCCCTGCCATGCGAGTGGAATTCCGTCTGCAGCATCTCGAACGTTTTAAATCCTCCCCTCGTCCAGAGATCCCCCACCTTGCTAATGCCTATCATGTCCCACTTCTCGAAGCCCTTCGAGGTCCACAGGGACGCGTATAGTGGTGACTCCCGGGTCAGACGATCCTTCCACCCCATCGCCACATTAGCCGCGTGCCACACTCGCACCATGACACGCGTGGGGCCGGTCAGCCGAGTGTCAGGCGTGCTGGAGTAGAGCGCTCGATTATAGTCCCCACCCGGGAGTAGCATCTTATCCATTTCGAATGCCGGGTTTAAAGCGGGCCCATACAGGCCGTGATTAATCGCAGCCAGCTGGGAGGCCCAATAATATCGTTTGATATCCGGGAGGGCAATCCCGCCGTCATACCATGGGAGCGTCACCTTTGCCAGAGCGATACGCGGCCTCCCGTCCCAGAACAGGCGGCGCTGCAAACTCTCCACCTCACGGAAGTAGCGCGCTGGGACGGGGTCCATAGTATTCTGCAAAGCGTAGAGGAAGCGCAGCAGAGACATCATCTTAAACAATGCCGCCCGGCCGAGCGGCGAGAGCGGCAAGCGCCGCCAGCGCGTGACATCTTCCTTCAGGCGCTGGAGGGGGGGAAGCAAGTTCCGATCATACCGGGCCTCCGGGTCCAGAGTAATGAAGACACCCAGGTACCGAAATCCCTGCGGGCGATCTGGATCGGACAGCCCCGCGGGAGAATGGGCGCCTCCCCAGAGAGAACATACACGCACAATTTAGCCCAGTTGATGACAAGGCCGGAGTTACGACCAAATGAATGCAAAACATCAACCAGTACTATAAGTGAGTTACGTGGGGAAGCTAGGTACAAGAGGATGTCATCAGCGTATAGGGATACGCGGTCCTCATGCTCGGGGGTCCAACGGAGACCACGGATGGAAGGCTCCCACCGCAGCCACTCTGCCAGGGGCTCCAAGGCAAGCGCAAAAAGGAGCGGCGATAAGGGGCAGCCCTGCCGCGTGCCCCGGCCCAGCTCAAACGGAGCCGATACTCTACCGTTCACCACCACCTGCGTCAATGGGCCCGAATACAGCAATTTGACCCAACTGATGAACCCTGCGCCAAAGCCAAACTTCGCAAGCATCGCCCAGATGTATGGCCATTCAAGCGTATCAAACGCCATGGTGGCGTCCAGGGATGCCAAAATGGCCGGCTCCCGTATGTACTGAACACGTGCAAGCACCCCATGCAAACGCCGCAAGTTAAGAGCTGTGTTACGATGGGGAATAAAGCCGGACTGATCCTGGTGAACCAGTTCGCCCACCACGCCGACCAGCCGATTAGCCAGGACCTTGGCGAGAATTTTAGGCTCCGCGTTCAGTAGCGAAATGGGCCGATAGGATGTAACCCGGTCCCGAGGTCTCCCCTCCTTGTGGATAACCACGATTGTAGCCAGACGTTGGTCCAGCGGGAGGGAGCCCACCGAATGGGCCTCCAGGAACATCGATCGGAGATGTGGTGCCAGCGTATCCGGTCTCAATTTGTACAACTCGATGGGGAGACCATTAGGACCCATGGCCTTGCCGGAAGCGACCGAACGTATGGCGAGGGCGATTTCGTCGGAGGTTGGAGCGGCGTCCAACGACACTCTGTCCTCCTCCGAAAGGGAAGGCAGCGCGATATCCCTGAGCAGGGTACGGGAATCCTCTTCAGAGCAGGAAGACACCGGGAATACACCCCACGGAAATAGTCCGCGAAGCACGAGACAATTTCTTCCGGCTCAGTAACACACACACCGTCTGTTTTCTCAATCAGCGGGACTACACGACTCGCTCTCTCCTTTTTGTCCAGCCACGAAATCAATTTACCAGCCTTATCACCCACATCATACAATCTCCCCTGTTGCTCTCTACTGAGGCCCCTGGCTGTCTCCGTGACGAGGGCCCTATAGGCCGCTTGCTTGAGTTGGAGGACATGCAATACGGCATCCGTCACCCCACTTTCTAGATTACCCTCCAACTCGGCTATCTCAGCTTCCACCCGGGTCACCTCCTCCCGCTCGCGCCTCCGGGTGTGGGAGATGAGGGACAGGGCCTCTCCTCGTAGTACTGTCTTGAATGCCTCCCACAGTGAGACAGCCGAAGGCACGGACCCCACATTCTCGTCAAAGTAGCGCTGGAGGGATTTAATCAATTCAGCGCGAATAGTGGGGTCGCGCAAGTACCAGGGATTGATCGGGACCACCCTATCCTCACCCCTCGGAAAAAGGTCCAGGTGCAACAGGAGCGGGGAATGGTCCGAGATACCCCGTGCCAAATGGCGCACCTCTCCCACCCTCCCAACATAGGCCGCCGGGACCAGGACATAATCTAGTCGTGAGAGACTACCATGGGCCCCCGAATGGAAGGTATACTGTAACTGCGTGGGATGTTTTAAACGCCAGCAATCCACCAATCCCAAAGTGTCCAATAGACCAGAGAGCCACGCTTGGGCCCGGGGGAGGTCCCTAGGGGGGTGACGATCCACAGTCCCGGAAACCACCGCATTGAAAACCCCCCCCACCACCAGAATCCCTCCCGGAAGGCCAAGGAGGAGGCGCCCCAGGTCCGCAAAGGTGGTCGACTGCAGCCCCGGTGGGACGTATACTGACACAAAAACCACCACTTTGCCCTCCATCCTTCCCACCAAGACCGCGTAACGTCCCCTGTCGTCATGGAGCACCTCATCAATCTCCAGCGGAAGCGAGTTCTTAACCATGATGCCCACACCCCTTGAGCCAGACGTAAAGCCCGAATGGGCCACTAGGCGATAGCCACGCCGATTCATGGCGCAGAAGGAGTTGCCAATGAGGTGTGTCTCCTGAAGAAAAACTACATCGGGCGAGATTCGCTTCAAGAACTGCAGGACCACCCCACGTTTAATCCTGTCCCCCAGTCCATTCACGTTCCAGGACAACAGAGTTAGTTCCCTACCCCCCATCATAGACAAGAGCCACCATTCATCCCCCCGAGAGCACTATAGAGCTAGCACAATGATACTTTTGCCTTGTGGTGAAAACGAACAACACCCCCCCATCCCTACCCACCCACCCCAACAAAACTCCCCCCTCCCTGCACCCCTGCATGAGCCCGAACAGCCCCCCCAACGTGCAGTGTGCCTGTCGCCCCATATATATAATAAAAACTAGCTAAGCCCCCTAGAGGAGGAGGGAGAACCCCCAAGAGACCCCACACAACCTCCATAGGAGGGGAAATTATACAGACAGATGCTTAATCGAGAGTGGCAACATTTTTGTCCAGAGTGAAGCCCAACATTACCCCCTCAGTCCCGATCCAGTGTGCCGTCTCCCCCCGCCGCCCCCCCCGCCCCCCAGATCACGATCCCCAGACAGAGTGTCCAGCCAGTCTCCGGCCGCTTCGGGGCGATCAAAAAAGTGCGTGCGACCCTCTACCTCCACTCGCAGCTTGGCTGGGAAGAGCATTGCGTATTTAAGGTTCAAGTCCCGAAGACGGCGCTTGATGCCTTGGAAGCTCAGTCTCTGCTTCTGGACCGCTGGGGTGAAATCCGGATAAAAGTTCACCTCCATGTTGTCAAGCTTAACCGGCCCCAACAGTCTGGAGGCTTGCAGGATAGCGTCTCTGTCCCGAAAGTTGAAAATCCGGGCAATGAGGGGCCGCGGAGGGGCTCCGACCTTCGGCCTTCCCCCGGGAACCCTGTGGGCCCGCTCCACCGCGAAGAATTTACTCAGCCCCCGTGGCTGGAGATGGGTAGCGATCAGGTCCTCCACAAATAGGTCCGCTGCCGCTTCCTCCCGTCCCTCGGGTACTCCGATGATGCGGATGTTGTTTCTCCGGGCCCGACTCTCGGAGTCCTCCAGGCGCCGATCCATAAGCGCGCTCGCCTGACTAAGCCGGCGCACCTCTGTTTGTAGCGCCGCCACATCAGTAGTAAGGCCCGATGCGGTGTGGGCCAAAGAATCAACTCGGTCGTTGGTCTTGGAAAGATCGGCCCTCACCAGGCCAACATCCACGAGGACCGAGTCGATCTTCTGTGCCAGTGTGTCGAACCGCTGGCCTACCGAGGCCTTCATCTCGGCAATGGCACCCATGACATCCCGCAGAGTCAGGTCCGTGGGCAGGTCCGGGGCATCAGGAGGGTCCTCAAGGGATTTGTGCGGTCCGCCGGGAGATCCCTTCTGGAGGGTATAGCGGTCCATACTGTTGGCCTGATGGGTGGTGCCACGCCGGGTCGGCTTGGTCTTTGCCCGGTCTCCATCTTGTCTGGTGGCCATGGCCACTAGTCTCCCGATCGCACCAGTCACGTCGTGAAGGGCAGGCAATCAGGGCCACAAGCTCCGGGGGGGGCCACCCCCGATCGGCGGGGTGGGTCACAGCCGGCGGGCAGGCCAAGTCTCCCAGCGAGACCACACCAACACAAAGAGCCCCGCGACCCAACCCTGCAGTGATTGCAAGGGGGTGCGAAAGCGAAAGCGCGGGGTGCGCGACTCGCCAGGCCCGGCCCGCCGCTGTTGTTCACTTTGTCACTGGGTCACCCCTCAGTGCAAATCCGGGGTCTGGCGAGGAGAAAGCCGCAGACTTCAATCGGTGCTCACTCCGGTGTCCGAGGTCCGATTTGACAACGGGAAACGGGTGCCACCTCAGCTCAGGCTCACCAACACATTCCCCTCATCCGAGACAGGATAAATTCAGGATAGTCGTGGGAGGTTGCGGAGGTCCTCGGGAGCCTCGCACCTACGCGGCCATCTTGGTTGCGCGCTAGGCTCCTCCTCGTGATAAGCATTTTCAAAGGGAACACTTTTCTTAACTTTTTAGTTGAATAGGGCCCTGGCTGTGAAGAGACTTACAAGCTATTCACACGGCTTTAAACTTGCTACAGGGAGCCAGTGTAGCTGAACTGCGGCTCGGGGTGCTGATTTGTGTCTAGGGATGCCCAGAAGTAGGGGGGGTTGCCGTGTTTTGGAGGGTCTGGCACTTGTTTAGGCAACGCTCTTGTGAGCTGGTGTAGAGCACATTACAGTAGTTGAGTCTCGAATATGTGAGTGCTGTGACTATGGTTTTCTGCAGGGCTGAGGGAATATTGGGGAGAACCTTACTAAGAATTTACAGAATGAAAAAATAGGAGGATGTAATATGATCAATCTGTTCCTCAAAGGATAGCTTAGTGTCAAAAATCACTCCCAGATTTTTGGCTTTTACACTGGGATTGGAAGAGAGCCCAGTTGACAAGACTTCCAGTGGGAAGACCAGAAGGAGGGGTTCGTGCCAAACAGTAGGACCTCTGTTTTTGAAAAATTTAGTTTCAGACAACTGTCACTCATCCAATTGCCTATGTGGAGCCCACAGCAACGAGACTTAGCAGCCGTTGTCTGTGGCTCGCCTATGTCTGATACGATGATTTGAGTATCGTCAACATATGAGACCAGAGAGAATCCATAGGACTTAATCCAACCAGCCAGCAGGGAAACATATAGATTGAAAAGGGTGGGGCTTAGTGAAGACCCTTGTGGCACCCCACAGGGCAAGGAAAAATAAGGTGAGAAAAAGTCCCCCAAAGCCATTGATTGACCTCAGTCCATGGTGGTCCTTGGTGGTCGTCAGTGGTCGTCGGTGGTCATCAGTGGTCCTTGGTGGTCAAGTCTTTAACACCGACAGAGGTGAGACGGTCAACCAAGCGATTGTGGTTGACCATGTCTAATGCGGCTGAAAGATCCAATAGGATCAAGGCTGCATTTCCCCAATCACCCAGGGTCGGTCTGAGTTCTTCTGGAGGTGTAATAAGAGCTAGTTCCGTGCTATGATGCGCACAGAGCTCAAATTGGGATGCCCCTGAAATTAGATTATCAATAATGAAGTTGGTCAGTTCAGAGTTAGGTAGGATGTGTATTGTATTTGACCAGGTCAGGATACTTTCACTTCACCTAGGCCAACCCTATTTATAGCTGCTGGAGGATGGATCATAACCAGCGAAGGCTGAGTACATCATTCACTGGAGCAGAGTCAGCACCAGGAGCTGGAAAAATCAAAAGTATGTGCAGAAGTACTGGACGCAGAGGTGGCATCATCTCTCGGCTCATGTCCTCAAGCATAGGACCTAGAGGCGGAGCCAACATTTGAGTCAGGAAAGGGGCCCACCGACCAGAAGGCCTGTTCAGTGAGCAGCAGCGAGGATGAAAGGAAGAGAGGTATGTTCAATGCTTCAAGCATGGTGTAAGAAGACTTCCTGTGGAACGGAGCCTTCCATATGTACCTTCCTGGAAACCAAATTTGAAGAAGCAACAACTAACTTGCTCGTCACAGCCCCAGAGCATGAAACATGTTCACTTGCAGACTTGGATAGCTCTCCAATGGATGAAGCCATCACCGTGAGCAGTTCTGGATGTGTGTGAAGGATTCAAACTCCAAGGGCAGACCTCAGAGATTCTGTTTTTTCTAGAGAAGATATTTCCCTAAAGGAACTTCAAAAGCAAACATTAGAAATTCCAGCAAAGAGTAACTCTGGAACCGCGTCAACAGCTGAGGAACAAAAGGCACTGATGTGAGATGCCAACTTGGCACCATATACATCTCAGAGATCTCATTAGCAGACACCCCAGTGTCCAGCTGCAGCCATGGCATCATCTACTCACGCAGGAGAGTCATTTCAACCTTCCTGGATCCAGTCTGATGCTTGAGGGAGGTTCATGAGATGAGGAATCTGAAGCCATTTCAACCTTTCTGGATCTAGTCTGATGCCCGAGGGAGGATTCATGAGATGAGGAATCTGGAGTCATTTCAACCTTTCTGGATCCAGTCTGATACCTAAGGGAGGATTCATGAAATGAAGAATCTGGAGTCATTTCAACCTTTCTGGATCCAGTCTGATGCCCGAGGGAGATTCGTGAGATGGGGAATATGAAGCCATTTCAACATTTCTGGATCCAGTCTGAGGCCCGAGGGAGATTCATGAGGTGAGGAATCTGGATTACAACTATTGGCCTTGTCAGTGCTTGTTAGCGTTGCTTCCCATCAGGAATGCAGTTCACGTGTGCAGGACAGTGCGTGAATACAGCGACGGACATCAGTGATTATCTGCCCCCTGGTGGCAGCTTTTAACACATAGTGCAAGAGACATGAAAGTGAGGACTAAACTAGGTGTGTAAAATACAGTCCTTGGTGTTTCTGAACAAATATAGGTTTCTAAGGATTCTTTAAATATTTGAACGTCTAGTTGGTTGGACTACACTACTCTTTACAATCGTGTGAAGGAGCCAAAAACTTTACTCTCCAAAGTGCGGTTTTCCTCACTGCTTATAACAAGAGGAAGTGGATATCCTTGCGGCACACGATCTTACCCTGAGAACTGCTGCCCCATAACACACACAACTCCTCGCCCCTAGCGTTGCCACATGCAGTCTCAACACCCCTTTCTCTGGAAGGCAGGGCTCTCCTCAAGTTTAACACCCCAGCCTTACCTCCTCCCAGATGTAGAAGTGGCTGAGGAAGCATCCGACCTCCCCCTTGGTGAGGGTCCTGCCAGAGTAGGGGTCATAGTATCCGGGGAGAAGGTCAACTCCCAGCTCCTTTATCCCACTGCTGTTCAAAGCCCTAAAAGCACAAAGAAACAGGTGAGAGTAAAGATCTGAGTCAGTGAGCACAGCCAGGGGGCAGCAAAGAGCCCAGCCAGGGGGCAGACGAGAGCACAGCCAGGGGGCAGCAAAGAGCCCAGCCAGGGGGCAGACGAGAGCAAAGTCAGGAATCACAGCCAAGGGGCAGAAGATCACAGCCAGGGGGTAGACGAGAGCACAGCCAGGGGGCAGACGAGAGCACAGCCAGGGGGCAGACGAGAGCACAGCCAGGGGGCAGACGAGACCACAGCCAGGGGGCAGACGAGAGCACAGCCAGGGGGCAGCAAAGAGCCCAGCCAGGGGGCAGACGAGAGCAAAGTCAGGAATCACAGCCAAGGGGCAGACGAGAGCACAGCCAGAGAGCACATCTAGGGGGCAGACGAGGGCATAACCAAGGAGCAGACTTGAGCACAGCCAGGGGGCAGGCGAGAGCTGAGTCAGGAATCACAGCCAAGGGGCAGACGAGAGCACAGCCAGAGAGCACAGCTAGGGGGCAGACGAGAGCACAGCCAGTTATCAGTAGAGAGAACAGGCAGGGAGCAGATGAGATCACAGCCAGGGAGCAGACGAGAGCACAGCCAGAGAGCACAGCTAGTGGGCAGACGAGGGCATAACCAAGGAGCAGACAAGAGCCAAGCCAAGGAGCAGACTTGAGCACAGCAAGGGGGCAGGCGAGAGCAGAGTCAGGAATCACAGCCAAGGGGCAGAAGAGGGCACAAGCAAGGAGCAGCAGCAAATACAACAAGGAAGCAACAGAGAGTACATCTAAGGTGCACAACCAGCAGCAATAAGAAGCATAACCAGGAAGCAATAGGAAGCACAGCAAGGGAGCAGAAGGAAACACAGCCAGGGAGCAGAAGGAAACACAACCAGGGAGCAAAAAGAAACCCACCAGGGAGCAGACGAAAACACAACAAGGGAGCAGAAGAAAACTCAAACAGGGAGCAGAAGGAAACACAGCCAGGGAGCAGAAGGAAACACAGCCAGGGAGCAGAAGAAAACCCAGCCAGGGAGCAGAAGAAAACCCAGCCAGGGAGCAGAAGAAAACCCAGCCAGGGAGGAGAAGAAAACACAACCAGGGAGCAGAAGGAAACACAACGATGGAGCAGAAGGAAACACAACGAGGGAGCAGAAGGAAACACAACTAGGGAGCAGAAAGAAACCCACCAGGGAGCAGACGGAAACCCAACCAGGGAGCAGAATGAAACACCGCCAAGGAGCAGAAGGAAACACAGCCATGGAGCAGAAGGAAAGCCAACCAGGGAGCAGAAGGAAACACAGCCAGGGAGCAGAAGGAAGCACAGCCAGGGAGCAGAAGGAAACACAACCAAGGAGCAAAAGGAAACACAGCCAGGGAGCAGAAGGAGAGCCAACCAGGGAGCAGAAGGAAACACAGCTAGGGAGCAGAAGGAAACACAGCCAGGGAGCAGAAGTAAACACAACCAGGGAGCAGAAGGAAACACAGCTAGGGAGCAGAAGGAAACACAGCCAGGGAGCAGAAGGAAACACAGCTAGGGAGCAGAAGGAAACGCAACCAAGGAGCAAAAGGAAACGCAACCAGGGAGCAGAAGGAAACGCAACCAGGGAGCAGAAGGAAACACAGCTAGGGAGCAGAAGGAAACACAACCAGGGAGCAAAAGGAAACACAGCCAGGGAGCAGAAGGAAACACAGCTAGGGAGCAGAAGGAAACGCAACCAAGGAGCAAAAGGAAACGCAACCAGGGAGCAGAAGGAAACGCAACCAGGGAGCAGAAGGAAACACAACCAGGGCATTCAGTTAATTTATTGCTAACACGACTGGATAATTTACATCTGTCTCTGTATGGAAGGTGTAATGTCCTTAAAATGCAAATTTTTCCTAAATTCCTATACTTGTTCCGTACTATTCCTTTGGAATTTTCCCAATTAAGTTTAGCTAAAGCGGACAGAATATGCAATAGGTTTCTGTGGGGTTACCGTCGGCCGTGTAGGGCGGCAAAGTGGATGTGTCAATCCCGGCAAAGGGGTGGCTGGGCGGTTCCCAATCTTTTATTTTATTTTTGGTCCTCCATAATTCAATATTTTGGATTACCACTGTTTGGAGATATTGCTGGGCCCCCATTACTGTGTAGGCCCTCAATTTTTGAAGTAGGACTAGGTGAAAATGCATGGGGGATTTTATTACGAGTGCTGGAACCTAGTTACTACAAGAAAACCAAGTTTAAGGTAGCTTGGTCTATGTTTTCAGTATGGCGTAAGGTTCGTCGAAAATGGGCGGTTCCCAACCTGAACTATTATACGCCTTTCTCAGCTTGGTTATTACCCTCAGTTTTTCGGGATCAGGTCACTTTTAAATGGATTGTAGGAGGGTTGGCAAAACTGGGGGATCTAGGTCATGACGGTTGTCTAGCATCTTTTTCATGGCTCAGGGATAGGTACCAGCTTAGTACACAGGATTTCTTCAAATACTTACAACTCCGGAGTTTCATAGATAGAACGAAGGTCAACTCAGAGGTATTGTTTGGCAAGATTACATTGCTGGAGTTGATTTCCAGACGCTCGAAAATAGGGGTAATTTATCAGCATTTACTCTCAGGCCTGCCAGATGATATCACAGTGTATACTAGTAAACTCGAGGCTAAGCTGGGGGTAACAGGGTTGGATATATCAGAAGCTCTTGAACTGGCCGGGAGTGTCCTAACTTCCGGGAGTTTACGGTCTCAGGGCTATATGGCCATGTTTGATTTATATTACACCCTGGCTAAGATATCTAAGTGGGGGGGTAATGGCCTGCATGGTTGCCCCAGATGCGGGCTTTTGGCTGCAAACGACGTTCACATGTTTTTTGAATGTGTAAGACTCCGGTCTTTTCTGGGTGATGTTGAGCAATTTATCAACTTAAGGCTTCAGATGCCTGTTACGCTTTCCCCTGAATTGGTGATCTGTGGGCTCGAAAGCAGTATGCTGCATGAAAGATCTCAACATACCTCTGCTTCAGTGTTAATCGCAATGGCTATGGTTCGTCTATGTATTACTTCGGACTGGATCAGTCCTGAGGCTCCTACCTTCTTTAATTGGAGAGCAAGGATGTTGTCCCTGCATAACATAGAGACTGCTGTGTGGGAAAGATGGGGCAGACGGAGACGTGACTTGGGTAAAAAGATTTGGACCCCTTTTGAAGATTGGTTAGCCCAATAGGGTCTTAGCCGTGTTATTATTACAATGTAAAACAATTGTGCACCTTTTTTCTTATTACTTATGCTTTAATGTTCATTTTACAAAGCCACCATGCTAAGTGTAAATCGTTATATCACATACATGTAAACAAGCTTTATTAATAAAAAAAATAAAATAAACAAAAAGGAAACACAACCAGGGAGCAGAAGGAAACACAGCCAGGGAGCAGAAGGAAACGCAACCAGGGAGCAGGGAGCAGAAGGAAACGCAACCAGGGAGCAGAAGGAAACGCAACCAGGGAGCAGAAGGAAACGCAACCAGGGAGCAGAAGGAAACACAGCCAGGGAGCAGAAGGAAACGCAACCAGGGAGCAGAAGGAAATGCAACCAGGGAGCAGAAGGAAACGCAACCACGGAGCAGAAGGAAACAGCCAGGGAGCAGAAGGAAACGCAACCAGGGAGCAGAAGGAAACGCAACCAGGGAGCAGAAGGAAACAGGGAGCAGAAGAAAACACAACCAGGGAGCAGTAGAAAACCCAGCCAGGGAGGAGAAGGAAAAACAACCAGGGAGCAGAAGGAAACACAATCAGGAAGCAGAAGGAAACACAACCAGGGAGCAGAAAGAAACCCACCAGGGCGCAGACGGAAACACAGCCAGGGAGCAGAAGAAACACAACCAGGGAGCAGAAGGAAACACAGCCACGGAGCAGAAGGAAACACATCCACCAGGGAGCAGAAGGAAACACAACCAGGGAGCAGAAGGAAACACAGCCAGGAGCAGATGGAAACACAGCCAGGGAGCAGAAGAAACACAGCCACGGAGCAGAAGGAAACACATCCGCCAGAGAGCAGAAGGAAACACAACCAGGGAGCAGAAGGAAACACAACCAGGGAGCAGAAGGAAACACAACCAGGGAGCAGAAGGAAACACAAACAGGGAGTAGAAGGAAACACAACCAGGGAGCAGAACCCAGCCTGGGAGCAGAAGGAAACACAGCCAGGGAGCAGAAGGAAACACAGCCAGGGAGCAGAAGGAAACACAACCAGGGAGCAGAAGAAAACCCAGCCAGGGAGGAGAAGGAAAAACAACCAGGGAGCAGAAGGAAACACAATCAGGATGCAGAAGGAAACACAACCAGGGAGCAGAAAGAAACCCACCAGGGCGCAGACGGAAACACAGCCAGGGAGCAGAAGAAACACAACCAGGGAGCAGAAGGAAACACAGCCACGGAGCAGAAGGAAACACAGCCAGAAGCAGATGGAAACACAGCCAGGGAGAAGAAGAAACACAACCAGTGAGCAGAAGGAAACACAGCCAGAAGCAGATGGAAACACAGCCAGGGAGCAGAAGAAACACAACCAGGGAGCAGAAGGAAACACATCCGCCAGGGAGCAGAAGGAAACACATCCGCCAGGGAGCAGAAGGAAACACAACCAGGGAGAAGAAGGAACCACAACCAGGGAGCAGAAGGAAACACATCCGACAGGGAGCAGAAGGAAACACATCCGACAGGGAGCCGAAGGAAACACAACCAGGGAGCAGAAGGAAACACAGCCAGGAGCAGGTGGAAACACAGCCAGGGAGCAGAAGAAACACAACCAGGGAGCAGAAGGAAACACATCCGCCAGGGAGCAGAAGGAAACACATCCGCCAGGGAGCAGAAGGAAACACAACCAGGGAGCAGAAGGAAACACAATCAGGGAGTAGAAGGAAACATAACCAGGGAGCAGAACCCAGCCTGGGAGCAGAAGGAAACACAGCCAGGGAGCAGAAGGAAACACAACCAGTGAGCAGAAGGACACACAACCAGGGTGTAGAAGGAAACACCACCAGGGGGCAGAAGGAAACACAACCAGGGAGCAGAAAGAACCCCAACCAGGGAGCAGAAGGAAACACAGCCAGGGAGCAGATGGAAACACAGCCAGGGAGCAGATCGAAACAACCGAGTAGCAGAAGGAAACACAACCAATGAGCAGAAGGAAACACAACCGAGGAGCAGAAGGAAACGCAACCAGGGAGCAGAAGGAAACGCGGCCAGGGGGCAGAAGGAAACACAGCCATGGAGCAGAAGGAAACACAACCAGGGAGCAGAAGGAAACACAGCCAGGAGCAGGTGGAAACACAGCCAGGGAGCAGAAGAAACACAACCAGGGAGCAGAAGGAAACACATCCGCCAGGGAGCAGAAGGAAACACATCCGCCAGGGAGCAGAAGGAAACACAACCAGGGAGCAGAAGGAAACACAACCAGGGAGTAGAAGGAAACATAACCAGGGAGCAGAACCCAGCCTGGGAGCAGAAGGAAACACAGCCAGGGAGCAGAAGGAAACACAACCAGTGAGCAGAAGGACACACAACCAGGGTGTAGAAGGAAACACCACCAGGGGGCAGAAGGAAACACAACCAGGGAGCAGAAGAAAACCCAGCCAGGAAGGAGAAGGAAACACAACCAGGGAGGAGAAGGAAACACCGCCAAGGAGCAGAAGGAAACACAGCCAGGGAGCAGAAGGAAACACAGCCAGAGGCAGTAGGAAACACAACCAGGGAGCAGAAGGAAACGCAGCCAGGGAGCAGAAGGAAACGCAGCCAGGGAGCAGAAGGAAACACAACCAGGGAGCAGAAGGAAACACAGCCAGGGAGAAGAAGGAACCTCAACCAGGGAGCACAAGGAAACACAACCAGGGAGCACAAGGACACAGAACCAGGAAGTAGAAGGAAACATCACCAGGGAGCAGAAGGAAACACAACCAGGGAGCACAAGGAAACCCAACAAGGGAGCCGAAAGAACCCCAACCAGGGAGCAGAAGGAAACACAACCAGGGAGCAGAAGGAAACAAACAGGGAGCAGAAGGAAACACAGCCAGGGAGCACAAGGAAACACAGCCAGGGAGCACAAGGAAACACAGCCAGGGAGCAGAAGGAAACACAAAACACAACCAGAGAGCAGAAGGAAACACAGCCAGGAATTAGCCAGAAACACAGACAGGGAGTAGACAGAAACACAACCAGGGAGGAGAAAGAAACACCACCACGAAGTAGAAGGAAACACAACCAGGGATCAGAAGGAAAGTGAACCAGGGAGCAGAAGGAAACACCGCCTGGGAGCAGAAGGAAACACCACCAGGGAGCAGAAGGAAACACAGCCACGGAGCAGAAGGAAACACCACCAGGGAGCAGAAGGAAGCACCACCAGGGAGCAGAAGGAAACACATCCGACAGGGAGCAGAAGGAAACACATCCGACAGGGAGCCGAAGGAAACACAACCAGGGAGCAGAAGGAAACACAGCCATGGAGCAGAAGGAAAGCCAACCAGGGAGCAGAAGGAAACACAGCCAGGGAGCAGAAGGAAACACAGCCAGGGAGCAGAAGGAAACACAACCAAGGAGCAATAGGAAACACAGCCAGGGAGCAGAAGTAAACACAACCAGGGAGCAGAAGGAAACACAGCTAGGGAGCAGAAGGAAACACAGCCAGGGAGCAGAAGGAAACACAGCCAGGGAGTAGAAGGAAACGCAACCAAGGAGCAAAAGGAAACGCAACCAGGGAGCAGAAGGAAACACAACCAGGGCATTCAGTTAATTTATTGCTAACACGACTGGATAATTTACATCTGTCTCTGTATGGAAGGTGTAATGTCCTTAAAATGCTAATTTTTCCTAAATTCCTATACTTGTTCCGTACTATTCCTTTGGAATTTTCCCAATTAAGTTTAGCTAAAGCGGACAGAATATGCAATAGGTTTCTGTGGGGTTACCGTCGGCCGTGTAGGGCGGCAAAGTGGATGTGTCAATCCCGGCAAAGGGGTGGCTGGGCGGTTCCCAATCTTTTATTTTATTTTTGGTCCTCCATAATTCAATATTTTGGATTACCACTGTTTGGAGATATTGCTGGGCCCCCATTACTGTGTAGGCCCTCAATTTTTGAAGTAGGACTAGGTGAAAATGCATGGGGGATTTTATTACGAGTGCTGGAACCTAGTTACTACAAGAAAACCAAGTTTAAGGTAGCTTGGTCTATGTTTTCAGTATGGCGTAAGGTTCGTCGAAAATGGGCGGTTCCCAACCTGAACTATTATACGCCTTTCTCAGCTTGGTTATTACCCTCAGTTTTTCGGGATCAGGTCACTTTTAAATGGATTGTAGGAGGGTTGGCAAAACTGGGGGATCTAGGTCAGGACGGTTGTCTAGCATCTTTTTCATGGCTCAGGGATAGGTACCAGCTTAGTACACAGGATTTCTTCAAATACTTACAACTCCGGAGTTTCATAGATAGAACGAAGGTCAACTCAGAGGTATTGTTTGGCAAGATTACATTGCTGGAGTTGATTTCCAGACGCTCGAAAATAGGGGTAATTTATCAGCATTTACTCTCAGGCCTGCCAGATGATATCGCAGTGTAAACTAGTAAACTCGAGGCTAAGCTGGGGGTAACAGGGTTGGATATATCAGAAGCTCTTGAACTGGCCGGGAGTGTCCTAACTTCCGGGAGTTTACGGTCTCAGGGCTATATGGCCATGTTTGATTTATATTACACCCTGGCTAAGATATCTAAGTGGGGGGGTAATGGCCTGCATGGTTGCCCCAGATGCGGGCTTTTGGCTGCAAACGACGTTCACATGTTTTTTGAATGTGTAAGACTCCGGTCTTTTCTGGGTGATGTTGAGCAATTTATCAACTTAAGGCTTCAGATGCCTGTTACGCTTTCCCCTGAATTGGTGATCTGTGGGCTCGAAAGCAGTATGCTGCATGAAAGATCTCAACATACCTCTGCTTCAGTGTTAATCGCAATGGCTATGGTTCGTCTATGTATTACTTCGGACTGGATCAGTCCTGAGGCTCCTACCTTCTTTAATTGGAGAGCAAGGATGTTGTCCCTGCATAACATAGAGACTGCTGTGTGGGAAAGATGGGGCAGACGGAGACGTGACTTGGGTAAAAAGATTTGGACCCCTTTTGAAGATTGGTTAGCCCAATAGGGTCTTAGCCGTGTTATTATTACAATGTAAAACAATTGTGCACCTTTTTTCTTATTACTTATGCTTTAATGTTCATTTTACAAAGCCACCATGCTAAGTGTAAATCGTTATATCACATACATGTAAACAAGCTTTATTAATAAAAAAAAAAATAAACAAAAAGGAAACACAACCAGGGAGCAGAAGGAAACACAGCCAGGGAGCAGAAGGAAACGCAACCAGGGAGCAGGGAGCAGAAGGAAACGCAACCAGGGAGCAGAAGGAAACGCAACCAGGGAGCAGAAGGAAACGCAACCAGGGAGCAGAAGGAAATACAGCCAGGGAGCAGAAGGAAACGCAACCAGGGAGCAGAAGGAAATGCAACCAGGGAGCAGAAGGAAACGCAACCACGGAGCAGAAGGAAACAGCCAGGGAGCAGAAGGAAACGCAACCAGGGAGCAGAAGGAAACGCAACCAGGGAGCAGAAGGAAACAGGGAGCAGAAGAAAACACAACCAGGGAGCAGTAGAAAACCCAGCCAGGGAGGAGAAGGAAAAACAACCAGGGAGCAGAAGGAAACACAATCAGGAAGCAGAAGGAAACACAACCAGGGAGCAGAAAGAAACCCACCAGGGCGCAGACGGAAACACAGCCAGGGAGAAGAAGAAACACAACCAGGGAGCAGAAGGAAACACAGCCACGGAGCAGAAGGAAACACATCCACCAGGGAGCAGAAGGAAACACAACCAGGGAGCAGAAGGAAACACAGCCAGGAGCAGATGGAAACACAGCCAGGGAGCAGAAGAAACACAGCCACGGAGCAGAAGGAAACACATCCGCCAGAGAGCAGAAGGAAACACAACCAGGGAGCAGAAGGAAACACAACCAGGGAGCAGAAGGAAACACAACCAGGGAGCAGAAGGAAACACAAACAGGGAGTAGAAGGAAACACAACCAGGGAGCAGAACCCAGCCTGGGAGCAGAAGGAAACACAGCCAGGGAGCAGAAGGAAACACAGCCAGGGAGCAGAAGGAAACACAACCAGGGAGCAGAAGAAAACCCAGCCAGGGAGGAGAAGGAAAAACAACCAGGGAGCAGAAGGAAACACAATCAGGATGCAGAAGGAAACACAACCAGGGAGGAGAAAGAAACCCACCAGGGCGCAGACGGAAACACAGCCAGGGAGCAGAAGAAACACAACCAGGGAGCAGAAGGAAACACAGCCACGGAGCAGAAGGAAACACAGCCAGAAGCAGATGGAAACACAGCCAGGGAGCAGAAGAAACACAACCAGTGAGCAGAAGGAAACACAGCCAGAAGCAGATGGAAACACAGCCAGGGAGCAGAAGAAACACAACCAGGGAGCAGAAGGAAACACATCCGCCAGGGAGCAGAAGGAAACACATCCGCCAGGGAGCAGAAGGAAACACAACCAGGGAGAAGAAGGAACCACAACCAGGGAGCAGAAGGAAACACATCCGACAGGGAGCAGAAGGAAACACATCCGACAGGGAGCCGAAGGAAACACAACCAGGGAGCAGAAGGAAACACAGCCAGGAGCAGGTGGAAACACAGCCAGGGAGCAGAAGAAACACAACCAGGGAGCAGAAGGAAACACATCCGCCAGGGAGCAGAAGGAAACACATCCGCCAGGGAGCAGAAGGAAACACAACCAGGGAGCAGAAGGAAACACAATCAGGGAGTAGAAGGAAACATAACCAGGGAGCAGAACCCAGCCTGGGAGCAGAAGGAAACACAGCCAGGGAGCAGAAGGAAACACAACCAGTGAGCAGAAGGACCCACAACCAGGGTGTAGAAGGAAACACCACCAGGGGGCAGAAGGAAACACAACCAGGGAGCAGAAAGAACCCCAACCAGGGAGCAGAAGGAAACACAGCCAGGGAGCAGATGGAAACACAGCCAGGGAGCAGATCGAAACAACCGAGTAGCAGAAGGAAACACAACCAATGAGCAGAAGGAAACACAACCGAGGAGCAGAAGGAAGCGCAACCAGGGAGCAGAAGGAAACGCGGCCAGGGGGCAGAAGGAAACACAGCCATGGAGCAGAAGGAAACACAACCATGGAGCAGAAGGAAACACAACCAGGGAGCAGAAGGAAACACAGCCAGGAGCAGGTGGAAACACAGCCAGGGAGCAGAAGAAACACAACCAGGGAGCAGAAGGAAACACATCCGCCAGGGAGCAGAAGGAAACACATCCGCCAGGGAGCAGAAGGAAACACAACCAGGGAGCAGAAGGAAACACAACCAGGGAGTAGAAGGAAACATAACCAGGGAGCAGAACCCAGCCTGGGAGCAGAAGGAAACACAGCCAGGGAGCAGAAGGAAACACAACCAGTGAGCAGAAGGACACACAACCAGGGTGTAGAAGGAAACACCACCAGGGGGCAGAAGGAAACACAACCAGGGAGCAGAAGAAAACCCAGCCAGGAAGGAGAAGGAAACACAACCAGGGAGGAGAAGGAAACACCGCCAAGGAGCAGAAGGAAACACAGCCAGGGAGCAGAAGGAAACACAGCCAGAGGCAGTAGGAAACACAACCAGGGAGCAGAAGGAAACACAACCAGGGAGCAGAAGGAAACGCAGCCAGGGAGCAGAAGGAAACGCAGCCAGGGAGCAGAAGGAAACACAACCAGGGAGCAGAAGGAAACACAGCCAGGGAGAAGAAGGAACCTCAACCAGGGAGCACAAGGAAACACAACCAGGGAGCACAAGGACACAGAACCAGGAAGTAGAAGGAAACATCACCAGGGAGCAGAAGGAAACACAACCAGGGAGCACAAGGAAACCCAACAAGGGAGCCGAAAGAACCCCAACCAGGGAGCAGAAGGAAACACAACCAGGGAGCAGAAGGAAACAAACAGGGAGCAGAAGGAAACACAGCCAGGGAGCACAAGGAAACACAGCCAGGGAGCACAAGGAAACACAGCCAGGGAGCAGAAGGAAACACAAAACACAACCAGAGAGCAGAAGGAAACACAGCCAGGAATTAGCCAGAAACACAGACAGGGAGTAGACAGAAACACAACCAGGGAGGAGAAAGAAACACCACCACGAAGTAGAAGGAAACACAACCAGGGATCAGAAGGAAAGTGAACCAGGGAGCAGAAGGAAACACCGCCTGGGAGCAGAAGGAAACACCACCAGGGAGCAGAAGGAAACACAGCCACGGAGCAGAAGGAAACACCACCAGGGAGCAGAAGGAAGCACCACCAGGGAGTAGAAGGAAACACAACCAGGGAGGCGTTCAAGGAGTATTTCATGGTTGACCGTATCAAATGCCGAGGATAGGTCTAGGAGGATTAGGAAACAGGTTTTGTCTTGGTCGAGGGCTTGGAGAGCGTCATCCACGATGTGGAGGTGGGTGGTTTCAGTGCAGTGTCCAGGTGTGAACCCGGATTGGAAGTCATCTAGAAGGTGGAAGTTGGTGATGTGTAGAATCAGCTGCTGTTGCACACATTTCTCCAGAACTTTGGCTAGGAGTGGGATGTTTGATATGGGTCTGTAGTTGCCAGCGGAAGCAGGATCCAGCGTAGTTTTTTAAAGATGGGGACGACTTGGCTGGCTTTAAGAGAGTCAGGTATAGAGCCCTGTTGGAGGGAGGCATTGATTATTGCAGTCCAGGAAGGGATGATAGCCTGAGAGGTGGCAGCTAGGCAGTTGGATGGGAGAGGATCATTGAAGTGATTGTTCGGGTTTAAGGAGGCTAGAATTTTTGAGCTAGAGTGTTCGTCATAGACTTTGAAGTTGACCCGTACGCTTGGTTTTTGTGTGAAGTTTGGGAGGGCAGTGCGGAGAAAAGAGGAAGAGCCGACGGATTTTGATGATGAGTTGCGGATAGAAGTTCATTACCTAGGGCAGACATTTTGTTGCAGAAGAAGGATGAAAATTCCTTGCATGATATTAGGGGTTTAGGCGTTTCTTTGGAGGTTTTTGCTAGTTTGTTGGATTGGTGTTTGACCAAATCAAATAGCTTGTGAGGTCTGTTCTTGGCGTTCTCTAGTTCTGTTCTGAAGAATTCTTTTTTAGAGTTGAGGATTTTCCTATTGTAGGCATTTCTGGCCTGGCGGAGAAGTTTTAGATGGGTTGCTGACGGGTGCTGTTTCCAGTTTCGTTCAGTCTGTCGAAGGGATCTCCTCTCCTTGTTGAGGGATCCGTTGAACCCGGGATTCCTGTCTTTGATCTGGGTTCTTTTTAGTTTTAGCGGCGCAAGGTCATCAAGAATGTCAGATATAGTCGAGGTATAATGATCCACTAGGTTGTTGACCGAGGGGGGACAGGGGGGAGGTCGGCCTCACAGCGCGCAGTCAGTTTCCCTAAATGAGGGTTTTTGGTGACTCTAACCCATCGTTTGGGAATCACTGGTTGCGGTGTCCATTTCTTGTCGGTGCTAGGCAGGAGGAAGGTGATAGCGTGGTGTCAGACCAATCACATGGGTCAATAGAGATAAGTTTGACCGCTGAATCCTTAGTGACGATCCAGTCTAGAATGGCGCCTTTCGAGTGAGGAGGGAGAGAGCAGGCTTGGGTAAGGGCCTGGTCGGCCAAGAAGTCTCTGATGGCGTTGCCCTGCGGGTCCATAGGGTCGTTCCAGTGGAAGTTGAAATCGCCAAGGAAGATGTCATTGGAGTTATGGGAGGCCTTGGCTGTGATGATTTCCATGAGGTGGTCAGTGAAGGTGTCATTCTTGCCTGGGGGGTGGTAAAAGATGTGTAGTCTGCACAGTTCGGAGGTGTTGTTGCAAATGGAGAGTGCGAGGTATTCGCAGGAGTCTGTAGGATCAGCCGGAAGTTCAGTAACAAGGAGGTTAGAGCGGTTGATTTAGGCAATGCCACCCCCTTTTCTCTTTGAATGCCTGTCCAGCCTTACGATGTTGTAATTGGGCAGGACTAAGAGGTCTAGATAGGGCGATGAGGATTCCTTGAGCCTGGATTCAGTCAAGATCGCTAAGTCCGATTTTTGGCTCAGGATGAGATCGGCGACATCAGAGGCATGCTTTACTGCTGAGCGGCAGTTCATTAGGAGGCTGGATAGAGAGTGGTCAGAGTGGATGTTGTGGGTAGGTGCAGAGATGGGTACTCTCGCTAGGTTGCTATTGACCACCCCTCTGACGTAGAGGGTAGCTGATCTGTTTGGGTTGGTTGCAACCGTGCAGATAGGGTGTTTGTCCCTCAGGTCTGAGGGGTATGGGGTTGGCGAGGCAGATTTGTCGCAAATGAGGAGGTCTACCACTTCTTCCTCCGTGAGGTCGAACGGGCTAGGTGTGCCAGGGGTAGGTTTGTAGGTGTAGAGGAGGGCAAGAACTTCCTCCTCCGAGAGGTGGCAAGGTTGCTTGCGGGGGCGCAAGTGTCTCAGGGATAGCGGTAGTGGGTGAAGAAGGGGCTTAGTGTAGGGAGGAGCGTTCTGCGAGGGTCAGAGATTCGAGAAGGAGAGTTCAGTGAGGTGCAGGAGGTTCTTTAGATCCAGAATGGACTTGTGGATGCTCAGGGTTAGTTCGGTGGCTCTGAGGTGGAGGATACCAATATTTCTATAGGAGGGAAGTTCCTGCAGGCAGGGGGCCGTTTGCATGAGAGGGATTCCGATGGAATGTGCTGGTAGCCTAGTGGTGGGGCTGAGTCAATCAATATCTCTATAAGAGGGAAGTTCTTGCCGGCAGGGGGCTGATGGGGTGGGAGCAATTCTGACGTACTGCGTTCGTAGCCTAGTGAAGGGGCTAGGTCGACTAGTGTTGTGGGCCCCATTAGGCGTTTTAATAACCATATGTGTGGGAAGATTTTGCGGGCAGGAGGTTAAGGGTTTGGGGACCCTTCTGTTTGCATGTGCTGGTAGCATGGTAGAGGGGCTAGGTTGGCTGGAG
Organism: Triturus cristatus; assembly: GCF_964204655.1. Classification (NCBI taxonomy): domain Eukaryota; kingdom Metazoa; phylum Chordata; class Amphibia; order Caudata; family Salamandridae; genus Triturus; species Triturus cristatus. The sequence goes on along the minus strand of NC_140580.1, from coordinate 1,186,860,736 downwards.
ATGTGAGCCCTAGGGGGAGTTTCGGAAGTCGTCAGAGAGGGGAGAGCTTGCAGGCCTGAGTAAAGTGGTATAGGCGCGCAGTGGTAGGCATGCGCTGATGGCAAGGTAGGGGGGGCTGGGTCGACCAGTGGCGTGATAACTAGCAAGTGTGGTTTGTGAAAGGCTAGGCACACTTGGCGGATTGGGCGAGGGGTGTTGCGGGGGGAGCGTGGACTGGGTAGGGTTGTGAACATATTATTTAAGGAGGGTGAAGAGGTCAGCAAATTTAATGAGCATTTCATTGAGCAGCAGCAGAGAGCAGACAGAAAAGACGAGGTAAGATGATTTACCTGACAACTGCAGTGACTGAAAAAGCCCAAAAGAATTCCTATTACCGAGACCCTTGGTTTTGAAAATACTGTTTGGGTCCTCCTTGAGCTCTTTCGCACAAAGAATGAGTGTAAATATCAACCCTCACAAATGACCAAAAGATTACCAGGTACATGCATCAATGTAGGCTTTTGCGATTCCTCAATTGCAATTATTAAGGAATCGCAATTAAGGAATTGCAAAAGCCAGTGCATGTAGGAATCGCTATAAAATTAGCGATTCCCAAACATTCCTTAATTGCGACTTGCAAATTGCGAGTCGCCATTAAGGAATGCCTTTCTATTCATTCCTATGGGCCTACAGGCCCGTAGGAATGAATGGGAGATTGCATGCGCAATTTGCGAGTACCAATAGGTACTCGCAAATCGCGCATGCAATTACAAGGGTGCCAAAAGGACACCCTGTTGCACCCCTGAAAATCAACTGTGAACACATGTTGCGCACACACATGCCCCTAAGGGCATGAGTGTGTAGCCTACAACTTTGGAAAATGCACAAAGTTTTTGCAAATTACCATCAGGTTCAACTTCATGGTAATTTGCGCCCCCTATTAGCAAAATCGCAATTTGCGATTCCATCATGCATTGCATTTAAGGAACCACAATTTGCAATTCCTTAAATGCAATCGCAATTTAAGAAATTTCAATAATTTGCAATTTCTTAAATTGCAAGAAGCTGACAGGTTGATGCAGCGCAGAAGCCCTTTTTGCGGGCGCAAACGGACGATTTTTGCAAATTGCACCGTTTGCGCTCACAAAAAGGGTTGATGCATGTGCCTGTAAGATAATTGAAAAACAAGGAGAGGGGCTCATATGTTCCAAAAGGACAGAGCACCAATAAAACCGAGAAGTTAAAAACAAGTGTTGCCTTTGGAAAAAGGGAACACTTCTTTTTAACTTCTCAAAAGATTAACATGCCATAAAATGACCTGTAACCTGCGTTGGTGACCTCTTATCTACCATCTAATACATATGTGACCCTGAGCTGACCTCTCATCTGTCATATGGCACGCTCAACCTACAACCAACCTATTGTCCACCATCACCAAAGGATGTCCTCTGACCTGACGTTTACGTCAGTGACTTTGCGACACCTTTTACCTGATGTGTACACCAACAGTGGTCCTGCAGAGACTGCTGATCAGCCTCCTACGACGTCCATGAGCCACAGCTCATAAATAGTCCATCCTGTTTCCACATCGCGTACCAATGACACGAGCAGCAACACAGTGTACATGTTATTGTCATGAGCTATAGGAAGGACTATTGACTTCTCGATGTTCCTCCCTGATGGTATACATCTATACCTGTACACCTGATGCTATCCACTTGTACCTGTACACCGGGTGCTATTCACCTGTAGACCTGGTTCTATAAACCTGTACACTTGGTGCTATACACCTGTACACCGGGTGCTATTCACCTGTAGACCTGGTTCTATAAACCTGTACACTTGGAGCTATACACCTGTACACCGGGTGCTATACACCTGTAGACCTGGTTCTATAAACCTGTACACTTGGTGCTATACACCTGTACACCGGGTGCTATTCACCTGTAGACCTGGTTCTATAAACCTGTACACTTGGTGCTATACACCTGTACACCGGGTGCTATACACCTGTAGACCTGGTTCTATAAACCTGTACACTTGGTGCTATACACCTGTACACCGGGTGCTATACACCTGTACACCGGGTGCTATAAACCTGTACACTTGGTGCTATACACCTGTAGACCTGGTTCTATAAACCTGTACACTTGGTTCTATAAACCTGTACACTTGGTGCTATACACCTGTACACCGGGTGCTATACACCTGTAGACCTTGTTCTATAAACCTGTACACTTGGTGCTATACACCTGTACACCGGGTGCTATACACCTGTAGACCTGGTTCTATAAACCTGTACACTTGGTGCTATACACCTGTACACCGGGTGCTATTCACCTGTAGACCTGGTTCTATAAACCTGTACACTTGGTGCTATACTCCTGTACACCGGGTGCTATACACCTGTAGACCTGGTTCTATAAACCTGTACACCGGGTGCTATACACCTGTAGACCTGGTTCTATAAACCTGTACACTTGGTGCTATACACCTGTACACCGGGTGCTATACACCTGTAGACCTGGTTCTATAAACCTGTACACTTGGTGCTATACACCTGTACACCGGGTGCTATTCACCTGTAGACCTGGTTCTATAAACCTGTACACTTGGTGCTATACACCTGTACACCGGGTGCTCTACACCTGCAGACCTGGTTCTATAAACCTGTACACTTGGTGCTATACACCTGTACACCGGGTGCTATACACCTGTATACCTGGTTCTATAAACCTGTACACTTAGTGCTATACACCTGTACACCGGGTGCTATACACCTGCAGACCTGGTTCTATAAACCTGTACACTTGGTGCTATACACCTGTACACCGGGTGCTATACACCTGTATACCTGGTTCTATAAACCTGTACACCTGGTGCTATACACCTGTACACCGGGTGCTATTCACCAGTAGACCTGGTTCTATAAACCTGTACACTTGGTGCTATACACCTGTACACCGGGTGCTATACACCTGTATACCTGGTTCTATAAACCTGTACACTTGGTGCTATATGTGAGAAGTTGGCCTGATGTATGATGTCACTAGTTCTAGTGTACACCTTATATCAGTCCAAATACCCTTATGGTGATTGGTTGTAAAGTCAACCTTATAGACCAGCTATCCTAGTGGTAGCATGGACAAGAGCAGTCTTAGGCTAAACTCTGAATGGCATCTGAAGCCAGCTGTGATACCATATATAATCCCTTGAATACCAAATGAAAGGACACCACAACAGATATATATATAAAATAAAGTGTATTTATTCTAGTCAAACCCTCAGCACTCTTTATGAGATTAGAGGTAAGTACAACACAGTCTTATTTATGCATACATTAAGTCACACAGGTAAGTAATACAGTTAGGCCCTAGGGGCCACGCAAACCATATACTAAAGAAGTGGTATAAGGTCCACTGTCACGAACACAGGATAGGCCTAGGCCTAGGGAATCGCTGGGGCTACACTATAATACCAAAGGTTAGGAAGTGGGAGGCCCACGGGATTCAGGTGCAGAGTGGAAACACTCACGCGTAAAAGTCGATAGAAATAGTAGTTATTAGAATTTAACAGTTTTAGGACACTTCTGGTATAGCTAGGAAGTCGAGACTCGGAAACTAGACCCTAGGATAGTCAATACCCTTGTGAGCACCGAAGTACTCAAGTTACCTAGCCCACGGGCTGCGGGTGCATAGGTGTGAACTTGCGTCGGGTTTCGTCGTGGACTCCTATGGATGCCTGAAGGAAAGTTGCTGACAGGCAGTCAGTGAAGAGTGTCCGGTGGATCCCAAGGATGGAATCAAGAAGGAAGGATACCTGCAAGCAGAAGGGACAGAGTCTATCTAGGTCACCAGCCAGGAGCCGGGAAGGAACCAGGAAGGAACCAGGCGATGTCGTGCAGATGCAGGTGAAGATGTGAAGCTTGTCGCAGCAGCCACGGGTACCAGGAGGCGTCGAGGACGACCAGGACCAGGAGGCGAGCTGTCCCACGAAGGCTCTTGCTGTCGGCGGCGTCGATGTCGAGTTAGGACCCAACAAGCCCTGGCAAGCGGAACCCACGCAGAATGGAGGACTTGCTTCTGGTGCAGACCAGGAAGGTCTGGGGTGCTTCTCTTTCACAGAGGAGTGGGTGCCAGTCTGGTGGAGCTGGACCAGCAAGATGAAAACAAAGGTTCGTCGTCGCAGAGGTCACTAGCTAACGGGCCAGCAACTGGACAACACGTCGAGCAACTCAGGTGCAGAAGGGCCCCACGCAGAACACGTGAAGTGTAGGAAGCTGGTCTTCTTTGCAGATGGTCCTCGGGATGGGGGTTTCTCAATTACCCAAGCACAGCCTCGAGGAAGCCTCAGAAGTCGCGCTAGTCAGTTACTAGCCACTTTTCCCAAGTTGCCGGTCCCACGTCCCTCGTCGCCTCCACGGCTCTCAGCTTCGCTGCAGATGTGAATCTGGGTCAGAGGTGTCTGGAAGTCTTGGCGCTGGTCAGTCTCTGCAGTCGTCCCTTGTAGGATCAGTCGCAAAGCAAGCAGCGGTCGCTGGATGGTGCCTGGTTGCCCAGGGTGGTCACTCCTTGGCCACAAGGGAGATTTCTTCAGTCTTCTTCCTGAGGTCGAATGTCGAAGGTCCAGAGTTTCTGTTCAAGTTGCAGATTCGGGTTAATCTAATTTGCAGGGCTCAGCTACCTACTGATATACTGGGCTAGTGGGCTGGGCTACCTGCAAGGTCCCTCCTATGGGTGGGACCAGGAAGGGGAGTGGTTACACCCCCTTTCCTTTGTCCAGTTTCGCACCAGAGCTGGGGCTGGAGTGCCCCAGCGCCGGTTAGAACTGGACTATGCATGGAGCACCTTGTGTGCCCCAGGCATTTCTCCTTCCTTTCAGCCCTCCCTGCCCCACTACACTAAAGGCTGTCTGGGGAGGTGCTAGCACCTCCCCAAGCAGGAAACCTATTGTCCAGGCCTCCCTGGCTGGGAGGGCTCCCAGCTGCAGGAGGTCAGACTCGTGTCTGTGGCAGCAGCATCCATTTTGTGGTGCTGAGGCTTTGGTCAGAGTTAAACAGCAAAGTAGGATTTTAACATGTATCTCCCTCTAGAAGGGAGGAATAATATCCTCATCACCAGAAATGGTATGGGGGTATTATTCCAAAGTGTTAGACACCTTACACGACATGTTTCGATAACGCCAAACCATAGTTACCATAACCGTTTAAGATTATAAGGTACTTTAAGAGTATATGGTAGGCTATATCATAGAACAGCTATAAGGACATGGTTCCGAAAGCTGCAGACAGGGTCAGCTCATGCTAGAGCACTATCCCACATGTTACCAAGCACTCTGCCTCCAGGATTTTTAAGGCCTGCCATAGGAGTGGCTCACAGGTACACATGTGTCTATTTTAAGGGTAGATATAGGTATACTATATCTAAGCAAGGGGTGATTACACGACCTTGCCCCAGCTGAGTGATCAGCCAGTTGTGTCGGATTGGAAGGCCAGACCAGGGGTGGCATAATACATGCTGCAGCCCCTGGGAGGCCTAGGGTACACCTATGCCCTGGGTACCTAGGGTACACTGTACAGGGTCCAATAAGGTGATCCTTACCAATTGGGTATGTACCTAGGGTACATGGAGTCCATTTTAAAGAGAGAGCAGACAGCCTGAGACCCTGAATGGCAGGATCTCAGGCCAACTAAGTCGAAAAACCAGCTAGACACTAGGCAAAAAGTTGGGGGTAACCATAGTCAGATATCCACCTTCCTACACTATACACCTGTACACCGGGTGCTATTCACCTGTAGACCTGGTTCTATAAACCTGTACACTTGGTGCTATACACCTGTACACCAGGTGCTATACACATGTAGACCTGGTTCTATAAACCTGTACACTTGGCGCTATACACCTGTACACCGGGTGCTATACACCTGTAGACCTGGTTCTATAAACCTGTACACTTGGTGCTATACACCTGTACACCGGGTGCTATACACCTGTAGACCTGGTTCTATAAACCTGTACACTTGGTGCTATACACCTGTACACCGGGTGCTATACACCTGTAGACCTGGTTCTATAAACCTGTACACTTGGTGCTATACACCTGTACACCGGGTGCTATACACCTGTAGACCTGGTTCTATAAACCTGTACACTTGGTGCTATACACCTGTACACCGGGTGCTATACACCTGTAGACCTGGTTCTATAAACCTGTACATTTGGTGCTATACTGATATACTAGTCAGATAAAAAAAATGGAGGGAGGAAGAAGCAGAGGTTCACTCAGCTTTCCATAGGTACTGGTTTTCTATCAGAAAAGGGGGTAATGAACCCCATGAGTCTCAATACCAGAGTCCCAGAACTTTTTCTCTCGTAGACCCTCAACCACACGTTCACAGACTGCGGTGTAAGTGATCTCCGCTTAGTGTGCTTCGGTGTATAGCGTCATCATCGGGTCTTGTCACTTGAGTGTCCCGTTCTAAAAGGGACATCAAATCCTCCGCCAGGACGGAGACTGTCTGGGTGTTGACAGTGGTGAGTGGATTAAAATGATCTCCTCTCCTTTAGACGAATCTTTATTGTGGAAAGGAGTAGGATAGGGAAAGGGATAAGTCTGAAAACAGAGCGGTTTTTAGTGGATGAGTCACTGGACCAAGACACTTAGTGGTCAGGTCGACATGTTTCAGCCTGGAGCAGCCCCTATGGGTCAATGGCCTTCGTTGGGACCAAAGAAATATATATGGAGGCCTTATACTTCAGGGCTTACCAGTGGGTGTGTTATTAGTGAGTGGAAGCACGCATTCGTCTTCGTCAGTGAGCACACTTTGCGCCAGACGGAAGATGGGTATAGGTACCGTCTTAAGGATTACAACTGTGAGGGAAACAAAGTAAAATCAAACGCATGCTAAAACGAACATTGCCAACTTCCCTATTCACCCAGTGTGACACTGAAATAACCGTGGGCAGCGATGTCGCTGGTGACGGCGTGGTTATCTTCCTATAGAAATACATTATTAAAAGAAAGACACAGCCGGGGGAACAGGGGCACTGCCTAGCTCTCACTCTTGGCAAACGTATATAGATAACTGTGAGGTAAAGCACCATGCTCTCTCTGTTAAATAATGATGACAGTGCATAGATAAATCGTCCCAGCGTCCATTATTGGCAAACATACTGGCAGAACTGGGGGACAAACATGTCTCCCAGTGAATGAATCAGGTGGGATGATAATACTCGGCTGTTTGAAGTACCCAGAATGATGGGAGGAGGAGCTATTTTTTATTTTTTTAAAAACAAAAACAAATGTACTGCTACCTTGAAAATGCATTTCATTTGCATCCTGGTGTGGAGAAATGTAGGACAGGGGCTTAAATCTAAAGGGAAAATGAAATAAGTACGGCAACAATCTATATACACTTTTAAATTGAAAACGAAACCATACAGGGGGAATTCTGTTCTCTCTGTCACTTGCACTTACTTGGCTTTAAACCGTACTGCTTGTGCTCCTCCATGCGTCTCTCCTAGTCCTGCTTGTGCTCCTGCATGCATCTCTCCTAGTCCTGCTTGTGCTCCTGCATGCATCTCTCCCCATCCTGCGCAGTGCTGCTGCATGCGTCTCTCCCCGTTCTGCGCAGTGCTCCTGCATGCATCTCTCCCCATCCTGTGCAGTGCTGCTGCATGCGTCTCTCCCCGTTCTGCGCAGTGCTCCTGCATGCATCTCTCCCCATCCTGCGCAGTGCTCCTGCATTTATCTCTCCCCGTCCTGCGCCGTGCTCCTGCATGCATCTTGCCCCATCCTGCGCAGCACTCCTGCATGCGTCTCTCCCGTCCTGCACAGTGCTCCTGCATGCATATCTCCCCATCCTGCGCAGCGCTCCTGCATGCAACTCTCCCCGTCCTGCTTGTGCTCCTGCATGCATCTCTCCTAGTCCTGCTTGTGCTCCTGCATGCATCTCTCCCCGTCCTGTTTGTGCTGCTGCATGCATCTCTCCCAGTCCTGCTTGTGCTCTCCCCATCCTAAGTAGCGCTCCTGCATGCATCTCTCCCAGTCCTGCAGGACGGGGAGGGACGCACACAGGAGCACTGCGCAGGACAGGGAGAGATGAATGCATGAGCACTGCCCAGGATGGGGAGAGACGCATGCAGGAGCGCTGCGCAGGATGGGGAGAGATGCATGCAGGAGCACTGCGCAGGATGGGGAGAGATAAATGCAGGAGCACTGCGCAGGATGGGGAGAGACGCATGCAGGAGCATTGCACAGGATGGGGAGAGATGCATGCAGGAGCACAAGCAGGACTGGGAGAGATGCATGCAGGAGCATAAGCAGGACTGGGAGAGATGCATGCAGGAGCACTGCGCAGGATGGGGAGAGATGCATGCAGGAGCGCTGCACAGTATGGGGAGAGACGCATGCAGCAGCACTGCGCAGGATGGGGAGAGATGCATGCAGGAGCACTGCACAGGATGTGGAGATATGCATGCAAGAGCACTGCGCAGGACGGGGAGAGACGCATGCAGGAGCGCTGCGCAGGATGGGGAGAGATGCATGCAGGAGCACTGCGCAGGACAGGGAGAGATAAATGCAGGAGCATAAGCAGGACTGGGAGAGATGCATGCAGGAGCACAAGCAGGACGGGGAGAGATGCATGCAGGAGCACTGCGCAGGGTGGGGAGAGATGCATGCAAGATCACAAGCAGGACAGGGAGAGATGCATGCAGGAGCACTGCACAGGACGGGGAGAGATAAATGCAGGAGCACTGCGCAGGATGGGGAGAGACGCATGCAGCAGCACTGCGCAGGATGGGGAGAGATGCATGCAGGAGCACAAGCAGGACTAGGAGTGATGCATGCAGGAGCACCGCTCAGGATGGGGAGTGATGCTTGCAGGAGCACAAGCAGGACTAGGAGAGATGCATACAGGAGCACAAGCAGGACGGGGAGAGACGCATGCAGGAGCGCTGCGCATGATGGGGAGAGACCCACGCAGGAGCACTGCTCAGGACGGGGAGAGACGCATGCAGGAGCGCTGCGCAGTACGGTTTAAAGCCAAGTGCAAGTGACAGAGAGAACAGAATTCCCCCTTTATGGTTTCGTTTTCAATTTAAAAGTGTATATGGATTTGTTACAACTACAATAGAATCTGGTGGTCTCAGAGAGAGGAGCAAAAAACAGGTTATCACAGCAACTAAGATTGAAAACACCCAGCGTGTATCCAAAAATGAAATGAACCCCGAAAGAGTGTATAGAGAGAGGCAGCCTTCGCCAGATGATAGGATGTCCATCAACTACCAAGAGAGGTCAGTGTCACCACTTGGATATCCTTCCTTCCTACCACAACTCTTCCAAATCACTGAGAGAGAGATACTGTGGATCGGACTGCGATCAGGCTACATCAAACAACAACAGAAGGAAGTGCAAACAAGAAAGAAGGAAATACTTGATTTGCTGTTATCTCCTTTTGAGAGTGGATATCGGTAGCTTGGGTGATGGAGTAGTCAGTGCAGTGCTAGTGAGTGAGATAAAAAATGGATGTGGGAGAGAGAAAATTACTTTAACGGAGATATCTCTGCCAGTCCAGTTAAAATAGTACAAAAGCAGTTTCCAACAAATAGACTGCTTCACAATATGGTCGACTAGTTTCAGCCTAAAGGGCCCCTAGCCCAGGCTTTCTTCAGGACCTAAATAAGATTGCTACTGCATTCTTCGGAAAAGTGAAATGTGCTGACAATAGTCGTCAGAATAAAACCTTTATAAAAATACCTCAAGACAAGCGGAGTGATCTTCACACCTATTTTGTATGAACACCTATTTTATATGAGATAAAAACCTCACCTCATCCGGTAACAACTCAGGTATGGGAGACCCCGCCCTATCCGTCGGTGCTGTATACATGTACCTGAACACCTGGTGCTATACACCTGTATATGCCTGTATGTCGGTACTATCCACCTGTATACCTGGTGCTATACACCTGCACATGGTGCTATAACCTGCATCTGTACACCTGGTGGTATAACCTGTGCTATATACCTGTATCTCTACACCTGGTGTCATACACCTGTACACCTGGTGCTAAATACCTGTATCTTTCCACCTGGTGTCATACGCCTGTACACCTGGTGCTATACACCTGGTGCTATACACCTATATTTGTACACCTGGTGCTATAAACCTGTACACTTGGTGATGTACATCTGTACACCTGGTGCGCTACACCTGGTGTTATATGTCTGTATACCTGGTATTATATACCTGTATAACTGGTGCTGTACACCTGCACATATCCACCTAATGCTGCACATCTGTACCTCTACACCTGTTTCTATAACCTGCACCTGTACCCCTGGTGCTATTACCTGTACATCTGGTGCTATACACCTGTACCAGGGTGCCTGGTGCTATACACCTGGTGCTATATACCTTTACACCAGGTTCTGTACACTTGGTGGTTATGCCTGTATACCTGGTACTATGCATCTGTAGTGTATACCTGATGCTATACACCTGCATCTGTACACCTGGTGCTATATACTTCTACACATTATGCTGTACATCTGCACCTAGTACTATAACCTACACCTACACACCTGGTGCTATAGCCTGTACCTGTACACCTGGTGATATATCCTTGTACACCTGGTGCTGTACATCTGTTTTATAAACCTGTACCTGTATACCTAGTGATATACACCCGATGCTGTACACCTGGTGCTATAAACCTATACCTTGCACCTGGTGCTATACGCCTGTCCGCCTGGTGCTATACACTTGTACACCTGGTGCTATACACGTGTACACCTGGTGCTACACACCTGCATACCTTGTGTTATATGCCTGTACACCTGATGCTATAACCTGTACACCTGGTGCTATAACCTGCACCTGTAAACCTGGTGCTATACACCTGTAAACCTGGTGCTATATACATATACACCTGGTGCTATACACCTGTACCTGTACACCTGATGCTATAACCTGCACCTGTAAACCTGATGCTATAATCTGTACACCTGATGCTATACACCTGTACACCTGGTGTTAATCACCTGTAACTGTGCACTTGGTGCTAACCACCGGATGCTTTACACCAGGCTCTGTTCACCTGGTATTATATGTCTGCATATCTGGTACTATAAACCCATATACCTGGTGCTGTACATCTGCACCTGTACGCCTGGTGCTATAACCTGTACCTGTACACCTGGTGTTATACACCTGTACCTGCACTCTTTCACCTGGTGCTATGCACCTGTACCTGCACCTGTACACCTGGTGCTATAACCTGCACCTGTACACCTGGTGGTATACGCCTGCACCTGTACACCTGGTGCTGTACACCTGATGCTATACACCTGTACCTGTACACCTGATGCTATAACCTGCACCTGTAAACCTGATGCTATAATCTGTACACCTGGTGCTATACACCTGTACACCAGGTGTTAATCACCTGTAACTGTACACTTGGTGCTAACCACCGGATGCTTTACACAAGGCTCTGTTCACCTGGTATTATATGTCTGCATATCTGGTACTATAAACCCATATACCTGGTGCTGTACATCTGCACCTGTACGCCTGGTGCTATAACCTGTACCTGTACACCTGGTGTTATACACCTGTACCTTCACTCTTTCACCTGGTGCTATGCACCTGTACCTGCACCTGTACACCTGGTGCTATAAGCTGCACCTGTACACCTGGTGGTATACGCCTGCACCTGTACACCTGGTGCTGTACACCTGATGCTATACACATGTACCTGTACACCTGGTGTTATACATCTGTACCTGTACACCCATTGCTATACACCTGTATATGTACCTGTACACCTGGTGTACTACACCTGTACCTGTACACCAATTGCTATAAACATGTACACCTGGTGCTATACACCTGTACCTGCATCTGTACATCTGGTGTTATACACCTGGTGCCTCAACCTGTGCACCTGTTGCTATACACCTGTATCTGCACCTGTAGACCTGGTGTTATACACCTGTACCTGTACACCTGGTGCTATACACGTGGTTCTACAACCTGTGCACCTGTTGCTATACACCTGTAGCTGCATCTGTTCACCTGGTGTTATACACTTGTACCTGTACACCTGGTGTACTACACCTGTACCTGTACACCTATTGTTATAAACATGTACACCTGGTGCTATACACCTGTACCTGCATCTGTACACCTGGTGTTATACACCTGTACCTGTACACCTGGTGTTATACACCTGGTGCTACAACCTGTGCACCTGTTGCTATACACCTGTATCTGCACCTGTAGACCTGGTGTTATACACCTGTACCTGTACACCTGGTGCTATACACATGGTTCTACAACCTGTGCACCTGTTGCTATACATCTGTAGCTGCATCTGTTCACCTGGTGTTATACACCTGTACATGTACACCTGGTATTGTACCCCTGTACCTTTGCACCTGGTGTTATACACCTGTACCTGTGCACCTGGTGTTATACACCTGGTGATACAACCTGTGCACCTGTTGCTATACATCTGTATCTGCACCTGTACACCTGGTGTTATACACCTGTTCCTGTACAACTGGTGTTATACACCTGTACCTGTACACCTGGTGCTATACACCTGTACCTGTACACCTGGTGTTACACACCTGTACCTGTAAACCTGGTGTTATACACCTGTACCTGTACACCCGGTGCTATACACCTGTACATGCACCTTTACACCTTGTGTTATACACCTGTACTAGCACCTGTACACCTGGTGCTATCGACCTATACCTGTGCACCTGGTGTTATACACCTGTACCTGTGCACCAGGTGTTATACACCTAGTACTACAACCTATATACATTTTGTCCACAGTCTTGATGACTATCTCTAACTAGAATATAGGGCTTGGTGACCCCACAGGAAGCCTTTAACCTACTCCTGCGTGAACCTGACTGTGGCCTCTCACATGCCGTCTATAGCAATGGCTCTTCCGGTGACCTCTAGCCTGCTGCATGTTACATGTATGAGCCAGCAGCTGACCTATCCCTCGCCATGTACTCCACCAGTGATACTGAGCTGAGCTTTCACCAGGGCTTTATAGCATTGATGACCTCTGAGGCAACCGTCCTCCTGCATTGCTGGTGACCCTACACATTTCCACTATAATAGTGTTCATCAGCCATCAATAGCCCTTCAGGCTTCTAGCTCTTCAGGCTACCCCCACTGGCAACCATCGGCCATCAGTGCCCTTGTGACAACCTCTCAAGTACAAAAAGAACAATAGATGGACAGAATGCTGAACAAGCTCACCCCAGTACAGAGATCTGTGATTTTTATCTGAACTCCACAAGTAAGCATTTTGCCAATGTTTGTTAGACTGGAGTGAGAATGGTAAATCTGATCTTGCCCAATGTATGCATTGCCTCCAGTGTTTCTTAGACCGAAGTTACAATACTGAATCTCTTCCCCTAATGAGTGGGCCTTCTTCAATGCTTGTTAGAATCAGGGGTGGGCACAACACGCGGACTTTCACTCCGCGGACTTTCACTCCCTGGAATTCCGCACAGTTGCATAAAACCTCAGTGAGATTCAGCGGAGTTTTACCAACGGGCGAACATCTGCAAGTCATGCTGCACACACTGAGTTGTAGCACTGGGAGCATGTTCCGCACTGAAACATCAGCACAAACAACAGCACCACGCGGTGTGCCAGACGGCGGGGCCTCTCGAGACGGTTTTGCTGCAGCTCGAGTAGATTAAAAATCCTTTCTCACTGTGAACTGTCATGACTGCCGTAACCGCTCCCGTTGGGAACATCTAGCCGGTACCCTCCGAGCTCATGAAAAACACGCAATGGGATGCCAATTGTCGTTCGCGCGTGCCCTCAAGAAAACCCTAGCCACGCAGCGGTTGGCGGAGTTTGTCCGGAACCCCGCATTACAAGCGTAACGCAGAATAGGCAAAACTCAGCAGACACCGCCGGTGGAGTAGAATATATCAACCCCCCCCCTCGTTAGAATAGAGTTAGCATAGTAAACGCTACTCTCCTCACACAATGTATTTAGTTCCGCGGTGGTTGTCGGATTGTATTTAGGATAATGTACTTGGAAAGAATAGCACTAAAATGGAAAAAAGAGGGCACCTGAATATAGAATGTGAGAAGCAAACATGATCGAGTGAGGAAAAGAGTTCAATATTCAAGTTGGGAATCTGCTGGCACTGTATTATGCGAGGTCTAAACAAATCTAGAACTTCAGGATGAACCTGAAGAGGGAGGGCAATGCTCGAATATAGACGAAGCAGGAGAGACTGAGGGAAGGACCCATGGAGAGAATCTAATGCTCACAGCGACAACGCAGAGGTGCAGCGTGGCGTTTGGAGAGACAATGATGGTGGAAACGACTGGATATATTAAAGTTCTTATTGATTGAGGGGTTGGGTGAATTTATGCTGCATGTTGTAATGCATTGTTCTTCTTGCGAACAAATTCATGAAATATATATACAAAAAGGAATAAATATGTATGGTTTGAGTATATTTATTTTTAAAATAACTTTCGATCGGTTTTCGGTTACATCATCTTACTTTATCCAGGACTTGAAAAAAGCATAATGTAAGCATATTTAATTTAAGAGATTTTTTTAATTCTTATATTTAATTATATAATGTTTTCTTTGTGCACAGTTTTTAGCATTTGTAAAATATTCATTTTTGTTAGACTTTCACATTTTACTTATAATGTATGAATACATTTTAAATGTATTTCTTGATCCTGAATAGCATGTTTTTGTTGTGTTTTTGTTCTTTACTATAAATTAATAAACATGTTTTTCAGTAAGAATTATTTATATTTGAATGATAAATGTATTATTTAGAAACTAATATTAAAGTGCATTTTTTAAAGTTAAATGTATTTAAAAAAATAAGGGTTATAAATCTTCGTTTGATTTATATTTTTCAAATATAGTAATATTTTCCAAATAAAGTAACATTTTTCAACATATAACTCATTTTCAATAAAAAATAATGTTAATTACAATTAAATATATACATACTTACCATTATAATGCAAATATTCTGGACCTAGAGTCTTTGTAATTTACATTACAGTTATGTAAAAACATTATTTTGCGTAGTCAATGCTTTGACTACGATATTTTTGTACCGCAATATTTTTGTCATACAACCCCACTAACCCTACAACGCTGCTCACATGCAGTTTATGGCATCAGGAACCTTGCAGCAATCTCTCACTCTCTACCTCCTGCATCATTAACTCTGCAGTGCCACATCCCCTGCTGCTGTTGGTATTAGTAACCCTATGGTGACCTCTCACTTGCCATTTATGGCATCAATGACTTTGGAGGTGACCTCTCTCCTGCTGTCTGTGCCATCCATAACTCTGAAGTAACCTCCCGAGTGCCATCTACGGGGTCATGAACCCTGTGGTGACATCATTTGCCACTTGTGGTTTTATGACCCTGGAGGAGACCTCTCCTGCCATGGAGGCCACTGATGGATCTGCGGAGACTAATCCCCTGCCATGGATGCCACTGATTGGTCTGCAGAGACCAATCCCCTGCCATGTATGCCACTGATGGGTCTACGGAGACCAATGCCCTGCCATGGATGCCACTGATGGATCTACGGAGACCAATCCCCTGCCATGGATGCCACTGATGGATCTGCAGAGACCAATCTCCTGCCATGGATGCCACTGATGGATCTGCAGAGACCAATCTCCTGCCATGTATGCCACTGATGGATCTGCAGAGACCAATCCTCTGCCATGGATGCCACTGATGGGTCAGCAGAGACCAACCTCCTGCCATGTATGCCACTGATGGATCTGCAGAGACCAATCCCCTGCCATGGATGCCACTGATGGATCTACGGAGACCAATCCCCTGCCATGGATGCCACTGATGGATCTGCAGAGACCAATCTCCTGCCATGGATGCCACTGATGGATCTGCAGAGACCAATCCTCTGCCATGGATACCACTGATGGGTCAGCAGAGACCAATCTCCTGCCATGTATGCCACTGATGGTTCTACAGAGACCAATCCCCTGCATGGATGCCACTGATGGGTCTGCAGAGACCAATCTCCTGCCATGTATGCCACTGATGGTTCTACAGAGACCAATCCCCTGCATGGATGCCACTGATGGGTCTGCAGAGACCAATCCCCTGCCATGGATGCCACTGATGGATCTACAGAGACCAATCCCCTGCCATGGATGCCACTGATGGATCTGCAGAGACCAATCTCCTGCCATGTATGCCACTGATGGATCTGCAGAGACCAATCCCCTGCCATGGACGCCACTGATGGATCTGCAGAGACCAATCCCCTGCATGGATGCCACTGATGGATCTGCGGAGACCAATCCCCTGCATGGATGCCACTGATTGGTCTGCAGAGACCAATCCCCTGCCATGTATGCCACTGATTGGTCTGCAGAGACCAATCCCCTGCCATGTATGCCACTGATGGGTCTACGGAGACCAATGCCCTGCCATGGATGCCACTGATGGATCTACGGAGACCAATCCCCTGCCATGGATGCCACTGATGGATCTGCAGAGACCAATCTCCTGCCATGTATGCCACTGATGGATCTGCAAAGACCAATCCCCTGCCATGGATGCCACTGATGGATCTGCAGAGACCAATCCCCTGCCATGGAGGCCACTGATGGATCTGCAGAGACCAATTCCCTGCCATGGATGCCACTGATGGGTCAGCAGAGACCAACCTCCTGCCATGTATGCCACTGATGGTTCTACAGAGACCAATCCCCTGCATGGATGCCACTGATGGGTCTGCAGAGACCAATCTCCTGCCAGGTATGCCACTGATGGATATGCGGAGACCAATCCTCTGCCATGGATGCCACTGATGGGTCAGCAGAGACCAACCTCCTGCCATGTATGCCACTGATGGATCTGCAGAGACCAATCCCCTGCCATGGATGCCACTGATGGATCTGCAGAGACCAATCCCCTGCATGGATGCCATCGATGGGTCTGCAAAGACCAATCTGTAGTATCTTCATGTTGTTTTATTATGTACTGTGTTATCTTGTTCCTAGCTGCTCAGCCAGTGTGAGTGTTCTGTGTGGAATGTTGGTGAGTGGGCCATGAGTCGAATGCTTGAGTGACTGGGTATGAGTGGTGACAGTTGGTGGAAGGGCTAAGCAGCTAGCAGGCTGCTCCTGGTGGGGCTGCTGTACAGGATCTAAGCTACTTGTTATCATCTTGAATAAACTTACTTAAACTACATCTACCAGTGTGGACTATTGTACTACACAATTCCCTGCCATGGATGTCACTGATGGGTCTGCAGAGACCAATCCCCTACATGGATGCAACTGATGGATCCGCAGAGACCAATCCCCTGCCATGGATGCCACTCATGGTTCTGCAGATACCAATCCCCTGCAATGGATGCTACTGTTGGATCTACAGTGACCAATCCCCTGCCATGGATGCCACTGATTGGTCTGCAAAGACCAACCTCCTGCCATGTATGCCACTGATGGATATGCAGAGACCCATCCCCTGCCATGGACGCCACTGATTGGTCTGCAGAGACCAACCTCCTGCCATGTATGCCACTGATGGATCTGAAGAGACCAATCCCCTACCATGGATGCCACTGATGGGTCTACAGAGACCAATCCCTTGCCATGGACGCCACTGATGGGTCTGCGGAGACCAATCCCCTGCCATGGACGCCACTGATGGGTCTGCAGAGACCAATCCCCTTCCATTGACACCACTGATGGATCTACGGAGACCAAT
Organism: Triturus cristatus; assembly: GCF_964204655.1. Lineage (NCBI taxonomy): Eukaryota > Metazoa > Chordata > Amphibia > Caudata > Salamandridae > Triturus > Triturus cristatus. Next base: position 1,186,842,969 of record NC_140580.1, on the reverse strand, counting down.
CCCCTGCCATGGATGCCAATGATGGTTCTGCAGAGACCAATCCCCTGCCATGGACGCCACTGATGGATCTACGGAGACCAATCCCCTGCCATGGATGCCACTGATGGTTCTGCAGAGACCAATCCCCTGCCATGGACGCCACTGATGATTCTGCAGAGACCAATCCCCTGCCCTGGACGCCACTGATGGATCTGCAGAGACCAGTCCTTTGCCATGGACGCCACTGATGGGTCTGCGGAGACCAATCCCCTGCCATGGATGCCACTGATTGATCTGCAGAGGCCAATCCCCTGCCATGGATGCCACTGATGGGTCTGCAGAGACCCATCCCCTGCCATGGATGCCACTGATGGGTCTGCACACACCAGTCCCCTGCCATGGATGCCATTGATGGGTCTGCACAGACCAATCCCCTGCCATGGACGCCACTGATGGGTCTTGGAGACCAAACCCCAGCCATGGATGCCCCTTGTAGGTCTGAAGAGACCAATCGCCTGCCATGGATGCCACTGATGGATCTGCAGAGACCAATCCCTTGCCATGGATGCCACTGATTGTTCTGCAGAGACCAACCTCCTACCATGGACGCCACTGATGGATCTGCAGAGACCAATCCCTTGCCATGGATGCCACTGATTGTTCTGCAGAGACCAATCCCCTACCATGGATGCCACTCATGGGTCTGCGGAGACCAAACCCCAGCCATGGATGCCACTTTTAGGTCTGCAGAGACCAATCGCCTGCCATGAATGCCACTGATGGATCTGCAGAGACCAATCCCCTGGCAGTTACGGCGGCGGTAATGTTGAAGGGACCGCTAATCTGCACCAGTAATCCACTAGTGAACTACTATTTTACCTCTGTGGTGTACTTTCACTCTCTCTACCACAATGATGATCCCAGAAGTGACCGCTCAGCTTATGCCCATGACCTCATGACCTCAGTATCCCTCCAATGAATTCTCACCTGCTACCAATGACCTTAGTATCCCTCCAGTGAACTCCCACCTGTGGCCCATGACCTCAGTATCCTTCCAGTGAACTTTCGCCTGTTGCCAATGACCTCAGTATCCCTCCAGTGAACTTTCACCTGATGTCCATAACCTCAGTAACCCTCAAGTAAACTTTCACCTGTGGCCCATGACCTCAGTATCCTTCCGGTGAACTTTCACCTGCTGCCAATAACCTCAGTATCCCTCCAGTGAACTCTCACCTGCTGTCCATGACCTCAGTAACCTTCCAATGAACTCTCACCTGCTGTCCATGACCTCAGTATCCCTCCAGTGAACTCTCACCTGCTGTCCATGACCTCACCATCCCTCCGGTGAACTCTTAACTGCTGTCCATGACCTCATTAATATCACTCTGGCAAACTCTCACCTGCTGTCCATGACCTCAGTATCCCTCTGGGAAAATCTCACCTCCTGTCCAAGACCTCAGTATCCCTCCAGTGAACTCTCACCTGCTGCCCATGACCTCAGTATCCCTCCAGTGAACTCTCAACTGCTGCCCATGACCTCAGTATCCCTCCAGTGAACTCTCACCTGTGGCCCATGACCTCAGTATCCCTCCAGTGAACTCTCACCTGCTGCCCATGACCTCAGTATCCCTCCAGTGAACTCTCACCTGCTGCCCATGACCTCAGTATCCCTCCAGTGAACTCTCACCTGCTGCCCATGACCTCAGTATCCCTCCAGTGAACTCTCACCTGCTGCCCATGACCTCAGTATCCCTCCAGTGAACTCTCACCTGTGGCCCATGACCTCAGTATCCCTCCAGTGAACTCTCACCTGCTGTCCGTGACCTCAGTATCCCTCCAGTGAACTCTCACCTGCTGCCCATGACCTCAGTATCCCTCCAGTGAACTCTCACCTGCTGCCCATGACCTCAGTATCCCTCCAGTGAACTCTCACCTGCTGCCCATGACCTCAGTATCCCTTCAGTGAACTCTCACCTGCTGCCCATGACCTCTGTATCCCTCCAGTGAACTCTCACCTGCTGCCCATGACCTCAGTATCCCTCCAGTGAACTCTCACCTGCTGCCCATGACCTCAGTATCCCTCCAGTGAACTCTCACCTGCTGCCCATGACCTCAGTATCCCTCCAGTGAACTCTCACCTGCTGCCCATGACCTCAGTATCCCTCCAGTGAACTCTCACCTGCTGCCCATGACCTCAGTATCCCTCTAGTGAATTCTCACCTGCCATCTATGGCTTCGAAGACACTGCAGCTGATCTGCTGCTCATAGAGCGAGTTCAGCATTCGTTGCCGCCGGTCTGGGCGCCGAAGCAGATTAATCAGGAAAACCTGTAACCATCCCAAGGAAAAAGAGAGATCAGAGCCACAGTGAGACATTCAAACCAGTCTGTGATTGTGAGCAGATGCCAGGAGTTCATGGAGAAGAGTGTACCTATAAAAGTGTCGGAGCTCCCCTACCCTCATCGAAATCATGGCAAGGAGGGGATCTGCAAATACTATGCAACCCCTGGGTTTATAGCAGGCAGTGGACAAGGTGGGGAGCAAGGCTTGCAGGGTGAAAGGCATTAGCGGACATTGCAGATATCTCGTAGTCAGGGAGCACCAAGAGTGTCAACTGAACCCAGTGAGTAATAACTGGGGTTCTGGGTTCATGTAACTGGCACAGTTCATAGAGCAGAAGTGCACACTGCAAAGTACAAACCCTCCAAAGATGAGAAGAGGCTCCAGGTCAACAAGGAACAAGCAAGAGCCGAATGCAACCTTACCTCTCCAAAGCCCATTTTGTCTGGATGTTTAGGGGGCACGTGGACGTACTGGGAAGGAGCCATGGGGTGTCCATACACTGCAAGGCAAAGACAGGAGATCTGAGAAAGGCGGCACTTGCCAGTGCTGCTGGGCTCAATGAGCTCTATATAACAATGGACATTCATTCACATTAACTATCAAGGATCTACTTGAGAGGAACCTCATACCCCAGCACTCCAGCCCTGACTCTACCGCCATTCAACCTAGCTAGCAGCCTGTAGCCTTCCTTCACCCAAACCTCAAACACCCCAAGGTGGCCCAACCCACGATTCAAACACACCACCACGAGCCCTTTCCCATGTCTCAGCCACATTACCAGGACAGCTCGTTGACATAAGACTCAGTTACACCCACAAGTTGCCCCCCAGCCAAGATCCCATCACAAAGAGCATCGTCCGCCAAGCCAAGATCCCATCACAAAGAGCATCCTCCACCAAGCCAAGATTCCATCACAAAGAGCATCCTCCACCAAGCCAAGATCCCATCACAAAGAGCATCCTCCGCCAAGTCTATAATCACAGCAGCAAGACTTGATCCCCAAGCTCACTCCAACCTCAGATTCAGCCACACCCATGACTTGGCTTCCAAGCCATGATCTCGCAATCATCGGGCCCATCCTTATTTAGAGTTTGGCAGACCAGATCATCTTCCTAAATGTGTCAGATTTTCTGTCCATTAAAGTTAGAGTGCCATTTACATCAATAATTTTTTGGCAATGTCCCATATACGCCCACCTCAGATATCATCTGGTTCATCCTCAGACGAAGACCTTAACTACATGACTCAGCCACACCACCTGGAAGAATTCTTCTTCCTTTTTCCATGACTCAACAACAGCACCTGGAAGGATTCTTCTTCATAACACCATGACTCAGCCGCACCACCTTGAAGGATTCTTCTTCCTTTGCCCATGACTCAATCACATGGCCTGAAAGGATTCTTCTTTATAAATCCATGACTCAACCACACCACCAGGAAGGAATATTCTTCCTTTAGCCATGACTCAGCCACACCACCTTGACGAATTGTTCTTCTTTGCCCGTGACTCAACCACACCACCTGGAAGGATTCTTATTTCTTTACCCATCACTCAAGCACACCACCTGGAAGAATTCCTCTTCTCTGCCTGTGACTCAACCAAACCACCTGGAAGGATTCTTCTTCCTTTACCCATAACTCAACCACACGAACCTGGAAGGATTCTTCTTCATGGACCCATGACACAGTCACACCACCTGGAAGGGTTTTTCTTCATAAACCCATGACTCAGCCGCACCATCTACAAGGATTCTTCTTCCTTTGCCCATGACTCAGCCACACCACCTGGAAAGATTCTTCTTCATAAGCCCATGACTGAGCCACACCACCTGGAAGGATTCCTCTTCCTTTGTCCATGACTCAGCCTCATCACCTGGTAGGATTCTTCTTCCTTTGCCCATGAATCAACCCCACCACATGGAAGAATTCTTCTTCATGAACCCATGACTCAGCCGCACCACCAGGAAGGACTATTCTTCCTTTAGCCATGACTCAGCCACACCACCTGGAAGGATTCTTCTTCCTTTACCCATCACTCAACCACACCACCTAGAGGGATTGTCATTCCTTTGCCCGTGACTCACAGACACTACCTGGAAGGATTCTTCTTCCTTAACCCATGTCTCAGCCACACCATCTGGGAGGATTATTCTTCCTTTGCCCAAGATTCAGCCACACGACCTGGAAGGATTCTTCATCCTGTGCCATTGACTCAGCCACACCACCTGGAAGGATTCTCCTTACTTAACCCATGACTCAGCCATCCACCTGGAAAGATTCTTCTTTGTCCGTGACTCAGCCACACCACCTGGAAGGATTCTCCTTACTTAACCCATGACTCAGCCATCCACCTGGAAAGATTCTTCTTTGTCTGTGACTCAGCCACACAACCTGGAAGGATTCTTCTTCATAAATCCATCACTTAGCCCCACCACCTGGAAGGGTTTTTCTTCATAAACAGCACAAGTCCCTCCCTTCAGGGCTCACCTTTGGGCCTCCAACATGAACCCCCTCATACTCCAGGGCTCACCTAGGACTCCTGCAGGCACCTCCTCCCAGAGCTCACCACTGGCCTCCAGCACAAGTCCCTCCAATCAGGGCTCACCTTTGGGCCTCCAGCATGAACCCCCTCAAACTCCAGGGCTCACCCAGGGCTCACCTAGGACTCCTGCAGGCGCCTCCTCCCAGGACTCACAACTGGCCTCCAGCACAAGTCCCTCCCTTCAGGGCTCCCCTAGTGACTCCTTCATGAAAACCCAGGGCTCACCCTCAGCTTCAGCCATAGCCCCCAATCCCCAGAACTGACCTGCTATGTCCAGCTTCAGCCCCTCCCAGTGCTTCCAGTGTGACCCCCCCCCCCCACCCCCCTAGGACTCACCAAGGGCTTCCAGCTTTAGGTGCACAAAGTTGAGTTGTTCGTCCTCCAGGGTCTGGTGTGGGGGTGTTGGCACATTGATGTATCCGAAGTGGACCTGGTTACACAGATATATCTGGACTTCTGAAAGGGAGAGAAAGAGCGGGTTAGATGCTGGGAGAGGGCTGGTGGCAATGCAGGGATGACTGACACTGGAGCTTGTCACCACCTGCCAGCCAACAGAGACAGGTGGAAGTGCACAGCAAAGAGCACAAACTGTGCTCCAACGTGCCCTAGCGCCTAGAACCAGAATTAGGAGTAGCAACACCGCAAGAGCAGGCGGGAGTGCAATATGTGAGCGGGACATTGTGATTCACTGAATTAGGACCTGCCCCTTAGCCTGTCTCTTCAGCCTGTAACCATGGATTCGGTTTTATTCCTCATATACCCTGAAGGAGCATGCCCCTATTCTATGAACTTGTAAAGCGCCTGGCTACCCAGAACAGGCCTCCCAGCGCTGGACATATCTAGGCTAAGCTCATCTCTTCGCTTTTCCTTCTTCTAGGATTATAAACTCCAGAGGTTCCATTCATCCTGGGAAATGATGAACCCCCCGCACTGCTAGCGGACCCATCTGTGAGACCGCAAATGTGTGTCGAGGGGGCGCTGGGCGGATTTGCGTGCGACCCTCTTCCAGCACTGTAGCGCAGTTCTACGCAGTCGTGGGAGTTTATTGGCGTGGAACCGGATACACAGGGGCTGCACCCAGGGGTTTACGTGGGAGGAAAAAGCTGAGGGGGTCTCTCAAAGGGGCATCGTTGATGTGATTAAGGGCGTGACTTAAAAACAGGTCAACTAAAAATCTGTGCTTAGCATAGTGCGCCACCCGACCGGCATTTTGCTTCTTCTGTCATTACATCCAGACATATGATACAACAAGTAACATTACACATACAACGATCCGGTACTATTGGCTTTATCAATGCTTGTTAGTTGCATAAGATAAATAAGCAACAACTTTGGCTTCGTTGTGCATCATATTGAAAATGCTTCAGTTCTGAAATGGTGAGACTGTGAAAGAACTATAATGAGTCGCTTTGAAGTTACCTCAAAGACAGTGAAGGGGGCGCTGCTGAGGGTGGCGGCAAATATGGAAAGCCCAATAGGGACCCGTCTCAGCACCTGCTTTATAGAACTGCTGGTGCTGAGCACCGGCAAGCCCTGGCCCACTTCAAGCCCTGGCTGGGCCACGTTATAGAGGGAACTGATGGGGGCCCCTGCAGGGTCTCATTGAAGGCACTGAGAAGACCAATGCAGGAAGGATGGCTTGGCGCTGCGCCACCAAGGTCACCTCCCAGTCACCTCCTTGTGGCACCCAGATCGGCCACTCCCTGGTCATCCAACTACTCGGCCACCCACTGAAGCTGGACCGCCAGGTAGTGACCTCGAAGCACGCAGCGCCAAGCCATCCTTCCTGCATTGGTCTTCTCAGTACCTTCAATGAGACCCTGCAGGGGCCACCATCCCAGATCAGTTCCCTCTATGACGTGTCCAGTGGACCTGGATCCAGGGGCGGGGTATCCAAACGGGCAGGTTTGTGAAGAGGTAAGTACTCGCGATATCGCCACCGTATTAGACAGCGCCAGGCGAGCCGTTACAGGCCGCTTCAGAGAGCGCCAGAAATCTACATTGCATTTCAGTGCTCGGAGGGTTCCCCCAGGTTCCCTTCCCAGAGATCTCGATCATCATGATATACCCTCACCCGACATCTTAAGGATTTTGGGGGCCTGGACCAAATGACCTGGGACAAACGCATTTTGGGGGCCCACGTTTGTAACAGCTTTGAATTTAGGATCCAATTTCAGCTCTTTTGTGCCCTTTGGCCAGGCCTCTGACAGTGCACAGGTACAGGCTAAAATTTAGGGATACTGACGTGAGTTTTCAATATTCTTACACAGCAGCCGCTCACCAATATGACTGCACATATCCCCTGTTACACCCTCCCATTTCTAATATGTGAGGTTCCCTTTTGATCTAAAAGAAACTTTTTTTATGGATGTGGCATGAAACATACACCTTTCTCTGCTAAATGTTTGTTATAGACATTCACGTGTCACCTACATTAAAAATAAACGAAGAAAAACTGTATTTAAAACAATCGGTTTAAGAATTATTCAAGGTCATCGGGGCAAGACTCTCTGCAGAACAGAGCTGGCTCTATCAGGGGCCCCTGAAAGGCTGGGGCCCGGGGCCAGAACCCACTTTTTGGCCATGCTCTAAAACGTCGCTTTATACCGGAATGTTTGAGGCTTTCATTCAAAACCTCATCACACCAATGCCCCGGGGCCTGTTGCAGAGTGGGATATACAGGGAACACGCACGTTTCAGACCTGTTTGTGCTGAGGTTGGAAAGTCTACGTAGGTCCTCAAGGAGGCGCATCCCTAGGGCCAAGCCCGTCTCCGCATCTCATACGACCAAGAGCATGACATCAGCATACAGGGAGGTGATCTGCTCCCCGTCATGTATTGGTATGCCAGACCTGCGACCACCCGGCCTCATCACTAAGACTGGGCGGAGTTCGCAGACTTTTAGTCACGGAACTCCGCAAAGCGTCAGAAAAACTCTGACTTGCTCCGCAGAGTTCGGCCAGCGGCAGAGTCTGTTAAGTCACGCTGCTCGCACTGATTTGTAGTGCCGGGAGTTTGTCCCGCGCTGTAAAATCAGAGCAAACGATCCTACGCTTCACGTCAGAGGGAGCTGCTGCTCTCTGCCACTTGAGGAGACATTCTACTCGTGCTGCAGCTTCCTTAACGCAAATGGCAGATTTATCAACGCAAGAGGTCGCAGCCTGGCGGTACCGGCCGTGATGAGAAATCTCGCCAGGAGGACCTCTAGTGCGTTATTTCAGTTATTATCAGTTCCGCTCACCCCGCAGAGTTTTTCTGGGCTCCACAAGGAGCACATAGTGGGCAAAACTCAGCAACTCCACCGGCGGAGTGTAATTCTTCACCCACCCCTACTCATCACACTGGCAAATGGCCCAAGCACCAATCCGAACAACATGGGGGACAGGGACACCTCTGCCTTCTCCCCCTGAGAGCTGGGCACTGCATCCGACATGCAGGAATTCGTTCTGACCCAGGTGGTCGTGGCTGCGTACAGGAGCCTAAACCATCGGAGCCAGCCCTCGCCCAGTGCCATTCGCCGCAGCACCGCTTGCACAAAGTTCCACTGCACTGTGTCGAGCGCCTTTTACAGGTCGGCGGACAAGACCTGGTACCTGGCGTCTCCTCGAGGACATGAAAGAGGCGTCTGAAACTTGGGGATGTATTGCATTGACGTATAAATCCACTCTGGTCGCTGTGCACCAGCATGGACAAGTGGGGCCGCAAGCGATCTGCTAGAATCTTGCTAAGTATCTTGCCTGGAGAGTGGCCTGCGTGTCGGTACCTCCAAATCTGCCCCTCCCTGTCCCGGGACAGAGCCTATAAGTGCCTTCCTAGTAGTCGGTGGGAGCCTTCCCTTGTCCATCGCCTCTTAATAAAGTTCTTCCAGGCGTGGCACGAGCATCTCCGCGTATTTTTGATACAATTCAGCAGGGAGCCGGTCCATGGCCAGTATTTTATTCCTCGCTAGGTGCTTGATGGCTAGTTTGAGCTCTCCCACTGTTATTAGCCCACCCAGCTCCTCCCTCTCAGCCGGGCAAGGTGTAAACGCATCGCCATCCCTAGAAACACTTCAATTCCCCCTCTGTTGCCTGGTCCAGCGCTCTGTAGCAAAAACAGCAGTTGATGGACAGAATGCAGAACAATGTCATACATTCACCCCAGTACAGAGATCTGGGCCTAAATCCGTTCCAGTTTGAACCCGGCCATATGCAAATCAGTCTTGACCCTGTGCCTCATGGGACCAGTCCAGCCCGAACTGCCAAGCCAGGTCCTCTGGGGGTGGCATGGTGGGCAAAAGAATGATGGATTTAACCCAGATCGCTTGACTGGGGGTGAATGTTTTGATGTGTTCTGCATTCCGTCCATCAATTGTCCGTCCAGCGCTCTGTAGACCATCTCAAAGCACTGTGCGAAATCTGGGTGGATGCCAGCCTGCGCGTGTAGCTCTGCCCCGGATTATGTACTGAGCCTTGTGATGGGTGTGCCTCTGCCCTCTGTGGGTGTGCTAGCCAGTCAAGCAGTCAGCCCGCTCTGCCCTCCTCAGTGTGATCCGCCTGGAGGTATTCCTGGGGTGTGATCACACATAAGTCTGTCGCAACCTCTGCATCTCTGTCTCGGACACCGGGAGTGCCATCCTATCTGCTCGAGTGGTGTGCATTTCGCAGTAACGTGTACGAATAGTGCCACCCAGGGTGGTAATTTCTGATTAGAGAGTCTGGCTTAGGGAGGCAGTGTCCCCACACCACCACCTTAAAGGCTTCCCACTGGGTGCACACGACTCTGTAGTCCGCGATTAACCTGAAAAGACTCTTTTATGGCTCCCCCAGGGGCCAGCAGTGCAGGGTCCTTTAAGAGCTGCTGCAGTCATGTCCATGTGTGGCTCAGAGATGTCCGTGCACCCCACGGCAGCTTCAGCAGCTGGAGGGTAAAGATCCGACAGGGTGTGGCACAGGTACCCAGCAGCAGTGACGCTCCAGCTAAGCTATAGGTGCAAAGTATAAAGATATATCTTATGTGCAGGTCAGAGGCTGGGGGTGTAAAGGAGTATTAGGACACCCTACATTTATGATGACCAACTGGCATTGGTTCAAATTCAGGACGGTGAGTGTAAAAATTCAGGACAAAGGGTCAAAATTCAGGACACAAATTCAGGACAGGAGGTCAAAATTCAGGACAAAACTTCAGGACAATAGGTAAGTTTTACAGACACATCAGAGGAGGTCGCGCAATAGTATATAAGTAAGCCCAGCCATATCCAAACATATTCAACCATTTGCAAACCTATCCATCATGTATCCTTCCATCTATCATTTCACTCATCCATCCCTTCATCCATCCTTTCACTCATCCATCCATTATCCATCCATCCACCCTTTCACCCTATCCATCTGTACACTCATCCTTCCACTCTTCTACCCATCCATCCAGCCATTTACCCTTTCACCCATCCAGCCATCCTTTCACTTACTCATCCATCCAGTCACTCATCCTTCCTCCCATCCACCCTTTCAGTCATCCATCCATCCTCCCTTTCTCTCTACATAGACCCTTTCAATTAGCCATCCATCCTTCCTTCCATCCATCCACCCACCTATCCATCTACTCATCCACTCATGAATCCATCCATTGACCCTATCACCCATCCATCCTTTCTCTCCTCCATTTATCCTTTCACTCCTTTACTCATCTATTCATCCTTTTGTCCACCTACCCTCCCTTTCACTCACTCATCAATCCTTACATCCGCCCTTTCACTAATCCGTTCATCCATTCACCCTTGCACTTATCAATTCATCCATCATTTCACTCATCCATCCACCAACTCACTCATCATCCACCTTTTCACTCATCCATCCTTTCACTCATCCATCCACCCTTTTACCCATCCAGCTACCCTTCCACCCATACATCCAGCTATTTACCTTTTCTCTCATCCATCCTTCCACTCATTCATCAATCCATCCATCCTCTCTCATTATCCATCTATTCAATCTTTCATTCATCCATTCACCCTTTCACTAATTCATCCAGCCATCCACCCATCCCTTCACTTACTCACTCGCTCACCTTTTCATATTAATTTTGAGCTGAGCCTTTTTGAGAAGAGGCCCATCAAGAACTTCACCCTCGCTGCAGGAGCCATTCCAGGACTGGGACAGAAGTCACCCAGGGCGGAGAAAGGATCCACCGGGGAGTGGGGGGGGGACAGGAGCCACCACATGGGGGGACAGGAGCCATCACTGGAGGTGGGCAGGAGCCATCAAAGGAGGGGGAACAGGATCCACCAGGGTGGGCACAGGGGTGGGCATGCAGTATTCTAGTATCATCTTGGTCTCTTCCAGGGTGGGGTAGGGTCCTCACCCCCTCCTGGACAAGACAAGGAGACGACAGGCTCTCTTTCTAAAATGTTAGTTTTGCCATCCCCCACTGTGATGTACAGTACTTAAAGGAGATACTCCAAGAGAACTGATTTATCTGATTGTCCTCCATACTTTGTTAATTAGTGTGGGTGCGATTGTGCCATTTCTTAATTTTATTACATTATAGAGTGCATGTTTGAAGAACCGAGGTTTGCTTACAATTTAGTAACAGTAATTAAGCTCTGTGAAGAGAACCACGTGCTGCCTTGGTGTAATCAGGGCCGGTTCTACGATTTTTGGGGCCCTGGGCAGAAAGGGAAAGTGTGAGGCCCCTCTAAATTGCAGAGACATGACGCATTCAGGGCTGTTTGCATCTGAATAGATGCCCCTGCGCCTGAAGCTTCTACCCCTCCCTCTCAGTTACCTTCAAGCACCTCTTAGCAGCTCATCAAGGGCTGAAGGTGTGAGGGTAGCCGTCCCGCTGTGCCTCTCCAATGCTGCTGGGTATCTGAGCTTTGGTGCTGCATCGGGGTCAAGAAGGGAGGTGGGTGGAAGCTGTGCCGGCTTTAGGGTGGTGCGACCGGTGCCCGGTTAAAATTACGGACAAATGGCGTCCTTTAAAGAAACCTTCAAGGACAACGGACAGACGGACTAAAGTACGGACTGTCCGTGAAATTTACGGACGGTTGGTCACCCTACCTACATTCCGGCGTCACCAGGCGTCTATCATCCCTCAGCTGTCGATACAGGAAGTGTGGTCTCAGCCTAACGTGAAGGCAGGTGACCCCACCATGGGTGGCATGGGGCCATCCAAGCAGACATCAGCCATGCGCTCAAAGTCCCCGCAGCAGCATCTGGCTTTCGTCCAAGGGCCCTGTAAACACCCCGTACTCCGCTCCTGGTTTATGTGCACTGTGTAAACCCTGGGTGGATCCAGACCAGAGAGCCCCTGGCACCGGAGGAGTGACCGCTGGCATCCCGTTTTACTCTCCAGCGCCCCTGCAACCTATCACTCCCACCCTCACAGGAGGAAGGCCAGGACCCTAAGCAGGCCCGGTTCTAGCGGGTGGGCCAGGCCCACCCAATCATGAGCCAGGTAGGCCTGGGCTAAATTTCCGTTCCGCTCGCGGAAATTGCGATAATTTGACATTTTCTCGTTCCGCGGAGAGCGCGAAAATGTCAAAATTTCCGCATTCCGCAGTTTAGCGATAATTTGGTTCTTGCTCGCGCTGTAAAGTAATACATTCTCGCGATCGCCTTACCTGAATACCCGCGTTCGCCGACAAGTTTTCCCGATCTGGTCGCGTTCTCCACGAGATGTTGGATTGTTGGTAGCCATTTGCGCTGTCTCGCGACAGTTCACGCCCGCAGTAACGTCATGCGTCGCGCGACCACGTCTTTCTTCTCGCGATCATGCACCGCGAGAAGAGTGAAAACAAGATGGCCGCGCCCGCAAGCAACCGCATGGGTAAGTTGGCGAGCCGCAAACACGCAGAAAATACCGCGAATGGGCGGGGAAAAAAACTTCCGCATCTTCGCGATATTTCCGCGTGTTTGCGGAGATTTGTAACATTATCGCGATAATTTGCGAAAGTTGCTTTCGCAAATTCCGCCCACCCCTAGCCCACCCAAACATGAGCCTGGTCCACCACAACAGGCTTGAAGGCAGGTGCGCAGAGCACACGTCGTGTGTGTCAGCCCGGCCGAGACAGCTTCCCGGGGCGCACACACATACAGTTTCAGAGATTATCGCAGCCGCTCCCGAGTACTTCACAGGTCTTTAAAAGACCATTTACATGTTAACGAGTCTTTCTTTCTTTTTTCACCCCTTCGTCTCCACATGGCGAAAGGCGACAAATCCTTTATTTGACAACTGTAACCTTTGCCTACTATCCTGCTGCGTGGAGATTTCTTTTTCTAGGCAGCGCAGGACCTTTCCTGACCCCTGCAGCTGCTCATCACACCAGGCTGTGACACAAAGTTTGACTAATGGAGTAGGTAAGAGCTTCATTTAAACAGTTTTTATCCTTATCATGGCCGATGCAGGACCACAATAAGACAATACAAGATGCCCAGATAATTCTGGTGATTAATGATCCGCTGGAGAGCAATCATTTGTCTGTTAGTAGTTAAGTGCAGATGAACTGTATTTTATGTGGAAGCTCAGTGGGTTACTGCCTTTGTCACAGAGATCCTTGTGTTACTTGCAGTTCAGAAGTTACAATCCTAACATAGGACAGCGACCAATGAACTGGCATCAAAGAGCTGCAGACAAACATGAATGGTGTAGTTAGAACTTCGCTTTCTTTTTTTGTGATATAGTTAGAACTTCCCCAGTCTCATTATTCTAATGTTGCTAAAATGGGTATGTTTGGGCAGATATACATTTTTATCAGTAAAGCCAACCCCCAACCACTGGAGAACTCTTTAAATCCTAAGGTTGTGTTTCCCCAGACCAAACCCCTGTAAAATTTCCGTCCCACAGGTATGGATGACATGTGATTCCTACACCTTGTAATCCTCATTGGCTTATGTGACATTCCCTGTAGACTGATTTACATACTTGTATGATTCATTGTCTCTGTATAATGTGTGCCTGGTGTAAGGTACTGACACACACTACACTGACATGAGTAGCGCTGTACAACAAACGAAATGCATATGAGAGAGGGGCTACGTAAAGATGAGGGGCACTGTTGGAGGGTGGCAGTGAGGGAACCTGTAAGGGAGTGCGTGCAGAGTCCAGGGTCAGGTGGAGGTAGTAATGAAGAGGGATTCTCCTTGAAGACTCGCACAGAGGGAGCCTGTAAGGGAGCGCGTTGCAGAGTTCGGGGTCAGGTGGAGGTAGTAATGAAGAGGGATTCTCCCTGAAGGCTCGCACAGAGGGAGCCTGTAAGGGAGTGCGTTGCAGAGTCCAGGTCAGGTGGAGGTAGTAATGAAGAGGGATTCTCCCTGAAGGCTCGCACAGAGGGAGCCTGTAAGGGAGTGCGTTGCAGAGTCCGGGGTCAGGTGGAGGTAGTAATGAAGAGGGATTCTCCCTGAAGGCTCGCACAGAGGGAGCCTGTAAGGGAGTGCGTTGCAGAGTCCGGGGTCAGGTGGAGGTAGTAATGAAGAGGGATTCTCCCTGAAGGCTCACACAGAGGGAGCCTGTAAGGGAGTGCGTTGTAGAGTCCGGGGTCAGGCGGAGGGAGTAATGAGGAGGGATTCTCCCTGAAGGCTCGCACAGAGGGAGCCTGTAAGGGAGCGCGTTGCAGAGTCCGGGGTCAGGTGGAGGTAGTAATGAAGAGGGATTCTCCCTGAAGACTCGCACAGAGGGAGCCCGAGAAGTGTCACTTGCCTGATACTCCCACCTCAGAAACCTCCTCTTCCCATTAAAGGAACATTAAATGGAAAAAACACTTTTTGAGAGTGATAATATTTAGAAAGAGATCTGGAAAAGAGTGCGTTTTACTGGGCCTTGTAAGACTAAGAAGAGATAAAGGAGGGCCCTGAAGCAGGCCGGCTGGACATATATGCCACAAATCGAGCCCGCAGTGGCCCACCCAAGTGCAACTTTGGCCCACCCAAATAAAAATTCCTGGAGCCGGGCCTGAGTAACAGTAGAGGAGAAAACATGCCATCCTCCACCCCACAAACCTCAATCCGGCTTAGCCACTTAGCTCCCTCCATCGTCACCCCCCTCCGCCAGGACTCTCTTCACAAGTCATCCACCGTTCTCGGCATTAACCGGGGTGCCCTCAGGTCCCCTCCCGAGGCATGACAGGGTCCGTGCAGGTGAGGGGGAAGCAGAAGTGGGGTGTGCAGGTGAGGGAGGAGGAGTGAGGTGGGAAGGTGATGAAAAGCAGGAGCGAGGTGCGAAGGTGTGAAGTGAGGTGGGGCAGGTGAGGGAGAAGGAGGAGTAAGGTGTGAAGGTGAGGAGTAAGGTGGGCAGGTGAGGGGGAAGCAGGAGTGCGTTGGGGTAGGTGAGGGGGAAGCAGGAGTGATGTGTGCAGGTGAGGGGGAGAAGCAGGAGTGAGGTGGGGCAGGCGAGGGGAAAGCAGAAGTGAGGTGTGCAGGTGTGGAGAAAGCAGGAGTGAGGTGGGCATGTGAGGCCAAAGGAGGAGGGAGGTGGGCAGGGCAGAGGGGGAGTCTGCAAGGCCTCTATTCGTGGATGGCAGGGGATTGTACAGCAGAGGCAGCGTGGGACAGATGTGGGGCTGGTCAGACATTCTTGCACAGGAAATACAGATTGAGAGCATGCTCACAGTGCCCCATCACGTTAGTCAGTCACTCTGTGTATCCCCGCCTGTGCCCACCTCACCTCACCCCGACAACAGCACGAACCCCCTCAGCTCATCTCCATTCCCCACCCACCTGCAGCCAGGCAGGAGTACGCAAACACAATGATGTCATCAAAGGTCCAGGAGTAGTCCGGATGCGGAGGGTGGAAGGCAAGCTTCTTGGCGCCCTCCTTGCGCAGGTTGACCAGGAAGGTGGAGTAAACCATGGGAACGGCGAAGCAGCCCCGCCGCTGGCGGTTCAGGGTGGGGAAGTAATCCGGCGTCCGCCGGTAGAAGCCCTGGAAACGGAAAGCAAAGTTGTTTACCTGTAATCCTAGTTGTACATCAGGGGCACCCTCATTACATTCATAAACATTAGAGTATCTCCACCTTAATGCAAGAATTCAAAAATTCATTTCAAAGAGAAAATTCTCCCTCAAAAATACAATATTAGTCACCTAAATGCATTTTCTGTATTTATTGATGTCAGTGGATTTAAAAAGGAAAAAAAAAAAGATAATAACTGGCTTAAACAAACATTTTTAATTACCCTCTTAAAGGAATCTACTGCAGGAAATAGGGTTGATATTGGTAGGAGCTTCTTAAAAACAAGGACTGACAAAGGCAATATGTCAGGCATTGCAGCCATCCTTTTGGTCATCCGTCATCTCACAGTGCCACGATAGCCCTCAATCCACCCCCGCCCGTACTGAAGAGATGTTCTATTTCGTCAAGTCTCTCAAGAGAGCACTTACGGGGGCATAGCCTTGTATGTATCTGGAAAAGTAACTGGCCGTGCCACGAAAGGAACGCACCATAGAAGCATCTTGTGGCGGATCCGCATTGGACAGCACCTGACCTTTACCAGGATCTGGGGTCGTACCCTCATAAGAAAAGACACGGCCGAAGAATGTCAGCTTAGTCTTATGGAGCTCACACTCGCCTGCACTCAAAGTCAAACCTGCTTCAGCAAGCAGACGACGCACTTCTGTAAGAGCTTTATCGTGTTCTTTTTGGGTAGCTCCAAAAATCAATATGTCATCGCTGTAACTGATCGCGTTCATGACAGGTTGTATGATACGTCAAATGACTTCTTGAAACAGTTCTGCAGCGGATGACACACCAAAACCTAGTCTTTTGTATTGAAACAGGCCAACATGTATAGAAAAGGTGTAACGTACCTGCACCCTTCTTCAAGCTACATCTGATGACAACCTTTATATAAATCAAGGTGAGAGAAGACCTTTGCTCCATTTAGTTGTGTTACCATGTCAGCAATGTGTGAACCTGGATGTCGTTTTCATTCAATTGCTTTGACTGATGCATGTCAACGCATATGCATACAGCTCCGTCACTGTCCTTTTTAGGCATTACTACTATGGGAGAAACCTATTGCGTTGGACAAGTACAATGCTCGATGTGAGAAGTTGGCCTGGCATATGCTGTCTCCTAGTGATAGGGACACCTTGCACCAGTCCAATTCGACTCTTATTGATGATAGGTTTAAGACAACCTTTAAAGAAAGCTATCCTAGTGGTCGCTGTGGAGAGCAGCCTTCAGGCTAAGTCTTGAAGGAGTGTTAAGCTTATTATTTTACCATAATAACCTCTTGAATAACCAAATGAAAGAGTAGCCCACACAGGTATATATATAAAATATATGCATTTATTCTAGACAGAATCCCACAGTCTCTTTATGAAGCTGTGGCAAAGTTACAATATCAAACAAGCATTGATAGATACAATAAATAGCACTATTAACATTGGGCCCTGGGGGGGACCAAACCATATACTAAAAAAGTGGTATAGAACCACGACAATTCTACAGGCAATGACTAGGGCATTCAGGATCACTGGCCCCTTAAGAATCCAGCCCAGGTTATGGGGAAGGGGACCCACGGGAGGCGCGTGCAGTGCAAGTAGCTGCTATCGGGATCTCTATTACAGCCTATGGAGAATGTCGCGGTTGGAAATAAACAGTTTAAAAATACTTCTAGCAGGAGTACAAAGTTAAACCTTCAGACTTAAGCTTTTGAAGAGCCCACTACCACGAGAGTACCGAGGTACCACTGTTACCTGCCCCAGGGAAGCCGGGTGCATAGGTCGTTTCTGCTGTCGGGTCGCGGGCTGATTTTCAATGGGAAAATAGTCAAAAGTTCTGCTAACCAAAAGCGTTGATGATGCTGTGAAGATCAAAGATGTGAAGATTGTAGAGAAGAAGCTGAAAGCAGAGGGGACAGAGTCTGGGTCACGGCAAAGTGACCAGGAGGCTCAAAGCAAAGAGCCCTTCGATGTCGGGTGCTTCAGGTGGAAAGTGGTGTTGCTTGGATCTGCAGCCACGGGCTCCGGGAGGCTTCAAGGAAGGACAGCTTCAGGAGGGCGACTGTCCACGTTGGATGAGGGTCGCTGCGGTGTTAGTGTCCGGATTGGATCCACTAAGCCTTGGCAACCGCAACCCACGAAGAATAAACAAATCTGTTACAGTGCAGATCCACGAGGTCTGGGAGAGGTCTCCTTCAAGGAGACTGTAGAGCCGGCCTGGAGCAACCAGGGGAACTCTTGATTGTAAAGATAGACCTCCGCTAGGGCCCACAAGTCGAGAGACAAGGGACCGCGGGAGGCGGCAATTTGGAGTGCGTAAAAGGGCACCCACGGGCCACCGGAGGGTGCTAGGGCGCTGGTCGTTGGCACAGTTGCTGTAGAGTGGTTGGCTCGTAAACGGGCCAAAGCACAACTTCCCCACTGGTCAGGGTCGTGTGCTACGCAAGAGGTGGCCGGTGTCCTGGGGTATTGGGGATCTCGGCACCCACGCAGTCCACGGTACACAGGTTTGCTGTGCACACTCACTGGCATCTGGGATGCGCTGGAAACCCACCTCAAGGTTTCTGGAAGTCGTCAAAGTTCGTGAGAGCAGCGAAGTTCAAACCAGGTCACTTGCAGTGTTTCAGGTGCCTGCCAAGCAGGGGGATAACTCCTTTATCCCAAGGGAGATTTCTTCCGTCAGCTGGGCAGCAGCAAGTCGAAGGTCAATACTGTAAAGTTCAAGATTAATCTGAGGCTCTGGGGCCACGTTATTCACCTTTATCCCCAAGATTAGGGGAGTGTCCAGAGTAGCGTCCACCAATGGTAGGTGAGGCGGGAAAGGGTGGCTACACCCTCTCCCCTTTGTGTGTTTCCCACCTGGGCGAGGTGCAGGATGCCCCTGAACCGGTTCCAAGCGGTGTATGCAGAATGAGGCTTCTGCAGCTGCCTACGTGCAACTCTGAAAGGACTTTTGGTGCACCCACCCTGTTCCAATCCACATTATCCTGCCTGGGGAGATGCTAGCACCTCCCTGCCACAGGAGCCCTATTGTCCAGCTGGCAAGGCTGGGGTTTTCCCCAGCAACAGCCAGCCAGGGTCGTGTAGGTGGCAGGTAGTAGCCATTTTGTACTGCTTGTGCACTTTTAAATTGGTGTCTAAATTCTGCCGCTTTTCCCATATCGCCCCTCTAGCAGGGGGGAATCGTACCCTCATGCCCATGGCTGGACTGGGGGTATGATTCCTACATGTTTGACACCAAACACGATATGGTTCTGTGTAGCCATTCTCAAGTTATCGCGTTATCGCGATAGACTTATAATGCGGTTAAGAGTATATGGTATGGCTACACTACAAACAACCCAGCAATGATTTTACGAAGGTTGCAGAGAGGCCCTACTCATGTAGGGGTCCCCCCTCACACATACCTCAGCACCCTGCCTTGTAGGATCACCAAGGCCTGCTATAGGGGTGACCTATGAGAGTATATGTGTTGTAATGGGGTGGGATATAGGATACCTATATCCCTGTAAGGGGTGCTAGCACCACCTTACCCAGACTACAGTAGTGGTCTGGTGGTGTCAGTTGGTATGGCTGTCCCAGGGTGGCACAATAAGTGCTGCAGCCCTGGTAGGCCTCTGAGGGACCCATGCCATGGGTACCTTGGGTACCATCTACAAGGGGCTGATAGGGTGTCCTCAGTATCCAATGGGTATGTACCTAGGGTACTCACATGGTTTAAGAGAGGAAGCAGATAGGCTGGGGTCCTGGATAGCAGGGCCACAGCCTGGCTAGAGTCATAAAACAGCAAAAACATCAGCAAAAAGTTGGGGGCAACTATGCAGTCGATGCCACTCTCCTACACTCGATAATGTCATGCTTAAGTAACAATTCAAGTTCTTTCTCAACAGTTTCTTGCAAACGAAAAGCAATTTGTCTATGTCTCTGAGCAACAGGACGGACATCCTCATTAATATGCAACTTTACTTTCATAGTTTTAAACATTCCCAAACCGTGAAATAATAAAGGAAACTGGCTTACTATTTCACGGTGAGCATTCATGTTGCAATTCCCAAAAATGAGTCACATATCGGCTGCTGTGCTGAAACCGCGGAGACAGGCACTTGACGCCGTGCTTTGAAGCACATGTACGGATGCTTGCACCCTTGATTTCTTATGCTTCACTGTTGCCACAAATGAACCTTGAATTTTTAAGGGTGTCAGCGCTGCCCATGTATACACTTGGGTTTTTGATGACGTAAGTTGTGGCAACGGAGATAATTCATTTGATTTCTCCTCAGGCATAATGTTTATTGGTGCACCACTGTCGATAATGAAAAGTATCGAACAACCATTTTTTTTCAGTGTAATCATCAGATACTATTTGAATGACTTTGGGGCTTTGGCATGTCAAACTTCCTTCGACTGACATTTTCCTTCACAAGCTGCTAAACCGACATAAACACGTTTTCTGAGGTAAACATCGACATGGCACAATCATTTTCTTTACTTCATTTGATAATGATATAGAAGAACTGTTTGACGATGATTTAGATGACAATCGACTTTGTTAAGTGTTGATTTTTCTAAACTGATGTTGCCGCTTGGTCTTGTGGGTATGTGTCGAACTTTGCTTCTGGAATGTTCTTGGGGGCCATTTTGTCTTTGACACACTTTTTCCTTTGCTTTGCAAACCATCACAAACTGGTTCACCTTCCCACAGCCTTTACATATCTGTCCAAGAGCAGGACATTTTCCTTTGTGTGAAAACAAAAATCAACATCTTAAACACAGCTTTTTACTCAGACTAAGAGGATCGCACAGCATCTGCCGTCTAAATGGATTTGACAAACATCTGTCAAAAACTCTGAGACATATAGCTTCTTCATCATTAAATTCATTGGTCTTACAATGTCTGATAAGTGTGACATTCTTGGTTGAAGATCTAACGTTCATAGTTAACATTTGGCATTGGATTACATTTGAGATTCAATACTTTTTAATCTGGTATGTGATTTCTTCTCAGTTCGCTGCACTTTCCTAATGACTTCTTTTGCCCCATCACCAGCAAGATTTTTGAGTTATTTGATCATCTTTTTACTATCAATCTCTTCAAGCGCATCAATGAAATCATCAAATGTCTCTATCCGCACAATCCATCTATCGCCAACATTTAGCTTTTTGACAGTATCAAGCGGTGGTGGTTTCAGGAAAGCGGCAGCGCTGTAGCCATTTCTGGGAGTGGCCGACATTAAAGGTGGAGCTGTCCTTTGCTCCCTTGCCTGTTCGTCTTCAACCTGATATGTGAGCCATTTCTAAGGCCTCGAGATGTGCCGGCCTCTGGATAATTCTTGAGGACTTTTGGAAAAACAGCCTCTGTCTTTGCCTCCATCGGAAAAGCAGTATTTCCAAGGGCAGCTCATCGCTGTAAGCTAGCAGAGGCAAAGGACAAACATAAAATAATAAAAGATTTTTATTATCATTTTATTTTTAGCCCTGCGGCTGCGAACCGAGGGAGGGGCGTGGCTTCCCATACTGATGCTGCAGCACCAGAGGGGGCCAGGTTGGGGGGGGTGGGCACTGCCATGTGCCCATGACAGTTTAGCCGACCCTTTAGGGCCGGTCTAACCATCACAGCTTCAAGACCATGTCTGAGAACCAAACCGAGGGCTCAGACCAATCCCAGCGCCGTCGGAGCAGGTACGTTTTATTTATTTGTATTTCTGTTTATTTTTGTGTGTTCATACTGTCCCTGCCGCACCACTTTGCAATGCGAGTGGCTGCTCCTAAGTATTTCTCTATTCCAAAATATCTGCGACCGTTTTGATTGTCGCCCACTGCCATGTTACTGTTCCGACCGCCTTCACGGCCCTTCGATTGGCTTGACAAGACTCAGCATCATAAGCACAACCCTTGTGCTAAGCCTGGGTCGTACCGGCTCACTTTACTCAGGTTCTGGTGAGTAAATAACTGTTTATTCATTGGCATCTCTGTGCATTGCCTACCTCACCGGGCTTCTAATCGTAGCATTATCTTGCAATATGCTGTCGCTATTCGCTGCTCGTTCCAAACTTGGTTGCATCCGCCGTTAGAGTTTTGGGATTTGGACGCTTCACTTGTCCTCCTGCAGCACAGAGGTTTCGTTCCTCTGCCATCGCGCTGCGTATTCAATGGACACCGTCCTGACTACGTTTCACAAAATTATCCTCCACGCCCATTAACCGGGCTGATTCTGGATTCCTGCCAAGGCTCGCCCCTGATCCCTCTTTCATTGCCACCGCGCTCTTGGACTTCTAACCCGGGCTTCACAAGCCTCCCTGAAGAATCGCAGATCTTGATTATTTCGTGATCCCCCAAACCCACCCTGTACTCTCTTTACTAGAGCACTACCCTCAAATGAATGACCATTGTCCTGATGATGACCTTCAATAATTCAGGTTGAAACGCCGTCGACTATCCAGTCTAGAACCCCGGCGCCACTGTGGTCAAATTCAATTATCTGACTAGCTTGTATATAAAGACTGTATGTAATCTGCATATTTTTTTACCACCTTTATTTCACCTATTCTCGCCGTTCACGCTCTTTTTCCCACCCTTATGTCACTGCGCCGTCCACCTTCACTAGCACGCCCAGTGCTCACTTTGTGTGTTATGGTCATTGTATAATTATGTACTATAGTGCTTCTTAACTACTTACGGAATTATAGTTTAATTTACTTCACCCTACCCTCACGTTGTGGACTCCCTCCCTTTGTCCCCCTTCCCATTTGTGATTTATTTCACTGTATTGAATTGTCCTCTTTTAATAGTCTCCAGTTGAGACATTGTTTTTTGTTGCAAGCCTGGGTTGCGGCACCTGGTTGCGAGGTCGTACCGGCTCACTTTACTCAGTTTCTGGTGAGTAAATAACTGTTTATTCATTGGCATCTCTGTGCATTGCCTACCTCACTGGGCTTCTAATCGTAGCATTATCTTGCAATATGCTGTCGCTATTCGCTGCTCGTTCAAAACCTGGTTGCATTCGCCTTTAGAGTTTTCATTCCGTATTACGTTTGACTGTATTTTGCATAAGAGTGCAGTACCTTCATGTACGGTTTGACCAGTAGGTTCTCAGTCACCTATATGTAGATTTCTTTGCAATGCTTCCGTTGTCCTCACCTGCTTTACAGTGGCTGGATTTGTGCTTTGACTCCACATGCATTAGGCGTAGTTTCCGTACTTCAACTGCAATACACGTGGCATGCACAAGCAGTTTGCTTGGAACACAGCAAACTCTGGGAGGGCACTGCCGATCTTTGGGTTACTTATCCCCTAACTCATCGCCAGTTGTAACATCATTCCCAGACTTGGTACCCACTAATGACTACACCAAACACAGAACTTGTTAGTTCACGTCTTTATTCGTCTGCGTGTAACTGTGAACTCCACATTCTAAACCAGTCTTCATTGCATTCTGCTCTAACACTGACGTCAAAGTTCTATGGACTCTATCAGGAGCCAAAAAGGTTCCATCATTTCAAACTTGCAAGCCACTACAATGCTGAGGCTGCAAATATCCCCCCACTCATGCCCTGCGCTGGTCAAGGCTGGGGAACAGAGGCGGCAGTACACTGAAAACATTAGTATTATCAGCTGAAGGCACCCTACGTTTATTTATCTCTGCTCTCGCTATGCGGTGTTAGTTCAAGCGGGGTTGTCCAGAGGAAGGACTAGCCTGCAGGCAGTCCAGACCTTCCGGCCCTACCCCAGAGTTGCCCACAGATGGACAGTTCATCGGGGTGCGTCTGGTTCAGTCACGGGTTCCTCGAGGAGAGATGGTGCCTTGGAGTTCCCTGTCTGCTCTCACTGTGAGGCTTTGGTGGGTGCAGGGCTGGAGGGGGGACTAGCCTGCAGCCAGTCCAGACAGTACGGCCCTACCCCAGGGATGTTCATTGGGTGTGTCGGGGTTCAGTCATGGGTGCCTCAAGCAGAGGTGGTGCCCAAAGGTTCCCTGGTTACTTTCACTTCTAGATAAGTGATTCTGATATGCTGCACAATGATGTGCTATTTGAAGGACTGTACATGTACAGTGCGGACTTAAGGCAGCTGTCTGAGTCTACCCTGAGGGGTTTTATATATAAAACTGAGGACATATAAGAATGTTCAGTCATAAAGAATTCTGCAAGGAAATGGCGTGTAATCTTCAACATGCTAGCTGTTTGTATTTGAAGTAAAGAAAGCTACAGCCTGCTGTGAACACCACCAACCTGTGGTCTGTCTTATGTACCGTACGTGCTGCGACACTGAAGGAGTGTTATCACCTGGGTGTGTAACTGAGAGCACTAATGACGGGTTAACACGTCATTTGCAGAAAAGTGTGTGTATCCATCCCCCTCTGCCTGGAGGTGGTACCTCATCTGTGTATTCACCCTCCCCTTCCATCCCCCTCTGCCTGGAGGTGGTACCTCACCTGTGGATTCACCCTCCCCCTTCCATCCCCCTCTGCCTGGGGGTGGTACCTAACCTGTGGATTCACCCTCCCCCTTCCATCCCCCTCTGCCTGGGGGTGGTACCTAACCTGTGGATTCACCCTCCCCTTCCATTCCCCTCTTCCTGGAGGTGGTACCTCACCTGTGTATTCATTTCCCTCTGCTGGGATGTGGTACCTCACCTGTAGATCCACCCCCCTCTGCCTGGAGGTGGTACCTCACCTCTGGATTCACTTCCCCCTTCCCCCTCTCTGCCTGGAGCTGGTACCTCACCTGGGGATCAACCCCCCTCTGCTCGGAGGTGGTACCTCACCTGTGGATTCACACCCCTCTTCCACCTCCCCTGCCTGGGGGTGGTACCTCACCTGTAGAGCCATCCCCCTCGGCCTAGAGGTGGTACCTCACCTGTGGATTCACTCCCCCCTTCCACCCCCCTCTGCCAGGAGCTGGTACCTCACCTGTGGATTCACTTCCTCTGCCTGGAGGTGGTACCTCACCTGTGGATCCATCCCCCTCTGCCTAGGGGTGGTACCTCACCTGTGTATTCACCCTCCCCTTCCATCCCCCTCTGCCTGGAGGTGGTACCTCACCTGTCGATTCACCCTCCCCCCTTCCACCCCCCTCTGCCTGGGGGTGGTACCTAACCTGTGGATTCACCCTCCCCTTCCATTCCCCTCTTCCTGGAGGTGGTACCTCACCTGTGTATTCATTTCCCTCTGCTGGGATGTGGTACCTCACCTGTAGATCCACCCCCCTCTGCCTGGAGGTGGTACCTCACCTCTGGATTCACTTCCCCCTTCCCCCTCTCTGCCTGGAGCTGGTACCTCACCTGGGGATCAACCTCCCTCTGCTCGGAGGTGGTACCTCACCTGTGGATTCACACCCCTCTTCCACCTCCCCTGCCTGGGGGTGGTACCTCACCTGTAGAGCCATCCCCCTCGGCCTAGAGGTGGTACCTCACCTGTGGATTCACTCCCCCCTTCCACCCCCCTCTGCCAGGAGCTGGTACCTCACCTGTGGATTCACTCCCTCTGCCTGGAGGTGGTACCTCACCTGTGGATCCATCCCCCTCTGCCTAGGGGTGGTACCTCACCTGTGTATACACCCTCCCCTTCCATCCCCCTCTGCCTGGAGGTGGTACCTCACCTGTGGATTCACCCTCCCCCTTCCATCCCCCTCTGCCTGGGGGTGGTACCTAACCTGTGGATTCACCCTCCCCCTTCCATTACCCTCTGCCTGGAGGTGGTACCTCAACTGTGTATCCATTCCACTCTGCTGGGATGTGGTACCTCACCTGTACATCCATTCCCCTCTTCCTGGAGGTGGTACCTCACCTGTGTATTCATTTCCCTCTGCTGGGATGTGGTACCTCACCTGTAGATCCACCCCCCTCTGCCTGGAGGTGGTACATCACCTCTGGACTCACTTCCCCCTTCACCCCATCTGCCTGGAGGTGGTACCTCACCTGTGGATCCATTCCTCTCTGCCTGGGGGTGGTACCTCACCTGTGGATTCACACCCCTCTTCCATCTCCCTCTTCCTGGAGGTGGTACCTCACCTGTGGATTCACCCCCACCCCCTCCTTCCATCCCCATCTGCCTGAAGGTGGTACCTCACCTGTGGATTCACCCCCCTTCCATTCCCCTCTTCCTGGAGGTGGTACCTCACCTGTGGATTCACCCCCCTTCCATCCTCCTCTTCCTGGAGGTGGTACCTCACCTGTGGATTCACCCCCACCCCTCCCTTCCACCTCCCTCTGCCTGGAGGTGCTGCCTCACCTGTGGAGTGATGCCGCACCAGAAGTTGGAGTAGTACGTCTGGGACTCCAGCATGGGGGCGATGACGGAGCGGTTTTCGGCCATCAGCAGCTGGAGGGTTCGCTCATTGGTAAGAATGTTGTCGGTGTCGGTGAACTGTGGAAACAGGTAGACACCCTCAGTGCTTTAATGTAGCAGCCTCCCCCCCCCTCCCATCAGGGTTCTGTGCACCCCGATCTTCTAACATGAAACCCTTAAGCAGTATCAGACACCCACTCCTTAAACACCAGGTCTGTGAAGTGGAAGGAAAATGCTACTTACCAGTATGCATCTGTTTCTTGGCATGTAGAGCTGCAGAGTTGTACACTTTTGCATAGCTCGCCATCTAGTGTTGGGCTTGGATGCTTGCACGTTGTTGTTGTCTTGGAAGAAGTCTTTTGTAGTCACGAGATATGTGACTCCTCCCTTGGACGATAGTGCGCATGGGCATCGACTCCTTCCTCAGATTGTTTTTCGCCAATACGGGAAATGATGGAGTCAGTAAGAAACAGAAAAGATGTCCATGTAAGTGTATCTAATGAAGATAATACTGGAACAGATACAGGTCCCGGGGAGGCGGGTGGGTGTTTACAACTCTGCAGCTCCACATGCCACGAACAGAAGCATACTGGTAAGTAGCATTTTCCGTTCGAGGCATATGAGCTGCAGATTGTACACTTTTGCATGGACTGTATAGCAGTGTTGTCCTTTAGCGGTGGTCACCTGTATCTGTCGCAGTGGTTTGAAAAAGTGTCTTGCGAACAGCCTGGCCTACAGAAGCTTGCTGCTTAGCCTGCACGTCAACACAATAGTGTTTGGTGAAGGTGTGTGTTGTAGACCATGTTGCTGCTTTATAGATGTCATCAAAGGGAATGTTCCCTAAGAATGCCATGGAGGCCCCTAGTTTGCGTGTTGAATGCGCTCTAGGGGGAATTGTTAATGTTCGTTCAGCCTTATGTAGCATATTTGAATGCATTTGACTATCCACCTAGCAATCCCTAGATGGGGTTTCCTTTATGAGGTGGTGAGAAAGCTACAATCAGCTGTTTTGTCTTTCTAAAGGGCTTAGTCCTGTCAATGTAATAAAGTAGAGCTCTTTTGACGTCAAGTGTGTGAAGAGCTCTACCGAATCTGGGTTTTGGAAAAACACAGGTAACTCTACTGATTGGTTAAGATGAAAAGCAGAGATTACTTTGGGAAGGAATTTTGGGTTTGATCTAAGAACTACCTTGTTACAATGTATTTGTAAGAATGGTTCTTTTATGGTTAAAGCCTGGATCTCACTTACTCTCCTGAGAGAGGTAATTGCGACAAGGAAAGCTACTTTCCATGTAAGGAACAAACAATTCACATTTGTGCAAAGGTTCAAATGATGGATCCATGAGTCTAGTAAGGACAATGTTTAAGTTCCACACCAGAGAGGGTGGTACTCTGGGAGGAATTACTCTTTTAAGGCCTTCCATAAAAGCTTTAATTACAGATACCCTAAATAGTGACAAGTGTTGTCTGTTTTGTAAGTAAGCGGCAAGAGCTGCTAGGTGTAATCTTATGGATGAATATGATAGATTACATGTTTGTAAATGCAGCAAGTAGCAAATGATGTCCTGGATTGAAGCATCCAGTGAGTCAATGTTATTGTTATTACAGTAAATAACGAATCTTTTCCATTTTGCAGCATAGCAAGCTCTAGTAGTAGGTTTTCTGGCTTCTTTAATGATGTTCATACAGTCCTATGGAAGGTTAAGGTAACCGAAATCTAGGACTTCAGGAGCCAGATTGCGAGATTCAGTTGACCTGGATCGGGGTGTCTTATGTCTCCATGGTTCTGTGTTAGTAGTTTCGGGGAGAGACGCAGTTTTTGGTGTGGGACCACCGAGAGTTCAAGAAGTGTGGTGAACTATGGTTGCCGTGCCCATGTGGGAGCAACGAGGATCATTTTGAGAGACTGTTGCCTGAGCTTGCGTACTTCTATCGGAATGAGTGGGAGAGGCGGAAAAGCGTACGTAAATCTGCCTTACCAGTTCATCTATATCGCATTGCCCTTGGACGACGGGTGTGGGTACCTGGCGGCGATGGTTGGGCATTTTGCGTTTTCATGTGTGGCGAACAGATCTATGTCTGGGTGGCCCCACATTTGGAAAAATGGTTGAAGAGCTTGTGGATGAAGTTCCCATTCGTGAATTTGTTGTGTCTGCAGACTGAGCAGATCTGAAATTTGATTGTGTACTCCTGGAAGATGTTCTGCTAGGAGATATATGTTTTGCGGGATGGCCCATTGCCATATGTGTTGCGCTAGTTGAGAAAGCTGCAACGAGTGTGTTGCTCCTTGTTTTTGTATGTCATACATTGCTGTCATGTTGTCCATCCAGACTAGGACAGTTTTGTTGAGGAGATGTGGTTGGAATGATTTTAGCGCCAGAAATATTGCTAGAAATTCTAGGTGATTGATGTGGAGCACTTTTTGTTGAGTGGTCCATCTGCCCTGGACTGTGTGGTTTAAGAGGTGGGCTCCCCAGCCGGTGAGGGATGCGTCTTATGTTAGCCCTATCTGTGGAACTGGCTCTAGGAATGGCCGCCCTTTGGATAGGTTTTGTGTGTTCCACCACTGCAGAGAGCGATGTGTGCGGCTGTCCACCAACACCAGATCTGTAAGTTGACCTTGAGCCTGGTTCCACTGACGTGCAAAGCACTCTTGTAAAGGGCGCATCTGGAGTCTTGCGTGAGGGACAATGAACATGCAAGAGGCCATCATTCCTGCTAGCTGCATAAGCACTCGAGCTGGAAGAGAGTGTTGAGGCTGAAACCTTTTGATGAGGGTTTGAATACTGGCTATTCTGGCTGTATTGGGGTATACCAGAGCTTTGAAAGTGTTTATTGTGGCCCCTAGATACTGATGTATGTAGGAGGGCTGCAGATGGGACTTGGTGTAGTTTATTGTGAACCCCAAATTGTGTAGTAGCTGGATTGTTTGGTAGGTGTGCTGTACACACTGCCTCTGTGACTTGGCTTTTATCAGCCAGTCGTCGAGGTATGGAAATACATGGATTTGTTGTCTTCGCAAGTGTGCAGCTACTACTGCAAGGCCCTTTGTGACCACCCTGGGTGCTGTGGTCACCCCGAATGGGAGAACTTTGAATTGATAGTGTTGGCCGTCCACTGTGAACCTTAGGTATTTCCTGGGAGCAGGGTGTATGGGAATATGGAAGTAAGCGTCCTTGAGATCTACTGTGGCAAGGAAGTCGCCTTGTTGAAGCAGTGGCAGAACGTGTTGAAGAGTGACCATGTGAAAGTGATCCGACTGTATATAGAGATTGAGGGGTCTGAGGTCCAATATTGGCCGTAGAGTACCGTCCTTTTTGGGGATTAGAAAGTACAGTGAGTACACCCCTGATGCTCTAGGGGAACTGGTTCTATTGCGTGCTTTTGAAGCATGGAGAGAACCTCCTGTTTGAGAAGCGTTAGATGTTCCATGGACATGGGACGCTGTCTGGGCGGTATGTTGGGGGGAGTAGCAATAAGTTCCAGGCAGTAACCATACTGGATAATTTGTCTTACCCACCCGTCTGTGGTGATGGAATTCCACACAGGTAGGAACTGTAATAATCTTCCCCCCACTGGAGTGGAATGGTCTGGGGGAAGTGGAGGGAAGTCACTGTTTTGTGGTGGGGGAGCTGTGAGTGTTAGACCCGCGTCCTCTCCCTCTGTTGTTATTTCCTCTGTTATTTCCTCTAGAATAACCTCTGTTAGGGGAGGTCTGGGTGGGATTTTTGTAATTGGAAGAGGGGGTGTCAGTGCCAATGGATTTTGAGGGGCACCTGTAGAAGGAACGACGAAAGGACCCTCTAGTAGCTGTTGTCTGTAGAGCCCCATGGATTTGGCGGTTTCTGTGTCCTTTTTCATCTTTTCCAAAGATGAGTCCACAGTGGGTCCAAACAAGTGTTCCTGATCTATGGGCTGATTGAGGATGGTAGACTGCACCTCCTGCTTAAAACC
Source organism: Triturus cristatus (assembly GCF_964204655.1). Lineage (NCBI taxonomy): Eukaryota > Metazoa > Chordata > Amphibia > Caudata > Salamandridae > Triturus > Triturus cristatus. The sequence goes on along the minus strand of NC_140580.1, from coordinate 1,186,812,950 downwards.
AGAGATGCGTAACCACGCTTGTCTACGCAGTAACACACTCGTGTTTATTGTGCGGGATGCTGTATCTGCTGCATCAAGTGCACACTTTATTGAGGTATTAGTGATTAACTTTCCCTCTTGTATAAGGTCGTTTGCCTTGGTTTTATACGCGCCTGGCAGGTATTGAATGAGATTTTCGACCTCATCATAGTGGGCCCTGTCGTACCTTGCTAGTAAAGCTTGTGAATTGGCAATACGCCAAATATTTGCAGCTTGAGATGCAACCCTTTTGCCTGATGCATCGAGTAGCTTAGACTTCTTGTCTGGTGCAGGGGTCTCCCCTGCATTTACGGGCATTTGCTACAACCAAAGAATCTAGACGGAGCTGGCCTTTCATGTAAGCTGGGTCACTTGGTGCTGGCTTGTACTTTTTCCTCTATTCTAGGGTTAATACTTTTAGCCCTAACTGGGTCTTTGAAAATGCCAGGGGCACGTCTGATCAACCCTTTCAGCATAGGGAGAGTGTCTGTTGACTTTTGAGGCTGAGCAAATGTCTTTAGTAAGAAGTCCTCCTCCTGGGGGTCTGAATGTAGTTGGACCCCATGGTATTGTGCAGCTCTATTTATTATTTGCGCAAATCCTATACTATCATCTTGGGGGGATGGTTTGGAGGGGTATACATCTATCTGGGGCACATCTGGGACAAGGGTCCCGAGGTGTCATACTGTGGATATCATCATCAGTATCTGTATCTGTATTATGTGGTGAGTGTGTGTCGTCATCATCACCTCCCATGTCATCATCGTCCCCTTGTGGTGAAAAAGCAGGCACTGGCTGTGGAAGTGGAGAGAAAAGCCTCATAGGTGAGGTGGAAGAGTCTTTCTTCTTGGAGGGTATATCAGGTGTCCCTGAGGTGTCCAACTTCCTCTTCTTAGGTGGAATAGATATGACCTATCCAGTAAAAGGGGTCAATTTGAAGTGTTGTCTGTTTAGGATTTGGTGGATGTGGATGAAAAAGTTCTTTAGATCCACTGTCTTTATTCGGTGCCAAAGACTTCGGCTCCAAGTGGTGTTTGGGCTCGTCCTCTTTAGCTTTAGGGGGAGGTTTTGTCTCCTTTTGCCGTGGTGGAGTTTTCGACCCCGACGGCTTTGCCTGTATTTTGGGTTCCGAAGGTTTTTGCTTCGGCGCCGACGAGTCAACCTTGGGTTTCGGTGCCGAAGATTCTGTTGGGGCCGTGGCTTTAGGCTTATGCTTCGGTGCCGACGATGGTTTGTCGGTACCGTGTTGTGGCTGGCTCTATTACGAGCTGCCTGAAGGCTTTGGATGCTTCGGAGCCGGGCCCGGCGGCGAGGCTTCTGAAGACTTATCTCGGTGCCGACCCGAACACGAAGGTGAGGGTGTGACTGAAGCCTTTCGTTTTTTCGGGGCAGTGGCGTCGACGTCAGTACTCACGCTCCGTTCCGCTGAACTGGAGTAATCCGGTTGTACGATTCCGATTCGTCTGCTTCAGAGAAGTTGGCCTGTTCGTCTCCTGTGTCTGGATCATTGGAGCCTACCTCGAAGATGTTGTCCGGCGCCGGAGCGGTTGACCTGGACATTTCGTGTCGTCGGGCCTGGTTATTTTGGACCTGAAAGAGTCACAGGCCTAGCAGTGTTGACTCTCGTGTTCTAGCGAGAGACAAAGGTTGCAGACCTCGTGGAGATCTGTGTGTGGGAATTTAGCCCCACATTTGCATTTCTTGAATGGAGTCCTTTCCATATGCAGGTTGATGGTGCGGATCTTCCCAACGGCCCACGTCAATGACCGGACTCGAGAATGTCTTCGAAACCGGATGCATGTGGAGAGGGATTCACGATCGAGACAATACCGTCGAGCAGTGGGAGTTTTTTGCACGTCGAAGGGGAATCGAACGACGTCGAACCGGAGCGCAGCAAATTACATCCGAACCCGATGGCGGAAAAAAACGATTTGAAGATGGAGTCGATGCCCATGCACACTATCGTCCAAGAGAGGAGTCACCTATCTCGTGACTACAAAAGACTTCTTTTAAGACAACAACGTGCAAGCATCCGAGCCCAACACTAGTTGGCGATCTATGCAAAAGTGTACAATCTGCAGCTCATATGCCGTGAACACAAAGTTATGTATTTGACATCTCAACAAATTCATGCCGTGTAATCTAGCAATGTTTGTAGGATGTGTTACCCGATGAGACTAGTTTAAGCAGAAAAGGAATCAACACAAATGACTTGGCACCCAAATTAGGAAAAATGTGAGATCATCTTCATAACTCATATCAGCCATCTCTGTGTAAAGTGTTTTAGACATAAAAGGTGCTGCAGGAACAGTAAACCAGTCTCTTGACAGTATCTTGTGTTAATTTAAAAACTCTCCCATTGCACTGTACCTTTTCAGACTGTGCTTGGCCCCTCTCACCTGCCCGCAAGGGATTATGGGTGCAGACTGCAGCCATTGTGCAAGGGTAGCGATGAGCATGCGCAGTCCAGCTCTGTAGCTCCTCTCCTGGTAAATGCATCGGGCTCCTAGGGTCCCACCAGCTGACTGGGGTCAGATGTTGTGTTGGGGTGGAATTGTCCACATGGTGTCGTCGTGTCTCTGACCCGAGGGCCCAACTGGAAGCATCTGTGCTCCTACTTCTTGGATTTTTGGCCCCGAGCTTCACGATGTCCTTGCATTAGTGGCGGCTGGCATGTCCAGAGGATGGTGAGATGGGATGGCACATAAAAAGAAATTAAAAATAAGAGCGCAACGTCCTCCTGGATCCTTCTCTCCTCCAGGCAGGCAGACTCTCGACTCCCAAGCCAATCCTGGAGCTGCTCCCATGGAGCATGAGAGCAGCGCCGGGATTGGTGGGAGCGGCCTCTATCCTGGAGCTGCTCCCATGGAGCATGAGAGCAGCGCCGGGATTGGTGGGAGCGGCCTCAATCCTGGAGCTGCTCCCATGCAGCATGAGAGCAGCGCCAAAACTGGTGGGAGCGGCCTCAATCCTGGAGCTGCTCCCATGCAGCATGAGAGCAGCGCTGGGATTGGTGGGAGCGGCCTCAATCCTGGAGCTGCTCCCATGCAGCATGAGAGCAGCGCTGGGATTGGTGGGAGCGGCCTCTATCCTGGAGCTGCTCCCATGGAGCATGAGAGCAGCGCTAAAACTGGTGGGAGCAGCCTCTATCCTGGAGCTGCTCAGCATGAGAGTAGCGCTGGGATTGGTGGGAGCGGCCTCAATCCTGGAGCTGCTCCCATGGAGCATGAGAGCAGCGCTAAGACTGGTGGGAGCGGCCTCAATCCTGGAGCTGCTCCCATGCAGCATGAGAGCAGCGCTGGGATTGGTGGGAGCGGCCTCAATCCTGGAGCTGCTCCCATGGAGCATGAGAGCAGCGCTGGGATTGGTGGGAGCGGCATCTATCCTGGAGCTGCTCCCATGCAGCATGAGAGCAGCGCTGGGATTGGTGGGAGCGGCCTCAATCCTGGAGCTGCTCCCATGCAGCATGAGAGCAGCGCTAAAACTGGTGGGAGCGGCCTCAATCCTGGAGCTGCTCCCATGCAGCATGAGAGCAGCGCTGGGATTGGTGGGAGCGGCCTCTATCCTGGAGCTGCTCCCATGCAGCATGAGAGCAGCGCTGGGATTGGTGGGAGCGGCCTCTATCCTGGAGCTGCTCCCATGCAGCATGAGAGCAGCGCTGGGATTGGTGGGAGCGGCCTCAATCCTGGAGCTGCTCCCATGCAGCATGAGAGCAGCGCTAAAACTGGTGGGAGCGGCCTCTATCAGCGCTCACAAGAGCTCTGGAGGCCTTTGCTTTCTCTAAACCAGCTGTCTTAAGACTGTTGAGTTAGAGAGGATTTAAAATGACCAGACCTTTTTATCTGTGCCTCAGGATTGGAGGCGCACTAACCTGCTCGTTAGAGTTCCACTGCTACAAGTGAAGCCGGATCCCTGCACAGATAGTGCAAGTGCATGTATGTGTATGTTTGTGTGGGGTCTGCACAATGCACACACTCGGCGTGTCTGACTGGGACGGAGTGAAGGAAACCTGTCTTTCACATTTTGGGAAAACCCTTGCCTCTTCATGTGCACAGGGTGGAAGTGACGTTACTTCTCCGGTGTATCGGTGCCGATCCTGGGACTGGAGGAAGGGGACTGAGGCCTTGAAGTGGGGAAACAAGAGACAGGCTTCCCTCTGATATTCAAAGTGGTCCTTTTGCCGCAGATGTTGATTACTCTGCCTAAATCCTGCCATTTAGTGGCTGGCAGGGGTGAGGGGTGGAAGGAAAATGCTACTTACCAGTATGCATCTGTTCTTGGCATGTAGAGCTGTACAATCATATGCTTTTGCATAGATCGCCATCTAGTGTTGGGCCCGGATGTTTTCACTTTGTTTTTCTTCGAAGAAGTCTTTCCAGTCACGAGGTAGGTGACTCCTACCTTAGGTGATAGTGCGCATGGACATCGACTCCATTGTTAGGTGGTTTCCCGCAGCAGGTGATAATGGAGTCAGTAGGAGTAGTTAGATCGTTAGATTATGCTCGTTGATGTTCTTTAATGTAATGTATAAGTTAGCATTTGCTACTCCATTTTCTTCTTCTGGCGCCATTTTATGTACTGTTCGAAACTAATCCTGTTTGATTCCAAGAAATGCCCCTTGCTAAGTTTTGTTTCTGCAATGAGGAACTGTTCATGCCAGTGCATAGGTTTCCCTCGATAAAGAACCTCTTCAACCTGTCTGGCAGTTTGATCGCAGCCCAGGGTAAAACAGCCTTGAAAGTGTTCCGAGCTTTGCAAGATACGAGGCTAGAAACCTTTTTTTGACTTTACGCTGTTCACCTACATCTGTTGGGAAAATTCCACTGTGGGCGTGTTATTAGTTGACCATGCAATGCATATAATATATCCTCAGGCTTACTGTTTCTCAGTTCCCTCTGTAGTACTCTCTTGAGACTGTGCAGACGGAGCCCCGCTCTGAGCATATATAATAAATGATTATTGGTGAATATTCTCAACTGTTTCACAGACTCTTCATTTAGCATGGAAGGCTGAGAGGTGGTCCGAGGTGACCCGGGTGGCCCTAAGTGGGTCACTTCTTAGAACTTGCCCCAAAGTCTGCCCAAGCACTTTGTACAGCTAAAGAGGCAACTATTGTAAAAACACAGCCCTCGCCAAGTGTGCCTGAACTGTCTTTGCTCTCGCAACCATGGCCCTTGACTCAAGCATGCGCATGTGATGTGCACACTTTAGAAGACACCGGTGTAAGCCTGCGTCACTTGTGTCCATGTGGACTGCCCCATTAGAAGTGAACCTGCTGCCTTGACCCAGGTGCCACTGTGTGCCCAGAAACTCGGAGGATGCTGAGATGTTGACCGTAAGTGCCCCCGACTGGCCAAGCCACTGCGACGGCACTGAAGCTCCTGAAGAGATTTTGCTACCGAGCTCTGTGACCCGAGGTGGATGGCATCACCACCTCGACACAGGGAGCACCAGGCCGCTGAAGAGATTCAGCCCCGAGCCCTGTGACCTTATGCGGACGGCATAACCACCCCGGCACAGGGAGGACCACGACCGAGCCTTGTGACCTGTGGCAGATGGCATCACCATCTCGGTGCAGGGAAGACCAGGACACTGAATTGACGAATTGTGCTGAAGACGACACTGAGGTACTTCAGACTAGGAAAGGGTAGAGTGGCCTCCTCACCAGCAGTCCTGCACAAGAGACTCTTCACCAGATCCTCTGTGTAGTCAGCAGTCCTGAGTGTATGTAAAACTGTAAACACTTATTTTCACGAAGATCAGCACTGGGCTGGAAAGGACCATTATCACACTCTTGGGGGTCGTGTGAGAGTAGAGCCTGTTGTACCCCCACAACAGCCTCCATTTGAAACCTGTGACTGCTCTTCACGACTACCAAGAGGTGAGGGGCTTCTACTTGGCCCAGTTTGAAGAACCACAGTAGGACAGACACTGGGACATCAGGGGCAAACAACCCCGGCCCACGTCTATGGCCCTGCTGGCACTGACGGAACTCCGAACAGGCTCTGACACACTGGTGCTCAGTCTAAAATGGAGAGGCTGGACTGAAAGCACTACAGGCTTCAGTCCGCTGCAAGCGACCATGTTGGAATCACGCTGTGTTCAGCATGGGACATAAATGACATAGCCGCCAACCAGCTTCTAGGAGCTACACTCAAAGAGCCCAACCATGGCACTTTCACACTCTGACCCCCGCACAGCTCAACAAAAGTGAGAACCCTGCATGGCTAACTCCAAAAAACACAGGACAACCTACAAAGCGCTATATCACAGAACAGAACAGACTCCTGCACAGCTCAATGACACAAAACATGGGAAAGACCCTTCAAAGCTCTATACAACAGAACAAAACAGAGACCCCCCACACAGCTCAACACCACAAAACACAGGAGACAACCTTCAAAGAGCTACACAACAGAACAGAGACCTCTGTACAGCTCAACGCAATAAAACACGAGCGAGACCCTTTAAATCTCTACATTTTTTGAATTTTTTTTAAATACTTGTTTGCGTACTAAATAAAATATTTCATCATTTGTGTATTTGTTTGATGAATGCTGTATTGTATATTATTCATTCTGTAACTATTGTGAAACGTTTGCAACACGCTGTTCCCTTATGTAAAGCCCTCCGATACCTCCGGGTCTAGCCAGCGCTATATAAAACACAAATAGATAAAAAATTTAAATAAAGAGGAGGGATTCCGCTTCGATAAATACCACAAACCGCGATGGAGACCCTTCACAGCTCTGTACCACAAAAGAGAGACCCCGCATGCCTTAACACCGCAAAGCATGGGAGAAATCCTGCGAGCTTCAATAACGCTGAACAGAAAAAAGACCCCCACACAGCTTAATGCCACAAAATACAGGAGAGACCCTTCAAAGATTGATATCACAGGACAGAAGAGAGCGACAGGGATGGTCAACTCCACAAAACACAGTAGAGACCCTTCAAAGGACAATAGAGAGACACAAGTGTGAGCAACTCCACAACACATGAGAGAGGCCCTTCAAAGGTATATATCAAAGGACAATAGAGAGACACAAGTGTGAGCAACTCCACAACACATGAGAGAGGCCCTTCAAAGGTATATATCAAAGGACAATAGAGAGACACAGGTGTGGTAAACTCCCCAAAACATGGGAGAGACCCTTCAAAGGTCGATATCAAAGGACAGAAGTGAGACACAGGAGTGATCAACTCCACAAAACACAGGAGAGACCCTGAGAGCTGCGATAACATTGAACAGAAGAGAGACCCCTGTACAGCTAAACACCACAAAGTACGAGAAACCTTTGAAAGATGAACTCTAAAAGCAGAGCCACCATATAGAAGACAACACCAGTGATCAGGAAATGTATCAGACAAAAGTTAGCAAAAAAGAGCATGGAAAAACAACATAAACCAGAGGGGGGATTCCGCTTCGATAAACACCACAAACCGCGATGGAGACCCTTCACAGCTCTGTACCACAGAAGAGAGACCCCGCATGCCTTAACACCACAAAGCATGGGGGAAATGCTGCGAGCTTCAATAACATTGAACAGAAAAGAGACCCCCACACAGCTTAACGCCACAAAATACAGGAGAGACCCTACAAACGTAAATATCAAAGGGCAAGAGAGAGACACAAGTGTGCTCAACTCCACAAACATGGGAGAGACCCTTCAAAGGTATATATTGAAGGACAGAAGAAAGAAACAGGTCTGGTAAACTCCACAAAACATGGGAGAGACCCTTCAAAGGTCGATATCAAAAGACAGTAGAGACACAGGTGTGGCCAACTCCACAACACATGGTAGAGACCCTTCAAAGGTAAATATCAAAGGACAATAGAGAGACACAAGTGTGAGCAACTCCACAACACAGGAGAGAGGCCCTTCAAAGGTATATATCAAAGGACAATAGAGAGACACAAGTGTGAGCAACTCCACAAACATGGGAGAGACCCTTCAAAGGTCGATATCAAAAGACAGTAGAGACACAGGTGTGGCCAACTCCACAACACACGGTAGAGACCCTTCAAAGATAAATATCAAAGGACAATAGAGAGACACAAGTGTGAGCAACTCCACAACACATGAGAGAGGCCCTTCAAAGGTAAATATCAAAGGACAATAGAGAGACACAAGTGTGAGCAACTCCACAACACATGAGAGAGGCCCTTCAAAGGTATATATCAAAGGACAATAGAGAGACACAGGTGTGAGCAACTCCACAACACACGGTAGATCCTCTAAGCTCCAATAACACAGAGCTGTACAGTGACCCAGGGAGGCTGAACCCAAAACAAACGAACACCACAAACCTCATCAACTGAGATCAGGGAAGCGATAGATGAAAGCTCTATCCAACCAGAAACGAAAGAGCCCTTGCAAAGCTTTTTGGTTACCAAGTAACCTTTGTTGCCCTGTCAGTGACCTTTGTTGCCCTGCCAGTGGCCATTGTTGCCCGGTCAGTGGCCTTTGTTGCCCGGTCAGTGACCTTTGTTACCCGGTCAGTGACCTTTGTTGCCCTGCCAGTGGCCTTTGTTGCCCTGCCAGTGGCCATTGTTGCCCGGTCAGTGGCCTTTGTTGCCCGGTCAGTGACCTTTGTTACCCGGTAAGTGGCCTTTGTTGCCCTGCCAGTGGCCTTTGTTGCCCTGCCAGTGGCCATTGTTGCCCGGTCAGTGGCCTTTGTTGCCCGGTCAGTGGCCTTTGTTGCCCTGCCAGTGGCCTTTGTTGCCCGGTCAGTGGCCTTTGTTGCCCGGTCAGTGGCCCTTGTTGCCCTGCCAGTGGCCTTTGTTACCCGGTCAGTGGCCTTTGTTGCCCTGTCAGTAGTGGTAAGGTACCTTCCAACGATCTTACTGCAAAGACCCTCATACAGAGCCTAGTGTGCACCATAAGTGACAAATGACTTACCAAGATGTAGTCGGCCCACTGCCGCCGGGCATAGTCCAGTGCAGCTTGTTTGAGCTTCATGAGGTGTTCGTAGCGGTCACTGGTCCAGTGCTTCGGCCCAGTTTCTCCAGGGTAAGACCTGGGTGAGGTAAACATGCAGGGGGAATAAAAACGTCACTGGCATACTGTCACTGCACAGCTAACACAGCATCCCTGGTACACAGAGAACAGTACTGCACAATGAATCCCAACATCACACTGCACCAGTGCCCTGGTCCCGGGAAAGGAACACTGCACCAGTGCCCTGGCCCATTAGAAGGAACACTGCACCTGTGCCCTGGTCCATGGAAAGGAACACTGCACCGGTGCCCTGGTCCATGGAATGGAACACTGCACCAGTGCACTGGTCCATGCAAAGGAACACTGCACCAGTGCACTGGTCCATGCAAAGGAACACTGCACCAGTGCACTGGTGCATGGAAAGGAACACTGCACCAGTGCACTGGTCCATGCAAAGGAACACTGCACCAGTGCACTGGTCCATGCAAAGGAACACTGCACCAGTGCACTGGTCCATGCAAAGGAACACTGCACCAGTCCCCTGGTCCATGGAAAGGAACACTGCACCAGTGCCCTGGTGAAAGGAACACTGCACCAGTACCCTGGTGCATGGAAAGGAACACTGCATCAGTGCCCTGGTCCATGAAAAGGAGCACTGCACCAGTCCCCTGGTCCATGGAAAGGAACACTGCACCAGTGCCCTGGTGAAAGGAACACTGCACCAGTACCCTGGTGCATGGAAAGGAACACTGCATCAGTGCCTTGGTCCACGAAAAGGAACACTGCACCAGTCCCCTGGTCCATGGAAAGGAACACTGCACCAGTGCCCTGGTGAAAGGAACACTGCACCAGTACCCTGGTGCATGGAAAGGAACACTGCATCAGTGCCCTGGTCCATGAAAAGGAGCACTGCACCAGTCCCCTGGTCCATGGAAAGGAACACTGCACCAGTGCCCTGGTGAAAGGAACACTGCACCAGTACCCTGGTGCATGGAAAGGAACACTGCACCAGTCCCCTGGTCCATGGAAAGGAACACTGCACCAGTGCCCTGGTCCATGGAAAGGAACACTGCACCAGTCCCCTGGTCCATGGAAAGGAACACTGCACCAGTCCCCTGGTCCATGGGAAGGAACACTGCACCAGTCCCCTGGTCCATGGAAAGGAACACTGCACCAGTGCCCTGGTCCATTGAAAGGAGCACTGCTCCTGTTCCCTGGTCCATGGGAAGGGGTCGGGTCCATGGAAAGAAGCACTGCACCGGTGCCCTGGTCCATGGGAAGGAACACTGCACTGGTGCCCTGGTCCATGGGAAGGAACACAGCACCGGTGCCCTGGTCCATGGAAAGGAACACTGCACCAGTGCCATGGTCCATGGAAAGGAGCACTGCACCTGTGCTCTGGTCCTTGGAAAAAACACAGCACTGGGGCCCTGCTCCATTGAAAAGAACACTGCCCGGGCTCCAAGGTCCATCGGAATGAACACTCTACCGGTGCCCTGGGCCATGGAAAGGAACAATCACAGATGCCCAGTTCCATGGGAAGAAACACTGCATGGGTGGCCGGGTCCAAGGGGAGAAACACTACATGGGTCCCCTGATCTATTGAAAGGAACACTGCACCAGTGCCCTGGTCCATTGAAAGAAACACTGCACCAGTGCCCTGGTCCATGGAAGGAACACTGCACTGGTGCCCTGGTCCATGGAAGGAACACTGCACTGGTGCCCTGGTCCCTGGAAAGGAACATGTCACGGGTGCCCAGGTCCATGGGAAGGAACACTGCATGGGTGGCCGGGTCCATTGAAAGGAGCACTGCACCAGTGCCCTGGTCCATTGAAAGAAACACTGCACCGGTGCCCTGGCCCATTAGAAGAAACACTGCACCGGTGCCCTGGTGCATGAAAAGGAACACTGCACCAGTACCCTGGCCCATTAGAAGAAGCACTGCACCGGTGCCCTGGTGCATGAAAAGGAACACTGCACCAGTGCCCTGGTCCATGGAATGGAACACTGCACCAGTGCCCTGGTCCATGGAAAGGAACACTGCACCGGTGCCCTGGTCCATGGAATGGAACACTGCACCAGTGCCCTGGTCCATGGAAAGGAACACTGCACCAGTGCCCTGGTCCATGGAAAGGAACACTGCACCGGTGCCCTGGTCCATGGAATGGAACACTGCACCTCTGCCCTGGTCCATTGGAAGGAGCATGTGAGAAGGTGGCCTGATCTATGCTGTCCACTAGTTCTAGTGGGCACCTTGTATCAGTCCAAACAACCCCTTATGGTGAATGATCAAAGACAACCTTTATTGAAAGCTATCCTAGTGGCAGCTATGGAGAGCAGCCTTCAGGCTAAGTCTTGAAGGAATGTAAAGCAGCTTGTTTTACCAGTCTATAATCTCTTGAATGACCAAATGAAAGGACAACCACACCAGGTATATATTTAAAATATATGTATTGAAGATAAAACACACCCCTCTAGTCTCTTTATGAGACTGGAGTTCGAAGTACTTAAGTTACAAGTTACCTATCAACAGTAATAGCACAAATACACGTTTGGGCCCTAGGGGCGTACCAAACCATATACCAATAAAGTGGTATAAGAACCACGACTGGGATAGAAACAAGGCCTATAACCTCTAGAATCGCTGGGACCCCAAGGAACCATCCAAGGTAGTGACACAGGGGACACACGGGGGCCGCGTGCAGTGTGTTAACACAGCCGCGGGTTCCTGTTAGCTTCTATGGGCAATGTCGCGGTTGGAAGTTTAAAGATTAGGGACACTTAGAAATGAGTCAGGACCAAACCGTTTTGGACTTAGGAAGTTCTACGGCTAGCACCCACAGGAGCACCGGAGTACTCGTGTTACCTCACCCAGGGAAGCCGGGTGCATAGGTGTCTTTTGGTGTCGGGTCACGTCTTCGATTTCAATGGAAGCTGGCGAAGAAGTGCTGCTGCCGTGAAGAGAAGTGTCCAAAGCGATCCAAGCCTGGATCTAGGATGGAAGGAACCTGAAAGCAGAGGGGACAGAGTCTGGGTCACTTGCCAGTGACCGAGGGCACGATTGACCAATGCCCACAGATGTCGGGTGCTTCAGGTGAGTTGACGGTTGTCTTGATTCTTCAGCCACGAGGTCCACGAGGTGCCGATGATGACCAGGAGCTGGATTCGAGCTGTCCCATGAAGCCTGTCCAGTGCAGCAGTGTCGGCGACCAGATTGGACTCAACAAGCCTTGGCAACGGCAAGTCACTTGGAATCAAAGAAAGGGCGGCGGTGCAGACCAGCAAGGTCTGGGGGACTCGCCCAGCGAGGGTAAGTCGGGGCACGTATGGAGCAACCAGGAAAGCCTAATCAGGAGAGGAGTTGTCTTCGTGGGGACCTACTAGCCAACGGGCTAGCAATTGCGAAAGAGCCTCGAGCAGTCGCACTGGAAACTGGCCCACGGGTCACTCGTGGAGTGGAGTCCAGAAATCTTCGGTGCAGGAGATGCTCATGGCTGGGGCTACTCGGAGCCCAAAGCACAACTTCAAGGAAGACTAGGAAGATGATGGAGCTGCAAAAGATCACACTATCCAGGGGTCAAGGTTCCACGTCACCCATGATAGCCACGGGCCTCAGCTTTGCTGTGGACTCAGGGTAGCCTCGGGGAAGTCTGGAAATCCACCTCTGGTGATGCAAAGACTTCGGCATCCGGCAGGAGCTTCAGCGATGCAGACCAGTCAGTTGCTTCTTTGGTGCCTGCCAAGCAGGGGAGTCACTCCTTGACCCCAAGGGAGATTTCTTCAGTCTTCTAAGCAAAGTAGAACGTCGAAGGTCCAGGATATATATTGCAGAGGTTCGTCCAGGATAATCTAAAGTCGCAAGGACTGGGTTCCCACACCTATACAAAGTTTGGGGGTTGGACATACTCTAGGGACCCACCTATGGGAGGGTTTGGAAAGAGGGGTGGTTACACCCATTTTCTTTGTCCAGTTTCACGCCAGTGCAGGGGCAGGTAGCCCCTGCAACCGGTTTGAACTGGACTATGCACAGGGACACCAAGTGTGCCCCCAGTGCAGGACTTCAAAGCACCAGAGAGTGCTCCCGCCCAGCCCCAATACACATCTGCCTGTCTGGGGAGGTGGTTACACCTCCCTGGGACAGGAAACCTATTGTCCAGGCCTTCCCTGACGGAATTTCGGTCAGCAGCAGGAGGCCAGACCCGTGTCTGTGGCAGAGGCATCCATTTTGTGATGCCAGGGCTGTAGAAAGTCCTACCGGGTTAGACCAGTGTGAACATGTCTCTCCCTCTAGAAGGGTGGAATGCTACCCCCGCTGCCAGAACTGGCGGGCGGATAGTATTCCAAAGCGTTTGACACCAAACATGACATGTTTCTGTGCAGCCATCCCAAAGTTAGCATTTACCTCAAGGTTATAATGCACAGAGGGGCTCTGCTCATGCAGGGGCTCCCTCTCACATAAAAACCAAGCACTCTGCCTTCAGGATTGTTAAGGCCTGCCATAGGAGTGACTTATAGGTTTTATATATGTGTGCAATGGTAGTGATATAGGTAGCCTATACCACAGTAAGGGGTGCAAGCACACCCTTACCCAGGCTGCAGTAGCAGACCTGTGGTGCCATTTTGGAGTGCTTCCCAGGGGTGGCATAATACATGCTTCAGCCCCTGGTAGGCCTCTGAGGTACCTATGCCCTAGGTACATAGTATACCATATACTAGGCGCTTATAAGGCACTCCAGAATCCAATTAGAAATGTACCTATTGTACATGGAAACCATTTTAGAGAGGAAGCAGCTAGGCTGGGGTCCTGATTAGCAGGGCCACAGCCAGACTAAGGTCGAAAAACAGTGAAACACCAACAAAAAGTGGGGGTACCCATGTGAAGCAGATCCTACTCTCCTACAGAACACTGCACCAGTGCCCTGGTGCATGGAAAGGAACACTGCACCAGTGCCCAGGTCCATTAGAAGGAACACTGCACCTTTGTCCATTGGAATGAGCACTGCTCCTGTTCCCTGGTCCATGGGAAGGGGTCGGATCCATGGAAAGGAACACTGCACCGGTGCTCTGGTCCATGGAAAGGAACACTGCACCGGTGCCCTGGTGCATGGAAAGGAACACTGCACCGGTGCCCTGGTGCATGGAAAGGAACACTGCACCGGTGCCCTGGTGCATGGAAAGGAACACTGCACCGGTGCCCTGGTGCATGGAAAGGAACACTGCACCAGTGCCCTGGTCCATGGGAAGGAACACTGCACCAGTGCCCTGGTCCATGGAAAGGAACACTGCACCGGTGCCCTGGTCCATGGAAAGGAACACTGCGCTGGTGCCCTAGTCCTTGGAAAGGAACACTGCACCGGTGCCCTGGTGCATGGAAAGGAACACTGCACCTGTGCCCTGGTCCATGGAAAGGAACACTGCACCGGTGCCCTGGTGCATGGAAAGGAACACTGCACCGGTGCCCTAGTCCTTGGAAAGGAACACTGCACCGGTGCCCTGGTGCATGGAAAGGAACACTGCACCGGTGCCCTGGTGCATGGAAAGGAACACTGCACCGGTGCCCTAGTCCTTGGAAAGGAACACTGCACCGGTGCCCTGGTGCATGGAAAGGAACACTGCACCTGTGCCCTGGTCCATGGAAAGGAACACTGCACCGGTGCCCTGGTGCATGGAAAGGAACACTGCGCTGGTGCCCTGATCCATGGGAAGGAACACTGCACCGGTGCCCTGGTGCATGGAAAGGAACACTGCACCGGTGCCCTGGTCCATGGAAAGAAGCACTGCACCGGTGCCCTGGTGCATGGAAAGGAACACTGCGCTGGTGCCCTGATCCATGGGAAGGAACACTGCACCTGTGCCCTGGTGCATGGAAAGGAACACTGCACCGGTGCCCTGGTCCATGGAAAGGAACACTGCACCAGTGCCCTGGTCCATGGGAAGGAACACTGCACCTGTGCCCTGGTGCATGGAAAGGAACACTGCACCAGTGCCCTGGTCCATGGGAAGGAACACTGCACCTCTGCCCTGGTGCATGGAAAGGAACACTGCACCAGTGCCCTGGTCCATGGGAAGGAACACTGCACCTGTGCCCTGGTGCATGGAAAGGAACACTGCACCAGTGCCCTGGTCCATGGGAAGGAACACTGCACCTCTGCCCTGGTGCATGGAAAGGAACACTGCGCTGGTGCCCTGATCCATGGGAAGGAACACTGCACCGGTGCCCTGGTGCATGGAAAGGAACACTGCACCGGTGCCCTGGTCCATGGAAAGAAGCACTGCACCGGTGCCCTGGTGCATGGAAAGGAACACTGCACCGGTGCCCTGGTCCATGGAAAGAAGCACTACACCGGTGCCCTGGTGCATGGAAAGGAACACTGCACCGGTGCCCTGGTCCATGGGAAGGAACACTGCACCGGTGCCCTGGTCCATGGGAAGGAACACTGCACCGGTGCCCTGGTGCATGGAAAGGAACACTGCACCGGTGCCCTGGTCCATGGAAAGAAGCACTACACCGGTGCCCTGGTGCATGGAAAGGAACACTGCACCGGTGCCCTGGTCCATGGGAAGGAACACTGCACCGGTGCCCTGGTGCATGGAAAGGAACACTGCACCTGTGCCCTGGTCCATAGAAAGGAACACTGCACCGGTGCCCTGGTGCATGGAAAGGTACACAGCACCAGTGCCCTGGTGCATGGAAAGGAACACTGCACCGGTGCCCTGGTGCATGGAAAGGAACACTGCACCGGTGCCCTGGTGCATGGAAAGGAACACTGCACCAGTGCCCTGGTCCATGGGAGGGAATACTTCACCTGTGCCCTAGTACATAGAGAGGAACACTGCACCTGTGCCCTGGTCCATGGAAAGGAACACTGCACCGGTGCCCTGGTCCATGGAAAGAAGCACTGCACCGGTGCCCTGGTGCATGGAAAGGAACACTGCACCTGTGTCCTGGTCCATTAGAAGGAACACAACACCCATGTCCTGGTCCATGGGAAGGGGTCGGCTCCATGGAATAGGACATTGCACCGGTGCCCTGGCACACGGAAGGGAACATTGCACCGGTGCCGTGGTGCATGGAAAGGAACACTGCCCCCGTGTCCTGGTCCTTACACACGACTAAGAAACCTGCCCCAGAGTGTCAACCCAACAGCGACCTCTGAAACGAAACAGGAATCAATGCAGCTAGGCAGCTTATAAATGTTAATGAGCACTGCACAGTGGGGCCAACAGAGTGGGGCTTGGGGGGTGCAGGAGAGTAAAGCCTGGCCCTCCAGGGGTCTTCGGGAGATGTGGTGCAGTCCATGGGTCTCCTGGGCAGGGGTTGTCCGCGGGAGCATAGTGGAGGGGCTCTGTAAAGGTTGAGTATCCAAGGGGGTCCTCCTTGGGGTAAGTGCACGTTGGTCACAAGGACCCAGGTAGGATGTACGCCTGGTTTTTGGGCAGACTGGGATGGTGAGGTAAGAGGCATATACTGGTGGTGTTATAAAAGGTGAGGACTAGGGTACGGTGAATAAAAAGGAGAAGGAGGCACTGAAGGTGCCTTCATCTAGCCAGCGTGATGAGCAAGCATGAGTGCCTCGGGCGATGCGCCAGGTGAGGCGGGAAGGGGTGGTGGCTGCTGTGCTAGCGTGGTTACCCCCCAGGGCTAAAGTTTAAAAAGTGCCTGTGGTGAAGTGGGAGCCAGAATCAGGGCGTGAGCGTGCAGGAGAGGTTGGAAAAGCATCAGTGCACCCCACTGGGGAAGGCGGACCATGTAGGGTGGCAGCTTGGGCAGCGGAGGAGCTGGAGGTACTGCCAGTGAAGAGGGTGGGCAGCGGAGGGGCTGGTGGTACTGCCAGTGAAGAGGGTGGGCAGCGGGGGGGCTGGAGGTACTACCAGTGAAGAGGGTGGGCAGCGGGGGGGCTGGAGGTACTACCAGTGAAGAGGGTGGGTAGCGGGGGGGCTGGAGGTACTACCAGTGAAGAGGGTGGGCAGCCGGGGGGCTGGAGGTACTACCAGTGAAGATGGTGGGCAGCGGAGGGGCTGGTGGTACTGCCAGTGAAGAGGGTGGGCAGCGGGGGGGCTGGAGGTACTACCAGTGAAGAGGGTGGGCAGCGGGGGGGCTGGAGGTACTACCAGTGAAGAGGGTGGGTAGCGGAGGGGCTGGAGGTACTGCCACTGAAGAGGGTGGGTAGCGGAGGGGCTGGAGGTACTGCCAGTGAAGAGGGTGGGCAGCGGGGGGGCTGGAGATACTACCAGTGAAGAGGGTGGGCAGCGGGGGGCTGGAGGTACTACCAGTGAAGAGGGTGGGTAGCGGAGGGGCTGGAGGTACTGCCACTGAAGAGGGTGGGTAGCGGAGGGGCTGGAGGTACTGCCAGTGAAGAGGGTGGGCAGCAGAGGGGCGGGTGGTACTGCCAGTGAAGAGGGTGGGCAGCGGAGGGGCTGGCTGTACTGCCAGTGAAGAGGGTGAGCAGCGGAGGGGCAGGAGGTACTGCCAGTGAAGAGGGTGGGCAGCGGAGGGGCTGGGGTACTGCCAGTGAAGAGGGTGGGCAGCGGAGGCTGTACTACCAGTAAAGAGGGTGGGCAGCAGAGGGGCTGGAGGTACTGTCAGTGAAGAGGGTGGGCAGCGAAGGGGCTGGAGGTACTGTCAGTGAAGAGGGTGGGCAGCGGAGGGGTTGGTGGTACTGCCAGTGAAGATTGTGGGCAGTACAAATGCTGTAAACAGAGCCTGCTGGGTCAGCCAGTAAGGCTGCAGTGCCGTTGGTTGGCCTCCAGGAGCTGCTGCTGGAGCGCAGGGGCGGAGCCTGAAGCAGACACGCCCATGCCCTTGAGCGGCCCCGCCCCTCTTACCATTGATATAGACAGAGGACTAAAGTTGATCGTCATCATGGGCTCAGGGTCACGGAGCAAGGGGGGGCATGTCAAGATTGGGTCTAGGCGCCCCATCTTTATGGAAGTAATTACTTGAAATAAGAGACTTCCAAGGCACATATGGCTGGCATTATGAATCTTTGGGATTACAGTAAAGGCTTAGGGCAATTATCAGAAGGGTCCGACCCCCTGAGAGAAAAAACAAGGAGCAGAGGGGGACGAGGCGGATCTACCAGTCACTCTCCAAGGAGGAGGCATGGAGCTGGACTGTAGAGGGAAGAGGAGCAGGCAGGGGGTGGGGGGGGGGGAGTTATCACTGCAGGAGGAGGCATGGAGCTGGACTGTGGAGGGAAGAGGTGCATGCAGACAGTGGCGGCTTTAGACACAGGCAGGGGGGTGGTTATCACTGAAGGAGGAGGCATGGAGCTGGACTGTGGAGGGAAGAGGAGCAGGCAGGGGGAGTTATCACTGAAGGAGGAGGCATGGAGCTGGACTGTGGAGGGAAGAGGAGCAGGCAGGGGGCGGGGGAGTTATCACTGAAGGAGGAGGCATGGAGCTGGACTGTGGAAGGAAGAGGATCAGGCAGGGGGCGGGGGAGTTATCAGTGAAGGAGGAGGCATGGAGCTGGACTGTGGAGGGAAGAGGTGCATGCAGACAGTGGCGGCTTTAGACACAGGCAGGGGGGTGGTTATCACTGAAGGAGGAGGCATGGAGCTGGACTGTGGAGGGAAGAGGAGCAGGCGGGGGTGGGGGGGGAGTTATCACTGAAGGAGGAGGCATGGAGCTGGACTGTGGAGGGAAGAGGAGCAGGCAGGGGGAGTTATCACTGAAGGAGGAGGCATGGAGCTGGACTGTGGAGGGAAGAGGAGCAGGCAGGGGGCGGGGGAGTTATCACTGAAGGAGGAGGCATGGAGCTGGACTGTGGAAGGAAGAGGATCAGGCAGGGGGCGGGGGAGTTATCAGTGAAGGAGGAGGTATGGAGCTGGACTGTGGAGGGAAGAGGAGCAGGCAGGGGGCGGGGGAGATATCAGTGAAGGAGGAGGTATGGAGCTGGACTGTAGAGGGAAGAGGAGCAGGCAGGGGGTGGGGGGGTGGGGGGGGGGAGTTATCACTGCAGGAGGAGGCATGGAGCTGGACTGTGGAGGGAAGAGGTGCATGCAGACAGTGGCGGCTTTAGACACAGGCAGGGGGGTGGTTATCACTGAAGGGGGAGGCATGGAGCTGGACTGTGGAGGGAAGAGGAGCAGGCAGGGGGGAATTATCACTGAAGGAGGAGGCATGGAGCTGGACTGTGGAGGGAAGAGGAGCAGGCAGGGGGGGAGTTATCACTGAAGGAGGAGGCATGGAGCTGGACTGTAGAGGGAAGAGGAGCAGGCAGGGGGTGGGGGGGAGTTATCACTGCAGGAGGAGGCATGGAGCTGGACTGTGGAGGGAAGAGGTGCATGCAGACAGTGGCAGCTTTAGACACAGGCAGGGGGGTGGTTATCACTGAAGGAGGAGGCATGGAGCTGGACTGTGGAGGGAAGAGGAGCAGGCAGGGGGGAATTATCACTGAAGGAGGAGGCATGGAGCTGGACTGTGGAGGGAAGAGGAGCAGGCAGGGGGGGAGTTATCACTGAAGGAGGAGGCATGGAGCTGGACTGTGGAGGGAAGAGGTGCATGCAGACTGTGGCGGCTTTAGACACAGGCAGGGGGGTGGTTATCACTGAAGGAGGAGGCATGGAGCTGGACTGTGGAGGGAAGAGGAGCAGGCAGGGGGGAGTTATCACTGAAGGAGGAGGCATGGAGCTGGACTGTGGAGGGAAGAGGTGCATGCAGACAGTGGCGGCTTTAGACACAGGCAGGGGGGTGGTTATCACTGAAGGAGGAGGCATGGAGCTGGACTGTGGAGGGAAGAGGAGCAGGCGGGGGTGGGGGGGGAGTTATCACTGAAGGAGGAGGCATGGAGCTGGACTGTGGAGGGAAGAGGAGCAGGCAGGGGGAGTTATCACTGAAGGAGGAGGCATGGAGCTGGACTGTGGAGGGAAGAGGAGCAGGCAGGGGGCGGGGGAGTTATCACTGAAGGAGGAGGCATGGAGCTGGACTGTGGAAGGAAGAGGATCAGGCAGGGGGCGGGGGAGTTATCAGTGAAGGAGGAGGTATGGAGCTGGACTGTGGAGGGAAGAGGAGCAGGCAGGGGGCGGGGGAGATATCAGTGAAGGAGGAGGTATGGAGCTGGACTGTAGAGGGAAGAGGAGCAGGCAGGGGGTGGGGGGGTGGGGGGGGGGAGTTATCACTGCAGGAGGAGGCATGGAGCTGGACTGTGGAGGGAAGAGGTGCATGCAGACAGTGGCGGCTTTAGACACAGGCAGGGGGGTGGTTATCACTGAAGGGGGAGGCATGGAGCTGGACTGTGGAGGGAAGAGGAGCAGGCAGGGGGGAATTATCACTGAAGGAGGAGGCATGGAGCTGGACTGTGGAGGGAAGAGGAGCAGGCAGGGGGGGAGTTATCACTGAAGGAGGAGGCATGGAGCTGGACTGTAGAGGGAAGAGGAGCAGGCAGGGGGTGGGGGGGAGTTATCACTGCAGGAGGAGGCATGGAGCTGGACTGTGGAGGGAAGAGGTGCATGCAGACAGTGGCAGCTTTAGACACAGGCAGGGGGGTGGTTATCACTGAAGGAGGAGGCATGGAGCTGGACTGTGGAGGGAAGAGGAGCAGGCAGGGGGGAATTATCACTGAAGGAGGAGGCATGGAGCTGGACTGTGGAGGGAAGAGGAGCAGGCAGGGGGGGAGTTATCACTGAAGGAGGAGGCATGGAGCTGGACTGTGGAGGGAAGAGGAGCAGGCAGGGAGGGAGTTATCACTGAAGGAGGAGGCATGGAGCTGGACTGTGGAGGGAAGAGGAGCAGGCAGGGGGCTGGGGAGTTATCACTGAAGGAGGAGGCATGGAGCTGGACTGTGGAGGGAAGAGGAGCAGGCAGGGGGTGGGGGGAGTTATCACTGAAGGAGGAGGCATGGAGCTGGACTGTGGAGGGAAGAGGCGCAGGCAGGGGGCGGGGGAGTTATCAGTGAAGGAGGAGGCATGGAGCTGGACTGTGGAGGGAAGAGGAGCAGGCAGGGGGCGGGGGAGTTCTCAGTGAAGGAGGAGGCATGGAGCTGGACTGTGGAAGGAAAAGGAGCAGGCAGGTAGTGGCGGCTTTCGGCACAGGCGGGGCGAGGAGGGTATCACTGAAGGGTGACCTGTAGATGGTGGGCCATGAGGAAGCAGCCAGGTCCCCCGATCAGAGAGAAGCATTTATGTCACGTGGGGGGAGGTGGGCTCCGCTTCCAGAGGAGGCTGCCGAGAGCAGCAGTGAGGCAGCACCAGAGGAGGCTGCCGAGAGTAGCAATGAGGCAGCTTGAGGCAGTTTTACAGGTGGTTCAGCGGTTGGGGTCACGCTTGAGGATGGTGCCAAAAGAAAGGATTGGGAAAGGGGAGTACATGGAAGTTTTTAAGCCTTTGCATAGAGTGGTGTGGGCGGAAGATGGGCCCAAAGAAGAAGAAGAGCTGGGAGGCGACTGAGGGTGCCGGTGACTATAGAGAACTGGACGGCTGCTTTTCTTATCTCCACCAGCGTGTACTGGGAAAAGATCCGGATCTCTGTAGTACCCTCTTCAAACATATGGACCTGATACGTAAAGCACCAATCACCTTTGGAGGATTAGCTTGGGTACGTTATGACGAGGAGTTCAGAGCCAGGCTGTCAGCGGATGCAGAAGGGAAATGGGGGAAGCTCGACCGCGATTTAAGGCTGCCTGTCACAGCGTCTGGCAGGCAGGCCCCCGTGACTCCTTCAGACAGTGGTTTGCCTTTGCGACAGTGGCCCTTTCAGAGACTCCCCTCCCAGGTAGGGGTGGGTGTTGCACAGAGGGTAGTCGGTACGACAGGCGAGCAGGGGGTGTGCTGGAGTTTTAACAGAGGGTACTGTAGCAGAGAGAACTATCGCTTCTGACATGAATGTTCCAGGTGTGTTGGTATGCTGGAGCAGGGTTTTCTGTTGAAAATTTATTGGGTTTTAAGCTCCAGTTTTGTCTATGTGTCATAACTAAAATTATTAATTCGTAATCACTAATTATCGTTTTTCGTGACAGATTCTGACTAATCAATATACTAATAAGAGAAACTACACGTGGGAATGCATATATGTTGCTCAATAATATGTGCGTTTAAATAAATGACGAGAGTGCTATTTGTTTTATATTCATGCTTTTTAATAAACGTGTTGTAGGAACCTGGGGTCACCAGGCCCTATAGGCGGTAGCGTGGCGCGAGCCGGTCGGGCAACCAGAGGGCTATGTGTTAAGCAACCATACACCACACGCTTCTCATGGACTAGGGACACACACAATAAGGGACGCCACACCGTTCAAATTATGCAAATACTTCAAGTTTATCCAAGTATAGCTGGTCAGATGCAGTTCAGGAAATAACAAGGTAATACATGAATCATAATACCATTGTGACATTACATTCGACACTCTGGGTGATATTTATGCAGTGCCTAACCTTTTTCTAGCGCTGTGCGCGCTTACGTAAAGTCTTTCCCTGAACCGGCCATCTAACTAAGCGTAATACTTGAAAGGGGACACATTGGGTTCACTAACATGGCGCCTGTGGAACTGAGCGCTCCTCGTAATCGATGGCCCCTAATCCTGTGAAGTAAAGCATATGAAACAAAGCGCTACGCGCAACCATTGGCAGGTAATTACGGTCGAGCAGAGCATATAATACAACACGTTACTCGTGATCCTGGTATGGAATTACCTTCGTGCAGAACATATAACACAATGCGCTACGCGCATCCCTTGGCATGTAATTACTGTCGAGTAGAGCATATAACACAATGCGCTACTCGCATTCCTTGGCATGTAATTACTGTCGAGTAGAGCATGGAACACAAGGCGCTACTCGCATTTCCTGGCAAACAATTACTTTCGAGTAGAACATATAACACAAGGCGCTACTCGCATTTCCTGGCAAACAATTACTTTCGAGTAGAACATATAACACAAGGCGCTACTCGCATTCCTTGTCGCTCCGGCTGGGGAAGCAGGGTCGGTGGCGTGAAGCGCCACACGAGAGTAATGTTAGTCAGTACTTTGAACGGCTTCCAGCGGGGAGAATGACCGGACTTGCGGTCCCTATGCTCCGGTGCAGTTCACAAAGCACCGCTCTCAGTATTACAGAAGGGGGGACACGGACAGGATCCCTCGGCGGGGTCTCTCCGTCGCGCAGGCAGGGGAGGGGATTCCCACGGAGGGGACAACCCGGGCCAAGTGCGGTGTGGTTTCCCGACCAGCAGGGGGCGCACCAGGGGGGATCTCGGCCTCCGGGCTTACCTCCGTCTCGGCGTCAGCAGGCGTCCGTCCTCACGACGTTGGGGGAACTCGGTCCCGATCTTGCGCACCTCCTCACCCGGCTGCGACGGCAGCGACGGGGCCCCGGACTTCGCCTGGGCCTCGCGACACAGCAGGGCACTCCTCCAGGCCTCCAGGCCGCGGCGGTGAGCGCGCTGGCTTCGTCGTCGCAGGGGGGGGCTCAAATTAAGGATGGGGGTAAGTGCTCAGCGGAGCACGCTGCCGGGGGTCCCAGACCAGGGCAGGGAGCGCGGGGGTCACAGCGCTAGTACCTGGTCGATCCCCGGTGACTTGGCAATCGGCTTAGTATTTTGTTCAATAGGGTAGCTTGGACACGCAGTCTCAGCTCCGGCATTCAAGGCTTACAGCTCGCTCTTGTCATGCAGTCTCAGTTCTTAAAGTTAGGTTTCAGTTCTCAATTGACAGATGAAGTCTTTTGGCGCAGATGTATCTGGCGCCCTTAAGGGGTTCTGTTACAGGGGTAGGGATGGAGAGGGCGACTAGGTCCTTCCTAGTCAGGCTGGCAGAGAGTCTCTGGGTCCTCCTACTACTGGGCAAGATCAGTGGGATTCACAGGGCACCTCACTCACTTAAGAGGCAGTACCTAAATCCTGTCACTCTCAGAGGCATAAGTCCCTGGCTAGGCCCTACCGCCTACACTCCTGGTGGATTCTTCCAGCTCTGCTTCACCCCAATGGCCAACTCACCACAAAAGTTTCCCTCCCACTCTTAAGTAGCCCTAGGTCAGGTGACCTCTAGCCAAGGCGGCAAAAGTAAAACCCCACCTCCCTTCTAGAAGGTTCCAGCATATTCCAGGAGCTTCCCCACTCTAACTATGGGACAAAAAGGCGGGCTGGTATCGCAACATTGTTGTGGGTCCCAGCCAGCTCCTGGCAGCTAGGGTGCTACTATGAAAAACGACCACCCTGCAGTAGCAGGGGTCTGTGGCAGCCATCTTGGGAGAAGTAAGCACCTGCACCTTAACACTGCAAAAACGAAAAAAATGAGGAAAAAGGGCCAAGTCCAACACGTGTACTAATGCTTAAATATGTCGCAGATGGCTAGATAATAACATACACATAAGGGTATTAGTGGGAATTAACACTGTTTAATCATTGCGATGATATAGTAACGTTGTTTGTGTTTCTTTCAATTAAGATGGTCCGTTTTGGCCTAAATGAAAATGGCTGCCATTTACAGCCTGCGTTCGAGGGAATGAGATGTGACGGAAGGTTTGCTGAACATGGTTGAAAGTCACCTGATCATAGCCTCTGCACAATTCGGAAAACTTCTATGATGACAGCGATTCCAGGCGTGCTGCCAATCCGCTGAGTTGTCCTTGGTTGAGAATGAAGCCACAATGAACTATTCACAATTGTGATGGCTTTGCTATGATTCTGAGGAAGAGCTTTTATTAATGCAACATTTGCAAGATTGAGTTTCCTTCTTCCGTCTTTTTATTTTTGTGATTTTTCCTGAGCCGAGGTTTTCCAAATGTAGCGATGCTACATCCTTTCCTGCTCGCTCTGCTCAGCGGCTCAACGGATAATCAGAACTTATTAGTTGCTATCATTTTGCAAGTTTCATTATAAATATTGTTAGACTAGGGAGGGACTAAGGCCACTTCTTTCTGAACCCATGCTGGTGAGGATCGATGCTGTGAGGACGGCGACTCGAGAGACTTTACTGAGAGACCTGTCCTGACCCATTTATGACATTTAGCTAGAATAGGTAAATATGCGAATAATGATTTTGTTATTGATTGACTTTCACTTGAACTAATTTTAGATAAATTACCTTATGTTTGAATTACAGTGTCGGGTGGTTATTTCTTTGTCAGTTATTGAATTCCTTATTGTGACTATTATTGTTTAAATCATAACTCAAGGCAATATCAATTTGGTCGCATCGGCCTTAGTGTAGATGCAGAGTGTTCAAGGAGTTTCCTCTCAGGTTCAGTGCGGATAGAGTAATAGAGTGTATGTTGGTGTGATGGGCCCTAGTGAATGAAGAGTGTATGTGCGTGTATCTGTGAAATTACTCTATCTGTGGAAGTAGGGAGAATTTATATGCTCTGATCTGCAGCAATTTCCTGGTAGCAGAGTAATGGTTTTGATTATTGTTTTGATTTGATAGGTTACTTGTACATAGGCTTTCGGTTTCATTGATTATTGATGTTGATATATGTACTAATACTATATGTTGAAGTCGTTATGTTGAGTTTTATGTAGTGCTTCTGGAACTTGGGAGCTGGTGACGGTTCCGTAGTAGGGCAGAGGGAAGTGTGTGCTGCTCTCGGGAAAGACGGGATTGTTGGAATTACCTGTATGTATGCAGGAAAAACGTGTGACAATTGAAGTTGCGCGTCACATTGTCTGGGTTCGGAATTAGTGACATCGTCGTGTGTTACTATTAGAGATATTTCTGTGTATAAGAAGAGTGTGTATGGTAGCAAAGGTTATCTGTGAAACTCTGGTCTTAAGTCCCAGGGATCCGTAAGGGTTGCCGTTAAAGCTTACCACTGGAGAAGTAATAGGTATACTCTGAGCTTGCTTGAAGGACTGGGCAGAGATAAATGCTGCTTGGTTAACGTGTGTTATAATTCTGTAGTGGGACAGACTGATCGCTGTTCTCGGGAAAGGCAGGATTCTGTATGCATGTGCTATATTTTCTTGTGTGAAAGTGCGTGAATGTATGAGCATTTAGATAATTGTGAAAGCTCCTAGGAACAGTCCGGGAGGAAGCAGTTACTGGATGTGTGTTAGAAGGGCAGAGTAGAGGGACGTGCTACTGTGTCAATGAGAGTATTAATTCCGTGGTGGAGCAGAGGTAAGCGCTGTTCTAGAGAGAAGCGGGATTCTTGTGAGAAATTTTTTTTTTTACTATTCTGTGGTTAGCGAAGCAGACAATGGAGATGTTTATATGTTGTAACTAATAGATTTTGTAGAATTGTGAGACAAGGCCAACGGAGACGGCTTTGTAAAGGAGGGGTAGTCGAGTGACAAGAGACAGGAGTCAAAGCGGCTGCAGCGACTACTGACGTCAGAAAGACCGCGCTCTGATTGGATAGTGAATCAGAACAGTGCACGCGCTGGGATTGGTGCGTTAGTGTGAGCCGCGCAGGGACTGGAAGAAGTACAGAGTGACGTAGACGCTCCAGGATTGGTGCGTTGGTGTGAGTCGCGCTGTTATTGGACAAAAGATCCGTAACAGTACGGAAGGGACTAGAGAGTTTTGGTAAACGCTGAAATGTATTACCAAGAGGGAAAAAAGAAGAAATCTTTGTTCAGTAAAATAAAGAAATGGTTTGACAAGGATAAGGACATTAAAACAAGGGAAGGTGAATTGCTACCTCCAACGAAAACACCTGCATCCTTCATGGTTGCGAAATATGGGTATCATACTTGTATATGGTTGGACAATTGGGTTAGGTATACTAAAGAAGATGGCGTTTTAGCTTTCCCAGAACATGGTTCATTTAATTTGGCTGTGTTGAGAAATTTACGGGAAAAGATGTTGTGTCTTGAGCCTGTCGTACTTTGATATTTGGGACCGCGTAAGAGACAGGGCCCTACCCCTGTTTTATTCATGTATTAGCAAACCGCGATTGGTCAATGCGGTATTTACAAGCGCTTTGCATAACGTCCCATTGCCAAATGCACTATGTATACGTTATTATACATTGACTCCGTGGGTTCCATCTTGGAGCGGTGGCCATCTTAATAGTTGCCCTCACATAGACAAACACATTATAAGCAAGTACGGGCCTTTAGAATACATGTACTTTCTGCTTGACTTCTCCATGACCTGGGCAGCTGGTCTCCGCTGCCCCAGGTCAGTCCGGTCTCACGAGCTCCCCATCCTCCGGCCACCTGTGATTAGCATCAGGGCATGACACACCATAAAACCTTTTTCATCCCACACAAGCCTCCGGCTAATCTCTTTCACACCTGACTGTTCCTGCTTTATGGCCTGTTTTTCTAAACAGGAGATGCCCGTGTTCAACTAGGGCCTGTTGATATCTGATGTGGGATCTGAGCCTTGCTGGGTAAATAATTGCGGGCTGGCTTAACTGGAATGTGGGATGGTCATCATGACTCTGCTCTTTCGTTTGTAATATATACTTTTGAATGACCATACCATAAACTGAAGAATGTGTGCCTGAAGCACAAGAATCTTTATATAAGGGAAGACTGTTTTTTGTTCTGGAGACTGCCTCATTCAGTTGCTAAGGCTTCTGTGCGACGTAGATTCACTCATTTGAGTTTAATAAAGATGTCTTTTCATATTTCAGCTTCTGTTGCCAAGTTCTTTGTGATATTATCAAGATATGCAGAATTTTATAGTACCACATCAGGAAGTACTCGAAGTCATAGGGTGCTACCCCTAGCACCTCTGGGGTCTCAAAAATTGGAGGACTTCAGTTTGGCGCCCTCCAGCTGGGCCTCATCAGAGAAGTGACTTTCTGTGGGAGTGATCTTGTCAGGAGACTGATATCTACTGGAAGGACAGAACGGGATTCTACCAAGAGGGTACTCTGTGCACAGGGATTCTGGAGATTCTTTGATTGTGTAGTCCGGTATATTTCTGCTCTTCCTGATTTTGATCCTCCACATGATGTCACTCAAAAGGTGAGAAAAAGAACCCTTTTGGCGTGAGTATTATAAAAGACGTTTGGGCATGTAGAACTTGACAATTAGAATTTGGATAACATTTTGATTATTAAGAATAAGAATTAAGTATAAGTGGGTCGCTCCCAGTCCTTTGGTTCTTTGGGTCTTTAATTTGGTTATCGCAATTACCAAAGCCGAGGGGTTGGTTTCTTGGTTTCTGATTTGGTCATTGCAATTACCAAAACAGAGGGTCTCGCATATTTGCGAGTTTATTGGTAGAGATAAACCCTTGAAGTTTGAAGCTAGATTAGTGAGCTATAAGATGCCTGATCTTAGCAAATTGGGAAATGTAGCTTTTGGTTTGTATAGGTTTGGATATGCGAATTGCAATTTGTGTAGGCAGGTAATGAGGAGATATTTCTCCATTTGGTTTTGATTATAATACTTGCGTTTTCCGCAGTATTTTTGGCATGCCTGTTTGTAAGCTCACATGGAAAAATGTGTTGCTTTTTGTTTAAAAAGGTACCATAGTGTGGGAAATATCTAAATAGGTTAGATTTAAAAACATATTTCTTCCTTGGTGATTTTGTATCCCCAGGGAATTAAAATATGACATAATACAAAACAAGGATCCTTCGTTCTGCGCAGTTTCACGAATGAAGATATGCACAACGATTTTGTGTGGTGTTCTGCTAGGCAGAGCTAGTGAATTGAGCGCATTCACTACTTCTTGGACATGCATCTGTCTGTGGGGCTGTTCATGCAGCCTTTTGGAACACTATTGAAAAGCGTTGCTTGTAAATATGACCTACAACCAGTATTTGCAAATGGTTTGTTTCAAGTATAGTCTGTGAGCTGTTCTTTCTTTCTGTCATGCGTATTGATTTGTAAGTCAACTGTGTGTTTAAATGTCTGTGGTTTTTTATCATTAGTGCAACTTCTGTAAGTAAATTGCGACGGCGCTATTTATGAAAAATGGCTAAAGCGCGCTGTATTGTCTGTTTAACCCCTTTCTGTTTATGTCTGAAATGAGCTCAATATGTGTTTGTGGGTCTTCTGATGTTTCCAGTCTGTTAAGCAAATTGTTGGTTAATTAATATCAAGTACAAACTTAGAAAAGGAATCCAGAAATGAACCATGTGATGTGCTAAAATAGCTATATGGTGCTCTTTAATTTATAGAATGAGCAATTGTGCACATATACAAAACTGCCGTTAAATGCTTAAAGGATACAATTAGAAACACATTCAATAGATATAAATCAGGCCCCAAAAACGAAATTATCTATTTTTGCAAAAGTAAATAAATTTACATCATTTTCCTTAGATGCATTGTATTAGATGTTCACAGGAAAACTTTTCAGCTGCAGTATATTTGATAGGAATGCTCCTTCAGCCAGCACTTTCCCAGTTAAACACGGGTGGAATTTGGCAGAACCGTCCTTTTAAATGAAAGTGGCGCAAAAATGTGACGCGGTTCAAATTGGGCTTATGCACTTAGGCTTGTGAGTTAAATGTGTCCAAAATGATAGGCAAGGGATGCAGCTTGTTTTTTATACGTGGAATTATCACAAAAACGAATAATTGGGATTTTTTTAAAAGAAAATTATTAATCATGGGAAAAATTATTTTAAAAAAATAAGTGCTTTTCAAAATCGTTTTTTGATATTTATAAAGCTTAATACTCATACTATGACCTCCTAGCATTAAAATTTGATTTAAGTTGTGTTGCATCACTAAAATGACAAGCATTCGCGCGTACAATTTTCCCTTGGCGCAGGCGCAAACAAGCTCATTTTTATAAAGTATAAGTTATTATTTCCAATGCCTGACTCATTGGTTATGTAATAGACATTCTGGTAATGCATATTATGCAAGAAAATTGTAGGATATTCATTTTTTAATGCTTAAAATATCAAAGTCGAATTTGGGTAAAAAAAACTGTTTCAATTGCATTTTCTTTCATTCAGAGTACTGCTTAAAGTGTCTCAGGCTTCAGTAAATGCATACGTTTAGGTTTTGATATATATTTACAGATTGTGCCTTCTTATGATTCAATGAGTCAATGTGCCAGTACAAAGGCTTGTTTTAATATCAGGGTTGAAGGTTCTAACTTTAGCTGTGTCTGTCACGATACTACTGAACACGCTATGAAAAACAAGACCTTTTTAAAAACTTGGGGAAATTAAATAAAATATGGTGTCGCAACCCGCAACTATTTGATGTTAATAAAAAACGGCCTTAATGAAGTTAGCACCCACACAGAGAAAGAGAAATGGAGAATTGTTTTTTGATGAAGGAAATAGAGGATGTTTGTGAGCAGGTACGTGATGAAGTCAGTAATGATAGAGGGGTGGAGAAATGTAGAATTACGGTTATAGGAGCTAGGTAATACATAGGAAGGAGAAGAACAATTGGGAAAATAGAATGCCGTGGAGGGAAGAGAGATGATGAAGGGGAGTAATAAAGACATGAAGAGTAGCGTGAGGAAGGTTGTATTGACGAAGGGAATAAAGAGGAATGTGGTACCGGTTTGAGTAAGTAGGAGGGGAAAGATGAGATTGCAGGTCCTAGCAGTAGGGGTGAAAATATTGTAATTACCTGGCGGGAGGCACTGAGTTTCATATGCTAATATGAAAGCGACGAACAGAGCTTGAATAAAGGCAAGTGACTAAATGATGAAGAAAATATCAAAACTCATTGCGAATGCAATTCGCAGTGCCAGTGGACTGGGGCAGAAAGCGGTCTCACTTGCTGGAGTTCAGTCTAACTTTAGCTGGGCCTACTGAGACGTTCCTTCATTTAAGGTTGATGAAATGTATACCATTGCATAGGATTGCAACAAGCATTTATTCTAAAAACCGGTATGTGTGTTATTAAGTTCTGTGAATTTTTCACAGTACATGTAGTTTAACAATCTGGGAATAGGGATAATTTTTTAGCGCCTAACAAGGAGAAATTATTTTTGAAAATAGAGCGAATTATTGCAAGTTAGGAGGAATTAGGAAGGCCTTCTGGCTTTGACGAATTCAGAGTGTCAGAGCTGGGGGTTGGGAGAGCTGCAGAGGCTGGCTCGGTCACCTGCTGAGATGCTATCTTTCCCATAAACAATGGAGTTGACATTTATGACCTTTTAAATTAGGGCCTTGCCTCTGTGGAATGCAGAATGCCCTTGCTACACGGGCCTCTAAAGGTGGGGTTTCTGGTTTCTCCATAGCATCACTAAAACTAAAGAACTTAATTCCACCGGGAAAATATAGCAAAGGGGTTTTCTTTGAAAGTCCAAACATCATGTTAAATGCTTTGCTGATACATTGGTGCTCTAAAAAAGAAAATAGAATGCTGCCTGCTATAGTTGCTCTTATTTAACAGAAAACGAAGTGTTGCATTAAGTCTTAGACAGACAAAAAGATTCTAAAATGTTTTTTTTAAGGCTACATGCCTAAATGTGAACGAATTGCTATCATGAATTGTTCTTGCTGGTCCTGCATGTTAGAAGAGAAACAGTAGAGTTATGTTTGACAGCAGATTTCCATTGCCTGGTGATCTACTGTCAAAAAGGAGGGTAAGTATTTTAAACCTGACAAATTAAACAGGCCCAAATATTGGGTTTTGGGCTGCAGTTTTACAGCGCATAAAGTACATGACATGGTGTTGTGTGTCACCGCTTTTTACAGATGCTATTGTTTTGTCTATGCTTTTTGTGCTTGATATACAGCAAGTATATCTGATGGCTTGATGTTTTGTGCGTTTTTATTATTTTTTGCATGTTTTCGTTGTTTTTGTTGCTGCTTTTTATACTATTACAAGTTTACCTGTGTTGTGAAGGGGATGGTCATGACGATGCCCATCGCTACGCAACAGTTGGTTGAACTTGTTCTGGTTACTAAATTCCACAGCTAATGATATTTCATGCTGTGAACATGAGAGGCAACACTTCACCAGTGCATGTCTAAATTGGCTATAATGGTATTACAGAAAACTAAAAGAGATCTACAGGATCAAAGTGTGTCACCTGTCACCTGTCACGTTATACTGCCCTTCCCTTAAAGGAACAGGCAGCCCTACATTTATGTATCCTTGATTGGACCTAAGGATGAAATTATAGATCTGTGACTCAAGGTGGCCTAATTTCTATATTACATTAGGTAATGGTGTCCTGTCTCCTAAGTAGCATATGGCCTTTGCTTCTTAAAAGGAAACTAGGTTTTCATTTTTCCCTGCAGAAGGAACTGGAACATTAGCTAAGATTACCGTATATGGTGTAGTCGCCAGCGGTAGAGTTAAAACGTATGTGACTTTGGCCTTTTGTGTATCACCCGTACTCTTGGTGATGTCACATGCCTGACTACCACCCAAGTAAATTCTTGTCCTTCCTATAGATTTTTATTTTTTATTGCTTTTGTTTCTTCCCTGCCCAATGTCGCATTATGCTTAGTGATTGGGGATTTTAGTTGTGTCCTAGTTCCAATTCCCTTTTCCGTATTCCTTTCACCAGTCAGCCCATTTATTATTGTAGGTGTATTGTTCAGGTACATACTTCCAGACTGCAGTGATGCACCAAGAACCCCCATATTATGTACAATTCCCTTTTGCATGACCAGACTGGTTTCCAAGAATTTTCCTTAGGCCTGCTGCAATGTTTTCCAGCCTGACCGTCAGGGTAGCGATAGCCTGGCTAACTGACTCAATATTATAGTAAGACAAGTTTTCCATACCAATAGGAGATATCTTGCGTTTACCCTTTTAAACATGACGAATTCTCAATGTCTATTTTTAATGTGGTTTTTACCCTTTTTGTTCCTGCTGCTTTAATTTTCGGTGGGATCAGAAGTTTCTAATCATGCAAATATCAGGACCCTCTAGTTCTTGTCTTTTGTTTTCATATCTGACTATTAGCCTGTGTATTGCCTAGTGCACCTGATATGAAAGGTTTCTACATGCCTATGATAATCTGTACCATGTGATTTCTCTATTGAAATGTCCTAGATAAGAATTTAGAAACACTTATATGTAATCATTCAGGAAAAAAAAATGTGTTTGCCCTATTAGACAATGCCACCATATGTGAAGACATCCATTTTAGATAGAATTCTCGTGTAGTTATACCCTTAGATGATGGAGGCTCTCACACGGAAACCCAATTGAAAAGCTTAGAGGCACTGTTTTGCCTACTGCCTTTTTATTTGTATTGCTTCCTGAGAAAGACAGTGTATTCTGGACCAAAATTGTCCCATGGCGTGTGGCCACTCCTTTGAAGCACCGCAGGCCACCTGTTTACAGTCCCCTTGTTATACAACGAACTGTTTAAAGCATCGCACTTGCTTCATCAGAAGGCGTTCAACATCAGAAAAGAAGGAGGAGCTGGTTTTGCCACAGAACCAGAATTTCAGTGCACAAGAGCGCCTGTCATGTGCTGGTAACCTCTGACAGTGTGCAGTCCCTTGAGCCCCTGGGCCTGAGTTTTTGGCCACACACACGCCCTCTTTTCCCTTTGCTCCAATGGAAGTGCAGTGCACCGGCGGATCCAAGATTGACAGAAGGCACTACATTCCAGTGCCCATGGAAGAGCAGCCTGAGCGTCCTCTGACACTGAGTGACGAGTGTTGGATCCTGAGAATGGTCCCGGGTCTGCACAAGATGATCTGTGCCCATGACCAATGGAGAGCATATTATTTGTAGTGTCTGCAGCAGAGGAAAGACACAGGTGCACTGCCTTGAAACATTGAGACCCTCGAGTGAGCTGTGAGTGTTTGCCAGGAGGGCACTCCAACTGAGCAGTACTTTCTTTTCTCATGAAAGGCTTGAATGAAGAGGCCCATGCAAAAGAAAACAACAGAAGAAGATTTGATGGACAATAGAAGCCTGCCAGAGAGGCTTTTTGAACGGACTCTGGGCATAGGTGGTTTCACGAGAGGTTTCCGTGTGATTGTATAGACTAGGTGTTAGAAGACTGTTTGTTTTGCTGGCATTGTCTAGTATAAGCAGAATAAAATCCATTTTCTGTGGAAAGGTGCCCCCTTTTCACCTCAGAGCATTGATGAGGGTCACCACTGTTTCACCTGAACATAAAAATTATTATTTCATTTGTAATAGTGGTCGCTACTTTCTCCCGTTGTCTATATATTCTTAATAACGTGTTTTCTAGTGTTTTTTAAACATGATGTTGTCATTTATGGGTGGGATTGATTTTCTCTACTCATTGACTTCTGCACCCTCTGCCCAACCTATGTCTTTTCCCACTACTGTTTCTTTGCACTCTTTTCACCCTTTTCCTGAACATGAGCAGGTTAAAAGATCAGAATTCATAAGCAATTCTTCTATACAGCTTCTGCATCGACACTAGTTAGTAGTAAACATCACTAATTGTTGGGGGTGTGATCTTATGCCACCTAGATAGAGGTATTCCTTATTTTGTCCTGCCATATGTGGCCTTTGTGCTACTACATGTGTCCCGTGAGAGTCGCTAAGTAATAGGATGATGCTACAGCAACATCTCCATGACTTCATGTCTGTAGACCTGGACTAAGATCAGTATGAGTATAGTGATTGCCTATGTAAGGGCAAAAGGAGGGTCTGTCGTACTTTGATATTTGGGACCGCGTAGGAGACAGGGCCCTACCCCTGTTTTATTCATGTATTAGCAAACCGCGATTGGTCAATGCGGTATTTACAAGCGCTTTGCATAACGTCCCATTGCCAAATGCACTATGTATACGTTATTATACATTGACTCCGTGGGTTCCATCTTGGAGCGGTGGCCATCTTAATAGTTGCCCTCACATAGACAAACACATTATAAGCAAGTACGGGCCTTTAGAATACATGTACTTTCTGCTTGACTTCTCCATGACCTGGGCAGCTGGTCTCTGCTGCCCCAGGTCAGTCCGGTCTCACGAGCTCCCCATCCTCCGGCCACCTGTGATTAGCATCAGGGCATGACACACCATAAAACCTTTTTCATCCCACACAAGCCTCCGGCTAATCTCTTTCACACCTGACTGTTCCTGCTTTATGGCCTGTTTTTCTAAACAGGAGATGCCCGTGTTCAACTAGGGCCTGTTGATATCTGATGTGGGATCTGAGCCTTGCTGGGTAAATAATTGCGGGCTGGCTTAACTGGAATGTGGGATGGTCATCATGACTCTGCTTTTTCGTTTGTAATATATACTTTTGAATGACCATACCATAAACTGAAGAATGTGTGCCTGAAGCACAAGAATCTGTATATAAGGGAAGACTGTTTTTTGTTCTGGAGACTGCCTCATTCAGTTGCTAAGGCTTCTGTGCGACGTAGTCTCACTCATTTGAGTTTAATAAAGATGTCTTTTCATATTTCAGCTTCTGTTGCCAAGTTCTTTGTGATATTATCAAGATATGCAGAATTTTATAATACCACATCAGGAAGTACTCGAAGTCATAGGGTGCTACCCCTAGCACCTCTGGGGTCTCAAAAATTGGAGTACTTCAAGCCGAGACCAAGGTCGACGCAGTTCGAGGCATTGGTAGAATGGGAAGATGAGGTACATGAGCGAGAGAAACAGAGAAGTGGTAGCCAGTATAGGTATATGTTTGGGAGGAGATATGATCGTGAAACTCATCATGATCGAATGAGGAGATGGCGAGATGCGAGTATGACAGAGGGATTATACCCTATGAGGACAGTTGATGAAAAGGAGAGCAGGAAGGAAGCAGGGAAGATACCTGATGCAGAAATGAAAATGTTTGGGGCTAATGATTATGAGGATGAGGTCCTGGATGACATGATTTATAAGATACCACCTCCATATAGACCAGAATCAGAAGAGAACACGCCAGTGGCTACTCCAATAAGAGATACTTTGCGTATCATTGAGACAGAAGTTGTGTCTCCTGATTTGAAAGGTGGTAGCTCTTTCGCGGAAAGGGAAAGAGAGAAAGAGCGAGAGAAAAAGGATCGAATTACTGATGAGAAAACAAGAGAATTAGCCAGAACAACATCTGAGCTGACTGAAAAGATCAGAGAGTTGACAAAGAATCTAGAAGCTGTTACGGTACCTGTAACCATAGGTCCGGTTATGCCTGTTTTTGATAAGCAGAGGACGGGTGAAAGTGGTTTAACGGTTCCATATATAGGGAATGGATTGGCTGGTTCTTCGGGAGAGTCAGGAATGAGGACATGAGAAAATCAGTTGAGGCATACCATAGGTGATGATGAGTTAAATGTACAGTCTAATTCAGGATTGAATACCAGTTGTGCAGGAATGCCAATATTGGAACCACAGAGGATGGCAGAACCAGTGAGCACAGTAAAAAGGTCTACGGAAATAACGGCTGAGGATTTGAATGATTGGTTGAAAGTTCTTCAAAAGAAGGAGAAAAAATCTCAAGCAATTGATGTAGCCAGGTTGCGCATAGAATTGGAGGAGCTTATTGCAGGAACAGTTTCTATGGAAATACTGAGAGATCATCAAGATGGTGAATTGTTATATATGTGCAAGAGTATCACCTGGAGGGCTAAAAGTACACATGATAGGTTAAGAGGAATAGCGAGTGAATTGGGAGTTGACATGGATAAAGTAAAGGCTTTGCAGAAACCTTATCGAGTGGATTTTTCTGAAAAGGACATAGAGAATTTGAATAATGTAGGCAGAACAGGGCAAATTAAGGAAATGATTTCCTTGTTGCGGAAATGGGGTGATGTAGAAAGATGGAAGGACAGGTGGTACAAAGAAAGGCAAGAATCAGTGGACAGGACTTATTCAGCATTTCCAGTGAGGGAAAAGGAGAAAACAGTGGATGCTTATCCTATGAGAGAAATACCTGGAGGAGGATATGTACATGTTCCATGGACTAGACAGGATATTTTGTCATTTACAAATAATTTCCCTCGACTGAGAGAAAAGCCCGTCGAGTGGTATAGGCAGGTAGACAGGTTTGTGAAATTGTCAAAAGTGCTGTGGATTGACCTGAATAGTCTGTTTGATATAATTGTTCCGGCAGATTTGTGGGCTGAGTGTAAAATAGTCATAGATTGGCCTGCTAAGGAATACCCAAGAGATCCAAAGACAG
The DNA here is from genome assembly GCF_964204655.1 of Triturus cristatus. Taxonomy (NCBI): domain Eukaryota; kingdom Metazoa; phylum Chordata; class Amphibia; order Caudata; family Salamandridae; genus Triturus; species Triturus cristatus. The sequence continues at coordinate 1,186,776,102 of NC_140580.1, read as the reverse complement.
GAGCTCCAGATCCAGAAGTTATGAGGAAATACGATCAGGTTATTGTGTTTCTGAAAAGCAAGGTACCGCCAAAAGAGACAGACTGGGTTAAAATAGATCGAACACATCAGGAAGCAAAAGAATCAATTCATGCTTTCTATGAAAGGCTGATACTAGCTTTTAAACAGTTGTAACGCCCTGAACGTCTCAGGATCGTTTAACAGACACGACAATGAGGACGCAACCACTTGTGAAGGGTTAGTTCTTTTAATGAAGGCAAATAAAATACAAAGAACAAACAAAAGTTATAGTCACTGGAATCCTCCAGGCTAAGTACGTTACCAGCCCACAGCACGGATGGTCCTAACCGTCCTCTGCATATACGCCGATCCCGGCGTATGCCAACAGAGGGCAGAAATGAAATGGCCGACAATGCCAATCGGTAGGCTGTGAGGGGCACGAAGAGTGTTGGGGAGAATCGAGGAGTCAGGGAAACACCCAGCCGGGGTCTCTACCTGAAGGGAGCAGCCGCTCAACCTCTTCCTCAGACTGCACCGGGACGCGGAGTCACCTCCTGGTGATGCGTCACCGATACCCCAATCACAAGCAAGAAGATTGAACCGAGAGCAGCCGCTCGATCGATCCTGTGGACTTCCGAGTCTGTAACGCGGCAAACACCTCCTGGTGTGCGTTACAGCTGGCAGTCCCTGTGTCTCTGGTCGGGCTGGGAGTTACGACTCCAACCAGCAAAAGCGCCACTGCGCTTGGACTCAGCCGAGTCAAAAAGCGAAGCTCAATGGTTGACCGGTAGAGCTTCCGGGTCCTTCACAGGTGACGATGGGGCAAGACACGGCCCAGGGAGTAACGACTCGACCTACCTCCGTTCTTGCCTTACTGGAGCACCACTCCGGAACACTGCTCTTCACGAAGCAGGTACGTCGGTGTAAACACAATATCAGACCGCCTTGTACCTCCCGGTTCCTCCCTTTATAGGGCGTGTTTTCCTTGAGTTATGTAACAGCTCTCCTGTTTACATAAGGGCGTGTTTCCCTTGAGTTATGTAACAGCTCTCCTGTTTACATAAGGGCGTGTTTCCCTTGAGTTATGTAACAGCTCTCCTGTTTACATAAGGGCGTGTTTCCCTTGAGTTATGTAACAGCTCTCCTGTTTACATAAGGGCGTGTTTCCCTTGAGTTATGTAACAGCTCTCCTGTTTACATAACCTCTCAACCGCTAAGCATCCTGGGAGATGTAGTCCGTTTTCGCTGGTTACCGTTTTCCTCCCCTCGTATGACAGGAATTCTTGACAACAGTTCAGTGGAGATGAACACCTGGGTGACAAAGATTTGAGTCATTTTGTATACAGATCTGTATATGGCCTGAGACCTGAGATTAGTGAAAGAATTCGTGAGCATACAGTTGATTGGCAGAGTAAAAAAATTGATGAAATCCTGAGACATGCTAAGTATTTCAGTGATGAAATTGAAGCAAAACAAAGGAAGTTGAAAGAAAAGGCAATGTGGGCTCAGGTGAAAGTTGCAGAGAGACAAGAAGCACAGTTGGTGGAACAGGCAAATAATCCAGGAAATAGGCCCAGATATGCAGGAAAAGGAAAGGGAAGTTTGGAGGAGGCCAAGAAAAAGTTCCCTTGCCACAATTGTGGTCAACTGGGACATTGGAGATCCGAATGTACGAATCCACCATTAGTAAGTAATGAGAATAAATCTTTGAATCAACAGGTGCAGAACGAGGGGTGTAATTATCAGCAGCAACAGCAGAAGGGTGTTAAGCAACAGAGTCAAGAGCCAAAACCGCCCTTGCCGCAGAATAGAGGGTCCCAAAAGTACAGCCAGGATTCGGGATTCTACAATGACGAGCAGGTAAACAAACAGAGACGTTCGAACCTGGTACAGCAGTACTGGTTAAAGAATGAAGGGAGTGAGTCTGAGGGTGATTATTGACGGTGCCGAGGAGAGGAGGAAGAGTGCATACTTGGTGCAACTCTAGAAATAGACCAGGCAGGACCATTTGTGGATGGGAAAATAAATGAAGAAAGTGTTACTTTTTTAGTAGACACAGGCGCAACGAGATCAACTGTCAGGTCAGCAGATGTGAGAAATCTTCCTCTCTCGGACGAAGCAATCCAAGTAGTGGGTGTAGCCAACACACAGATTAAGACTCGTCTTACTGAACCAGTAAGGGTAAAAATAGGGAAATTTTCAGACATGCACAGATTTGTGGTCTGTGACACCAGTCCAGTGAACTTGTTAGGTAGTGATTTATTGTGCAAGATGAATTGTACAATTGTCTGTACTCCGGATGGAATAGCTTTTGAGACACCGGATGAGGATGTTTTGTACAGAATGACTCTAGATAATAGAGAGAGTGAAATTGTTGGTACATATGCTGTCTTTAATCCAGATGACTTACCTAAAGAATTGAGAGACACAGTGAAAACAGCAGTTTGGGATTTTACTGGAGAAGATGTGGGATTGATGAATAATGTAGATCCAGTGAAAATTTCAGTGAAAGAGGGAATTACTTATCCTAATATTCCTCAGTACAAAATGACACCAGAAATAATTGAGGGAATAACGCCTATAATTGAGAAAATGATCCAGAAAGGAGTTTTGAGAGAATTACTGAGTAGTCCGTGTAATTCACCGATAATGGGGCTAAAGAAACCTAATGGGAAGTTCAGGATTGTACAGGATTTGAGAAAGGTTAACAAAATTGTGGTGGCATGTTGTCCCATTGTGCCAAATCCGTCAGTGATTTTGTATCAGATTCCACATGATGCTGAATGGTACACAGTGATTGATTTGTGTCATGCTTTCTTTTCAATTCCATTGCATCATGACAGTCAGCCTATTTTTGCATTTAGGTTTGGACAGCGTATTTTAGCATGGTGTCGTATCCCACAGGGGTATACAGAGAGTCCTTCGATATTTAATCAGTTGCTGAAAAAATCATTGGAGAGTTTAATCATGCCTGAAAGCAATACATCGATGACTTACTTGTGGCATCGAAGACACGTGAAGCTTGTGAAGTAGATACCATAGCTTTACTGAATCATCTGGCAGATGGAGGGTTAAAGGTATCTCCAGCCAAATTACAATTTTGTAAGAAAGAGGTGCATTATCTTGGACACAATATTGAAAAAGGTCTGAGAAAAGTGACTGATGACAGAATCAGAATCATCAGAGGAATGAGAGCCCCCAAGGACCCAAAGAGAAGTGAGGATGTTCCTGGGGATGGTGGGTTATTGTCGTCAGTGGATAAGTAATTTTTCCCTGATAGCAAGGCCATTGATTAAGCTGACTAAAAGTGAGGTGAGAGACCCATTGGAGCTAGATGGAGAACAAATGGCAGCATTTGAAGAGTTAAAGAGCAGAATGTGTGAAGCCCCTGCATTGGGAATGCCTGACTATGAGAAAGAGTTTGAGTTGTACTGCAGTGAAAGAAATGGATGTGCACTTTCAGTGTTAATCCAGAAGCATGGACAACTGAGAAGGCCTATTGCGTACTTCTCATCGACACTTGATCCTGTAGCTGTGGGTTTACCTGGTTGCTTGAAATCAGTAGCTGCTACGTGCAGAAGTTTGGAACAGAGTGAGGGTATTATCATGGGATATCCTGTAAGGGTATTCGTACCTCATAATGTGGCGATTCTTTTGACAAGAAGCAGAACTCAATATATGTCACATAGTCGGCTGACTAAATATGAGAAAATCATTCTGGGAGCATCAAATGTGACTCTTGAAAGATGTGTGAATGTGAATCCAGCGACATTGTTGCCTGATGTTGAAAATGTGGATGTGAAGGATGAAGTTGATCATGATTGTTTGGATGTACTTGACTACTGTACGAAACCAAGACCAGATATTAGAGATCTTCCTCTACATGTGAGTGATCATGTGTTGTTTGTGGATGGATCTTGTCTGAGGACTGGCGATGGTGTGCTGAGTGCAGCATATGCAGTATGTAAAGTTTCAGAAGTGATGGAAGCATCTTCTTTGAAAGGAGTAAGATCTGCTCAAGTTGCTGAATTGGTGGCATTGACGAGAGCTTGCAAGATTGGAAAGAATCTGAGAGTGACTGTGATGACTGATAGTCAGTATGGGTTTGGAGTCGTGCATGATTTTGGCCAATTGTGGCTACAGAGAGGTTTCTTGACGTCGAGTGGAACTCCAATAAAGAATGCTGAAGTGATTGGGAAGTTGCTTGAGGCGATACAGCTGCCTAAAGAACTAGCAGTTGTAAAATGTGCTGCTCATGGACAAGGAGATGATTTTGTTACCCTTGGTAATAGATTTGCCAATGACATAGCACAATATTGTGCAAAGAATAACCAATCGATTAATCGGGAACGAGAAAAGGAAATGTCTTTTTGTTCTGTGATGTTTACTAATGTCCTAGAAACGTGGGATGAAGTGAAACTGTTGCAGGATGAGGCAGGAAAGGAAGAGAAGAAAGATTGGATTAAGGCAGGTTGTGCTCCGAGAGAATCAGATCATGTTTGGGTCTATAAAGATGGAAGACCAGTAATGCCAAATAGCATGCTGTCGACAATGGCAAGAATGTATCATGGCCAGGGACACCTGGGAAGGGATGCCATGATTAGGTCTTTTAAACAGACCTGGTATAATGCAAAGTTCAGGTTGATTGCAGAAAGTATCTGTCAGAGATGTTTGATTTGTCAGCAATTCAACACTGGGAAAAAGACAGTGGTGAGCCTAGGAACAATAGGCAGAGAAGGAGGTCCTTTTACCAGAATGCAAATAGATTTCATTGAAATGCCCCAAGTGAACAGATTGAGGTATGTTCTAGTGGTAGACTGTTTGTTCTCAAGATGGGTGGAGGCCTATCCGACTAGGAGAAATGATGGAATAACAGTGGCAAAGTTACTGTTAAGAGAACTGATTCCTAGGTACGGGTTTCCAGTAACGATTGAGTCTGATAGAGGTGGACACTTCTATAATGAGCTCATGAGTTTAATCTGTGAAGCACTAAGCATACAGCAGAAGTTACATTGTGCATACAGGCAAGAGGCTTCTGGAGTTGTTGAACAGATAAATGGCACAATCAAGAACAGAATTGGTAAGATGTGTTTAGCTACTGGAATGAAATGGCCTGATGTCTTGCCTCTAGTGTTGATGACTATTAGGTCTACTCCAGATAGAACAACAGGGTTGAGTCCGCATGAAATCCTAATGGGACGTGCGATGAGACATGCATTTGTGCCTGTCAACAAGTTGATGACAATAACTGATGACATGATTTTGGATTACTGTAAAGGCCTGGCTGACGCAGTTCATTCTGTGTTTCACCAGGTTGGAGAAGACGCCACTACACTTGAAAGGAAGCAAGCCCATGATCTGAGTCCAGGGGATTGGGTGAGGATAAAAGTGCACAGGAGAAGAAATTGCTTGGTTCCAAGGTGGGGAAGACCAAGGCAAGTCATTCTGACTACGACAACTGCTGTAAAGTGTGCCGGTGTGAAGAACTGGGTGCATGCAAGTCATACTCTGAGAGTTCCAAATCCAAGAGAAGGGACTGGTAAAGAGTATTTTGAAGAGTCAGACTCGAGTGATGATGAAGAAACTGAGCCAGTGAGAAGGGAAAAGAATCCTGAAAGAGCTGAAGGAGAAAGAGAGTCAGGTGATTCTTTCCTTCCAAAAGAGGCTTCAAGGCAAACATTGAGAGTTTCAGAGGAGAGATCAGATTCTGTAAGGGTGCCTGAAATTCCAACGAGCAGTGGAGAAGAAAGGAGAGAAAAGAGCAATTCCACAGGGAATACTCCTGAATCAGATGAGGAGGTTGAAATTCCACTTGAGATTACACCTGAAGAAGCAGGGTCAGAAGAAGATAGAGAGGGACAGATTGCGGAAGACCCCCGAGGAGATGTAGGGAACATTTCTGATGAGCTAGGTGAAGGGACAAGTAGACAGCAAGAAGATTGCGTGTTGGAGAACCGAGGAGGGACAGGAATAGGGAAATCTCGAGTGGTGAAAAAGAAGTCTGTGGAGGAAAAAAGAATTGCTGAGGGACAAAAGGAAGATGAAACAGAATCGGATGAAAGTGAGAATGAGAAACATGAGGGTCGAGTTCTGAGGAAAAGGACTTGGATTGGAGAAAGAAACAATAAAGAAGTGAGACCGAAAAAGGTTGTACGAGGAGATATTTGGCCGAACAAGATAAAGAGGCTGAGGTACAGACTGACACGAGTGGATTCATCAAAAGCTGAACAGGTGAACGAAGTGTCGAGTCAAAACAAAACAAAAGGTGAGAAACAAGAAGGATCGAAGGAACAAGGAAGAATAAAGAGAATTAGACAACCCAACCAAAAGTACAGATCACCGGAATGGTCTTATGTGGCTCTATCTGAAGGAGAAGAAGAAGAAGCAGAGAGTCAAGACAATCCGGAGGGGATCTTGAGAAAAGTGGTTGAGGGAGAGGAAAAGTCTGTTGGAATCTTGAAAGTAATCCTGACTGACATTGGAGAAGAGTCAGATGCACAGGATATTGTTGAAGATCTGATACAATTCGATGTTGCTGAAGAAGGAGTGAAAAATGATGAAAATCCAAATTGAGTGAACTGAAGGAGTCACTTGGAGAAAGTGAAAAGAAGAAAATTTGAAAATTAGCTGTTTGGGATAATTTAGATTTCTAAATTCAGTAGTGGAGTAGAAGAGGCTAAGTCAAAAGACACGGCCAAAGTAGTAAAATGGCTAACACAGAGAATAATCAAAGTAGATGTGCCTTTTTGAAAAGATGGTGTAGAATGTGCTGCTGCTGTACTGGTTTATTAGTGCTATTATGGTGTGTACTTGCTTTATTAGTTACCTTTAGGGTTACAATAGACACTTTTGGGATACATACTGAGAATATGACTAATGTAGGGAGAAATTCACAGAAAATAGTTCCAACTAGAATTAGTAACATTAACATACATAAAGATAGGTCAATTAATGATTTTTCTAGCAATGTTTTTTCAAAGTTGTTGTATGAATACGTAAAGACAATGGAAGTTAGGGATTGCTACGTATGTATGCAATTACCTGCATCTGTTTCAGAAGGTGTTACTTATCACCATTTACCAGCTACGTATGGAATTTCATGTAGTGTGTTAAGTAGTGTTTTTTATTTGTTAAGGAAAATAGATTATGAAATGTCTAATAAAGATAATATTTTTGGGCAATTGCCTATGAACAAAAAGCTGAATCCAGCTAAAGAAGCTAACATTTTTGGTGAGATTTTTATTGAGAAAGAAGAATTAACATTAGATTACATTTTTAGAAACAATTTAACTTGTTGTTTGAAAGAAGAAGAGAAAGCTTTCCTAGACATGGTAGAGGAAAGGAGAATAAGCATGCATGAAAAGGCAGGGAAATATAAGATGAGTGAGACAATTTGGGACATTGAAATGGGAAGAGAATTGAAGGATGGCGCCAGTCCAACTTTGGCTTTAGATGCACCACAGAAGGGTAAACTATGCATTACCAGGAGGAAATCCCAGTATGATAGTTATTTTGTTGGGACTAGTGAGTGCCATGATACATACTTTATTGCAACGGGATGGGGATTCAGAGGAGGAGAAGATCCAGTTTTCCCGGGAGTGTATTATATTTGTGGGAACAGGGCTTATTACAGGTTGCCTGACCATTGGTATGGCACATGTTATGTTGGTCTAGTCTTCCCAAAGATTTTTCATATAGATAAGATAGAAGATGTAGAACATATTAACTTACTAACACGTTTTAAGAGAGAGACTTGGTCAGAAATGGTAGGTGATATTTTTGGAGCTTTAATTCCAGCAGTGGGAATTTCTTTAAATGCATATGGAATTCGGAAACTGTCAACAGTGGTGGATCGCTTATCGACAAGTACCGCTGGAGGGTTTCTTTTGGTAAATACGGAAATGGTTGCCGTACGTGCCATGTCTATGCAAAATCGACTTGCCCTTGATATTCTATTGGCCAAGGAGGGTGGAGTCTGTGGAATGCTGAAAGTTCAACATTGTTGCACTTACATTCCTGACGAAAGTAAAGACCTGAAGGTCTATATCAAAAATATTACTGATTTGCATTAGGAATTAGTACCGCTGGAAGCTGAAAGTATCTGGACTAAATTAGCTAATAAGATGATGGCTGTTACGAGTTTTATTGCTAAAATAGGTAGTACTATTATAGGTAAAGTGTTATTTCCTTTGACATGTGTGATTGTTGCCTTATTGATACTAAGATTGGTGTGTTTGTGTTGTAAAAACAGGGGAGGGAAAAAGAAAAGAATTAGAGCTAATATTGAAAAGAAACAAAAGAGGTCAAAAAGAGACCCACAAGAAATAGAATTAGAAGAATTGAGAGAGAGTGTTTACTTGGAGACAAAAAGGGATGATGAAAGGGAGTCTGGTGTGTAAAGTTGGGAAGAAAGAAAGAGACATTTTCAATTTCTCCTAAATTGGGACAAAATTTTTTTTGTTTGGGTTTTGATTTATTTGGTGATAATATCACCAAAGGGGGGATTGCTGGAGCAGGGTTTTCTGTTGAAAATTTATTGGGTTTTAAGCTCCAGTTTTGTCTATGTGTTATAACTAAAATTATTAATTCATAATCACTAATTATCGTTTTTCGTGACAGATTCTGACTAATCAATATACTAATAAGAGAAACTACACGTGGGAATGCATATATGTTGCTCAATAATATGTGCGTTTAAATAAATGACGAGAGTGCTATTTGTTTTATATTCATGCTTTTTAATAAACGTGTACTAATGCTTAAATATGTCGCAGATGGCTAGATAATTACATACACATAAGGGTATTAGTGGGAATTAACACTGTTTAATCATTGCAATGATTTAGTAACGTTGTTTGTGTTTCTTTCAATTAAGATGGTCCGTTTTGGCCTAAATGAAAATGGCTGCCATTTACAGCCTACATTCGAGTGAATGAGATGTGTCGGAAGGCCTTGCTGAACATGGTTGAAAGTCACCAGATCACAGCCTCTGCACAATTCGAAAAGCTTCTATGATGACAGCGATTCCAGGCGTGCTGCCAATCCGCTGAGTTGTCCTTGGTTGAGAATGAAGCCACAATGAACTATTCACAATTGTGATGGCTTTGCTATGATTCTGAGGAAGAGCTTTTATTAATGCAACATTTGCAAGATTGAGTTTCCTTCTTCCGTCTTTTTATTTTTGTGATTTTTCCTGAGCCGAGGTTTTCCAAATGTAGCGATGCTACATCCTTTCCTGCTCGCTCTGCTCAGCGGCTCAACGGATAATCAGAACTTATTAGTTGCTATCATTTTGCAAGTTTCATTATAAATATTGTTAGACTAGGGAGGGACTAAGGCCACTTCTTTCTGAACCCATGCTGGTGAGGATCGATGCTGTGAGGACGGCGACTCGAGAGACTTTACTGAGAGACCTGTCCTGACCCATTTATGACATTTAGCTAGAATAGGTAAATATGCGAATAATGATTTTGTTATTGATTGACTTTCACTTGAACTAATTTTAGATAAATTACCTTATGTTTGAATTACAGTGTCGGGTGGTTATTTCTTTGTCAGTTATTGAATTCCTTATTGTGACTATTATTGTTTAAATCATAACTCAAGGCAATATCAATTTGGTCGCATCGGCCTTAGTGTAGATGCAGAGTGTTCAAGGAGTTTCCTCTCAGGTTCAGTGCGGATAGAGTAATAGAGTGTATGTTGGTGTGATGGGCCCTAGTGAATGATGAGTGTATGTGCGTGTATCTGTGAAATTACTCTATCTGTGGAAGTAGGGAGAATTTATATGCTCTGATCTGCAGCAATTTCCTGGTAGCAGAGTAATGGTTTTGATTATTGTTTTGATTTGATAGGTTGCTTGTACATAGGCTTTCGGTTTCATTGATTATTGATGTTGATATATGTACTAATACTATATGTTGAAGTCGTTATGTTGAGTTTTATGTAGTGCTTCTGGAACTTGGGAGCTGGTGACTGTGGGGGTGTCGGCAGCCCCTTCATAAATGGGGAAGAGAGGTGGCCCCAGGACAGTCCCCTCCCAAAAGGGGAGTACGGGGGGAGAATCGAGAGGCTCCTTTCGGCAGGGGGGAGGGTGCGTACTCCTATTAACCTGGAGATGCGGTATTGGGTGTAGGAGTATGACAGTAGAGTTGACGCGGAATCACTCTGGCAGAGTTTTGTGGTTTCATGTTGAGTTGCAGCAGTCCCCAGGAGGCTGACAGGGCAGAGCAGTTGTGTCCAGCTGAAGCGTTACTTGATGCGATTCATCCAGGTTGATGAAGGTGAAAGAAGGGATCATAGACGGCCAGTTCCAGCGTTTGCGGATCTTGATTATCCCCCTGATCTGAGTAGTTCCCGAGAAAGTGGTGGCTACAGGTCGATTCAACATCTGTCATGGCCAGAGGGTAGTTCTGTCAAAGATCCCATCGCACAGGAACGAACGAAGGCGTCTTACACTACTGACGTGGCTTTCAGCTGGTGGTTTGTGTTTAAGGTGCTCCCTACGGGGTGTTCCATTTCATGCGCTCTGTTTGAAACATGTAGCTGCTTTCTACAATGGACATTTGAAAGACATATAGGGCAAAGGACTGTCACTTACTGTTTGGCTGACTTCCTGTTGAGGGGTCACAGAATCCAGAGAGCTGCGCTAAAACGCTGGGCGATTGTCAGTAGATAATGACAGACATTGAGGTTCCCTCGCACCATAGAAGACAGAGGAGCCACAAAAGGTTTTGTCATATTTGGTCACTGAGATTGACCTGGTCGCCGGAACAGAAACGGGGTGCTCGGCTGCAGTTTTTGGATCACATGTTGACGAGGAGGAAGGCTACAGTAAGGAAAATACAGGTGCTCCTAGGATACTTGAATTTTGCCTGCTGAGTTGTAAAGGTGGGGCTCACGTTTCGTTGGTGCTTAGTTAAACGTACAACTTGTAAATCTCTTTGTGAATAGCAAACAATTGTAAACTTGCACAAAAGTGTAAGTTTACCTTTGTGAATCAGGCCTCGGATGTTACAGCTATTGAGGGTGTTTGTGCTCAGTTTCTTGACTTAGAAGGTGACTTTCCGAGCGAGGCATGTCCCAGGAGTCGACACTGACACTGCAGGGGCAAACTCATTCAGTGGAGGAGATTGTGTGGGCTCACACCAGAGGCAGACAGAGGAGCTATGGGAAGCTGGAAGTGCAGGTTGCTGAATTTGGTTGAAGGGTCCTTGGCACCATCGACGAGACCTGCATATCACAGGCATGGTTGGAGATCAAGTGCTCAGGTGTATATGGTAGAAATGGTAGTGGTGAAGGGATGATGGACAGAGTCAATGAGCTTGTTAAATTCATTATGGACAGGATTGAAAAAGGGCGATCACAAGAGTCCATAGCTGGACAACTATCCAGAGTGGCCTTTTAGGAGAAGATGTCTGGGCTATGAGCCTTCAGCAGGTGAGACGGGGAAAAGGATGTTGGAAGGATGAGCTAGAGAGGGGGTGGGGGTAGGGCTGAGGCTGAGCTGGCCGACTGCATTGTAACTGTTGAAAAGGACCATGCCATTGTTGTGGGCGGCATGTCACAAGAAGGACAAAGCAGTTATTTGGGGCTTTTCGCATTTCAGAGATATTGGGGAGAGGGCCAGTAAAGGGGGGGTTGGCTTCAAGTGGCAGATGTGTTGGGGCACTGGGGCGGGGGGATGTATTAATCAAGAATACTTTAACGGATCAAAAGGATTTGAGAAGGAATCAAGCTGGGGCCAATTTAACAAGTCGACAAGTGTTGTCGGTATGAAGGAAAGCTTCACGCGAGTCGGGTGATTTGGAAGGCATTCCATCAGAATGGCGATGGAAACAGAAGTGTATGCTTGGGGTTGTGGGCCTTGTAGGATTGAAGAAAGTGGGGTTGGAGGTCAGAATGCTTTCAGAAATATGTACGTCCTGAATGGGTTTTGTATTAACGTTTCTTTAGTTTACGTTTTTTTTCTCTTGGTCCATTAACTGTGGTTTAGATTTGTGGCCACTCCTATATAATAATGGGCAGCTCGGCATGCAGAACAGCGCCAATATCACTGATCGACAGAAGACACACTAAAGAACTAAAGACCACGAAGAGCATCCACTCCAGAGCACCTTCTGACCCTTGTCCACCGCACATCTTCCACAGAGCCGCCACAGCCATCACACCCGAGCTACGTCAAACCATCAACTGCTCCCTCGAGATGCCACATTTCCTGACAACTGTAAGCACTCCAAAGTCAACCCCCTCCTGAAGAAACCCTCCGCAGACCCGAAGGACCTCAAGAATTTCAGGCCCATCTCTCTGCTTCCTTTTGCAGCCAAGATCATCGAAAAACGCCATCAACACCCATCTAGCTCACTTCATCGAAGCCAACGACATCCTAGGCACCTCGCAATCTGGATTACGCAGCAACCACAGCACCGAGACCACCCTCCTCGCCGCCACAGACGACATTCACACCCTCCTTGACAAAGGCCAAATGGTAGTCCTCATTCTCCAGGACCTATCAGCTGCCTTTGACACCATCTTCCACCGCACACTAGCCACCAGAATCAATGACGCCAGCATCCAAGGAAAGGCCCTAGACTGGGTACGCTCATTCATCACAGGCAGAACACAGAGAATAAGACTCCCGGCCTTCCTCTCAGAACCGACAGTGATCAGATGTGGAGTACCCCAAGGATCCTCCCTCAGCCCCACTCTCTTCAACGTCTACCTGGCCCCTCTCGCAACTATCGTCGAAGACCACGGACTCAACATCATCTCCTAAGCCGATGACACCCAGCTCATACTCTCCCTCAGCAAGGAACCCAACATCACCTGGCACAAATTCCAAGAAGGGATGAAAGCCATTGCAACCTGTATAAGGCACAGCTGCCTTAAACTCAAATCGGAGAAAACAGAAGTCCTCATCCTTGGCTCCACCCCTCCACATGGGACGACACCTGGTGGCCCCCTGCCCTCGGAAACCCACCCACCCCCGACAAACCATGCATGTGACCTCGGCATCATACTGGATTCTTCGCTCACCATGAATCGCCAGATCAATGCTGTCTTCTCCACTTGCTTCAACACCCTCCGCATACTACGTAAGACTTTCAAGTGTATTCCTCCAGAATCCAGGAAAACGATCACCCACGCACTTGTCACCAGGAGACTGGACTACGGCAACACCGTCTACACCTGAATCGACAAAAAACTCCTCCGTCAAACTCCGGAACGTCCAGAACACCGCAGCCAGAATAATCCTCGACAGCCCACGACAAGACCACATCACCAAACATCTCCGTGTCCTCTACTGGCTCCCCATCGAAAGAAGAATAACTTTCAAGATGCTCATGCACGCCTACCAAGCCCTCCACAACATCAGACCCCAATACCTCAACGACTGCCTCTCCTTCCACGCCACCAAAAAAAAACATCCGATCCGCCGACCTCTCCCTAGCCACCATCCCATGCTTCTACAGGACCGGAGCAGATGGAAAGTCTTTCTCTTACCTTGCAGCCAAGACCTGGAATGACCTCCCCCTTCACCTTCAGAGAAGCCAGACACTGCACCAATTCAGGAAGGACCTCAAGACCTGGCTCTTCGAATGACCCAACGGAGCTGCTTCACCTACCACTCCTCCCCCCAGTGCCTTGAGACCCTGTCGGGTGAGTAGTGCGCTCTACATAGCCCTGATTGATTGATTGAATGAATATGGCAGGCAGCTGGGTTTGAATGACATGAAGGTGCAGATAAAATGGTTTGGAAAGAGTGGCATGCGCAGGAAAGATCTATTTCCCAAGTTGGGTAAACTTCAAAAACGTCAGGGTTGTCCAGATTTATCTCGTGAAAGTGTAGTATCTGCCCCGTGTGACCAATCTCCGCGTGGGCAGTGTGTTGCATCATGACTAGTGTGGTGTTGTCGCGAGCGCTCCATCAGTTGACAGTTGGGTCGAAGGGACTGGGTGGTCGTGACGGCAGACGCTGGGCAGTGTCTGTGGGATGGTACATACTGTATTTACTAAATAAATATATTCAATGCTGACAGCATTTAGTCTCGTAATTACACAGTAAATATGGCGAAAATTTTAATTTCTATCCTACAAAGAACTCGCGCACGACGGTGATTTCAACCATCTCGTAACGAGACATCCACTGAGATGACGGATCTGTTTCATGCTATGGACATCCATCAAGTCGGAAGAAACAGTGTTTCCTGAGAACAGTCAACGCCTAGATTCTGCCCAGCATGAGGAGGTTTTTTCTTTCCTTCAAGTCTGTCGGAGGAAGGTATCATGTGCAGGCGTGAACGTCTCTGCCCATTGTGGGAGGTGCTAACAGGGCCGGCTGATGGTCTGACCATGTTCTTTTACCATGAGAGGTCATGAAGGAGCCATGTACAGGCGTGACGGGTCTCTGCCCATTGTGGGAGGGGCTAACAGTGCTGGATGATGGTCTGACCATGTTCTTTCACCATGAGAGGTCATGAAGGAGCTATGTACAGGCGTGACTGGTCTCTGCCCATTGTGGGAGGGGCTAACAGTGGCGGTTGATGGTCTGACCATGTTCTTTCACCATGAGAGGTCATGAAGGAGCCATGTACAGGCGTGACGGGTCTTTGCCCATTGTGGGAGGGGCTAACAGTGCTGGATGATGGTCTGACCATGTTCTTTCACCATGAGAGGTCATGAAGGCATCATGTACAGGCGTGACGGGTCTCTGCCCATTGTGGGAGGGGCTAACAGTGCCGGTTGATGGTCTGACCATGTTCTTTCACCATGAGAGGTCATGAAGGAGCTATGTACAGGCGTGACTGGTCTCTGCCCATTGTGAGAGGGGCTAACAGTGCCGGTTGATGGTCTGACCATGTTCTTTCACCATGAGAGGTCATGAAGGAGCCATGTACAGGCGTGACGGGTCTCTGCCCATTGTGGGAGGTGCTATCAGGGCCGGTTGATGGTCTGACCATGTTCTTTCACCATGGGAGGTCATGAAGGCATCATGTACAGGAGTGACGGTCTCTGCCCATTGTGGGAGGTGGTAACAGTGCCGGTTGATGGTCTGACCATGTTCTTTCACCATGAGAGGTCATGAAGGCATCATGTACAGGCGTGACGGGTCTCTGCCCATTGTGGGAGGGGCTAACAGTGCCGGTTGATGGTCTGACCATGTTCTTTCACCATGAGAGGTCATGAAGGCATCATGTACAGGCGTGAAGGGTCTCTGCCCATCGTGGGAGGTGCTAACAGGGCCGGTTGATGGTCTGACCATGTTCTTTCACCATGAGAGGTCATGAAGGAGCCATGTACCCGAGGATTGTATCGCTTCATTTGTGCTGAAATATGCTGCCTGGGTGGTATTGGACATGTCTGTAAGTTCGATTTAAAATGCAATTGGGAAGTTTCTGGTGCCAGCAGTGTGTTCATTTTACAAAGAATTTAAAAAAACAACTAATCTCAGCAAAGATTATCTACTACTGGCCCAGTAATGTTTTTTTGTAGATCAGACACTGATGTTTGTGGGTCATCATTTTGCATTGCGTCGAGTGTATGCCGTTGGCAAACCAAAGTGGAGTCGAGTTGGAGGTTTCCTGTTTCTGAAGGTGGTTGCCAGTTACCTTCAGTGACGTAATACAGGCGCACCTTGACACTCCCCCAGCGTGGTGATACGCACACCTGGATGGAATATAGAATTGGAATTTGTCAGTGACATGCACACTTTATGCTTGTCAGGGCGATGATGCACAAAGGATTGGATTTCGGCGGTGACATGCACACCTTATGCTTGTCAGGGCGATGATGCACAAAGGATTGGATTTCGGCGGTGACATGCACACCTTATGCTTGTCAGGGCGGTGATACACACAGGATTGGATTTCGGCGGTGACATGCACACCTTATGCTTGTCAGGGCGGTGATACACACAGGATTGGATTTCGGCGGTGACACGCACACCTTATGCTTGTCAGCGTGGTGATACACACAGGATTGGATTTCGGCGGTGACACGCACACCTTATGCTTATCAGCGTGGTGATGCACACAGGATTGGATTTCGGTGGTGACACGCACACCTTATGCTTGTCAGCGTGGTGATACACACAGGATTGGATTTTGTCAGTGACACGCACACCTTATGCTTATCAGCGTGGTGATACACACAGGATTGGATTTTGTCAGTGACACGCACACCTTATGCTTTCAGGGCGGTGATGCACACACCAGTGTGTTAGTTCTCAGTAAAATATTCTTGGTTTTTTCTTAATCCATTTTAGAATAGTACATTTTTAGGAAAACTGCTTTTGTTTTGAGGAAGTACGTTGTGAATCCAGATTTCAATTTGTTAAAACAATGCAGGCGGCGAATCCACCACCACCATTTCTGGAGACACCAGGTGACTCTCCTATAGTAAATGGGTAGAAGCATTTGAAACATATCTTGGTGCTATTGGTGCGCATATATTCAGGCCTGAAAAGGAAAAGGTTTATTTTACTCCACTCACTAGGATTTGAAGGAAGAGAAACAATTAAACATTGGCCAGCCCTAGTATTGGCAGAGAATGACGAATTGGATGAGTACCAGGAAAAACTAAACAAGCATTTGCAATGCAATAGGTCTCGCAGTTACACGAGTTTAAGTTATTCGCATTGTAAATAACAATGCCTTTTATTTATGTTTTTAAAAAGAAAACAAAAATAAAAGGCTTTATTTGCAATGTCAATAGCTCAAACCCGATCAGATGCGACGGAAAGACCATCTGTCAGAACCCACCAGATTGCTGTTTAAGCTTTTCGCTGTCACCTTGAGGGATCTGCAGATTTGTAGTGCCATGAGGCAGGAACTTACAGACATGCAAAGCTGAAGAGTAAAGCAAAGCAAGACCCATGGACCCTTCCGGCAGTTTACTGTTTAGCCTCTAACTCCACCCTATTGCAGCTGCTTATCATTTCCTTAGTTTTCCCTCGTGTGTTTATCTCTAGATTTTGCGCCCCACATCTGGCCATTTCCCTTTCACCTGTCTGCTTCATGCCTCCACTGCAAGGCCTTCAAGATGCCGCGCGACCTTCTGCTTTTGTATTTTTCTTCCAAGTAATGGGGCGATTTATAAGAATACAAGACTGTCTTTCCGGTGAATTTAAGGGGCTGAAGTTAGTGCTTGTGAAAGGGGCTACGCATGAGCGCTAGGTGTAATCTACAGCAGAATGGCGCCACCACTGCCCAGCACTGAACACTAACGCCCAGTACTGAACACTAACACTGCCCAGCACTGAACACTAACACTGCCCAGCCCTGTACACTACCGCCCAGCACTGAACACTAACACTGCTTGGGGTTGTGGCCTTGTGGCCTTGTTTCCATTAGTCTAAAACAGGTTTGTACCTGTACTGGAAACTGTGTGTAATGTGGTGTTTTTGTGGGCTGTATAGCATGCAAACTTAACTTGTTGTTTCTGGGGGTGCTTCGCCAGGTCAAACTTAGCTGAATATGTCCCGGAAGTCGGAAATCTGTAGCAGAACTCGTTGCACCAACGAATTCCCCAGTTTTTTCTGGTGACTGGCTTTCCAGGCCAAAGAATACGACTTATTTTCTGAGTGTTGAATTGAAACTAATTTTTCTGAGAAATCTCCAAATTGATTTCTTCAGAGCACCTGGAAATATGCTTGCTTCATATCGCTTTGAGAAATTCGTATTATTAACTGAAAAGTTTCTACTGGCTTCTTCTTGCATTATAAAATTCATTTCCTCACTTTCTCCCAACATTTTGTGTTTAAGGCAAGGCAGATATTTCAACGCGGGACTATTCACTTGACGCATTGACTCCTTAACTTCGTAAATTGTAGAATGGAAACTAATGAGGATAGTAAAAGGTTACCACATGCAAAAAAAACGAGCAGTGGGGGAACCAGAGGTGCGCGCGCACCACAGAGGAGCGGGGGGAGAGAGAGCGGCAACGAGGCGAAGTGCGCTGCTGCGCATGCTAGACTCGGTCGGGAATGGGCGTTGCATAGGCGGGACATGCTCCCGCCTTTGCCCAATTGCGTGCCTTTTGAAAAAAAAAACATGCGAAAGCCAATGCCTGCCGGCGAAAGCCTGATCACTCGCACGAGCCTGTGGTCAGCTTTCAAAACCCCATACAAAAGGGCTCTCACTGCACGAGCTGTGCTGCGCACTGCAACGCAGACACGAGCCCTAAAAAAACTAGTCAGTAGGTATGATGTACAACCGGGTATGGTTTTGCGTCATACGTTTTTTAAAAGGGAGCAGAAAGTGGGCGAAGATGTTGACACTTGCATAACTGAATTAAGGAAGTTAGTTGCTGACTGTGAGTTTCAAGACTTGTGTGATCAATTGGTACAAGATCAATGTATAAGTCACTCTTTGGATAGAGCTATATGACAAGTGTTACTAACTTTGTGAAATCCATCTTTAGAGGAGTGTGTGAGAGTGGCCAAGAGCATTGAAACGGCCTAGAAATCTATAAAAGAGTTAGAAGAAAGGAGAACAAAAGTAGTTAATCTTGTATGTTTGCCTGCTGATGTGTTTAAAAGAAAGAAAGAGTGTTCACAAATGAATTTTTTTAAATGCACAGATACATGTTTTAGAAGTGGCAATTCTTCTCATAAAAGAGGTGGAAGAATTTGTCCTGCTAAGAATGTAGTGTGTAGGTCGTGTGGAAAACTGGACATTTCGCAAAGGTATGTCAAATTCAGAAGAAAGGTGAAACGAAGGTAGGGATTGTATAGGATAACAGTGATAGTGAGGCGGAGGACATGATTTCATATCTGAGAGATATGGTTTTTGTGGTAATCGATAAAAATGTTAGAACTGGTGCCCGTCAGACTGTGTTGATCCCTATGTAGATATATTAGAAGGTGAGAAAAAATTACTCCTGTTGGTTGATTCTGGGGCACGTATCACAATGATCACACAGATTTATTTTTGAGTAACCTGGAAAACAGACAATTATTGCCACCAAATTGTTCCCCAGTTTCCTATGAGGGTCGTACAATAGACCTACTTCGTTATTTTGAAGAGGTGTTGGAGTTCAAAAGGAAGAACTATTCATGGAAAAATGTATGTTGCGATCTAAGGGTTGAACATACTGGGGTGGTTCCACCAGGATTTGTTTTAAATAATGTTATGTCCATGAGTAAAAGCACAGGTATTGGCTATAAGAGATGATTGTTCAGTTGAAGAGCTTTTAAACAACTATCCCAAGGTATTTTATGGGGAGTTGGGCAAGATAAAGCGATTTCAGCATCGCATCCGAATTTAGGATGGTGCTAATACAATCAAGCACAAAATGAGAAGTGTACAATTTAGGGAGAGGGAGGACCTAGAAATGGAGCTAAAAGAGGCATAATTGAACCAATAAAGTCCTCAATGTGGCTTTCTCCACTGGTGGTGGTGTGCAAAAATAACAATGATCTCAGGGTTTGTGTTGAACTCCACGGGAAACATCCTTTACCACGAAACCATTACAATGCGGTATGGTTACATCGTGGTTTTAACAACGCAAGTCCCTACATCGACTTGCACTGGAGGGCGCTCTAGACTAAGGAATAGTGTGAATTACTATTCCAACACCTTCCCTACTGCACGTAGACTGGAGTTGGAATAGTAATTCACACTATTCCAAAGTCCAGCGCGCTCTACAGAACAAGTCGATGTAATGACTTGCGTTGTTAAAACCCAAATGTAACATACCGCGTTGCGATGGTACGCGTTGTATCATCATACATCCGACCTCCACAGCTTAAAAAAGAAATCTGGATTGGCTCCCATCTGCTTCTGAGCATTAATGAAATGTTGGCCAGAGTGGCAGGAGCAAAGTTCTTTACTAAGCTTGATTTGGCAGTAGTGTATCATCGACTGGAATTAAACCCCAAATCTAGACATCTCACAGCTTTTGTTTTGGCTTCTGGCGTGTTGCAATACTGTTGCATGCCATTTGGCCTTGCTTCAGCTGCATCAGTATTTCAACATCTTATGGTCATTCTCTTGAAGCGTGTAAAGAATGTGGACTTTTTTCAAGATAATGTCCTTTTTTATGCTCCAGACAAGGTGTTTCATGATGAAATTTTGCACAAAGTCTGGTCTATTTCAAGCGCAAGGTGTAGTATTGAAACGTGAGAAGTGTGAGTTCAGAAAAGGGTCAGTAGAATACTTGGGACATGTTATTTCTTAAAAGGCAGTACAACAGACCAGGTTTGGTGAAAGCAATCTTGGAAGCACCTGCGCCACAAGATAACAGTGGCGTGAAATCATTTTTAGGTTTGAGCGAATTTTACTTGAGGTTTATACCTGACTACGCAACAAACATCAGACCGATTTCTTTAATTTATTGAAAAGAGACCTTGATTTCAAATGGGAAGAGGTATGTGAAACTGCTTTTCAATGGTGAAAAAACAATTGAGAGAAGTTAAGTCCTTGAAGCCCTATGATCCTGCGGCTCCTTGTGTCTTGACAGTAGATGCAAGTAACTTAAGCTTGGGGGCAGTACTTACACAGTATGTTGATGAGGAAGAATGAACAATTGAGTTTGCATCCAGGGTGTTTAAAAATGCTGAATTGCATTATACAGCAATTGAAAAGGAACTTCTAGCATGTTGGTGGGACATTGAAAAATGTAGATGCTATCTTTGTGGTAGGTGGTTTGTTCTACAAATGGATCACAAATCTTTAGTATCTATATTAAGTGATGCTTCAAATAGAAACTATAACTCCTGTTTAGCCAGAATGACCTCTGGGCTGCTTCAATATCAGTATAATGTTGAGCATATTGCAAGAGATAGGAACATTTGTGCAGATTTCTGGTCATGTTATCTCATGAACATTGATGAAGCAGAATGTGATAAAAGTGGGTCTAGTTCGGGTGGAGGTGGAGATCTCGATGATTGTATAATAGCAACTATTGAAGTTGAAAAGACTTGTGCTGTTTCAGAGGATGAATGGAAAAGAACTGCCGAACAGGATAGTATTATCATTGAAGGCTGGCCGCAATAAAGGAATATTGATGTGATGTTACAACCTTTTGTCAAGGTTTGTGATTAGTTGTCAGTGGAAAATGGTCTAGTCATAAGATCAGAGAAGACTGTTCCACCGGAGAATGTGAGGAGCATTTTGTTGACTAAAGCTCAAGAGGGGCATGCCATACAAAGCGTAGAATCCGTGAGTACTTTTGGTGGCCACAGATGGACAGGGGTATTGAAAGTCTGGTACTAAATTGTGTAATATGTTCCAGCAGTGCAGTACAAATACAAGAAAAGGAGCTCTGCCCTGCTACATGGATCTCACACACAGTGACAACACCATGTTACCGAAGCAATGCAGTGACACAGAAAGGAGCACTTCCCTACTACACCCATCTCACACACATGGACAACACAATGCTA
The DNA here is from genome assembly GCF_964204655.1 of Triturus cristatus. Lineage (NCBI taxonomy): Eukaryota > Metazoa > Chordata > Amphibia > Caudata > Salamandridae > Triturus > Triturus cristatus. Next base: position 1,186,754,718 of record NC_140580.1, on the reverse strand, counting down.
CCCTCACATCCCAAGCAGCGCAGTGACACAGAAAGGAGCACTGCCCTGCTACACCGAACTTACACACACATACAACACCATGCTACCCTCACACCATGACTAGTGCAGCGACACAGAAAGGAGCACTGCCCTGCTATAGCGACCTCTCCCACACAGACAAAACCATACTTCTCTCACACCCTGAGCAGTGCAGTACAACTACATAGTAAAGGAGCACTGCGCTGCTACACCGATCTCACACACAGCTAACCTCACACCCTGAGCAGTGCAGAGACGTGACACAGAAAGGAGCACTGCCCAGCTACACCGAGATCACACACAAGGATAACGCCATGCTACCCTCACACCCTGAGCAGTGCAGCGCAGCGACACAGAAAGGAGCACTGCCCTGCTACACCGAGATCACACACAAGGATAATGCCATGCTACCCTCACACCCTGAGCAGTGCAGCGCAGCGACGCAAAAAGGAGCACTGCTCAGCTACACTGATCTCACACACAGACAACACCGTGCTACCCTCACACCCTGAGCAGTGCAGCGCAGTGACACGAAAAGGAGCACTGCCCTGCTACACCGATCTCACACACAGGGATTACACCATGCTACCCTCACACCCTGAACAGTGCAGCGACACAGAAAGGAGCACTGCCCTGCTACACCTACCTCACACACACAACACCAAACTACCCTTACGCCCTGAGCAGCGCAGCGACACAGAAAGGAGCACTGCCCTGCTACACTGATCTCACACACAAGGATAATGCCATGCTACCCTCACACCCTGAGCAGTGCAGCGCAGCGACACAGAAAGGAGCACTGCCCTGCTACACCGATCTCACACACAAGGATAACGCCATGCTACCCTCACACCCTGAGCAGTGCAACGCAGCGATGCAAAAAGGAGCACTGCCCTGCTACACTGACCTCAGACACAAGGATAATGCCATGCTACCCTCACACCCTGAGCAGTGCAGCGCAGCGACACAGAAAGGAGCACTGCCCTGCTACACCGATCTCACACACAAGGATAACGCCATGCTACCCTCACATCCTAAGCAGTGCATTGCAGCGACAGAAAGGAGCACTGCCCTGCTACACTGACCTCAGACACAAAGACAACCCCATGCTACCCTCACATGCTGAGCAGTGCAGCGCAGCGACACAGGAAGGAGCACTGCCCTGCTAGACCGACCTCACAACCACCATGCTAACCTCACACCTGAAGAGAAGCGCTGTCTCTCAATCAATCAAACAAGGCTCATATAGCGCGGCTCATCGCCCATGAGAGTGTCCAGGCACTGTGGATAGTCCTGCGGAGGCTCGGTCGAAGAGCCAGGTCTTGAGTACTTTCCTGAATTCTAGTAGCGAGAGTGAGGTTGGGAGGTGGAGAGGAAGGCTGTTCCAGGCCCTGGCAGCACGGTTGGAAAAGGAGCGTCCTCTGCTGTGACTTCGGCCTATGCGAGGGGTATGAGCGAGGTGGAGGGAGGCGGAGCAGAGGTGTCCGGAGGGTTGGTTAAAGTTCAGGCGGTGGTTGATGAATGCTGGTCCCTGGTCGTGGGGGGCTTTGTAGGTGTGGATCAGAATCTTGAAGTGGCATCTCTTCTGGATGGGGGGGGGCAATGGAGCTTCCTGAGGTGGAGGGTGATGTGGGTTCGATTTGTGAGGTCGAAGATGAGTCTCAATGCTGAGTTCTGTTTAGTCTGTAGTCTCTTCAGGAGGTGCGAGGAGATTCCTGCATAGAGTGCGTTGCCGTAGTCCAGCCGGCTGGTGACTAGGGCTTGAGGGCTTGAGTGACGGCACGTTTGGTGCTGACCTGGAGCCATCTGATGACCTGCGGAGCGAGAGAAGAGTGAGACAGCAAGCGGAGGAGACTGTGTTGATCTGGTCTTTCATGGTGAGTTTGCTGTCCAGGATGATGCTGAGGTGCGGTCTGTTGGTGTGGGTGAGAGTACTAGTTCTGAAGGTCACCAGGAGTCGTTCCGCGGGGCGGTATTGTTCTCGAAGATCAGTGCTTCTATTTTATAAGGGTTGAGTTTCAGGCAGTTGTCCCGTACCAATGGCTCTACATGCCTTTAAGGATAACCCCGAGACACATCCATAAACAGAAGGACGATTGAACCAGTGCTTAACTTTGCAGAGTAGATATGCCAAGAAAGGGATGCTTTATGGACGGTGCATCAAGTTGTCTAGAGGAGGTGGCAATGAATGAGGTGGAGCTAACATTACAACATGGCCAATGACCTCTAGTAGTGGGGACAGCACAGATCACTAGAGTCTTCTTCTGGTCTCTGCATGACATATAGAAGAGTCTGGTGATGTGTGCGTACATTCAGGTGTGTACACAAACACAGACACACAAACATGCCCCCCTACCAGCTCTAGGACATCTGCTCACCTGAGGGAGGCATCAATACATCCATTTAGGATGACACACCTCTTGTAGGTGTTCCATCGTGCAAAGGAGGTGTATAGGACAGCATTTACGAGTACACAGGCTACCTCCACTTACACACACCACAGAGAAGACCACCGAGGGAACACTTTGGAGCCCGCTGTATTCCACATGTACTGTCCTCCTATCACACAACCCTAGCAGACTCACCTGGGCTCCTCCTGGGTCCGCCACTCCACCGCGTGGTAATCCTTCTGAACAGCCTTCAGCCACTCCCGCAGAATCTCACTGGTGTTGTCCACATTGTGATCAGTGGCACACCTGCAATGGAAGGATAGGACACTCAGGTCATTGTCAAAGGGGACCCCTTCTGCTGTCTCGAATAACCTAGTGACCTTAGGACCTGCCCTTATTGCCTTATGTGATCCACCCCTGCTTCTTCCTGCTGGAAGATAGCCCAAGAACTACGCCTCCTTAAGAATCCTTCTGCAGGTGCACACAACCAGGCCAAATATTTCCCATTTCACCCCCCCCATGGCCAGCTAGTAGAGAAGGAAGTAAACTGATGCCTCATAACATTTATTCAACATTAGCAGCGTTTAGAAACATCTGAGTCGGGCTTCCCTGCCTCTTGCGGCACACAAACCGCTCTGGTAGCAACTGATGACTTACCCCACACACTGGATCAAGGTGGATCCACCCCTCACCCCCATCCTCCTGGGTCTCTCTGCATCATCTGCTGACTTACCCCACACACTGGATCAAGGGGGATCCACCCCTCACCCCCCATCCTCCTGGGTCTCTCTGCATCATCTGCTGACTTACCCCACACACTGGATCAAGGTGGATCCACCCCTCACCCCCCCCATCCCCCTGGGTCTCTCTGCATCATCTGCTGACTTACCCCACACACTGGATCAAGGTGGATCCACCCCTCACCCCCCATCCTCCTGGGTCTCTCTGCATCATCTGCTGACTTACCCCACACACTGGATCAAGGTGGATCCACCCCTGACCCCCCCCATCCCCCTGGGTCTCTCTGCATCATCTGCTGACTTACCTCGCACACTGGATCAAGGTGGATCCACCCCTCACCCCCCATCCTCCTGGGTCTCTCTGCATCATCTGATGACTTACCCCACACACTGGATCAAGGTGGATCCACCCCTCACCCCCCATCCTCCTGGGTCTCTCTGCATCATCTGCTGACTTACCCCACACACTGGATCAAGGTGGATCCACCCCTCACCCCCCATCCTCCTGGGTCTCTCTGCATCATCTGATGACTTACCCCACACACTGGATCAAGGTGGATCCACCCCTCACCCCCCCACATCCCCCTGGGTCTCTGTGTATTATCTGACAACTTACCCTGCACACTGGATCAGGGTGGATCCGTCCCTCCCCCATGCTCCTGGGTGTCTCTGCAGTGTCTGACAACTTACCCCGCACACAGAATCAGGGTGGATCCGCCCCTCCCTCCCCCACCCTCCTGGGTGTCTCTGCAGCATCTAATGACTTACCCCACACACTGGATCAGAGTGGATCCATCCCTCCCTCCCCCCACCCTCCTGGGTCTCTCTGATATGGTGCCTCTGGGTGTTCTTCTCAAGCACCTCCTTGACTTCGGTTTTGGTCAAGATGCCCTGCAGTGGACTGCACCATCTCTGTACGAGCACGTCCTGTGCATGGGTGTTCCACAGTGTGGGCTACACTGGCCGCAGCCAGAAGATCCTCGGCCTTCCTGCCCGATCCCATGCATCGCAGCCTCCTAAAGAGCTACATTGCCCCTATCAAGAAGCGTTCCTGGTTTAAGATCTCTGGGTGCCTCATAAACCCTCTTGCCAGGAAGGACCAGCCGGCCTGCACAAACACTCAAAACACCATCTTCCTGCACGGTCCCACCGCACTGCCAATCTCCACTGGGATCCAACCCCTGCACCCGCACACAAACATCTGGTCGTAGCCCCTCTTCCTCCTTAGTGGACACAAACTGGACAGCCATGCCCTTGCCCTACGCACCCTCTCTAACTTTAGACAAGTTCAAAAAAACTAAAACATGGATGTTTTTGCAACTCTATATCCTACGGCTCTCTCTGCCTAACTGTGTTCCAAACTCAGCACCAGGAAACCCTTTCGGGGTAGCGGTTAACCATTTTTAAATAAATACATAAATGATTAAAGTTGTCACCACACACATAATGCTATTATTGCCCTTGTTGACTTGCAGGTTTATGATCCCTACTCCCAGAGGCGGTCCCAGGTACACACTACAGCTGTTTATGGCCCGCAATCCTAGTTAAAGCACCTGTTATTGAGATGCCTTGATAATTAATGAACACACAGTATAACTGCCTCTGGTTTAGGGCTGGAGGCTCTGGAAAAAGGAGACTCTAAGAGAACAGATGTACTGACCAGCCAGTAAGGAAATGATGGGGATACAGACTGGAAACATTTGGGAAAAGCAGAAATGCTTGGTTCTGTGCCACAAACGGGCACAGGAAGCTTCAGTTGATCTCTTTCAGTTGATCTCCATTTTTAGATGGTCACTAAAACCTGAACACCATTCCAGTATGTGCTCTTGAGAGACCAGCCGCTTCCTGCCAGGTGGTTCATTTTCAGAGACCAGCTCCACCCCTTCCTGTCAGGCGGTTCATGTTCATGATGGAGCGGGCAGTACAAAATGTTGTATACCCCCCATTTCTGCATGTTCATATTAATCCGAATAATCTATTCATTGTAATAATATTAATCCATTTGAAGTGATATTTAATCAATCCTATTAATGTATGAATTACACGTGGGATTTGCCTCTTGCATGGCTAAAATAATTTGTAATTAATATACGTACGCATACTAATACTAGAAAGATAGAATACTGTATGATAAATGTTGCTTTTGTGACGTAATTGCAAGTCGCATCAGATGACATCATCGGGTGAATATAAACGCTTTAATTGTCGCTATTATGCTAGATAATTACACACACATAAGGGAATTAGTGAGGGTCAAACATTTTATTCATTATTTCCATGTTTTAATTACTTTTTGTGATTGTTTTGCTTAAGTTGACCGGGTGGGCCTTTCGACAACATGGCTGACTGATTAACTCGACGAGACAGCTACCATTCCACGAGGCTTCTGACCAAGTGCGCATGTCCAGGCTCATGAACAAGTGACCTTAAGATGACCTACTCATCCCGTACCCAAGCAAGGTCGCGACTGGACTGTAGCCAAGAACTTTAACAATAGACAAGTATGACAAACCGGATGGATCATGTCTGACAGTGTGACATCATGGGCTATGGGAAACCGAAACGGACTATCTTAACCAACCAATCAAGACTGTCTAAACTGACTTTTGTTACATTTTGTCATTAAATTCATTATAAAAGATGAGGAGGACGGTGACACTGCTGGACAGCTGTTTTCCTGAATCTTTGACAGACTGAATTGCTGCCTGATTTCTTGATGAATTAAACTTTACGACTTGGTTGACTTAAATATGATGTTCTGTGGTTTGATTAACGATTTATTAAAATTTAGCAATTAATTAGATAAACAAAATTATTATTTAACAAACAAATGTGTTGGGCTGTTTATTGAGAGAGAATAGATTAAGATTGGATGCAAGTTAAGAGAATTGAGTCACCATTACCCAAATACAACTAAATTGATCTATCGACTAAATGGAGGGAATATCCCGAAGTGCAGAGTTTAATAAAGGTATTCAATGTATGTTTATGTAAATATGTTCTCTTAGGTCAAAAGGTATTCCTTTCATGTCAGCGTTTGGAACACTCATCTCTCCCGTAGAGCAGATCAGAAATGTGTAAGTATTGGTGTTATGGGCCCCACCAATAAATGTATTGAGTGAATGTGCTAGTGCGATATTTGGTCTGTGACGAAGGGAGGATTTGAAATTCCACGCTGCATCAGTTTTTCTGGTAGCAAGATGATGGTTTTTATTGTTTTGGTTATTGATTATTGGAAAGTATTGGTTTATGTATTAACACTATGTTGAATCGCGTTGAGTTCTATGTTGTTTGACGGCTTCTGGGATGTAGGAAGTCGGAAGTTTGTAACAGTTCCGTAGTAGAGCAGAGGTAAGCGCTGCTCTCGGGAAAGACGGAATTGTTATTGCCCTGTAGGTACACAGGGGAAACATGTAACGAGTGAAGTTGCACGACGCATTGTCTGGGTTCGATTCAGGAGCATCGTCGTGTGTTGCCAATAGAGACATTTTTCTGTATAAAAGAAGTGTGTATGATAGCGAAGGTTACCTGTGAAATTTTGGTCTTAGGTACCAGGAGGCCAGAAGGTACTCTGATACCGCTTATCACTGGAAAGGTAGCAGGTGTTCTCTAAGCTTGTTAGAAGGACAGAGTAGAGGGAAGTGCTACTTTGTTAACAAGTGTTATAATTCTGTAGTAGAGAAGATTGTTTGCTGCTCTCGGGAAAGACAGAATTCTGTGTGAATGTACTACATTGTTCCCGTGTGAGATTGCGTGAATGAAAAGGCATTCTGGTTAATTGCGAAACTCTGGTTTTATTTCTCAGGAGCATTGGGTCTCCAACTAGGTGTCTTAATTCTGGAGAAACAGTTAGCTAATGCTTGCTAGAAGGGTAAGGTAGAGGGATGTGCTACTTTATCAACGGAAGTAACGATTCCGTAGTAGGGCAGAGGTAAGCGCTGCTCTCGGGAAAGACGGAATTCTTGTGAGAAAGGTCTTTTGCTATTCCTTGGTTAGCGAAGCGGACAATGGTGGTGTTTTTGTGTCGTTACTAACAGATTTGTAAATTTGAAACAAAACTTACCGAGTGAATTTTGTAAAGGAGGGGTAAACAGGAGCAGGAGCTGCGGCAGCGGCTGCTGACGTCAGAAAGACCGCGCTGGGATTGGCCAGTCAGTTGGAAACGTAAAACGCTCCTGATTGGTGCGTTAGTGTACGCCGCGCTAGGAGTGGAAGAGTCACAGGGTGACATAGACGCTCCTGATTTGTGCGTTAGTGTGAGTAGCGCTGGGATTGGAGAAGCGCAAAGGTGACATAGACGCTCTGGATTGGTGCTTTAGTATGAGTTGCGCTACGATTGGTCAGAATAGCGGTACAGTCGAGAGGAGAGACTAGTGATACACGAAAAGACAGAAAAGATGTATTACGATCCACCAGAAAAGGAGAAAAAGTCCTGGTTTGGGAGAATTAAGAAGTGGTTTAAAAAGGACAAATCGATTGTGACTAGGGAAGGACAGTTACTACCTCCACTGAAAACCCCCGCATCCTTTATGGTTGCGAAATATGGATATCACACTTGTATTTAGTTAGACAATTGGGTATGGTTCATTTAATTTAGCAGTTTTGAGAAATTTGAGAGAGAAAATGATGAACCTAGAACCGAGACCTAGACCGACACAATTTGAAGCATTAACAGAATGGGAAGAGGAGCTGCATGACCGAGAGAGACAGAGGAGTGGCGGAAGATATAGGTACATGTTTGGTAGGTCATACGGACATGAGAATCATGATGACCGAATGAGGAGGTGGCGGAATGCGAGTATGACTGAAGGTCTGTTTCCCGTAAGAACTGCAGAAGAAAATGGAGGAAGAAAATGCACAGAAAAAAGACAATGTGGAATCGAGAGGGTATGGAGTGAATGAATCAGAGGATGATGTTCTTGATGACATGTTTTATAAAAATCCACCTCCGTATCGACCAGAACCAGAAATATTAACACCAAGTGCCCCAATGAAAGAAACTTTACAAATCATTAAGTCAGAACAAGTGTCCCAAGATTTAGAGAAAAATAATTCCATTAGAGAGGAAGTCAGAAAGTAAAGTAAATGGTGAAAATTCAGCAGAATTAGCGAAGACAACCTTAGAATTAACTGAGAAGATAAGAGAATTGACTAAAAATCTGGAAGCCGTAACAGTTCCAGTGACGATAGGCCTAGTGATGCCTATTTTTGATAAACAAAAAGATAGCGAACATTGTTTAACGGTTCCTTATAAAAGCAATAAACTGGCTGAGCAGCCAAAATTGAGCCAAAATGAAAATCCATGGAGACAGACAATGAGTATGATTGAACCAAATGTTTCAAGTAACCCGTTTACAAGCCAAAAGTTTGCAGAAAGACATATAATGACAGTGGAGTCAATATTAGAAACACAAAAGGATTCAGAACGAGGTAATGTAGAGAAGCCAGTAGGACCATCTACAGAAGAATTAAGTGAATGGTTGAGAAGGTTGCAGAGAAAAGACAAAGAATCCCAGTCAATAGATGTGGCCAAATTACGAATGGTGCTGGAAGAGTTAATAGTAGGAACTATCCCCACAGAGAAATAAAAAACTTACCAAGATGAGGAATTACTACTTTTGTGCAAAAGTGTGACATGGAGAGCGAAAAATCTGCATGAACGACTAGAAGAAGTAGCAAATGAAATGGGTATAGATATTGAAAAGGTAAAGGCTTTGCATATCAAATAGATTTCACTGAAAAAGATATTGAAAACTTGAACACCACAGGACGGATGAGTCAGATTAAGGAAATAATTATTTTATTGAGAAAATGGGGAGATGTGGATAAATGGAGAAGCAGGTGGTACCGAAAACGAGATGATGCCTCAGATAAAACATTTGCAGCATTCCCTGTAAGAGAAAAAGAAAACGTTGTAACAGAATGCCCTATGAGAGAAATTCCAGGAGCAGGTAATGTGCATGTCCCATGGACAAGACAGGATATTTTGTCCTTTACAAATGATTTCCCTCGACTACGCGAAAAGCCTGTCTAGTGGTATAGAAAGTGGACAGATTTGTGAAGTTGTCTAAAGTCCTATGGATTGATTTGAATAGTCTATTTGATATAATAGTACCAGCAGATTTATGGACAGAGTGCAAGCTCATGATTAATTGGACAACTCAGGAATACCCTAGGGATGCAAAAACAGGGGCTCCAGACCCCGAGGTGATGAAGAAATACGAACAGGTTATTGCCTTTCTGAAAAACAAAGTACCTCCTAAAGAGACAGATTGGGTGAAAATTGGCAGAACACATCAGGAAAGCAAAGAGTCAGTACATGCATATTATGAAAGGCTGATCTTGGCCTTTAAACAGTTTAGTGGAGATGAAAATCGGAGTGAAAAGGATTTAAGTCGTTTTGTATACGGTCTACGTCCAGAAATTTGTGAAATGATAAAACAACATACCGTAGATTGGCAAAATAAGAAAATAGATGAAGTATTGAGACATGCCAAATATTTCAGTGATGAGATTGAGGCAAAACAGCGAAAATTAAAAGAACAGGCTATGTGGGCACAGGTAAAGGTAGCGGAGAGGCAGGAAGCTCAATTAGCGGAACAAGCGAATAATACAGGACCAAGACAAAAATTCATTCCTGGGAAAGGTTAGGGATATTTTTAATATAGAGGAAGCTAAAAAGAAATTCCCATGTCATAATTGCGGTAGAATAGGGCATTGGAAATCAGAGTGTAAATTTCCCCCAAGTACCAACAATGAAAATGCATCATTGAATCCACAGGTGCAGAATGAGGTGAGTGGTCAACCGCAGCGACAGCAGCAGGTTGTAACACAACAGAATCAGGTGCCAAAACCACCTTTACCACAGAGCAAAAACTCTCAGAAATATAGTCATGAAACGGGATTCTACAACGAAGAACAGGTAAATAAGTTGCCACGCGCTAGCGCTGTTTCGCAGTGTTGGCTACAACGCAATGAGAGTGATTCAGAAGAGGGTTATTGACGGTGCCGAAGGGAGGAAGAAGAGTGCGTACTTGGTGCAACTCTAGAAGTAGACCAGACAGGCCCATTTGTAGATGGAAAGATTAATAATGAAAATATTACTTTCCTAGTTGATACTGGTGCTACTCGATCAACTGTTAGATCAGCTGATGTTAAGAACCTTCCTCTCTCGGATGAAACGATCCAAGTAGTTGGTGTATCCAACAGGCAGATTAAAACTTACCTTACAGAGCCGGTGAAAGTTAGCATATGGAAATTTTCTGAAATGCACCGCTTTGTCGTGTGCGATACCAGACCTGTGAATTTATTAGGTAGGGATTTGTTGTGCAAAATGAACTGCACTATATTTTGTACCCCGGATGGGATAGCATTTGAGACCCCGGATGAAGATGTGTTGTATAAAATGACAATGGCAAACAGGGAAAAAGAGGTTACTAAAACCTATGCTGTATTCAACCCTGATGAATTACCTAAAGAATTGAAACAGTCAGTAAAAGCAGAAGTCTGGGATTTCACAGGAGAAGATGTGGGATTAATGAGAAATGTAGATCCAGTAAAAATAACAGTGAAGGAAGGAGTAAGCTATCCAAATGTCCCTCAATATAAATTGACACCTGAAATAATTGAAGGAGTTACTCCTGTGATTGAGAAAATGATAAAACAAGGTATTTTGAGAGAAATAATGAGTAGTCCATGTAATTCACCAATAATGGGACTGAAAAAGCCTAGTGGGAAGTTCATGATAGTACAAGATCTGAGAAAGTTAAACAAAATTGTTGTGTCATGCTGTCCCATTGTACCAAATCCATCTGTGATTTTATATCAGATTCCCCATGACGCAGAATGGTATACAGTGATTGATCTATGCCATGCTTTCTTTTCCATCCCATTGCACCATGACAGCCAGCAAGTTTTTGCGTTTCGTTTCGGCGAGCGTATTTTGGCTTGGGATATACAGAAAGCCCCTCAATATTTAATTAGCTATTGAAGAAGTCTTTGGAAAGCCTAGAAATGCCCGAAAATTCAGTGTTAGTTCAGTACATCGACGACCTTCTTGTGGCGTCGAAAACCCGTGAAGCTTGTGAGCTAGACACTATAGCCTTGCTGAATCATTTGGCAGATGGAGGACTTAAAGTATCACCATCAAAATTACAATTTTGCAAGAAAGAAGTACATTATTTAGGCCATAATATCGAAAAAGGATTGAGAAAGATAACGATAGACAAAATCAGGATCATAAAAGGAATGAGAGCACCCATGACCCAACGAGAGGTGAGAATGTTTCTTGGAATGGTTGGATATTGTCGTCAATGGATCAGCAACTTTTCGTTGATCGCAAAACCTTTGGTACGACTGACAAGAAGCGATGTGAGAGATCCCATTGATTTGAACAAGGTAGAATTGGCAGCTTTTAAACGATTGAGAGATGGGCTGTGTGAAGCACCTGCATTAGGTATGCCTGACTACGAGAAAGAGTTTGAGTTGTACTGCAGTGAGAGGAATGAGTGTGCACTCTGTTCTAATACAGAAGCATGGAAAACTGAGGAGACCAATTGCATATTTATCATCAATGCTGGACCCAGTAGCTGTAGCCCTACCTGGGTGTTTGAAAGCAGTAGCTGCTACATGCCGGAGTTTGGAACAGAGTGAGGGAATTGTGATGAGATATCCTGTGAAAGTGTTTGTACCTCATGATGTGGCAATCCTTTTAACAAGGAGTCACACTCAGTATATGACACATAGTCGGCTGACTAAGTATGAGAAAGTCATACTAGGTGCAACAAATGTAAGTCTTGTGAGATGTTTGAATGTGAATCCTTCAACATTGCTGCCTGATGCTGAGAATGTGGAAGTCAGAGATGAAGCAGATCATGACTGTCTGGATGTACTTGATTTTTGTACAAAACCACGACCTGATATAAAAGATGTACCTTTATCAGAAAGTGATTTCGTCATGTTTGTAGATGGGTCTTGTTTGAGAACAGATGATGGAGTGTTGAGTGCAGCATATGCGGTATGCACGGTTGCAGCAGTGATGGAAGCATCCTATCTGAAAGGAATAAAATCGGCCCAAGTAGCTGAACTTGTTGCTTTGACTAGAGCATGCAAGATTGGGAAAAGTGTGAGAGTGACTTTTGACATCAAGTGGAACTCCCATTAAGAATGCTGAAGTGGTTGGAAAATTGCTTGAGGCGATACAGCTGCCTAGACAATTGACTGTTGTGAAGTGTGCGGCCCATAGTCAAAGTGGTGATTACATCGCCACTGGCAACAAATATGTAAATGAAATGGCTCAACACTGTGCACGTAATCAGAATCCCATTAATCGGGCCAAGGAAAGAGAAGTGATTTCTTGCTCTATGATGTTTACTAACACTGTAACTTGGGAAGAAGTAAGACAATTGCAGGAAGAGGCAGGAGATGAGGAAATGAAGCAGTGGGTAAAAGCAGGATGTGCACCAAGGGAGAAGGATCATGTGTGGGTCTATCGGGATGGAAGACCAGTTATGCCTGATAGCATGATGTCTGCCATGGCACGGATGTATCATGGACAGGGACATATAGGGAGAGATGCTATGGTCAGGTCATTTAAACAGACCTGGTATAATGCAAAATTCAGACTTGTAGCAGAAAGTCTTTGTCAGAGATGCCTAATATGTCAGCAATACAATCCGGGAAGAAAGACAGTAGTGAGTCTAGGAACAATAGGTCGAGAAGGAGGGCCTTTTACCAGAATGCAAGTGGATTTCATTGAGATGCCTCCCTGTAACAGGTTGAGGTATGTTTTAGTTATGGTCTGTCTGTTTTCTAGATGGGTAGAGGCATTCCCAACAAGAAGAAATGATGGGATGACAGTGGCAAAATTACTTTTGAGGGAATTTATCCCTAGATTCGGGTTCCCAGTGACAATTGAATCAGACCGAGGAGGATATTTCCATAATGAGATCATTAAATTGATTTGTGAAGCATTGAATGTACGACAAAAACTACATTGTGCCTACCGACCAGAAGCTTCTGGTGTGGTGGAACAGATGAATGGTACTATTAAAAACAGGATAGGGAAAATGTGTTTAGCCACAGGTATGAAATGGCCTGATGTCTTGCCTCTGGTACTCATGACTATTAGATCAATTCCAGACAGAACTACAGGGTTAAGCCCTCATGAAATTATCATGGGACGGGCTATGCGACATGTGTTCATACCAGTCAACAAGCTGATAACTATAACTGATGACATGGTGTTGGAATACTGTAAAAGCCTGGCTGACGCAGTTCATTCTGTGTTTCATCAGGTTGGAGCGGACGCCACCACCTTTGAAAAGAAGCAAGCCCATGATCTGAGCCCAGGGGACTGGGTAAGGATAAAAGTCCACAAAAGAAGAAACTGTTTGGTTCCCAGGTGGCAAAAACCAAGACAAGTCATCCTGACCACAACAACAGCTGTAAAGTGTGCTGGACTGAAAAACTGGATCCATGCAAGTCATACATTGAGAATTCCAAATCCAGTGGACAGCACAGAAAAAGAGTATTTTGATGAATCAGAATCCAGTCGGATGACGGAGAGCCAAAAACAAAAGAAAACCCTGGAAGGGGGGAAACAGAACCAGGTCTAACATTTGTCCCCAGAAGTATTTCCTTGAGAAGAAGGTTACAGATTTCTGATACCAGCTCAGACTCAGAGACTGAACAAGGAGCTCAATGTTCTAGGAAAAGACAAGGAAAGAACAAAGAAAAGGACCATGAAGAGACAATAAAAGAAATTACTGAAAGAGAAGTTCCAGATGAAAGATGGAGAGAAATTCCACCTGAAACAACACATTTAGATGGACAGGTGCCAGATACAGAGAGAGAGGTAAAGATTACTGCGGAAGACCCCCGAGGAGGTGTAGGGAACTCCAACATCCAGTTAGAAGCAGGGACAAGTAGTCAGGAGGAAGATTGCGTGTCGGAGATTCGAGGAGGGACAGAAGTAGGGAAAACAAAAGAAGTGGTGGAAAAAGAAACTGTTGAGAGTAAAAAGCAAGTTGAAACAGAGTCAGAAGAAAGCGAAGATGAAGTACCTGAAGGTCGAGTTCTAAGAAAGAGAGCTTGGAGAACTGAAAAGAACGATAAAGGAAGTAAATTGAAAAGAGCAGCAAAGGACGACGTTTGGCCGAATAAAATAAAAAGATTGAGATATCGACTGACACAAGTAAATTCACCAAGGGCTGAACAGGTGAATGAAGTGACGAGTCAGGAGAAATCAAAAGACGAAGAAACCATTGTAATTAAAGAGAGCAAAAGAACAAGAAAACCTAACCAGAAGTATAAGTCGCCAGAATGGACATATGTGGCCCTGCCTGAAGTAAAAGAAGAGGCGGATAGCCAAGGAAATCCAGAGGTGGTTCTACCAGAAGTGGTTGAGGAGGATGCAGAATCGGAAATCCTGAGAGTTATCTTGTCCGATACTGGAGAAGAAGCGGATGTTCAGGACATTCTGTATTCAGATCACGAAGGAAAAGTGAAAGATGATGAAATGCCAAACTGAATGAGATAAGAAAACTACTGATGGAAAGACAATAAAATACGGAAAAAGACAAAAAACTGGTAGAACCAAGTAGGTGCTTAGAGCCTTGGGTTAGACAAACTAGTTGTGAAGTAGAAGAGGCTAAGTGAAAAGACACTGTCCATTTTAGCAAAAATGGCAAACACAGATAGTAGAAAAGGTAGATGTATATTCTTGAGAAGATGGTGTAAAATGTGTTGTTGTTGTACAGGATTACTAATGCGTTTGTGGAGCGTACTTGCTCTCCTGATCTCATTTAAGGTTACTATAGATACAATAGAAGGACATAGTGAAAACAAAACTAATATAGAAAAGATTCAAAAGGTAGTTCCGACTAGAATAGGTAAAAACTATTTACATAAAGTCAGGTCTATAACCGATTTTTCTATTAATGTGTTTTCAAAATTGTTGTATGAATATGTAAAGACAATGGACGTAAGGGACTGCTACGTTTGTATGCAGTTACCTGCCTCTGTATCAGAGGGAGTGTGTTATCACCACCTTCTAGTAACTTATGGAATAACATGTAGTGTAATAGCTAGTTTATTTTATCAAACAGGGAAATTAGAGTATTATTTTTCAGATGTAGATAATATATTTTCACAAGTACCATCAATTAACAAGCTAAACAAGGTGAAACCTGCAAAGGTATTAGGTGAATTTTTCTTAGAGACTTAAGAACTAACATTAGAATATATATTTAAAAACAATATGACTTGCAATTTAAAGAAAGAGGAAAATACATTTTTAGAAATGGTTGAAGAAAGGAGACTGAAAATGCAAAGAAAGGCATCTGAAGGAAAGGTGGAAAAGACAGTCTGGGATGTTGAAATGGAAAAACATTTGAAAGGTGAAGCTAGTCCAACAATGGCTTTAGATTGGCCTCAGAAAGGGAAATTGTGTATTAGAAGGAATCAAACTGCATATGATAATTATTTTGTAGGTAACAGTGAGTGCCATGATACATACCGAATCATGGGAGGATGGGGATTTAAAGGTGGAAAAGACCCAGTTTTTCCTGGGTTGTATTTCATTTGGGGAACAGGGCGTATTATCGTTTGCCAGACCATTGGTATGGCACATGTTATGTAGGCCTGGTTTTTTCATATGGATAGAGGAGAAGATGGTGTACATAGTTTAGGTAGTTATTTAGCACGTAGTAAGAGAGAATCTTGGTCAGAAATTGTAGGTGACATTTTTGGAGCATTGATACCAGCAGTGGGAATATCTCTGAATGCAAACAAAATTAGAAGGCTTTCAACAGTAGTGGATCGCTTGTCAACAAGCATCGCTGGAGGATTTTTATTGGTAAACACTGAAATGGTTGCCATGCGTGCCATGGTAATGCAAAATCGACTTGCCCTTGATATATTATTGTCAAAAGAGGGTGGAGTCTGTGGAATGCTGAAAGTTCAACATTGTTGTACTTACATTCCTGACGAAAGTAAAGATTTGAAAATGTATATTAAAAATATTACAGAACTGCATGACGAAATTGCACCACTGGAGGTTGAAGGTGCTTGGGAAAAGATTGGAAAGAAAATATCAGCTATTAAAGATTTTTTAGTAAACTTAGGTAGTACCTTTGTAGGTAAAATATTATTTCCATTAACATGTGTGATTTTCATAGTATTAATAATAAGATTAGGATGTATCTGTCGTAAAAAGAACAAAAATCAGAAGTTAAAAAGAGAAAATTTAAGGAGAGAAGATAAGACACAAGAGAGAATTTGAAGAGATAGAATTAGAGGAAGTTAAGGAGAGCATGTATAAGTCAGCAAAAAGAGAAGAGACAGGGGAAACTGAATTATGAATAAAAAGCAAGAAATCACTTTGAAATTCCATAAAAGAGATACAAAATTTTGATGGTGTGGTGATATAATCACCAAAGGGGGGATTGATGGAGCGGGTAGTACAAAATGTTGTATAGCCCCCATTTCTGCATGTTCATATTAATCCGAATAATCTATTAATTGTGATAATATTAATCCATTTGAAGTGATATCTAATCAATCCTATTAATGTATGAATTACACGTGGGATTTGCCTCTTGCATGGCTAAAATAATTTGTAATTAACATACGTACGCATACTAATACTAGAAAGATAGAATACTGTATGATAAATGTTGCTTTTGTGACGTAATTGCAAGTTGCATCAGATGACATCATTGGGTGAATATAAACGCTTTAATTGTCGCTATTATGCTAGATAATTACATACACATAGGGGAATTAGTGAGGGTTAAACATTTTATTCATTATTTCCATGTTTTAATTACTTTTTGTGTTTGTTTTTCTTAAGTTGACCAGGTGGGCCTTTCGACAACATCGCTGACTGATTAACTCGACGAGACAGCTAGCATTCCACGAGGCTTCTGACCAAGTGCGCATGTCCAGGCTCATGAACAAGTGGCCTCAAGATGACCTACTCATCCCGTACCCAAGCAAGGTCGCGACTGGACTGTAGCCAAGAACTTTAACAATAGACAAGTATGACAAACCGGATGGATCGTGTCTGACAGTGTGACATCATGGGCTATGGGAAACCGAAACGGACTATCTTAACCAACCAATCAAGACTATCTAAACTGACTTTTGTTACATTTTGTCATTGAATTCATTATAAAAGATGGTAGAATAGTGAGAGAAAAAGGTTGGCGTTGCAAACTGATTGTTTTCTTTTCCTGACGTTATGTTGACGGAGAGGACGGTGACACTGCTGGACAGCTGTTTTCCTGAATCTTTGACAGACTGAATTGCTGCCTGATTTCTTGATGAATTAAACTTTACAACTTGGTTGACTTAGAGGACGACTAATAGCCAGATTAGGTAAATATGATGTTCTGTGGTTTGATTAACGATTTATTGAAATTTTGCAATTAATTAGATAAACAAAATTATTATTTAACAAACAAATGTGTTGGGCTGTTTATTGAGAGAGAATAGATTAACATTGGATGCAAGTTAAGAGAATTGAGTCACCATTACCCAAATACAACTAAATTGATCTATCGACTAAATGGAGGGAATATCTTGAAGTGCAGAGTTTAATAAAGGTATTCAATGTATGTTTATGTAAATATGTTCTCTTAGGTCAAAAGGTATTCCTTTCATGTCAGCGTTTGGAACACTCATCTCTCCCGTAAGAGCAGATCAGAAATGTGTAAGTATTGGTGTTATGGGCCCCACCAATTCATGTATTGAGTGAATGTGCTAGTGCGATATTTGGTCTGTGACGAAAGGAGGATTTGAAATTCCACACTGCTTCATTCAGAGACCTGCCCCGCCCCTTCCTGTCAAGCAGTTCATGTTCAGAGACCAGGCCCGCCCCTTCCTGTCAGGCAGTTCATGTTCAGAGACCAGCCCCGCCCCTTCCTGTCAGGCAGTTCATGTTCAGAGAAAGCCCCGTCCTGTCAGGCAGTTCATGTGCAGAGACCAACCACGCCCCTTCCTGTCAGGCGGTTCATGTGCAGAGACCAACCACGCCTCTTCCTGTCAGGCGGTTCATGTGCAGAGACCAACCACGCCCTTTCCTGTCAGGCGGTTCATGTGCAGAGACCAACCACGCCCCTTCCTGTCAGGCGGTTCATGTGCAGAGACCAACTACGCCCCTTGCTGTCAGGCGGTTTATGTGCAGAGACCAACCACGCCTCTTCCTGTCAGGCGGTTCATGTGCAGAGACCAACTACGCCCCTTCCTGTCAGGTGGTTCATGTTCAGAGACCAGCTCAACCCCTTCGTGTCAGGTGATTCATGTTCAAAGACCAGCTCCACCCCTTCCTGTCAGGTGGTTCATGTGCAGAAACCAGCCCGCCCCTTCCTGTGAGGCTGTTCATGTTCAGAGACAAGACTCTTCCTGTCCGACAGGCCCTGTCCTAACAGTACATGAAGAACCCTTGACTAGAGTAGTGACATGTCACAACTCCTCTGGCTTGATCCTGTTGTTCGACACTTCACCCCCCTGATGCTCCGGTCCTGATCTTACCCAGATCCAGTACTTCAGGCCTTCCAAGAAATGTCCTGCAGTCAGGATCTGCACTAGTTTCCAGTGGGCATTCTCTCTGTAATCCATGTTACATGGGTGACAGACACTGTGTCTACTGGAAGAGGTCACCCTTTCCACACAGTCTCTAAGAAAGAAGGAAGGATCGACCACATATGTCTAGCCCTCGGCATTGGACCAAAGGTCCAGGGGATTGAAGGTCTCAACACTTGATCTGTATCACTGCTTGTCCCACTTACCATAAGCTTTCTCTCGAACACATGTATTTGGTAGATGGGTTTTGGGGTGAAGTGTAGTCAACTGAAGCACTGTACTTTGGTGGTGAGGCCTTGTGCATACGAGACCAGTGATAGCACTAGCCGTTGGATGCCTGAATCTCAACATGTCTTCGAGTACGAGGTTACTGCTGAGATGTTTATATGAGATATCACCACAGGTGGATAACCTGCACACTTTATCAAATGCTAAATGTATTCAGCTTTTTGTATATGCACTCACTTTTTACAACAATTGGTGCGACCCTAGACAGACCTGACTAACCCCCGTCAGGTAATACAATATGTCACAAAGTCAAACAGAACCTGTTTGAGCACAAGGCTGCACTGTTCACAAGTCCAATATGGTGCTTTGTTACTAATATGGTATAAGTAACAAAGCACCATATTGGGCATGTGAACAGTGCACCCTTGCGCTCAAACAGATTCTGTTTGACTTTGTGACATATGAGATATCACCGCAATCTTGAAAAGACTCTCCAGACACAAGAGCCAGATGAAGGCCCTGCCCCGAGAGTTGTTCGACCGCGCTGAACATGATAGCTTGAGCGTCCCCAAAGAAGACCCCTGGGAGCGAAGAACTTGTGCATCGTTTGGTCAAACTAGGGCACGCTCCCCTTGTATGCGGTCCGTCTGGCCCTGTGTGTTTCTTACCCACTTAGGTCACCAACCATGCAAACCTACTGGGGGTCCTCCCTTGGTCCACTTCAGTCATTGAAGCTCAGCTGTGATGATGTCGAGGGGACACCCAAAGTGCACCACTCTTTAAGAGAGTGGCTGGTGCCACGGCCCTGGTTATTATCCACAAAATAAACACATAGATTTTATGGAACGAGGCAAAAGGGGCAAAGAAGCTCAGAATTCAGGACCAGTCTGTATTTGCAGATAGTGACCTCAGAGACAGCACCCACTGAGAATATTCAGAACCCCCACTAACAGGTGCTGAAGACTTGCTTGTCAAGAAGGGACTGTCCTTGGTTCCCACAAGATCTAGGCAGCTGCAGTGTTCAGAGATGTAGGGACTGTCCTTGGTTCACACAAGATCTAGGCAGCTGCAGTTTCTCAGAGATCTAGGGACTGTCCTTGGTTCCCACAAGATCTAGGCAGCTGCAGTGTTCAGAGATGTAGGGACTGTCCTTGGTTCCCACAAGATCTAGGCAGCTGCAGTGTTCAGAGATGTAGGGACCGCCCTTGGTTCCCACAAGATCTAGGCAGCTGCAGTGTTCAGAGATGAAGGGACTGTCCTTGGTTCCCACAAGATCTAGGCAGCTGCAGTTTCTCAGAGATGTAGGGACTGTCCTTGGTTCCCACAAGATCTAGGCAGCTGCAGTTTCTCAGATGTAGGGACTGTCCTTGGTTCCCACAAGATCAAGGCAGCTGCAGTGTTCAGAGATGTAGGGACTGTCCTTGGTTCCCACAAGATCTAGGCAGCTGCAGTTTCTCAGAGATGTTGGGACTGTCCTTGGTTCCCACAAGATCTAGGCAGCTGCAGTTTCTAAGAGATGTAGGGACTGTCCTTGGTTCCCACAAGATCTAGGCAGCTGCAGTGTTTAGAGATGTAGGGACTGTCCTTGGTTCCCACAAGATCCAAGCAGCTGCAGTTTCTCAGAGATGTTGGGACTGTCCTTGGTTCCCACAAGATCTAGGCAGCTGCAGTTTCTCAGAGATGTAGGGACTGTCCTTGGTTCCCACAAGATCTAGGCAGCTGCAGTTTCTCAGATGTAGGGACTGTCCTTGGTTCCCACAAGATCAAGGCAGCTGCAGTGTTCAGAGATGTAGGAACTGTCCTTGGTTCTCACAAGATCTAGGCAGCTGCAGTTTCTCAGAGATGTTGAGACTGCCCTTGGTTCTCACAAGATCTAGGCAGCTGCAGCTTCTCAGAGATGTTGAGACTGTCCTTGGTTCTCACAAGATCTAGGCATCTGCAGTTTCTCAGAGATGTTGGGACTGTCCTTGGTTCCCACAAGCTCTAGGCAGCTGCAGTGTTTAGAGATGTAGGGACTGTCCTTGGTTCCCACAAGATCTAGGCAACTGCAGTGTTCAGAGATGTAGGGACTGTCCTTGGTTCCCACAAGATCTAGACATCTGCAGTTTCTCAGAGATGTTGGGACTGTCCTTGGTTCCCACAAGCTCTAGGCAGCTGCAGTGTTTAGAGATGTAGGGACTGTCCTTGGTTCCCACAAGATCTAGGCAGCTGCAGTGTTCAGCGATGTTAGGACTGTCCTTGGTTCCCACAAGCTCTAGGCAGCTGCAGTGTTTAGAGATGTAGGGACTGTCCTTGGTTTCCACAAGATCTAGGCAACTGCAGTGTTCAGAGATGTAGGGACTGTCCTTGGTTCCCACAAGATCTAGGCAGCTGCAGTGTTTAGAGATGTAGGGACTGTCCTTGGTTCCCACACGATCTAGGCAGCTGCAGTGTTCAGCGATGTTAGGACTGTCCTTGGTTCCCACAAGCTCTAGGCAGCTGCAGTGTTTAGAGATGTAGGGACTGTCCTTGGTTTCCACAAGATCTAGGCAACTGCAGTGTTCAGAGATGTAGGGACTGTCCTTGGTTCCCACAAGATCTAGGCAGCTGCAGTGTTTAGAGATGTAGGGACTGTCCTTGGTTCCCACACGATCTAGGCAGCTGCAGTGTTCAGAGATGCAGGGACTGAACCTATCTTTTGCAGATAAGCATTCTAAGGAAGGACAAGATACTACAGAGCTACGTGATCAATTGATTTTTTGTTCCCCTATAACAAGCATTCTCCTCAGATAATAACCGCTGAAGCAGGGGTTTTCAATGAACTGGACGAGTTTCATAAGGAGCAGTCCCATGTTGAGGCCAGTTTGACAAGGGAGAGATCTGTTGCAGTGGACACACTTGCCAACTAGGACAACTTGCAATGAAGCCAGCCGACCAAACGATGGATTTACAGCATTAGGAGATGGACAAACAAGTAAAGAATCAACTGCAGTACAGAGAATTACTCAAAGACTCCACCCCAGGAATTAAAGGTTCACCGTTGAGCATAGCACAAGCGTAAGAAGGGACCTAGAATAGCGGTAATATGCACATCAGCCAAGGCGCATCAGAACATCCGCATCCCCTGGGCTCCCAAGTGGCGCAATCTTAGAGCCCCTTTTTCAATACATCAGTTTCTTTCTTTAACCAATAGCGCTTGAGACACCACCAGTGTATGTGAGGGATTCAATGCATGTAATCAATATGATGGAAGCTACTGAGTTCTTATTGGAAAGAGATGTTGTAATAAGTTCAGCATAGAGTCATTATATACTGACATCCTACAAGAGGCGGTTGAAGTAACACAGAAAATTAATACAAAAGGGAAGATTCTTGGCACGTCGCCACTGACCTTACAGATCAGTTAACCAGGACTAACTTTGGTAAAACTTTCTTGCTGTCAAAAGGTGAATTCTACCCACAGCTGATTGGAATAGCTATGGGGTGTTCATTCACCCCAAAAATGGCTCATCTTTTCAGATCATACTTTGAACAAAGATGAACTTATTTGAGAACTTAACCACTTAATTGGAGCAATAATAAAATGTGTTTGACTCAATGATGCCATTTTTCTAATCTGGAGAGCCCAATGGAAGATGTGGTAGAATTTCCTACCTGCCTGAACAACAGATCAGGAGATGTGAAGTTCACTCTGAACTATGACAGAACCAACCGAGCTTCATGACGGGGCAGTGAGAGGACGAGGAGTGCCCACTTGCATTGAAACAAAGCCTGGAGACCCAAATACAGTAGTGGCCGATTCAAGAACAAACCCTGTGACATATTGGCCTCTTCTAGTTACCACCATAGGAGCTAGAGAAAGAATCTGCCTCATGCTTAATTTCTCCGAACAAGACGTAATTGCCATGAGGGGTGTGTGGCTTCGGCACCACCTAAGATGGCCGCCTAGAGTGGAGGCTCTTTAAGGGCCCTACTGAGATACGAAAGCTTTAATACAGGGAAAAACAAGACACATTCCAAACAAACCTTAAGACTGCTCTACAATACTTCCCGTGTATTGAATCCATTCTTCAGTCCTGGTCTCCAGCACACCTGAAGCACTTTCTGAAAAATGCGACTTCCAGTTCAAGTTTCGCCCTGGACAAGGCATATTGCCTGCAATTATCTCATTACAACGCTATCACTACTACAATGAGTTTAAATCCCCTCAACAACACACAAGTTTTACCTTGAAACATAGCACTACTTCCTTTAAAGGTTTTTACAAGACACTGGAATAACCTTGATAACGATTGTGTGCTTTAAATTGTACAAATTTATGAAATGTGTTTATTCTTGTTTTAAATGGGTGTGTTTTTCATGTTAAGTTTTAAAATATTTTATACAAGAATTTTATGCTTATAAATTGAATTATGTACAATTGTTGATCTCATAAGCGATCTATATCAATAAAATTAAATTCATTGAGGAGTCTCTGCTGCGATTCGGACCTGTTGTGGATTTGTGGGTGCTCTTTGTTGGAGGTGTTCAGCTGAACAGTCGGCGGAAAGGAGTGCGACGCTGGCGCACTACTTTTCCCCCCAAGTATTGTGCTGTTTTGATGGTTATATCAGCGCCGCGGGGTTCTTCTCAGTTGCGGCCGCCATTTTGTTTATTTTTCCTTGCCAGTGAGCTGGATCAATAGCGCACTCTGCACTTGCACGTGTAACTTATTAATTTACATGTCTTGGAGTTGCTTTTGTCTTTTGGAACTGGGATGCAGGCTTAAAAGCAGTGGGGCCGATTCACAGAACTAACTTAAGACAAAATCCTAAACCTACTACTTTTGGTATTCACAGAAGTTAGGATTTTGTCTTAAGTTTGTCTTAATACAAACTTAAGACAGACTTAAGACAGACTTAAGACAGACTTAAGACAAACTTAAGACAAAATCCTAACTTAAGTCTGTCTTAAGTCTGTCTTAAGTTTGTCTTAAGACAAATTTAAGATTAAATCCTAACTTCTGTCAATACCAAAAGTAGTAAGTTTAGGATTTTGTCTTAAGTTTGTTCTGTGAATCGGGCCCAGTGTGTTTTTCTTTACTCTGTCTGCAGTGTGGTTTTGGCTTCTAGTGGTCTCTCCTCATAATCCACATGAACCACCTCTGGCTGGATGACACGCAGGTTTTCCTCTTTTTTTTTTTTTATATAATACTGCCTGCTTGTATTTCTCTTGTCTATGTGAAAATTGAGGAAGCCACACTTTGTTGTTAAGCCTAAGGTGCCCTTCTCTTCTATATTGTGTGCTGGCGCTGTCTCAGGGTCATTGTCGACTGACAAGTTAGTTAAGCTTTCTGCTATGGCTAATTCCACTTCTCCTCATACTGTTTCTTTACAGCCCTCTTTAAGTAAGGTGCAGTTGCCCTCTTCTGCTTCTAAAAGATTAAAGCAAGAGTTTCCTTCGCTTGAAAATTCGGCTTCCCCTATATCGCTAGAATTGTTGTAGGAGGAAATCCAGGCTTTGCGACCTTTTGTTGAGGAGACCAATAATCAAATGCAACATCTGGATGATAGATGGTCGGCGATGGAGAGTCGCGTTTTTATGGTGGAACAGCAGATTGTGGACTTGCATGAGGAAACTACTAAGATTACCTGTTTGGAAAAGGAGGTTCTCTGGCTCAAACAACACACAGAGCATTTGGAAAACAGGAACAGACGGAATAATCTCCGGATCTATGGTCTTTCTGAAGCATTGGAAGATGACCTTGTCTCTTTTTTTACCACATTCCTCCCAAAATTGCTTGACATGCCGTCCTCAACCTCTTAATATTCAAAGGGCCCACAGGCCTGGTCCTCGCTCTACGTCGGCCACATCTCCGGTCAAGTCATATGCTTTTTCTGAAGTTTACTGATTTATTAGCAGTTCTTCCTGCTGCTAAAGCTAAGTGATAAAGCACTTGGGTAGATCAAAGAATTTTCCTGTCTCAGGATGTTTCCACTTATACTGAGGCCAGACTAAAGGAGTTCCTGACTCTTCGAGCTACTTTACGCCCTCTTGCAGTAGGATACGGTCTCTTCCATCCCTGCATCTTTAAAGGAACCTTCCAGGATAATACAACTAAGTTTGAGGATCCAGCTGAACTCTAAAAGTTTTCACAGTCTCATACATAATAGGGACACAGCTGGTCCTTCTAATGGTTGATTTTCTATATTCCATGCTAGGTTTTTCAGATGGCT
This sequence comes from Triturus cristatus, assembly GCF_964204655.1. NCBI lineage: Eukaryota > Metazoa > Chordata > Amphibia > Caudata > Salamandridae > Triturus > Triturus cristatus. Next base: position 1,186,729,563 of record NC_140580.1, on the reverse strand, counting down.
TAAAAGGATCACGTGTTATGTTTAGTATATGTTTTATGTATTGTACGTTAATATTCCCATGGGTTATTCGATTGTTTCCTCATGGTTTTTCTTGTTTCTTCCTGCGGATTTGTCTTAAGTGATGCATTGTGCAGTTATTCCTCCCGAGTGTATATGGTCCTGATGTGCGGTGGATTGCTCCCCTTTTGGATGTGTCATAGTTTTTGTGTTGTCACCACTCGGTTTTCCTTCCTTTTGTTAATTATTCAACTACTGTTTTTTTATTGCAGTCGTCCTTTTTGGATGTGTACTGTCTCTTCTTCTTGCTTTCACTGCTCCTTTTAATCTTTCCCTTTTTTTCATTTGCTTGTTCCCTTTGTTTTTTACTAGATATTTTTCTTTCCTTCCTACTCTTTTATTATCTTTATCTTTCTGTTCCATCTGATTTATTATTATGAAGTTCGACGTTCTCACGTACTGTATCTGTTATTTGTTATGTACAATTCCGGGTAATATCTTGGAATATTAAAGGTTCGATTAATCCGGTAAAACAACAGAGAATTTTATCCCAGTTGGCCAAAAGCAATCTTGATTTAGTTCTTCCCCAAGAGACTCACCTAACCGAGTTGGAAGCTTTTACGTTTAAACAAGCCTGGGTGGGGAATGCGTTTGTGTTTCCATCAATGCATTAAAAAAATTGTGTTGTTAGACAGTGCAAAGAATCACTTAATTTCACTTTGGTTTCACAGGAAATGGATGATACGGGCAGATGGGTTATTGTTGGTATGCTTATCGATCATATTCCTCTTAATGTGTTAAATGTATAGGGTCCTGCACTGCTAGATTACAACTTTTGGCCTGTTATAGCTAGGACATGGACACAATACCAGGATTCATATTTTATTCTGGGTGGTGATTTCAACCAAACTATGGATCCTTTTAGTAAAAGTGCCCTAGTGGATTCCTGGAGGCTTTATAATCCTACATCACGAGACTACACTTATCACACATCATCTCATGGTATTCTTTCACGATTAGACCACATTTTTCTTTCCAAAGCTCTTTTGCAACATATTATACAATCTCAAATTTCTCCTATTGTCCTTTCGGATCATGCTATGGCTATTACTGACTTGGATTTGGTTCCTCTCTGTCTCCCCTCGCATAGATGGAAGCTTAATAATTCTCTTTTACAAGATGCTCAATTTTCTAGTTCTTCTATCTCCTTTATTGCTGAATTCTTTTCTTTTAATGATGAGGCTTCATTCTCTCCTTCCATGCTTTTGGGATATTTTTAAAGCATCAGCAAGAGACTTGATTTTGTGTTACGTTTCCAAGACTAAAGAGAGTCGTGCTAAGGAACAGACTGCTTTGCTTTCTTCCATCAAATCTTTAGAGCAAAAATACTTTGCTTCTAAATCGCCAGCAGATCGTCACGCTTTACTCCAAGCAAAACAACAATTTAATTCTACTTCTGCTAATGAGGCAAACTCTATACTTCTTAGAAAGAATGCACGCTATTATGGTGGGAAAAATAAAGCAGGAAAAGTATTGGCAAATTATATTAAACAATTAGGAAGGAGAGGTGAATTATTGATTCAGTAACCACCAGGCATGGTAGCTCAGTTACTAATCATAATAATAATTTGGAGGAATTTGTTACATTTTATAAATCGCTCCACCCTCCAAAGCTTCTGCCTCAACCTTCTACTATTATAGACTATTTAGATCAAATTTCTCACCCCATTCCCCCAGATTTGGATTTTCAATCCCTAGATGAGGATCTCACTTTGGATGAAGTTTCCCAAGCATTACGAACATTAAAATTGGGAAAGACACCAGGTCCTGAGAGGTTACAGTGGAATTGTATCTTCACATTTATTTTGCTTGTTTGCTCATTTTGTTAATTCTTCGTCTACGTATGGGACCTTTCAAGAGGCTATCATATGTCAATTCAATTCAATTCAAAAAGACCTTTATTCGAATTACTTGAATTCATAAAAGTACAGACATAAAAACAATTCATCATTACAATATACAACACAATATCTCTAAAAATTTTATAAGGAACTAAAACAACAATCTTTCAAGGATTTTCCATCATATTGCGTGCACGGATTATTAGTCTTAAAAAGGTGCCAGTACGAAAAATCAGTTCCTCAGAGTCCAGGGAGAGTAACATTTGACAAGACTCCATAAGAGAAAGGGGTTTGTGTTTTCTAAAATAGGGTGTTAAAAACCAGTTAATATATTTTAAGTAAAATTTACAAAAGAATAAAAAGTGCAACTCATTCTGCTTACTGGTGCTATCACAGGGGCACGGGTTACAGTCGGTAATTAAATTGTAACCCAAAGGGAAAGCCAGCATGAATTTTATGGAACCGGCCCTTAGTCGAAATAACAGAGACCTCTCCCAACTAGTCATAGGTAAAGTAAGATAAAGTGGGAGAGGTTGCCTGGGCAGGTCATTCTCAATATATCTAATAACCGTAGCTTTCAATGTTTCCCTTTCCAGCCGTTCTGCCTCATAAAGTGCGTATAGTGCATGTCTGACCTCTACCTTGTCTTGACATCCAATACTGGAGGGATCTACAAAGAGATCACCTTTATTCACAGCGCTTAATGATTTTGAAACTCCCGCTAACCATGGGATTAAAAGCCCATGATCACATTTAAGACAGTCTTTGATTATGTCTTGTGTTAGCGAGGCTGCATTATTCCTCCAAATTCTCAACCAGAATAGAACTGGTCTACTTCTAATGAAATCACAAACGTAAGGGAGGTTTAGCTCTTTGTGGCAGATAAATTCAGAGGACGAAATTGGGGCACCCAAAACTTTTCTGCAAAAACGTGTCTCTTCTCGTTGGATGCCGGGATTTTTTGCAGTAGCCCAAACTTCGGCCCCATAGGTGGCAACAGGAACGCACTGTAATTTAAAAATGTTTAAAATAGCACTGGTTGCACCTAATTTCTTAGGGCGTGGGAGACTCAATATTGAGTTAATGGCCTTCGAGAACTTGCTCGTGGCGTGGGCGGAATGCCCACTCCACGAGTTGTTCGCAGCGAAGGCCACCCCTAGATATATAAAAGAATTTACGGAGTCAAGTTTGTCAGACCCGATATGGATAGTGTTAAGTTTCCGTTTACCATCATCATATGTCTTATTCATAAAGATGGTAAGGATCACCATCATTGTAAAAATTATAGGTCTATTTCTTTGTTAAATGTTGATTATAAGATTCTTGCTAAGCTCATAACCCTTTGTTTAGAGTCTTTCCTCCTTTATCTTATAGGAAAGGGGCAAGCAGGCTTTATTAAGGGTAGGCTTATATTTGACAACTTACGTTTATAGTTTAATATTCTTGGTAAAGCCTCTCTACTTAAATCTCACTTGTGGCCATAACAATAGATGCAGAGAAAGCATTTGATAGAATCAATTGGGACTTTATGCTTAAGTCATTAAGTTGGCATGGTTTTGGGCCTAAATTTATAGCTTATATTTCTGTTTTGTATTATGCCCCTCAGGCGGCAGTATTGGTGAACGGTAATGTCTCTTTCTTTTTTCCTCTTCAGAGAGGAGCGAGACAGGGCTGTCCGCTCTTCCCTTTATTAATTGTTTTAGTACTTGAAAATTTTTTCTCCCGGATTCACCTTAATCCCTCTATTTCGAGTTTTATTTATGGTGATCATTTGTAGGTCTCGCCTGACCCAGCGCATGCGCTGGTCTGGCGAGACTTATTGAGAGGGCTCCAAAAAGTGCTACCAGGCCAGCCTAGAGCTACAGTGCATGTGCGCGGGCGCGCGCGCCGCGCTTTACTGTGATTACTTTCGCTTTGATGTTTGATCGTGATCGCTACCGCGATCACTTTCACTTTCGCGGCCGCTTTGCATAGCCAATAGGTCTCGCTTTTGGGACCTTATAAGTATTTAGTTATGCAACTGTTGCATGGATAAACACTTATAAGGTCCCAAAGGCGAGACCTATTGGCTATGCCAATGCTTGTTTCAAGTTATGCAAACAATATCCTTTTGTTTATATCTTCTCCAGAAACTTCTCTGCTTTTTCTTATGCAAGAATATTCTTTGTTTTCTGAGGTATCTGGGTATACAATTAAGAAAAGTAAAATGGAAATTCTTCCACTTACTAAATATATTTTTAGCCATTCTTATCCCATTACCGGTTTTCAATGGTCTACTTCTGCTAAAATTAAACATCTCTGTATTTGAGTTACCAATTCTATTTGAGAAACTATAAAAGTCACTTTTAAAGATTTAACAGTGAAGGTGGAAAATATTCTGCCCTCTTGGAATCCTTGATTTCTTTCGTGGTGGGGACACCTGGACGCGATTAAAATGATGATCTCTCCTTTTGTGTTAGATCTTCTTTCTATGTCACCAATTCATATCCCCAAAACCTTTTAAAAGGTTTACTTCATTACTTCAAAAAATGTTATGGTGCAATAAGAGAGCGCGAATAGCCCTAACTGTTTTGCAGCGACTCAAAGTAGCTGGTGGATTCAATTTTCCAGATTTCTATTCTTATCATCGAGCTTTTACATTACGACAAGCTGCCTTTTGGACCTCTGACTTGGTTTCATCTCTTTCTTTACTACCAAGGGTAAAACTCGAAGGAGCTTTCCTTATGCCCTTCACCTTTAAGGAGAGTGTGTCGCTCTCTTCTATCAAGTAGTTTCTTAAATATCCGGTTTTAAAGCAAACGTTTTCATTAAGTCCACCTGTCTCCTAACCCAGATATCTCCTTCCATATTCCTTCAAATGCCAATATGGTATAGCTCTTTCATTCAGATTAATAATAGGCCTATTTTTGCATACTCTGAAGGACAGGGGTCTTATGTGGGTTCATCAACTCTTGCTTGAGGATGCTCCTATTTCTTTTCCTCGATGTTGTGCTACTTATCATTGTCCCCAGTCCTTTTATTCTATTTTTATTGTACTGATGAATATAGTTCTTGATAAGTATTCCTCTCATCGGAGTTCTTCTTCTACGGTAATTCCTCTCTCCTCACGATTTATGGAGTTTAAGATAAGTCCTAGAGCCTCGGCTATTTATAAATATTTCTTCCAGCTGAATCCTGCTCGAACCAAATCCAAGGTCTTGAGGGGGTAATATGGACAGTTGCGTTCCGGAATAGGATATGGGCACGTATTTCTAAAATCTCTAGATCTTCTAGCATTACTCAATCCCTATTTTTATCTATCACAGACTTTACTTTACTCCTGTACGTTGTTCCAGGTTTTCATTAGGGTTTCTGCTAAGTGCTGGTCTTGCGAGTTTCCTCCAGGGGATCTTCTACATTTGTTATTTCAATGTTCTAAGACACTCTCCTTTTGGCATAGGGTCTGGTTCCAAATTAAACAGATTTTTAATATATATAACACTCCTTCAATATTCTTTATCTATTTTTAGGTACATTAACTCAGTCACTTATTCCATCGTTCCCTAACGACAAGCTATTAGATATTTTATTGGCAATTGCATTTCAGCAAATCGTTTTTAATTGGGAATCCTCAGCTAAGTTATCATACACAGTGTGGTGGGATTCTGTGTGTTCCCATCATAAATTGGACACTATGCATATCATGCAATGTTCACCAATTCACGTTTCAAGACTATGGTTACCGCTTAATGTGTTTATTAATCAGGTTGGTGGTACTTTTTCACATACTGTTTCTACATTCTCTGATATTTTCCATCCCCCGTAATTATTTTACTTTCTGAATTTATTGCTCTTCAAGGTAACTATTTGTGCTAAACATATTTGGTTGTATTGTTCATTAATGTCAGGTTATAGATGAGGACATGAGTTTTTGATATTTTATTATATCTATATTTAGGAATTCTACATATTCCTTTTCCCTCTCACCTTTTTTAGGTCGAGCCTAGCGCAGTGCGGATGCGCTGCTCTGTGAGACTTTATGTAAGGGCTTTAGAAATCTCACCACACGCTCGTACACGCTCGTGCATGTGCTTTTGGTTTTGTCCCAGGCTATTGGCCTTTGCGTGCGTCTTTTTAACAAAGACAGCATGCAATTGGGCAAAGGCAGGCGCATGTCCCACCTTTGCTCCGCCCACGGCCTATTGCGTGCAGTTACCCGCACAGGCACCATCTGGTTTGAATTATCGTGCCTAGACGCGGGCGCGATAATTGAAACTAGATGTCTCACTGTGGCGCGCGCACCACTCGCGGACATGTTCATGTCCAGCACAATCGCAGGAGTCCGGTAAACGAATGGCTGTAACGACCCTCTGCTGTAGCACACACTGTCAGCCGAGTCACTCACGGTTTGACTAGTTTGGGTAATGGAGTCACAGGGCTATTCGATGATGTGCTAAGAATCACACAATTCGCTCTAGCGAATGAGCTTGGATTCAATGCAGTGCCTGCTGGGTGCGAAGCTTGCAACATAGTTGTCAGAGAGCACCTCCTTCTGGGTAGCGTGTGACACGAAATAAATGGCACTTTTTGGTACGCATGACTTTCTTTTATTGTTTGAGGTTGTAGACAAGCTAATGTGGATGAGCATTGTATTGGCCTGTGATTTACATCAGTGAAGTAAACTGTGTACATTAGTAGATGGCAGATAAGCCCTGTAAGTAAACAGGAGTCCAGTAGTCTGTACGCTTACCGCTGACACTTGCTGCTAAGGGGGACTACCTCTCCCATACTGCCATGCTGCTGACGCTCGCGCCAGGAGGCGCTGCCGCCATTCTCCCGTGCCTGGAGGCACATAAAGCTCAGCGCGGCTCCCGCTACGCGGGACACGCACGGGTGCACGCCGTGCGAAGCCCGGGCCAAGGGCGGGCCCATCAGGGCCCGACAGGGACCGGGCTGGGCCACCTCCCTAACCCCCACAAAACGAGCGCTTCGCTGGACTCTGTGGAGATCGGACTTTGGACTAAGGACTTTTACTCATAGAAGTAAGCTTGTCAAACGTGTTTGTTTTGTTTGTACTGCTGTGCTGCCATTGTTAATTATCTAATCATGCCAAAATGAAGATGAATCATGCAGTAATTACAGCAAATGCAGAGGCCAAGGTAGTGGGCCAAACATCATTATTTTCATATCTCACAGGGGCTATGGGGGCTATCGAGGAGCAAATTAGCACGGTGGAGGAATCGTTATCGAAGGGAAGGCGGGGTTCAGTAAGGGAGGAGGGAGGTCTTAGCTCTAACAACCCTTTACCTCCAAGTGAGAATAACTCTGTTCTGGGTCCCCGAAATGGCTCAATACAGGATATCTCGGCTCGCATAGTTCAGAGTGATCTGAGTGACCTGGTAGAGGATATACAACCACCACTGAAGAGTAGTAAAAATCCTGGAAGCCCAGAGGGCATATTCATACAAAAACCCAAAGGGCAAGGCTCGGGGAGGCGTAAAAAGAGTTTCCAAGGCAAGAAAAGGGCAATTCAGGGTAAATTGCCATCTCAACCTCAATTTGCTTGTAATAACATAGGAGGCTCAAGAAAACCTGCCACGCACGCCCAGTTAGCGCGCCAATCCTTGGCATTTGAAAAGAATATCAAAAAGTATAGACGAACTGCATAGGTGCATAGAGAACGCACTGGGGAAACTAATCGAGAGAGTGGTAAACCTGGAGGGGAACCTAATGGGAAAAAATTGCACAAATAATCAGGACAATCCAATACATGTCCAGGAAAAGACTTCTATAAGTGGGCCGATAAGCATAATCCATACAGTTACCCCTAACCCAGTGACCAGGGGTACTACCTCTAGACCCCCAAACCATGGATATAATGTTGATACGAGTGATCAACACATTATCACTGAGACAAATAAGTTGGCGGGGGAGAAGAATAGATATAAAAATGGACTAGGGCCTAATGGTAGGGATTTGAGGCTAATCCAGAAGCCCCAAACACACACTTGCCTTGATTTGCCACCGGGAACCACACCATGGGCCATATGTAGGTAGCTAAATACCGGTCGGTAACGGCCGAAATTCGGTAAATATCACGTTATCGACCGGTATTTAGGCGATGGAGATGTAGGAGACCAAAAAGCAGGATTCTGTAATTATGAATCGGTAAATACCGATTCATGAATACCGGTCAGTATTGTGGAATCGGTAACCATTTTCCGAATTTTACCGAATCGGTAATCTTTACCGAAAAATTAGGGACATACGAAATACCGATTTCTAAATACCGATTCGGTAAAATTCGGTATTTGTGAATCGGTAAATTTCACTTACCTAAATATGGCCCCATATGTGGTAATCTTGGCTAATGCCCCAGTACTAAGGTCACCCGAATTAGAAACGTGGATAGAACGCCGCAATAAGTCTCTCCACTGGTTGGGAAGGCATAGTGACCTCACGGATGTGTTATTCAAGCATTTCAAAATGGCAAGACGGGTTGCGTGGGTGGGTAAAGAAAGAAAAGAGCTACAGGGTGATTGTGTGGTCCTGACGTTTAGTGATCCCAGATTAGTGCATGCAATCGTAAATAGGCTAGGAAATGCTTATTTTATCAATAACGCATTCAATGTACTGCCACTAGGAGCGTTCTACCCACCACACCCAGGTCCATATAGGCCCAATGGAAAATACCTGTTTTGGGCCCCGATGGCAGAAAACCCATAGGGGATCCCCATAAGGGATACCTAGGAGGCGAGAATATCCCACTCTATAATCATTTTGAACCATTAACGGGAATGGAAGAATTAGATTGACCCATTGCAATGGCAGAGAGGGAGGAGAACCAAGGGAAAACGGGCACAACCTTGATAAGGGGGAGACACGCAGTAAATAAGGGACTAGAACCTAAATGCACAATCCTTGCCCAAAGACACCAGCAGGATGGGGGAGGATAGAAGTATAGTCCCCGCAAAATGTCCAAGTAAAAATGGTCAAACTGAACATACCATGATAGATACCCAAGGGATAAATGAAGGAGAAGTGATCAGCCGAAAATCTAGTAAATCCTGCAAAATATTAACCTGGAATATCGCTGGTTTAGCAGCCAAAGTAAAAGACCCTCGGTGGCTAACTTCCATTAATGACCGTGCCATAGTTTGTCTCCAGGAAACATGGGCAGTAGAGGAGATGCACATAATCGGCTTTCAAACATTTAACACCGCAGCATGCACTAGTAAATATGGCCGTAATAAGGAGGCCGATGTACCTATGTCTCCAATTCGGCAGGGGTCTCTCATGTGAAAATTAGAGAGGTTAGTGACTACTATCAGATCCTGACTATGAACTTATGTGGGCAAAGGAATGCAGTTTTGATCAATTTATACAATAACATTCCTAAGGCCCAGCAAATGAATGTCTTATCTAACTTAGGTATATCCTTAAAAAATCTTGAACGAAAATTGAAGGGAGACATGTTTACTATCTGGCTGGGTGATTTCAACTGCTCGTTGTGCCAATTCAGTGAACAAGGTATCTGTGGGTTGGGCAATGATAATGAAGATACACCCTCACACTTCTCACACACACCTTTGGGAGATCTGTTGAATGACATAGTTTTCCAATTTGATCTTGGCTATGCGAATAAACTGTGTTTGCCTCCCACCCCGTTTCAATCAACCTATAATGGAAGGGGATGTTATTCTACCATTGGTTTTGTCCTAATTTCCAACAGATACTCCCGTAATGTACTCTCTTGTAAGACCTTTGACATCCTAATGAGTGATCATTACCCTATTTGCCTAGATCTCCTTTTAAGAGGGCTGGAGAAAACATTTGATAGGAATTCGCAATACAATAGCGATATCTATCTTGCCAGCATAAATGGGTATACGCTAAACTGGGCAAAAGTGGATCCCTGGGCATTCCTCCTAGGCCTGATTAATAATAGCGCAGAGGAAATAGCGATATGCCTCTCACAGGATAGGGAGGATGAATAAATATTTAACGCCTTCCTCAAGATCTCAGTTGAGGCCAGGAAGTTATTAACTAGAGAAAAACGACATGGCCAGCAACCCTCACAGGGCTGGTTTGATAAAGAATGCACGAAGGCCCATAATTATTTAAAAAAGGCTCTGCATAACGTGCCGAGGTGCAGGGATAAAATAAGGCAGGCAAGATCTTTGTACCAGTTGGCGCAAAAAAAACGCAGGGCAACATTAAAAAGGGAAGCGTGGGATGCCCTATTCGAGGCTTGCATAAACAAAGATTACACTGGCTTCTGGAGAGCGATTAATGCCCCTTTTTTTAATAACAGAGAGACAGATATCATAGAGATGGCTATCAGTGGCGATATGTGGGTAGATTTTTTCTCAGGGCTCTATAGGGACGAGACCATAGATGGTAATGTGACAGAAACAGTTGCACTGAGAGCAGATGACAATATTGATCGTGGACCGTTCCCCCTAAAGATCAATATTACCCTCGAGGAAGTCACTAAGGCAATCAAGGATGGCATCCCGGTGGACGCCTATAAATCTAATATAGGGTTACGGGCCCCTCTTTTAACGAATGTGCTAATTAGTTGCATCCGTCACGGGTTAATCCCTACCTGGGCCGATGCCATCGTGATACCTATATTCAAGAAAGGGAACAGAAATTAACCTAAGTGTTACCGCCCGATATCCTTATTGGATGCCTTTATGAAAATAGCGGGAAGGGTCGAAGAGACAGGCGTTTTATCAGTCTTTCAATATGGTTTTCGACCAGGTCTAGGTACCATTGAACAGGGGCTTAATCTGTCTCTGATTATTGATAAATATACAAAAGCCAAGAAGGGCAAACCTTTCCTCACTTTTGTGGACTTAAGTTCTGCTTTTGATTGCGTCAAACACGTCATGCTGTGGGACACTGTTCAAGATCTAGAGCTGGAGCCTCCCTTGCTGCTGTTCATACAGGGGGGCGGGCGCGAGGGTGCGGTATGGGAAACAGGGAGAATGCTCAGCCAAGTTCCCCATGAAAAGAGGGGTACGGCAGGGGTGCATTCTTGCCCCTTTGCTTTTCTCCCTCTATATAAACAGCTTGGGGCAGTACTTGAGCGAGTTCCATCATGATTATCCAATTATTAAGGGTACCCCTGTTCCTATTTTCTTATACGCGGATGGCGCTGTTAATATGTCGCGGACACAGCTGGGCTTGCAAAGGTCTGTCTCAAATGTTGTTGCCTACATGTCAGAGCGGGACTTAAAGGTAAATATCGCTAAGACATTTACTATGAGCTGTGGGACAAAATTGAGAAAGACATGTGACATTTTCATGGACAACAAAAAAATTGCAAGCACGGATACATTTTCATATTTAGGTATAACCGCTGATAGGAAGGGTTCCTGGAAAGCAGCCATGAACAGCAGAAAGCTGATCCTCTCGAGAGCCACAGGAGCTGTCACTAACTTTTCAAAGAAGTTAGGTGGAAGACGCATCCCAGAGCGGCTGGCCATTTATAAATCTAAATGTACCTCAACAGGCACATATGGGGCAGGCATATGGGGTACCGAATCCTTGGACCAAATACAACGCTGTGAAAATACTTCCTTGCGTTATCTATTGGCGGTTCCTAGTTCGACCGCCACTTATTGTTGCCACAGGGAACTTGGCCTAGCATATATCTCTGATACCATAAAGATCACCGCCCTCCTTCTATGGCACAAGGTATGGATGTCGGTAGAGACGGGCTTCAACAGGGATGTAATTATGGACTGTCTCAAGCTGGATGGGGCCTTGGATTAGTTACATAAAAGGTATGACACATGGTTTAGGCCACCCAGAATATTTCCATAATCCGAGCAGCTTGGAATCTGTTTCCAGAAAATCCCTCAAGACACACTGTTTGAATTACCTAGAGAACAAACGATGGCTCATCGAGAGAGAAAAGAAATCGGTCATGGCAAATCACTTGATGTCCACTTGTATAGGTCTACAACCCTACTTAACAGTGGTACAGAGCAATTTTTCTCGCATGCTCCTGGCCCGTTTTTGTAGTGCGACTTTTTTCAGGATGGTCACATTTCCTGACATCAACGACTGGTCTAAATACCATCCTATATGCCCATGCGATGATATCTCTAGATTGACCACAATGCACTGCACTTTATTCTGTAAATATTATGTTGCACCGAGGAACATCTTTTTATTGCCCATTCTTAGAAGATGGAACCTAAAACAATGTAGAATAGCTTTTTTAAAACTACAAATGCTAGAAAATGAATACATCATCGCGGCCACCTCTTCTTTCTTAAAGGCCGTCATAAGGTTTCGGAACACTATGTGAAGTAATTGTGAATATTTGGTGTCCGTGTACCCCTCTGTGTATATATATGGATCATATTATGTACTTCTGTTTTTTATATTGATTGCATCCTTCATTATTCTGCTGATCGTATTTGAATCTGGAAAATGGTATCTTTTTAAACAGTTTTTAACATTGTGCTTTTATGATATAGAATCGAATAAAGCCATTTTGAATTTGAGTTTGAATTTCTGTACGCTTACACGCCTGGGGGGATTAGGGGTGGTTGAAGAGGGGCTTTCCCCCTTCTTGATGCCAGAAATGTTAGTGGGAACGGACTGCTTTGTAGGCAGTTTTCATTTTCTGTATATACCTTCTTTGGAGACTTTACATTTGGTGACCATCTTTACTTTTAATTTTTGAGCTTCCCAGAGGTCGTATGTCACCAAAGGTGCTGTAAAGAGCTCGGATAAGAGTTTCCCACAGTATGGCAATCACTGGTACAAACGCAATGCTTAACAGTGGCTGGTAATTGGCATAGCCAATAGGTCTCACTTTTGGGACCTTATAAGTATTTAGTTATGCAGCACAATGTCCTTGGTGCAACAACATCAACTGTTGCATCATAGCTAAACACTTATAAGGTCCCAAAGGTGAGACCTATTGGCTATGCCAATGCTCGTTTCCCTTCCTTTCTCTTCCTTTTTCCAAAAATGTATAAAGCCTTTAATGTTTTAGATATATTATTCCCTGTTGTCTATTTGCTATTATATTTTTTCTTTTTATGCATTGATGTATTGTATAGTACTAAATAAAGTATGTTTGAACAAACAAAAATATGTCATTGCCGTAAAATCAAAGATTGCTTAACAAAAGCCAACATCTTAAAGACAAACTGATTAACCATGGATTCCTGAAAACATCTATAAAAATGCCTACAACAGAATATGGTTCACTCCAAAGGGAAATGTACTGGTGCCAAACAAGAAGTCAGAGAACGCCCTTTGATAAGCAGAATTCCCTGCAGACCAGCAGCAAATAGGTCGGAGAAAATAATGAAAAGATTGAATAGAGAGAGACAGGTTCTCTGTGTGGATCAGAAGCGCGTGTGCCTCTGCCTTGAGCTGTAGATACCTGGTCTCCACCACAGCAAACTCAAGGGTCATTCATGCCTGTGCACTGGAGGTCAGTGTAACATGGACTGAGACACAGGGCAGGGCTGTGTACTCTGAAGGGGAAGAGAATGGTTGCCCTCTTTACGGAAGTGTGGCCATCATCAGCTTGGAAGCGAGTGCGCTTCTGCCTTGAGCTGAAGATATCTGGTCTCCACCACAACAAACTCAAGGGTCATTCATGCCTGTGCACTGGAGGTCAGTGTAACATGGACTGAGACACAGGGCAGGGTTGTGTACTCTGAAGGGGCAGAGAATGGGTGCCATCTTTACAGAGTGTGACCATCATCAGTTCAGAAGCGTGGACGCCTCTGCCTTGAGCTGTAGATATCTGGTCTCCACCACAGCAAACTCAAGGGTCATTCATGCCTGTGCACTGGAGGCCAGTGTAACATGGACTGAGACACAGGGCAGGACTGTGTACTCTGAAGGGGCAGAGAATGGTTGCCCTCTTTACAGAGTGTGACCATCATCAGCTTGGAAGCGTGGGCACCTCTGCCTTGAGCTGTTGATATCTGGTCTCCACCACAGCAAACTCAAGGGTCATTCATGCCTGTGCACTGGAGGCCAGTGTAACATGGACTGAGACACAGGGCAAGGCTGTGTACTCTGAAGGGGCAGAGAATGGTTGCCCTCTTTACAGAAGTGTGGCCATCATCAGCTGGGAAGCGTGTGCGCCTCTGCCTTAAGCTGTAGATATCTGGTCTCCACCACAGCAAACTCAAGGGTCATTCATGCCTGTGCACTGGAGGCCAGTGTAACATGGACTGAGACACAGGGCAGGGCTGTGTACTCTGAAAGGGCAGAGAATGGTTGCCCTCTTTACAGAGTGTGACCATCATCAGCTTGGAAGCGTGGGCACCTCTGCCTTGAGCTGTTGATATCTGGTCTCCACCACAGCAAACTCAAGGGTCATTCATGCCTGTGCACTGGAGGCCAGTGTAACATGGACTGAGACACAGGGCAGGGCTGTGTACTCTGAAAGGGCAGAGAATGGTTGCCCTCTTTACAGAGTGTGACCATCATCAGCTTGGAAGCGTGGGCACCTCTGCCTTGAGCTGTAGATATCTGGTCTCCACCACAGCAAACTCAAGGGTCATTCATGCCTGTGCACTGGAGGCCAGTGTAACATGGACTGAGACACAGGGCAGGGCTGTGTACTCTGAAGGGGAAGAGAATGGTTGCCCTCTTTACAGAGTGTGACCATCATCAGCTTGGAAGCGTGGGCACCTCTGCCTTGAGCTGTTGATATCTGGTCTCCACCACAGCAAACTCAAGGGTCATTCATGCCTGTGCACTGGAGGCCAGTGTAACATGGACTGAGACACAGGGCAGGGCTATCTACTCTGAAAGGGCAGAGAATGGTTGCCCTCTTTACAGAGTGTGACCATCATCAGCTTGGAAGCGTGGGCACCTCTGCCTTGAGCTGTTGATATCTGGTCTCCACCACAGCAAACTCAAGGGTCATTCATGCCTGTGCACTGGAGGCCAGTGTAACATGGACTGAGACACAGGGCAGGGCTGTGTACTCTGAAAGGGCAGAGAATGGTTGCCCTCTTTACAGAGTGTGACCATCATCAGCTTGGAAGCGTGGGCACCTCTGCCTTGAGCTGTTGATATCTGGTCTCCACCACAGCAAACTCAAGGGTCATTCATGCCTGTGCACTGGAGGCCAGTGTAACATGGACTGAGACACAGGGCAGGACTGTGTACTCTGAAAGGGCAGAGAATGGTTGCCCTCTTTACAGAGTGTGACCATCATCAGCTTGGAAGCGCGGGCACCTCTGCCTTGAGCTGTTGATATCTGGTCTCCACCACAGCAAACTCAAGGGTCATTCATGCCTGTGCACTGGAGGCCAGTGTAACATGGACTGAGACACAGGGCAGGACTGTGTACTCTGAAGGGGCAGAGAATGGTTGCCCTCTTTACAGAGTGTGACCATCATCAGCTTGGAAGCGCGGGCGCCTCTGCCTTAAGCTGTAGATATCTGGTCCCCACCACAGCAAACTCAAGGGTCATTCATGCCTGTAAATTGGAGGCCAGTGTAACATGGACTGAGACACAGGGCAGAGCTCTATACTCTGAAGGGGCAGAGAATGGGTGCCATCTTTACAGAGTGTGACCATCTTCAGTTCAGAAGCGCATGTGCGTCTGCCTTGAGCTGTAGATACCTGGTCTCCACCACAGCAAACTCAAGGGTCATTCATGCCTGTGCACTGGAGGTCAGTGTAACATGGGCTGAGAAACAGGGCAGGGCTGTGTACTCTGAAGGGGCAGAGAATGGTTGCCCTCTTTACAGAAGTGTGGCCATCATCAGCTTGGAAGCGAGTGCGCTTCTGCCTTGAGTTGAAGATATCTGGTCTCCACCACAGCAAACTCAAGTGTCATTCATGCCTGTGCACTGGAGGCCAGTGTAACATGGACTGAGACACAGGGCAGGACTGTGTACTCTGAAGGGGCAGAGAATGGTTGCCCTCTTTACAGAGTGTGACCATCATCAGCTCAGATGCGCCTCTGCCTTGAGCTGTAGATATCTGGTCCCCACCACAGCAAACTCAAGGGTAATTCATGCCTGTGCACTGGAGGCTAGTGTAACATGGACAGACACAGGGCAGGGCTGTGTACTCTGAAGGGGCAGAGAATGGTTGCCCTCTTTACAGAGTGTGACCATCATCAGCTTGGAAGCGCGGGCGCCTCTGCCTTGAGCTGTAGATATCTGGTCCCCAGCACAGCAAACTCAAGGGTCATTCATGCCTGTAAATTGGAGGCCAGTGTAACATGGACAGACACAGGGCAGGGCTGTGTACTCTGAAGGGGAAGAGAATGGGTGCCATCTTTACAGAGTGTGACCATCATCAGCTTGGAAGCGAGTGCGCCTCTGCCTTGAGTTGAAGATATCTGGTCTCCACCACAGCAAACTCAAGGGTCATTGCCATCATAGCCAGACTTTGACCAGTGCTGGCCATCAAGGCATGTTTCTCCTGCAAAGGTGCCATGGGTCTCTGTACAGGTTCTTGGATCTGTCTGCATCTTTTTCAGTCGAGCGCTTTGGAGGGGGGGGCTGGATCTGGGCAGTGTTGTGGTGGAGTCACACCCCTGATTCCTAATGATTCTCATGACTGAGCACCAAGGTGTACCCAAGACCTTTGACATGTTCTCTCCACAGATCTCCTGACCCATGAGGTTCCACAGCTCTGACCAGACTCCTGAATGAAGACTCCTCGGGGTTCAGGGTTCAGTCGCACATTGACTGGACTCATTCTTCTGTCACAACATACGGGTCTGGGGTAGGACCTTTCACAGTACAAGGCGCATGGACTGGTACAACATCCACCAAGGTTCCGGGGTTGGGCTAGGACCACAGAAGGTGCAGCGGCTGGTCTGTCTCGAGAGAAGATGTCTTGAAGTTTACAGGTCAATCTATCACAATATAATGCGCTGTTATACCAGCTGCTCAGCCAGTGTGACTGTGGTGTGGAATGTTGGTGTGTGGGGATGGGGTGGAATGTTGGTGAGGGGATGGGGTGGAATGTTGGTGTGTGGGGATGAGGTGGAATGTTGATGTGTGGGGATGAGGTGGAATGTTGGTGATGCGATGGAATGTTGGTGTGTGGGGATGCGGTGGAATGTTGGTGTTGGGATGGGGTGGAATGTTGGTATGTGCGGGTGGAATGTTGGTATGTGGGGATGGGGTGGAATGTTGGTGTGTGGGGATGCTGTGGAATGTTGGTGTGGGGATGGGGTGGAATGTTGGTGTGTGGGGATGGGGTGGAATGTTGGTGTGTGGGGCTGGAATGTTGGTGTGTGGGGGTGAGGTGGAATGTTGGTGTGTGGGGATGGGGTGGAATGTGGGGATGGGGTGGAATGTTGGTGTGTGGGGATGGGGTGGAACGTTGATGTGTGGGGATGCTGTGGAATGTTGGTGTGGGGATGGGGTGGAATGTTGGTGTGTGGGAATTGCAGTGGAATATTGATGTGTGGGGATGAGGTGGAATGTTGGTGTGTGGGGATTCGGTGGAATGTTGGTGTGGGGATGGGGTGGAATGTTGCTGTGTGAGGATGGGGTGGATTGTTGGATGAGTCAGGGAGTCAGTTGGAGGATGGGCTGAGCTGGTGGGGCTCTTCATACCATCTATCTTAATAAATCGACTTTCTTAATATACATGGAGGACGAGCAGGGCCGGACTGGCCGTAGCTGGCACCGGGCAATCCCCCGGTGGGCCGCACGGGTGGGGGCCGGTTTTGGGCCCCTGGGGGACGTTTTTGTTACAGGGCCGTTTCGGCCCTGTAACAAAATCGTCCGAAAACCGGCCATGGCAAAGAGCTCGGCGGCACCCCCGCTGGCTCAGGCGAGACCTAGAAATCACCTCTCTGGTCCTAGAGAACCGGCACGTGGGTAAAGCGAATGAACAGCTTTTCCTGGAGAACAGGAAACAATATAAGAGGCTTCTAAAATACAAAAAGAAGTATAACTGGCATAAGTTATGGCAAGAACTGCAGGACGCAAGATCTTCACGAAATGCGATGAAATTCTGGGGAATCATTTGAAGCGATTGCGAGGGCCCCCCAAGGATCCTGGCGCTGAACATTATCCCGCAAACGTAGGTTGACCATCACAGCACCCCGTACAAAGATGACACCCAGCCCCGGTACACCTGGCCCGCGATCCCAGCACCGCATTATCAGCTACCAACAGCTGACAAGCAAGTGCCAGTGGGCGATGGGGATCAGAAACAGGATCTAGACAGCAGACAGACGCAGATCAATCACGCAGGCTCGGAAACGCTGGTTTCATACCAGAGATCGCTGATGACATCTTGAAGATCTCCAGTAAATCCTACCACCAGAGCGCAAAAGCAACAATTTACTGCGCAGGAAGTCATGCAACGAAATCAAGGCACAAAAAGCTGATGAAGCAGCCGCCCGGACACAATTCCGAGAGATGTCTTTCGTAACCAGTTAAGTCTTTGGTCTCCAGTTCTAACTCGAAGCTTTAATACCATCTGGATCCTGAGAGATATCCCACAACCACGGTGGAAATCAATAATTGTGCCTATTCACAAAAAAGGCACGAGAGACCTCGTTAGTAATTATAGGCCGATCTCATTACTTGATGACGTGGGCAAAATATTCAGAAAACGACTCTTATCCCGCTAATACCAATGGCTGGAAGAACTGGATTTGATAGCACCGTAGCAAGCCGGGTTCCGGGGGGGCCAGAGTGCGGCAGACCAGCTGCTCAGACTGAATCTAAGTTGCTCTAAATATACGCGCCTTCAAAATTCTCCACTCCGCCTGCTCTTTGCGGCGTCCGCGGCCCCCGCAGAGGCCATTCCAGGAGGGAAGGGTCTCAGTGGCCACGCTATGGCCTTGCGCGACTGGGGTGCGGGGTTCCCTATTCCCCGCGACTGGCGCGATAAGGCCAGCCGGTGGGGCGCCGCTTCCTAGCAGAGTCCCAGACGCCCCTTCCCCCGCCTGTATAAGACAGGCGATGTCCCCAGGGAGAGGGCCTAGCCCAGGGATGGATGTCGAGGGGCCTTTATCTGGTGGGGGAGGGAGGCAGGCGGCGCCATGAGGGTCTCTCCCCGGCACTGCCATGAGCTAGGCAGCGCTTGTTCCGGGCCCCGGGCACGTGCGGGGGTGGGGGGCAGTGAGAGGCCCCCAACGCCGCCTACTCCCTCTCGCTGCTTACTAGTGACCTGCGGCAGTGTTGGTTATCGTGAGGTCATTGACCTTGCGCGGCTTGAGGGGTCCGTGGTTTGCCGCTGATCATCCCCCCTCCCTCCGCTAATTGGTTAGCTCAGTTCCTGGAGTTATGCAGGGGGTATTTAAATCAACGTTATACTATTCCTTGGTCCCTAGAATGATCGGAGGTGCAGGTGCCCCCCCACCATGCCAAGGTCCCTAGAGTGATCGGAGGTGCAGGTGCCCCCCCACCATGCCAAGGTCCCTAGAGTGAACGGAGGTGCAGGTGCCCCCCCCCCCACTGTGCCAAGGTCCCTAGAGTGATCAGAGGTGCAGGTGCGCCCCCACCGTGCCAAGGTCCCTAGAGTGATCAGAGGTGCAGGTGCCCCCCCACCGTGCCATGGTCCCTAGAGTGATCAGAGGTGCAGGTGCCCCCCCCACCGTGCCATGGTCCCTAAAGTGATCAGAGGTGCAGGTGCCCCCCCCACTGTGCCAACGCTCCTTCGGGGCACCGGGCGGGGGGATCACCATGCAGAGAGCCGGCGCGGTAGCAGGAAGCGGGGCTCTGTGTCTGCCTGTCGCGGTGTCGGGGCGATTAGCTGTCCGCGCTGGCCTGCAGCAACGGTTGGCAGACGGGGTGGGGTCGATTCCTGACCTAAGCTGGTAATTGTGTGTGCGATGGGGCCCGTGTAAGCGCGCCGGCTTCGGGGCCCCAGTCTTTTTTCCCTCCGGCACGCATATGTGCGCAATCCCACCCCCCTACCCATGCAGCCACGTGGGCTGCGAGTATTACCAAGGTCCTGGGGTGCTCTGGGTTAGGGTTGGAAGGGCACGTCAGGGCTTGGCGATTTCCCGCACCAGAGCTCCAATTTATGGGAGCTCGGATCTAGGAGTGCAACTGGTTTGTAAATTGTACCGGGGCCCGGTGGGTGCGTTGGGTTTCGGCGAGGGGGGCGTGTCAGTGCCCAGCGGGTCCAACATCGCTCCCCCGCCTGCTTGAATTCCCCCCCGCCCCCCCCCTTGCCCTTCAGGGGGACCGCGAGCCCTCTTGGGACCTGTGGTGTCGGGCCTTAGGCCCGCATCACGCAGATAATGGACACAGACACCAGGCGGGGTAGTGTAGTAACTGGCCGCGAGCACGTGCACCCGGGCCCTTTTATTAGCGGGGCCACGTCACTCGTGGCACCCGTGATGGATGGGTGTGGGGGTGCAGTGTGTCCAGCCCTCGAGGGAGTGGCTTGGATGACAGCTTCCTGCGGGACACTAGAACGTGTCTCGCAGGACACTACATTCCTCCCCAACTTTATTGAGGGACAAGCAAAGTGTCAGTCCAACCTGTGGGGAAGAAACAGTTAACTAAATACCACAGGGTCCATCAGTCTCTCGAGTCAGGTGGCAGGACGACATCAAATGTGGGCTGGTGAACTTGGCTTGCAGCAGGACCTTCTCGGCGGGCACCCGTAATTTAACCTGAGGGACTCAGGACACGACCGCTGGCTTGGAGACATCCGCTGCATACCGTCAGTTCGCTGACAATGACATGTCTTGCATGGCTTCCATTTTGCTGACGTCGGTGATGGTCTGTGGTGAGTTTTAACAGTTCCTTTTAGTGGGCTGCGTCGTGACCATGGATGGAGTCTCAAGTGAGATTTCACAGAGCTGTTGCTGGACCGACTGTCCCTGTTGAACTACTTGGCTGTGGCCAGTAACCTGTCGGTGGGGCAATGTCTCTCCTCGCTCTCCCGCCTGGGGAGGCCCGACGTCGGGGTTGCTGCGGGACTGTAGGAAGGCTGCGCTGGAGCCGCTGCTTGTGTGCCGTCTGGGGGCAGCTGCAGGACCGCCGAGGAGCCGTTGCTTGGTCACACGCACAACCCTCACGGGTGGATGAGTCTTGGTCAAGACTTGCACTCGCTGTCGCGGTTCCGGTGTAGGCCAGGTTCACAGGTGGCTTCTGATTTCGTTTAGTCGGCTTGTGTGGCAACGGTTTCGGACACCAGTCCATCGGTACTCGGGGAGTGGTGTTTGACGCATGTGCTGATGGCTGGCGTGATGATGGTTACCAGCCATGTGGAGAGTCGGAATGACAGGTGGTGGTGACTTGCTGGTAGAGTTTGGATGTCAGGATGGACCTGGGCAGCCACATGCCTCTGCCTTGCTGATGTTGAGCGTCTGTGGCGGCTTAACACGTAGAGTGTGAGGATCCTCTCTTGCCTGGCTTGGGGCCACTGCCGACTCCATCTTGAGGCGGTGTGAGGACGGCCACTCAGTGCTGATCTTCACCCGTGGCATCTGCGGACAGGAGCATGGATGCCACTTGACTTAGACTGCCGACGCTTGGGGATGGATGGTCACCTTGGGAAGCATAGGGATGAGACGCGGCTTGCGCTTGCTGCGGCTTATGTTCGGTTCACCCGTGGAGCTGTATCCAGGGACGTCGGTCCGCCTCGGTGGCTGTCTGGTGTGTCAGGGTGTGCTCTTGGCTGCTGGGCGAGTCCTTGGTCTTTTCTCTTTTGTTGGTCTATTCAGCCCACCTGTGTCTATCCGGTTTTCAGGGTGACCGGGCTGTCACTCTCCTTTGATCGAGGGCGTTGCGCTTAGACCTAGAGGCGGTGCTGTCCTGGTGCCGGATTCTGCCTTTGCTCCGCCGCGCTCCTTGCTCGCTGGGCGACGTGACGTCCACTCGCGTGTCGCTGGCGTTGGAGCGCCTGTTGCTGTGGCGGCCTGCCACGTGGTGTGTGGACTCCTCTCTTGCCTGTCGTGGGTCACCGCCGACACCATCTTGAGGCAGTGTTGAGGAGGACACTGTTGCTTTCGGCCCACGGTGGGGCTCCACTGTGGCGGTGGAGACGTGGGTGCTCTCCTACCTGCGTTCAGCAGTGCTTCTTTGCGGAGATGTCTCTATCTCCCGGGCGCCTGCCCGTGATGTTGGATTCACTGGTGTGGCCTTCTGCGTGCTTCGGACCATGTGCGCTCCGTCTTTGCCTTGGGCGCTCCCTTCTGGCACTGGTGTGCCTGTGGTGTGGTTGGCGGTTGTGCCTGTTCTCTGGCGATGGCGTTAGGTAGCTGCTTGTGGTGCACACTTTGCACCAGTCTCTGCTCAAGCTGTCGGTGTGGACAGCTCCTTTGAGATGTCGCTGTTCTGGCTGATCGTCCACTCTTGCTAGTGGTGGTGGCTGTCTGTGTGTAGCTCCAAGTTACTTGCAGCTCTTTGCAGGGTTTGTCAGTCTCGCCCCATAATTTGCAGAGGTTGCAGGCTGTGCTCTGGTGTATCTGATGCTGGTTTTTGCTGGTGTGGCTGGGGCCACTTTGGGGCTTGAGTGTCGCATCCACATGGAGACTTCGTTTTCTTCACAAGCATCCTGGCTGTTCTCACTTGCAGGGTGCAGAGGGCCACTCTCGGAATATTCTTCTCTGAGGGCACGTCTTGCTGTGCCTGGTCCGTCTCTGCTACTGGGCATGAGCTAGCAGTCTTCCTGGTGATGGCGGGGCGCCCCCGTAGATCTGCTGACTGCTGTTGCCAGTTGGTTAGCAGGACGCTGTGCGGGGCCCCGGTGCAGCTGGTCCGTGGGGTACAGTGCTGCTTGGCTGATCGCAGGTCTGCAGCCGTCGGTCGTGGTGGGCAGTTCATGTGCTGGACCGCTGCTTCTGGCAGGGTAGTGGGGTGTCCAGGCTTCTCCTCCGGCCTACGGTGCTGCTAGGACTAACGGTCGCGGGGTGCGCTGGCTATACGTTCTGGCCAGGCAATACAGCCATCCCTCAGCGCATAGTGTCTGGGGAGATGTTAGGTGGCGCTGCAGCCATTGTGGTGGCCTTCCCTGATTGCCGTAGACTCCGGGTGCAGGACGAGCTGGTGTGGGGGCTCTGTGCACTGACTGTTTGTCGGTGGCTACAGTATGGGAGCTGTGAATACCGTGGGGTGCACTTGGTGCCAGGGTGCATTGAGCTGCCCCGGTTACTCGAGTGGAGGTCCGAGGCATTCCTTGCAGCTCAGCCTTGTTCAGCCTTATTCCTAGGCGCAGCGGCTCTGTGGGTGCATGTGCTTGGATCCTCTTGTCCGGTGTATTTGCCGTCCTGTTGGGCTTTGCACTGCAGGCTGTTTCCCCCTTGTGTTCTGGGTTGGTGTGGCCGCCGTACCACCTGTGGCCGCTAGGTGGCAGTGTAGCGCTTCAGTGACAGTCCGGGCAGCCCTTCACATGCTGCTGGCCATGCCATCTCAGGGGCATCGTGTATGCAGGTGTCTGTGAGCCTGTTTGCAGTGTGAGCAGCGCGGAGAAGGTAGGGCAACTTCCTTTCTTCCCCCAGGATTATGGGCTCTTGCGGGGACACACGCTGACTGGAGCAGCGCTGCTGGTGGCAGGCCTCTGGGGACGTGTGTGCATGGGGGCCAACCCAGTGGTGCTGCGGGTGCAGAGGCTGTCAGTTGTGAAGTCGCTGACTTGCGGCGGCAGTGCTGCTGCAACGCTCATGCTGGCTGGCAGGGCAGCATGCTGCTGCGTGTGCTTTTGCTTGTGAGTGAGTAGGGTAGGCTTACGGTGTGGCTCAGGCAGGCAGCCGCGAGGTGGCGCTGCCTGCAGTTTCATCTGTTCGCTGGCTGAGGCGGCCTCCTTCTTCATCGCGGGTGTTGGGGCGCACCGCGGACAGTCGGCGCAGGGCCTCCTGCGACGTTGGTGCCTTGTCTTTCTGTGGCCTCACCACTCTGGGCCGCTGTCGGTGAGCAGGGACTGTCCAGTGCCTCTGGCTGCGTGGTAAGAGGGAGCGGGGTGGGGTCTTGAGCGTCTCCCTACCGCTGCATGTTGGGGGTCACAGGACTGTGCTATTGTAGAGGCGGCCACCTGGGCGCAGCTGCGGGCACATTTCGAGCATTGTAGGGGAGGCTTTGTGGCTCTCCCCCGGGACTCGGGGGGGGGGGGGGGTTGCTGAGAGCAGTTCCTTCTCTCTTCGCTCACGGTGCAGACACGGAGGGCGGGACAGCCTGAGGACGCTTCGGAGCTTGCAGGGGTTCCCACTGACCTCTCGCTGTCGGGCTGGCCGGCACCAGGGTTGTAGCGGTGGCAGTGTGTGTGTCTGGGGGCACCTCCCGAGACCTGCTCCGTAACGCCAGTTCAGGCACACGGTGTCCTCCGTAGCACGGCCACGGCTGTCATGTTGGCAAGGGGGCCATGTGCGAGCCCTTGTGCAGACAGCGCTGATCCTTTCGGGGCTAGGAGGCGGTGACTGGGTGACACGAGGGGCTCAGTCTCCTC
Organism: Triturus cristatus; assembly: GCF_964204655.1. Classification (NCBI taxonomy): domain Eukaryota; kingdom Metazoa; phylum Chordata; class Amphibia; order Caudata; family Salamandridae; genus Triturus; species Triturus cristatus. The sequence goes on along the minus strand of NC_140580.1, from coordinate 1,186,705,303 downwards.
TGCAATCGCAGGTGGTTGTTGACGGCTCGCCAGGCTCATTTCCTCCCCAACGAGGAACGATGAAAACAGAGCGGCAGGCATGCGGGGTTAGCTACCCGCCTCGTCGCCAATGTGGTGTCTGGCCTCAGGCCCGCATCACACAGATGATGGACACAGACACCAGGCTGGGTAGTGTAGTAACTGGCCGCGAGCACGTGCACCCAGGCCCTTTTATTGACGGGGCCACATCACTCGTGGCACCCGTGATGGATGGGTGTGGGGGTGCAGTGTGTCCAGCCCTCGAGGGAGTGGCTGGTATGACAGCTTTCTGCGGAACACTAGAACGTGTCTCGCAGGACACTACAGGACCCACCCGCAGCATCGCAGCAGCACCGGGACCCAGGCGGCACCGGATCATCTGGTTGCCGGCTGAACACTGGTCAGGAACAATGCCTGGTAGGATTGATGAGACCTTGCATAGCGGGAGGTTGCTTCCTGGACTGCTACCAGGGACCACAGGAGGACACAGTAGCGCCGCGCAGGCCTGGTGGGTGGAACCGGCACCGTGCAGGTCTACTGGGCCCCGCAGCTCACCGCTGGGTGTCCCAAGGGAGTGAGCCAGAATCCAGCTGCGTTTGGTAGCGAAGGCAAGATAAGGCTGGAAGGGCAATTCTGGGGCGCAGCAGTGGGTGAGACTCCGCTGGGGGGGGAGCGCATGTGTTTCAGACATGCCCGAAAGCGAAACCTGTGAGTGGGAGTACCAGGATTGCTTGGCATGTGTCCCCGTTGCTCGTGTCCTGCTAATGTTTAATTTTTGTATTACAGGGTCCCGCCGGTGGATAGGGCATCGTGAGGCTCCTGTAGTTTTGAGCATTCAGGGTAAGCGTATGTTACAGTAAGCTGGCCACCAGGCACGGGCTGCTCCAGTCTTGTGGGGCTCACATGGGAGCACAGGGCCAACTGGTCTTAAGCAGGTTGCCGGGGTCATATAGAAGGGCGAGGGCTTGAGTGTCGCCCTACCCCGCTTGAAGGTTATGGAACGTAGGGACCGAATGTGGGGGGGGCAGAGGCACGGTCCGTTGTGAGTGCGGCGATGTCAACGGGTTTCCGTAGCAGGGCTACGCTGGGGTTCGGGGCTGTTGGTGGTGGATGGCCACGCCTATATGTTAACAATGAAATTCTAACTGTCTTCACAGCAACGAACACACCTGGCTCTACCCCTACAAGCTGGTCGCTCGGTATCAATAAGGAAGGTTCGTGTCTAAGGGACAAGCAGGCATTGGTGAGGTGATAGTCATAGCATGAAGGCGAAAATACGCCACTACTGCGCCCCCAGCATTGGGCGCCTGTGGGACAATCGGCAGTAGGCGAGGGAGGGATCCAGGCAAAGCGTGGGTGAAAACTTTGGGGTGGGGTGGCGGTGGGGCACTAGGAGCCGCTGGTGATGGGTTGTTTGGAAGTGTCTTATTCTGCAATTTTAATTACAGCAACCTAAAGCCCCGCGGATCTGTTGTCTGGGACGCTTCGCTCCCTTAAAGTGCACCGACCACCCATTGCTCGGATCCATCTCTTCCCGTGACCGTTTAGGAGGTTAGCTTGTCAGGAATCAAGAAGTGAAGTAAGTACCTGGGCACAAGTGGGTTGGACATGCGTCGGGGATTGGGAAACAGGGACCCCATGCGGCCCAGCAGTGTGGTGGCACCCTCAAGGATGGGCAGGGCAAGTATTTACGAATGTCTCTCCCCCAGGACATGTCTAGGCAGTCGGCGCGACAACCTGGAGTCATTAACAGCCAAGGAACTCCCGCCCCTTTGTTCTCTCAAATGAGCTGTGTAGACGAGTCCAAGCCCAGCATGTCGCAGGAGACAGTTTGGGAGAATTTCATGCCCATGGCCAGGGCCAAAGGAGCGGAATGGGCACAAGGAATCCTCGACGCACGAGGGCAGGAGGACTCTGGGGTGGTGGCTGACATCCCACCTGTGCCACAGGCAGGGTTGGCGGACTGGAGATCAGCCAGATCCAAGCGTGTGCGCAGGCCCACCAACAAGGACTTTCCTTTGGACTTGCCCCCAGTGAAGGTCAGAGTAGTGATCACCCCGCAAGAACCAGGACCACAGGGGTACCGGCGGCCGCACCGAACACTGCCGCAGCAGGCGCCGAGAACTTTGAAAAAATGGGTAAGGTGATTGACAATATGCTGAGTTTGATGGCGCAATTTCAGACGCGGTAAGACACCATTGTGCCACTGCCTCCGTTGCCGGCTACAGTGCCCGTGGCATCGGGGGCACCAACAGTAATGCAGGTTTGGTGGGGCCAGGCAAGTTACGCGAATACACCCGTTAAGGCGATGGGGTCTGGGGCCATCACGGGAGCCGGGCCAGGGTCCAACATAGTGTTTGACACCAACAACGCAGTACTAGTCACCTCTGCCACGAGTCTGGGGGACAACCAGCTGGTGATACCCACAACAAATGCTAATCACGCGGCGGCACCGCATCCCAGCCAGCGGCCAGGGGCAGTGACGACCACCCCACAACAGCCCAGCATCATCACCTCCCCCACCGATCCCCAAAAACCAGCAGTGGTGGCGGCGCCCCTGCCACCCATTACTGTGGCTCCCTTGGCATCGGGGCGTTGCTCACTGTCTTGGCAAGTGCCCCAGGCGGCCAAAGAGGGGATATGGAGGCGGGAATTTGTCGATATTCTGACCTTATTAATGCACGGGGCAGCAGGGGCAGTTACTAGGAAAATGGGGGGAAAAGAGGAGGATAAGAAGGTGAGATACCAACGTTGGCCTGAGAAAACGATTGAGAACTGGGTGGAGGCATTCACCATCCTGTTGGCAGTAATTATGGAGAAGTATCCATAGCAGGGGCAGGCATTAGTGCAATATTCGCACACCATACAACAGGAGGCAAAACTGTCAGGCGGGATTGGGTGGTTCAACTATGATCAGGACTTCCATAAGAGAATGGCCTTATGCCCGGAGTTAGGGTGGGATCAAAAAGAGATCCAGCTCTGGGTTCAACACATGGGAAAATTCACCGCTGAGCAAAAGGAAGGTGTTACAGCAAACAAATGATGGACGGAATCCTGACAATGCAAACATTCTCCCCCAGTCAAACAATCTGGATTAAATCCATAGTTCTTTTGCCCACTACACCACCTCAGTTTGGACACAGCCATATGCAAATCAGTCTTGACCCTGTGCCTCATGGGAACAGTCCAGACCGAACTGCCAGGCCAGGTCCTCCCTGGACCGGAAACAAGCATCCTGGGACCGGTTTCAGGGTATGTCACCCTTCTTCAGCCAGGCTATCTTGAATCCAGTGGCACAGTGAGCAAGGGACCCACGTCTGGGCATTCCCATCCCACTTAGGGCAAAAAGTGTTACAGCAAACAAATGATGGACGGAATGCTGACAATGCAAACATTCTCCCCCAGTCAAAAGATTTGGGTTAAATCCATCTTTCTTTTGCCCACAATGCCACCCCAGTTTAGACACAGCCATATGCAAATCAGTCTTGACCCTGTGCCTCATGGGAACAGCCCAGACCGAACTGCCAGGCCAGGTCCTCCCTGGACCGGAAACAAGTATCCAGGAACCGGTTTCAGGGTATGTCACCCTTCTTCAGCCAGGCTAGCTTGAATCCAGTGGCACAGTGAGCAAGGGACCCACATTTGGGCATTCCCATCCCACTTAGGACGAAAAGTGTTACAGCAAGATCTCTGTACTGGGGTGAATGTATGACATTGTTCTGCATTCTGTCCATCAACTGTTGTTTTTGCATTTGTCACCCCGAGTGGGAAGGGTATGCTCAGACGTGGGTCCCGTGCTCTCCATGCCACTGGAATCAAGCTATCCTGGCTGAAGAGGGGTGAAACCCCGAAACTGGTCCTAGGATGCTTGTTTCCAGTCCAGGGAGGACCTGGTTTGGCAGTTCGGGCTGGACTGTACCCATTAGGCACAGGGTCAAGACTGATTTGCATATGGCTGGGTTCAAACTGGAACAGCATGGTGAGCAAAAAAACGATAGATTTAGGCCCAGATCTCTGTACTGGGGTGAATGTATGACAATGTTCTGCATTCTGTCCATCAACTGTTGTTTTTGCATTAAGCAAAAGGAAGGGGCGGGCAGGAATCAGAAGGGGTGGGACAACCCGAAGGGGACTAAGCAGACTGGAAAACGCTCTTTCAAACAGCCTTTTTGAGGTAGCCAGGGAGGGGGACAGAAGCAAGGGAGTAGGAAATTCAACTCCGGCACCTGCAGGCTGTATAATGCCGGGTCATGCTCCTGGGGCAAGGCCTGCAAGTTGGCCCACAGCTGCAGCAAGTGTGGGGCCACACACCCGGCCGTGTCATGCACTGCTAGGCGAGAGGGCCCACCACCTCCCACTGGCAGACAAGATATCTAGTTGCATAGAGGAGACAGGACCACCCGCTGCCTCCCACTCCCCCACCGCTCATCCCCTAAGGCCGGCAAGTGCCATCCTGCCAACCTCAAATGTCAAGGGGCACTCCCCCAACATCATACAGAACCTCCTTCCCTTGCTCAGGTCTTATCCCAAATCTAAAGACATATTGCTCTTAGCTCACGGATTCGTGGAGGGGTTCAGGATTCCATACCAGGGCCCCCTGGGTTGCAGGGATGCAGAGAATCTCAAGTCAGACAGGGAATTGCCGGGAGTAGTAAGGGAGAAGGTTCAGAAGGAGGCGGCACTGGGCAGGGTAGCGGGTCCCTTAAATCACCCCCCCCCCCCCCCCCCGGAGCATTTCCTAATCTCCCCGCTGGGTGTGGTCCCCAAGAAGGAGCTACCCGGAGGGCGACTCTGTGAACCACTGGTTGGAAGAGGGGACATGTTCAGTCTCTTACTACTCTCTAGACATGGCGGTGGACATGGTAAGGAGAGCAGGAAAGGGGGCCTGGCTGACCAAGGCTGACAGAGTCTGCCTTCCGCCTGCTCCCGGTTCGCCCGGCAGCCAGGCCCTCCTGGGGTTCAAATGGCAGGGCGAAATGTTCTTTGATCGTTGCATACCCCTGGGCTGCGCGGTGTCCTGCGCGTACTTTGAGGCCTTCAGTGGGCACTCTCCAGGGCTTACGGCATAGAGGGAGTGACACACTACCTGGATGACTTCCTGTTTATCGGGGGTTTAGGGACCCAGGAGTGCAGTGAGGGGTTGCAGTGCTTCCAAGATTTGGCGGGGCATCTGGGGCCCCCCTGGCACCGGGTAAGACTGAGGGACCGGCCCAGGTTCTCATGTTTTTGGGCATCGAACTGGACACCATCAAGGGTGAGTCCAGGCTCCCTGCCGAGAAGGTTGAGGATCTGCGGCAGGATATCCAGGCGTTACTGGGCAAGGACAAGGCTATCCTGGGTGCGGTCCAGTGTCTTCTGGGAAAACTGAATTTCACAGCGAGAGTCATCCCGGCTGGGGGAGTATTCTCAAGAAGGCTAGCTAGGGCTACGGCCAAGGTACATAAGAAACATCACCTGGTGCCTCACCAGGGCAGAGGGCAGAGGTTTGAAGGAGGACCTTTTAATGTGGTTTGAGTTCCTACTGCACTTTAGTGGGACAGTCATCTGGAGAGCCCCCTGGGCAGGTAGCCCTGAACTGTGCCTCTTCACCAAGGCCTCAGGGAGAGAGGGTTTTGGTGCCATAATGGGGGAGGAATGGTGTGCCCAGAAGTGGCCTAATGCATGGAGTCAGCGTAAGATAACTGTGAGAAGTTGGCCTGGTATATGATGTTCACTAGTTAAAGTGACCACCTTGTACCATGCCAAGCAACCCTTATGGTGTGGTTGTAAGTCAACCTTTTCGGACTAGCTGCCCTAGTGGTAGCTAGTCCGAAAAAGTTGACTTACAACCACAACATAAGGGTTGCTTGGCATGGTACAAGCTGGTCACTTTAACTAGTGAACATCATATACCAGGCCAACTTCTCACATTGGTGAGCAGCGGTGGGATTTGAGCTTGCTGTGTTTTACCTCTGTAATCTCTTTGTTACCAATTGAAAGATCATACAGGTACCTTTAGGTACATATAAAACAAGATTAGATATACTTAAGTTCTACTGAACTTAGTTGTTGTAGAGAAAACGGAGTAGCACACCCTGACTATAACTACTAGATAGGTTTAGTAGGAAAACCCAAGTGTAGGTAGTTGCAACACATCCACCCACACTTAAGAGCAATGGCTGGGGCAGAGGGGTCCAATGTACCCATCTATGTCGAGAGTGACCCCCAGAGGGCACCAACCATCTTTGCTACCCTAAACCAAAATGAGCTCAGGCAGTTGGCAAATATCAGGGGCCTTAAACAGCCCAGGAACCCTACCTCTGCTGAACTCAGAGAACTCTTACAAGCTGATGAAGATCAGAGAGCTCTCAAGAAAGCCTCCCAGTTAGGCCCCTCAGGGACTGGAACAGGAGGCCCCCCTTCTGAAGATGCTACTGAGGTACCCCTTTCCAATAGTCACCCCTTAGATGAGAATCATACTACAGAGGATGAAAGTGATAAGGGTACTGATACAGATGGTAGTGGGGATGAAGGGAGAACTAGCCGAGTGCCAAGTGTTATACGTGGCCCAGCTAACTTAAGGCTACTTGGGACTGACAATGGGGACACCCCATTGGATCTCCCTAGTGGACTTAACCAGGGGTTTGGGAGGCAGAGGAATCACTCAGGTGACTTTAATGCTTCTCATGCCTCTAGAGGCTCTCAAGGTCGCTCCAGAAGGGGGATGACCAGCCCTCAGAGGAGGGAACATGAGGCCAGAATGAAGGAAGCTCAGCTGAGGATCAGGAGACAGGAGCTAGAAGTAGCCCTGATGGAAGAGAAACTGAACAAGGCTAGGCAACCTAGAGAGAGTGGGTCTATACCCACTGGTGGCAGCATTGTCCCCAAGGACAAAGATAGGGTCTTTGACAATAGGAACCTGTCCAAGGTTGTGCCCCCCTACAAGAGTGGGTATGATATCCACAAGTGGATGACTGCTCTTGAGAGAGCCTGCAAAGTGCAGCAGGTTCCTGAAGACCAGTGGGCAGCAATCTTATGGCTCTCCTTTGAAGGTAGAGGCAGAGATAGACTCCTCACTGTTAGGGAGGAGGATGTCAGAAACTACAGAGCCCTGAAGAGTGTCCTGTTTGATGGGTTAGGCTTAACCACTGAACAGTACAAGTTAATGTTCAGAGATACCCAGAAGACACAGACTCAGGACTGGTCTGACTACATTAAAATGTGCCACTAAGGCTTTGGAGGGTTGGTTGCTGGGAAGTAAGGTGTCTGATTATACAGGATTGTACAATTTGATGATGAGAGAACAGATTTTAAATAACTGTCAGAACCAGCAACTGCATCAACACTTGGTTGACTCAGATCTGACCTCTCCCCAAGAATTGGGAAAGAAGGCAGACAAATGGGTCAGAACCAGGGTTAAGCAAAAGAACCAGAACCAGGGCCAAGGGGGTGATCAGAAGAAAACAGACCAAAAGGGTGGAGATCAGAAATCTAAAGACCAGAAGTCTTCAACAGGGCCCCAAACTAGTACTAACGAGGGTGGGTCCCAACAACCTAAAGGGAAGAAGAAAGAAGGTCCAAAGAAACCCTGGTGCAAATCTTGCAAGAATACAACTCACTGGACTAGTGACTGTAAAAAGGGTGGAGCCCCCAACACTGTTGCCCCTAAGGCACCTGCTCCCAGTACTACTGTTAGCAGTGTTGGTCCCCAGACAAAGGGTGTAGTGGGAATCACTATGGTAACTGAAGGAGATTCTGACTTAGACAGAACCCGGACACAGGCAGTCTTGATCTGTGATGGGGACATGGATTTGTCCCTGACTGTGAGCCCCAGTAACCTGGGCAAGTACAGACAGACTCCTTTAATAAATGCAAAAGTGGCTCAAGCCTACAGGGACACATGTGCCAGTGTCACTGTGGTGACACCAGGCTTTGTGGATCCTGGACAGTACATACCAGGTGAGAATTACCTGGTGACCAATGCCAGCAATGCCACTACTTCACATAGTGTGGCTATTGTTAACTTCTCATGGGGAGGGGTAACTGGCCTCAAAAGGGTTGTGGTTAGTGCAGACCTCCCAGTAGAATGTTTGTTGGGCAATGACCTAGAGAGTTCTCTATGGTCAGAAGTGGAGTACAGGACACATGCAGAGATGTTAGGTATATCACCACATGTCCTTGCTGTGACCAGGTCACAGGCCAAAAAGTGCCTCACTGAACCACAGGTCTTGGATCCTGGAACAATGAACCAAGCACCTACCAAGAAGAAGAACAGGAGGGTTAAGGCTGTGCCTTCCCCCCTGCCTCCAAGTGATGATCAGCCTTCCCAGGAAGATGATCTAGAGAACCCTGAAGGAACTGTCCCTGAAGAGCTTGAACCTGATCAGGTTGAGTTTCTGGGGACAGGGGGACCTTCCAGGGCTGACTTGGGGCAGGCTCAGTTAACCTGTCCATCTCTTGAACCCCTCAGACAGCTGGCTGCTGTTGAGGCTGCTGGGAATGCTCAAGGTACCCATAAAGTGTATTGGGATGATGGGCTCCTTTATTCAGAGGCTAGAGACCCAAAACCTGGTGCAACCAGGAGGTTGGTTATACCTCTGCAATTTAGGGGCTTCCTTCTTACCTTGGCCCATGATATTCCTCTAGCAGGACACTTAGGCCAGAACAAGACTTGGGACAGGCTTGTCCCTCACTTTCACTGGCCTCACATGAATGAAGATACCAAGGAGATTTGTCGCTCCTGTGTAACCTGCCAAGCCAGTGGCAAATCAAGTGGCACAACAAAGGCCCCCCTAATACCACTACCTGTGGTGGGGGTACCCTTTGAAAGAGTGGGAATAGATATAGTGGGTCCCATGGATCCTCCCACTGCATCTGGGCACAGATTTATACTGGTGGTAGTGGATCATGCCACCAGGTATCCAGAGGCAATTCCCCTTAGGACCACTACAGCTCCTGTTGTGGCCAGGGCCCCGCTGGGAGTATTCTCCAGAGTGGGGTTTCCTAAGGAGGTGGTTTCTGACAGAGGTACCAACTTCATGTCAGGATACTTGACAGCTATGTGGAAGGAATGTGGTGTCAACTACAAGTTCACCACTCCTTATCACCCACAATGCAATGGGCTTGTTGAGAGATTCAACAAAACCCTAAAGGGTATGATCAAAGGATTACCTGAAAAGCTCAGGCGAAGATGGGACATCCTTCTACCCTGCCTTCTGTTTGCTTACAGAGAGGTCCCACAAAAAGGAGTTGGCTACAGCCCCTTTGAATTGTTGTTTGGGCACCCTGTAAGAGGCCCACTGTGTTTAGTGAAGGAAGGATGGGAGTTACCTCTTAAAAAGCCTAAACAAGACATAGTGGACTATGTACTTGGTCTCCGCTCCAGGATGGCTGAGTATATGGAGAAGGCATCCAAAAACCTTGAGGCAAGCCAGGCCTTACAGAAAGCTTGGCATGACCAAAAGGCTGTCTTGGTTGAGTATCAGCCAGGACAGAAGGTATGGGTGTTGGAGCCAGTGGCCCCAGCAGCACTCCAAGACAAATGGTCTGGACCCCATACAATCCTGGAAAAGAAGGGAGAGGTTACCTACTTGGTGGACCTAGGAACTCCCAGGAGTCCCCACAGGGTACTCCATGTTAACAGGTTAAAAGCATATGTTGACAGGGCAGAAATGGGCTTGCTCATGGCTACAGATGAGGGACAGGAGGAAGAGAGTGACCCTCTCCCAGACTGGTTGTCTCAGAACCCTGAAGATGGTTCAGTTGAAGGAGTGACCCTTGGAGGCAACCTCACTGATCATCAGCAGATTGAATGTAGACAGGTTCTACAATCATTTCAACATATGTTCTCACTGATACCTAGTCAAACTGACTGGTGTACCCATGTGGTGGACACTGGTGACAGTCTGCCTGTGAAGAACAAACTTTACAGACAACCTGACCACGTCAGGGACTGTATAAAGGCTGAGGTACACAAAATGCTGGAACTGGGTGTCATTGAACCCTCAGAGAGCCCCTGGGCTAGCCCAGTGGTTCTGGTCCCCAAACCTCACACCAAAGATGGCAAGAGAGAGATGAAGTTCTGTGTGGATTACAGAGGACTCATGCTGTCACTAGGACAGATGCACATCCTATTCCAAGGGCAGATGAGCTCATAGATAAACTGGCTTCTGCTAAGTTTTTGAGCACATTTGATTTGACAGCTGGCTATTGGCAAATCAGATTAGCTGAGGAGTCTAAGGCCAAAACAGCATTTTCAACCCCAGGTGGGCACTACCAATTTTTGGTGATGCCCTTTGGTCTGAAGAATGCACCTGCCACCTTCCAAAGGTCGGTGAATCAAGTCCTTACTGGGTTGGATGACTTTTGTGCAGCATATCATGATGACATTGCTGTCTTTAGCTCCACCTGGGAGGATCACCTGATCCACCTGAAGAAGGTACTTGAGGCTCTGCAAAAGGCAGGCCTCACTATCAAGGCTACTAAGTGCCAGATAGGGCAGAGTAAGGTTGTGTACTTGGGCCACCTTGTAGGTGGAGGCCAAGTTCAACCACTGGAGAGTAAGATACAATCCATCAAGGACTGGTCTCCTCCAACCACCCAGACTCAAGTTCGAGCTTTCTTGGGCTTGACTGGGTACTACAGGAAGTTTGTTAAGAACTATGGGTCCATTGTGACTCCTCTTAATGATCTGACATCCAAGAAGATGCCCAAAAATGTTCAGTGGACAGTAAGCTGTCAAAGGGCATTTGATGACCTGAAGAAGGCCATGTGCTCTGCACCTATCCTGAAAAGTCCTGACTACTCCAAAGAGTTTATTGTCCAAACAGATGCTTCTGAGTTGGGTGTGGGAGCTGTGCTGTCACAACTTAATGTAGATGGTCAAGACCAACCCATTGCTTTTATTAGCAGAAGGTTGACCCCCAGAGAGAAGAATTGGTCAGCTATTGAGAGGGAGGCCTTTGCTGTGGTGTGGGCCCTGAAGAAGCTGAGGCCATACTTGTTTGGCACTCACTTCAAGATTCAGACCGACCATAAGCCCCTCTTGTGGCTAAATCAGATGAAGGGTGAAAACCCCAAACTGCTTAGGTGGTCCATTTCCCTACAGGGGATGGACTTTACAGACCTGGCACCGGCCAGGTACAGACCATGGGAATGCAGATGGTCTCTCCAGGTACTTCCACTTAGGACATGAAGACGAGACTGGTCAAGGCTAATTTAATGTCCCTGCGTTTGGGGGGGTTGTGTAGGAGAGTAGGGTCTGCTATCCTATGGTCACCCCAAATTTTGGCTTTTTGCTTCACTGGTTTTTGACATATTGAGGCTGTGGGCCTGCTAATCAGACCCCCAGCCTGCTGTTCTCTCTACTAAATTGACACTATGCACTATAGGTGCATAACCAATTGGAATTGGATCACCCTGTGAGCCCCTGTACCAGTGTACACTAGGTACCCAGGGCATTGGTGTATCTAAGGCCTACCAGGGGCTGAAGCATGTATTGTGCCACCCCTGGCCTGGCCTAGCAATTTGACACAACTGGCTAATCACTCAGCTGGGGTAAGTTGGTGTAACCACCTCTTACTTAGGTGTAGTATACCTATACCTAACCTTAAATGGGACACATGTTAACCTATAAGTCACTCCTATGGCAAGCCTTAACAATCCTGAAGGCAGAGTGCTTGGTTCCATGTGAGATGGTGCTCTGGCATGAGCTGAGCCTGTCTGCAGTGGTCGGAACAACTTCCTTCTACCGTTTCCAGATATCGCCATACCATATACTCTTAAGTGCATTATGAACATCGCGGTTAAATGCTATCTTTGGTTTGGCTTTATCAAAACATGTCGAGTAAGGTGTCATACGAATTGGAATACTAACCCCTCGCCAATTCTGGCGACGGGGTTAGCATTCCACCCTTCTAGAGGGACACGACATGTACAGTACCTGAAACCCGGGTAAAATCAGACATAGCCTCAGCTCCACAAAATGGACGCTGCCACCACAGACACAAGTCTGCCCTCCTGCTGCTGGGAGTCCTTCCAGCTTGGGAGACGTGGACAAAGGGTTTCCTGCCAGGGGAGGTGCGTGCACCACCCCAGACAGGATTTTGTGTATTGGTCAGGTAGGGCTTGAATGGAATCAGACATGCCTGAGGCTCACAAGGAGCCTCGGTGCATATGCCAGTTCAAACCGGTCCTGGGGCACACCAGCCCCAGACCTGGGGCGAGCTGGACAAAGGATTGGGGGTGTAACCACCCCCCTTCCTGGTCCCTCCCGTAGGGAGGGACCTAGCAGGTAGTCCGGCCCCTAGAATCCGCTTAAAGGTAGGAGCTGTGTCCTAAGACTTCAGACATCATGGAATCAACTTACTACAAAGAAGAAGACGGGAACTTCGACGCTCTGCTGCACAGAGGACAGAAGGAAATCTCCCCTATGGTCAGGGAGTGACCATCTTGCTATTGCAAGCACCAACCAGCTAGTCGACGTCTGCTTTGCCGCCGCCTCCTGCCGGAGCCCGAGCCCAGAGCCCAACAAGACCTGGACCTCCAGACCTCTCACCGCCCGATCCACAGTCCCTGAAAAGAAGGAACCCGTGGAGACACCGAGACACGTGGAGCCAGCCATCTTGAAAGACCCACGACAAGCTGCAAGCGTGACAACAGAGGCTCCCTCCAAGTTGTGCTTTGGGTCCTGAGAAGCCCAACATCCGAGCAGCATCTGCACCAAAGGTGAGCCCTCCAGCATCTCCACGATCTGCGTGGGGCCCCTCTGCACTTTGCATCTCGACGCGCCTGCCCGGTCCCTGGCCCGTTGGCTAGTAGCCATTTTGGCGACGAACCTTGAAAACTACGACACTGGTCTGGTTGCTCCAGACTGGCCCCTGCTGCCCTCCAAAGGAGCAGCCCCTCTGACCTTGCTGGTCAGAACAATCAGCTTTCTTCACTTTCCACGACTCCTGCCTTTGCCAAGGCTTGTTTGCTTCCTTCGAGTCGCCGACACCGCCGACAGCGAGAGCCTGCGTGAGACAGCTCTTGAACCGACTCCTGGACGTCGTCGACCTTCAGGGACCACGTGGCTGCAGAGACAAGCTACGCTTCATCACCTGTTTGCACCCGACATCGCCTGGTACCTACCTGGTGCCACGCCGGTCACTGGCTAGTGACTGTGAACACTGTCCCCTCTGCTTTCAGGTCTTCTAAAACTCCGATCCACTCTTGGATCCACCGCATCTCTTCTGGACCGGCCGCCTGCAGCATCTTTGTCATCAGGCTCCATTGAACAGATAGACGAAACCCGACGCACTTCGAGACCTATGCACCCGCTTCCTGTGGGTGAGGTAAAGCTGGCACTCCGGTGCCCAAGTGTAGAGAAACATCTCTAGTGTCTGTGTTTTAAGTCTTAAGTTCGTAGTCTATCCAGAAGACCCTTCTAGCAGTAACTTCTGAACTTTTACGCACCCATTGAAAACCTATGGGAGCCCGCGTGTAACTTTCCTCACTGGACACGCGACCCGTGGACCTCCTGGTCACTAACTGAAGTTAGCTCCTATGATATACCAGGCCAACTTCTCACAATAACCCTAAAAATAACGGTACTTGAGCTGTTCCCCATTGTGATTGCCCTGCATTTGTGGCCCGCGGCGTTAGCAGTCAGGAAGGTAATTTTCTGGTCTGACAACATGGCGATGGTGCACGCAATTAATGGGCAGACAGCGAGGTGCCCCCTGGTGCTGTGCTTGTTAAGAGAATTGGTCAGGGCTGGCTTGCGCTGCAACATCGAATTTAGGGCTAGGCACATCGAGGGGGTCAAAAATGTGGCAGCTGATGCTCTCTCTCGTTTTCAGTGCCTCCGTTTCAGGGAGACCTGGCTGCGAGTGAGAGCGGAGAAGACACCCTTCCCAGCACACCTATGGCACATCCTGCAGTGGAGCAGCAGTGGGGGAACGCTCCTTGGCACTGGGGACCAGGAGGAAATACAAGGCCCATCTTGACACATTTTTAAGCGTTGCAGAGACTCTGAGCACGACCTCACTTCCCTTGGACCAGAAGGTGCAGGCATTTGTATTATGGGCCAAAGATCAGGGGAAGAGCCACTCATGGGTCTGTGGCCACCTGGCAGCGGTGAGCCATGATGCTAAGCTGAAGGGTGGGCAGGACCCAACCAAGTCCTTCTTGATCAGGGCGGCCCTCAAGGGGTGGGCCAGAGAGGAGGTTAGGACTCCGAACACTAGGGGCCCCCATTGACTTTCCCACCCTCCAGGGGATGCTAGATGTGGTACATCAGGTCACCCACTCGCAATATGAGGACAGACTCTTTTCGGCAGCCTTCTGCCTGGCATTCTTTGGGGCGTTCAGGATGGGCGAACTGTTAGCCTTGTCAAAATCAGACATGTCTGATGACGCCTTAAGCAAACAGGATGTTAAACTAACGGACAAGCTAGTGATACATATTAGGAAATCCAAAACAGATCAGGCAGGGCGAGGGGCTGATGTAGTTCTGGAACCGTTAGGGGACCCAAGGTATTGCCCAGTGGCTAGAGTTAGGGATTATGTGTCCGTGCGCCCCGTGGCACAGAGGTACTTCCTGATACATGCAGACTTGGGTCCCCTGACAAAATTCCAGATAGACCGGATCATGGGCGCCTGCCTAGTTGGCATGGGCCTTGCTTTCCCCGACAAAAAATATTCCAGCCACTCCTTTAGAATTGGGGCGGCTACAGCGGCATTCAAGGCAGGCATGGAGCCAGAGGGCATAAAGAGGGTTGGGCGCTGGCAATTTGTGTTGCTTTGACCATTACATTCGCTCTTGAAGACTCCGCATGTAAATATAATATTGAGTGCAGTGGTTTGTAGTGATCTTGATAAAGTGTGATTTAATAGACATTAAACAAGTTTGTAAAAGATGGCCTCTGTTTATTCACCAGTTCCTGAGTGTGGGTGATCGGCCATTCATTTGTTGCCAGGGTGGCTCAGTGGGCAGCATGCAGGAAGTGGATGGGTGGGGTTACACAAACGCAGTTTGTCTGGATGGGCTTCCCTGGAGTGAGATGGAGCAGCATCACTAGCAGACTAGAGCAACGACTGGCTCTAGGGGCGCCCTCCCCAGCATCTTGGTGATCCACCTGGGGGGCAACGACCTTATTCCCATGGGGAGGAGGGCACTATTACAAGCCATGAAGTCTGACTTGGGGGAAATCAGCAAACGTGTGCGACAATGTGAGCTCTGGTGGTCTGAGATCACCCCGCGCAGAGACTGGCACGGGGCCAGGCCCAGCGAGGCAGTGGAACATTCTTGTAGGAGGGTCAATGGTGCCATGCGTAAGTTCACAGACCACAGGGGGCTGGGTTTCATCAGGCACGAGCTGATTCAGTCCATAGTCGAGGGATACTTTGAGAATGATGGGGTCCACTTATCTCCGGTGGGGATGGACCTGTTCCTTCTTGACTTGCAGGAGGCGCTGGAAATGGCAGGTTGCAGGTGACAATATAGCTTGTGTGTGGGGGGCTCTGGCAGCGACAGGAGCCACCTCCTGAGCTGTGGCGGAGTTACAGGGCGATCTGGAAGCAGACGGGTTCAGTAAGGGTACCTCTGCAGCAGATGGGTACAGTAAGGGCACCTCTGCACGGCACAGTAGGGGTGCCAGAGCCAAAGACCAGGAGCCTCAGGGCAGGTTCCTGGAAAACCGCGACAGTGCCGAGTTAGTCCCTCGGGCGGTTGGGGGCCTGACCAACCAGGGGTTTGCCCTGCTACGCTCTGCCCTGAAAAGGGCGTGAGTATAAGAGACCAACATGTCACGTGATCCGGAAGAGGATCACCAAAAGGTGTAGCACTGTCTAGGTGTCCCACAGTGCTGGCTCATCAGGCGGGCTGGGGCAGCATAGGTTGGTACAGCTGCCCGCCCTTGGATCGCCCGTAAGATAACCCACATATTGCATACTTTTTTATGGAATAAACCTGCAGCAATATTTTCCCAGAACAAAAGTTGTCTTGTGTATTTATTTATTCACGCATGCTCAGACTCGGGATGGTGGGGGTTGCCAATAATGGCACTATGCGACTGTCTGCGGGACCCGCAGTGGGCCATTCCAGAAGGGTGGCCCTTTAGTGCCATTTGGGCACCTTCACACCCCTCTCTAGTGGTTGGGCTCCTGTAGGAGTCCACTCGCCAGGGTGCCATATGGGCGTCACTTCCCGTGCGCCAAGGTGGGGGGAGGGTATATATGTCTCCCCCGCCCCTCCTGGCGGCCTCTGTTGCACCAGCCACGCAGTCTCCCACCCCACCTCTTACCTGGCGGATGGGCTGGTGGTCAAGGTACTCAGAATGTGTTAATATTTTCTTTTGTGTTGCAGGTGGAGTTATAGGGTGATCTGGATGCAGACGGGTACAGTAAGGGTACCTCTGCGTGCAACAGTAGGGGTGCCAGAGCCAAAGACCAGGAGCCTCAGGGCAGGTACCTGAAAAACCACGACGGTGCCCGTTAGTCCTTTGGGCGGTTGGAGGCCTGACCAACCGGGGGGTTGCCCTGCTACGCTCTGCCCTGAAAAGGGCATGAGTATAAGAGACCAGCGTGTCACGTGATCCGGAAGAGGATCACCAAAAGGTGTAGCACTGTCTGGGTGTCCCACAGTGCTGGCTCACCAGGCGGGCGGGGGCAGCATAGGTTGGTACAGCTGCCCGCCCTTGGATCGCCCGTAAGATAACCCACATATTGCATACTCTTGTATGGAATAAACCTGCAGCAATATTTTCCCAGAACAAAAGTGGTCTTGTGTATTTATTCGTCCTTGCCTGCTCAGACCGGGGATGGGGGAAGTTGCCGATAATGCCATTATGCCGATCTCCAAACCCCCTTCGACAGCGTTGATCGCCCCACGTGATGGTAAATCCTAAACAGAGTGATCATCCCCTATGACATCTGGAAGCGGAATGGTATTGTTGGCCAGAACAGAGATATCAAAGCACTGTCTATGAGCAGGCTTTGAGTCCTTTTCTACAGCAAGGGAATTGTCCATTAATGTTGATAAAATTAAATATATGATCTGAAACCAAAAGCAAAAACTGCGAGCCACTTTCAAGGTTTACCAAACACCCTTGAATTAAGATTCCACTCCACTATCTTGGTATTCAACTGCATGATGCGCTGAAGTGGTCTCAAAAGAAATCAAAGATGACCCTCGCACTGGCCCAGCGAGCTGCAGCGGTGCGGAGGTGTGCAAAGTCATCCGGCAAACCTTCAGTGAAATCAGCAAGGCTGGACGACAAAATGGAAGCACGGGCTGTGGGTATATGGTCTGAGGTCTGGGAATACAAGAACAGCCCAGAACTACAAACTACTGGAAAGAACTTCATTCGATGTTTACAACATCAGGGCCCGGTTCGCCGATGCTGGCTTTGAGGGCGGATTCAGCTCCAGCTCAAATCGAGGGCCACATTGCATCGGCTCCACTAAAATACTGGCTTCGCCATGCTGTGGTACTGAAGGCACTGGCACCATCGACAACAAACAGATGTGCACCTTCGAGGTGCCCGGTCAAATCGCTGCTCTTCTTTTAGACAAGATCTGCCCCAATTGTTGTCTCGACGATATGTATCCTGCAGGAAAAAGAGCCCTTTATCTCAGAGTCAGATGAGGTGATCCACCAGCGGCTTCTGTGACTCAAAGATGGCTGAAATCACAAGGCGACGGCTTGGAGCAGTGCCCGAGCCCCTAGGAGGCTGCGGAACGAGAATACACTTTCTTCTGCTGCCCATTTCACCTGCCGCATTTGGAGATACGACTTACGGCCAATCTTTCTTCCATCAGAACCTGCAACGAGGCGGATGCTCTCCGTATGAGGACGGATGCTCTCCGTATGAGGACGGATGCTCACCGTATGAGGACTGAGGCTCTCCGTATGAGGACGGGTGCTCTCCGTATGAGGACGGGTGCTCTCCGTATGAGGACGGGTGCTCTCCGTATGAGGACTGATGCTCTCCGTATGAGGACGGATGCTCTGCGAATGAGGACTGATGCTCTCCATATGAGGACGGATGCTCTTCGTATGAGGCCGGATGCTCTTCGTATGAGGCCGGATGCTCTTCGTATGAGGCCGGATGCTCTCCGTATGAGGACGGATGCTCTGTGAATGAGGACAGATGCTCTCCGTATGAGGACGGATGCTCTCCGTATGAGGACGGATGCTCTCCGTATGAGGACGGATGCTCTCTGTATGAGGACTGATGCTCTCCGTATGAGGACGGATGCTCTGCGAATGAGGACAGATGCTCTCCGTATGAGGACTGATGCTCTCCGTATGAGGACTGATGCTCTCCGTATGAGGACTGATGCTCTCCGTATGAGGACTGATGCTCTCCGTATGAGGACGGATGCTCTCCGTATGAGGACGGATGCTCTCCGTATGTGGACGGATGCTCTTCGTATGAGGCCGGATGCTCTTCATATGAGGCCGGATGCTCTTCATATGAGGCCGGATGCTCTGCGAATGAGGACAGATGCTCTCCGTATGAGGACGGATGCTCTCTGTATGAGGACTGATGCTCTCTGTATGAGGACTGATGCTCTCCGTATGAGGACGGATGCTCTCCGTATGAGGACGGATGCTCTGCGAATGAGGACGGATGCTCTCCGTATGAGGACGGATGCTCTCCGTATGAGGACGGGTGCTCTCCGTATGAGGACGGGTGCTTTCCGTATGAGGACGGATGCTCTGCGAATGAGGACAGATGCTCTCCGTATGAGGACGGATGCTCTCTGTATGAGGACTGATGCTCTCTGTATGAGGACTGATGCTCTCTGTATGAGGACTGATGCTCTCTGTATGAGGACTGATGCTCTCCGTATGAGGACGGATGCTCTCCGTATGAGGACGGATGCTCTGCGAATGAGGACGGATGCTCTCCGTATGAGGACGGATGCTCTCCGTATGAGGACGGATGCTCTGCAAATGAGGACGGATGCTCTGCAAATGAGGAAGGATGCTCTCCGTATGAGGAAGGATGCTCTCTGTATGAGGACGGATACTCTCCGTATGAGGACGGATGCTCTCCGTATGAGGCGGATGCTCTCCGTATGAGGACGGATGCTCTCCGTATGAGGACGGATGCTCTCCGTATGAGGACTGTTGCTCTCCGTATGAGGACGGATGCTCTCCGTATGAGGACGGATGCTCTCCGTATGAGGACGGATGCTCTCCGTATGAGGACGGATGCTCTCCGTATGAGGACGGATGCTCTCCGTATGAGGACGGATGCTCTCCGTATGAGGACGGATGCTCTCCGTATGAGGACTGATGCTCTCCATATGAGGACTGATGCTCTCCGTATGAGGACGGATGCTCTCCGTATGAGGACGGATGCTCTCCGTATGAGGACGGATGCTCTCCGTATGAGGACGGATGCTCTCCGTATGAGGACGGATGCTCTCTGTATGAGGACGGATGCTCTCCGTATGAGGACTGATGCTCTCCGTATGAGGACGGATGCTCTCCGTATGAGGACGGATGCTCTCCGTATGAGGACGGATGCTCTCCGTATGAGGACTGATGCTCTCCGTATGAGGACTGATGCTCTCCGTATGAGGACGGATGCTCTCCGTATGAGGACGGATGCTCTCCGTATGAGGACGGATGCTCTCCGTATGAGGACGGATGCTCTCCGTATGAGGACGGATGCTCTCCGTATGAGGACGGATGCTCTCCGTATGAGGACGGATGCTCTCCGTATGAGGACTGATGCTCTCCGTATGAGGACTGATGCTCTCCGTATGAGGACGGATGCTCTCCGTATGAGGACGGATGCTCTCCGTATGAGGACGGATGCTCTCCGTATGAGGACGGATGCTCTCCGTATGAGGACGGATGCTCTCCGTGTGGGGGCGGGTGCTCTCTGTATGAGGACGGATGCTCTCCATATGAGGACTGATGCTCTCCGTATGAGGACGGATGCTCTCCGTATGAGGACGTATGCTCTCCGTATGAGGACGGATGCTCTCCGTATGAGGACTGTTGCTCTCCGTATGAGGACAGATGCTCTCCGTATGAGGACTGATGCTCTCCGTATGAGGACGGATGCTCTCCGTATGAGGACGGATGCTCTCCGTATGAGGACAGATGCTCTCCGTATGAGGACGGATGCTCTCCGTATGAGGACGGATGCTCTCCGTATGAGGACGGATGCTCTCCGTATGAGGACGGATGCTCTCCGTATGAGGACGGATGCTCTCCGTATGAGGACGGATGCTCTCCGTATGAGGACGGATGCTCTCCGTATGAGGACGGATGCTCTCCGTATGAGGACTGATGCTCTCCGTATGAGGACGGATGCTCTCCGTATGAGGACGGATGCTCTCCGTATGAGGACGGATGCTCTCCGTATGAGGACTGATGCTCTCCGTATGAGGACGGATGCTCTCCGTATGAGGACGGATGCTCTCCGTATGAGGACGGATGCTCTCCGTATGAGGACGGATGCTCTCCGTATGAGGACGGATGCTCTCCGTATGAGGACTGATGCTCTCCGTATGAGGACGGATGCTCTCCGTATGAGGACGGATGCTCTCCGTATGAGGACGGATGCTCTCCGTATGAGGACGGATGCTCTCCGTATGAGGACGGATGCTCTCTGTATGAGGACGGATGCTCTCCGTATGAGGACGGATGCTCTCTGTATGAGGACGGATGCTCTCCGTATGAGGACTGATGCTCTCCGTATGAGGACGGATGCTCTCCGTATGAGGACGGATGCTCTCCGTATGAGGACTGTTGCTCTCCGTATGAGGACAGATGCTCTCCGTATGAGGACTGATGCTCTCCGTATGAGGACGGATGCTCTCCGTATGAGGACGGATGCTCTCCGTATGAGGACAGATGCTCTCCGTATGAGGACGGATGCTCTCCGTATGAGGACTGATGCTCTCCGTATGAGGACAGATGCTCTCCGTATGAGGACGGATGCTCTCCGTATGAGGACGGATGCTCTGCAAATGAGGACGGATGCTCTGCAAATGAGGAAGGATGCTCTCCGTATGAGGAAGGATGCTCTCTGTATGAGGACGGATACTCTCCGTATGAGGACGGATGCTCTCCGTATGAGGACGGATGCTCTCCGTATGAGGACGGATGCTCTCCGTATGAGGACTGATGCTAGCGAGATCAGAGCGGCTGCTTCATCCAAAATCCATGCAGCATGGACACAAAGATCAGACGTAGACTCAAAACTGATGGGCGACAGGCACGTATGGACAATGCCTCCGGAGTGGCATCAGATGAGGCGAGCACGCAAGCACTCGTGCATCATTATGTATATACCAAGGACTCATTACCTTGATTGCCAAGTATAGCGAGGGATGCCACCAGTGTTATTGTTGAAAGCCTGAGCATTGATAAAATGATTGGCTTAGTAAAAAGGAAGCTTGCCTTTAAAATCTATTGTTTTATACTGTATCAAGGAAGAGCGGTGGACATGTACCATCCGCGTGAGGAACAGGAGATAAACTCTTACCATCGGAATGAAGATGATTTTAAAATACCTGCACTGGGCAGGGGGAGGTGGAGGGGGGGCAGAGGGAGGTGGGGGGGGGGCCTGGGGGTAGGACACTAGGAGGGTCCAGGGCACGAGGTGGGGGGGATCCTGGGGGTAGAACACTGGGTGGGTCCAGGGCAGGAGGTGGGGGGGCTGGGGGTAGAACACTGGGAGGGTGTAGGGCAGGGGGAGGGGGAGCCTGGGGGTAGAACACTGGGGGTCCAGGGCAGGAGGTGGGGGGCAGGGGGTAGACACTAGGAGGGCTTAGGGCAGGGGGAGGTGGAGGGGGAGTCTGGGGGCAGAACACTGGGAGGGTCCAGGGCACGAGGTGGAGGGGAGCCTGGGGGTAGAACACTGGGAGGGTCATGGGTTGGAGGTGGGGGGGGGAGCCTGGGGGTAGAACACTGGGTGGGTCCAGGGCAGGAGGTGGGGGGGCTGGGGGTAGAACACTGGGAGGGTGTAGGGCAGGGGGAGGGGGAGCCTGGGGGTAGAACACTGGGGGTCCAGGGCAGGAGGTGGGGGGCAGGGGGTAGACACTAGGAGGGCTTAGGGCAGGGGGAGGGGGAGTCTGGGGGCAGAACACTGGGAGGGTCCAGAGCAGGGGGAGGTGGAGGGGGGAACCTGGCGGTAGAACACTGGGAGGGTCAAGGGTTGGAGGTGGGTGGAGCCTGGGGGTAGAACACTGGGAGGGACCAGGGCACGAGGTGGGGGGGGATCCTGGGGTAGAAAACTGGGTGGGTCCAGGGCAGGAGGTGGGGGGCTGGGGGTAGAACACTGGGAGGTTGTAGGGCACGAGGTGGGGGGAGCCGGGGGGTTGAACACTGGGAGGGTCCAGGGCAGGAGGGGGGGTGTGGGGGCAGAACACTGGGAGGGTCCAGGGCAGGAGGTGGGGGCGGGCTGGGGGCAGAACACTGGGAGGCTTCAGGGCAGGAGGTGGGGGTGAGCCTGGGGGTAGAACACTGCTTCTTTGGGTAGGTCAGGCACTGGTGCCCATTTGCCTCTTTGGGTAGGTGGTGCACTAGTGCAGATCTGCCTCTTTGGGTAGGTCGGGCACTGGTGCACATTTGCCTCTTTGGGTAGGTTGGGCACTGGTGCAGATCTACCTCTTTGGGTTGGTCGTTCACTGGTGCACATTTGCCTGTCGGACACTGGCGCAGAACTGCCTCTTTGGGAAGGTCGGGCACTGGTGCATATCTGCTTCTATGGGTGGGTCCGGCAGTGGTGCACATTTGCATTTTTGGGTAGGTGGGGCACTGGTGCAGATCTGCCTCTTTGGGTAGGTCGGGCACTGGTGCACATTTGCCTCTTTGGGTAGATCTGGCACTGGTGCACATTTGCCTCTTTGGGTAGATTGGGTACTGGTGCAGATCTACTTCTTTGGGTAGGTCGGGCACTGGTGCACATTTGCCCCTTTGGGTAGGTCGGGCACTGGTGTACATTTGCCTCTTTGGGTATGTCGGACACTGGTGCATATCCGCCACTTTGCGTAGGTTGGACACTGGCGCAGAACTGTCTCTTTGGGTAGGTCGGGCACTGGTGCAGATCTGCTTCTATGGGTAGGTCCGGCAGTGGTGCGCATTTGCATTTTTGGGTAGGTGGGGCACTGGTGCAGATCTGCCTCTTTGGGTAGGTCGGGCTCTGGTGCACATTTGCCTCTTTGGGTAGGTCGGGCTCTGGTGCACACTTGCCTCTTTGGGTAGGCCTGGCACTGGTGCACATTTGCCTCTTTGGGTAGGTTGGGCACTGGTGCAGATTTGCCTCTTTGGGTAGATCGGGCAAAGGTGCAGATTTGCCTCTTTGGGTAGGTTGGACACTGGTGCAGATCTGCCTCTTTGGGTAGGTCGGGCACTGGTGCAAATTTGCCTCTTTAGGTAGATCGGGCAAAGGTGCAGATCTACTTCTTTGGGTAGGTCGGGCACTGGTGCAGATCTGCCTCTTTGTGTAGGTCGGACACTGGTGCAGATCTGCTTGTTTGGGTAGGTCCGGCAGTGGTGCACATTTGACTCTTTGGGTGGGTGGGGCACTGGTGCTGATCTGCCTCTTTGGGTAGGTCGGCACTAGTGCAAATTTGCCTCCTTAGGTAGATCAGGATCTGATGCAGATCTACTTCTTTGGGTAGGTCAGCCACTGGTGCACATTTGCCTCTTTGTGTAGGTTGGGCACTGGTGCACATTTGCCTCTTTGGGTAGGTCTGGCACTGGTGCACATTTACCTCTTTTGGTAGATTGGGCACTGGTGCAGATCTACTTCTTTGGGTAGGTCGGGCACTGGTGCACATTTGCCTCTTTGGGTAGGTCAGGCACTGGTGCACATTTGCCTCTTTGGGTAGGTCGAACACTGGTGCAGATCCGCCTCTTTGCGTAGGTGGGACACTGGTGTAGATCTGCCTCTTTGGGTAGGTCGGGCAGTGGTGCAAATTTGCCTTTTTAGGTAGATTGGGCACTGGTGCAGATCTACTTCCTTGGGTAGGTCAGCCACTGGTGCAGATTTGCCTCTTTAGATAGGTCGGGCACTGGTGCAGATCTGCCTCTTTGGGTAGGTCTGACACTGGTGCACATTTGACTCTTTGGGTAGCTCGGGCACTGGTGCACATTTGCTTCTTTGGGTAAGTCGGGCACTGGTGCAGATCTGCCTCTTTGGGTAGCTCGGGCAGTAGTGTATAGTTGCCTCTTTGGGTAGCTCGGGCACTGGTGCAGATTATTCTCTTTGGGTAGGTCAGGCACTGGTGCAGATCTACCTCTTTGGATAGGTCAGGCACTGGTGCACATTTGCCTCTTTGGGTAGCTCGGGCACTGGTGCAGATTTGCATCTTGGGTAGCTCGGGCACTGGTGCAGATTTGCCTCTTTGGGTAGGTTGGACACTGGTGCAGATATGCCTCTTTGGGTAGGTCGGGCACTGGTGCAAATTTGCCTCTTTAGGTAGATCAGGCAAAGGTGCAGATCTACTTCTTTGGGTAGGTCGGCCACTGGTGCAGATTTACCTCTTTGGATAGGTCGGGCAATGGGGCAGATTTGCTTCTTTGGGTAGGTCGGGCACTGGTGCAGATCTGCCTCTTTGGGTAGGACGGACACTGGTGCAGATCTGCTTGTTTGGGTAGGTCCGGCAGTGGTGCACATTTATCTCTTTGGGTGGGTGGGGCACTGGTGCTGATCTGCCTCTTTGGGTAGGTCGGACACTGGTGCAGATCTGCTTGTTTGGGTAGGTCCGGCAGTGGTGCACATTTGTCTCTTCGGGTGGGTGGGGCACTGGTGCTGATCTGCCTCTTTGGGTAGGTCGGCACTAGTGCAAATTTGCCTCTTTAGGTAGATCAGGCACTGGTGCAGATCTACTTCTTTGGGTAGGTCAGCCACTGGTGCACATTTGCCTCTTAGGGTAGGTCGGGCACTGGTGCACATTTACCTCTTTGGGTAGGTCGGGCTCTGGTGCAGATCTGCCTCTTTTGGTAGGTCGGGCACTGTGCCTGCCTCTTTGGGTAGGTCCGGCACTGGTGCACATTTACGTCTTTGGGTAGGTCGGGCACTGGTGCACATTTGCCTCTTTGGGTAGGCCGGGCAATGGTGCAGATCTGCTTCTTTGGGCAGGTCCGGCACTGGTGCACATTTGCCTCTTTGGGTAGGTCGGGCTCTAGTGCAGATCTGCCTCTTTTGGTAGGTCGGGCACTGTGCTTGCCTCTTTGGGTAGGTCTGGCACTGGGGCACATTTACCCCTTTGGGTAGGTCGGGCACTGGGGCACATTTGACTCTTTGGGTAGCTCGGGCACTGGTGCAGATCTGCCTCTTTGGGTAGGTCTGACACTGGTGCACATTTGACTCTTTGGGTAGCTCGGGCACTGGTGCACATTTGCTTCTTTGGGTAAGTCGGGCACTGGTGCAGATCTGCCTCTTTGGGTAGCTCGGGCAGTAGTGTATAGTTGCCTCTTTGGGTAGCTCGGGCACTGGTGCAGATTATTCTCTTTGGGTAGGTCAGGCACTGGTGCAGATCTACCTCTTTGGATAGGTCGGGCACTGGTGCACATTTGCCTCTTTGGGTAGCTCGGGCACTGGTGCAGATTTGCATCTTGGGTAGCTCGGGCACTGGTGCAGATTTGCCTCTTTGGGTAGGTTGGACACTGGTGCAGATATGCCTCTTTGGGTAGGTCGGGCACTGGTGCAAATTTGCCTCTTTAGGTAGATCAGGCAAAGGTGCAGATCTACTTCTTTGGGTAGGTCGGCCACTGGTGCAGATTTACCTCTTTGGATAGGTCGGGCAATGGGGCAGATTTGCTTCTTTGGGTAGGTCGGGCACTGGTGCAGATCTGCCTCTTTGGGTAGGACGGACACTGGTGCAGATCTGCTTGTTTGGGTAGGTCCGGCAGTGGTGCACATTTATCTCTTTGGGTGGGTGGGGCACTGGTGCTGATCTGCCTCTTTGGGTAGGTCGGACACTGGTGCAGATCTGCTTGTTTGGGTAGGTCCGGCAGTGGTGCACATTTGTCTCTTCGGGTGGGTGGGGCACTGGTGCTGATCTGCCTCTTTGGGTAGGTCGGCACTAGTGCAAATTTGCCTCTTTAGGTAGATCAGGCACTGGTGCAGATCTACTTCTTTGGGTAGGTCAGCCACTGGTGCACATTTGCCTCTTAGGGTAGGTCGGGCACTGGTGCACATTTACCTCTTTGGGTAGGTCAGGCTCTGGTGCAGATCTCCCTCTTTTGGTAGGTCGGGCACTGTGCCTGCCTCTTTGGGTAGGTCCGGCACTGGTGCACATTTACGTCTTTGGGTAGGTCGGGCACTGGTGCACATTTGCCTCTTTGGGTAGGCCGGGCAATGGTGCAGATCTGCTTCTTTGGGCAGGTCCGGCACTGGTGCACATTTGCCTCTTTGGGTAGGTCGGGCTCTAGTGCAGATCTGCCTCTTTTGGTAGGTCGGGCACTGTGCTTGCCTCTTTGGGTAGGTCTGGCACTGGGGCACATTTACCCCTTTGGGTAGGTCGGGCACTGGGGCACATTTGACTCTTTGGGTAGGTCCGGCACTGGGGCACATTTACCTCTTTGGGTAGGTTGGGCACTGGTGCAAATTTGCCTCTTTGGGTAGGCCGGGCAATGGTGCAGATCTGCTTCTTTGGGCAGGTCCGGCACTGGTGCACATTTGCCTCTTTGGGTAGGTCGGGCTCTGGTGCAGATCTGCCTCTTTTGGTAGGTCGGGCACTGTGCTTGCCTCTTTGGGTAGGTACGGCACTGGGGCACATTTACCCCTTTGGGTAGGTCGGGCACTGGGGCACATTTGACTCCTTGGGTAGCTCGGGCACTGGTGCAGATCTGCCTCTTTGGGTAGGTCTGACACTGGTGCACATTTGACTCTTTGGGTAGCTCGGGCACTGGTGCACATTTGCTTCTTTGGGTAAGTCGGGCACTGGTGCAGATCTGCCTCTTTGGGTAGCTCGGGCAGTAGTGTATAGTTGCCTCTTTGGGTAGCTCGGGCACTGGTGCAGATTATTCTCTTTGGGTAGGTCAGGCACTGGTGCAGATCTACCTCTTTGGATAGGTCGGGCACTGGTGCACATTTGCCTCTTTGGGTAGCTCGGGCACTGGTGCAGATTTGCATCTTGGGTAGCTCGGGCACTGGTGCAGATTTGCCTCTTTGGATAGGTTGGACACTGGTGCAGATATGCCTCTTTGGGTAGGTCGGGCACTGGTGCAAATTTGCCTCTTTAGGTAGATCAGGCAAAGGTGCAGATCTACTTCTTTGGGTAGGTCGGCCACTGGTGCAGATTTACCTCTTTGGATAGGTCGGGCAATGGGGCAGATTTGCTTCTTTGGGTAGGTCGGGCACTGGTGCAGATCTGCCTCTTTGGGTAGGACGGACACTGGTGCAGATCTGCTTGTTTGGGTAGGTCCGGCAGTGGTGCACATTTATCTCTTTGGGTGGGTGGGGCACTGGTGCTGATCTGCCTCTTTGGGTAGGTCGGACACTGGTGCAGATCTGCTTGTTTGGGTAGGTCCGGCAGTGGTGCACATTTGTCTCTTCGGGTGGGTGGGGCACTGGTGCTGATCTGCCTCTTTGGGTAGGTCGGCACTAGTGCAAATTTGCCTCTTTAGGTAGATCAGGCACTGGTGCAGATCTACTTCTTTGGGTAGGTCAGCCACTGGTGCACATTTGCCTCTTAGGGTAGGTCGGGCACTGGTGCACATTTACCTCTTTGGGTAGGTCGGGCTCTGGTGCAGATCTGCCTCTTTTGGTAGGTCGGGCACTGTGCCTGCCTCTTTGGGTAGGTCCGGCACTGGTGCACATTTACATCTTTGGGTAGGTCGGGCACTGGTGCACATTTGCCTCTTTGGGTAGGCCGGGCAATGGTGCAGATCTGCTTCTTTGGGCAGGTCCGGCACTGGTGCACATTTGCCTCTTTGGGTAGGTCGGGCTCTAGTGCAGATCTGCCTCTTTTGGTAGGTCGGGCACTGTGCTTGCCTCTTTGGGTAGGTCTGGCACTGGGGCACATTTACCCCTTTGGGTAGGTCGGGCACTGGGGCACATTTGACTCTTTGGGTAGGTCCGGCACTGGGGCACATTTACCTCTTTGGGTAGGTTGGGCACTGGTGCAAATTTGCCTCTTTGGGTAGGCCGGGCAATGGTGCAGATCTGCTTCTTTGGGCAGGTCCGGCACTGGTGCACATTTGCCTCTTTGGGTAGGTCGGGCTCTGGTGCAGATCTGCCTCTTTTGGTAGGTCGGGCACTGTGCTTGCCTCTTTGGGTAGGTACGGCACTGGGGCACATTTACCTCTTTGGGTAGGTCGGGCACTGGTGCACATTTGCCTCTTTGGGTAGGTCGGGCTCTGGTGCAGATCTGCCTTGCCGAGTAGCACAGGTACTGGACATCTCCTGTACTCTGCCCCTTACCCTGGAATCCTAAGATCTGATCACGGTAGCTTGGAGGCAGCCTCCTTGGGGGGTCCATCAGTTACTCACCTCACTGTGGTTCCATTCTGGGGGTCCAACACCCTCTCAGCTGCCCCGGTTATGGAGGTGTACAGGTATTGCAGGTGGGCACGTACCTATACCCCGACATGCCACCATCAGTGTTCGGTAACCCTCCCAAGCCTCACTGAAGGGTATGAATGGGCACGGAGGTCTTGCTCTTGGGGTATCGGAGAGGTTCCCACCCTGGAGTCCTGCAGTCACTTCCGGGCCCATTTCTGTGGCCTCACTATAGACGCTCGCCCTGCCTGTCGCGGACAGTCGCGGACAGTCTGGTGAACAATGCTCCACTGAGTCACCTTTGCACCTTGAGGTGGCTTTCTCAGTGCCCATCTTTTCATTGGGGGAGTTCCTCCCTTGCCTGTGTTTGCCCAGCACTGGAGCATGGCTATTTTACCCTTGCTTTTTATTGGTTAAAGTGTTGCTTTCCACTGCTGACCCCATGAAAACCACTTTTTAGGTGGAGCTTACTAGACAGTTCAAAAGTTGTCTGTTGTTAGGCAGATTGTGGCTTACCAAGAGCACAGAGTGGCTTCCAGACTGTCCATGGCTCACCATTGGTGGCTCTCCACGACATTATCACTTGCCTGCTTCTTATTCATATCCCCGCTTGCAGTGGTGGCTCCTTAACTAAGGCGGAGGAGTGTTGCCCCACTGCGCAAAAAGGAAAAACAGAACATATTTTTCCGATTGCATGCAGTCAGTGGCCTGTGTGGGGGAGGGGGCTGGCCAGAGCAGGGGAGGAGTGATTTGCACTCGCAAAAAGCGCATGAACTGTTTGGGCGGGCCTCTTGGGACAACGCCAGAGCCGTAAACAAATATAATCTTAAACATATCATCACCGAGGTTCCCTCAGCAGACACCATTACTCACCTGAAATCCATGCTAGTCAACTGCAGGCCGGCTGTTAGACACTTGCCAGATGTCTCTGACCTCATCTTTTCACAAGCTCAACCGCGCTGTCCTCACAGAAACATAGTTAAATGTTGCCTTCGCCCCTCTACTTGACCTACTAGTTCCCCCCCTCATGATATCATTAGACAAGACAGAGCTAACAGGTCTGGTGGTGGTGCTCCTCCATAACAACCTTTTAGTGAAAGTCACTAACCGTTGCTCCAACCTCCTGTGAGTACCTATGCATTGACATTGCAGGTAACAACAGACGCATTTGCATACTTCACACGATCGACCGTCCGCTGGGAGAAACCTCTCATTCGTTGAGCAAACCATGGAAGCCATCACAAACCACGCTGGACATCAAGTTACCAGTTAAAGTCCTTGGAGACTTTAACTACCACTGGAACGACCTGAATGACTCGGCAGAGAACACATTTAAAACCTTCCTAGCTGACCTGGATCAGATCCAATTCGGTGACAGCCCTACACACAACAAGGGTGTGACCTTGGACCAAATCATTGCGTAGTTCGACAACATCCAACTCACATCTATCGTCCCTTGCGACTGCACAGATCACCATTGTATCTCCTTCCCTCCTTCCCTCAGGAAAAACATCTTGCACCCTCAGGTAGACATGGTAGATGTCCGAGTCCTTACAGATCACTACAATACTTACATTTTGAACATCGTAGACTCGATTGCGCCCTTGCAATCAAAACGAATATCCACCAAAGATTCAAAACCATGGGTCAATGATAGCCTAAATGCAGAAAGACGCAATCTAAGACTAGCTGAACGAGCATGGACATTCTCTTAAAGTGCTTAAGATCAGCGAGGAACAGCTATAATAAGCGCATCAGAAGTTAGAAAGTGAATTTCTTTCGAACCCACCTAGATCTAGCTAGAAGCCGACCTAAGTAACTCTATGAACTTGTCAAACAACAATCGAATAATCAACCTAACCCATCTATAAACGGGTCCAATCTGCTGCCAAATTACAAGGATTTTGCCTCCTTGTTCCTGGGAAAGACAGAAATAATCAAAAATGATCTGCGGACAGCAAGGGAGCTCCTTCCGGTTATACCGCATATCAGCCTCCCTCCATCACGGATATCTGAGTTCCCTGGTTCACAGGACATCCCCCCCTCCCCCCCCAAAAACAACGCCTCTTGGAATACATTCAAAACTTTCTGTGAAAATGACATTAACAACATTGTTACAGCACTTAAACCCATCAATACAACTGGAGCGTCAGGGGGAGAAAAAAGTCAGGCCGCCCCCACTCAATGTGATAAGGTGGCCTGATATATGCTGTCCACTAGTTCTAGTGGGCACCTTGCACCAGTCCAAACAACCCCTTATGGTGATCGGTTAAAGACAACCTTTATTGAAAGCTATCCTGGAGAGCAGCCTTCAGGCTAAGTCTTGAAGGAATGTAAAGCAGCTTGTTTTACCAGTCTATAATCTCTTGAATGACCAAATGAAAAGACAACCACACCAGGTATATTTTTAAAATATATGTATTTAAGATAAAACACACCCCTCTAGTCTCTTTATGAGACTGGAGTT
Organism: Triturus cristatus; assembly: GCF_964204655.1. NCBI lineage: Eukaryota > Metazoa > Chordata > Amphibia > Caudata > Salamandridae > Triturus > Triturus cristatus. Next base: position 1,186,674,373 of record NC_140580.1, on the reverse strand, counting down.
CGAAGTACTTAATTTACAAGTTAGCAATCAACATTAATAGCACAAATACACGTTTGGGCTCTAGGGGCGTACCAAACCATATACCAAAAAAGTGTATAAGAACCACGACTGGAATAGACACAAGGCCTAGAGCCTGTAGAATCGCTGGGACCCCAAGGAACCATCCAAGGTAGTGACACAGGGGACCCACGTAGACTGTATGCAGTGTGAGAACACAACTGCCGGTTCCCGTTAGCTTCTATGGGCAATGTCGCGGTTGGAAATTTAAAGATTAGGGACACTTAGAAACGAGTCAGGACAAAACCCTTTTGGGCTTAAGAAGTTCTAGGGCTAGCACCCACGGGAGCATTGGAGTACTCGAGTTACCTCACCCAGGGAAGCCGGGTGCATAGGTGTCTTTTGGTGTCGGGTCGCATCGGCGATTGCAATGGAAGCTGGCAAAGAACTGCTGCTGCCGTGAAGAGGAGAAGTGTCCGAAGAGATCCAAGCCTGGATCTAGGATGGAAGGAACCTGAAAGCAGAGGGGACAGAGTCTGGGTCACTAGCCAGTGACCGACGTCAAGATGGACCAATGTCCACAGATGTCGGGTGTTTCAGGTGAGTTGATGGGTGTCTTGACTCTTCAGCCACGAGGTCCAGAAGGCGCCGCCGACGACCAGGAGCTGGATTCGAGCTGCCCACGAAGTCTGTCGAGTGCTGCGGTGTCGTCGATCAGATTGGACCCAACAAGCCTTGGCAACGGCAAGTCACTGGAAAGCAGAGAAAGGACTGCGGTGCAGACCAGCAAGGTCTGAGGGACTCACCCAGCGAGGTAAGTCAGGGCACGTCTGGAGCAATCAGGAAAGCCCAATTAGAAGAGGAGTTGCCTTCGTGGGGACTTGCTAGCCAACGGGCTAGCAATCGCGAAGGATCCTCGTGCGGTCGCACTTGAAACTGGCCCACGGGTCACTCGTGGAGTGGAGGCCAGCAATCTTCGGTGCAGGAGGTGCTCAAGGCTGGGGCTACTTGGAGCCCAAAGCACAACTTCGAGGAGGACCAGGAAGATAGTGTTGCTGCAAAAGTTCACGGTGTCCAGGGGTCACAGTTCCACGTCACCCACGATAGCCATGGGCCTCAGCTTTGCTGAGGACTCAGGGTAGCCTTGGGGAAGCCTGGAAATCCACCTCTGGTGATGCAAAGATTTCAGCGTCCGGCGGGAGCTTCGGCGTTGCAGACCAGTCAGTTGCTTCTTTGGTGCCTGCCAAACAGGGGTCACTCCTTGACCCCAAGGGAGATTTCTTCAGTCTTCTAGTCAAAGTAGAACGTCGAAGGTCCAGGATATATGTTGCAGAGTTTCATCCAGGGTAATCTAAAGTCGCAAGGACTGGGTTCCCATCCTTATACTAAGTTTGGGGGTTGGACATACTCTAGGGGCCCACCTATGGAAGGGTTTGGAAAGAGGTGGTTACACCCATTTCCTTTGTCCAGTTTCGAGCCAGAGCAGGGGCACGTAGCCCCTGCAACCGGTTTGAACTGGACTATGCACAGGGACACCAAGTGTGCCCCCAGTGTAGGACTTCAAAGCACCAGAGAGTGCTCCCGCCAAGCCCCAATACACATCTGCCTGTTTGGGGAGGTGGTTACACCTCCCTTCGACAGGAAACCTATTGACAAGGCCTCCCCTGCCGGAGTTTCGGTCAGCAGCAGGAGGCCAGACCCGTGTCTGTGTCAGAGGCATCCATTTTGTGATGCCAGGGCTCAGGAAAGTCCTACCGGGTTAGACCAGTGTGAACATGTCTCTCCCTCTAGAACGGTGGAATGCTATCCCCGCAGCCAGAACTGGCAGGGGGGGGGGGGGGGGGATAGTATTCCAAGGCGTTTGACACCAGACACGACATGTTTCCATGCAGCCATCCCAAAGTTAGCATTTACCGCGAGGTTATAATGCATTTAAGAGTATATGGTCAGGCTGCACCACAAACAGCATCAGAGGAGGTACGCCAAACGCTGCAGAGGGGCTCTGCTCATGCAGGGGCACCCTCTCACATAAAAACCAAGCACTCTGCCTTCAGGATTGTTAAGGTTTGCCACAGGAGTGACTTATAGATTTTATATGTGTGTGCAATGATAGTGATATAGGTAGCCTATACCACTGTAAGGGGTGCAAGCACACCCTTACCCAGGCTGCAGTAGCAGACCTGTGGTGCCATTTTGGAGTGCTTCCCAGGGGTGGCATAATACATGCTTCAGCCCTTGGCAGGCCTCTGAGGTACCTATGCCCTAGGTACATAGTATACCATATACAAGGGGCTTTTAAGGCACTCCAGAATCTAATTAGATATGTACCTAATGTACATGCAAACCATTTTAGAGAGGAAGCAGCTAGGCTGTGGTCCCGATTAGCAGGGCCACAGCCAGACTAAGGTAAAAAACAGTGAAACACCAGCAAAAAGTGGGGGTACCCATGTGAAGCAGATACCACTCTCCTACACAACCCCCCCCCCCCCCCCCAAACGCAGGGACATTAAACTAACCTTGACCAGTTGAGTCTTCATGTTCTAAGTGGAAATACCTAGAGAATCCATCTGCATTGGCATGGTTACTCTCAGGTCTATGTTCCACTGTAAAGTCCATCCCCTGTAGGGAAATTGACCACCTAAGCAGTTTGGGGTTTTCACCCTTCATTTGTTTTAGCCATAAGAGGGGCTTATGTTCTGCCTGAACAAAGAAGTGAGTACCAAACAAGTATGGCCTCAACTCCTTCTGAGCCCAAACCACAGCAAAGGCCTCCCTCTCAATGGCTGATCAACGTTTCTCTCTAGGGGTTAGCCTTCTGCTTATGAAAGCTACTGGCTGATCCTGACCGTCATCATTCAACTGTGACAGTACAGCTCCTACCCCCAATTCAGATGCATCTGTTTGGACAATGAACTTCTTGGAGTAGTCAGGACTCTGCAGAATGGGAGCAGTGCACATGGCCTCCTTCAGGTAATCAAATGCCTTTTGACAGCTAGCTGTCCACTGAACCTTTCTGGGCATCTTTTTAGAAGTTAAGTAATTCAGGGGTGTCACTAATGATCCATACCCCTTGACAAGTCTCCCATAGTACCCAGTCAGGCCTAAGAAGGCTCTCACCCGAGTCTGGGTAGTTGAAGCAATCCATTTGTGAGAAGTTGACCTGGTATATGCTGGTCACTAGTTAGTGGCCACCTTGCACCAGTACAATTCGACTCTTATGGTAGATAGGTTTAAGACAACCTTTTAAAGAAAGCTATCCTAGTGGTAGCTGTGGAGAGCAGCCTTCAGGCTAAGTCTTTAGAGGAATGTAAAGCAGCTTGTTTTACCTTATAATCTCTTGAATTACTAAATGAAAGGACACCACACAGGTATATATATAAAATATATATGTATTTATTACTAGACACACTCTACTAATCTCTTTATGAGATTAGAAGTCAGGAACATATGCACAAATCAACATTTCACAACAAATTAAGCACTTATATGGCTGGGGCCCTAGGGGCGTACCAGACCATATACTAAAAAAGAGACTTAGGAATATCGACTTGCGGGGGGACAAGGCCTAGGGCCTTCAGAAGCGCTGGGGCCTCACTAATCCACCCAAGGCAGGTAAGTAAAGGACCCACGGGAGACGCAGACAGTGTGAGAACACAGCCACGGATCCCAATAGACTTCAATGGTGCAAGTCGCCGTTGGAATTTCCAAGTTTTAGGATACTTCGGGAGAGTCTACAAGCAAGTCACTTACAGGGTAAATAGTTCTAGAGCCAACACACACAGGAGCACCATAGTGCTAGAGTTACCTCACCCAGGGTAGCCGGTTGCATAGGTGTCTTTTGGTGTCGGGTCGCGGCGTCATTTTCAATGGGAGCCAAAGAAGACTGACTGCTTGTGAAGACAGGAGAAGTGTCCGGTGGAATCCAAGGCTGGATTCAGAAGAAAGAAGACCCGAAAGCAGAGGAAACAGTGTTCAAAGTCACTTGGCAGTGACCCGGGGCAAGGAAGCTGCATGCCCACAGTCGTCGGGTGATTTCAGGTGATCACGGGTGTCTTGACTTTTCAGCCACGAGGTCCAGGAGGCATCAACGATGACCAGGAGCTGGATTCGGCGTGTCCCAAGAATTCTGCAGCTTACTGCGGTGTCGGTGACCAGATTGGAGCCTTGGTAACAGCAAGTCTCGTGGAAAGTGTAAAAAGTCAGCGGTGCAGACCAGCAAGGTCTGAGGGACTCACCCAGCAAGGGTAAGTCAGGGCATGCCTGGAGCAACCAGGGGAGCTCTTTGGTTCTGTAGAAAGGTCTTCTGGGGACCCACAAGCCAGCCGGCAAGGGATCGCGAAGACACCTTGAGAGGATTCACTCACCAGGAGCCCACGGTCACTCGGGACGAGGTTGGCCTTTGATCTTTGGAGGAACTCCTGCTGGAGGCTTGGACCATACGTGGTTCAATGCACAAGTTCGTAGAACGTCGTGAAGGGGTTGCACTCAAAACTAGTGCACGGTACCCGGGTATCGCTATTCCTTGTCACTCGTTGGGTCCACTTGCCTCAGCGTCGCTGGGGACTCACGATGGCCTTGGAGAAGTCAGGAAATCCACTTCTGGGGCTACAGGGACTTCGGACTCCGGCGGGAGCGGGAAAGTTTGCGACCATTGATGCAAAGTTTTGGTCCCTGCCAAGCAGGGGAGTCACTCCATGACTCCAAGGGAGATTCTTCAGTCTTCCAGAGGTAGTGGAACGTCTATGGTCCAGGATTCTTCTTCAGAGCGTCGTCCAGGGATATCTAGTTTGCAATGGCAAGGATTCCCTAACTTAGACTACATGTAAGGGAGGGACTAGCTCTATGACCCTCCTGTGGGAGGGTAAGGGGAGTGGGTGCCTACACCCACTTCCCTTTGTCCAGTTTCACCCCAGAGCAGGGGCAGGAAGCTAGGAGTGCACCCACCCAGCCCCAGTACACTAAACCCTGTCTGGGAGTTGGTTACGCCTCCCTGTGACAGGATGCCTATTGTTGGGCCTCCTCCACTGTGAGTTTCGGTCAGCAGCAGGAGGGCAGCCCAGTGTCTGTGCTGGTGGCATCCATTTTGTGATGCCAGGGCTCTTTCAGGATTCTACCGTGTTTCCACAGTAGGTACATGTCTATCCCTCTAGAAGGGTGAGATCATACTCCCACACCAGTTACTGGTGTGGGGGTATGATTCCAAAGCATTTGACTTTCCAAACACAACATGTTTTGATGCAGCCATCCCAGAGTTAGCATTTACCACGAGGTTATAATGCACTTAAGAGTATATGGTTTAACCGCGTCCACAAACAGCCACAGAGAATGGACTCTGAGAGCTGCAGAGAGGACCTGCTCAGGCAGAGGCACCCCGTCACATGGAAACCAAGCACCCTGCCCTCCGGATTGATAGGGCCTGCCTTAGGGGTGACTGATAGGTTTATATGTGTGTGTAAGGAGAGATATAGGGAACCTATATCTCAGTGAGGTGTGCTAACACTACCTCACCCAGGCTGCAGTAGCAGGCCTGTGGTGTCAGATTTAATCTGCTTCCCAGGGGTGGCATAATACATGCTTCAGCCCCTGGTAGGCCTGTGGAGTACCTATGCCTTTGGTACCTAAGGTACCATATACTTTGGGCTCTTACGGTACCACAGTATCCAATCCCTAGTGCATCTAATATACACTCCAAGTTGTTTAGAGAGAACATAGAGACTGGGGCCCTGATTAGCAGGGTCTCAGCCAGACTATAGCCAGAAACCAGTGTTATCAGAAAAAAAGTGGGGGCAACATAAGTGCAGATCCTACTCTCCTACACCATTCCATTATGGTTTGGATTTTGCTCTGCAATGGTTGAACCTGGCCTCCACCTACAAGGTGGCCCAGGTACACAACCTGACTCTGCCCTACCTGGCACTTAGTAGCCTTGATAGTTAGGCCTGCTTTTTGCAGGGCCTCCAAAACATTCATCAGGTGGACCAGGTGATCCTCCCAGGTGGAGCTAAAGACAGCAATATCATCTAGATATGCTGCACTAAAGTCTTCCAGGCCTGTGAGGACTTGATTCACCAACCTTTGGAAAGTGGCAGGTGCATTCTTCAAACCAAAGGGCACTATCACAAATTGATAGTGTCCACTAGGGGTAGAAAATGCTGTCTTTGCATCATCAGCTAGTCTGATCTGCCAGCAGCCAGCTGTCAGGTCAAATGTGCTTAGAAACTTGGCTGAGGCCAAAGTATCTATTAGCTCATCTGCCCTGAGGATGGGATCGGCATCAGTCCTAGTGACTGCATTGAGACCCCTGTAGTCTGCACAAAACCTCATCTCTCTTTGCCCACCACTGGTGTGAGGTTTAGGTACCAGGACTACTGCAGTAGCCCAAGGGCTAACTGAGGGTTCAATCACACCCAAATCCAACATCTTTTGGACTTGTGTCCTTAAACAGTCCCTGACATGGTCAGGTTGCCTGTAGATCTTATTCTTCACAGGTAGACTGTCCCCAGTGTCCACTTCATGAGTGCACCAGGTGGTCTGACTTGGAGTCAGAGAAAACATATGTCTAAACTGGCTGAGAAGGTTTCTGCAGTCAGTTTGCTGCTGGGCAGTGAGGCTGCCTTCCAAGGCTACACCATCAACTGACCCATCATCAGGGATCTGAGAAAGGAGGTCAGGGAGTGGGTCACTCTCTTCCTCCTGTCCTTCATCAGTAGCCATAAGCAAGCCCATGTCTGCCATGTCAACATATGGTTTAAGTCTGTTGACATGAAGTACCCCGTGGGGACTCCTAGGGGTTCCAAGGTCTACCAAGTTGGTAACCTCCTCTTTTTGTTCAACAATTGTATGGGGGCCACTCCATTTGTTCTGGAGGGCTGCTGGGGCCACAAGCTCCAACACCCACACTTTCTGTCCTGGCTGGTAAACAGTCAGTACAGCCTTTTGGTCATGCCAGGCTTTTTGCAGTTCCTGGCTAGCCTCAAGGTTTTTGTTTGCCTTTTTCATGTACTCAGCCATCCTGGAGTGGAGACCAAGTACATAGTCCACTATGTCTTGCTTTGGGGGCTTGAGAGGTAACTCCCATCTTCCTTCACCAAACACAATGGACCCCTGACAGGGTGTCCAAACAAAAGTTCAAATGGGCTGTAACCAACCCCCTTTTGAGGCACCTCCCTGTATGCAAATAAAAGGCAGGGCAAGAGTAGGTCCCATTTTCGACTAAGCTTCTCTGGGAGTCCTTTATTCATGCCCTTTAAGGTTTTGTTGAATCTCTCAACTAAACCATTGCATTGTGGGTGATAGGGTGTGGTGAACTTGTAGTTCACTCCACACTCCTTCCACATAGCAGTCAAGTAACTAGACATGAAGTTTGTACCCCTGTCAGATACTACCTCCTTAGGAAAGCCTACTCTTGAGAACACACTCAAGAGAGCTCTTGCCACTACAGGTGCTGTAGTGGTCCTTAGGGGAATTGCCTCTGGGTACCTAGTGGCATGATCCACCACCACAAGTATAAATCTGTGCCCAGATGCTGTTTGGGGACCCATGGGACCAACAATGTCAATCCCTACCCTTTCAAAGGGCACCCCCATCACAGGTAGTGGTATCAGGAGGGCATTTGTAGTGCCACCAGCTTTGCCACTGGCTTGGCAGGTTACACAAGAGCAACACAACTCCTTTGTGTCCTCAGACATGTGGGGCCAGTGAAAGTGAGGGACAATTCTGTCCCAAGTCTTGTTCTGGCCTAGGTGTCCTCCTAGGGGAATATCATGGGCTAGTGTCAATAGGAAACCCCTAAACATCAGAGGTATAACCAACCTCCTGGATGCACCAGGCTTGGGGTCTCTTCTCTCTGAGTATAGGAGTCCATCATCCCAATAAACTTTATGGGTGCCACTAGCATTCACAGCAGCCTCATCAGTAGCTTGCTTTCTGAGGGGTTCAAGAGAGGGGCAGGTTTTCTGCTCCCGGTTCAGATCAGACCTGGAAGGGCCCCCTGTCCACAAGAACTCAACCTGGTCAGGTTCAAGCTCCTCTGGGACAGTTCCTTCTTCAGGCTCAAGATCATCTCCCTGAGGAGACTGATCAGCATTCTGAGTAAGGTGGGAAGGCTCTGCCTTAACCCTACTGCTCCTCCTCTTAAGAGGCACCTGGTCCATTATTCCAGAATCCAGGGCCTGTCCAGCTTGAGACATTTTGGCCTGTGACCTAGTCACAGCAAAGACATGAGCAGGGTCCCTAACATTTTTGCAGGTGTCCTGAGCTCCACTTCATCCCAAGCTGAAGTCTCTAGATCATTGCCAAGCAAGCACTGTACTGGTAGGTCTGCACTTACCACAACCTTCTTAAGGCCAGTTGCCCCTCCCCAGGAGAAGTTAACAACTGCCAGAGAATGGTCTGTTCTGGCATTGCTTGCATCGGTCACTTGGTACATTTTACCAAGTATAATCTGCCCAGGATCCACAAGATATTTTGTCATCATTGTGACACTTGATCCCGTGTCCCTGAATGCCCAAGCTTCTACTCCATTTATCAAAGGCTGCTGTCTGTATTTGCCCAGGTTACTGGGACTCACAAAGGGGGACATATCCATGCCCTCATCACAGACAAGCACAGCCTGAGTTGGGACTCTGACTAGGCCAGAGTCCATCTCAAAACCCAGGGTCAACCCTACCACACCCTTATTCTGTGTATTCCCACCACCAATTGTAACTGCACTAGGGGGAGCAGGTGCCTTAGGGGCATTGATGGGGGCTGGAGTATTCTCTTTGCCCTTTCTGCAGTCACTGGTCCAGTGAGTTTTCTGCTTACAGATTTTGCACCAAGGTTTCTTTTGGCCTTTACCTTTACTTGACTGTGACTCCCCATTAGAAGAAGATTTTTGGGGCCCTTGATAAGACTTCTGGTCTTTACCCTTGTCCCCACCCTTGTCAGAGTTCTTTCAATCCTGCTTCTTTGGGTCACCACATTGGTTCTGTACCTTCTGCCTCACCCTGGTTCTGACCCATTTGTCTGCCTTCTTTCCCAATTCTTGGGGAGAGGTCAGATCAGAGTCTACCAGGTACTGGTGCAACAGCTGATTTTGACAGTTATTAAGAATCTGCTCCCTCATTATCAGATTGTACAATCCTATGAAGTCACACATTTTACTGCCCAATAACCAACCTTCCAGAGCCTTAGCAGCACAGTTAAAGTCAACCCAGTCTTGATTTTGAGCTTTTTGGGTGTCTCTGAACTTTAAGCTGTATTGTTCAGTGGTTAGGCCCAACCCATCTATCAGTGCACTTTTCAAGACCTGGTAATCATCAGCATCCTCTTCTCTTACAGTGAGGAGCTTATCTTGACCTTTGTCTGCAAAGGAGAGCCATACGATTGCTGCCCACTGACCTTGAGGGACCTTCTGTACTTTACAGGCCCTCTCCAAGGCAGTTATCCATTTGTGGATGTCATCCCCACTCTGATAGGGAGGGACAATCTTACTTAGGTTTCTATGGTCATAAGACCTCTCCCTATCTCTAGGGAAATTGCTGCCACCAAGGGGCTCTAGTCCCTCCTTTTTACTAGCTCTGTAGAGCTCTAGGGCATCCCTATCTAAGGCCATCTGCTGCTTTCTGAGGTTGAGGTTGAGCTTGTCTTGCTCATACTTCAGCAGTCTCTCTCTCCTCTCCAGGGAGATTTCCCTCCCTCTGTGAGAAGAGACAGAGGTCCCTATAGAGGAGTTAGACTGGACAGGTCCCCTTGACAGAGATCTATCCCTTCTAGCCCTACTTTCAGGTCTACCTGGAGGAATAAAGGAAGGGGCATTATTGTCATCCTCCTCATCCAGGAGAGCGGGGTTAACCAGAGTCTGGTCATTGCCACCAGTCTGGTCAGCATTAGAGTTAGGGTCAGTGGAGATTCCACCCCTAGGCCCACCCTCACCTGCTGCCCCACCCACACTGCCTACCCCCATCAGAACCACTAGGTCCTGGGAGATCATCCAGCTTCAGTATCTTTATAAGATGCTGGGTGGATGGGCTTTTGCCTGTCTTCAGCTTCCTAATCGCACAAAAGGCCCTAAGTCTAGCAAAGGAGAGATCCTCATATTTATAGGGGAGAAGCTCACTGGTTCCTGGTAGGGACCCACTGGTTCCTGGCTGATTAGACATTACTAGTGTGGTGTGGTGTATTGCACTACCTACACTAGTGTGGCCTACTAAACTCTCTTGAGTTGTAGAAAGGGTGTGCTATCCCTTAACACACAACTCTAAGTTCAGTAGAACTTACTGGAGCTAAACTTGATATTATATGTACCTAAGGTACCTTTAGTGGTTTTCAGTTGATCAAATCAATTATCTGGTAAAACAATAGCAACCTGGAATCCCACATGCTGCACGCCAATGTGAGAAGGTGGCCCGATATATGCTGTCCACTAGTTCTAGTGGGCACCTTGTATCAGTCCAAACAACCCCTTATGGTGATAGGTTAAAGCCAACCTTTATGGAAAGCTATCCTAGTGGTAGCTATGGAGAGCAGCCTTCAGGCTAAGTCTTGAAGGAATGTAAAGCAGCTTGTTTTACCAGTCTATAATCTCTTCAACGATCAAATCAAAGGACAACCACACCAGGTATATATTCAAAATATATGTATTTAGGTTAAAACACACCCCTCTAGTCTCTTTATGAGACTGGAGTTCAAAGTACTTAATTTACAAGTTAGCAATCAACAGTAATAGCACAAATACACGTTTGGGCCCTAGGGGCGTACCACACCATATACCAAAAAAGTGGTATAAGAACCACGACAGGAACAGACACAAGGCCTAGAGCTTGTAGAATCACTGGGACCCCAAGGAACCACCCAAGATAGTGACACAGGGGACCCACGGGGGCTGAATGCACTGTGAGAACACAACCGCGGTGTCCCGTTACCTTCTATGGGAAATGTCGCGGTTGGAATTTTAAAGATTAGGGACACTTAGAAGCGAGTCAGGACCAAACCCTTTTGGACTTAGGAAGTTCTAGGGCTGGCACCCACGGGAGCACCGGAGTACTCGAGTTACCTCACCCAGGGAAGCCAGGTGCATAGGTGTCTTTTGGTGACGGGTCGCGTCGGCGATTGCAATGGAAGCTGGCAAAGAACTGCTGCTGCCGTGAAGAGGAGAAGTGTCCGAAGAGATCCAAGCCTGGATCTAGGATGGAAGGAACCTGAAAGCAGAGGGGACAGAGTCTGGGTCACAAGCCAGTGACCGAGGGCAGGATGGACCAATGCCCACAGATGTCGGTTGCTTCAGGTGAGTTGATGGGTGTCTTGACTCTTCAGCCACGAGGTCCAGAAGGCGCCGATGACCACCAGGAGCTGGATTCGAGCTGTCCCATGAAGTCTGTCGAGTGCTGCGGTATCGGCGACCAGATTGGACCCAACAAGCCTTGGCAACGGCAAGTCACTGGAAGTCACTGGAAAGCAGAGAAAGGACTGCGGTGCAGACCAGCAAGGTCTGAGGGACTCACCCAGTGAAGGTAAGTCAGGGCACGTCTGGAGCAACCAGAAAAGCTCAATTAGAAGAGGAGTTGCCTTCGTAGGGACCTGCTAGCCAAAGGGCTAGCGATCGCCAAGGAGCCTGGAGCGGTCGCACTTGAAACTGACCCACGGGTCACTCGTGGAGTGGAGGCCAGCAATGTTCGGTGCAGGAGGTGCTCAAGGCTGGGGCTACTCGGAGCCCAAAGCACAACATCGAGGAGGACCAGGAAGATAGTGTTGCTGTAAAAGTTCACAGTGTCCGGGGGTCACGGTTCAACATCACCCACGAAAGCCACGGGCCGCAGCTTTGCTGTGGACTCAGGGTAGCCTCGGAGATGTCTGGAAATCTTCCTCTGGTGATGCAAAGACTTCGGCATCTGGCGGGAGCTTCAGCGATGCAGACCGGTCAGTTGCTTCTTTGGTGCCTGCCAAGCAAGGGAGTCACTCCTTGACCCCAAGGGAGATTTCTTCAGTCTTCTAGTCAAAGTAGAACATCGAAGGTCCAGGATATATGTTGCAGAGTTTCGTCCACGGTAATCTAAAGTCGCAAGGACTGGGTTCCCATACTTATACTAAGTTTGGGAGTTGGACTTACTCTAGGGACCCACCTATGGGAGGGTTTGGAAAGAGGGGTGGTTACACCCATTCCCTTTGTCCAGTTTCGCCCCAGAGCAGGGGCAGGTAGCCCCTGCAACCGGTTTGAACTGGACTATGCACAGGGACACCAAGTGTGCCCCCAGTGCAGGACTTCAAAGCACCAGAGAGTGCTCCCGCCCAGCCCCAATACACATCTGCCTGTCTGGGGAGGTGATTACACCTCCCAGGGACAGGAAACCTATTGTCCAGGCCTCCCCTGCTGGAGTTTCGGTCAGCAGCAGGAGGCCAGACCCGTGTCTGTGGCAGAGGCATCCATTTTGTGATGCTAGGGCTCTGGAAAGTCCTACGGGGTTAGACCAGTGTGAACATGTCTCTCCCTCTAGAAGGGTGGAATGCTACCCCCGCCGCCAGAACTGGCGGGGGGGGGTACTATTCCAAAGCCTTTGACACCAAACACGGCATGTTTCCGTGCAGCCATCCCAAAGTTAGCATTTAACGCGAGGTTATAATGCACTTAATAGTATATGGTCAGGCTGCACCACAAACAGCATCAGAGGAGATACTCCGAACGCTGCAGAGGGGCTCTGCTCATGCAGGGGCACCCTCTCACATAAAAACCAAGCACTCTGCCTTCAGGATTGTTTAAGGCCTGCCATAGGAGTGGCTTATAGGTTTATATGTGTCTGTATAAGGTAGTGATAAAGGTAGCCTATACCACTGTAAGGGGTACAAGCACCACCTTACCCAGGCAGCAGTAGCTGACCTGTGGTGTCATATTGGAGTGCTTCCCAGGGGTGGCATAATACATGCTTCAGCCCTTGGTATGCCTCTGAGGTACTTATGCCCTAGGTACATAGTATACCATATACTAGGGGCTTATAAGGCACTCCAGAATCCAATTAGATATGTAACTAATGTACATGCAAACCATTTTAGAGAGGAAGGAGCTAGGATGTGGTCCTGATTAGCAGGGCCACAGCCAGACTAAGGTTGAGAAACAGTGAAACACCAGCAAAAAGTGGGGGTACCCATGTGAAGCAGATCCTACTCTCCTACACTCAACAACCTATAAAAAACAATAGGCCTGACTAGACTCAAACACCTATTTTTAAATGCTAGACACCAGAGGGGTTTCCAATAATTTTCTATACTCCCTCACAAGAGTGATCCTTATCACTAATCAAAGTGTGGTAGTGTTTTATTTATAACAAAAATGTCAGTACAACATAGGACCATCTCACCCAAACGTGAAAAAAGTGTGAGACAGGAGAGAGAGCACCTCACGGTTTTAACACCAAGGGGGTTGCTGGTTGGTACTCATTAGCATACCCACTTATCATCATCGGTTGCTCCCTCCCCATAAAAAAGAAGGAAGTGTGTGTTCTATCGTGTAAATCTCAAAAACCTGAAGGAAAAGGGAAAAGACAGTGAAACCTCAATGTAAATGAACTGTCAGTGCACAATATCACTACAAGTGCCCACTGGACCCGTGAGAATATAAATACAATTCCCACCATTAAAACGCGGTGCAGCTGACTCGCTCGACGTAACTTTATTTAGTTCTGTAAGCTGTCCCAATTAAAAATGGTTTCAATCAAACCATGTTCAATCATGAAAAGCCAACATGTTTCGTTGCCAATAGTTCATGCAACTTCATCAGGGCTGTAGGGGTTCCAAGTTATCACTTCATGCGAGATTCACATCAAGCCTCTAGTTGTCTGACATTAAAAAGAAAGAAAGAAAGAACGTGCCACAGGTAAATACCACCGAGTTACTACCACTCCAAAAAATCTCAAGGTTTAGGAGATGCCAATGCATAGTTACCAGAAGGTTGCGAAGATTCCTCATACCTGCAACCATCTCATCGCGGCCCACGCGTCAGCTGATCACGTGCCCACCAGGTAACTGCACACAATCACGTCACCTGCAGATATGTATGTGTTACCATAGCTTCACAAACACTTTGTCCCAATCACTTGCCCAAAGTGTGTTCTTAATACACCTAACCCTTAAGGATTTCTTAAATGCTTTTTTGCTCAATACGCTCCCCACATTACGCGCATGTCCTTTCATCTGGCGCCTCTTACTGAGACAGAGCCAACATCGAGCAGGCACCTCCCTCTACTAAATAAAACCGGCCTTCAATAGAACCTTGTCGTTCCACAGCATCATACTTTGCTCTGCGTGTACTCTTTTCCATAATGCCCCCAAATTGATGGTCAATTAGGTAATACCAAAACATTTCCCCTCGATAAAGAGTTGCAGAGTTTCAAGGGAGTAAAAGTGTACCAACTCCCGTGAGGTTATTCCACCTTAGCTTCCTGAAACTCACCCCCGTACTGACGGCTTCGTAATACAAAGACAGCAGCTCCCAATATCAGTTATGAATAGCCGCCTTCCATGTAGGTACAAGAGCGCCCTTTACTGTTTCTTAATCAGGCAAGTTATACAGCCCCCACTCACAAATCCTACCGTTGCCGAGTCCTGCCGGCGTTTGTGAAGCTCCGTCATGGCGCTGCATCAAACGCCTGGCAAATAAACGGAAAGGCACGCCCTCTCCCCGCGCGGATGCTGCACGCGCCAGATAGTCTCACCCAGCTTAGCGCCGCGGCCATCTTAGAATGGGGTTTTGTGTGCCCGGGTACCCCTCTATGTATGAACATATATGGAGCTCTTTCTTGAACACATCTATATACTAAATGTACTAGATGTACCTCGCTGAAATTACAACGTGTGTAAGTTCATTTTCTTTAATGAACCCATACACCCAATGAAAGGGAAACAAGCATTGGCATAGCCAATAGGTCTCGCCTTTGGGACCTTATAAGTGTTTAGCCATGCAACAGTTGCATAACTAAATACTTATAAGGTCCCAAAAGCGAGACCTATTGGCTATGCGGCCGCGAAAGTGAAAGTGATCGCGATCGGGATCACGATCAAACATCAAAGCGGCCGCCAAAGTGAAAGTAATTGCGGTAAAGCACGGCGCGCGCGCCCGTGCACATGCACTGTAGCTCTAGGCTGGCCTGGTAGCACTTTTTGGAGCCCTCTCAATAAGTCTCGCCAGACCAGCGCATGCGCTGGGTCAGGCGAGACCTAAAAACGGGGCTACCAGGATAAACAAAATTTTATCAGATTTGGGAAAATTTGGAAAAAGTCAAAGGGCAACCTAGCCATATTGAAAAAGGGGGTTTCTCCCCAACAGTACCCCTGAACGATCCCAGCATTTACGCACTGCCTTATCCTGACCCTGCAAGGCAGTCAGATCTGTAAGGCGGGATATCATGAATTTATTACTTGTTATTTTCCATTTTCCTAGGAGGGTTCATATAAAATCCAATTTAAATATCGACACTGGGGGAACATTCATAGGGAGATACACTCCTAACGTCAAGATGAGCCTGACTCTACACTTTCACCCTCCAAGATATTGATGTGTCTTCAACGGGTAATGTCCTACAGAACAAAACAGCATCTCTCGAGTCTTAACGTCTGCTGATTTATTCCACTCAATGGAATCCTTCAGTCCCACCTGATCTGCTTTCTCCGAAAATATCCATTTTGCTCTTTCCTTGCCAAAATGGCCTCAATATTGTGAGTCTCACCCATCACCCGCTCGAGGACTGTCCACTTCAGATCCCTGAAGTCATGCTGTTTCTCTTGAAAATGTTGCACTACGCGAGTTGTCAGCTTCCTGGCTTTAAGAGTGCTTAGATGTTCTTGTACACATACCTTCACCTTGCGGGAAGTGAGTCTGATGTAATGTAGCCCACAGGTGCACGTAAGCCTGTAAATGACATTTGAGGTGTTGCAATTACTGTATCTATTCAGGAACCACACTCTGCCATTTTCTAGAAGCACGCTCTTAGTAGCCTGTGTTAGGCTGCAAACTGAACAGCCCCCACAAGGATAGAGGCCAGATGGTAAATTTGATAATTGTGGCATGGCCGATGTACGAGTGTGCACCAGTTTGTCCTTGAGATTGGAGGCTCTCTTAAATGCAAATAGCGGTGGTGGCATTTTTCTAGTGGCTGTATCTAGGAGAGACTCGTGTTTTCTCACTATCTGTCTCATTTTAGTCGATAGGGGATCAAATGTAGTGACAACTGCAGACAGTCATTCTATTGTTTCACGTTCCTCTCCAGCGAGGCGTCACGTGGAGTATTTAAAGCACGTTTACGTGCTTGCTTGATCACTTTCATGGGATAATCTCTCTCTTGTAACTTGTTCACCAGTTCAGATTGTTCCATAAATTTGTCAGTTGTTGAACAATTGCGACGATATCGCAAGAACTGCCCCACAGGGAGGTTGTCCCGCAACGCTCTCGGATGGAACGATCGATAGTGCAATAAAGAATTCCTGTCCGCTCAACAATTAGGTGCTCAAAAAGCGAAAAATCCGGGCGGCCCATAGTGTCAGAACCACCTTCTAACACTCTTGTCATATTGTTATTTCCTGAGCTGACTGGAAAGCGAGGAGCTCTGTACACATGGGATGCCTCTAGAGGAGTCCTGAAAACGATCATCATGGAATGTATTTCCAAATCTTCTGCGCCTCACTCTCTATGGGGTCTCCCCAGATATCATATTTTTATTCATACTTTCTGTTTTTTGTCTTGGTGGGTTGTTCATGTTTTAAGTGAACTGGACTTTACCACATCTAAGTATGTTTTAACTAAAAGCATGTATATAGTTAGCACCATGATACATGACCAATTCTCTTGTCATATTGTCAGTCATGTGATTTAAATGTATTTATGCATGTATATATTTGTAACTCTACAGCCCTGAAGAAGTCCACTGTACTGGACGAAACGCGTTGGCTGTTCTTCACTACATGGCACATGTCACGTTTGAACTATTTATGTATAAAAAAGAAAATTTGGAGAACTCATTTTCTGACATTGAGGCTGTACCTTGCTTACTGTTGTTTAATATGCAAACACTCAGTGGTGCACCGTTTGACTTTTATTACAAAATTGTTTAGACCGGTTGAGGGCCGCACCTTAGTAGTGGGTGCTTAAACTGTGTGCACACAAACGTATTTGGAATATTTCCCCCTTTATTATTTATTTGGGAATAGCAGTGTTGGACTTGGCCCTTCTGGCAAGTTCACCCCTAGAACTTTTTACATTATCCTAGCCTTTTTCCTATGTTATACTAGTGGTTTTAGGCCTCTAGGCGCTTTCACACTGTGTCCCAGTGGAAAGTGCGTGCGCTCTGTGTATGTTTTAGTGAGACTGACCTGCCCTCCCATAGGAATGCATGGGGGATCTGAGTGACCGTGTTAAGTCCTGATGTGAGAGGAGTGCAGGGTCGAGTTTGGTATGTGCGAACTCGTGAGATTGAATGCTGCGCAATGATGTGTGCGGCGTTACGGTGTCTAGTGTAGAAGTGCCACTTCTAGAAGCTGGCCTGTCTGTGTAATAAATGTGCAGTGACTGTCTGGCTTGTGATTGGCTGGTGTGCCTGGCTCCAGGAGTCAGGATAGGTCTGCCCCGGTGGTGAATGGAGAGATCTGCATGTTGATGGCAGGGAGGAGTACACCTGGGACCTGAATAGGGCTGGGCTTTCCCCACACAATGCTGGCTCCACCCCCTGTGGTGCGTCTAATGTCCCTGGCCTGTCCTGTGAATAGGGAGAGGGGCTGAGCAAAACAAAGTGCTCAGGAACCACTTGCATCTGGTTCGCCCCTTCCCTGCACCTTTGGAGACAAAGGATTCTGTGTATAAAAGAGGGGCTGAGACCCCATGAAAATGTTCTTGTTCTTGGACTCGAATCTGCCAGGGGCGTGCTGCTGCTGGGGCTCAGGGGAAGGCTTTCCTCCCTGGGCCCTGCCCAGCCCCTGGATGCCTGGAGGACTTCTGGGATCTTTTGGGATTTATTTTTTTTCTTTTCACCAGGACCTTTGCCTTCTTCTAGCGCCTGGGAGCGCTTTTACTTATTTGGCCCTTTATTAGGAAGAGCGCCGAGACCTTGCTGCGCTGCTTCCCAGGAGAGAGAGGGAATCCCCAGCTGAGGGATTCCCCCATGATGCCGGCCTTGCGGGTGCCCACCCCGCTTATTTTTGGCTTTTGGTGCGCAGGTGCCCACCATGCGTTTTCGTTTTGCTTGGTGACTTGATGCGGGTGCCCACCCAGCTTGTGTGAGCCCTGGCGGGTGCCCACCCCACTCTTGTTCCGCTTATTTTTATGCTTGGTGCGCTGGTGCCCACCCCGCGACTTTGCCTGTGTAGGAGAGTAGGGTCTGCAATCCTATGATCACCCAGATTTTTTGCTTTTTGCTTCATTGGTTTACGACTTTCCCTGGCTGTGGGCCTGCCAATCAGACCCACAGCCTAGCTGTTCTCTCTCGAAATTAACACACATGTACATTAGGTGCATCCACTAATTGGAACTGGGCCGCCTTATCAGTCCCTGTATCAGCATACCACAGGTATCCAGGGCATCGGTGTACCCAGGGCCTACCAGGGGCTGCAGCATGTATTATGCCACCCCTGGATGGCCGCCCAAATCTGACACAACTGGCTGCACGACAGCTGGGGCAAGGTGGTGTAATCACCCGTTGCTGTAGGTGTAGTATTCCTATACCAAACCCTAAAATGGACACATGGATTCCTATCAGTCACTCCTATGGCAGGCCTTATCAATCCTGAAGGCAGAGTGCGGGGAATCATGTGGGATGGTGCTCTGGCGCGAGCTGAGCCCGTCGACGGCTTGCGGAACCAAGTCCTAATAGCCGTTCCATGGTGACGCGTGCCAACTACCTTAAAATGCATTATAATCCTCGCGGTTACTTGCTAACTCTGGCATCGCATCACCCACACATGTCGAGTAAGGTGTCATACGAATTGGAATACGAACCCCTCGCCAATTCTGGCGACGGGGTTAGCATTCCCCCCTTTTAGAGGGGCACGACATGGAAGTAACCTTGAACCCCGGTTAAAGTTGACTCAAGCCTCAGCATCACAAAATGGATGCTGCCACCAGACACAAGTCTGACCTCCTGCTGCTGGGAGACCTTCCAGCGAGGGGAGCTTGGACAAAGGGTTTCCTGTCGAGGGCGGTGTTCGCACCATCCCAGACAGGGTTTGTGTATCCCAGGTAGGCAGGACTGAAAGGAAGGTGATTGCAAGTGGCACCCCGGTGCTCACTGTGCATAGCCCGGCTCAAACCAGTTTCTGGGGCAACCCTGCCCCTGAGCTGGGGAGAAGCCGGACAAAGGATAGGGGTGTAACCACCCCCCTCCTGGCCCCACCCATAGGTAGGACCTAGTCACGGGCCAGCCCCTTTTCCTAGAATAAAGGTAGGAGCGAGTCCCCTTCCCAAATTGGATAATTCTGAATCTTGAACTACTTTCCACGAAAGGAACTCTTGACTATTTCTGAAGACTCTCCCTTGTGGCTAAGGAGTAGCCACCCTGCACCAGCAGGCACCACCTAAGCACTTGCGGTTTGCTGTACGTCTCTCCCACGGATCAAGACTGCCCAGCTCGACGAGACCCGGGTTCCCTGCCATCTCTGACCTCTACCTACATCATCAGCCCAGCTGAGATTCGTAGGTGTGACGAGACCTGCGGGACCGGCCATCTTCAGAACCTGCACGACGCTTATCTAGCACGCCCACCGAGGGACCCTCGAGTGAGTGCACCTAGGGTTTGAGAAGCCCTAACCCTGAGCGGCTCCAGCACCGAAGTCTGCCTCCCCAGCATCCACGAGATCTGCGTGGGGGCCCTTCTGCTCCTTGCTGCTCACCGCGTTGTCTGACCACTCGCCGACCGGCTTGTGGCCCTCTTCACGACGCACCACGACAGTCTTTCATCACTGGTCTGGTTGCTCCAGACTGGCTCTTGCTCCCCTTCAACAGAGGAGTACCTTGGACCCTCCTGGTCCACTCCAGACGCCATCTTGACTCCACCGCGTGGGTTTGCCACTGCCAAGACCTGCTGCCCCACTCCTGGGCCCAGCATCATCGACAGCAGACACCTTCGTGGGACAGCTCGCCCTCCATCCTGGTCGCCGCCGCGCCTCCTGGTCCGAGGAACAGCCGAGTCCGACGTCATCCACTCACCTGGTCGAGGTGACTTCATCTGGTACCTTCCTGGTACCCACACGATCACTGGCTAGCGGTTGAGAACTGAGTCCCCTCTGCTTTCAGGTTCCCTTCATCACCGATCCAGGCTTGGATCTCGCTGAACATCGACACTGGTCGCCTGCCAGCAACTTCTTCTTTCAGGCTCCTGAGACTACAACGAGGACTCCCGACATCTTGCTGAACCCCACGCAGCCGCAGCCTCTGGGCTAGGTAACTCGAGCATCTCGGTGCTCCATCGTAGGTTCACTCTACAAGTGTCCAGTTCCTTTTTCGTTTAGTCCCACTGATCGGATTCCTCCGGAATCAGTAACTTTAAACTTTCTAACCTCTCCCATTCCACTTGCAGTGTAAATGGTTTCGTGCCCTTCGGGCATTTGTGTAAATTGTGCAACCAGAAGTATTTTCCTAAGAGTTTTGTATTGTGCTTAGCTCCCTGACTCATAAAGAGCCAGGGTAGTCTTGTTATAAATAAATATCCTTTATTTTCATAACAACTTGTGTGGTGTCCTTTCACTTGGCGTTCAAGGGGTATATGTGATGGTAAACAGCTGGCTTAACACGCCCTCTAGAGTTTAGCCTGAAGACTGCTCTTGTCCACGCTACTAGGATAGCTGGTCTATAAGTTTGACTTACAACCAATCATCAATAAGGGTCGTTTGGAATGATACACAGTGATCACTAGAATAGTGAGCACTACATATCAGGCCAACTTCTCACATTGGTGAGCAGCGGTTGGGATTTGAGCTTGCTGTTGTTTTACCACACACGTATCCTAAGAACATCAAGTTGAAAGATCACATAAGTACCCAGGTACATATAACTTAACTTAGAATACTCTGAGTTCTACTGAACCAGCTGTTGTAGTGTAACAGGGCTTAGCACACCCTGACTACAACTCTTAGCAAGGGATCAGTAGGTAAACACATAGTGTAGGTAGGTGCATCACTTACACCTCACTAGAAAGCATGTCGGTCCACGGATAGTCTGCAGAGACTCCCTTAGTGGTCATTGACCCTCCACAGGTCATGTCACGATATGCAGCTCTTAGCTTCACGGAGATGAGACAGCTGTGTGCCTCCAGGAAGCTAAACCAGGGTTCTAACCCTACCATCACATTTCTGATAGGTCTCTTAGAGACTTACGATGCTAGGAGGTCCTCTAACACAGGCCCCCCTAATGCTGATGGGAACATGCCTCCCTTAGAGGGAACCCTTGGTGACCCTGACCTCGACCTCCATGGTGAGGGGGAAGAGGAAGAAGAGTTAGCAGGAGACGAGGCAGACGGAGGTCCCGTAGTAGTCAGTAGGCTCACAAGGACCAACTTAAGCAGGCATGAGAAAGGAACTGGGGGAGCCCCAGGCCCACGCTCAAGCAGGCGTAACCTTGGGAACGGACGAGCTAGGTCTCTCTCGAGAGGCTCTAACAGATCTGTTCGAACACATGTTTCTCAGGCATCTTCTCAGAGAGGAATGACGTCCCCTCAGAGAAGGGAGCACGAAGCGAAGATGAGGGAAGTCAATCTGAGGATCGAGCGGGAAGAACTTGCCCTCGCCAAAGAAAGACTTGCCTTGGCCCGAGAGCAGAAATTGAGTGGGTTAGATCCCACTGGTGGCAGCATTCTCATTAGAGAGAAAGACAGGGGTATAGATACTAGACACCTGAGTAAAATAGTGCCCCCCTTTAAACAAGGGGACGACATCCACAAGTGGATAACTGCTTTAGAGAGGGCTTGCACTGTCCAGTGCGTCCCCCAAGTCAGTGGGCTGCTATACTGTGGCTCTCCTTTGAAGGTAAAGGACGAGACAAGCTCCTCACTACGAGAGCTGAGGATGCTAACAACTACCAAGTCCTGAAGAATACACTGATTGATGGGTTCGGCTTAACCACCGAGCAGTACCGGGTGCTGTTCAGGGACACCCAGAAAATTCAGTCTCAGGATTGGACTGACTTTGTCGATTGTGCCACTAAGGCTTTAGAAGGTTGGTTGCTGGGTAGCAAGGTTACTGATTACACAGGATTGTACAATCTTATCATGAGAGAACAGATTTTAAACAACTGTCAGAACCAATTGTTGCATCAGCACCTTGTCGACTCGGAGCTGACCTCTCCCCAAGAATTGGGAAAGAAGGCAGACAGATGGGTCAGAACAAGGGTCAAGCAGAACCAGACTCAGAACCAGGGTGGTCAGAAGAAAGCAGACCAAAAGGGTAGTAACAAGAACGAACAAAATGACCAGAAGTCTTCGACAGGCCCCCAACAAACCAAAGAGGGTGGGGGTCAGGCTTCACAGCAGAAAAAGAAGACTCCAGAAGGCCAGTCAAAAAGGTGGTGCCAATACTGTAAAAGTAAGACTCACTGGTTTAGTGAGTGCACCAAGAAAGGAGGGCAAACTCCTGCCACTGCAGCCCCTAAGGCACCTGCACCCCCTAGTACAGTCAGCAGTGGTAGTGCGCCTCCCAAGGCATTAGTTGGGTTAACCTTGGGAGCTGAGGGGAGTGACGACTTAGTTGGCACGCTCACTCAGGCCGTCCTTGTCTGTACAGGGGATATGGATATGTCCCCTGATGCCAGTCCCAATACTATGGGCAAATACAGGCAGACGCCTTTGATCAATGGAAAAGTGGCTCAGGCCTACAGGGACACTTGTGCCAGTGTCACCATGGTGACGCCTAACTTTGTGGACCCTGGACAGATCATGCTAGGTACCGATTACCTAGTGACCAATGCCAGCAATGTCACTACCAATCACAGTATGGCAGTTGTTGATTTCTCCTGGGGAGGGGTAAGTGGCCCGAAGAAAGTTGTGGTTAGTTCAGACCTCCCCGTAGAATGTCTGTTGGGCAATGCTTTGGAAACATCACAATGGTCAGAAGTGGAGCAGAGGACTCACATGGAAATGTTAGGCTTGCCAGCACATGTCCTTACTGTGACCAGGTCACAGGCCAAAAGATGCCCCACTGAACAGGTGCTGGATCCTGGAAGAACGGACCAGACACCATCCAAGAAAAGGAGCAGTAAGGGTAAGGCCTCGCCTTCCCCCTTGCCCCAGGTCGTGGATCAAGTCTCTGAGGAGGCTGACCTTAAAGAACTAAGGGAAACTGAGCCAAAAGAGCTTGAACCTGGTCAGGTTGAGTTTCTGGGCTCAGGGGGACCCTCTAGGGAAGACCTGGGGAAGGCACAGTTAGACTGCCCCTCACTTGAACCCCTCAGACAGCAGGCTGCTGCTGAGGCTGCAGGGAACGCCACAGGTACCCACAAAGTGTACTGGGACGATGGACTCCTGTACTCCGAGGCAAGAGACCCCAAGCCTGGCGCGACCAGGAGGCTGGTCGTCCCCTTGTCTCTGAGAGGTTTCCTTCTTACCTTGGCCCACGAGATTCCCCTTGCAGGTCACTTAGGCCAGAATAAGACTTGGGACAGAATTGTTCCACACTTTCACTGGCCCCACATGTCCGAAGATACGAAGGAGTTTTGTCGCTCCTGTGTCACTTGCCAAGCCAGTGGTAAGTCAGGTGGCACGACAAATGCCCCCCTCATACCACTGCCGGTGGTGGGGGTACCCTTTGAACGGGTGGGGATCGACATTGTCGGACCAATGGAACCCCAGACAGCATCAGGGCACAAGTTTATACTGGTGGTGCTGGACCACGCCACCAGGTATCCTGAAGCTATTCCCCTTAGGACCACTACAGCACCTGTTGTGGCACGAGCCCTAGTTGGAGTGTTCTCCAGAGTGGGCTTCCCTAAGGAGGTTGTCTCTGACAGAGGTGCAAACTTCATGTCGGGATATCTGACTGCTATGTGGAAGGAGCGTGGTGTCAACTACAAATTCACCACATCCTATCACCCACAATGCAATGGGCTTGTTGAGAGATTCAACAGGACCCTAAAAGGGAGGATTCATGGACTACCTGAAAAGCTTCGGCGGAGATGGAATGTCCTGATACCCTGCCTCTTGTTCGCCTACAGAGAGGTCCCGCAGAAGGGGGTTGGCTACAGCCCTTTTGAACTTCTGTTCGGACATCCTGTAAGGGGACCCCTTTGTTTGATAAAGGAAGGATGGGAGAGACCTCTCAAAAAGCCGGCATCAAACATTGTGGACTATGTGCTCGGTCTCCGCTCGCGGATGGCTGAGTACATGGAAAAGGCATCTAAAAACCTTGAGGCGAGCCAAGAATTACAAAAAGCTTGGCACGACCAAAAGGCTGTCCTGACTATGTATCAGCCTGGACAGAAGGTGTGGGTGCTGGAGCCAGTGGCCCCAGCAGCACTCAAAGACAAATGGTCTGGGCCCCACACAATCATTGAGCAAAAGGGAGAGGTCACCTACTTGGTAGACCTGGGAACTCCCCGGAGCCCCCACCGGGTGCTCCATGTAAACAGGCTCAAGGCATATGTCGACAGGGAGGGCATGGGCTTGCTCATGGCCACAGATGAGGGACAGGAGGAGGAGAGTGACCCTCTCCCGGACCTGCTCTCTCAGAACCCTGACGATGGGTCAGTAGATGGTGTTGTCTTTTGTGGCAGCCTCTCTGGACATCAACAACAGGATTGTAAACAGGTTCTTCAATCCTTTCGACATATGTTCTCTCTGACACCCAGTCAGACCAATTGGTGTACCCATGAGGTCGACACTGGGGACAGTCTGCCCGTAAAGAGTAAAATCTATCGACAGCCTGATCATGTCAGAGACTGCATCAAGACAGAGGTGCAGAAAATGTTGGAGCTGGGAGTCATTGAGCCCTCGGACAGCCCCTGGGCTAGTCCAGTAGTTCTCGTGCCAAAACCTCACACCCAGGGCGGTAAGAAAGAGATGAGGTTTTGCGTGGACTACCGAGGCCTCAATGCAGTCACTAAGACTGACGCCCACCCGATACCAAGAGCAGATGAACTTATAGACCGGTTGGCTTCCGCCAACTACTTAAGTACATTTGACCTGACAGCTGGGTATTGGCAAATCAGGTTAGCTGAGGAGGCCAAGCCCAAAACAGCATTTTCTACCCCGGGTGGGCATTATCAGTTCGTGGTAATGCCCTTTGGTTTGAAAAATCCACCTGCCACCTTCCAAAGGCTGGTGAATCGAGTTCTCACTGGGTTGGACGACTTCTGTGCGGCGTATCTGGACGATATCGCTGTCTTTAGCTCCACCTGGGAGGATCACCTGGTCCACCTGAGGAAAGTGTTAGAGGCCCTGCAAAAGGCAGGCCTCACTATCAAGGCCACTAAGTGCCAGATAGGGCAGACACAGGTTGTATACCTGGGCCACCTTGTAGGTGGAGGCCAGGTTCAGCCATTGGAGAGCAAAATACAGGCCATCCAGGACTGGGCTCCTCCAACCACCCAGACTCAGGTCCGAGCTTTCTTGGGCCTGACTGGTTATTACCGGAAATTTGTCAGAAATTATGGATCCATTGTGACCCCGCTAAACGATCTGACAAGTAAAAAGATGCCAAAAAAAGTTCAGTGGACAGCAAGCTGTCAAAAGGCATTCGATGACCTAAAGCAGGCCATGTGCACAGCGCCTATCCTAAAGAGTCCAGACTACTCCAAAACAATCATTGTCCAAACAGACGCTTCGGAGTTGGGTGTGGGAGCTGTTCTATCTCAGCTGAATTTTGATGGTCATGACCAGCCCATAGCTTTTATTAGCAGGAGGCTGACCCCCAGAGAGAAGAATTGGTCAGCTATTGAGAGGGAGGCCTTTGCTGTGGTTTGGGCCCTGAAGAAGTTGAGGCCATACTTGTTTGGCACTCACTTCAAGATTCAGACCGACCATAAGCCCCTCTTGTGGCTAAATCAAATGAAGGGTGAAAACCCCAAACTACTTAGGTGGTCCATTTCCCTACAGGGGATGGACTTCACAGTGGAGCATAGACCTGGCACTGATCATGGCAATGCAGATGGGCTCTCCAGGTATTTCCACTTAGAGCAAGAAGACTCACCTGGTCAAGGTTAGCTTATTGTCCCAGAGTTTGGGGGGGGGGGTCATGTAGGAGAGTAGGGTCTGCAATCCTATGATCACCCAGATTTTTTGCTTTTTGCTTCATTGGTTTACGACTTTCCCTGGCTGTGGGCCTGCCAATCAGACCCACAGCCTAGCTGTTCTCTCTCGAAATTAACACACATGTACATTAGGTGCATCCACTAATTGGAACTGGGCCGCCTTATCAGTCCCTGTATCAGCATACCACAGGTATCCAGGGCATCGGTGTACCCAGGGCCTACCAGGGGCTGCAGCATGTATTATGCCACCCCTGGATGGCCGCCCAAATCTGACACAACTGGCTGCACGACAGCTGGGGCAAGGTGGTGTAATCACCCGTTGCTGTAGGTGTAGTATTCCTATACCTAACCCTAAAATGGACACATGGATTCCTATCAGTCAATCCTATGGCAGGCCTTATCAATCCTGAAGGCAGAGTGCGGGGAATCATGTGGGATGGTGCTCTGGCGCGAGCTAAGCCCGTCGACGGCTTGCGGAACCAAGTCCTAATAGCCGTTCCATGGTGACGCGTGCCAACTACCTTAAAATGCATTATAATCCTCGCGGTTACTTGCTAACTCTGGCATCGCATCACCCACACATGTCGAGTAAGGTGTCATACGAATTGGAATACGAACCCCTCGCCAATTCTGGCGACGGGGTTAGCATTCCCCCCTTTTAGAGGGGCACGAAATGGAAGTAACCTTGAACCCCGGTTAAAGTTGACCTCCTGCTGCTGGGAGACCTTCCAGCGAGGGGAGCTTGGACAAAGGGTTTCCTGTCGAGGGCGGTGTTAGCACCATCCCAGACAGGGTTTGTGTATCCCAGGTAGGCAGGGCTGAAAGGAAGGTGATTGCAAGTGGCACCCCGGTGCTCACTGTGCATAGCCCGGCTCAAACCAGTTTCAGGGGCAACCCTGCCCCTGAGCTGGGGCGAAGCCGGACAAAGGATAGGGGTGTAACCACCCCCCTCCTGGCCCCACCCATAGGTAGGACCTAGTCACGGGCCAGCCCTTTTCCTAGAATAAAGGTAGGAGCGAGTCCCCTTCCCAAATTGGATAATTCTGAATCTTGAACTACTTTCCACGAAAGGAACTCTTGACTATTTCTGAAGACTCTCCCTTGTGGCTAAGGAGTAGCCACCCTGCACCAGCAGGCACCACCTAAGCGCTTGCGGTTTGCTGTACGTCTCTCCCACGGATCAAGACTGCCCAGCTCGACGAGACCCGGGTTCCCTGCCATCTCTGACCTCTACCTACATCGTCAGCCCAGCTGAGATTCGTAGGTGTGACGAGACCTGCGGGACCGGCCATCTTCAGAACCTGCACGACGCTTATCTAGCACGCCCACCGAGGGACCCTCGAGTGAGTGCACCTAGGGTTTGAGAAGCCCTAACCCTGAGCGGCTCCAGCACCGAAGTCTGCCTCCCCAGCATCCACGAGATCTGCGTGGGGGCCCTTCTGCTCCTTGCTGCTCACCGCATTGTCTGACCACTCGCCGACCGGCTTGTGGCCCTCTTCACGACGCACCACGACAGTCTTTCATCACTGGTCTGGTTGCTCCAGACTGGCTCTTGCTCCCCTTCAACAGAGGAGTACCTCGGACCCTCCTGGTCCACTCCAGACGCCATCTTGACTCCACCGCGTGGGTTTGCCACTGCCAAGACCTGCTGCCCCACTCCTGGGCCCAGCATCATCGACAGCAGACACCTTCGTGGGACAGCTCGCCCTCCATCCTGGTCGCCGCCGTGCCTCCTGGTCCGAGGAACAGCCGAGTCCGACGTCATCCACTCACCTGGTCGAGGTGACTTCATCCGGTACCTTCCTGGTACCCACACGATCGCTGGCTAGCGGTTGAGAACTGAGTCCCCTCTGCTTTCAGGTTCCCTTCATCACCGATCCAGGCTTGGATATCGCTGAACATCGACACTGGTCGCCTGCCAGCAACTTCTTCTTTCAGGCTCCTGAGACTACAACGAGGACTCCCGACATCTTGCTGAACCCCACGCAGCCGCAGCCTCTGGGCTAGGTAACTCGAGCATCTCGGTGCTCCATCGTAGGTTCACTCTACAAGTGTCCAGTTCCTTTTTCGTTTAGTCCCACTGATCGGATTCCTCCGGAATCAGTAACTTTAAACTTTCTAACCTCTCCCATTCCACTTGCAGTGTAAATGGTTTCGTGCCCTTCGGGCATTTGTGTAAATTGTGCAACCAGAAGTATTTTCCTAAGAGTTTTGTATTGTGCTTAGCTCCCTGACTCATAAAGAGCCAGGGTAGTCTTGTTATAAATAAATATCCTTTATTTTCATAACAACTTGTGTGGTGTCCTTTCACTTGGCGTTCAAGGGGTATATGTGATGGTAAACAGCTGGCTTAACACGCCCTCTAGAGTTTAGCCTGAAGACTGCTCTTGTCCACGCTACTAGGATAGCTGGTCTATAAGGTTGACTTACAACCAATCATCAATAAGGGTCGTTTGGAATGATACACAGTGATCACTAGAATAGTGAGCACTACATATCAGGCCAACTTCTCACAGCCTGTCTTGTGGTGCGCGACTTTGCTGCCGCCGAGATTGCCGCTGTAAGTCCCGCCGCCCCGGAAGTCAGGCAAGTCCGCCTGTGACGGGGGCGGGGCCGCGGCAGGACCGGAAGTCGGAGGCGGCCGCCTGGAGCCTTGCTAGGCTCCACTCTGTAAGTCCCGGTCCCGAGGAGAGGGGACCGGGTGAAGCCTGGTGCCGACTCGTGCGGGGCTCCCATGACTGGGGAGAGCCCCGCAGGCACCCACGAGTACGAAGGAGAGGGCCCAGATGGGCCCATGCTTTTCCCCGTGGTGGCCATATGTCTTACAGCTGCCCCACTTGCCCGCAGGCTGAAGATGGCTGAAATGCCAGAAACCGGTCCTAGGAAGCTTGTTTCGGTCCAGGGAAGGCATGGCTTGGCAGTTCGGGCTGGACTGTCCCCGTGAGGCACAGGGTCAGACTGATTTGCATATGGCCATGTCTGAACTGGGGTGGCAGAGTGCGCTAAAGAACGGTGATGGATCAAACCCAGCTCTGTTGACTGGGTGTGAGTGTTTGATTGGTTCTGATGCTCCGTCCATTACCACCCCCTTTTGTACCACTTGCAGAGGGCAGCTGCATCGATGGGCTAATCTGATTAAAGGGGCCCTAGTGGGGGTCCCTAGGCACAGTGGTGCCCATGTTTTGTGCATTGGTTGTTCTAGAGCCTAGAGGGCTCCAATGATTGGCGCAGGTTGTTCTGGAGGGCTAGTGAGAGCCCCCTGCCACAGTTTGACTTCACAGCTGCCCAGCAAGTAGTGGGCAGCTGCACTGTTTAGGTCTTTCTTCCTAGGGACTTGTTTTTTTGTGAACTCAGGAGTGGGACGCACTCCTTCGCCCCTACTTTGGCCTTCCACAGCTGCGCAGCACTTAGTGCTAGCTGCAGCGTTTAGGCCCTTTCTTGTCCCCAGCTGCCCAGCAAGTAGTGGGCAGCTGCTACGTTTAGGTTCTGGCGCAACCTGGACCCTAATGTGATTTAGGTGTTGGAAATGTACCGTGTGTAGTATGTTTTGCGCACCCTGTGTTTTATACCTCTAGATATGATTTCTGCATAGGAGGTTGTTTTACCTGTTTTGGTTTATGTTAGGGAGATTATACTTCCCTGGGTGATGTACGCCCCTAGTGTAGTTATACTTAGGAGGTAGGGTCTAATGCGTCAGACTTGTGAGAGATTGCATAATGTGTTTATGCCCCTGTGATGTATACAGGATAGGTTCTATACCTGATTCCATTGTGATAATGCTGAAGTCATTATTGCGCCAGTTGTTACTGGTTGTGCTCTACAGTTACTTTGTGTTTCCATTGGTATATGTTCTACATTTACTACTGGTGATTTGTGCTAATTCTGACAGTGGTCCATGAGGCCCTGTCCCGTGTAAATAGTCCCCTGTAAAATTCTGCCCAGTGCCAGTTGGCACAGTGTAAATTATGTGATTATCATCTAATGTGTTTATTATAATACAAAGGCTATTTTTTATATATAACCTTGTGTGGAGTTTCCTTTGTGGTGGGCCTTGGGTGTTGTTGCTGGGTGCGCGCGCAAACCCTTTACACATTGCCTTCGGGATAAGCCTGACTGCTCGTGCCTAGCTACCAAGGGGGTGAGCAGGGGTTATCTTTGGCGTGTAACTCCCCAGCCCTGACTAGAGTGGTGGTTTCTGCCTGGCTTTGGCGCAAGCCTTAGCCAACCAGAGATCCCATTTCTTACAAGCAGGATAGGTACAAGTCACAGTGGAGGTTTCACTGTCATTTTGTTATGGATTGTGTTTTAGTTTGCTTTCTTGGGGGCATATTATCGAGCATGGAGTTAAAATTATCGCCGCTTTAGCAGCAGAAAACTGCCGCTAAAGCGGCGATAATGGGCTTGATAATATGCACTTCAGAACTCCCATAGAAGCCCATATTGTCACCAGAACATGGGCTTCTGTGGGAATTCCATAGAGCATATTATCAAGCCCATTATCGCCGCTCTAGCGGCAGTTTTCTGCCGCTAAAGCGGCGATAATTTTAGTTCGGTTTCTTGATAATATGCCCCTTGTTTTCTTATTTTCCAATCATCTGTAAAGCGCTCTGATACCCTCACAGGTCATGTTCGCGCTATATAAATCTCTATAAATATGAATAAATAAAATACCAGACAGAGGTCCTATTTTGGGGTACAGCAACCTATCTAGGCCCCCAGGATTGTCATGGGGTACAGGCAGAGTAGGGGGGCTGGGGTGAGTACCTACCAGACAGAGATCCTCTACTTGGGGTACCTCAGCCTCACTAGGCCCCAAGGTTTGTCCTGGGGTACAGGTAGAGTTAGGGGGAACTGGAATGCGTACCTACCACACAGACATCCTCTCCTTGGGGTACAGCAATCTCTCCAGGCCTCCAGATTTGTCATGGGGTACAGGTGGGGTTTGGGGGGGGGGGGGGAGTACCTACCACACAGAGGTACTATTCTTGGGGTACAGCAGCCTCTCCAGGCCCCCAGGTTTGTCATAGGGTGCAGGTAGAGTTCAGGAGGGGGGGCGGGGAAAGTACCTACCACACACAGACCCTCTCCTTGAGGTACAGCAGCCTATCTAGGGCCCCCAGGCTTGTCACTGGGTACAGGTAGAGTTCGGGGGGCTGGGGTGAGTACCTATCACACAGTGATCCTCTCCTTGGGGTACAGCAGCCTCTCTAGGGCCCCCAGGTTTGTCATGGGGTACAGGTAGAGTTTGGGGGGCTGGGATGAGTATCTATCACACAGAGATCCTCTCCTTGGGGTACAGGTGCCTCTACAGGCCCCTGAGTTTGTCATTGTGCACAGGTAGAGTTCGGGGGGCATGGGGGAAGTACCTATCACACAAAGGTCCTATTCTTGGGGTACAGCAGCCTCTCTGTGTCCCCAGGGTTTGTCATGGGCAGTGCACTGGTCATGGGGTATAGGTAGATTTCGGGGTGGTGGGGTGAGTACGTGTCACACAGAGGTCCTATTCTTGGGGTACAGCAGCCTCTCCAGACCCCTAGGTTTGTCAGGGGGTACAGGGGTGAGTACCTACCAGACAGAGATCCTCTCCTTGGGGTACCTCAGCCCCTCTAGGGCTCCCAGGTTTGTCATGGGGTATAGGTAGAGTTCGAGGGGAGGGGGTGAGTACTTACCAGACAGAGATCCTCTCCTTGGGGTACCTCAGCCTCTCCAGGGCTCCCAGGTACTCTGACAGGGTGTGGGCTGTGTTCCGGGCCAGGATGGCGATCACCAGAGTGGGCACCTTGTCCGGGGGGAGCTCCTCCGCCATCCCCGAACCGAGCCCCGGCCCCCCTGGCCCCCAACACAGCAGCAGGCCAGCGACTAGAAGCACTCCAGTGGGCAGCATGGCGCTAGAACCAGTGACACGGCCTGGGCCCGCAGGGGGCGCTACGTGTCAGCAGCGGGGAGGGCTGGGGTGCAGTGGGTCGAGGGAGGAGCAGGGGAGGCACCGGGGGCGGGAGGGAGAGATGGAGGAGGGCAGGAGGAGTGTTCTGGGTGGGGACCAGAGGGGGCAGACATGAGAGGGCTGGAGGAGGGCAATGGGTGGGGACCAGAGGGGGCAGACATGAGAGGGCAGGAGGAGGGCTCTGGGTGGGGACCAGAGAGGGTGGGGGCGAGGCTGGGAGGCGCTCCCATAACTTCAGATACATAGTCAGGGTCCTTGGAGCTTGTTTGATCCTCAGATTATCCACTGCAGGCAGAACGCTCACGCTTCCCAGGGATGAGTGATTGAGCCAGTCCAGGCTCTCTCGTTGCATTGTGGGACTCGTAGTCCTTCCTTTACTATAGGGTACACAGCACTGCGCTAAGAGTGCGAGAATGCAGAGGCAACCTTTACTGGACTAGCTCCTCGTGCAAGAAACGTGAAAGCTCTGCTCGAGGCGCTGCATGCCGGTTTAAAGGGGGGCCCTACCCGGAACATACACCCCAGATGAGAAACCGGGCATCCGCAGGCACTGTGCAAGAAAGTCCGGGGCGGGGGAAGGGCCCGAGACCTATCGCCCTATGGAGGAAGGCTGGCAGAGGGGGCACAGGTCAGAGGGGCTCAAACCCCGAACCCCACTGCAGACTCCCAGGCACTGCACACACTCTGCAGGCACTCGAGCAGGCGAGTCTTGAAGGTGTGACGTGTCACTCCTTGCAGAACACCCACCATCAGACCCGCCACCCCACGACCCCCTTCCTCCCCCCACACACGCACCCATGTATGTGCTTCAGGAGCAAAACCCCAGTGCAGGACCCTCATTGGCTGAGCCACAGCCGCAGGACTATGTCTGTACAAAGCGCCAAGAGGCCAAGTGTGGGGGGAGCGCTATAGAAATCACCAAGAAGCAGAACCCATAACGAGTAGATTGCACGGTGCCCACCTCCAGACCCCCAGCTATGGCCCTTCCCCCAGCCTGTACCCCTGCTTCTAGGTCTACCACATAGTGACCACACCGTCATCCGCTCCACTCAACACGCATGCACAGACGTCACCCAATGATTACACTGACACTTTCTTTGTGGGTGAAGAACTGCTGCAGGTTTATTTCATACAACATAAGTATGACGATAAATGGGTTATCTTACGGGCGATCCAGGGCAAGCAGCCCCTCGCTGCTCCGCCCGCCTGGTAAGCCAGCACGCACGGTGGGTCGATGCCCGGCAGTGCGGCACATATTTATTTTCAGATCATCCACTGGGTCACGTGATCTGTCTCCTACTCCCGCCCCTTTTGACAGGGGCGGAGTGTGTTGTGGCACACCGCCGGTTGGTCAGGCCCCCCAACCGCCCGAAGGACTAACGGGGCACCGTCGCGGTCTTCCCAGAACCCCCTTCGGCTCCTGGACCTTGGCTCGGGCACCCTTACTGTGCCGGACAGGGGTACCCTTACTGTACCGCCTGTCGCAGAGGTACCCTTACTGTACCCTTCTGCCTCCAGATCGCCCTGTAACTCCGCCTGCAACGCAAAGAGAAACATTAAAACATTCCAATAACGCGCTGTCTCCGCCACGCAGGGTAAGCGGAAAGGGTGGGAATACGCGTGGCCAGGCAGGAGCGGCGCGCAGGAAGCAGAGGAGGAACTGGGAGAGAGAGACGCCTAAGTAGGGGGGTCTAGCCTCGCCCCCCCCTATCGGCCAGCCTCCTACAGGCACACTCATTGGGAGCTCCCCACCCTGGGCGCGGCCTCGCTAGCGAGGCGGAACAGGGGGGGGGAAGGCTGCGACGGGCGGCCACTAGAAGGCTGCCCTGCTGATGCCCCACTGCGTGGGACGCGGGCAGCGGCATAGTGACCACACCGTCATCCGCTCCACTCAACACGCATGCACAGACGTCACCCAAGGATTACACTGACACTTTCATTGTGGGTGAAGAATTGCTGCAGGTTTATTTCATACAACATAAGTATGACGATAAATGGGTTATCTTACGGGCGATCCAGGGCAAGCAGCCCCTCGCTGCTCCGCCCGCCTGGTGAGCCAGCACGCGCGGTGGGTCGATGCCCGGCAGTGCGGCACATATTTATTTTCAGATCATCCACTGGGTCACGTGATCTGTCTCCTACTCCCGCCCCTTTTGACAGGGGCAGAGCGTGTTGTGGCACACCCCCGGTTGGTCAGGCCCCCCAACCGCCCGAAGGACTAACGGGGCGCCGTCGCGGTCTTCCCAGAACCCCCTTCGGCTCCTGGACCTTGGCTCGGGCACCCTTACTGTGCCGGACAGGGGTACCCTTACTGTACCGCCTGTCGCAGAGGTACCCTTACTGTACCCTTCTGCCTCCAGATCGCCCTGTAACTCCGCCACAGCTCTGGGGAGGCTACCGTCGCTGCCAGAGCCCCCCTCCCTCCATAGCTGCTACTGATGCCCTGCCCTTGCTAGCGCCTCTTGCACGTCCAGCAGGAACATGTCCATCCCTACCCTGGACAGGTGGACCCCATCCGTCTCGTAGTACCCCTCCACCTTCTCTTGGATCAATGCATGTCTGATGAAGCCCATGCCCCTGCGCTCCATGAATTTTTGCATGGACCTATTGACCCTTCTGCGTGACCGCTCTACTGCTGCCGGGGACCTGGCACCCCTCCAAATCCTGCGGGGGACAATCTCCGACCACCACACTTCGCATGACCCCCCAACCTGGCTAATGGCTGGCAGGTCAGTTTGCATGGACACGAGCAGGGCCCTCCTTCCCCTGGAAACAAGGTCATTTCCCCCAAAGTGTAAGATGATGATCGAGGGCTGTACCCCCCAGCAGCCAAATGCTGTTCAATTGAGCCCCGTGCTTCACTCCATTTCATCCCCGGGGAGCCCAACCACACGAACTGTGTGTCAGCAAAATTCTGCGACCAGTTCCTGTGTGCTGCCCAGCGTTCCAGCCTCGTTATGTAGGAGTGTCCCATCAACCAAACCTGGTGACCTGTCAATGAAACGATGAGGCAGCTTTAGGTAATTGTATCTTTATTTGCACACAAAAATTACGCGGGGGGGGGATACCCGTTGTAGAACACAGTTTAAAGACACTTAGATATGTTCATCCGAAAAGGAAAACTAGAGTGGGAAAACTCAGAACTGCACTTGCAGCATCAAGGTCGAACATAGCTCTTAAAACAATCGGACTCCCAGCGCCCCACCCCCTTCACACCCTCTGGGCGCCAATTCGGAAGGAGTGCGAGGAGAATCTGCGCCCACTCCCTGATAAGCCCGCCTTGTCAAGGGTGGCACCCAGAATGCGGTCAAACTGAAACCTGGTGAGGGGGGACCCATCCGCATGAATCAGGAAGGGGCCCGGGGCCGCTGGGCGTAAGGCCAGGTATTCCCTGACCGTGTGGACCGGGCAGTACCTGTTGTCCCCCAAGGCTTGTAGAACAACTGTCTTTCCCCTCCCCGCCTGGTCTGTCTTGGATTTGCGAATGCGGAGCTCCAGGGATACATTAAGGCCCACATCCGCGATACCCAGCGCTGTACCAGACAGGTCAAACTTCGATTTCGCCACCAGCTCGCTAACCCTAAAGGCGCCAAAAAATGCCAGGCAGAATGCCGCTGAAAAGAGCCTTGCTTCGAAAGGGGAGAAAGTAATCAGGGGTACAGTGTCCAGGATGAGCTGTAGGTCCCTGAATTCAATGGGTGCCCTGGTGTCTGGTTGTCTAACCTCCTCCCTGGCCCAACCCTTCAGGGCCGCCCTAATCTTGGAAGACCCCGTTGGGTCGACACCCCCATCTAGCTTGGCGTCATGGCGCACGGCTGCCAGGTGACCACATGTCCATGAGTGGGATCTGCCGTTCTCCTTGGCCCACACCACAAAGGTCTCTACCTGATCCTCGCTCCCCAAGGCTAGACCACCCTGCGCCTCCACTACTGCTCTGAACGTTGCTAACTGGGAGCCGTACTTCCTCCGCGTCGCCGGCACCAGGGACCTCTCCCCCATCCTCCTCAGTCTTTCCCCCACTGAAGCAGGCGCCAAAGGTGGTCCGGGAATGGTGTCATCTCCGCCCTTGCCCGCGGCCAGGCCTCTCGAAACCGGAGCCACTGAAAGCGAGAAAGAGCGTCAGCTGCCACATTCCGTACACCCGCGATGTGCCGCGCCCTAAACTCAATGTTGCTGCGCAGACCCTCTTTCACTAACTCCCTCAGCAGACTTAGGACTAGCGGGCACGAGGCAGTAAGGCCATTGATGGCGTGCACCACCGCCATATTGTCTGACCAGAAGACTACCTTCATGTTGCTTAGGGTGGCCCGCCATAGGTGCAGCGCTACCAGGATGAGAAAGAGTTCCAACACTGCAATGTTCTTTGTCACCTTCTTTCTATGCCATGCATTAGGCCACCTCATGGCGCACCACTCTTCGCCCAGGATCACGCCAAAACCTTCCCTACCAGACGCATCAGAGAACAAGCAAAGCTCCTGGCTGGCTATCCACGGGGCCCTCCAAATCACAGTCCCATTGAAACCAATGAGGAATTCTGCCCACATTGCTAGATCCACCTTCAAGCCAGCGGTCAATCGTACAAAATGGTGCTTCTGTATTACATTTGCCGTGGCCCGTGCCAGCCTCCTTGAGAATACCCTGCCTGCTGGAATCACCCTGGCTGCAAAGTTCAACTTGCCCACCAAGCTCTGGACAGCCCCTAGGGTCGCTTTGTCCTTGCCCAGCAGCGCCTGGATGTCCTGCAACAAGCCCTGAACCTTCTCAGCGGGAAGCCTCGATTCGCCTTTCACCGTGTCTAGCTCCACACCTAAAAAGGTCAAGACCTGTGCCGGCCCCTCGGTCTTACCTGGGGCAAGGGGAACTCCTAGAAACTCTGCCAGCTCCTCAAAGCGACACAGCCCTACCGCACACTCGTCTGTCCCAGCCGGGCCAAAGAACAAGAAGTCATCCAGGTAGTGGGTCACCTGCGTGATCCCGTGAAGGTCCCCCAAGGCCCACTGAAGGAACAAGCTGAAGGCTTCGAAGTAGGCGCAGGAGACTGCGCAACCCATTGGCATGCAGCAATCATAGAAGAACTGCCCCGCCCACTTGAAGCCTAGCAGATGCTGGCTAGCTGGATGCACCGGCAGCAGGCAGAATGCGGACTCAATGTCCGCCTTCGCCAGCCACGCCCCCTTCCCTACTCTCCGGACCATGTCAATGGCCATGTCCAGGGAGCAGTATGCCACAGAACAAATCCCCTCGTCCAGCCAGTGGTTCACAGAATTCCCCTCGGGGTACGATAGGTGGTGGATCAAGCGATAGGCACCCTGCTGTTTTTTCGGTACCACTCCCAGCGGTGACACCAAGAAATGGTCCAGGGGAGGGCTGCTGAACGGACCCGCCACCCTCCCTGCTGACAACTCCTTACGCGTGGCCAGGCAGGAGCGGCGCGCAGGAAGCAGAGGAGGAACTGGGAGAGAGAGACGCCTAAGTAGGGGGGTCTAGCCTCGCCCCCCCCTATCGGCCAGCCTCCTACAGGCACACTCATTGGGAGCTCCCCACCCTGGGCGCGGCCTCGCTAGCGAGGCGGAACGGGGGGGGGGGGGGGGAAGGCTGCGACGGGCGGCCACTAGAAGGCTGCCCTGCTGATGTCCCACTGCGTGGGACGCGGGCAGCGGCAGTCTTCACCGGTGCCCCACTCTTTCTCCCTCCTGCTGGTACCCCGACTTGAGTATAAGCGCCCTACGTTCCTCAACTGTTTTAACACCGACTCGTCTGGGCCTTGGCAGTGCCCGCAGGCCTCTGTGCCGGCCGTCTATCCTCATGCTCCTTCTTGGACACTCTTTTGCAGGGATGTCTCATGGCTCAGCCAACACGTTTCATTCTGTTCTGCCATTGTAACCGAGGGCCTTCAGAAGGGCTGCAAACCATCGCAAGGTCAGGGCACAAGTCCTAAAGAAAGAAGTGGGGGGACTAACCAAGTTAGGCAGTATGCAAGTAAAAGCATGACGTGTGCCATCACTGTGCATGATGCCACGACGCGTGATATTGCACGTGACATCACAGGAAGTGACATCACAACAAGTGACATCTGTAGGAGAGTAGGATCTGCTTCTTATAGTTACCCCCTCTTTTTGCTGATGTTTCACTGTTTTCGACTTAGACTGGCTGGAACCCTGCTATCCAGGACCCCAGCCTAGCTGCTTTCTCCTGTAAATTGATTGCACTTACTTTAGGTACACTCCAGATTGGATACTGGGGTACCCTTGTGAATCAAAAAAAGAAGGAACAAGGGCTGTTTACAATAGGTCCAGCATACATAGCCCGGCGAAGAGTAAATAAATATGGAAGTATGCAGTTCCTCAAGAAAGTTGATGGTGAGAAATATATGAGTCCACAAAGTCAGGAGGAGAAACCTCCTTAAGGAAAGAGACCCTCACACATCCGGCATACTAGCTGTCATATATCGTCAGCATGTGGCCCAGATGTCAAGTTTCATCATAAGGTCTGCTCCGAATCGGGGCGGCGCTGCAATCCCCGATCGGCGACCTCAGTGGCGCCTTTTAGTGGAGATCTTTATTCCTTTTAAATGCCGGTGGGTGAGTGCAGGTGAGGGCCCTAAAGTGAAAGAAGTGTGTGGTGAAAGAGGTGTGTTAAAAGTAAGTAGTGGGGATCCTAAATAACACAGTTTATTAAATGAAATGGGACCCACTCTTAATTAAAAACAATAAAGTGCGTAATACTCCAGTTAAGATGACTGTTTTACGCTATAGTAATGTGTGGTCAACATGTTTCTTGCAATGGTTAAATCTAACCGCAATTCTTCAGGACCAGGTGATTCACACACTTATTGGTAGTGGTAGCGACTAGTGGGGCACTTACCACAAGTACAGCACCCTAATAAGTGGTTACTAGTAGAGGTGAGGTAAAATGCCTGCCAAAGAAAATACAGGGGGACAGACATACATATCAAAACAACATCTTGATAACACAATTATCGTAGAAATCGCCTTAAAAACTGCAACCAATTGATGCCATGCAGTGTTAATAGTAACATGGTGTTCAACTATGTAGTGGCGCTATGTCAAGACACCCTTAAAAGTGGGCTAATAGGGATAAAGCCCATAGTGTGGTGAGTGCTCTCGCAGAATCTACAAATACCCCGATGATGACGTTACACAGTGGCAACAGAACTGTGGAATCTTGAACCAATTAAAAACAGTCCACTCACCCTAAGGTAAAGGGCTACGATTTCCAACAAGCTGGCGCTGGATGTAGACACCGGATAGTACGGTGTCCTGTTGGCGGCAACATGAGGGAAGGGAGAAAATTGCAGCCGCAAGAGGTTGCTGTGAGATCAGACTATCTCAAAAGCTCCAAGGACAAGGTCTGTATCCAAAGAAATGTATCCAAAGAAATGCGAAGGAAAAAAGGGGGGGGAGGGCTATGGCTTAAAAGACATTACTTACAGAAGTCCGCAGTTCGGGACGCCTTCCCACCTACCCAAGGACGGCGCCGGCTCGGGAGACACTACTCGGATCTGGCGGGGGAAATTTGTAGTAGTTGTGAGCCAATGGGGAACGGGAAACAATTAGTTCATAGGAGGGAATAAACTGGTATGCGGAGTGCATTTCCGGTTTGGGCGAGCTCGAGAGTAGGCAAGATGCCGTGCGAGTGTCAAAGAGCGTGCCTCGTCACTAACTGGAAGTGACGACAAGGTTGCACGTAACTCGTAAAGAGCGGTACGCAGGGCGCTCTGCTGGTTTGTTTAAGAACAAAGAGGTTGTTATAGCAACACTATGATGCTATAGGGCGTCCCACGTCATCCCGTATGGACAGCTGATGTGGTGCGATTCATATTAAGCTGAATCATGAAGTCACGGCATTGGGTTCGTATCAGCCGTATCTCAACCATGACGTGCATCAAGTAGTTTAATTATGTAGAAGGGTGCGTAGGGCGCTCTTCTGGTTTGTTAAGAACAAAGTGGTTGTCATAGCAACACTATGATGCTAGAGGGCGTCCCACGTAATCCCATATGAACAGCTGAGGCGGTGTAGCGCAATTCATGTTGAGCTGAATCATAAAGTCACGGCATCGGGTTCGTATCGGGCGTGTCTCAACCATAACGTGTGCCAAGTAGTTCAATTATTTAGAAGGGTATTAAGAATATACTGTGGCACAAAGGGTCAACCATATATAAACCACATGGTGTGGCAACTAGAGTGATCATTCGGGACAGAGTCTCAAAATCTATTCGGGTCCGTAAGATCTCATTTTAAATGGTGACGTTAGTGTAACGTAGGGTACCAGGTGGCAGAAGGTTAATTTACTGACACATTTTGTGATGTCCAGGAGTGGAGGTCATCTATTTAACTCAGAATGTACACTGTAAGTGGGGGGTATATAAATCCAGACATGCCACTATGTCAGATATCGACGAGGCTACTCCAGGGGATGTCTTCATTCAATCCTTCAATATGGGATGATAATCTCATTACCCACCTTTGTTCTAGTGTGAATAATCTAGCTTTGTTGAAGGATTGGAGAACTGACCACTGTAAAGAATCTGGAGAGTGATTTTTCTCAAAGAAATGAGTAGACATTTTAGTATTCACTTTCTTACACCGGAAATTACTCCGATGTTCAATGATTCTAGTCTTTACTGGTCTCGTCGTCATCCCTATATAGGGGAGATTGCATGGGCAGGTTATCAAATAAATGCAATAGGCGGTGTTGCAGTTGGTGTGTGTTCTGCATTCCCATTTGACCCCGTTGGAAAAATCGATGTTCTTCGTTATTTTAGTTAGTGGGCAGACCACACAGGAACCACAAGGGTAGTGACCCATGACAGGGGGAAGATTCCACAAAGTGGACTGTGTGGTGCTCTTCAGTCGTTTGGGTCTCGTGTGTATCAGTCTCTCCTTTAAATTAGTGGTGCGTTTGAAAGCAAAACGGGGGTTCGTTATTGTAAGTTCCCCGGTCTGGAGGATACCCCAATGTCTTTTGATAATTTTCTTGAGTTGGGATGAGTTGGGAGTGTAAGTGATCACACATGTGAGGCAGTCGTCAGTTTTCTTCTCTCTCAGTTCAAGTAACCCTTCCCTATTGTTATTACGAGCACGTTTATAGGATCTCTTGATATCCTGACTCTGATAGCCCCTCTGGAGAAGGTTGTTCGTAAGGACTCTAGACTCCTTTTTAAAGTCAGTCACCGAGCTACAATTCCTCCTGATACGGAGGAATTGACCAAAAGGTAGATTTTGTTTGAGTGCCATGGGGTGATAGCTATTGAAATGTAGTAGACTATTTCTATCAGTGGACTTTCGGTGGAGTGTAGTGCTCATTTTGTGATCATCTAGTAGGATCAAGAGGTCCAAAAAGGGAAGCTGTTGGTCAGAAATGGTACTTGTGAATTTTAGATATGGATTCAAGGTGTTGATCCATTGGCAAAATTCATCACAGTGGGCCTGATCGCCCTTCCAGAGGATCAGAATGTCGTCAATGAATCTCTTCCACAGTAGGATGTTGGCTCTATAAGGGTTTGATTCATTGTGGATTGCTCGTTCCTCAAAAGCTGCCATATAGAGACAAGCCACACTCGGGGCAAAGGTACTCCCCATCGAGGTGCCCTGTATCTGATGAAATAATTGGCCCTCAAACTCGAAAAAATTCTCTGTTAGAGCTAGAGAT
This sequence comes from Triturus cristatus, assembly GCF_964204655.1. NCBI lineage: Eukaryota > Metazoa > Chordata > Amphibia > Caudata > Salamandridae > Triturus > Triturus cristatus. The sequence continues at coordinate 1,186,632,574 of NC_140580.1, read as the reverse complement.
GCACACTCAATGATAAAAGGGCGGGGGGTGGGTGATACCCAATCTTGCCCGCTCAGCACATCCTCTATTACATCAAGAGTCGCCCTCTGTGGAATATTTGTATAGAGGGCCTCAACATCAAGGGTGATAAGGAAGTCAACTTCTCCCTGATGTTGGGTATCCTCTAAAAGCCTGAGTACATCAGTGGTATCTCTCAGAAATGAGGGAGTACCTTGGACCAACGGTTTGAGGAAGTAATCAACAAACTGGGAGAGAGGTCCCAGCAGGGATCCAATTCCGGAGACAATTGGTCTCCCAGGGACCGGGTTAGTTCCCTTGTGTATTTTGGGGAGGCAATAGAAGTAAGGAATTTTAGGTTCACTAGTAACCAGAAAGGTGGCCTCTTTTTTCGTGATCCAGCCCTGGGTCTCAGCATGGAAAACCATGCTCGTGATCAGTGTCTTGAGCCGATTGGTGAGGTCCTCTTGGATAGGAGTATAGTATTTCCTATCACGGAGCTGTCGTTCACATTCAGTGCGGTAATCACTGGTTGACATGATTACCGTCGCGCCTCCCTTATCTGCTTGTTTAATGGTGATGAGGGGGTCACTATCAAGCGACCGTAATGCTGCTTCCTCCTCATTGGTGATATTATGGAAAGTAGCGGCAGGTCTGACCTGTTTCCAATCCTTAAGAACGGCCTGTTCGAAAGTTAACACCTCATTGGGGACCATCCCACTATGTGGAGTAAATGTAGAAGGTTTGTGGAGGCCAGAGTCTTCACAGTGACCCCCTGGTTCGTCATGAAAATATGCCTTGAGGCGTACTTTACGAAAAAAGGCCTGGATCTCACACATTTCTTTAAAAGGGTCGACCTTAGGCGTGGGTACAAAGCCGAAACCTTTTTGAAGTACTCGTCTCTCTGTGTCAGCTAGGGTGCGGGGAGAGAGGTTAACAACTACTGTCTCTTGTTCTTTGTTTGGCTCCTGGTCTCCATGGACGTTGAGGGTTGATCCTGCCAGTGTACTCTCTTGTCGTCTCCTCTTCTCCGCCCTCTTCCTCTGCCCCAGCCTCGGCCTAAAAAAGGGGGGCCTTGCTGAAAAAAGTGGGGGGGCGGAGGGGGACCAGATTGGAAGTTTGGAAAATGCCAGAAAGGTGGAGTCGGTTGATATTGTCCCTGAAACGGAACCATTGGATAGTGAGGATAGTTTTGTTGTCTCTGTTTACTTCGATTACTCGAGAAGCTGCCCCCACTAGAGTCGCTACTCGTATTGGAGTTGCGTCTAGAGCCATTAGACTCCTCATCTGAGGAGTAGCTGTTAAGCGCTGATGTGTAATCCGCCTTCAGGTAAGGGTAAACCTTTTCCTTGTCGAATTTCTTTATGTCTTTTTGCAATTTGGTTATCTTTTGTTTCATTAGGAATTCTTTATTCTCTGCTATTTCATTGTTGATTTCAGACAATTTGGTTTTAAAAATTGCGGTAGTGAGGGGGACTCTGACAGCCCCCTCCGCACTCTGGATTCTAATCAAGAGTGCATCCGCTAGTCTCTTAGCTGTGTTAATAATGAGTATTAACCAATCCCTGGTGCATTTCCAAGACACCAGGGACCATTCCTTTTTGAAGATCATGTCTTCAAGAAAGAGGCGGGGAAAATTTTTAACAATTAACCCATTCTGGGCAATATTGGCCCTCAGATATTCCGTCATCATGGCCCCATGTAATGTAATTTTGAGCCATTCCCGCTTCAAGGCAGTAAGAGTCATAAGGTCGTCTGATTGGGCTCCAGAAGCGGAGCTACTATCTGGCCCCAAAAGAGACGGGGTTCGTAGAATTTCTGCAGCAATTTCTTGTGAGTCCCTAGTATATGGTATACTATGCACCCAGGGCATAGGTACCTCAGAGGCCTCTCAGGGGCTGCAGCATGTATTGTGCCAACCCTAGGAAGCCATTCAAAATGACACCACAGGTCTGCTACTGCAGCCTGTGTAAGGTGGTGCATGCACCTGCTCCAGCGGAAAGGGCAAATTCACATATCTTCCCTGCGTCACAGACCCGTCATCACACTAACTCATTCATACACGCATTCATTGGTGGGGCCCATAACACCAACCCTCATACGACTCCGCCTCGAATCTGCACACCGGAGGAAAGAAGCGCTGGACATGTGGGGGTACCTTATTACCTATAGGAAGAAATTCTTTACATTATATACACAATACTTCTTAGTACCGATAGACTCCTAACTTTAACATCAAGGCACTCCACCACTTGGTCGATGGACCAATTAGTTGGACTGGTTGATGGTGATTTAGAACCATCTAAAACACATTTAAAGCCTCAGAACCTTGGAACAATACCTCATTAAAGAATCCCAAACTCAGTTTCAGTTAATGTTTAGTTTATCTAATTAATTCAATAAACATTTGGCACAAATTAGCATGACAATTATATTTACCTAATTTCTGATACTGGTGACCATTTCCCTGAAACCTGTCAGCCTTGCATAAATCAAATCCCTTCTGGTGTAATCGTCCAATCAAATGCAGGCTAAGACCCAAATTAGTCCGGGGAAAAATTTCTTTCGCTCGGCACGACACAGTCCCAAAGGTATCCAAAGGACCAAGCAATCGTGCAAGCAAATCGACCAACGGAGATTCGAATCACACTTCTGGAACGCACTAACTTACTCTCCTCTACTAACTCCCTTTTATAATAAATTCTAGGATACCCTGCAACAATTTCTAAAAGCGTAAGGCTCTGATTGGCTAAGCTACTAAAACTTGTAATATCGGTCGTGGTTCTCAGAGTTTCTTGGTTCTCATGGAATTGACTATGTCATCCTTTAGATTGTACAGTTCTCATGCGAAAGGGTCCGAAGTATCAATATGCAGGCCTCGACGGACAGGTTGCCTTTGTCTTTTCTGTCATTCACACTAGTTGAGCTTTGGCAGTCCTCCACGTTCCTATCCTTGACGAGGAACACTGTGTCCTGATCGGAGGACGCCTGGAGATCTTCAGAGCCATCCGAGTCTGCGCAGTAGACATCGCGCTCACAAGATGGTGGCCACTTTCGAACTCCATTTTGAATATTGCGGCCTAGTAGGCCCGAATGCCAACTTAAGCAAAACAAACATAAAAAGTAATTAATATACGGAAATGAAGATTCTAATGTTTAAACCCACACTAATCCCAATATATATTAGTATTTTCCTAGCTTTTAGCAACATTTAAAGCAATAATACTCACCATTCCGCAATACCAGGAACGCAAACCATTACAAAGCAACATAAATCATGCAATTTCTATCACAGCGCATTTCTACAATTAATATGCGTACCACAGTTAATCACTGGAATTATTTGCCATGCAATTAGCATTTAGTCCCTTGTGTAAATCGTTTTTATTAAGGTGCAATGTTGATTAATGTAAACACTCAAAACAGTTAATACAAGTTAATATTTAGAAGAGTTACGTAATTAGTATTTTATCATGCAAAATAGAGAAGGTATACAAAATTTTGTTTTACCTGCTCCACCACACCCCTTGTTGAGATATAGGTTCACTATATCTATTCTAAATCACTGCACATGTACACCTATCAGTCACCCCTATGGCAGGCCTTATCAATCCTGAAAGCAGGGTGCTGGGTTTTATGTGACAGGGTGCCCCTGCATGAGCAGAACCCCCCTGCAGCCTTCGGAACCTATTTTCCGGGGTTGTCTGTGATGCAGCCAACCATATATATTTAAGTGCATTATAACCTTGCGGTAAATGCTAACTTTAAAACGGCAGCTTAGAAACATGTTGTGTTTGGTGTCAAACACCTAGGAATCATACCTCCCCACCAGTAACTGGCGGGGGAGGTATGATTCCACCCTTCTAGAGGGACATATGTGACACACCGGGCTACCCGATGCCAGCTTTCTCGACCTGGGCATCCCAAAATGGATGCTGCCAGCCACAGACACAAGTCTGCCCTCCTGCTGCAGAGCCAAGCTTGAGCAGGGGACGGCTGGACAATAGGTTTCCTGTCACAGGGAGGTGTGACCACCTCCCAGACAGGCTTTAGTGTATTGGGGCTGGGTGGGTGCACTCTGAGAGTGCTTTGATGTCTGCACTGGGGGCACATTTGGTGTCCCTGTGCATAGTCCAGCTCAAATCGGTTGCAGGAACCATTTGCTCCTGCTCTGGCGTGAAACTGGACCAAGGACATGGGTGTAGCCACCCCTCTGTCCTGACCCTCCCATAGGTGGGTCCCCAGAGTTTGTCCCACCCCTTCCTTGGGTATAAAGTAGGAACCCCTGGCTACAGGACTTTAGATTTTACTTGGACTAAACTCTGCTACAGAAACCAAGTACTTTGACGATCTACACTTTGCTGAACGACTGAAGAATCTCCGAAATGAGTTACTCCCGTGCAGCAGCAGGAACCTTTAACGCATCTGACCGGTTTGCATCTCCCGAGCTCCTACGCAAAAAGCCATATAGAACTGATGCAGTGAAATTTACAACACTTCACTGCTTTTCTCTACGCCTTCAGACCAGTCGTAAGAAATGACGCAGGGCTTTTTGTATGGGACTCACCTATCTGTTGTGGCACATTGCTGGAGTTGGGTAACTTTCATAAGCAACTCCTGCGATGCGTCACATTTGTGCCAACAGATGCATCAGTATTTCTGGCGCATCTGCTAATCCTTGCGCCATGGAGCTCTGTATTGTAAATACAGCGCATCTATGGTAACGCAAAGACAATTGACGCTGGCGCAAGAAAAAACTGACGCATCTATGCAGATGCGTCAGTTCCTTGTAAATCTGCCCCAGAGATCCTTTTGTCACCTGCAGTTCATAAATTGTAATCCTTCTAATATAGCACAATGAGATAGGGACAAGTGACTCCTACACCTTGTAACCCTGTCTCATGTCACTCATCTTGTACATTGATTTACTCATGTACCTGGTTTATTGTCAATGTACAATGTGTATGTTATGTAAAGAGCTCTGACACCCTGCATTGGGTTGCGTAGCGCTATAACAGAAATAACATAGTGCTATTGAAATTGTTATTAGTGTAATTACTGGGACAGAGCAACACACCTGAAATATTCTTACAGTGAATTCATCCATCATATACAGGGACTGAAGAAAGTCTTGAGTACCCGTGAAGAGATAACATGATGTGTGCCTTTGCTTCCCCTCTGTGGCATTTGCATTTAAGTGTGAGGTTCCAGGCCGCCCGAGTCAGGATATTCAAACAAAAGGAGACCGCGTGGCCCCTTAACTTCGGCCCAGCTGTAGGAAAAGACCATGCTGCTGGGAATGGAAAGTGGAAAGCAGGCAAGGTACAGGTGCTGCTGAACGTGTCTGAAAATTACTCTGGGACAAGTTCAGCATACTTCTTTGGGGCTCAACTTCTTGACAGGATGGACAGTGTCCACCCCCTGAAAATAGTGGGTGGACGCTGTGTACCTGCGTGTACCCCGCGCTTGTACCCTGCATAAGATCCTATCAGTCTGAACGATTAGGCCGCGATTATGAATCTGGCAGAGCAGTGTCTCTGGGAGGGAACCGGCGCCACTTGATCAGGACTGGCCTGCTGATCACGACTGGTATGCTGTTCCTGCCACCTCATAACGACTGGCCGGCCGTTGCTGCCACCTGATCACGACTGGCCTGCTGATCACGACTGGCCCCCTGATCACGACTGGCCTGCCGTTGCTGCCACCTGATCACGACTGGCCTGCCGTTCCTGCCCCCTAATCACGACTGGCCTGCCGTTCCTGCCCCCTGATCACGACTGGCCTGCCGTTCCTGCCACCTGATAACGACTGACCTGCCGTTCCTGCCACCTGATCACGACTGGCCTGCCATTCCTGCCACCTGATAACGACTGGCCGGCCGTTGCTGCCACCTGATAACGACTGGCCTGCCGTTCCTACCACCTGATCACGACTGGCCGTCCATTGCTGCCACCTGATCACGACTGGCCTGCCGTTCCTGCCACCTGATCACGACTGGCCAGCCGTTGCTGCCACCTGATAACGACTGGCCTGCCGTTCCTACCACCTGATCACGACTGGCGGTCCGTTGCTGCCACCTGATCACGACTGGCCTGCTGTTCCTGCCACCTGATCACGACTGGCCTGCCATTCCTGCCACCTGATAACGACTGGCCGGCCGTTGCTGCCACCTGATCACCACTGGCCGTCCGTTGCTGCCACCTGATCACGACTGGCCTGCCGTTCCTGCCACCTGATCACGACTGGCCTGCCATTCCTGCCACCTGATAACGACTGGCCGGCCGTTGCTGCCACCTGATCACCACTGGCCGTCCGTTGCTGCCACCTGATCACGACTGGCCAGCCCTTCCTGCCACCTGATCACAACTGGCCTGCTGATGATGACTGGCCTGTGTAACATGCTGTGACCCTTCCCTGTCTTGTCCCTTCCCCGCCCCGTCCTTCCCTGTGTGTCCGTGCGCGTGTTTCCCGGCGCGCGTTTAGAATGTTGTGGGTGCTTGTGCGTAAGCCGTTATTCCAACGGCATTCCGTATCTCTTATTTAAATAAAGCTGGTCGCTTACTTTATTTCTCTCTGTCGTCCCGTCATTACATCCTAATTTTGGCGACGAGGATGGGATCAGGACCTGTCACTGTGTGGAAATATGGATTTTTCCGATCAGTTATGTCCCCTATCTTGGACCCCAACGGTTTCATGTATGAATCACAAGTACATGTATGTTCCCTCCAGTTCCAGTTATGAAGACGCAAACTCATGTGCGTCCACCGTCAACATGTCCTCTTTCAGATCCGCCATGAATAGGCTGGATATTCCATTCCTAAGTATGAAAGGCCACCGGCTTTATATGGTTCACTTATGCCATTTTACAGTCCAGGCAAGTAGGCCCTGATTCTGTCATCAAGCTTTTCTTGCTTTCTGCCTCTGAAGCTCCAGTCTGAGCCTGCATCTGTGACCATGAATTTTGTCTCATTCCCTGCGCGGCTCACGATGCCTGACATCAGCCTGTTGCCTGGCAAGAAACTGTATTTCACCTTCGAAATTATCTGCTCCGCTCCCTGCCCAATGCATTCCTGTCTAGTAGTTTAAGTAAACATTCTTCCAGCTACCGAGCAAAGGCCCGGTTTCTCTGTCTTTATGCAAGTAATTCATAGCCTTATTATTATGGAAGACTTCTGCCCTCGCATCTAGTGTAGACACTTAGACGCTTGTACACGCACTAACAGTCAGTATAGTCAGTATAGAATAAGATTCTACTCTAAGAGACCTCTCTTTTGGATAACATAGTTCTTTAAACATAGGATGTTAGATATGATTTGGGATTAGGTTGACTTGACCCTCCAGACATCTGTCGCCACATGTAGAGCTAAATGTCAAGTCCCCTTCACCCCCTAGTTGCACGTCAATCACACGTCATGCTGCTGCGCGCGCATTTCTGCCAAGTATTTCTGCTAACGTTGCGAAATTCTTTCATGGAAACACCCTATTATGACATCACACTTAATGACGTTCTTTAGTTACACCCAGTTACGCCTACTTTTGCTACGTATGTATGTTTTATCTACACTATCAATTGTTACGCCTCCTGCATTTGCTTCACTGTAATGCCTATTGTATAAAAGTGATTAATTATCAATAATGTATGTACTTCACTTCCTGAACCTCCGTGGTGATGGAACTTGGAGTCACCGATTCGAATCGTCCATTGGAATAAAGCCCATTCCGAACCTCTAATACCACGGATTCTGCCTCTTATTTATTGAGCTATTTTTATTATGTTCTGTATCAAATTAAGTCCCGGTAATTAAATTATTTACCACAACTGGATCACGGCAGATCACCAGAGGCTCCTGACGTCCTGTACACTCTCCCACCGAGTGTTGTGTGAGGCGGACTTCCTCTCTTCGCTCCGCCTCTGTGTGACGCCCATCAACCCCTCAGCCTCACACCATTTGCCTTCCTTCAACCTTGTCAGAACCGGGCAGGAGCTGAGTTAAATTTGTCTGCCAACTTAAAAATACCATAAACAACCACCGGAGGGAGCCTAACGCCTTCTTAATCTTTGCTTCTTGAGATTTAAAGCATCTTCCTAACTAGTACCTGCACTGTGTCAGAATGACTGGAATAATGAATGCGGTGGCAATGCCCAGCACCTTCCTAGAAGTCCCTGGACCACACGCGGAAAATTGGACACAGTAGGTAAAATGTTTTGAGAAACATTTGGAGGCAATTGATGGGACTGAATATAATCCTACGAGAAAACAAGCAATGATGTACAATTGTTTGGGGGCAGAAGGAAGGAGATTATTCGACCACATAACTCCAATTGAAAAAGAGGAAGGGGATGAAGAATGGGATGTATTTAAGGAGGCCAAATTGAGAATGAAATACTATTTTGACACCACTATGAGCGTAAAAATGGAGAGATATAACTTCTACTACAGGTACCAAGCACCAGGTGAGGCGATTGAGTCTTACGTCGCAACATTGAGAATGTTAGCTACAACGTGTGCATTCAAAGATGCAGATGAGATGATACGGGATCAGGTGGTGATGCGTACCACGTGCGTGAAGGCGCAGAAGAAATTGTTATGCCACAATAATCCAAACCTAGAAAAAGTGGTTTCTACCATCAAAAGCATGGAAAGATCGGCCAAAGGTGTTAAATTGCTGCGCAAACCAGATAATCAACAAGTGAGTGTCAATCTTGTGCGGAAGGAGGAGGAGTCCGCATCCAACAAACCACGCAAGAATTTCACTTGGCCTAGGAACCCCAGTACCCATGTTGGAAGGCCGAATTGTTATCGTTGCGGATCCAACGCGTATATGGCAACTAGCAAAGAATGTCCCGCGAGGGGCCGGATCTGTCAAGGATGTGGAAAAATGGGACATTTCCTTAAGGTTTGCAGAACTTCATGTTCTAAGAAAATTTACACGGTAAGCGAGTCAAAGACTGATGTAGACTCAGATGAGAGTGAGCTACTGGAGAACCTGGTGCTGCTGGTCGCCATCATCAACGGTGAAGATGCTCAAAACCAACCCAGATGTGTGATGTTGGTCTGAATGGTGAAGATGTCGAGATGTTGGTGGATACCGGGACAAGAATAACAATTCTGTCTAAGGACACATACAGCGGACTCAAGTACAAGACACCGTTGGAATTTAGCAGAATCATTCCAGGTGCATATGGCGGATACAAGATAAAATTAGAAGGGGTCTTCAAGGCGGATTTGTCGTTTAAGGGAAAGAACACCTCCACAAAGGTTTTTGTAGTGGACTACAATGTGAACATTCTGGGTTGGCTGGAACAACAAAAACTTAAAATGATGATTAATCCTTGTCAACCACCGTATGTATTCAGCATTCAAGAGGACCGCCTGGAGACTATTCTCAAGGAATTTGAGGGGGTGTTCAACGAACATATAAGGATGCCTAAAGAACTTTGAACATCAGATTATCCTGAAGAGTAAAGCATATCCAGTGACACAGAAAGTCAGGAATATACCCTTATCAGCTCGCGCCGAAGTCAAGACAATCCTGGAGAATTGGTGCAAGGATGGTATTATTGAACCAATCAATGCATCTGAGTGGTTGTCGCCAATGGTTATTGCTTGGGAAAAGGAACGGAAAGATCGGTTTGTGCATTGACCTTCGCGAGCTGAACCGCCACGTAGTAGCTGATTGCCAACCTCTGCCCTTGATTAATGAAATGGTGATGACGTTAGGTCAAGCGAAGATCTTCACAACACTAGACTTCAGCGCCGCCTACCATCAAATACAATTGCAAGATGAATCGAAAAAATACACGGCGTTCATCACACCAGAAGGAGCGTATCAATTCCGCAGGTTGCCCTTCGGATTGTGTTCGGCTTTGGCTGTATTTCAACGCATAATGAACCAGTTATTCAAAGCCATGGAAGGAGTCAGATCATTCCAGGACGATGTTCTGATTTACAGCAAGACAAAAGAGGAACACCTGGTCATCCTGAGGAAAGTTCTTCAGAGGATTCAGGACAGTGGTCTTACACTGCAAAAAGACAAGTGCAAATTCCTAAAAGAAACTGTAGAGTAATTGGGACATCTCATCGATGGAAATGGGGTACGACCAAAACCCTCCTTGATTTCTGCAATTTCCTGTTCACCAAATCCCAAAAATAAGGATGAACTGGCATCTTTCTTGGGCATGTGTGAATTCCATTCCAAATTCATACAACATTATGCAGCCAAGGTCGAACCGCTTTGGAAGATGGTAAAGAAGGATGTGGAGTTCATTTGGAATAAAGAATATGAACGAAGCATAAAGACCATTAAGATGGAACTCGATCAAGCACCGTCTCTGCAGTCATTCGACGAGTTGAAAAGCACTGTAACAGACGCCAGCCAAGTCGGGTTGGGGGCTATGCTTAGCCAAATGACTGAGAACGGGGAGAAAATCATCGCATTTGCGTCCAGGAAGCTAAGGGGCCCGGAGACAAAGTACTCAGTAATTGAACATGAATGATTGGCTTGTGTTTGGGCTGTTACAAAGTTTAAAAGTTTCCTGTGGGGCAAGGAATTTACTATCCGCACCGACCACAAACCGTTGGTCAGTATACTTGAGGGAAAAGGTTCTAGCCAGCCTTCGCCAAGAATTGCGAAGTTGGCATGCAAATTGCAGGAGCATCAAGTTAAGATGGAATACATTCCCGGCCGTGTGAATATATCGGCAGATTATTTATCACGTGCCCCGTGCGAGGATGATTCTGAGTGCGAAATGGATGATGATGATGTACTTGTTGCATGCTTATTTGAAGGTCATGATTCAAATGGTACCATTACTAAATCAGAATGGTTAGAAGCTATAAAAGATGACACAGTGTTAGAAACACTTAAAAAATATGTGATCAAAGGTTGGCCACGCGAGAGGGTACTTGATGAAGCACTCAGACCCTACTGGAAAATTAAGGATGATATTGGTGTTGTTGAAGATGTCATTCTCCGGGGTGGAACTTTAATAGCACCAATGTCCATGAGAAGCAGGTTGGTGGCTTTATCCCACGAAGGGCATGTAGGAATGACAGGCACCAAACAGAGGTTGAGGGAAGGGTACTGGTGGCCCTCCATGGATCGTGATGTCGATATGTTTGTTACTCACTGCTCAATGTGCAATGAAGCTGACAAAACTTTGACGACACGCCATTGCCCCATGACCTCCGTTGATCTACCAGAAGGTCCTTGGATCAAAGCTGGCATTGACTTCATAGGTCTCATGAATGCCCTGAGTCTAGAATTGTGTTATGCCATAGTGCTGATTGATTATTTCAGCAAGTGGGTGGAAGTCAAGTTTGTGTCTCAACCCACCACACGTGAGGTAATTAACTTCCTGAAGGAGTTATTTTGCTGAGAAGGTTTTCCCCATCAACTGGTCTCTGACAATGGAGTGCAGTTTGTATCCTCTGAGTTAGTCTCATTCTTTAAAAAAAATGGCATAGAGCATGTAAAATCCTCATTATATCATCCACAGGGTAATGGTCAAGGAGAACGGGCCAATCGCCTGATTAAAGAAACCATCCAAATGGCCTTGAAGTCTCATATTCCTGTTGAGGCAGCACTACGCACCAGGTTGTGGTCATACCGTACCACCCCACACAGTACCACTAGTAGAATCCCATTTGAACTCATCATGGGCAGGGCAGCGATCACACGTTTGCAACCACATTGGTCATTGGCTTGGAAAAAATGAGAAAATGAAAACCATAAAGAAAATGAGAGTAAGATCAAAAGTCTGGTAGATGAGCGCCAGAAGCGCATGCCCACAAATTATGACACAAGAAATGCTGTAAGAAAGATGTCCGTGAAAGAAGGTGACGTGGTCAAAACAAAGGGTACTGCCGTTCTCCTAGACAATGGTCAATGGTGGAATGGGTCGAAAGTTGCAAGAAGCAGGATATCTGAGCCTGTGATCAGGCCCAGTGGCTCGCAGGACTCTGGTCTGGTGTCCTCTGCTGAGTCGCGCCTGGGTGGAGCATGTGGGGGGAAAACTACTCCTGTGTCAATAGATGATATTCCCAGAGTATCTTTTCCTGGTGTGGCCACTGGTCCTGTTGATACCATTCGTGATAGGAGAAAAATTGTTCCGCCTGTAAGATTCAAGGATTACGCAATGTATTAGCTCTTCTAGGGAAAGCATAAAAGTATGTGTTTCCTTTGCTTGTTTTGAAACTATGTATTCCAGAGTTACTTATGAAAAACGGGAGAAGATGTAACATGCTGTGACCCTTCCCTGTCTTGTCCCTTCCCCGCCCCCGTCCTGCCCTGTGTGTCCGTGCGCGTGTTCCCCGGCGCGCATTTCGAATGTTGTGGGTGCTTGTGCGTAAGCCGTTATTCCAACGGCATTCCATATCTCTTATTTAAATAAAGCTGGTCGCTTACTTTATTTCTCTCTGTCGTCCCGTCATTACACCTGCTGTTCCTGCCACCTGATCACAACTGGCATGCTGATCACGACTGGCCTGCTGTTCCTGCCACCTAATCATGACTGATCATGACAGGTCTGCTGTTCCTGCCACCTGATCATGACTAGCCTGCCATTCTTGCCACATGATCATGACTGGCCTGCTGTTCCTGCCACCTGATCACGACTGGCCTGCCGTTCCTGCCACCTGATCACGACTGGCCTGCTGTTCCTGCCACCTGATCACGACTGGCCTGCTGATCACGACTGGCCTGCCGTTCCTGCCACCTGATCACGACTGGCCTGCTGTTCCTGCCACCTGATCACGACTGGCCTGCTGATCACGACTGGCCTGCCGTTACTGCCACCTGATCACGACTGGCCTGCCGTTCCTGCTACCTGATCATGACTGGACTGCTGATCACGACTGGCCTGCCGTTCCTGCCACCTGATCACGACTGGCCTGCTGATCACGACTGGCGACCTGATCACGACTGGCCTGCTGATCACGACTGGCCCCCTGATCACGACTGGCCTGCTGTTCCTGCCACCTGATCACGACAGGCCTGCCCTTCCTGCCACCTGATAACGGCAGGCCTGTCCTTCCTGCCACCTGATCACGACTGGCCTGCTGATCACGACTGGCCTGCCGTTCCTGCCACCTGATCACGACTGGCCTGCTGATCACGACTGGCCACCTGATCGCCTTGGCAAGCGGAACCCACGAAGAACGGAGGACTTGCTTCTGGTGCAGACCAGGAAGGTCTGGGGTGCTTCTCTTTTGCAAGGAAGCGGGAGCCAGTCTGGAGGAGCCAAACCAGCGGTGAAGATTTCAGGGTGTGTCGTCTCAAAGGCCGCTAGCCAACGGGCAAGCAACCGGACAGACGCGGCAAGCAGGAAAATGCAGAAGGGTCCCACGCAGGACTCGTGGAGTGTGGAGAACTGATCTTCGATGCAGATGGTGCTTGGGGTTGGGGCTTCTCAATCCCCGGTGCACAACTTCGAGGGTGCCTCAGAAGCTGCGCTGGAAGATACTCGCCACTTTTCCCAGGTAGCCGGTCCCACGTCTCTCGTCGCCTCCACGGATCTCAGCTCGGCTGTGGATGTGGATCAGGGTCGGAGAAGTCTGGAAGTCAAGGCTCTGGTCGGGCTCTGCAGTCGGTCCCTCGTAGAACTTCAGCAAAGCAAAGGGTAGTCTCTTGATGGTGCCTGTTTGCACAGGGTAGCCACTCCTTGGCCACAAGGGAGATTCTTCAGTCTTCTTCTTTCGTCGAATGTCGAAGGTCCAGAGTTTCTGTTCAAGTTGCAGGTTCAGGATAATCTAATCTCCTGGGGCCCAGCTACCACTCTTATACTAATCTGGGGGGCTGGGTGACCTGCTAGGTCACGCCTTATGGGTGTGACCTGGGAGGGGGGTGGTTACACCCCCTTCCCTTTGTCCAGTTTCGCGCCAGGACTGGGGCTGGAGTGCCCCAGCACTGGTTTGAACTGGACTATGCACGGGACACCTTCTGTGCCCCAGGCATGTCTCATTCCTTTCAGCCCTCCCTGCCTCAATACACTAAGGCCTGTCTGGGGTGGTGCTCGCACCTCCCAAGGCAGGAAACCTATTGTCCAAGCCTCCCTTGCCGGGATCACTCCCAGCAGCAGGAGGTCAGACTCGTGTCTGTGGCAGCAGCAGCCATTTTGTGATGCTGGGGCTCTGGTTAACTTTAACCGGGTAAGTAGGTTACAACATGTCTTCTCCCTCTAGAAGGGAGGGATAATATCCTCATCCCCAGAAATGGGATGGGGGTATTATTCCAAAGTGTTAGACACCTTACACAACATGTTTTGATAAAGCCAAACCATAGTTACCATAACCGTTTAAGATTATAAGGCACTTTAAGAGTATATGGTAGGCTATATCATAGAACAGCTATAAGGACATGGTTCCAAAAGCTGCAGACAGGCTCAGCTCATGCTAGAGCACCATCTCACATGTTACTAAGCACTCTGCCTCCAGGATTGTTAAGGCCTGCCATAGGAGTGGCTGATAGGTACACATGTGTCTATATGTAAGTTAGGTATAGGAATACTACACCTAAGCAAGGGGTGATTACACGACCTTGCCCCAGCTGAGTGATCAGCCAGTTGTGTCATAATGGAAGGCCAGGCCAGGGGTGGCATAATACATGCTGCAGCCCCTGGTAGGCCTAGGGTACACCTATGCCCTGGGTACCTAAGGTACACTGTACAGGGGCCAATAAGGTGATCCTATCCAAATGGGTTATGCACCTAAAGTACATAGTATCAATTTAGAGAGAGAACAGCAGGGCTGTGGGTCTGATTAGCAGGCCCACAGCCACATCTAAGTCGAAAACCAGTAAAGCAAAAGCAAAAAGTGGGGGTGAACATAGAAAGCAGACCCTACTCTCCTACACCTGCCACCTGATCACGACTGGCCTGCTGATCACGACTGGACTGCCGTTCCTGCCACCTGATCACAACTGGCCACTTGATCACGACTGGCCTGCCGTTCCTGCCACCTGATAACGGCAGGCCTGCCCTTCCTGCCACCAGATCACGACTGGCCTGCTGATCACGACTGGACTGCCGTTCCTGCCACCTGATCACGACTGGCATGCTGATCACGACTGGCCTGCCGTTCCTGCCACCTGATCACGACTGGCCACCTGATCATGACTGGCATGCTGATCACAACTGGCCACCTAATTACGACTGGCCTGCCCTTCCTGCCATCTGATCATGACTGGCCTGCTGTTCCTGCCACCTGATCACGACAGTCCTGCTAATCACGACAGGCCTGCCGTTCCTGCCACCTGATCACGACTGGCTGGCCGTTCCTGCCACCTGATCACGACTGGCCGGCCGTTGCTGCCACCTGATCACGACAGGCCTGCCCTTCCTGCCATCTGATCATGACTGGCCTGCTGTTCCTGCCACCTGATCACGACAGTCCTGCTAATCACGACAGGCCTGCCGTTCCTGCCACCTGATCACGACTGGCTGGCCGTTCCTGCCACTTGATCACGACTGGCCTGCCGTTCCTGCCACCTGATAACGGCAGGCCTGCCCTTCCTGCCACCAGATCACGACTGGCCTGCTGATCACGACTGGACTGCCGTTCCTGCCACCTGATCACAACTGGCCACTTGATCATGACTGGCCTGCCGTTCCTGCCCCCTGATCACAACTGGCCACTTGATCACGACTGGACTGCCGTTCCTGCCACCTGATCACAACTGGCCACTTGATCACGACTGGCCTGCCGTTCCTGCCACCTGATAACGGCAGGCCTGCCCTTCCTGCCACCAGATCACGACTGGCCTGCTGATCACGACTGGACTGCCGTTCCTGCCACCTGATCACAACTGGCCACTTGATCACGACTGGCCTGCCGTTCCTGCCACCTGATCACAACTGGCCTGCTGATCATGACTGCCCTGCCATTCCTGCCACCTGATCATGACTGACCTGCCGTTCCTACCACCTGATCACGACTGGCGACCTGATCACGACTGGCCTGCTAATCACGACTGGCCCCCTGATCACGACTGGCCTGACGTTCCTGCCACCTCATCAACACAGGCCTGCCATTCCTGCCACCTGATAACGGCAGGCCTGCCCTTCCTGCCACCAGATCACGACTGGCCTGCTGATCACGACTGGACTGCCGTTCCTGCCACCTGATCACAACTGGCCACTTGATCACGACTGGCCTGCTGATCACGACTGGACTGCCGTTCCTGCCACCTGATAATGACTTGGCTTGCTGATCACGACTGGCCTGCTGATCATGACTGGCCTGCCGTTCCTGCCACCTGATCACGACTGGTCTGCTGATCACGATTGGCCTGCCGTTCCTGCCACCTGATCACAACTGGCCTGCTGATCATGACTGCCCTGCCATTCCTGCCACCTGATCACGACTGACCTGCCGTTCCTACCACCTGATCACGACTGGCCACATGATCACGTCAGGCCTGCTAATCACGACTGGCCTGCCATTCCTGCCACCTGCTCACGACTGGCCTGCTGATCACAACTGGCTTTTGCCGTTCCTGCCACCTGATCACGACTGGCCTGCCGTTCCTGCCACCTGATCACGACTGGCATGCTGATCACGACTGGCCACCTGATCATGACTGGCATGCGGATCACAACTGGCCACCTGATCACGACTGGCCTGCCCCTCCTGCCACCTGATCACGACAGGCCTGCCGATCACGACTGGCCTGCCATTCCTGCCACATGATCATGACTAGCCTGCCGTTCCTGCCACCTGATCACGACTGGCCTGCCGTTCCTGCCACCTGATCACGACTGGCCTGACGTTCCTGCCACCTGATCACGACTGGCCTGCTGATCACGACTGGCGACCTGATCACGACTGGCCTGCTGATCACGACTGGCGACCTGATCACGACTGGCCTGCTGATCACGACTGGCGACCTGATCACGACTGGCCTGACGTTCCTGCCACCTGATCACGACTGGCCTGCTGATCACGACTGGCCATTTGATCACGACTGGCCTGCTGATCACGACTGGCCTGCTTATCACGACTGGCTTACCGTTCCTGCCACCTGATCATGACTGATCACGACAGGTCTACTGTTCCTGCCACCTGATCACGACTGGCCTGCTCATCACAACTGGCCTGCCGTTCCTGCCACCTGATCACGGCTGCCCTGCCATTCCTGCCACCTGATAATGACTGGCCTGCTGAACACGACTGGCCTGCCGTTCCTGCCACCTGATCACGGCT
Organism: Triturus cristatus; assembly: GCF_964204655.1. Classification (NCBI taxonomy): domain Eukaryota; kingdom Metazoa; phylum Chordata; class Amphibia; order Caudata; family Salamandridae; genus Triturus; species Triturus cristatus. The sequence goes on along the minus strand of NC_140580.1, from coordinate 1,186,615,376 downwards.
GCCCTGCCGTTCCTGCCACCTGATCACGACTGGCTGCCGTTCCTGCTACCTGATCACAACTGGCCTGCTGAGCACGACTGGCCACCTGATCACAACTGGCCACTTGATCACGACTGGCCTGCCGTTCCTGCCACCTGATCACAACAGGCCTGCTGATCACGACTGGCCTGTCGTTCATGCCAACTGATCACAACTGGTCTGCTGATCACGACTGGCATGCTGATCACGACTGGCATGCTAATCACGACTGGCATGCTGATCACGACTGGCCTGCTAATCACGACTGGCATGCTGATCACGACTGGCCTGCTAATCACGACTGGCCTGCCTTTCCTGCCACCTGATCATGACTGGCCACCTGATCACGACTGGCCTGCCGTTACTGCCACCTGATCACGACTGGCCTGCTGATCACCACTGACCTGCTGTTCCTGCCACCTGATCACGCATGCCTGCTGTTTTTGCAACCAGTTTTCCTAAGTGTGGGAACACAGGACCAAATGTTATTTTTTTAGGTCTCGCCTAGACAGCGCGCATGCTATAGGAGATGACCTTTAGAAATTGGTCAGCTCTATTCAAGCACTCGTGCTTGTACTGGCGTCCAACTTGTAGCGCTGCTGGCTGCACCGGGCTCTCCCAGGCTTGGGCGAGGGTCAGGTGGGGATGCTGTTGCCTCAGCCCTGGTCTCTGACTGTCACTTGCTGCTGTGTTCAGTGCTCTCAGACACTGCTTGCAGTGCTGCTGGCTGCACCGGGCTCTCTCAGGTTTTGGCGAGGGTCAGGTGGAGTATGCTGTTGCCTCAGCCCTAGCCCTGGTCTCTGGCTGTCTCTTGCTCAGGTGTGCTCTTCCTTCCAGTGCTGTGCTCTTCCTTCCAGTGCTGGCAGACCCTGCTTGCAGTGCTGCTGGCTGCACCGGGCTCTCCCAGGCTTGGGCATGGGTCAGGTGGGGGATGCTGTTGCCTCAGCACTAGCCCTGGTCTCTAGCTGTCTCTTGCTCAGGTGTGCTCTTCCTTCCAGCGCTGTGCTCTTCCTTCCAGTGCTGGCAGACACTGCTTGCAGTGCTGCTGGCTGCACTGGGCTCTCCCATGCTTGGGCGAGGGTCAGGTGGAGTATGCTGTTGCCTCAGCCCTGGTCTCTGGCTGTCACTTGCTGCTGCTTGCAGTGCTCACAGACACTGCTTGCAGTGCTGCTGGCTGCACCGGGCTCTCCCAGGCTTGGACGACTGTTAGGGGGAGTATGCTGTTGCCTCAGCCCTGGTCTCTGACTGTCACTTGCTGCTGCTTGCAGTGCTGGTGGCTGCACCGGGCTCTCACAGGCTTTGGCGAGGGTCAGGTGGGGGATGCTGTTACCTCAGCCTGGTCTCTGGCTCTCATTTGCTGCTGCTTCCAGCACTAGCAGACACTGCATGCAGTGCTGCCGGTTCCACTGCATCAGGGCTCTCCCAGGCTTGGGCGAGGGTCAGGTGGAGTATGCTGTTGCCGCAGCCCTAGCCCTGGTCTCTGGCTGTCTCTTGATCAGGTGTGCTCTTCCTTCCAGTGCTGTGTTCTTGCTTCCAGTGCTGGCAGACCCTGCTTGCAGTGCTGCTGGCTGCACCGGGCTCTCCCAGGCTTGGGCGAGGGTCGGGTGGGGGATGCTGTTGCCTCAGACCTAGCCCAGGTCTCTGGCTGTCTCTTGCTCAGGTATGCTCTTCCTTCCAGTGCTGTGCTCTTCCTTCCAGTGCTGGCAGACCCTGCTTGCAGTGCTGCTGGCTGCACCGGGCTCTCCCAGGCTTGGGCGAGGGTCAGGTGGGGGATGCTGTTACCTCAGCCTGGTCTCTGGCTCTCATTTGCTGCTGCTTCCAGTACTAGCAGACACTGCATGCAGTGCTGCCGGTTCCACTGCATCAGGGCTCTCCCAGGCTTGGGCGAGGGTCAGGTGGGGATGCTGTTGCCTCAGCCCTGGTTTCTGACTGTAACTTGCTGCTGCTTGCAGTGCTGCTGGCTGCACCGGGCTCTCCCAGGCTTGGGCATGGGTCAGGTGGGGGATGCTGTTGCCTCAGCACTAGCCCTGGTCTCTAGCTGTCTCTTGCTCAGGTGTGCTCTTCCTTCCAGCGCTGTGCTCTTCCTTCCAGTGCTGGCAGACACTGCTTGCAGTGCTGCTGGCTGCACTGGGCTCTCCCATGCTTGGGCGAGGGTCAGGTGGAGTATGCTGTTGCCTCAGCCCTGGTCTCTGGCTGTCACTTGCTGCTGCTTGCAGTGCTCACAGACACTGCTTGCAGTGCTGCTGGCTGCACCGGGCTCTCCCAGGCTTGGGCGAGGGTCAGGTGGGGGATGCTGTTACCTCAGCCTGGTCTCTGGCTCTCATTTGCTGCAGCTTCCAGTGCTAGCAGACACTGCGTGCAGTGCTGCTGGTTCCACTGCATCAGGGCTCTCTCAGGCTTGCGCGAGGGGCAGGTGGAGTATGCTGTTGCCGCAGCCCTAGCCCTGGTCTCTGGCTGTCTCTTGCTCAGGTGTGCTCTTCCTTCCAGTGCTGTGTTCTTCCTTCCAGTGCTCGCAGACCCTGCTTGCAGTGCTGCTGGCTGCACCGGGCTCTCCCAGGCTTGGGCGAGGGTCAGGTGGGGGATGCTGTTACCTCAGCCTGGTCTCTGGCTCTCATTTGCTGCTGCTTCCAGCACTAGCAGACACTGCATGCAGTGCTGCCGGTTCCACTGCATCAGGGCTCTCCCAGGCTTGGGCGAGGGTCAGGTGGAGTATGCTGTTGCCGCAGCCCTAGCCCTGGTCTCTGGCTGTCTCCTGATCAGGTGTGCTCTTCCTTCCAGTGCTGTGTTCTTGCTTCCAGTGCTGGCAGACCCTGCTTGCAGTGCTGCTGGCTGCACCGGGCTCTCCCAGGCTTGGGCGAGGGTCAGGTGGGGGATGCTGTTACCTCAGCCTGGTCTCTGGCTCTCATTTGCTGCTGCTTCCAGTACTAGCAGACACTGCATGCAGTGCTGCCCGTTCCACTGCATCACGGCTCTCCCAGGCTTGGGCGAGGGTCAGGTGGGGATGCTGTTGCCTCAGCCCTGGTTTCTGACTGTAACTTGCTGCTGCTTGCAGTGCTGGTGGCTGCACCGGGCTCTCCCAGGCTTGGGCGAGGGTCAGGTGGGGGATGCTGTTGCCTCAGACCTAGCCCAGGTCTCTGGCTGTCTCTTGCTCAGGTATGCTCTTCCTTCCAGTGCTGTGCTCTTCCTTCCAGTGCTGGCAGACACTGCTTGCAGTGGTGCTGGCTGCACCGGGCTCTCCCAGGCTTGGGCATGGGTCAGGTGGGGTATGCTGTTGCCTCAGCCCTAGCCCTGGTCTCTGGCTGTCTCTTGCTCAGGTGTGCTCTTCCTTCCAGTGCTGTGCTCTTCCTTCCAGTGCTGGCAGACGCTTCTTGCAGTGCTGCTGGCTGCACCGAGCTCTCCCAGGCTTGGGCGAGGGTCAGGTGGGGATGCTGTTGCCTCAGCCCTGGTCTCTGACTGTCACTTGCTGCTGTGTTCAGTGCTCTCAGACACTGCTTGCAGTGCTGCTGGCTGCACCGGGCTCTCCCAGGCTTGGGCATGGGTCAGGTGGGGGATGCTGTTGCCTCAGCCCTAGCCCTGGTCTCTGGCTGTCTCTTGCTCAGGTGTGGTCTTCCTTCCAGTGCTGGCAGACACTGCTTGTAGCGCTGCTGGCTGCACCGAGCTTCCCAGGCTTGGGCGAGGGTCAGGTGGGGGATGCTGTTGCCTCAGCACTGGTCTCTGACTGTCACTTGCTCCTGCTTGCAGTGCTCGCAGACACTGCGTGCAGTGCTGCCGGTTCCACTGCATCAGGGCTCTCCCAGGCTTGCGCGAGGGTCAGGTGGAGTATGCTGTTGCCTCAGCCCTAGCCTGGTCTCTGGCTGTCTCTTGCTCAGGTGTGCTCTTCATTCCAGTGCTGCGCTCTTCCTTCCAGTGCTGTCAGACACTGCTTGCAGTGCTGCTGGCTGCACCAGGCTCTCCCAGGCTTGGGCGAGGGTCATGTGGGGGATGCTGTTGCCTCAGCCCTGGTCTCTGGCTGTCACTTGCTGCTGCTTGCAGTGCTAGCAGACACTGCTTGCAGTGCTGCTGGCTGCACCGAGCTCTCCCAGGCTTGGGTGACTGTCAGGTGGGGGATGCTGTTGCCTCAGCCCTGGTCTCTGACTGTCTCTTGCTCAGGTGTGCTCTTCCTTCCAGTGCTGTGCTCTTCCTTCCAGTGCTGGCAGACACTGCTTGCAGTGCTGCTGGCTACACCGGGCTCTCCCTGTGAGAAGTTGTCCTGATATATGCTGTCCACTAGTTCTAGTGGTCACCTTGTATCAGTCCAAACAACCCTTTATGGTGAATAGGTTAAAGACAACCTTTATTGAAAGCTATGATAGTGGTAGCTATGGAGAGCAGCCTTCAGGACAACCACACCAGGTATATATTTAAAATATATGTATTTAAGATAAAACACACCCCTCTAGTCTCTTTATGAGCAATTAACAGTAATAGCACAAATACACGCTTGGGCCCTAGGGGCGTACCAAACCATATACCAATAAAGTGGTATAAGAACCACGAACGAACTAAACACAAGGCCTAGAGCCTGTGGAATCGCTGGGACCCCAAGGAACCACCCGAGGTAGTGACACAGGGGACCCACGGGGGCCGTGTGCAGTGTGTGAACACAGCCGCGGGTTCCCGTTAGCTACTATGGGCAACGTCGCGGTTGGAAATTTAAAGATTAGGGGCTCTTAGAAATGAGTCAGGACCACACCCTTTTAGACTTAGGAAGTTGTAGGGCTGGCACCCATGGGAACACCGGAGTACTCGTGTTACCTCACCCTGGGAAGCCGGGTGCATAGGTGTCTTTTGGTGTCGGGTCGCGTAGTAGATTTCAATGGAAGCTGGCGAAGAAGTGCTGCTCCCGTGAAGAGGTGAAGTGTCCGAAGCAATCCAAGCCTGGATCAAGGATGGAAGGAACATGAAAGCAGAGGGGACAGAGTCTGTGCCACTTACCAGTGACCAAGGGCACGATTGGCCAATGCCCACAGATGTCGGGTGCTTCAGGTGAGTTGACGGGTGTCTTGACTCTTCAGCCACGAGGTCCAGGAGGTGCCGATGATGACCAGGAGCTGGATTCGAGCTGTCCCACGAAGTCTGTTGAGTACTGTACTGTCAGCAACCAGATTGGACCCAACAAGCCTTGGCAACGGCAAGTCACTGGAAATCAGAGAAAGGACAGCGGTGCAGACCAGCAAGGTCTGGGGTACTCACTCAGCAAGGGTAAGTTGGGGCACGTCTGGAGCAACCTGGAAAGCCCAATGAGAAGAGGAGTTGCCTTTGTGGGGACCTAGTAGCCAACGGGCTAGCAATCGCGAAGGAGCCTTGAGTGGTCGCACTTGAAGCTGGCCCACGGGTCACTCGTGGAGTGGAGGCAAGCAATCTTCGGTGCAGGAGGTTCTCAAGGCTGGGGCTACTTGGAGCCCAAAGCACAACTTCAAGGAAGACCAGGAAGATGCTGTTACTGCAAAAGTTCACGGTGTCCAGGGGTCAAGGTTCCACATCACCCACGATAGCCACAGGCCTCAGCTTTGCTGTGGACTCAGAGTAGCCTCGGGGAAGTCTGGAAATCCACTCTGGTGATGCAAAGACTTCGGCGTACGGCGGGAGCTTCAGCGATGCAGACCAGTCAGTTGCTTCCTTGGTGCCTGCCAAGCAGGGGAGTCACTCCTTGACCCCAAGGGAGATTTCTTCAGTCTTCTAAGCAAAGTAGAACGTCAAAGGTCCAGGATATATGTTGCAGAGTTTCGTCCAGGGTAATCTAAAGTCGCCAGGACTGAGTTCCCATAGTTATACAAAGTTTGGGGGTTGGACATACTCTAGGGACCCACCTATGGGAGGGTTTGGAAAGAGGGGTGGTTACACCCATTTCCTTTGCCCCTGCAACTGGTTTGAACTGGACTATGCACAGGGACACCAAGTGTGCCACCAGTGCAGGACTTCAAAGCACCAGAGAGTGCTCCCGCCCAGCCCCAATACACATCTACCTGTCTGGGGAGGAAACCTATTGTCCAGGCCTCCCCTGATGGAGTTTTGGTCAGCAGCAGGAGGCCAGACCCGTGTCTGTGACAGAGGCATCCATTTTGTGATGCCAGGGCTTAGGAAAGTCCTACCGGGTTAGACCAGTGTGAACATGTCTCTCCCTCTAGAAGGGTGGAAAGCTACCCCCGCCGCCAGAACTGGCGGGGGGGGGTAGTATTCCAAAGCGTTTGACACCAAACACAACATGTTTCCGTGCAGCCATCCCAAAGTTAACATTTACCGCGAGGTTATAATGCACTTAAGAGTATATGGTCAGGCTGCACCACAAACAGCATCAGAGGAGGTACTCCGAACGCTGCAGAGGGGCACTGCTCATGCAGGGGCAGCCTGTCACATAAAAACCAAGCACTCTGCCTTCAGGATTGTTAAGGCCTGCCATAGGAGTGGCTTATAGGTTTATATGTGTCTGCATATATAGGTGGGTATAGGTAGCCTATACCACTGCAAGGGGTGCAAGCAGCACCTTACCCAGGCTGCAGTAGCAGACCTGTGGTGCCATTTTGGACTGCTTCCCAGGGGTGGCATAATACATGTTTCAGCCCCTAGTAGGCCTCTGAGGTACCTATGCCCTAGGTACATAGTAAACCATATACTAGGGGCTTATAAGGCACTCCAGAATCCAATTAGAAATGTACCTAATGTACATGGAAACCATTTTAGAGAGGAAGCAGCTAGGCTGGGGCCCGTATTAGCAGGACCACAGCCAGACTAAGGTCGAAAAACAGTGAAACACCAGCAAAAAGTGGGGGTACCCATGTGAAGCAGATCCTACTCTCCTACACTCACAGGCTTGAGCGAGGGTCAGGTGGGGGATGCTGTTGCCTCAGCCCTGGTCTCTGGCTGTCACTTGTTGCTGCTTGCAGTGCTACTGGCTGCACCGGGCTCTCCCAGGCTTGGGTGAGGGTCAGGTGGGGGATGCTGTTGCCTCAGCCCTGGTCTCTGGCTGTCACTTGCTGCTGCTTGCAGTGCTCGCAGACACTGCTTGCAGTGCTACTGGCTGCACCGAGATCTCCCAGGCTTGGGCGAGGGTCAGGTGGGGGATGCTGTTGCCTCAGCCCTGGTCTCTGACTGTCTCTTGCTCAGGTGTGCTCTTCCTTCCAGTGCTGTGCTCTTCCTTCCAGTGCTTGCAGACACTGCTTGCAGTGCTGCTGGCTGCACCGAGATCTCCCAGGCTTGGGCGAGGGTCAGGTGGGGGATGCTGTTGCCTCAGACCTAGCCCAGGTCTCTGGCTGTCTCTTGCTCAGGTGTGCTCTTCCTTCCAGTGCTGTGCTCTCCCTTCCAGTGCTGGCAGACACTGCTTGCAGTGCTGGTGGCTGCACCGGGCTCTCACAGGCTTTGGCGAGGGTCAGGTGGGGGATGCTGTTGCCTCAGCCCTAGCCTGGTCTCTGGCTGTCTCTTGCTCAGGTGTGCTCTTCCTTCCAGTGCTGTGCTCTTCCTTCCAGTGCTCGCAGACACTGCTTGCTGTGCTGCTGGCTGCACCGAGCTCTCCCAGGCTTGCGCGACTGTCAGGTGGAGTATGCTGTTGCCTCAGCCCTAGCCTGGTCTCTGGCTGTCTCTTGCTCAGGTGTGCTCTTCCTTCCAGTGCTGGTAGACACTGCTTGCAGTGCTGCTGGCTGCACCCGACTCTCCCAGGCTTGGGCGAGGGTCAGGTGGGGGATGCTGTTGCCTCAGTCCTAGCCTGGTCTCTGGCTGTCTCTTGATCAGGTGTGCTCTTCCTTCCAGTGCTGTGCTCTTCCTTCCAGTGCTGGCAGACACTGCTTGTAGTGCTGCTGGCTACACCGGGCTCTCCCAGACTTGGGCATGGGTCAGGTGGGGCATGCTGTTGCCTGAGCCCTGGTCTCTGACTGTCACTTGATCAGGTGTGCTCTTCCTTCCAGTGCTGTGCTCTTCCTTCCAGTGCTGGCAGACACTGCTTGCAGTGCTGCTGGCTGCACCGGGCTCTCCCAGACTTGGGCATGGGTCAGGTGGGGCATGCTGTTGCCTGAGCCCTGGTCTCTGACTGTCACTTGATCAGGTGTGCTCTTCCTTCCAGTGCTGTGCTCTTCCTTCCAGTGCTGGCAGACACTGCTTGCAGTGCTGCTGGCTGCACCGGGCTCTCCCAGACTTGGGCATGGGTCAGGTGGGGCATGCTGTTGCCTGAGCCCTGGTCTCTGACTGTCACTTGATCAGGTGTGCTCTTCCTTCCAGTGCTGTGCTCTTCCTTCCAGTGCTGGCAGACACTGCTTGCAGTGCTGCTGGCTGCACCCGACTCTCCGAGGCTTGGGCGAGGGTCAGGTGGGGGATGCTGTTGCCTGAGCCCTGGTCTCTGACTGTCACTTGCTGCTGCTTGCAGTGCTCGCAGACATGATTCTTCTATCACAGTCCAGCAGCATTCCAATGGTTTAATGTGGGAATCGTAGCCCTGGTAGGGAATATTTCACCATATATGTTTTCAAAGGTAGTTTAGCTTTCTCCCAAAAAAGTCTTAAGATAGTAATTAAAGATCTATCAATCAATCAACCAACCAGGGTTTATAAAACGCGACTACTCACCATTAGGGGTCTCAAGGCACTTTGGGGGGGAGGACTGCTGGTCCGTCGAAGGCACTATGGTTTAGTCGAAGAGTCAGGTTCTTGAGGTCCTTCATGAATTGAGGCAGTGATTGTGATTGCCTGAGGTGCAGAGGCAGGGAGTTCCAGGTTTTCACAGCGAGGTAGAGAAGGATCTTCCTCTGGCCGTGGTCTTGCAGATACGTGTGATGGCGGCCAGAGCCAGCTGGGCGGAGCGGAGATCTCTGGCGGGTACGTGGAATGCGAGGCGGTGGTTGAGGAATTGTCAAGAATTCCTGTCATACAAGGGAAACACGCCCTTATGTAAACAGGAGAGCTGTTACATAACTCAAGGAAAACACGCCCTTATGTAAACAGGAGAGCTGTTACATAACTCAAGGGAAACACGCCCTTATGTAAACAGGAGAGCTGTTACATAACTCAAGGAAAACACGCCCTATAAAGGGAGGAACCGGGAGGTACAAGGCTGTCGGATATTGTGTTTACACCGACGTACCTGCTTCGTGAAGAGCAGTGTTCCGGAGTGGTGCTCCAGTAAGGCAAGAACGGAGGTAGGTCGAGTCGTTACTCCCTGGGCCGTGTCTTGCCCCATCGTCACCTGTGAAGGACCCGGAAGCTCTACCGGTCAACCATTGAGCTTCGCTTTTTGACTCGGCTGAGTCCAAGCGCAGTGGCGCTTTTGCTGGTTGGAGTCGTAACTCCCAGCCCGACCAGAGACACAGGGACTGCCAGCTGTAACGCACACCAGGAGGTGTTTGCCGCGTTACAGACTCGGAAGTCCACAGGATCGATCGAGCGGCTGCTCTCGGTTCAGTCTTCTTGCTTGTGATTGGGGTATCGGTGACGCATCACCAGGAGGTGACTCCGCGTCCCGGTGCAGTCTGAGGAAGAGGTTGAGCGGCTGCTCCCTTCAGGTAGAGACCCCGGCTGGGTGTTGCCCTGACTCCTCGATTCTCCCCAACACTCTTCGTGCCCCTCACAGCCTACCGATTGGCATTGTCGGCCATTTCATTTCTGCCCTCTGTTGGCATACGCCGGGATCGGCGTATATGCAGAGGACGGTTAGGACCATCCGTGCTGTGGGCTGGTAACGTACTTAGCCTGGAGGATTCCAGTGACTATAACTTTTGTTTGTTCTTTGTATTTTATTTGCCTTCATTAAAAGAACTAACCCTTCACAAGTGGTTGCGTCCTCATTGTCGTGTCTGTTAAACGATCCTGAGACGTTCAGGGCGTTACAAAATATCCGACCTTAATAACACTAACTGTCTCCCGGTCGATAACTGACATGGCAATACTTGATGATGTGCTGGCTGCTTTAGCGGCCATGCAAGTTGAAGTGGCTGCCTCTAGGCAAGAAACAGCCGATGTAAAAGCCAGACTGGATGCTATCCAATTGGACCCGCTCACGCCCAGCACCTCCCTCACGAACCAGACCCCTGCGGTAGTAGTGGAAATGCCGGTAGCCATCCCCTTGGCAACACCAGAGAGGTACAGTGGGGATCCTAACACAGTGCAGGTATTCCTCACACAAGTGGCGCTACATTTATCGTGCAAACCAAAGGCGTTCCCCACGAGTCAGGCTCGTGTGGCTTTCCTTATATCCTATTTGGCTGGAAACGCGGCACAATGGGCCGTACCTCTGGTGAGCAGGGACGACCCCATCTTATGTGATTGGGGTGCTTTTCGCGAGGAATTCCTGAAGGTATTCGACAGAAGGGCTGACTCGTACACGGCGGACCGTGAAATGCTTGAGTTGAGACAGGGATCCAACGACCTGGTGCAGTATCTCAACGCGTTCCGAAGGCTGGTTGCGGAAACCAAGTGGCCTGTTGCTAAACAGACGGCGCTCTTCCATCAAGGGCTGTGCGATGAGCTCAAGGACGCCGTGGCTCATATTGACCCTCAACCCAAGACATGTGAGGGCCTTATCAACCTGGTATTACGGCTGGAACATAGGCTAAGTGAAAGAAAGGGGGATCATGGGAGAAAAGGAAAATCCCTTCCATCCTATGTGACGGTGGGAAGTCCTGAAACTTCCACCGCATCCAAGGGAGAACCCATGGACATCAGCGCAATACGAGCGAGCCTCACAGCCACGGAGAAAGAGTCACGCCGTAAACAAGGATTGTGCCTATATTGTGGCAAAAAAGGCCACTACGTACGTGAATGCCCTGCCAAACCGAAGACGTCACGTTATCGGGCCAACCGGTCGGTAACAGCCGTGGTGGACATACCGGCGGAAAACTAGAGGACTCCAAGACCAGAGAAGGGGCATCTCGGAGTCACTCATCCATCCCTTCACTTTCCAACTCGGTCACTAAGGGACAACGACACCTGTTTATCACGGTGCACGTGGGAGTGCATGACCAGTGGATACCCGTTGTGGCCATGGTGGATTCAGGGGCCACTGGCATGTTTATGGACCACAACGAGGCATGCAGGCTAGGGCTAGTGCTTCTTCCCAAAGCAGTACCCGAAGACGTCTATGCGGTAGACGGAAGGCGATTGGTGACGGGGCCCATCGGACAGCACACGGGGGTCCTTCCGATGAGATATGGGAGGAACCATTTGGAACAAATCGATTTTAACATCATCCGAGCGCCCCAATATGGCGTCATATTGGGATTGCCGTGGCTACAGAAACACAACCCCTTTGTGGATTGGCCAACACATCGCATCGAAATGACGTCACCGTATTGCATCCTGCATTGTGGAATAAGAACGGAATCCCTTGACGCAGATGAGAGCGGGAGTCAGATGGTGGCTACAGCGGCAGAAAAAGATGTGGCTCTCCCCCAGGCTTATCACAGTTTTGAGGATGTATTTGATGAGGTGAAGGCGGAAGTGCTACCACCACATAGACAGTTTGACTGCCAGATCGACCTGGTGCCAGGGGCCAGCGTTCCCAGCGGCAGGCTGTATGCCCTGACGGAGCCTGAAAACGTGCATCTCCGGGGGTACCTGGATAAACTCCTCAAGCTAGGATTCATCCGCCCGTCCAAGTCTCCGGCCGCCTCGCCACTCTTCTTCATCCCGAAGGCTAATGGGGAGCTGAGAGCCTGTGTGGACTTTAGGGCATTGAATGCGATAACCATAAAAAATCGGTACCCCTTGCCTCTCATCAGTGTACTTCTGGAACAGGTCAAGAAAGCTCGTATCTACACCAAGTTGGATTTGAAAGGGGCATACCATCTGGTGCGCATGAGGGACGGAGACGAGTGGAAGACCGCCTTTAAGACCAGGTTCGGCCTTTTTGAGTACCTCGTCATGCCGTTCGGTCTGTGCAACGCCCCGGCAGCCTATCAGTACTTTTTGAATGAGGTATTCAGAGAGGAGTTGGATATCTACGTGGTCGTATATATCGACGACATCCTCATATATTCGTCCAGTGTGGAGGAGCACGTACACCACGTCAAAGCTGTGCTCCAAAAGCTGAGGGAAAACATGCTGTTTTGTAAACTCAGCAAGTGTGACTTCCACGTCACATCCGTGGAATTCCTCGGAGTGATGCTGAGTCCAGAGGGACAGGAGATGGCAGAACGAAAGATCAAGGCGGTGAAAGAATGGCCGGTGCCCCAAAGCGTGAAGGACGTCCAAAGTTTCATTGGCTTCGCCAACTTTTACAGGCGGTTTATAGATGGATTTTCAGGAGTGGTGGCCCCAATCACACAGCTACTGAGGAAGTCCAAGGAGTTTGTCTGGTCCCCTGAAGCGAACAAAGCCTTTGAGGCCCTGAAAAGCGCCTTTGGTAAGGCGCCGGTGTTGGCTCACCCCGATCCGGATCTCCCCTACGTGGTGGAAGCGGACGCGTCGGATGTGGCGCTGGGGGCTATCTTGTCCCAACGCAACCACGACACAGGGGTGCTTCATCCCGTTGCGTACATGTCCCGCAAACTCAACGACGCCGAACGCAACTACCATATTGCGGAGAAGGAGCTTCTCGCAATCAAGGACGCCTTCACCGAATGGAGGCATTGGTTGATGGGGGCAAGACATGTGGTATCGATGTACACGGACCATCGGAACCTACAGTTCATGACGGCCACTAGACACCTTTCTCCCAGGCAGCTGCGGTGGATGATCTTCTTTGCGGGGTTCAACTTCCGCATCACATATCGGCCGGGGACGGAAAACCGGAAGGCGGACGCCCTGTCCCGTCAATCTGCAGTTAAGGAACCATTGCCTGCAACCGAGCGTTCCATCATTTCCCCGAGGATGGTATTGGGGGTTATCCAACCGGATACTTTCCTGAGGGGAATAAAGAGAGGGATCAGGTCATTCGCATGGCGGAGGTGGCTCCTCAGTCACAGAGAATGGCAGCTGAAGGACGGGATACCCCTGAAGGGCAGGTGCCTATTGATACCCACGCCTAGGCTAAGGAAACAAGCATTCATCTGGTGCCATGACTCTCCATGCGCAGGTCATTTGGGCTTTGAAAAAACGGTGGCTAGCATGGGACGGCATTTCTGGTGGCCAACCATGAGAGTGGATGTCAGGAGGTGGGGACAGGAGTGTCCTACGTGTGCTACCATGAAGGCCGACCATGGCCGAACCCAAGGGCTCTTACATCCACTTCCGACCCCGGATAGACCATGGGATAGCATATCACTGGACTTCGTGGTGGGCCTACCGGTAGACCAGGGGATGACGGCAATACTGGTGGTGGTGGATTACTTGACGAAAATGGGGCACTTCATCCCCTGCAAGAGAGTCCCTACGGCCGGGGAATTGGCGTCACTACTCCTAAAGAATGTGGTACGACTGCATGGATTACCTGGGGTGATCGTGTCGGACCGGGGGTCGCAGTTTACTGCGCAATTCTGGAAGACTTGGTGCACTGCGCTGCATGTTAAGACCGCCCTGTCCACCAGCTACCACCCTCAAACGGACGGCCAAACCGAGCGCCTGAACCAAACGCTCAAACAGTATCTGCGATGTTTTGTGGACCAGGGCAGGGAAGAATGGGTCGACTTGCTATGGGTTGCAGAGATAGCCTATAACAACGCCACTCACAGCTCCACACAGTCATCTCCGTTCTATAGCAACTATGGCCAACATCCCAGGTTCTTGCCATTTCTACATCCGTTCAGAGAGGACAGGATTCCCGCCACAGCGGACAGGGTGGCACACATAAAAGACACGTTGATGCGCTCAAGGGCTGTCCTAATAGAGGCCAAGAGAAGATACAAGGCTGCGGCAGATAGGAAGAGAAGGCCCGGGCCACTGTACCGCACTGGAGACTACGTCTGGATATCCACAAGAAACATGAGGTTTCGAAAGAACAGTGTGTTCCATCCCAAGTACATGGGCCCCTATCGAATTACCAAGTGTATGGGTCCCGTGAACGTGAAGGTGTGCTTGCCCCAGTCATTGCGGATACACCCTGTCTTTCATGTATCATTGCTCAAACCAGCACCCTCCAAGCCGTCTGGGACACCTAGGCCGGTATGCGTGGAGTCGGAGGTGGAGTATGAAGTGTCGGGCATACGGGCGTCCAAATGGCGCAGGGGGAAGCTGTGGTACCTGGTTGCGTGGAAAGGTTATGGCCCGGAGGAGCATTCATGGGAACCGGCTGAAGGGGTTCATGCTCCGCGCTTGGTCTCCTTGTTCCATCGGCGTTTTCCTGCCAGCGCTGGACCCGTGGGGAGCCGCTGAGAGGGAGGATGTACTGTCAAGAATTCCTGTCATACAAGGGAAACACGCCCTTATGTAAACAGGAGAGCTGTTACATAACTCAAGGAAAACACGCCCTTATGTAAACAGGAGAGCTGTTACATAACTCAAGGGAAACACGCCCTTATGTAAACAGGAGAGCTGTTACATAACTCAAGGAAAACACGCCCTATAAAGGGAGGAACCGGGAGGTACAAGGCTGTCGGATATTGTGTTTACACCGACGTACCTGCTTCGTGAAGAGCAGTGTTCCGGAGTGGTGCTCCAGTAAGGCAAGAACGGAGGTAGGTCGAGTCGTTACTCCCTGGGCCGTGTCTTGCCCCATCGTCACCTGTGAAGGACCCGGAAGCTCTACCGGTCAACCATTGAGCTTCGCTTTTTGACTCGGCTGAGTCCAAGCGCAGTGGCGCTTTTGCTGGTTGGAGTCGTAACTCCCAGCCCGACCAGAGACACAGGGACTGCCAGCTGTAACGCACACCAGGAGGTGTTTGCCGCGTTACAGACTCGGAAGTCCACAGGATCGATCGAGCGGCTGCTCTCGGTTCAGTCTTCTTGCTTGTGATTGGGGTATCGGTGACGCATCACCAGGAGGTGACTCCGCGTCCCGGTGCAGTCTGAGGAAGAGGTTGAGCGGCTGCTCCCTTCAGGTAGAGACCCCGGCTGGGTGTTGCCCTGACTCCTCGATTCTCCCCAACACTCTTCGTGCCCCTCACAGCCTACCGATTGGCATTGTCGGCCATTTCATTTCTGCCCTCTGTTGGCATACGCCGGGATCGGCGTATATGCAGAGGACGGTTAGGACCATCCGTGCTGTGGGCTGGTAACGTACTTAGCCTGGAGGATTCCAGTGACTATAACTTTTGTTTGTTCTTTGTATTTTATTTGCCTTCATTAAAAGAACTAACCCTTCACAAGTGGTTGCGTCCTCATTGTCGTGTCTGTTAAACGATCCTGAGACGTTCAGGGCGTTACAGGAATACACCTCCCACATCGTGTAGGCCTTAGTAGGAGTGTGTGAGGTGCTTGAAGGTGATTCTTTTGTTGACTGGGAGCCAGTGGAGGTCTCAGGTGGCCGGTGATGTAGCTGCGGCGGGGATGTTGAGGATGAGTCTGGCTGCCCGTTCTGAATGTTCTGCAGTTTCTTGAGTGGTTTCTGGGGGATGCTGGATTAGAGTGCACAGCCATAGTCGATTCTGCTGCTGATGAGCGTGTGGGTGATCGTATTTCTGGACTCGGTGGGAATCCACTTGCAGATCTTTCGGAGCAGGCGTAGCGTATGGAAGCGGGATGATGAGACGGCGTTGATCTGGCGGTTCATGGTGAGCGCGGAGTCCAGAGTGATGCTGAGCATCCGTGCGTGGTCTGTGGGTGTGGGGGGTGGGATCCAAGTGCTGTGGGCCCCAGGAGTTGTCCCAGGAGGCAGGATAGGGCCCAAGATGAGGACTTCAGTCTTCTTAGAGTATCTATCGGCCTGTATAGTAATTTATGGGTTTAGTTTGATCAGTAGTGCTATCTACCTCTTCGCAAATCCCATTTTTGACGGTGTCCATCGTAACATCCATTCACCCTGAAGTGCAAGTTCCTGGGCTCTCCCTCTGGTGTTAAAAGTCTGTATTAAAGTGCTCCCTAAGGTGATGACATGATTGTTCCTTCTGGATTTTCTATAATGTCTTGGATCGTAAACTTGGGTGGGCTGATGGCAAGACCCTCACATCCATGCTGAAACTGAAAAATAATTATGTAGATCACAAACATGATGGCACAATTAAGGATGTATTTGATTTGATATTCGGGTCCTTTTCTGCAGGTGTATAACATGCCGTGACCACCAGGGGACGCCAGAGAGTGTATAACATCCAGTGACCACCAGGGGACGCCAGAGACTGTATAACATGCAGGGACCACCAGGGGACGCCAGAGACTGTATAACATGCAGTGAGCACCAGGGAACGCCAGAGACTGTATAACATGCAGGGACCACCAGGGGACGCCAGAGACTGTATAACATGCAGTGACCACCAGGGGTAAGCTAAAGACTGTATAACATGCAGTGACTGTGAGAAGTTGGCCTGGTATATGCTGTCCACTAGTTCTAGTGGGCACCTTGTATCAGTCCAAACAACCCCTTATGGTGATAGGTTAAAGACAACCTTTATTGAGAGCTATCCTAGTGGTCGCTATGGAGAGTAAAGCAGCTTGTTTTACCATCTATAATCTCTTGAATGACCAAATGAAAGGAGAACCACACCAGGTATATATATATAAAATATATGTATTTATTACTAAACTAAACTAAACACACCCTACTAGTCTGGAGGTCTAAGCACATATGTTACAATCAAAATATCACAGTAAATTAGCACAATATATGATAGGCCCAGGGGGGACCCAACCATATACTAAGAAAGTGGTATAAGAACCCCTACGTGCCTAGACACAGTGCCTAGGGCACGTAGAATTGCTGGGACCCCACGGAACCACCCAAGGTAGTGACACAGGAGACCCACGGGGGACGCGTGCAGTGTATGAACACAGGCGCGAGCCCCGTACAGTGCTATGGGAAATTGACGGTTGGAAAATTAGAGTTTAAGGAAACTTAGAAGTGGACTAGGAGCAAACCCTTTTGGACTTAGATAGTTCTAGGGCCAACACCCACGGGAGCACTGGAGTACTTGTGTTACCTAACTCAGGGAAGCCAGGTGCATAGGTGTCAAATGTTGTTGGGCGTCTTTGTCGATTACAATGGCGAGATGCTGCAAAGTGCTGCTCCCGTGAAGAGGAGAAGTGTCCAAAGAGATCCAAGCCTGGATCGAAGATGTGAAGAACCTGAAAGCAGAGGGGACAGAGTCTGGGTCCCCGGGCAGTGACCAGGGGCACGATAGATGAATGCCCACCGATGTCGGGTGCTTCAGGTGCGAAGAGATGATGCTTGACTCTACAGCCACGAGGACCAGGGGGCGTCGAGGACAATCAGGAGCTGGATTCAAGCTGTCCCACGAAGGATGTCGAGTGCTGCAGCGTTGGTGCCCGGATTGGACACAACAAGCATTGGCAACAGCAAACCACACAGGAAGCGAAAAGATGCTTCGGTGTGGACCAGCAAGGTCCTGGGGACTCCCCAAGCGATGGAGAGTAGGGCACGTCTGGAGCAACCAGGGAAGCCCAATTAGAGTTAAGGTTGCCTTCACAGGGACCTGCTAGTCGACGGACCAGGGATCGCAAAGGGATCTCAAGAGAAAACACAAAGGGCCAGCTCACGGAACACTCGTGGAGTGTAGGCGGGCAATCTTCGGTGCAAATTCTGATCGGGGTCAGGGTTATAACTCACCCAAAGCTCAGCTGCAGAGGTCGCCTCTAAGCTGATGCTTCTGCAATTCGTAACAGTGTCCAGAGGTTTGGGTTGCACGGTCTCCACGAGGGAAACAGATCTCAGAGTTGTTGTGTGCACAGATCTACCTCAGAGACCATGGGAACCCAACTCCTGTGTTGCAAAATTCTTCGGAGTCCTCAGGAGCTTCGGAGATGCAAACCGGACTGTTGCATCTTTGGGAAGAGGTGTGGCACCGCGGCCAGGGCGACTGACGCCGGAATCTGGGGATCATGGTTCGATCCCCAGCGCCGGCAACAGATTAGCCCAGCACCATGTGACTCTGGGCAAAAGCTTGCTTAATCTTCCTGACGGCCCCCAGCGCCTAGAGACCCTTACGGGTGATTGTTCGCGCTTTACAAATGTGGATTATTATTATTATTATTTACTCCAAGGGAGATTCTTCAGTCATCTGGCGTCGTGCAGATCATCAAAGTTCCAGGATCCAGTATCAGAGGTTCATCCAGGGATATCTAAAGTCCTGTAGCCAGGGGTTCCTTCTTTATCCCCAAGGAAGGGGTTGGACATACTCTGGGGACCCACCTATGGGAGGGTCAGGAAAGAGGGGTGGCTACACCCATTTTCTTTGTCCAGTTTCACGCCAGAGCAGGGGCTGGTAGCCCCTGCAACCGGTTTGAGCTGGACTATGCACAGGGACACCAAATGGGCCCCCAGTGCAGAGTTCACAGCATTCCTGGAGTGCTCCCACCGAGCCCAAATCCACTAAAGCCTGTCTGGGAAGTGATAACACCTCCCTGTGACAGGAAACCTATTGTCCAGGCCTCCCCTGCTGGAGTCTCGTCCAGCAGCAGGAGGGCAGCCTCGTGTCTGTGGCTGGCAGCATCCATTTTGTGATCCCAGGGTCTGTGAAGTTTGTACAGGTGCTGTCATATTTCCCCCTCTAGTAGGGTGGAATCATACCTCCCACACCAGTTACTGGTGTGGAGGTATGATTCCAAGGTGTTTGACACCAAACACAACATGTTTCCATGCAGTTATACAATCAATAAGGAGCTCCAGAGGGAAAAACACGACGAACAGGTTGCCCTCCACTCAACATACAATACCAATATATCAAGACCTGTTCATCAGCGGCATCTCTTTTGAGGGTAATTATGAAAGTGGAGGTTAGGGTTTCTTAATTCTTTCTCCAAATACACCCCTCGCTTATAATACTAGGTAATGACCTCCCACTTTTTTGCCTCAGAATTTCTAAAAAATTGTATTTTACAGATGACAGTCACTTCAGTAAAAATACCCCTATAAACCATATAGGAGTATAGCTGTTTGTGAAATATCAACACACATCCATGTATGTGTAAGCTTAGAAAAATGGTGAAAGGGCAAGATGGCACCTCACGTGCGCACCACCAATAGAGCTTGCTGATTGGTCCTCACCAGCTATGCCCACTTGTTTCATCATTGGTAGCCATCTTGCCTTAAAGAATAAGAAAAGTGTCCAGAACAAAGAAAAATGGTGCTGAGAAAACGTGAAGTGAATATATCACAAACTGCCACGAATGCAACCATGTGAAGGTGAATTTGTGCTACTTATCTCAATTTTACCTTCACATGGTTGCATTCGTGGCAGTTTGTGATATATTCACTTCACGTTTTCTCAGCACAATTTTTGACACGGCTGTCCGGCGGAGTGGTCTTGACGGAAGTTTGGAATCTCACTGAGGACGTACGCTGCATGAGGGACCCGTGTCTGCAGTTCAAAGTGGTTTTCCGATTTTCCCAATTTGACCCTCCAGGTGGTGACTGGTCCCGGCTGAGATCCCTTTGGTGTTCGTCTTACAGTGACCATTAGGTCGAATTCAGAACTTGGCAGTTGGAGGCTGGAGACTTTTGCTTGGTAAGGTCGCTATAGCGGCACGCTTGATTTCTGGTTTGCTTGGCCAAGATTCTGGTTTGGTTTGGGTAATATGTACGTTGCAACATACATAGGCAGCCAATGAGGAGATTTTTCTCTAACTTTTGAATTTTGGAACTGTGAGAAGGTGGCCTGATATATGCTGTCCACTAGTTCTAGTGGGCACCTTGTATCAGTCCAAACAACCCCTTATGGTGAATGGTTAAAGACAACCTTATGTGAAAGCTATCCTAGTGGTAGCTATGGAGAGCAGCCTTCAGGCTAAGTCTTGAAGGAATGTAAAGCAGCTTGTTTTACCAGTCTATAATCTCTTGAATGATCAAATGAAAAGACAACCACACCAGGTATATATTCAAAATATATGTATTTAAAGTTAAACACACCCCTCTAGTCTCTTTATGAGACTGGAGTTCGAAGTACTAAAGTTACAAGTGATTAAGCATCAGTAAAAGCACAAATACACGTTTGAGCCCTAGGGGCGTACCAAACCATATACTAAAAAAGTGGTATAAGTACCACGACTATAATAGGCACTAGGCCTATTGCCTCTAGAATCGATAGGACCCCAAGGAACCACCCAAGGTAGTGACACAGGGGACCCACGGGAACTGTATGCAGTGTGGGAACACAACCTATTACTTTATATGGGGAATGTCGCGGTTGGAAGTTTAAAGATTAGGGACACTTCTAATCGAGTCAGGACCAAACCCTCTTTGACTTCGGAAGTTCTAGGGCTAGCACCCACGAGAGTACCGGAGTACTCGAGTTACCTCACCCAGGGAAACCGGGTGCATAGGTGTCTTTTGGTGTCGGGTCGCGTCGTCGATTTCAATGGAAGCCTGCAAAGAACTGCTGCTGCCGTGAAGAGGAGAAGTGTCCGGAGAGATTCAAGCCTGGATCTAGGATGTAAGGAACCTGAAAGCAGAGGGGACAGAGTCTGGGTCACTTGCCAGTGACCTAGGGCAGGAAAGACCAATGCCCACAGATGTCGGGTGCTTTAGGTGAGTTGATGGGTGTCTTGACTCTTCAGCCACGAGGTCCAGGAGGAGTCGACGAAATCCGTGAGCCGGATTCGAGCTGTCCCATAAAGTTTGTTGAGTGCTGCGGTGTTGGCGACCAGAAAGGACCCAACAAGCCTTGGCAACGGCAAGTCACAGGAAATCAGAGAAAGGACTGCGGTGCAGACCAGGAAGATCTGATGGACTCACCCAGCATGGGTAATTAAGGGCAAGTCTGGAGCAACCAGAAAAGCCCCAGCAGAAGTGGAGTTGCCTTCGTGGGGACCTGCTAGCCAACGGGCTAGTGATCACGAAGGAGCCTCGAGCCGTCGCACTGGAAGCTGGCCCACGGGTCACTCGTGGAGTGGAGGCCAACAATCTTTGGTGCAGGAGGTGCGCAAGGCTGGGGCTACTCGGAGCCCAAAGCACAACTTCAAGGATGACCAGGAAGATAGTGTTGCTGCAAAAGTTTGCGGTGTCCAGGGGTCACGGTTCCACATTACCCACGATAGCCACGGGCCTCAGCTTTGCTGTGGACTCAGAGTAGCCTCGGGGAAGTCTGGAAATCCCCTCTGGGGATGCAAAGAATTCGGCGTCCGGCGGGAGCTTCAGAATTGCAGACCAGTCAGTTGCTTCTTTGGTGCCTGCCAAGCAGGGGAGTCACTTCTTGACCCCAAGGGAGATTTCTTCCGTCTTCTAGTCATGATACAAAGTCGAAGGACCAGGATATATGTTTCAGAGGTTCGTCCAGGTTAATCTAAAGTCCTAGGGACAGGATTCCTATACTTATACTAAGTTTAGGGGATGGACTAACTCTAAGGCCCCACCTATGGGTGGGCCTGGGGTGGGGGTGGTTACACCCCTTCCCCTTTGTCCAGTTTCGCGCCAGAGCAGGGGCTGAGTGCCCCAGCAACCGGTTTGAACCGGGCTATGCACAGGGACACCTTGTGTGCCCCAGGCAGTGTCTCAAAAGCCTTCTCTGAATGCACCCACCCTGCCCCAATACACATCTACCTGTCTGGGGAGGGGGTTACACCTCCCTGGGACAGGAAACCTATTGTCCAGGCCTCCCCTGCCAGAGTTTCCCTCAGCATCAGGAGGCCAGACCCGTGTCTGTGGCAGTGGCATCCATTTTGTGATGCCAGGGCTTTGGAAAGTTTTAACCGGGTTAAGCCAGTGTGAACATGTCTCTCCCTCTAGAAGGGTGGAATGCTACCCCCGCCACCAGGACTGGTGGGGGGGGGTAGTATTCCAAAGCATTTGACACCAAACACGACATGTTATGATGCAGCCATCCCAAAGTTAGCATTTGCCGCGAGGTTATAATGCACTTAAGAGTATATGGTATGGCTGTATCACAGAACAACCAAAAGGAAGTATTTCCGAAAGCTGAAGAGGTGCTCAGCTCATCCTTGGACACCCTCTCACATAAAACCAAGCACTCTGCCTTCAGGATTGTCTAGGCCTGCCATAGGAGTGGCTTATAGGTTTATATGTTTCTGTATAAGGTAGTGATATAGGTAGCCTATACCACAGTAAGGGGTGCAAGCACACCCTTACCCAGGCTGCAGTAGCAGACCTGTGGTGCCATTTTGGAGTGCTTCCCAGGGGTGGCATAATATATGCAGCAGCCCCTGGTAGGCCTCTGAGGTACCTATGCCATAGGTACATAGTATACCATATACTAGGGGCTTATAAGGCACTCCAGAATCCAATTAGATATGTACCTAATGTACATGGAAACCATTTTAGAGAGGAAGCAGCTAGGCTGGGGTCCTGGTTAGCAGGGCCACAGCCAGACTAAGGTCGAAAAACAGTGAAACACCAACAAAAAGTGGGGGTACCCATGTGAAGCAGATCTTACTCTTCTACATGAACGGTACTGTATTTGTGATCAGTACCATTTTGTCATAATACAATATTTACTACAATATTTTTGGCTTGCCTGTTTCTAGCACGCTTCGTAAGATGTGTTGCTTTCTTGGAGGTACCAAAATGGATTTAGAACCAAGTCAGCCGGCTCCCCCTGAAGGAACACCGAATAGGTACATGTACGTTAAACATGGTATTTCTTCCATAATGTATAGTGCACTGTGGAATAAATACACAAAAAAGGATCCTGATTTACGATGGCCACTAAATGGGTCATTTGATCTTAGAAAGATTCAGTGTGTGGAACAATGTGCGTTCAAGCATAACAGCAGGCAAGATATGTTTGATTGTGTACGAATGTGGGAGAAAGAAGCGCATGAGAGAGTGAGAAAAGAGCAAGCTATAGCAGATAAAGAACAGCGCAAAAATATGTATATGAAAGCGCTGTAACTGAAAAATAAAGAGATGAAAGAAATATAAGAGACAGAGGATAGGGAGTGTCGTCTAGAGGTAAATGGCCAATACCCTGTCCGGCGCCCCCTTTATACTGTACTTAATAAACCTCAGGATGATTCAATTTTGTTAGATCGATCTCCGACTCCATATACGTTTCCCTCTGCCCCTGAGGACGATTTAGGTGTCCATGCATCTCTATCAGGTCAGAAAGGGACAGATGCAGAAGGTAATTGACAAACTCTCTCCCTTTTGTCTGCTGAGCGTGCGGCCGCTCTTAGATCCGCCTCACATAAAGCAGCTCGCGGTCCCACCTCTGCTCCAGACCTTATAGCGATGGTTCAGCAATGGCCAGAATCAAAGCAGTTATATTTTGTGGAGTTGTTTACTGGGGAAGTAATACTTAATTTTAGGAAATATTCTACTCTTTTCACATTTCCAATTAAACACAATGCAGACCATTTTATATCATTTTCAGAATGATTTTGATTCTGAAAGTGTTGTACTAAAGGAGCCCCCTGTACTTTACATTTTATACTTGATTTATGTTGTAGTATGCGTTTCTTTATAGCTTGTGTCATCTGCCCTATGTGTTAAATAAAGGGCTGTCCTTTGTACCTGCTTCAAATGAAACTCAACAGACTGGAGGCCAGGTTGATAGAAAAATATCACACTGCTACAATGGGCCTCAATGAAAAAGATTAAATTCGGGCACTGCTACAGTAATATGGCTTCCATCAGAGTAGGTGGGAGTCAATGAGATATGTATATATAATATCGTACATGTTTATAGATCTGAATCTGATAATCTTACATATTTGGTTGCCAACAGTCTACAGAAAATTATTGTAGATGTGAAGATTGTAAGGAGTGGCGGCATAATAATGGGCTATAAGGTGTTTCTAATTATTCACTTTTTATTTAACTTTTTTATTTCACTTTTTTATTTCACTTTTTTTAGTAAAAGCGTCCATAATATATTAGGTTTAATGTTCTGCGTATTTTTTTCATTTTTTTCACTTGTTCGCAAGTATAGACTGAATTACCAAGCATTTGCGAGTCTGTTTTTTAAGAAATGGGTCCTCCAGAAATCATGAGTCTTTCCTATCTTTTTGTCAATATACAAATACTAGGTCCTTCTATAGTGTTTACGGTTCGCGCTTCCGCATAAAAAACGTCTTTCCGCGTGCAGAGTACATGGTTTGGAGACGGATCGACATTAGCGTGGACAGCTGAGTTATTTAAGGTAGGAAACGCAAAGTAAAAGGCCTTAGGCAAAGAAATTGAGTAAGATAGTAAGCACTGAGATTTGTGATCGTTTGTTCTCCTTTCTCCGCTAGTGGCGATGTTAAAGATATTTGCCTTACATTATTGAAGAGTGTGACGGATTATTACACTGTTGGAGAGTTGAGAAGCAAAAGGTATGAACCGCTACGAATTATTTCTGATATTTTTGACAAGCCTTTATGGCAAGATACATTTGGATTAATTGGTTTATGTCTCCGCTATAGAAAAAAGTAGAGTGAACTGGCTGTAGAGAATTACGGGAAGTAAAGTTCCCATAACGCGGAAATGGTGGAAACATATTGTCGTTTACCAGTAAGTGAAAAGATATAATAGTCTTGGGCCATTGAGTAACGTAAATTACGTTTAACACAATACTCATTCGTTTCTAGCGCTTCAAGATATAGAAAAAAAGAAAGAGAATATCCGTATAGCCTGAGTGAAAATTGCAGAAAATTGGTACATATTATTAATATTTCGTTAGGGCGTGGAGTTTAACGATTTTAAAAGGGAATAGATTTAAGTAGAGTGGTGTTGGTAGAGGCTTTTCTGGACACATTCCACTTTCTTTGTAAGGTAGAGCACGTTAAAAGAGTTCATTAAATACACATTCGGGTGTGTTAGTTAATTAATTTATCTTTAGTGGTCCGCCACTCCAGATATTGTAATGTAATTGAAATCTACTCTAGATTATTGTGTATTATGTTCCTATGTGTATATATATAAATAAGTTTTGATTTTTTATATATATGGATAAAAGAGGTGTATTTGATTCGATCTTTTAGGTTGAATTTTGAAAAGTTACACATTCAACTGCCCTAGTCCTGATGAGGCCTAAGATTTTTGTGGCTGAAACGCGTCGACAACTAATTTGAAGACACTCGTGTAAATTTAAAAATATTGTAAAATAAGTAAGGAGTACTTCAATAAGGTTGAGGTTGGAATAATAGATCTTGAAGTGTCTCTTGAAGAGTGATCTTCCGTTTAAAGGAATGTTTTGGTGAAATGAATTTAGGAGCATCCTGATTGAATAATAGGGCAATGTGAAAAAGTGTAAGTATATATGTTTGTCTTATGTGTATGTAAAAACTGTAAATGTTTGTATATGTATAAAAAAGATTTGGATATAATTATGTGGATTATGAAAAGTGTATAATAAATACACACAAAAAAAAGTTAACTTACCTTTTTTGTGGAACTGCCTTTGTCTTTTGTGTTAAACATAGTATAAAAAAAAATTTGGAGTAAATAAAACTCATAGGAAGAGATAACTGAACTATCTCTCCATCCTATTGTATATTACATTATTCATCCCGAGGCATTATCTTTATATAATTGTGCCCTTTTTCAAGGACAGCAGTGGTAGATGACATATGAGAAGCCGCACAGGGAACTTAGGTAATAGGGGAGGTATGGATGATCGTACTAGATTTGAGGCAGTTGATCATGCTCAAAATTCCTATAGTACTTTTGACAGGCGAAATCAATCTCAAATGTCCGATTATTCGACAAAGGATTTGAAGGACCCTAATTATGTATAGGAATGCCTAGGATGGGGTAAGGAATCAGTTGAAGTCCCAGTAGATCAGAAGGGTCCTTATGTCGATGCAAACTTCTTGGGTTCTACTGATCGATTTCTGGTTGATACAGGAGTTACTCGTAGCGCCCTGTCTAAACAATTGGTTCCTAGGCCTCCCCTGTCTGACTTAACAATAACAGCGATAGGATTCGATGGGACACCTTCCCTTAGCCCACTGTCACAGCCACTTGCATTTCATGTTGATAAATTAACTGCCGCATGTCTTTTCCTGCTTTCCCCTAACACGCCGGACAACATTGTGGGTCTCGATATGCTCAAGCATTTTTGTGCTACAATACGTTGTTCCCCAGAAGGTGTGCGTGCTATCTTGAATGATAACTATTTTATGGTTGAGAAGTCTTGTCTCATTAGAGAAGATATTGCTTTGGCATCTCTACCTAGTACCTTGTGGGCTACATCTGATACCGATGTGGGACAAATGGTCATCCCACCAGTCCATATTTAAGTAAAGGAGGGCGCTTCATTGCCTCGACTGCCTCAATATAAAATATCTCGAGAAGGTGAAGTGGCACTCATACATATTGTTCAAGATCTGATTAGAGATGGGGTTGTGAAAGAGGGGCCTTACAATATTTGCAATAGTCCTATCCTTCCCATCTTGAAAAAAGACGCTGATACTAAAATATACAGGTATATCATTGACTTACAAGAGGTTAATAAGATTGTAGTGCCCCAATACCCGGTAGTCTCTGACATCACGACACTTCTTACTATGGTTCCTCCGACTGCATCTACATTCGGGTGCCGATTCCGATCCGGTAAAAAAAAATCCCGTACGATTCGTATCCGTATATTTTTACGTACGAATCGTACAAGTCCGGTCCCACCGGTGAAGTACGATTCGTATGTGAAAAATACATACGAATCGCTTCGGGAAAAGGTCTACGAGACGTACCCGGACAGTTTTACGTACAAATCGTAAAACTGAAGTCCGAGCGCACAAGTACGATCCGTACCGCCCTTCCGAATACACAAGCATATGTAAAACGTCCTGTACGGAGCGAACTCTGTACCACTCGTATCCCGGGTAAACTTGTGCCTGGGATACGAGTCGTACAGCCCTCCCCTCCCCCCGCGTATGTCCGCACGTACCCCCGTATGTCAGCACCGTACCCCCTGTATGTCAGCACCGTACCCCCATGTCCATACCATACCCCAGCCCCGTACTTGTACGCACCGTACCCCACCACCGTACCCCAGCCCCATACTTGTACGTACCGTACCCCAGCACCGTACCCCAGCCCCGTACTTGTACGCACCATATCCCAGCACCGTACCACAGCCCCATACTTGGATGCACCGTACCCCAGCCCCGTACTTAGACGAACCGTACCCCAGCACCGTACCCCAGCCCCGTACTTGGACGCACCGTACCCCAGCACCATACCCCAGCCCCGTACTTGGACGCATCGTACCCCAGCACCGTACCCTAGCCCCATACTTGGACGCACCGTACGCCAGCACCGTACCCCAGCCCCGTACTTGGATGCACCATACCCCAGCACCGTACCCCAGCCCCGTACTTGGACGCACCGTACCCCAGCACCGTACCCCAGCCCCGTACTTGGACGCACCGTACCCCAACACCGTACCCCAGCCCCGTACTTGGACGCACCGTACCCCAGCACCGTACCCCAGCTCTGTACTTGGACGCAACGTACCCCAGCCCTGTCCCCCAGCATCGCGTATGTACAGACCTTACGACAACATTGCGTATGCGAGCACAGTACAACAACATCGCGTATGTACGCACCTTACATACGCGAAAACGACTTGTACTGAACCAGGACACTGTAAAACAGCACAAGGTGGGTCAATTCGACTCGCACAACACCACAAAACACGTCTACAGTAGAAAATACATCAAAATGACTGACCTGGCACATCCAAACAGGCAAACAGAGGCCCAAACTCACAACCACCTCTTATAACACACCCACCAAAAATTTCAAACTCAGGCACACCCACAAATGGACCAATAAAAAGGGCCCACACACACAAACCATGAGCCTTTGCAACAGACTCACTGCAGCTACAGAGCACACCCCAACAACTGCACCCATACACCTTAACATATACACCTTCACACACACTCCTTCACAAATACCCCTTCTTCACATTCCCACACACACCTTCACATTCACACCCACACACCCACAACCATCCACACCCACACCCCACACCATGCCCACAGACAAGAATCCAAAGTTCACAAGGGAGAAGCTGGACATCCTTGTCAACGAAGTCATCAGAGTCGAGCCACAGCTCTTTGGAACATTGGTCAGACAGACCAGCATAGCCGAAAAATCACGCCTGTGGCAGAGGATCGTCGATAGGGTGAATGCTGTCGCACCCATCAGAAGGACCAGGACCGAATGCCAAGCCAGGTGGTATGATCTGCATAGGGCAGTCAAGCGGAAAATGAACGAAGACTACGCCCAAAGCAACATCACTGGAGGTGGGCTGCCCCACAGACCGGTACATTACCATCCCTGGGAGGAGAAGGTGATGGCCCTGCTTCCGCCGGTGGGAGTACACGGAGTCGAAGGAGTTGCAGAGCCTGGTGAGTACACAAACAACTTACGTAACATGGGGGTAATGGCATCCACACCCCAACTACATCAAATGCACGCAACTACCCCTAAGCCCTCACCGGACACAACCACACTCAAAAACAACGCTCGTGCCACTAACATGTGTATGCCCCATTCACAAAGCAAGGCCATGCCATGTCCCAGGCTACACGAAGCACAAACCCAAGACTGGATGTCCGGGATGCTGGGAGGGTGGGGCTCACAAAACACATCGTGACACTCAGAAGCAGACACCAATGCCCTCAGCCCATATGGCCTAGGTACATTCACATGCACCATGCCCAATGCACAGGGACTGGCAAAGTACTGACAAGGTAGCTGACACTTGGCCCTGCTGTAGGCAGCACAAGGCCCTCCTGTGACCACTGTAATAATAATAATAATAATACTGATATTTGTAGAGCGTGAACAGCTACCTCACAAGGAGGTGTCCCGGCGCTATAAGAGCAAAAAAAAACAACAGAGGGGCAGGAGGTGCGGGGGAATGCTTAGGTTCTCTGCAAAAAGAGACATGTCTTTAAAAGCTTCTTAAAGCAGGATTCTGTCGTGGCAGCTTGAATGGTAGAAGGCAGGGCGTTCCAAAGTTTTGCCGTGCCGGCAGAGAAAGACCTGCCCCCAAGTCTGGCTTTTTTTGCTCGAGGGACGAGTAGCTGAAGCAGGGAATTAGATCGCAAATGCCTCTCCTGATGGTAACGGGGGAGTCTAGTTTTCAAGTAATTGGGGCAGGTCCCTTTTTGTGCTCTAAACGCTAAGGTAAGAACTTTAAATTTAATTCTACTTGCCACTGGGAGCCAATGCATCGCGCGCAGATGCGGAGAGACATGCTGTCTAAAGGGAATGTGATTTATCAGTCTCGCAGCCGCATTCTGGACGGTCTGAAGGCGTTGCACCAGATATTTAGGCAGGCCAAGATAGAGGCCATTTGCGTAGTCTAATCTGGAAGTAACTGTCGCATGGACTACCATTTTGCGACACTTTTCCGGTAAAAAAGAAAGGAACCTACGAAGAATGTAAACTCAAACACCAACACCACAAGCTCAGATATCTAGGACAGGAACTCACACTCACTGTCATGGCAGCATGCACCATGAGGGGACAGATACATCACCTGGGAGACCCACTGCCAAATCACACTACACCCACCAGCAGGCCCTGTCACACACACCCCTTACACAAGCACACACACCCGGGGCAGGCAATGGATTTACCCACTCTCACAATGGACATGTGACACAACAAGATCAATCCATAGCCAAAGAAGCATCCAAGCCCAAAAATCTACATGTCAAACACTCAGGAGAACATATCAATCTGTCCCCCGCAACATACCCATCCACAAGTGAAGATTGAGGGGAATGCTAGGCACATACAACTACCTGGAGGAACTGTGCCAACTTGAATATGTATGTGTTGGACCCGGCCTCGTAGAATGGCCCTCCGTGCCCCCGCACCACCGAAACCTGGTACCTACAGCCCAAGCCCACGGCCCAGCCGAACCTCCCCACCAGGACACACGCACCGACCCGGACATCCCCGTCCCTGGCCTCTCTCCTTTCGGCCACCCCGGGCCCGCGTGCCCACTTCATGCACCAAGATGGCCGCCCGGCCCCAGCGCGACCCGGGCCTAGAGGCGCCACTCCGGCTGGAGGACATCACGCTTCCAGGGGATGAGAGAGGGAGGAGCCGTTTCTATCGCACCTCTGAACTCCCCCGGGACGATGGGTTTCGATCGGCCCTCCGGCCTCCCTGAGGGCTGGCTCCATGCCTGCTGGGTGTCTGGGACTCCTCCCGACCCGGCCCTGAAAAGATCAAAAGACTATAGCAGGAAATCCCGACAAGCGACCCCCAGGTGACAAGACCCCTGCCTGCACAGACTCCGGACATCAAAGAGGGGTCGACCTATAACAAGGGGTGCTCTGGGTCTGTCCGGCAGATTCGACGCTGGAACAACGAGAGCCTGCCGACGTGGTCGCGGCTCCTGGAACTTGAACCCACCTGAGCCCTGCTGAGTGACTCGCGGCTCCCTGAAGATCGTAAGACCTCCGAACTTGTACCTGAGCCCTGCTGAGTGACTCGCGGCTCCCTGAAGATCGTAAGACCTCCGAACTTGTACCTGAGCCCTGCTGAGTGACTCGCGGCTCCCTGAAGATCGTAAGACCTCCGAACTTGTACCTGAGCCCTGCTGAGTGACTCGCGGCTCCCTGAAGATCGTAAGACCTCCGAACTCGTACCTGAGCCCGCTGAGTGACTCGCGGCTCCAACCGACTCTCCCGGTCCCGCCGGACCCAGACTACAACATCGTATCCTCCAGCTCGAGGATTGTGAGCTGTGCGCCGGATACGTCCCTGCTTGAACCTTTACCAGAGACTGTCCCGCTACCCCCTACCCCTTCCGAGACTCTTGAGCCCGTGCTCACCTTGTACATATTTGCAGTGATAACCTACTTGATAAAGATTGTTTTCTCAGAATACCCGGTGTGGTCACTCTGTGTCGTGTGGTGCCAGAAGTACGATCCTAGATACGAGATTCCTCCCCCTGGGGAGTCTCCCGCCAGTGCCCGGCTACGATACCTTGAGGGTGGGACTCAGGGTAGTCAGGACCCATTCCAGGCTCCTCTGAGGTCGCCGTCTAACATTGGTGGCAAGCGACGGGATTCGGGCCCATCACCTAGAGATCGTACCGTGAACAACGAAAGCACTACCGACAAAAATGGCAGAAGGGAGCGCCGTGAGCCCTGCAGAAACCAGCGCCAACAGGGTGTTCCAGGTGGAGCAGCTAGAAGAATACACACACAAGGAGCTAAAGCAATTCTGCAAAGAACTTAAAATCGCTACCACTGGTCTCAACACTAAAGAGGATTTGCAGAAAGCACTGAAAACTTGGGTGGAGACCGGGGCCTCCCGCCCGGAAGGCACGGGGGAGCGCCCCGACGAAGCCGAACCCCCCCAAAGTGGAAGCAATAGCAATCAGGTGCGAGGCATCGTACCGGACGGGGGCCTATCCCCAGAAGAGCTCGCGGACAGAGAGAGAAGCCGCAATCATGAACTCGAGTTAGCCAAACTCAAAATCGAGGGCGAATTGAAGTTAGCGGAAAAAAAGCTAGCAGTAGAGCAAATGCGTGTACAAGGCGAACTAGAAGAAAAGAAGCTCCAACGGGAGCACGAGGGAAGGAAGCTCCAACTAGAGCACGAACGCAGCTTGAAAGAAATCGAGCTCAAGGCCAGAAGCGAGGAAGGAAGGCCCCCGGGAAACCGAGAGACGGCCTCCCCAGCGGAACAGAAGGTCCACATCCCCAAGGATGTGGTCAAGGAATATTATAAAAACGATGACATTCAGCAATGGTTCAGGGCCTACGAGGTCGCCATGACCTCCCATCGGATCCCGCAGAAGGATTGGGGGGCGGGGTTGTGGGGGCGGTTTCTGAGCGAAGGAAGGGACACCCTGCTCGACCTACCCCTCTCCCTGCAGACCTCCTACAGCCACATGAAAGAGGCTCTACTCACAAGATACGGCCTCACCCCAGAAATGTACCGTCAGCGATTCCGGGACTGCAGGAAGATCCCGGGCACCACCTGGGTGGAGTATGTAAACTTTTTCAGTCGGGCCTTCGATGGGTGGATCAAGGGCAGCAAAGTCACCACCCTTGCCGAACTCACTGACCTCATGTTGTGGGAACATCTGGCTGCGAACTGCTTCATAGAACTACGTCAGCATCTGCTTGACAGCAAGCTCACAGATCCCCGGAAGCTGGCTGTGGAGGCCGACCGCTGGACCAACACCCGGGTCTCCCGGGGCATGGTAGGAGAGTACCCCCGAGCCGGTCAGGGACCACCCCGCCAGAGAGGGGGAGGGAACCAGGGAGGGCCGAGAGAGTCCCAGCCTAGCCCCCCGAAAACACAACCTCCACCTTTCCCGGCGCCCCCCCCACCGGTGACAGGGCCCCCTGGGAGACGGGGACACCGGGTGACCGTCACATGTTTCCGTTGCCAGAAACCCGGGCACTACGCCAATGACCCCGAGTGCCTCATGGCCACCCAAGTCTCCCCTACCACCCCTGCGAGACAGATAGCCAACATAGCTCTGGGGGAGGAGGTTGAGGAAGCCGAGGAGTGGGAACCCGCAGCAATGGCCCTAGTATCCCTGGGAGATAGAGAGATGATCCCTGGTAGCCTCCTACCCTCCAACACACAGAAGTACGGGCAGCTCGTCAAAATCAATGGCCACCAGGTAGAGGCCCTGCGGGACACCGGGGCCAGTATCACCGGTGTCCTCAGGCACCTAGTCCCCGAGGAGCAGATCCTCCCCAACGTCTTTTGCCCCGTAATCTCCGCAGACAATAGAGAAAGTATGTGTCAGGTAGCCCTGGTGCCGTTTGAGTGGGGAGGGGTGATAGGTAAACTCAAGGTGGCCGTAAGAACCTCCCAGCCGGTCGACTGCCTCTTAGGGAACGACCTAGAGAGTTCTCCCTGGAAGCACGTCGAGCGCAAGGCCCACCTAGGAATGATGGGACTCCCCGAGTGGGTGTGCGCCACCACCCGATCTATGTCAGCCCGGCTCACTCCCCGGAGAGAAGTCGAGAACACCCCGATCGAAGAGACCAGTACAGTCCCCGCCGAGGGTCCTCCCGTCCCCCCAGCAGAAGGGTCCGTCGCCCACGACGAACCCGCACCATCCGACCCCGCCCCGGTCCCCGAGTTGGGAGATCTACCCGAGTTGGCACATTGGCGCCACGAGGGCGGGCCCACTCGGGAAGAGTTTTGCCGGGAACAAGCCACTTGTCCTTCCCTGGTCGGACTGCGGCGCCAGGCCGAGGGCCAAGCCGCAGGTGACCAGACAGGGACACACCGAATCTATTGGGAAAATAGCATCTTGTACAGTGAACAGAAGTCAGTGGAGTTGGGATCCGGACGGGTACTGGTGGTACCCCTCCGCTTCCGAGATTTCCTCCTGGGCTTAGCCCACGACGTCCCCCTCGCCGGTCACCTGGGTCAGGACAAGACCTACAGCCGACTCGTGACCCATTTTTACTGGCCTAGAATGAGAGCAGCGGTAGAGGCCCACTGCAAGTCCTGCCCCACGTGCCAGGCTAGTGGGAAGAGTGGGGGGAAGTGCAAGGCTCCCCTCCAACCCTTCCCGGTCGTCAGTACCCCTTTTGAACGAGTCGGAATCGACATCGTGGGACCACTGGACCCCCCCACCTCCCAAGGCCACCGTTTCATCTTGGTCCTCGTGGACCACGCCACCCGCTATCCTGAGGCTATTCCCCTACGCACCATTACGGCCCCCGTGGTGGGCCGGGCCCTGATGGGAATCTTTTCCAGGGTGGGTTTTCCCCGCGAGGTCGTGAGCGATCGCGGCACTAATTTTATCTCGAAGTATATGACATCCCTGTGGCAACAATGTGGGGTGTCCTATAAGTTCACCACCCCGTACCATCCCCAAGGGAACGGCCTAGTAGAAAGGTTTAATAGGACTTTGAAAGGGATGATCGCTGGCCTAGAAGAGCCCCTCCGGCGTAAGTGGGACGTCCTGCTCCCCTGCCTCTTGTTCGCTTACCGGGAGGTCCCCCAGAAATCCTTAGGGTTCAGCCCGTTTGAATTACTCTATGGACACCCCGTCCGAGGTCCCCTCAGTTTGGTTAAGGAAGGGTGGGAGGCAGCACCCCAGACCACCCCCCGAGATGTGTTCCAATACGTCCTGGCCCTCCGAAACCAGACCAGAAAGTTCCGAGAACTGGCCGAGGCCAACCTGGAGGCAAGTCAAGAAGAGATGAAGCGCTGGTACGACCAGAATGCCACTCTGGTCGAGTTCCAGCCGGGCCAGCAGGTGTGGGTCATGGCCCCCGTGAAGCCTGGCGCCCTCCAGGACCGATGGACTGGGCCCTACAAGGTGGTTGAGCGGAAGAGCGAAGTCACATACCTGGTGGACGTCCAGTCACCTCGGGATCCCCTCCGGGTCCTGCACGTGAACCGCCTCAAGCCTCACTTCCAGCGGACAGAACTGAGCCTCCTGCTGGCCACCGATGACGGGGCCGAAGATGAGTCGGATCCCCTCCCGGACCTCCTGTGTGTCAAGGAGCAGGATGGCTCCGTGGAAGGAGTGAACCTCTCCCCAGCCCTCACTGCCCAGCAACAAGCGGACTGCCGCCAGCTCCTGAGACAATTTTCCGACCTCTTCTCCCTGACCCCCCGGGTCACCAACTGGTGTGTTCATGATGTGGACACCGGGGACAGCCCGCCGGTGAGACACCGAGCCTACCGGGTTCCTGACCGGGTCCGGTCCTGCATTCAAGCGGAAGTCTCGAAGATGTTGACCCTGGGGGTGATCGAGCCCTCTGACAGTCCCTGGGCCAGCCCCGCGGTCCTGGTCCCGAAGGCAGCGGCCCCCGGTGTCGCCCCCGAGCTCCGATTCTGCGTGGACTACCGGGGGCTCAATGACGTTACCCGAGCCGATGCCCACCCCATTCCACGAGCTGACGAACTCATTGACCGACTAGGGGCAGCCCGGTTCCTCAGCACATTCGACCTCACCTGCGGATACTGGCAGATTGCGCTCACCGAAGGGGCCAAGGAGCGGTCCGCTTTCTCCACCCCCGATGGGCACTACCGCTTCCGCGTAATGCCCTTCGGGATGAAAAATGCCCCGGCCACTTTCCAGCGACTGGTGAATAGGGTCCTGGCCGGGCTAGAACAGTTCAGCGCTGCATATCTGGACGACATCGCTGTCTTCAGTTCAGAGTGGAGTGAGCACCTCCAGCACCTCCGGAGGGTGCTAACCGCCCTGCGCCAGGCAGGCCTCACAGTAAAAGCCAGCAAGTGCCAGATCGGGCAAGGATCCGTGGTCTACTTGGGGCACCAGGTCGGGAGTGGCCAGGTCGCCCCTCTACAGCCAAAGATCGACGCCATCCTGGCCTGGGAACCACCCATCACCCAGACGGAGGTCCGAGCCTTTCTGGGACTCACGGGCTACTACCGAAGATTCATTCGGGGGTATGGCAGCCTTGTCGGCCCTCTCACAGAACTCACGTCTAAAAGACAGCCAAAGAAAGTGCAGTGGACGGCTGCCTGCCAGGAAGCTTTCGATGCCCTAAAGAAGGCCATGTGTACTGCCCCCGTCCTCCAGGCTCCCGACTACGCCAAGGAGTTCATAGTCCAGACCGATGCCTCCGAGCATGGCATTGGGGCCGTCCTGTCCCAAGTGAATGACCAAGGCCTAGACCAGCCCGTCGCCTTCCTCAGTCGGCGGCTGTTGCCCCGAGAACAGAGATGGAGTACCATAGAGCGCGAAGCCTTTGCCGTGGTCTGGGCACTCAAAAAGCTACGACCCTACCTGTTCGGCACCCATTTCAGAGTCCAAACTGACCATCGGCCCTTGCGATGGCTCATGCAGATGCGAGGAGAAAACCCCAAGCTACTGCGGTGGTCAATCTCCCTCCAGGGGATGGATTTCACCGTGGAACACCGCCCTGGTACGGACCACGCCAATGCTGACGGCCTCTCCCGGTTCTTCCGCCTCAGCGAAGAGAACCCCCCAAGCTGATGGGCAGTTCTCTCCGGCTTTCAGCTGGGGGGGACGCGTGTTGGACCCGGCCTCGTAGAATGGCCCTCCGTGCCCCCGCACCACCGAAACCTGGTACCTACAGCCCAAGCCCACGGCCCAGCCGAACCTCCCCACCAGGACACACACACCGACCCAGACATCCCCGTCCCTGGCCTCTCTCCTTTCGGCCACCCCGGGCCCGCGTGCCCACTTCATGCACCAAGATGGCCGCCCGGCCCCAGCGCGACCCGGGCCTAGAGGCGCCACTCCGGCTGGAGGACATCACGCTTCCAGGGGATGAGAGAGGGAGGAGCCGTTTCTATCGCACCTCTGAACTCCCCCGGGACGATGGGTTTCGATCGGCCCTCCGGCCCCCCTGAGGGCTGGCTCCATGCCTGCTGGGTGTCTGGGACTCCTCCCGACCCGGCCCTGAAAAGATCAAAAGACTATAGCAGGAAATCCCGACAAGCGACCCCCAGGTGACAAGACCCCTGCCTGCACAGACTCCGGACATCAAAGAGGGGTCGACCTATAACAAGGGGTGCTCTGGGTCTGTCCGGCAGATTCGACGCTGGAACAACGAGAGCCTGCCGACGTGGTCGCGGCTCCTGGAACTTGAACCCACCTGAGCCCTGCTGAGTGACTCGCGGCTCCCTGAAGATCGTAAGACCTCCGAACTTGTACCTGAGCCCTGCTGAGTGACTCGCGGCTCCCTGAAGATCGTAAGACCTCCGAACTTGTACCTGAGCCCTGCTGAGTGACTCGCGGCTCCCTGAAGATCGTAAGACCTCCGAACTTGTACCTGAGCCCTGCTGAGTGACTCGCGGCTCCCTGAAGATCGTAAGACCTCCGAACTCGTACCTGAGCCCGCTGAGTGACTCGCGGCTCCAACCGACTCTCCCGGTCCCGCCGGACCCAGACTACAACATCGTATCCTCCAGCTCGAGGATTGTGAGCTGTGCGCCGGATACGTCCCTGCTTGAACCTTTACCAGAGACTGTCCCGCTACCCCCTACCCCTTCCGAGACTCTTGAGCCCGTGCTCACCTTGTACATATTTGCAGTGATAACCTACTTGATAAAGATTGTTTTCTCAGAATACCCGGTGTGGTCACTCTGTGTCGTGTGGTGCCAGAAGTACGATCCTAGATACGAGATTCCTCCCCCTGGGGAGTCTCCCGCCAGTGCCCGGCTACGATACCTTGAGGGTGGGACTCAGGGTAGTCAGGACCCCTTCCAGGCTCCTCTGAGGTCGCCGTCTAACAGTATGAAACATGGATGTCGCATGAAACAGCATTAACATTGTCTCTCTCTCACACACAGGGCAACGTCATGGATCTCCCCCCAACAATGGGGGAGAAGAATCACAGTCCCAGGCTTGGGAGGAACCTAATCCCACCGGCAGCGACGCCTCTCAACACTCCGCAGATGACCCCAACCCACCTGGACCCTCTGGTGTCCAAGCCCCTGCAGCACCTGCTTCAGGTACATCTGTGCCAACCACCACCCCCATTCCTGCTCCTCCCAGGAGACACCCAGGAGCCCTGCCCGCACTGAACAACTGAGCCAGTCTGACCTGAAGGGACAAGGTTCGCCGGGCACCCAGGAGGAGGCAGACAACCCCGCAACTGCCATCCCTCAGGGGTCCCGTAGACCCGATGTGCCCACAACGGCAGGCCAGGCTCGTGTGGGCAGGGGTGGTGGGAGTGGAGGCAGGCGGAGGCGAGAACCTGACCAGCCAGCTGAAGGGACCGGTATGTCACACATACGCAACATCATGGACGCATACCGGCGTGACACCAGGGCCATCAGCCAGGAAGTGGAGACCCTCACAAAGATTAAGAACCAGCAGGCCGAGCAACATGCCAGTCAACAAGAACACCAAGGACGGATGGAGGCAAGACTGGCTGAGCTCCTGGCGGTGCAAACGGACATAAGCCATTCACTCCGTCGGATCGCCGACAACATGGCCAATCCTCCCTGTGCCTCCAGGCGAAGACCACCACCAGCCACAGGGAGGGAGGAGGAGGAGGATTCGTCTGACGGAGCGTCCCAAACATCGTCAAGGCCTGCATCTGAGGGTCCCGCGAGGAAGGTGGGTCGTCCACGGAAAAGACCGTGAGAGGCAGCGGACCATCCACATCTCCCAGGTCACCTGGCCTGGCACCTGGCCTTCATGCGCAACAGCATCACCTCATTCACTGACATTCTCTGCCACATGGACTTGCTGGTCACAGTCTGACCAATGATGACAAACACTGTGGTCTGGGCTCTGATGACTTCAAATGCCAAGGATCCCATCTCCCCCTGTGAACTTTGGATTCTAGGCACACTGTATAGCACCTATTTTTTCCCACAAAACACGCCCCCCACCGAGAATAAAACTAAATTTCTTTAATTAGATGTTGCAGTCATTTTGCATGAGTACACAACATACGTGTGGGGAAATGTCAAACTATGCCTGAGTGTTGAACTAACTCCAGCCATCCATACCCTGGGATCTGAGTCCGGTACAGGACACACATGGGTCACAATGTATCATCCAATACAGACATGGAGCACAATACTCACCCGTGATGGCCTCAAGCTGCTGAGGGGGGGCTTGCAATACTGTGCGGACAGACCAATTTGGAAGAGTATCATTAAGGCGTAGAGGTCATGGCTCATGTGGAGGTTCCCGGGGAGGAAGTCCCAGGTATGTTTGGCCAGGTGGGAGAGCTATGTCCTGCATGCCGGAGTTCGGTGGATGTGAAGAATGTTGGCCAGGGCAAGGTTGGATGCACAGAGTTGGCCCAACAAGGTCTTGGATGACAGACGTCCAAGGTTGGTTTGGGGTCTGGGGTTGTGGACTGCCTCCTGAGAGTGGGTGAGGAGTGTGAAGGTCATCCTGCAGCAGACAGTGATCCATTGCAGCTATCTCAGGTGGACGGTGAGGTGGCTGGGGCGCGGGATGTTGAAGCTGAGGTGTGCAGATGCACCCTGGATGTGGACAAGTTTTCCGGGAGTTTGGCTGTACTTGCTCCGTAGAGGGTGGGGCTGTAGTTGACACGGCTGGTGTCGTGGACCTGGGGGACGGTCTGTCTTGCCTTGGAGTGGATCATGTGCATCATGCGGAGGGTGTTGCTGCATGAGGTACAGATGCTGGTGAGTTGCATGGCAATTGTGAGCGACGAGTCCATGATGCATACCATCTTGTGTGCGTGGCCACTGGGTGCTGGTGCAGTGCCCTGGCGGGTGGGACACAAGGAGTTGACCCAGCTGTAAGGGGACAATCCTCAGATGATTACCTCAGTCCTGTACAAGTCCAGCCTCAGGTGGCTGATGTTCAGCCATTCATCAACGGACCTCATGCCTTCTTGAAGGTTGGAACTGGCAATGGCTGTGTCTTTGGTGAGGGTGAGGAGCAGCTGGCTGTCAATGGCATACAAGATGATGATGAGGTTGTGTGCGCATGTGATGGTGGAGAGGGGGGTCCTGGACACATTGAAGATTGACACACTGAGAGATGAGCCCTGGGCCATGTGCCAGATGACGCCACTGTACTACATGCTGAAGGCTTGAGTCCCACTCCCATGGCCTTGCTGGTGAGCTACTTGGTGATTTCATCCTGGTCCATCCCCTGGATACCAGTGTTGGAGATGTGTGAGCTGACAGTGTGTGAGCACATCGTGCATAATGCTGTGGAGAGGTCAAGGGGGGTGGCCTCACCATTGTTGAGCAGGGCAAAGTTGTCGGTGTTGGTGGCAATGATGACGGTTACAGTGGGGTGATTACTGTGGAAGACGGTCTTGCGAAGGTTGCCTGGAGCTCTTTGCGTGGAGGAAGTTTGTCAGTTGCTCGTTGACTGTCTTCCTGATGACATTTGCTGGCTAGAGAAGCACGTTGATGTTCCTTGAGAGCCAGCGTTCCTGCCGTCCATTGTCTAAGAAGGGCCTGGGTCACTGCATGCCTCTATCTACCATGGAATGTGGCTAACTCCAATGATATATACATGACGTGCTGGACGTGGGCTACAAGGATGGGGAATGATGTGGTTGAGATGTTGTGTGGGAAGGGGCCTGATGGAGATCCCCAGGGGACGTTGCACATAAGCCGGGTGTTGTATCTGCTGATGATGGAAGTCCAAAACCTGAGGGGGGTTGGTCCCGCGTATAATAGTGCGTTCTGCCTCTGTGTGCCAAGGCTTGCGTGTATGTCCATGAGCTTGCAGTGGTAGAAAGTTGCAAGGGATTGGCTCAGCCTTGCAAGGGTGGGGTGTCTTTTGGATGGAGAGCTGATGTCAGTGCACTCACAATGCTGATGAGCTCCTTGATGTCGTGCGGTTTTTTGGCCTCGGCCCCATCTGAAGGATTTTCAATTGTCCTTGCTGATGATATGGTGATGGCTGTGGGTACCGTTTTCCAGGGTTGGAAGGCCACTGATGGTTATTTTTGTTGCAAGCTGTGCACAAGAGTCCTGCTAGACGTGTATGAGTCCAGTAGGTCTGCCTTGTCCCAGGTGGCTTAATTGTTGATGTGCGTCACAAGAAAGTCCGTCAACGTGGCTAGATTGTTGGATCAGTTGCTGATCCAGTGTGTAAGGTTGCAGGGTGTGGCGGTGGTGTTGGTTCCAGTGTCCCACACAGCATGTCTGTGTTGACTTACATCAAGCATCTTTGGGGGATTGGTAGCGGGGTGTGTGGCAATGTGTTGCTCGTCGGAGACGTGAATGCTAATGTGGATGGACCAATGATGGATGCTGGTGTGGTTCTCATCCAGCCAGAAGCTCCTGACCCACAGGCACATGTATCCTGTGGATGTTAAGGCGTGCGTGACGATGGACGTGTTGATGGCTTTGCGGAATTGTGGATGTAGGCCAGGAGATCTGTATATGAGTGTTACTCTGAGGGTTTGCAGGGGGTTTGTGCTAAACCGGATTTGTGACCCTGAGTGCGTACTTGGGAATAGATATCAATTCATCCTCCGAGATTGTTAGTGCCGTCCCTGCGTTGCTCTTGTATCCGTCAGAGATGGCAATGAAGAAGTTCGGTGCTGAGGATGCTTTCATCCAGGTCACTGTCATGAAGGTGATGTGTGGGCCTGTTGTGTTGAGGAGGTAACAGAGTCCAATGGCGTGCTGGTGGACGGAGCCGGTGTGGAGTAGGAGGGAAATGACCTGGTTGGTGTGACAGGGCCTGGAAGGCGGGGCAGCGCTGTGTAGGCAGTTGGAGTTGCACACTCAGCATGCGAAGGTGTCGTGTGTGCGCTTAGGGTATGCCTGAGAGCATGCGGTTGATTTTCAGTTGGACATTGCTTGGAGGGTGGCTGCAACATGAGACTGTTGTGTGATGTGGGTCATGCAAGGACATGAGGGTCGTGCAATGTGCACGTTGCATGCACTGACGGGGCAGCCTTTGGCACCGCGTGGCCGCAACAGTGGTACAGACAAGCTGATGACAGCCTAATGAATGGGTGGAGGGAGGAAGGGAGGAGCATCTTGGAGGCGTGTGGGTTGCAGAATCCGGGAACTTGGTGGGCCCTGGCCGCAGGGGCCGCAGAAGCAGGCGGCATGTACTGGAAACTAGGCCGAAAGTAGCACACAAAGACAAGGATGTTAGAAAGGACAACTGCAACAGGCGTATGTAAAGGAAGGAGTGTCAGGCTACTCATGGTTCACCCAGAGAAAATGGATGAACAATCACCAAAGATGACTGACACAGGATCAGGAAACAGAAGGCCCAGCTGCACACAGGAGACACACCCTTAGCAGGCGTTGACGGCCTGTTGGGGGGAGCAACCTGCCCAAATACATACACAACCATGGACTTCATGCACAATAGAGATTATAAGCCATGAAGAACTGCATGCATGTTGCCAAACTACACACAGACTCATATGCACAATCTTTGACAACTATGCAAGAGATGACGCATGCAAAGTGGCAAGAGACCTGCATTGACAGGGATGAGGCACTTTGGAGGGTGAGGAACACATTTATTACTCAGGCTCACACTAAGGGAAATGCATCAATATGAACAGACTCACAGGTCATTTGACTGAATATGTGGGACCTACGCTGGACACCCCCTTCCCAACACGGATGTTGTAAATCCAAATGAACTGGGCCACAAGTTAAGGGGATGAGCCAAACACCTCCTGCTGCACACGGAGAGGCTGCAATTCCCCATTGAGCCGGTTATGGGGATGCCCCACACTATGTCCACCCGTAGCATCCCTGTTAGACCTGGCATCATTGGCATGAGTCTCTCCTCCATTTTTTTCTGTTGGCCTCCTCTGTTTACGATGTTTTGCTGGAATATTGCTTTGGGCACTGTGCTGCTGCTGATCAGTGCCACAGTGCAAGTGCTCCCTGTGTTAAATTGATACATTGATTGGTGTTACCATGATTGGCTTGGTTGACTTACTGTTCAGACCCTAGTCTAGTGCACTGCGTGTGCCAAGGGCATGTAAGTTAACAGTTGCTGGTGGGCTTGCAGAACTGGTTG
Source organism: Triturus cristatus (assembly GCF_964204655.1). Lineage (NCBI taxonomy): Eukaryota > Metazoa > Chordata > Amphibia > Caudata > Salamandridae > Triturus > Triturus cristatus. Next base: position 1,186,573,007 of record NC_140580.1, on the reverse strand, counting down.
TGCCACCCACAGAAGCAGCTTGTAAAATGTGTCCCAGGCCTGCCATCGCAGAGCCTGTGTGCAGTCCCTGACTGCCATGTCGACTTGGCAAGGAATCCTACTTGCCAGTCTCTAAAACCTTAACTTTGCCACATTTCAGACACCTCTATGGTAGGCCCTAGGGCTGGGTGCATTGTTGGTAAAAGGTAGGTCATGCCCTGATGTGTGTGGCATGACCTAATAGTGAATTACAGCCATTTTCGTTTTTCACTATTGAAGGGCTACCTGCCTTCCATAGGCCAGAATGGGCAGACTGATTATTAACTCCATTATAATCTTATCTGAGGGAGCATGGTAGCGGTTCGAGTTTAGTATCCCTGAACTCAGAATTTAATAACACATCCGTTAGGATGGATGGTTTTTAAATTCTGTGTTTGAAAATAGCTCTTTTAGAAAGTGGCTATTTTCTTGTCCAACTATCCACCGGTCTCTGCTGGTTTGGTGTGTGTGTCAGGGGCTGGGTGGCTCCAGAGGTCTGAATGAGTCAGTGTGGGGTGAATGAGGCATTTACCTTTAGAGTGGGGGAAGAGTAGTCCCTGGTAGCCTGCCCTGCCTTACACAATGCTGGCTCCACCTCCTGCCGGGTGACTGATGGCCCTGCCCCTGCCAGTGACAATACTGGCTCCGCCTCCTGCTGGGCGACTGATGACCCTGCCCTGCTCAGTGAATAGGCCAGGTGCCTCGGCCTGGCAACACCCACAACAAACCTGGGATGGGGGGAATTTCCCTGCTTGGACAAAGGGAACAAAGCAGCAAAGGGGTATAAAAGAAGGACCCCTGAACCAAAGAAGTTAGATCACTTCTGACAAGGAAACCTCTACCAAGGACAAGAAGCCTGCTGATCCAAGGACTTGCCTCCCCCTTCTGCCAGTGTGCTGTTTGCTGGGGGGGAACCTGAAGCTGCTTCTTTATTTTTGCCAAGGGACAAGGAGAGAGGAACTTAGTGTGTACTCTCAAGCTTGCAAGAAAATCTCCAAGGGCTGGAAGAGTGCCCGCCTCCTGTTGAAGTCACAGGGCTAAAGGACTTCACCCTCTGCTGAATTGCTTGTTGCTGGAACGTGGTGTTTCCAGTGCACAGGAGAAATCTGCAATCTCGACGACGACGGACGCCGTCGAATCCAGCTCGACATCGTGAGTACGGCTCCAGTGTTCCGAGCCTTCGACGCCGGCCGCCGGGCCCGATCTATGCCAGTAGCGACGCCAGTGAGTAGTGAGTTTGGCTCCAGCTCCAAGTGACCCCGTCTCGACGCCGCTGCTGATCGCATCGACGCTGCGCCCTTCTTGACGCCGTGAGCGCTGCTCCGGCCCAACACCTCTCGACGCCGCTGCGGATCGCCCCGACTCCGAGGCTCGATCGATGCCGACCTCTCGACGCCGTGGATCATCGTTTTTCTTCATTCTAAAGGTACTGTGGTTGTGGGGTCTGTTGCAACTCCAGGCTCGACGTAGCGCTCCTCGCGGTCGACGCCGAACCTTGGGAATAACGTAAACTTGACGTCGTGTGACTCCTGTGGGGGTCACATTGTTGCCAAGAACTATGTTTTAAGAAGAATACTTACTTTTGTTGCTAGAGAACTATTTCCTAAAAAGTAACTTTACCTGAACTATTATTTTTCCTTCCAAAGAGTATTTATTAAGATTGTGGTATATTTTTATTGTTATTTAGTCTTGTGCTAAGCCTTATATAAAAATACTTATTTTTTATAATAACTCCTGTGTTGTGTCCGTTTGTAGTGTATTCACTTTATTACTATATGTGGTCATAAATGCTTAACACACTGCCTCTGAGATAAGCCTGTCTGCTCTGCCAAGCTACCAAGGGGGTGAGCAGGGGTTATCTGAGTGCGTAATCCCCTTGCCCTGACTAGAGGAGGTGGGTCTCTATTTGTCCGAAGTGTATACCTCTGCCAACTAGAGACCGCCGGTTCTAACATTGGTGGTCAGCGGTGAAGATTTGAACTTTGCATTTATGACTCATGTGCAGTGATTAGTGTACGCTACATAGTGAAAGCAGACCATAGCGCAGCCACAATCTGTTTTGGTAGGATCTTCTATTTTTGTTCTCCGCTTTCCTGCAGCTTATTTTTTTTAAACACTGCCAGTTTTGACCATGGATGATGCCGGAGCTGCTACCCCTGCTGTTATTGTTGTGGAGGAATTTGATAAAGAATTGATAAATACCTACAAGAAAAAGGAGCTAGAGCAATTTTGCAAGCAGTTTAAAGTTCCTACCACAGGTCTCAGAGTGAAAGGGGACTTCCTTAAAGCGCTGAAGGCCTGGTTAGAGGCCAGAAATCCCTCTGATCCAGTAGTGGTACCGGAAGAGGAAGTGGAAGTGGAAGAACCCATGAATGGGCCAGTGGCATCTCCCGGCAGCAGTGTTTCCTCTAAGGGCCTTTCTCCTGAAGAGTTGGAAGACAGGGAGAAGGAGAGGGGGTACAAATTAGAGATGGCAAAACTTAAATTAGGAGGGCAGTTGGAGTTAGAGAATGCAAGAAGCAGGAGAGAAGCTGAAATGGAGAACAAAATAATAGATTTTGAAAGAGAGAAATTAGCGTTTGAACGTGAGAAGATGTTGAGGGAGATGGAGCTTAAAACTAAGAGTTTAGAGATGAATCCCTCTCAATCAATCAATCATGGAACTTATATCGCGCACTACTCACCCGTAAGGGTCTCAAGGCGCTTGGGGAAGGGGGTCTGCTACTGCTCGAACAGCCAGGTCTTGAGCTGTTTCCTGAAGGCCAGGTGGTCCTGGGTCATCCGCAGGTGGACGGGTAGGGAGTTCCAAGTCTTAGCTGCCAGGTAGGAGAATGACCTTCCTCCAGCGGTGGCTCTCTGGATGCGAGGGACGACGGCGAGGGCGAGGTTAGCGGAACGTAGCCGGCGGGTGGGCGTGTAGAAGGTGAGGCGGCTGTTGAGGTACCCTGGGCCTAGGTCGTGGAGGGACTTGTGTGCGTGGGTGAGGAGTCTGAACGTGATCCTCTTGTTGACCGGGAGCCAGTGCAGGTCTCTCAGGTGGCACGAGATGTGGCTGCGTCGGGGGACGTCCAGGATGAGTCGGGCGGAGGCGTTCTGAATACGCTGAAGTCTTTTCTGAAGCTTGGCCGTAGTACCGGCGTAGAGGGTGTTTCCGTAGTCTAGTCTGCTGGTGACGAGAGCGTGGGTGACCGTCTTCCTGGTCTCGGTTGGGATCCATCGGAAGATCTTTCGGAGCATGCGGAGGTTGTGGAAGCAAGCTGAGGAGACGGCGTTGACTTGTCTGGTCATCGATAGGGAGGAGTCCAGTATGACGCCCAAGTTGCGTGCGTGGTCCGTCGGTTCAGGTGCGGTGCCTAGTGCCGGGGGCCATCAGGAGTCGTCCCATGCGGAGGGTGATGGTCCCAGGATGAGGACTTCTGTCTTGTCCGTGTTCAGTTTCAGGCGGCTGATGTTCATCCATTCAGCGACGTCTGTCATCCCTTCGTGCAGGCTGGCTTTGGCGGTGTCGGGGTCTCTGGTGAGGGAGAGAATTAGCTGGGTGTCATCGGCGTAGGAAATGATGTTGAGGTTGTGTTGGCGTGCGATGGCAGCGAGGGGTTTCATGTAGATGTTGAAGAGAGTGGGGCTGAGCGACGATCCTTGCGGGATGCCGCAGATGACTTCGGTGGCCTCGGAGCGGAACGGAGGGAGGCGTACTCTCTGTGTTCTGCCGGAGAGGTATGAGATGATCCATTCCAGAGCCTTCCCTTGGATGCCGGTGTCGTTGAGGCGTTGGACTAGTGTGCGGTGGCAGACAGTGTCAAATGCTGCGGAGAGGTCTAGGAGGATGAGTGCCGCTGTTTCGCCGTTGTCGAGCAGGGCTCGGATGTCGTCGGTGGCTGCGATGAGGGCGGTCTCGGTGCTGTGGTTGGCTCTGAATCCGGACTGTGATGGGTCGAGGGATCCGTTCGTCTCGAGGAAGGCTGCCAGTTGCTTGTTGACGACCTTCTCGATGACTTTGGCGGGGAAAGGAAGGAGCGAGATGGGGCGGAAGTTCTTGAGGTCGGTCGGGTCCGCTGTTGGTTTCTTCAGCAGAGCGCTGAGTTCGGCGTGCTTCCAGCTCTCCGGGAAAGTTGCTGTGTTGAAGGAGGTGTTGATGATGTCTCGGAGGTGGGGTGCGATGGTAGAGGCTGCCTTGTTGAAAACATGATGGGGGCACGGGTCGGTCGGAGATCCGGAGTGGATGGTGTTCATCATGCGTGACGTGTCTTCGGGGGTCACCTCGGTCCATGTCTGGAGGGTGGCGGCGGGGTGCAAAGGTACGACCGATGGGTGCGGGGGTGAAATGTCGAAGCTGTTGTGGATGTTGGCGATCTTGCGGTGGAAGTACGAGGCGAGGGAGTCGCAGAGGTCCTGTGAGGGAGTGATGTCGTTGTTGCCGGTGCTGGGGTTGGAGAACTCCTTGACGATGTTGAAGAGCTCCTTGCTGTCATGGGCGTTCTTGTCCAGTCGTTCCCGCAGAGATTTCTTCTTGGTGGTGCGGATGAGCTGGTGATGTCTGCGAGTGGCGAGTTTCAGTGCTGTTCTGTTGTCGGCGGTCTTGTTGAGGAGCCAGGCCTTCTCGAGGGTGCGGCAGGCCTTCTTGGAGTCCTTCAGTTCGTCAGTGAACCAGGGGGCCTTCTTGCTTCTGGGCCTGGTGAGGGGGTTCTTCAGTGGCGCGAGGTCGTCGGCACAGGAGGTCAGCCACTGCGTGAGGTCGAGGGCAGCTGTGTTAGGGTCCGTGGTCCTGACAGGTGGGCTCTGGCTGAGGGAGGTGGCGAGCTGGCCGGCGGTGATCTTGCTCCAGTTTCTGTGGGGAGCCTGCTTCGGGTGATGGTGGACCGTGTTCTTTCTGAAGCTGAAATGGACGCAGCTGTGGTCGGTCCAGTGAAGTCCGGTGGAGTGGCTGAAGGTGACGTGCTTGCTGGACGAGAAGAGTGGGTCGAGCGTGTGGCCGGCGAAGTGGGTGGGGGTGTTGACCAGTTGCTGAAGTCCGAGGTTGGCGAGGTTATCCAGCAGGGCGGTGGTGTTGCGGTCATTGTTGCTCTCCAGGTGGAAGTTGAGGTCCCCGAGGAGGATGTAGTCGGCGGAGGGGAGGGCGTGAGGGCTGATGAAGTCGGCGATGTCTTCGCAGAACTGTGCGCGTGTTCCCGGGGGTCTGTAGATGAGGGTGCCTCTGAGGGTAGTCTTGGGGTCGGTGTGGATCTGGAAGTGCAGGTATTCGGCGGCGTTGAATACGTCGATGGAGTCAGTCGAGATGCGAATGGTGCTCTTGTGTACGATGGCGATGCCTCCTCCGGTCTGGTTGACGCGATCCTTCCTGATGATCTTGTAGCCGTCCGGGATGGCAATGGCGATGTCGGGGGCTGAAGAGTCGTTCATCCAGGTTTCCGTGAGGAAGGCGACGTCTGGAGATGCAGTGTCGAGGAGGTTCCAGAGTTCCACGGCGTGTCTGTGGACGGAGCGGGTGTTGAGCAGGATGCACTTGAGGTGGTTGCTGTTGTCCGTCTTGGTGGGCGTGGTGCTTGTTTGGAGGCAAGAGAAGTTGCAGGATCGGCAGGCGAAGGGTCCATGGGTGCGTCGCGGGGACGCTCGGTAGCAACCGGGGGCTCGGGCGGTTTTGAGTGCGATGAGCGTAGCGAAGTCGTAGGTCCTGCGGGGGGGCTGGCGGGCGCGGGGACCAGGGGGTCTGGCGCTGGGCGCGGTCCAGGCGCGGACGGGCGCAAACGGGCTTACCTTTGGCGCACCATCGGCGCTCAATCGGCGCTCCCGCTGCGCGCGTCCGCTGCGCGGTCGCTGAGGGGGCGTCATAAATAAGGAGCCGGGAGGGAGGGTCAGCGGGAGGCGGGAGCGGGGTGGCCAATGGGCAGGGAGGGGGGGCGGGACTCAAGGAGGAGGCGGGACTGGGAGTGTGCGCCTGGGGCAGCGGCGCCGAGAAAACGGCGGGAAAATCGGCGGGAAGCGACGGAGCCCAAGGAGTGACCAGGTAAGTGGCGGTGGTCAGCGGGCGTGAGGAGTGAAGGTAGCGGCGTGGATGGCGACCAGGAAGCAGCAGGCGGTACCTGGGAGGCGGCGGAGGCGAGATGCAGGCAGCGGCGTCAGGTAGGTGGTGAGGAGCGGCAAACAGGCGTCAGGCAGCGGAGGCAGGCAGGTAGGTAGCAGCAGTGGGAGGGAGCGTCCGTCTGTGCAGGCACAGGGGGTCGCACTGACCAGCCCGCGGGGTCCCCTTAAATAAGGAGCCGGGAGGGAGGGTCAGCGGGAGGCGGGAGCGGGGTGGCCAATGGGCAGGGAGGGGGGGGCGGGACTGAAGGAGGAGGCGGGAGTGGGAGTGTGCGCCTGGGGCAGCACTCCATCTGTGCCTGCAGAAAGTAGGTTTTATTTTCCCAAAGATGTGATAAAAGATTACAATAGAAATAAGGATATTGGTCAATGGTTCAAAGCATATGAGTTAGCATTGTTGGCCCACCGGGTCCCTGAGAAAGATTGGGGAGCGGGGTTGTGGGGTCGCTTTGTCAATGAAGGGAGAGATACCTTGATGGACATGCCCGCTGAGGATAGGATGTCTTATACTCATATGAAAGATGCGTTAATGTTAAGGTATGGCTTAGCTCCAGAAAAGTACCGACAAGCCTTTAGAGAATGTAGGAAGTTGCCTGGTACTACTTGGGTTGAATATGTGTCCTTCTTTTGCAGAGCCATGGATGGTGGGGTAAAGGGTAGCAAAGTGGATAGTTATGATGCTCTTTATGATTTGTTTGCATGGGAGCACTTGTCTAATAACTGTTTTCCAGAGCTACGCCAGCACCTTATTGATAGCAAGATATCTAACCCTAGCAAACTTGCTGAGGAGGCGGACCGCTGGGTCAGTACCAGGGTCCACAAGGGTCCAGTGGGAGACTCAGCCAAAGGTGGGCAGGGTCCCCAGCAGAAGAGTGGGGGGTACAGGGGTAAACAGGGGGAGTTTCAGAAAGGGCCCCAAAGTAATCCCCAAGGGAACCAAGGGAAGGGTTCCCAGCCTCTCCCTGTAAAGAAGCCAGAGGTCCCGACAGGTAAACCTGTTCCCAGGGGCCCCATGACCTGCTACATTTGTAAACAGGTGGGACACCGTTATTATGATCCCCAGGGTCCCATGAGGGATTCGAATGCACCACCACGTGCACCCCCCCCCCGTCAGGTGATGAATGTAGCCCTGGGAGGGAACGAGATGGTTGCCCCCGGTGGGTGGGGTCCCGCAGAAATGTCCCTGGTCTCTTTAGGAGACATGGAAATGGTCCCTCCAACCCCTCTGCCTAATAACACTAAGAAATATAGGCAGTGGGTGACCATTAATGGCCATAGGGTGGAAGCTCTCAGAGACACCGGAGTAAGTCTGACAGCTGTCAAGTGTCACTTGGTGTCCAGAGAGCAGGTGGTCCCTCATGCATTCTACCCCGTTGTAGCTGCTGACAACTCAGAGTAAGTGTGAGGTAGCTCAAGTTCCTTTTAAGTGGGGGGGTCTCAGGTACTCTTCAGGTTGCTGTGAGGCCCACCATGCCTGTTGATTGTCTCCTGGGCAATGATTTGGAGGACTCCCCTTGGACTAAGGTGGAGCGAAAAGCGCATCTGGAAATGTTGGGTCTGCCGGAGTGGGCATGTGCGACCACTCGGTCCATGTCAGCTAGTAAGGGTGTTGATGGGGTCCTGGAGCCTGAAAGTATGGCCCAGGGCCCAACCGTGAAGAGAAGAGGCAAGGGGCGCGGGAAACCATCCCCCATCGTTCCCACGGTCCAGGAGGAGGCAGACCTTGAGGGGAATGCCCTGGAACCTACAGGGGAACAAGTTGCTGAACTGGGAGACCTGCCCGAGCTGACCCATTGGCAGCAGGATGGTGGTCCCTCCAGGGAGGAATTTTGTGCTGAACAGAAAGTGTTGTAATCAAGTGGGGGAAAGAGAAGCTATAAGTCCATCCAGCTTCCGAAAGTTAGTTTCAAATCACAAGGGGGGAGGATGGATCACTTGTCCTGTGGTGCCATGGTCTTATTGGTTGTATCCACTATAAAAAGACCCTCATACATCTACACAGGTCAAAGGCGGTATATTTTCATTCTCCGCCATTTGTGTACTGTTTCAGCAACATCATTGGGTCAGTTTATTGTAAAATGCTGACCTCCACCTGGAGGAAGACCTACTGGCACTGACAGTAGTGGTCAGAAATGAACGTAAATAAGTGCTCGTGGTGAGGTGAAAAATACTACATTAAAATCCCTATGTCACTTATAACCTCTATAATTTATTCGGGAGGCAGTGAATGGGAATTTAAAAGAAAGATATTGTGCGTATTGAATGAGTTACTAGTCATTCGCACTTCTTAATGGTCAACATGTTTCAGCCCTCTGCACATTCTCGGGGCTTTCGTCAGGACCGAATTTCAATGTGTAGGGCCAATGAGGTTCTACATAGAGTGGTTAATTAACCACTAAATACTAGATGGTCAGAACAGTTGTATCTGTACCTAAAGATAAAAGAAAGTAAAGCAAATGGGTGGTGCTGTAAATTTAAGAAAACATAATCTTTCGACGTTTTCAAAACAAGAGCTTTCGAAACAGTATTTTTCATACACATCCGCAATGGGAGTTAAATTTACGCAGCATTGTGCATTAGTCATCACAATTTGTGTGAACATGGAGATTCGGTTAAAGAACACTAAAGAAAAAGCAATGCTATATCGGAGTAAGTATATAATATTTTACATGGGTTTGTAGCAGACATCGTGTTTTGCGTGTCTTCTAACTCGTTCATACATTGCATGAATCAAGGATACATTTTAGATTCTCACATACACGCGCTTGTGTTTGGAAAAGTACTAGACATGAGAACTATCTTATTTGTGAAATCCAGATTACTCTTGGCAATGTTCGTAGTGCCTAATAGAAACCAGGATCTATAGTTGCTCAGAACATATTTATCGACATGAAAAACAATGTTATATGGGAGTCAGTATACAAGATTTAATATTTACATAGGTTTGTAGGTGACATCGTATTGTGCGCGTTTTCTCGCTCATTCATACGTTGCATGAATCGACGGTGCAACTTAGAATACGCGCGCTTTGGTTGGAGAGATAAACATGAAAACTATCTCCTTTGTGAAAAATAGATTGCTCTCGGCAATGTTCGTAGTGCTTATTAAAAAGGAAAAGGAAAATCTGTGGTTGCTCGAATCATTTTTATCGGCATGAAATTCAAACAAGCGTAGATATTCTCAAGAGTTAGTCATGTGGGTAAATTTTACCTTATGTGCGCTAAGTTTCCGCTTCATGGAGTCTCCGACGGGCTTTAAAAGGTTGATTCTGAGGAAAAAAGAAGTGTTATTGTATCTTACTTGAAACCGGAGATGCGGTAGGGAAGTCTGTTTGGTTCGTAGATCTCACCCGCTGTAATCACCGTATTGCACTTGTGCTGCCTCTTGCTACGGAGCTCCGAGTGACGCGGGAGCCGTTTCTCGGTGCTTTTGTATTCCCGGTCACGGTCAGAAAGCAAAAAGGGACTGAGTTGTTCGTCGGTTGGCAACGATTGGCATGTTTGTGATTAGAAAAAAGAAAAAAGACTCTTGATTATAGAGTTGATGTTAAAAAAGAAGGAGTGAATCAATTATTGAGTCTACTGTATTGTTATAGCCATTAGCTGTTGTGGAAAAAGCATAAAAAGGTTTTCATACAAATTCCTATGCATATATAGTTGTAGGTGGTTTTGTGCCTTATGGTCATGTGGAGGGATATGAAAATCATGTGTCAAGGGTTATTGCCCGTATGAAGTTATAACATTAAAAAGCTAACTCAATGGAGTTGATCTTGAGTGGTCGACGTTATTCTGTTACAGAGACATATGATCAGTTCTAGGGGGTATTCCACAGGATATTCCACGGGATTTTATCATTCCTCTTGCCTCTGTCTATAAGTAGGCGATGGATTAATATCTTATGAGAGGGTATACCAGGGGATATTATCGTTCATCCCTCCTGTGTCTGTGGAAAGTGTGCCCTTCTCTTGTGGGTATGAGGCAGCAGGCCTCAGCCCAAACAACAGGTGATCAGTCACGGTCACATTGGATTTACTCGGAGAACGACCTCCTGTATAGCGAGCCTAAGGCTGCTGAACCTGGGTCAGCCTGTGTGCTGGTGGTACCCCAGCGCTTCAGAGCCTTCCTACTGGGGTTGGCTCATGACGTTCCATTAGCTGGACATCTGGGGCAGGACAAGACCTATGACAGGCTTGTCACCCATTTTTATTGGCCCCAGATGAGAAGGGATTCAGACATCCATTGTAGGACCTGCCAAACTTGCCAGGCAAGTGAGAAAAGTGGGCGGAAGCAGAAGGCTCCCCTCCAACCTTTTCCCATCGTCAGTACCCCCTTTGAGCGAGTGGGGATTGACATTGTGGGGCCACTGGACCCCAAGACAGCCATGGGCAACAGGTTTATCCTGGTCTTGGTGGACCATGCCCACCCGGAAGCCATCCCTCTCCGCACAGTGACGTCCCCCATGGTGGGACGGGCACTGATGGGTGTTTTCTCCCACATGGGGTTCCCCAGAGAGGTGGTGTCAGACCGGGGCACCAACTGCATTTCTAATTATATGAAGTCTCTGTGGAAGGAGTGTGGGGTAGTCTACAAGTTTACCACTCCTTACCACCCTCAAGGTAATGGGCTGGTTGAAAGATTCAAGCGGACCCTAAAAGGCATGATTATGGGTCTTGAAGAACCAATGAGTCGTAAATGGGACGTCCTCTTACCATGCCTGCTGTTTGCTTACCGTGAGGTGCCACAAAAGTCTCTAGGGTTCAGCCCCTTTGAGGTTTTGTATGGACACCCGGTAAGAGGGCCTTTGAGTCTGGTCAAAGAAGGCTGGGAGTAATCTCCCAGGAAACCTCCCCAGGATGTATACAGTTACATGCTGGCCTTTAGGAACCAGACTCGGCGCTTCAGAGATCTTGCTCAGGCAAATCTGGAGGCCAGCCAGGAAGAGATGAAGCGGTGGTACGACCAGAATGCTACTCTGGTTGAGCTTCAACCTGGTCAGAAAGTTTGGGTCATGGCCCCCGTAGAACCTTGTGCGCTCAAGGGCAGGTGGACTGGACCATTTGAGGTTGTGGAGAAAAAGAGCGATGTCACCTACTTGGATGGCTAATGCGACACATACTTTTCTATACACACCGTGGCATAGACGTACTCGCCGTCACCACTACATTGACCACAGTTCCTTGGGGCAACTTGCTGGTGTGACGAGCAGAGTGCGACCAACTGTATTTGATTTATTTACGGCTCCCTTGAGCCAACGGGCTGACGAGCCTTGGACCTGCACCTGCGCGCCATGAGAGGTACTCTACCTGTTTTAATTACTTTTGGCAGTCCACGCGGCACCCCTATACACTTACCTGCTCCCTGCTGACAAGAGGCAACTACCTCGAAACACGTGTCCAGGGATGGCTAATGCGACACATACTTTTCTATACACACCGTGGCATACGCGTACTCGCCGTCGCCACTACATTGACCACAGTTCCTTGGGGCAACTTGCTGGTGTGACGAGCAGAGTGCGACCAACTGTATTTGATTTATTTACGGCTCCCTTGAGCCAACGGGCTGACGAGCCTTGGACCTGCACCTGCGCGCCATGAGAGGTACTCTACCTGTTTTAATTACTTTTGGCAGTCCACGCGGCACCCCTATACACTTACCTGCTCCCTGCTGACGAGAGGCAACTACCTCGAAACACGTGTCCAGGGATGGCTAATGCGACACATACTTTTCTATACACACCGTGGCATATGCGTACTCGCCGTCGCCACTACATTGACCACAGTTCCTTGGGGCAACTTGCTGGTGTGACGAGCAGAGTGCGACCAACTGTATTTGATTACTTGGTGGACTTGCAGTCTCCCAGGAAGCCCTTGAGGGTCCTGCATGTCAACCGGTTAAAGCCCCACTTAGAAAGGTCCGAAGTGGGCATGCTCCTAGCCACAGATGCTGGAATGGAGGCGGAGAGTGAGCCTCTTCCTGACCTCCTGTGTGCAAAAGAGCAAGATGGGTCAGTGGATGGTGTTGTCCTCTCTGACACACTGACCCCTGAGCAGCAGCAAGATTGTCGCCATCTGTTGGGACAATTCCCCGATCTGTTCTCCTTAATCTCTGGTGTCACTCAGTGGTGTGTCAACGATGTGGACACCGGGGACAGCACTCCTGTGAGGCATAAGGCCTACAGGGTGACTGACAAGGTCAGAGCATACATCAAGGAGGAGGTCTCCAAGATGTTTGCCTTAGGGGTGGTTGAGTCCTCTAGCAGTCCTTGGGCCAGCCCAGTGGTCTTGGTCCCAAAGGCTGCAGCGCCTGGTGCCTCACCAGAACTTCGGTTCTGTGTGGATTACCGAGGACTCAATTCGGTCACCAAGACTGACGCGCACCCCATCCCCAGAGTTGATGAGCTCATAGATCTGTTGAGGGCTGCCCGGTACCTTAGTACGTTTGATCTAACGTCTGGGTACTGGCAGATCGCCTTGACTGATGGGGCAAAAGAGAGGTCTGCATTCTCCACACCAGATGGGCACTACCAGTTCCGGGTTATGCCCTTAGGGATGAAGAATGCCCCTGCCACATTCCAGAGGTTGGTCAACCAGGTATTGGCTGGACTGGAGGATTTCAGCCGCCTACCTGGACGACATAGCAGTGTTCAGCGCCAGCTGGGAGGAACACTTGTGCCACCTCCAGGAAGTGTTGTTGGCCCTGCGCAGAGCAGATCTCACAATCAAGGCCAGTAAGTGCCAGATTGGGCAGGGTTCAGTGGTGTACTTGGGGCACCAAGTAGGGAGCGGCAAGGTGGCCCCCCTGCAACCCAAGATAGATACCATCCTTGCTTGGGAACCGCCCAAAACCCAGACTCAGGTGAGAGCCTTCTTGGGTCTCACGGGTTACTACAGGAGGTTTGTCAAGGGGTATGGCAACATTGTGCACCCCTTGACCTCGCTGACTTCCAGGAAGCAGCCAAGACTTGTGATCTGGACTGACGCCTGTCAGAAGGCCTTTGACACCCTGAAAACTGCAATGTGTACAGCACCGGTCCTCCAGGCACCCAACTTTTCCAAGGAGTTCATTGTCCAGACGGACGCTTCAGAGCATGGTGTGGGGGCTGTTCTAGCACAGATGAATGAGGAGGGCCGAGACTTACCTGTAGCCTTTATCAGCCGGAGGTTACTTCCCAGGGAACAGAGGTGGAGTGCAATAGAGCGTGAGGCATTTGCTGTGGTCTGGGCGCTGAAGAAGCTAAGACCCTACCTGTTTAGGACTCACTACCGGGTTCAGACAGACCACAGGCCCCTCAGATGGTTAATGCAGATGAGGGGTGAAAACCCAAAGCTGTTGAGGTGGTCCATTTCCCTACAGGGGATGGACTTTACGGTGGAACACCGCCCTGGTACAGATCACGCCAACGCTGATGGTCTGTCCAGCCTTAGTGATGAGGACTCCCTAGGTGAAAGGTAGTTCTCCCCACATTTTAGCTTGAGGGGACACGTGTTAGACCTGGCATCATTGGCATGAGTCTCTCCTCCATTTTTTTCTGTTAGCCTCCTCTGTTTACGATGTTTTGCTGGAATATTGCTTTGGGCACTGTGCCGCTGCTGATCTGTGCCACAGTGCAAGTGCTCCCTATGTTAAATTGATACATTGATTGGTGTTACCATGATTGGCTTGGTTGACTTACTGCTCAGACCCTAGTCTAGTGCACTGCGTGTGCCAAGGGCATGTAAGTTAACTGCTGCTGGTCGGCTTGCAGCACTGGTTGTGCCACCCACAGAAGCAGCTTGTAAAATGTGTCCCAGGCCTGCCATCGCAGAGCCTGTGTGCAGTCCCTGACTGCCATGTCGACTTGGCAAGGAAACCTACTTGCCAGTCTCTAAAACCTTCACTTTGCCACATTTCAGACACCTCTATGGTAGGCCCTAGGGCTGGGTGCATTGTTGGTAAAAGGTAGGTCATGCCCTGATGTGTGTGGCATGACCTAATAGTGAATTACAGCCATTTTCGTTTTTCACTATTGAAGGGCTACCTGCTTTCCATAGGCCAGAATGGGCAGACTGATTATTAACTCCATTATAATCTTATCTGACTCAGGGAGCATGGTAGCGGTTCGAGTTTAGTACCCCTAAACTCAGAATTTAATAACACATCCGTTAGGATGGATGGTTTTTAAATTCTGTGTTTGAAAATAGCCCTTTTAGAAAGTGGCTATTTTCTTGTCCAACTATCCACCGGTCTCTGCTGGTTTGGTGTGTGTGTCAGGGGCTGGGTGGCTCCAGAGGTCTGAATGAGTCAGTGTGGGGTGAATGAGGCATTTACCTTTAGAGTGGGGGAAGAGTAGTCCCTGGTAGCCTGCCCTGCCTGACACAATGCTGGCTCCACCTCCTGCCGGGCGACTGATGGCCCTGCCCCTGCCAGTGACAATACTGGCTCCGCCTCCTACTGGGCAGCTGATGACCCTGCCCTGCTCAGTGAATAGGCCAGGTGCCTCGGCCTGGCAACACCCACAACAAACCTGGGATGGGGGAATTTCCCTGCTTGGACAAAGGGAACAAAGCAGAAAAGGGGTATAAAAGAAGGACCCCTGAACCAAAGAAGTTAGATCACTTCTGACAAGGAAACCTCTGCCAAGGACAAGAAGCCTGCTGATCCAAGGACTTGCATCCCCCTTCTGCCAGTGTGCTGTTTGCTGGGGGGAACCTGAAGCTGCTTCTTTATTTTTGCAAGGGACAAGGAGAGAGGAACTTAGTGTGTACTCTCAAGCTTGCAAGAAAATCTCCAAGGGCTGGAAGAGTGCCTCCTGTTGAAGTCACAGGGTTAAAGGACTGGTGTTTCCAGTGCACAGGAGAAATCTGCAATCTCGACGTCGACGGACGCCGCCGAATCCAGCTCGACATCGTGAGTACGGCTCCAGTGTTCCGAGCCTTCGACACCGGCCGCCGGGCCCGATCGACGCCAGTAGCGACGCCAGAGAGTAGGGAGTTCGGCTCCAGCTCCAAGTGACCCCGTCTCGACGCCGCTGCTGATCGCATCGACGCTGCGTCCTTCTTGACGCCGTGAGCGCTGCTCCGGCCCGACACCTCTCGACGCCGCTGCGGATCGCCCCGACTCCGAGGCTCGATCGACGCCGACCTCTCGACGCCGTGGATCATCGTTTTTTCTTCATTCTAAAGGTAATGTGATTGTGGGGTCTGTTGCAACTCCAGGCTCGACGTAGCGCTCCTCGCGGTCGACGCCGAACCTTGGGAATATCGTAAACTCGACGTCGTGTGACTCCTGTGGGGGTCACATTGTTGCCAAGAACTGTGTTTTAAGAAGAATACTTACTTTTGTTGCTAAAGAACTATTTCCTAAAAAGAAACTTTACCTGAACTATTATTTTTCCTTCCAAAGTGTATTTATTAAGATTGTGGTATATTTTTATCGTTATTTGGTCTTGTGCTAAGCCTTATATAAAAATACTTATTTTTTATAATAACTCCTGTGTTGTGTCCGTTTGTAGTGTATTCACTTTATTACTGTATGTGGTCATAAATGCTTAACACACTGCCTCTGAGATAAGCCTGTCTGCTCTGCCAAGCTACCAAGGGGGTAAGCAGGGGTTATCTGAGTGTGTAATCCCCTTGCCCTGACTAGAGGAGGTGGGTCCCTATTTGTCAGAAGTGTATACCTCTGCCAACTAGAGACCGCCGGTTCTAACAATCCTGTATGTTTCAGAGGGAAGTTTTACACACATTGATGCCTTCATCAGAATCCAAAAACCATTACAGATGACTGTCACGAAGGGTGACTATCAATTCATGGGAATCATGCTACATGTTATGTGCCCCATGGTGAGTCGACATGTATGCATGGTAACACAACATGCACAGAAGCAGTCCCCACACATTCCAAACACATACCACACCGAAAATGCCTTGCTGCAATCCTTACCCAAAATGACATTTGCCCATGTCCGTGCATGGAACGCTGATTCAGCACACGTTGCAATACTCATGAGGAATAGCAGGAAGACAACGATGACACAAGCAGACAACATGCGCACGAACCTGGGAATGACAGACACACAAGAAGTCAGCTAAAATATTTTTCTCCGCATACATGGTCATTTACTAAACAGGAACAATGTGGTCCCCATGCTAATTTAAAAGAAAGTGTCTCAGCTAAAATGTGTGGAATGACATCATCACTCGAGTGACACATCAGAACACACATCTAAGTCACTTAGCATACAGTCAGCTGGACACACACATTGCAACACATGCCACCCAAGGCTCCAAGCGAGCACACTCAGACCCAGTGACTCACCATTATGAGAAGAAGTTGCGTATGAGCTGACTCCGGATATCCTCCTCCTCCTCCTCCTCCTCACTTGCCTCATGACCAAGCCCTTCATCCTCCACGGGTGGATGTTCCTGCTCATCCTGCTCCAGGATGAGTGGCACTCCCTTCTCCACTGCTATGTTGTGCAGCATGCAGCACATGAGGAAGATTTTGCAGACCTTCGCCGGTGCATATGGGAGGGACCCGCCTGTCTTGTGAAGGCACCGGAATCAACCCGTGTGCATTGTTGTACCGGTGATCTGCAGCTGATCTTGGGTTGCGGAGAGGCGTCATCAGCCATGGCATGTTGGGATAGCCAGAGTCCCCTACATGGAAAAATCATGTAAATAAGTGGGTCAGGAGATGCCGTATGAGACAAAGATACCGCAACACACAGGACAAACAGAGTATACTCACCAAGAAGACATGCTCGTTTGTTTCCTGGTGTTCGTTCCAGTGCAGGGGTTCCTCTGGACGCCCTGGCAGCAGTGTGCAGCGACGTGCTCACCTCCACCTTTGGCGCTGCCCCACCCCCTGTGGTGGAGACGTCCACCCCTGCACCCACCACACCTGCCTTTCCCCCTCCTGTCCCTGCGGTGCCTGGTCCTTCCCCACATGATGCCCCTCCCCGGTCGACGAACCTGAGGGTTCCACTGTGCAGGCAAGCTAGGGAAGACGCGTGACCATGTGTCCCCCCAAGGACTTCTATTATGGACTGGCCATTGGCCTTTGTATATAGTGTCATTTCATTATTTGTTTTTTATGCTGAATAAAGCATTTTATTTTTACTTTGGACACTATTGCATTTCAGGTATTGATGTTGGTGCTGAGGCTCGAGGAGTTGGTGTTGTGGTAATGTGTTATGGTTCTGAGAAATGTTCTAGTCTGATGGTCATGAGGTGGACCATGGTATCTGCGTGCCATCACAAGGTCTCTGCAAAGAATCATTGGTAGTGTGTGTTATTTTGGTTTTGAGACATTGTCCCAAGGAGTGTTCCTTCCTCTGTGGCACCTGACATCTTCCCTGCAAAGAGTTGCACAATTGTTGTGCTGACCTGTGTCTACATTTCCTTTGTTGGTGGCGGATCCCTTCAACTATGGCCATGCCTGCTCAGCAATGTCTCCGGCTGCATCGTCTGTGCCATCCTTGCTAGTCACTGTACTTGTGTATTGAGTATGTCGAAATGCCTTCATGGAGAAATTCTCCCTTTTCAGCACTATGCATGTGTGTACTCCCGGCCTAGCACACATATGGGACTTGTTCTGCAGGGTATTTGGGCACCTGACTCACAATTGTGGGCATTGTATCTGTGGGAACTCCACCCTAGTCCTTCCATGAGAGACAACATCTTGGTGGCTGGCCCAGCCCCTGTACATTCCTATCAGTCCTGGGATGTGCGTGACAGTGTGTGTTCCCTTTGGCGCTCTTAGTTTAGTAGGCAGTGACATGACTATACAGTCTTGTGGCATGATCTCAGTGTGTGTATTGTGCTGCATCCGCCAGGGGTGGGTATGCATGTGTTATTTGTCCTCACGCCCACATGTGGTGTGTCATGCAGTGGCGGAAAGACATCCATCCTCCTGGGAGTGGGACACTGCTGTCAGTGATGTGTTGTTATGGCACTATCATCATTGTCCAAAGTTAGGGATGCGTACATACACCCATGGAGTTGTGGTCATCTGATAATGATGTACACCCCCCCATGTCTCTGTCCACTGCTGGGAGTCCTCTGCACCCACCCATATATGTCTGTCCACTGCTGGGAGTCCTCTGCACCCACCGCCATGTCTCTGTCCACTGCTGGGAGTCCTCTGCACCCACCCCCATGTCTCTGTCCACTGCTGGGAGTCCTCTGCACCTACCCCCATGTCTCTGTCCACTGCTGGGAGTCCTCTGCACCCACCCCCATGTCTCTGTCCACTGCTGGGAGTCCTCTGCACCCACCCCCATGTCTCTGTCCACTGCTGGGAGTCCTCTGCACCCACCCCCATGTCTCTGTCCACTGCTGGGAGTCCTCTTCACCCACCCCCATGTCTCTGTCCACTGCTGGGAGTCCTCTGCACCCACCCATATATGTCTGTCCACTGCTGGGAGTCCTCTGCACCCACCGCCATGTCTCTGTCCACTGCTGGGAGTCCTCTGCACCCACCCCCATGTCTCTGTCCACTGCTGGGAGTCCTCTGCACCCACCCCCATGTCTCTGTCCACTGCTGGAGTTGATATGCACCCACCCCCATGTCTCTATCCACTGCTGGGAGTCCTCTGCACCCACCCCCATGTCTCTGTCCACTGCTGGGAGTCCTCTGCACCCACCCCCATGTCTCTGTCCACTGCTGGGAGTCCTCTGCACCCACACACATGTCTCTGTCCACTGCTGGTGTTGATATGCACCCACCCCCATGTCTCTGTCCACTTCTGGGAGTCCTCTGCACCCACCCCCATGTCTCTGTCCACTGCTGGGAGTCCTCTGCACCCACACACATGTGTCTGTCCACTGCTGGGAGTCCTCTAGCACCCACCCCTCACATGTCTGTCCACTGCTGGGAATCCTATGCAGCCACTGTTAAAAGGTGACCCCAGAGGAGTCAGGGAGGTTACCTGAACACCCTGAGACCTACCCTCGGGGTATCGTAGCCGGGCACTGGCGGGAGACTCCTCAGGGGGAAGAGTCTCGTATCTATGATCGCATACACGGCACCACACGACAAAGAGACACTACACTGTAGGTTCTTGGGAACAGATCTTTATCTATTCAGCTTTGTCAGATATTTATGATCACCAAGGTCGATATGTACAAATTGAGCACGGGCTCAGAGAGTCTCGGTAGGGAAGGGGGTAGCGGGACAGTCTTTGGGGATCCGGATAGATGTAGGGGCGTACCCAGCGCACAGCTCACAATCCTCGAGCCGGGGGATACGCCGCGGTCCAGACGGACCAGAGGAGTCTTCAGGGGCCGCGAGTCACTCAGCAGGGCTCAAGCACAAGTTCGGAGGTCTTACGATCTTTCAGGGGAGCCGCGAGTCACTCAGCAGGGCTCAAGCACAAGTTCGGAGGTCTTACGATCTTCAGGGGAGCCGCGAGTCACTCAGCAGGGCTCAAGCACAAGTTCGGAGGTCTTACGATCTTCAGGGGAGCCGCGAGTCACTCAGCAGGGCTCAAGCACAAGTTCGGAGGTCTTACGATCTTCAGGGGAGCCGCGAGTCACTCAGCAGGGCTCAAGCACAAGTTCGGAGGTCTTACGATCTTCAGGGGAGCCGCGAGTCACTCAGCAGGGCTCAGAGGTTCCAAGGTTGCAAGGGAGCCGCGACCACGTCAGCAGGGCTCTCGTCGTCCAGAGTCGAATTTGCCGGATAGCCCCAGAGCACCCCTTGATATAGGTCAGCTCCTCTTTGATGTCCGGGGTGCGTGTAGGCAGGGGTCTTAGCGCCTGGGGGCCGCTTGTTGGAGTTTCCTGCCATGTTGTCCTTTGATCCTTTCAGGGCTGGGTTGGGAGGAGTCCCAGACACCCAGCAGGCGTGGAGCCAACCCTCAGGGAGGCCAGAGGGCTGATCGAAACCCATCTCCCGAGGGGAGGCCAGAGGTGCGATGGAAACGGCTCCTCCCTCTCTCGCTCTATGGGAGCGCGATGTTCCCCAGCCAGGGTGGCGCCTCTAGGCCTGGGTTGTGCTGGGGCCGGGCGGCCATCATAGGTGCAGGAAGTGGGCACGCGGGCCCGGTGGTGCTGGGAAGATGGAGGGCACGGACAGGGAAGTCCGGGTCGGGTGTGTGTGGGTCCTGGTGGGCAGGACCGGCTAGGCCATGTACTGAGGGACTGAATGAGGTGTACGGGTCAGGGGGTGTGGCCAGGGGTCAGGGATGGCCATGCCACGAGGCCGGGTCTAACACGCGTCCCCCCCAGCTGAAAGCCGGAGAGAACTACCCATCCTCTTGGGGTTCTCTTCGCTGAGGCGGAAGAACCGGGAGAGGCCGTCAGCGTTGGCGTGGTCAGTACCAGGGCGGTGCTCTACGGTGAAGTCCATCCCCTGGAGGGAGATTGACCACCGCAATAGTTTGGGGTTTTCCCCTCGCATCTGCATGAGCCATCGCAGGGGGCGATGGTCGGTTTGGACTTTGAAATGGGTGCCGAACAGATAGGGTCGGAGTTTCTTGAGGGCCCAGACTACGGCGAACGCCTCACGTTCAATGGTGCTCCACTTTCGTTCTCTGGGTAACAGCCTTCGGCTTAGGAAGGCTACGGGCTGGTCTAGGCCTTGGTCATTCACCTGCGACAGGACTGCCCCAATGCCAAGCTCGGAGGCATCGGTTTGTACCACAAACTCCTTGGAGTAGTCGGGGGCCTGGAGCACGGGGGCAGTACACATGGCCGCTTTCAGGGCATCGAATGCCTCCTGGCAAGCAGAGGTCCACTGCACTTTCTTGGGCTGTTTCTTGGACGTGAGTTCCGTGAGGGGACCGACAAGGCTGCCATACCCCCGGATGAATCTCCGGTAGTAGCCGGTGAGGCCCAGAAAGGCTCGGACCTCCGTTTGGGTCGTGGGTGGTTCCCAGGCTAGGATGGCATCGATCTTAGGCTGCAGAGGGGCGACCTGCCCGCTTCCGACTTGGTGCCCTAGGTAGACCACCGAACCTTGCCCAATCTGACATTTGCTGGCTCTTTCTGTGAGGCCTGCCTGGCGCTGGGCCGTTAGCACTCCCTGGAGGAGCTGGAGGTGCTCACTCCATTCGGAACTGAAAACCGTGATATCGTCCAGATATGCGGCGCTGAATTTCTCCAGCCTGGCCAGGACTCTATTTACCAGTCGCTGGAAGGTGGCCGGGGCATTTTTCATCCCGAAGGGCATCACGCGAAAGCGATAGTGCCCATCCGGGGTGGAGAAGGCGGACCGCTCCTTGGCTCCTTCTGTGAGCGCAATTTGCCAGTACCCGCAGGTTAGATCGAATGAGCTGAGAAAATGAGCCGACCCGAGACGGTCAATGAGCTCGTCTGCTCGGGGAATGGGGTGAGCGTCGGCTCGGGTGACTTCATTGAGTCCCCGGTAGTCCACGCAGAATCGGAGTTCTGGGGCGACACCGGGGGCCGCTGCTTTCGGGACCAGTACCACAGGGCTGGCCCAGGGCTGTCTGAGGGTTCGATCACTCCCAAGGTCAACATCTTCGAGACCTCGGCCTGAATGCAGGACCGGACTCAATCAGGGACTCGGTAGGCTCGTTGCTTCACCGGCGGGCTGTCTCCGGTGTCCACGTCATGGACACACCAGTCGGTGACCTTGGGGACGAGAGAGAATAAGTCGGGGAACTGTCCTAAGAGCCGACGGCAGTCCTCGCGTTGCTGGGACGTGAGGGATGGAGAGAGGTTCACTCCTTCCACGGAGCCATCCTTCTCCTGGGTACACAGGAGGTCAGGGAGGGGGTCTGACTCCTCCTCGGCCCCGTCATTGATGGCCAGCAGCAGACCCAGCTCCGTCCGCACGAAGTGGGGTTTGAGGCGGTTCACGTGAAGGACCCGAAGGGGGTCCCGAGGGGACTGGACGTCCACCAAGTACGTGACCGGGCTCTTCCGCTCGACGACTTTGAAGGGCCCGGTCCATTTATCCTGGAGGGCGAAGGTTTCACGGGGGCCATGACCCATACCTGCTGGCCCGGCTGGAACTCGACCAGAGTGGCATTCTGGTCGTACCAGCGCTTCATTTCCTCCTGGATCGCCTCCAGGTTGGCCTCGGCCAGTTCTCAAAACTTCCTCGTCTGGTTTCGGAGGGTCAGAACGTATCGGAGCACATCTCGGGGGGGGCCTCGGGGCACCGCCTCCCATCCTTCCTTGACCAGGCTGAGGGGCCCCCGGACGGGGTGCCCGTAGAGTAACTCAAAGGGGCTGAACCCCAAGGACTTCTGGGGAACTTCCCGGTAGGCGAACAAGAGGCAGGGGAGCAGGACGTCCCACTTACGCCGGAGGGGCTCTTCTAGGCCCGCGATCATTCCCTTCAGAGTCCGGTTAAACCGCTCTACTAGGACATTTCCTTGGGGGTGGTACGGTGTGGTGAACTTATAGGACACTCCACATTGTTGCCACAGGGACGTCATGTATTTTGAGATAAAGTTCGTCCCGCGATCGCTTACGACCTCGCGGGGAAAATCCACACGGGAAAAGACCCCCATCAGCGCCCGGCCCACCACGGGGGCGGTGATGGTGCGTAGGGGAATGGCCTCCGGGTATC
This sequence comes from Triturus cristatus, assembly GCF_964204655.1. Taxonomy (NCBI): domain Eukaryota; kingdom Metazoa; phylum Chordata; class Amphibia; order Caudata; family Salamandridae; genus Triturus; species Triturus cristatus. Next base: position 1,186,550,388 of record NC_140580.1, on the reverse strand, counting down.
GGGTGGCATGGTCCACTAGGGCGAGGATGAAGCGGTGACCTTGTGAGGTTGGGGAGTCCAGTGGCCCCACGATGTCGATCCCGACCCGCTCGAACGGGGTATTGACGACCGGGAAGGGTTGGAGGGGAGCCTTGCGCTTTCCTCCACTTTTTCCACTAGCCTGGCACGTGGGACAGGACTTGCAGTGGGTTTCTACATCTGCTTTAATTTTAGGCCAGTAAAAGTGAGTCACTAGGCGGCTGTAGGTTTTGTCTTGGCCCAAGTGGCCTGCGAGGGGGACATCGTGAGCCAAGCCCAGGAGGAAGTCTCGGAAGCGTAGGGGTACAACCAGCACCCGGGCTGATCCTAGCTCCACCGTCTTCTGCTCGCTGTACAAAAGGTCATTTTCCCAATATAGCCGGTGTGTTCCAGATTGGTCGCCCGCGGCTTGGGCCTCGGCTTGCTGCCGGGGTCCGACCAGGGAGGGACAGGTGGCTTGCTCCTGGCAGAACTCCTCTCGGGAGGGGCCTCCCTCGTGGCGCCACTGGGCCAACTCGGGCAGATCGCCTAACTCTGCGATCTGTGCGGGGTCGGACGGTGGGGGTTCGTTGCTGGTGACCGATTCTCCACGTGGGGAGATGTGGGGGACCTCGGCTGGGACAATCCTGTCCTCGTTGGCAGGTGCGTCCTCGCCTTCCCCACGGGGGACAGTCGGGCCGCCATAGATCGGGTGGTGGCGCACACCCACTCAGGGAGACCCATCATCCCTAGGTGGGCCTTGCGCTCGACTTGCTTCCAGGGAGAACTTTCTAGGTTGTTCCCCAGGAGACAGTCGACCGGCTGGGAGGTTCTCACTGCTACTTTCAATTTTCCGACCACTCCGCCCCATTCAAAAGGCACCAGGGCTACTTTACAGAGACTCTCAGTGTTGTCGGCTGTAATTACAGGGCAAAATAGGTTGGGGAGGATCTGGTCTTCGTGGACTAAGTGGCTGAGGACACCGGTGATGCTCGCCCCGGTGTCACGAAGGGCCTCTACCTGTTGGCCATTGATCGTCACTAGCTGCCCATATTTCTTCGTGTTGGAGGGCAGGAGGCTCCCAGGGACCATTTCTCTGTCTCCTAATGATACCAAGGCCATGGCGGCGGGTTCCCATTCTACGGTCTCCTCAATCTCCTCCGCTAGGGCTATGTTGGTTATCTGTCTGGCGGGGGGGGCTGTAGTGGGGACGCGCGGGGCCATGGGGCATTCGGGGTCATTGGCGTAATGGCCGGGCTTCTGGCAACGGAAACAAGTGATGGTCACCCGGTGCTCCCGTCTCACGGGTGGACCGGATACAGCTGGTGGGGGTGCCGGGAAGTGTGGAGGTTGGCTTTTCGGGGGACTGGACTGGGGTTCCCTCTGCCCTCCCTGGTTCCCCCCCCTCTCTGGCGGGGTGGTCCCTGACTGGCTCGGGGGTATTCTCCTACAGGGCCCCGGGAGACCCGGGTGTTGGTCCAACGATCCGCCTCGACAGCCAGCTTCCTCGGATCCGTGAGCTTGCTGTCGAGTAGATGCTGGCGTAGCTCCACAAAACAGTTCGCCGCCAGGTGTTCCCATAACATGAGGTCAGTCAGTTCGTCCAGGGTGGTTACTTTGCTGCACTTAATCCACCCGTCGAATGCATGGCTGAAAAAGTTCACATACTCCACCCACGTGGTGCCGGGGATCTTCTTGCAGTCCCGGAACCGCTGGCGGTACATCTCCGGGGTGAGGCCGTACCTCGTGCGGAGGGCCTCCTTCATGTGGCTGTAGGAGGTCTGCATGGAGGATGGTAGGTCGAGCAGGGTGTCTCTCCCTTCGCTCAAAAATCGGCCCCACAACCCGGCCCCCTATCTTTCTGCGGGACTCGGTGGGAGGTCATGGCGACCTCATAGGCCTTGAACCATTGTTGGATGTCATCGTTCTTGTAATATTCCTTGACCACATCTTTGGGGATGTGGACCTTCTGTTCCACCTGTGGTGGCGCCCCCCGGTTCTCTGGGGGTCGAGTTTCTTCGCTCCTTGCCTTGAGCTCGATTTCTTTCAAGCTTCGTTCGTGCTCCAGTTGAAGTCTTCGTCCTTCGTGCTCTCGGAGTTTCTTCTCTTCTAGCTCGCCTTGTACTCGCATCTGTTCCACTGCTAGCTTTTTCTCAGCTAATTTCAACTCGCCCTCAATTTTCAGTTTGGCCAGTTCGAGTTCGTGATTACGGCTTCTCTCTCTGTCTGCGAGTTCTTCCGGGGATAGACCCCCGTCTGGTACGAAGCTTCGTACCTGGTTGCTGCTGCTTTCTCTTGGGGAGAGTCCAGCTTCGTCGTGGAGCTCCACCGCTCCTTCTGGGTGGGGGGCTCCGGATTCCACCCAAGCTTTCAGTGCCTTCTGCATATCTTCTTTGGTGTTGAGACCAGTGGTAGCGATTTTTAGTTCTTTGCAGAATTGCTTCAGTTCTTTGTGCGTGTACTCTTCCAGTTGTTCCGCCTGGAACACAGAACTCGCGTTGGTTTCTGTGAGGCTCATGGCGTTTTCTTCTGCCGTTTTTGCCAGTGGTGCGTCCACTGCTTATGGTACGATCTCTAGATTATGGGCCCGAATCCCGTCGCTTGCCACCAATGTTAGAAGGTGACCCCAGAGGAGTCAGGGAGGTTACCTGAACACCCTGAGACCTACCCTCGGGATATCGTAGCCGGGCACTGGCGGGAGACTCCTCAGGGGGAAGAGTCTTGTATCTATGATCGCACACACGGCACCACACGACAAAGAGACACCCCACGGTAGGTTCTTGGGAACAGATCTTTATCTATTCAGCTTTGTCAGATCTTTATGATCACCAAGGTCGATATGTACAAATTGAGCACGGGCTCAGAGAGTCTCGGTAGGGAAGGGGGTAGCGGGACAGTCTTTGGGGATCCGGATAGATGCAGGGGCGTACCCAGCGCACAGCTCACAATCCTCGAGCCGGGGGATACGCCGCGGTCCAGCCGGACCAGAGGAGTCTTCAGGGGCCGCGAGTCACTCAGCGGGCTCAAGCACAAGTTCGGAGGTCTTACGATCTTTCAGGGGAGCCGCGAGTCACTCAGCAGGGCTCAAGCACAAGTTTGGAAGTCTTACGATCTTCAGGGGAGCCGCGAGTCACTCAGCAGGGCTCAAGCACAAGTTCGGAGGTCTTACGATCTTCAGGGGAGCCGCGAGTCACTCAGCAGGGCTCAAGCACAAGTTCGGAGGTCTTACGATCTTCAGGGGAGCCGCGAGACACTCAGCAGGGCTCAAGCACAAGTTCGGAGGTCTTACGATCTTCAGGGGAGCCGCGAGTCACTCAGCAGGGCTCAGAGGTTCCAAGGTTGCAAGGGAGCCGCGACCACGTCAGCAGGGCTCTCGTCTTCCAGAGTCGAATCTGCCGGATAGCCCCAGAGCACCCCTTGATATAGGTCAGCTCCTCTTTGATGTCCGGGGTGCGTGTAGGCAGGGGTCTTAGCGCCTGGGGGCCGCTCGTTGGAGTTTCCTGCCATGTTGTCCTTTGATCCTTTCAGGGCCGGGTCGGGAGGAGTCCCAGACACCCAGCAGGCGTGGAGCCAGCCCTCAGGGAGGCCAGAGGGCCGATCGAAACCCATCTCCCGAGGGGAGGCCAGAGGTGCGATGGAAACGGCTCCTCCCTCTCTCACTCAATGGGAGCGCGATGTTCCCCAGCCGGGGTGGCGCCTCTAGGCCTGGGTTGTGCTGGGGCCGGGCGGCCATCGTATGTGCAGGAAGTGGGCACGCGGGCCCGGTGGTGCTGGGAAGATGGAGGGCATGGACAGGGAAGTCCGGGTCGGGTGTGTGTGGGTCCTGGTGGGCAGGACCGGCTAGGCCGTGTACTGAGGGACTGAATGAGGTGTACGGGTCAGGGGGTGTGGCCAGGGGTCAGGGATGGCCATGCCACGAGGCCGGGTCTAACAGCCACCCACCCCCTTGGTGCAGTACACTGCTGTCCTGGGACTACACACACACCAATATAAAGGTAATATGCTGCATCAGGCCATAGGCCAACATTCGTGGCGTGTGTACGCCTTGTATCCCAAATGTACTGGTGCCGTAGGGGTACGTGTTATACGGACCGTACCTCCGCATTCATAGGGTGTGTACGGTCCGTACCATGCGTACCCCTACGGCCCAAAATCCAATGGTGATAAGGCCCGTACCCACGCTATGTATGTGTGTGTGCGGTCCGTATCACTATAGTAGTGGTGCCGTAGGAGTACGCATGGTACGGCCCGTACACACGCTCTGAGTGTGTGTGTACGGTCCGTACCACGCGTACCCCTACGGCACCACTACAATGGTGATACGGACGTACACATGCTCTGAGGGCGTGTGTACGGTCCGTACCACGCGTACCCCTACGGCACCACTACAATGGTGATATGGACCGTACACATGCTCTGAGGGCGTGTGTACGGTCCGTACCACGCGTACCCCTACAGCACCACTACAATGGTGTTACGGACCGTACACACACTCTGAGGGAGTGTGTACGGTCCGTACCACGCGTACCCCTACGGCACCACTACAATGGTGATACGGACCGTACACATGCTCTGAGGGCGTGTGTAGGGTCCGTAGCACGCGAACCCCCACGGCACTACTAATATAGTGCTACGGACCGTACCCACGCTATGGATGTGTGAGTACAGTGCGTATCACTATTGTAGTGTTGCCGTAGGGGTACGCGTACACGTCTTCTTCCGTTGTTGCGTGACGCAGGGATTGGTGGACACCCCCCCCCCGGAGTGACCAGACCCTGGAGGTAATGTATGTCCTCAATATTGTAGGTTTTAATTTGTGTAGGGGGTATGTTTCCTGCCCCTCACCCCCCCCCCTTGGCCCCTGGGTGTTGTTCTCACCTTCTGCGGCTTGTGCAGCGGGTTCGGTGCACCAGGTCGTAGTCTAAGAGGGCCGGGAGGACACGTAGGATGGGGTCCATGGTTGTCTGTCGCGTACCGGGGCTCCGTTTTCGCGTCGGACTCAGTTTTCCAGCTTTTTTTGGCTGCCGTAAAAAAATAGCTGTGCGGAGTGACGTAGGGACTTATCGTACTTGCTGGTCCATAAAACGCTGCCTGACTCCGTATGGACGTCGCTTACGTGCTGTCCAGGATCAGACTCGTAGGTATTTTTTAGCCGTACGGTGTTTTGTACGAATCGTACGGAAATGCTATTTCTGTACGAATCGTACTTGCTGGATTGTACGGTGGATTTCCCGGGTGCGAGTCGTATGGAGAATACACTCCATACGGCGAATCGTACCCGGGTTTTACAGGATTGGAATCAGCACCTCAGTGTGATCGACTTGAATAATGCTTTCTTCTCTATACCTATTCATCCCGACAGCCGTTATTTGTTCGGTTTCACTTTGAATAATCGTTCCTTCAGATTTTGGAGAGCTCCACAGGGGTATACAGAGAGTCCCAGCATCTATAGCCAGGCATTGAAAAGACAGCTTGATTATTTTCCTGTGCCGAAAGGGGTGGCTCTCATACAATATTTTGATGACATCTTGTTGGCTGCCGATACCCCTGAACAGTGTGAAGAAGGTACACTGTCATTGCTATCATTCCTTGCATCTCACCATCACAAAGTTTCTCGGAAGAAATTGCAATATTGTAGACAGCAGGTTACCTATTTATGTCACCTCCTGTCTAAGAAGGGACGTGCACTCACATCAGACCACATTCAATCTATTTTAGACACACCTGTGCCCCGTACTCAGAAGGATGTTCATGCATTGATTTGTCTTACTTCCTTTTGTAGGCAGTGGATTCCTAGTTTTTCTTACATTGTTAAACCCTTGTTGGCCCTTTTGACTAAAGACACTCCGATGCCCCTCCCATGGACTACTGAATGTCAGGATGCTTTCCAGCAGTTACGTCTAGCTCTTTGTTCTGCACCAGTATTAGGAACACCAGACTATACTAAGCCCTTCACACTTTATGTACACGAGAGGGATGGTTGCGCTCTCTCAGTTTTAGTACAGACACACCGTGATAAGCAGCATCCTTGTGCATGTTTCTCAGCTGTCCTTGATCAAGTCACCCGTGCGTTGCCTGGGTGTTTTCGAGCAGTGGCGGCAACAGCTGTGTACATACGTCAAAGTGAGGAAATAGTCTTATCACACAGATTGCTTGTGTAAGTGCCTCATTCAGTCAATGCCCCGTTGAACCAGAAAAAAACGCAGCATTTAACTAGTGCTCGCTTGACAGGATATGAACTGACACACTTGGCCCCTCATATCACACTGAAAATATGTTCGACTTTAAATCCTGCTACACTATTACCATTTCCAGCTACTCAGTCTCAGTCACAAGAGTCTCATGATTGTATATTCCTTACTGAGGAACAGACAAAGGGTCGGGTTGACCTACAAGATATGCCTTATTCTGAAGTTGATGGGGAATTGTGGGTTGACGGGTCCTGCTTGAAGTTGCCCGATGGCACGAGATCAGCTGCTTATGAAATTACGACACTTCAGACGGTTGTTGAGACAGCTCGCATCCCACAGAAGTTGGCTCAGGCAGCTGAGTTCATAGCGCTGACAAGAGCATGTGAGCTTAGTGCTGATTTGTCTGTTAACATCTACACTGATAGCCGATATGCCTTTGGAGTGGCTCACGATTTTGGGCTACTCTGGAAGGAAAGAGGCTTCCTTACATCACACGGGACACAAATAGTGCATGGGGAATTAGTACATAATCTCCTTACCGCCTTGACATACCCTAAGAAAGCCGCAATTGTTAAGTGGAGCACGCACAAGGAAGTAACTGACAAACTAGGACAGGGCAATGCCTTTGCGGATCACACAGCCCGTGAGACTGCAATGTATGTGGTTAAATCACAGGCTGAACGTTGGCATAATGCCAGGCAAGAAGTACTGGACATGCAGCGATCTACCTCTGCTGATGAACTAGACCAATGGTCCAAGGAGGGAACATTGGATGATGAGAGCTGTTGGAGGAATAAAGACATGAAAAGGTGGAAACTGCCCACAGCCTATTTACACCCCATGATTCACATGGCACATGGGCCAGTACATGTTGGAGCATCCGCCATAGCGAAGTTACTTACGCAAGTTTAGATCATCAAGAGATTGCCGGCACGGCTAAAAAGATAGTCCAGTCTTGTCTGATTTGTCGCCAGTATAATCCTGGAAATGGAGTACGAACTCCAACAGGAGGGTTTGCAATACCAACTGCACCTCTTGAGGTTATGCAAATGGATTATATCCAGCTAGAACGTTGAAATAACTTGACGTATGTTCTAGTAGTGGTCTGTGCCTTTAGTAAATGGATAGAGGCATACACTACGAAAGATAATACAGCTCTTACTACAGCAAAAGTGCTTCTAAAGGAGTTTTTCCCCAGATTCGGCGTCTGTCGAGTTTTGTGGAATGACAACGGAGCCCATTTCATTGGGCAAGTTGTTGAGTACCTTATGAAAAGATTGGGAATCAAGCAGAAGTTCCATGCAGCTTTCCATCCACAATCAGCAGGGCTAGTGGAACAATAAAAATCTACCCTCAAGCTTAAGTTGGCTAAAATACAGGCTTCCACATCTTTAAAATGGCCTGATGCACTGCCCTTGGCTTTGCTGTCCATTAGATCGGTGCCACATACACGATCTGACCTCACACCGTATGAGATGGTTTTCGGGAGGCCAATGACTATTTGGGGGATTCCTAAGCCACGCCCTATACATGATGTACCTTCTGTGTTGATTAGTGACTACCTGTCTCAGTTGACTGACATCTTGTCTTCTATTTATCAACAGGTTTGAGAGGCTCTTCCTGACAGGTCGAAGGGTGAGGGCCATGGTCTAAGGGCCAGGTGACTTTGTCATGACAAAGACCTTCCAGAGAGCCAATTCCATAGCCCTGAGGTGGCGCGGCCCTGGGCAGGTGCTCTTGGCGACCAGAACTGCAGTTCAAGTGACCAATCGGAAGAACTGGGTCCACTCCACCCACTGCAAGAAGGTACCGTCCACCTTGGTGGAACCTGCTGATCTGAAGGACTATCATGATATCCTGGACACAGAGAGAGGCCAAGCTACGTCACCTGTAGAATCTGAGGAAGCCTTCCCGGACCACACGATTCCTGGTGCATCTCGATATCAGCTGCGACCCCAGAAAAGAGAAAGTTCATTGCTGAAAGAGACTGGTTGAGCCACCGTCCTGGGTTAATGAAGCCTGAGCTACAAAGGAGGGGACTCCGGTAGGGATACTCGTCTCAAACTCAGTGAAGAAACCAACGGCTGCCCAGGACTTTAGGGTTCCATCTGCTTTGTTGTTTAACGCGAGATAAACATCCCTATGGAGAAGACATCGACTGCTGCGAAAGTTTGTAATAGAAAGATTGTGTTTATCATTGGGCTTACTTCCATTGTTATCATCATTGCTACGATAACATGGGTTGTAGAGGGAGTAGCTCCTGCTCGAAATGTACTGACTGCTACTACTCCTGTTCCCATTGAGCACCACTACTTCACCCTCCCTTATCATGAGCAGAAGCATAGACAGTCTTATCTCAACAATACGTTCATTCAAATGTTGTATCCCACACATAATGCTACGAACATTACCAACTGTTGGGTGTGTGGAATGATGCCAGCTCATCAGAAGAAGGGAGGAACGCCTTTTATTCCTCTGCCATTTTCACACAACGACTCCTGCAGAGCCTGGTTTGCGCTGCTATGGGCTACTCATGTTGCTAACATCACTGACTATGGTGTAGGAAGACTGAACTTTCAGCTAAATAGAGCCTGTTACCCTGAAGAGGAAGGAGATTCACAGGCCAAAGGAACTGTATGGGAAATGGAGGAGTATCGCCGAGGAAATTCCTCCACACATTATGTTTCCTCAAACACTCGCACTGCCAAGGGTAATGGACCTTTTGTTATAGCTGTTACTAGAGCTCGAGCAGACCTGTGTGTGAACAATGTTGGTAGTATTCCCGTAGGGAAAAGTGACTGTACTCTGGTATTGAATATTACTGGAGTAAATACCAGCAGTTTTACATCATCGCACAATACATACTTCATATGTGGGTATGAAGGATACTACCATTTACCCATTTGTTGGTCAGGGACTTGCTATGCGTCCTTTTTGCTACCACCTGTGTTTTTGGCACCTGTATCCTACCATAAAGACTATAAACTGTTTAATGACGTTTCCAAAAATAGATTTAAGAGGACAATAAATCATGATGAGGTGGATCAAACTGACACTGCACTGCAGCAATATGTTGACTTTAATTTGAGGTTCTTTGTTGGTGCTGCCTTAAACGGCCAGAAAATCAGACGTTTGACACATGTGGTAGAGGTTGTAACCAACAAAACAGCTATGGCACTTGGAGCCATTACAGAAGAACTGCAAATTGTGAGCATTGTGGTGCTCCAAAATAGAATGGTCCTTGACGTCGTGATGGCTGATCGTGGTGGTGCATGTCGCATCATTGGGAGCAGTTGCTGTGTTTACATCCATGATCACGCCCCTTCAGTTTTTGATGCAATCTCTACATTACATAAGATAGCCGTTGAAATTCATCCTGATTCAGGAACATGGACTTTAACTGGCTGGTTATGGACATTGTTTGTTCCCTGCGGCTGGAAACTGTTGACAATTCTATGTATATTCTTTACGATCCTACTGTCATGCTGTCTAAGCATACAATGTGGCCCGATGCTTTGTTCTCTTTGTATCTCTGCTTGTATACCCACCAAACACAACGTGAACGCCCAATATGTATTAGACCAAGAAGTTAGCGATATGATGAAAATTGATGTGCAAGATGTTCTCCTTGTTCCTTCTAAATCAAGAGATGTCTTCAGCTAATGCTAAAAGGGTCGTCTATGGAAATCGGCAGAAATCGCTGTCAGCATGAGCTGAAGCCATTTTGTTTTGGCATTCATTTTAGTTAGCCATGTGCTCGCCATGTGCTCCTTCTGTCTTCACTGTCGCCTGCTTTATTATTCTGCTTGAGTCATCAACTATAGTTAACACCTTCAATACTGAGCCAGAGCACTGCGCATGCTCAGAAAGGCCTAGCTGGTAGAATGCACCTGTTTAGAGTGTAACTGTCAGGCTCATGTAAGTAGTTTAGTTTCCCCCCCCCCCCCACTCTGTTGACTAAGTGATTTCTGTATGTCCATATATGTGAATAGCTATTCTTGTGTATACTTGTACAGTCTCTCTTTTAGTGTCCATGCTTACACTGCTACAAAAGGTGTATAAAAGCACCCTGGTTTCTGTATTCCATGTACTGCCTCATACATTGCCTGAGGGTTCTGTATCAATGTAGTCCCACTCATGAGTGATAATAAATTATTGTTTTGATATTACAGCTTCCGTGCCAATCTCTATTTTGTTGGTCTAAGGACTAAAGGACAAAGTCGGGCAAACCCTTGAACTGGTGGGCCTCTGAAAAGGCTCACTTCCACAAATGGGCACTCTCTCACATACAACCCAGCGCCCTGCCTTCAGGATTGAAAAGGCCTTCCATAGGGGTGACTGATAGATTTATATGTGCAGTGATAAGGATAGATCCCTATATCTAAGTAAGGGGTGCATGCCCCACCTTACACAGGCTGCTGTAGCAGACTTGTTGTGTCATTTTAAATGGTCTCCCAGGGGTGGCATAATACATGCTGCAGCCCCTGAGAGTCCTCTGGGGTACCTATGCCCTAGATACATAGTATACCATATACTGGAGACTTATAAGGGTACCCCAGAATCCAATCTGGAGTGTACCTAAAGTACATGCAATCAATTTATAGGAGAACGCACCTAGGCTGGGGTCCTGGATAGCAGGATCTCAGCCAGTCTAAGCTGAAAACAGTGAAACATCAACAAAAAGTGGAGGTAACTATAAGAAGCAGATCCTACTCTCCTACAGTGACCACCAGGGGTAAGCTAGAGACTACATAACATGTAGTGAACACCAGGGGAGGACAGAGAATGTAAAACATGCAGTGACTACCAGGGGACGCCTGAGACTGTATAACATGCAGTGACCACCAGGGGACTCCAGAGACTGTATAACATGCAGTGACCACCAGGGGAGGCCAGAGAGTGTAAAACATGCTGACCACCAGGGGACTATAATTGAAAGAGGTTCTGGAAGGACCAGAGCCTGCGTGAATCACAGCTAGGACCCTGAGGTCTCAATAAAAGTAAACCAGAAATATTCAAAATGTGCAACTATTATACAGTGAGAAAAGATTCAAATGGTATAAAAGCAATGAACAAATAACTGATTTTACCACTGTTTGTTTATATTTTAACTGGTTCAGTTTGTACTGTTAACGTCACAATACATCAATTGTAGTATATTTGTATTACAATCCAAATCAAATTACATTGTTCAGCAATTGTAACAAACAAGGTCCCAATGCATTTCGGGTTAATTTCTAACCCTTCGTCAGGGGATGTATACGTTCACAAGCAACAATGTATAATGAATGAAGTTGCCCTCTTTTAAATTCTTTCAGCCTCCAACCGGAGCTACAACAAAAGCCACATGAATACAATTAGTAAAATGACATATATGTTGAATTTATAGGATTTGCACTCGTGAGAAGATCATAGGATGGGAACCCTCATCAAGTGGTTAGCGTGTGAAGAAAGTGAAATCTCACCAAAGTCTGTGTCAAAGAAGCGGTTTAAAAGAGAGAGCATAATACTTAAAGTCAGAAGATGTATGCTTACCGCAATGTCGTGTATAACTCAAAATATCTGTAAAAGAGCGTGATTGATGAGCTCTAAGTAAGAAACGTGTCTGAACTGCAAGTTAAAGAACAAGCACTAAAGGAAAATAAATTACGCCCCGACTCACCCTGCTGTGCCGCCCGGAGTCATGAAAAAGTCTAAATATCTGCCGGTCGATAAGATGAATATGTCTGTGAAAAACGAAACCGCGGGTCAGCTTTGAAATATCGCAACCGAGTGGTTGTAATGAGATATATAAGCTTAATGTACAATAAACGCTACCGCGTCTCACCTTTTAATGAAGAGTTAGTGCTTCTCAGCTTAACTTCCGGGAATCGCAAGCCATCTGCTAGCGCATGCGTGTAAATGGCGAGTATGTCGGTTTTAACGAGCAAAGTGGTGCACAAGTGACACAAACGAAGGACTAACGTAATGTTTATGTGACGGAAATAGAAAGAGTAAAAAGCGGTGACTATTCGTAATTAGCCAATTTCTTAACAGTTTTTGTGCTGAAAAGCACTGCGTGTAAAACCTGACCTGCCGCATGTATATAAAAAAGATTGTGTGCAAAAGCAAAAGTGAAATTTGAAGTGGGTTTAAAAAATGGGAAAAGGTTGGGAAATTAAAAACTGGATGAAATAGATTCCGAGTGCAAATCCTTTACAAAGAAATGGAATACATGATGTCACAAAACTTTCAAATGAAACATAACATTTCGTAGTGGTCATTCAGACCACCCGGGATCACCGTTCCCAGGAATTTTATCCAATATGTCTCTCTACATGAAAGAACTGTGTTCATATCTCTGTCTGACAGTATGGGAAGACGTTCCAAAATAGTAAATCGTAATTGGGGGATGGTATGAGGTGTGTTGATCCAGTGTGTAACCAAAGAGGAGGTCATGTTCCTATTACGAATTCTGCTCTTGTGTTCGATAATTCTAGTCTTGATCTTACGACTCGTTCTCCCTACATATACCAAGCCACAAGGGCATTTAATAGCATAAATGACCCACTCAGTATTGCAATCTGATGTATGTTGTAATGTGATTGTTTTGCCTGTGTGCGGATGTGTGAAAACTTTGCCTACTATGACATTGCCACATTGCCCACAGTTGTGGCATTTTTTCATCCCTGTATTTTTCGCAGTTTGAGGTTGAACTTTGTTTTTAAGGAGATCCCTCAAATTCTTAGGTCTAGTATGTGCAAACATGGGGGGATCCTTAAACAACTCATGAAAATCAGCTTCTTGTGCAATGATATCCCATCGTTTGTGAATGATCGATTTGATGTTTTTGGATTGTACAGAGTGTCTTAATACAAAAACTTCCCGTTTAGGAGAGGCCTTAGAGGTAGTAAGAAGTAGATCTTCTCGTCTTTTTTGTGCCACTTTTTGTTCTGCCTCTAAAAGGATGTTATCAGGATAGCCCCTGTTTTTGTATTTAACCAATTGTTGTTTGGTGTCCATCTCACATTGATGGTTGTCTGAAGTAATCCTTTTAATTCTCGTAAGTTGAGACACCGGTAAATGTTTCTTCAAAGAGTATGGGTGGGCACTGCTGAAATGCAGTGCATTGTTGACATCTGTGGGTTTCCTGTATATCGTAGTGAATAAGCCATGGGTAGATTTGTGAACTTCAATGTCCAGAAAATTAATCTTGTCATGTTGAATGTCATGAGTGAATTGAATTCTTGGGTTGCACTGATTCAACTCAGCGATACTGTGCTCCAAAAGAGTTCTGGAACCCTTCCAAATGACTAGGATATCGTCAATATATCTCAGGAAAAGAATTGTGTTGGCTCGCCAGACTGGGTTGTGTAAAATGTATAGATGCACAAAGTAAGCCATAAAAGTATTCGCGTACACTGGGGCTCCTGGAAAGCCCATGGATGTGCCTGTGATCTGAAGATAGTATTTGTCCTTCCATGAGTAGTAACTGTGGTACAATGCGAAATGTAGTAATTCCAAAAGAAAGATGCTTTTTTCTTTGGTAAATGATGAGTTAAGAAGTCTCCATTCTACAGCTTCGAGACCTTCATCGTGGGCTATCGAAGTATAAAGTGCCACAACGTCAATTGTGCAAAGGAGATAATCAGTGTCCAGATGTTCTTTGATCGATTCCAATTTTAATAGGCAATCAGTTGTGTCCTTGATGTACGTTTCCCAAGTTTGGACCAAAGGTTGCAAATGGTGATCCAGATATTGACCTGTAGCTTCATGCATGGATCCACAGCCTGCTACTATAGGTCTGAATGGTAGATTTTGTTTATTTTTGTGTATTTTAGGGAGCATATATATATGCAGAACCTTTGGTGTGGATTGAAAAAGGAATTTCCGGGTGTTTACATCAATGATGCCATCTTCTTCTCCTTTTTGTAAAATACTATTGAGTATTTTGAGAAAATCTTTTGTGGGATCTTGGTCCATGGCTATGTATGTATTGACATCTTTCACATGCTCATCAACGTTTGTTATGTAGAAATCAGTGTCCATAACCACTAGGGCTCCGCCTTTGTCGGCTGGTTGGAATGTGATGGACATGTCTTGTCGTAATGCATTCAAGATACGTGATTCTTTCCCGGAGAGGTTCGAGTGTTGAGGTTTGTTGTACTTAATTGATTCCAGGTCCTTTTTAACCAAGATCTCAAAGGTATCTAGAGTTTTGTGTGACAAAGGAGACATGAATTTACTTTTTGGTCGAAATGATTGTGTAGTAGATGTCTCATCCTCAATTCTGGGGTTAATGGAAAAGAACCATTTAAGTCGTAGTTTGCGCATGAATTTGAAGAATGCAATTTCAGTTTCCAAACTGTTGGATGTATAGGTTGGCACAAACGATATCCCTCTGTTCAATACTCTAAGTTGTTCTGTATTGAGTTGTTTGTTGGAAATGTTTACAACTAGGGAATTGTTTTCTTGACACTCCTCTGTGGTCTGCCCGTTTCGGTGTTTTTTTTGGATTTTTCCCCTGCGGGTGCGTTGTCGCTTGGTGTGTTGGTTTTGTCTGGAGGGGATTTCGAAGATTGGCCCTCGGCTAAAAAAGACGGTTTGGTGGTTGAAGCGGTGGCTGGTTCTTCTGTTTGATCACCAGGTTGAAGTCTTGAACCAACTGTTGGTCTGTGGAGTAACAGATCTTGTTCATTAACCACACTTTCTTCAGAGGAGGAGTTCCCGGTTTTTTTGAAAGGGCGTTTTTGAGCATAAACTTCAGCCCATGAGTAGACTTCGTCAAGTTTGTAATCGATTGTGTCCCTTTTAAATTTTCTGATTTTGCGCTCGTGTACTTCCCTGGCATGGACATCGAGTTTGTTATTGATGTCTTCAAGAACTTTATTCCAATCTTCCTGTTCCATCTTTTCAGCAATTTCATCTTTCAGTTTGTTGATGTCTTGATCTAATTCTTGGAGTATGGACGAGATTTCTTCAACTATAAGTAATATAAGATCCAAGGAGCATTTGTTCAAGATTGCATACCAACGGGCCATGAAGTGTTTATTGAATTTAAAGAGCATGGGTTTTAAAGCGATTCTTAAGCCTCTGGGGATTCTTTTTACTTTGTGGTACTCGATGAGCGTAGTAGCGTGGAGACGCTGATTAATTTCTTTCCTCTTTTCATTATAATACACTAGCACATAGAATAGGTGTGCAGGCCCACTCAACCACATAATTTTGACCACCAGGGGACGCCAGAGACTGTATAATATGCAGTGACCACCAGGGGACGCCAGAGACTGTATAACATGCAGTGACCACCAGGGGTAAGCTAGAGACTGTATAACACTGAGTGAACACCAGGGGTAACCTAGAGACTGCATAACATGCAGTGAACACCAGGGGAGGCCAGAGAGTGTATAACATGCAGTGACCACCAGGGGACGCCAGAGACTGTATAATATGCAGTGACCACCAAGGGGAAGCTGGAGACTGCATAACATGCAGTGACCACCAGGGGACACCAGAGACTGTGTAACATGCAGTGACCACCAGGGGGTGCTAGAGACTGTATAACATGCAGTGACCACCAGGGGAGGCCAGAGACTGTATAACATGCACTGACCACCAGGGGACGCCAGAGACTGTATAACATGCAGTGACCACCAGGGGGAAGCTAGAGACTGCATAACATGCATTGACCACCAGGGGAGGCTAGAGACTGAATAATACTCAGTGACCACCAGGGGACGTCAGAGACTGTATAACATGCAGTGACCACCAGGGGACGTCAGAGACTGTATAATATGCAGTGACCACTTGTTGAGGTAGAAGACTGCATAACATGCAGTGACCACCAAGGGGAAGCTAGAGACTGCATAACATGCAGTGACCACTAGGGGAGGCCAGAGAGTGTATAACATGCAGTGACTGTCAGGGTAGGCCAGAGACTGTACAACATGCAGTGACCACCAAGGAGAAGCTGGCGACTGTATAACTGTGACAAGGAGCTACCCTTTGAGACTGATACACCGGACATAGTAAAGGAAGGCTTTCCTCCTTACCTTTTTCTCCCTGTCCCCTCCTCTATTCACAGAGCATGACTCCGGAGCAGCACTGTTTCTTTAGGGCCGTATCATCAAGGGACTCCTCCCCCGTTCACGTGACTAGGTCAGGTGACCCAGTCAGATTCAAAGTGGAAGAAGGAGGAAGTGTTGCTCGTTCGGGTGGAGCATCGGGAACGGAGAAACCGGAACAGAGGGAAGACAGACGGCGTGTTCAGACTTTCTTCGTAACCCCTGGGCTGGGAGACCTGACGGCATCCAATGTCGAGCAGAAGCCCATACCGGAAGAAGGACGTCGGAAACCCATCCCGAGGAGAAGACGCAGAGGGGGAGCACTGGTGTTGGGTAAGGGTGTTACCTCCCGTCACTTTCACTCCCCTTGAGCACTCCATAGAAACGGAGCCGTCTCCTTACTGGGTATTTATTTGTTGGTTTTCCCTATGTTCTCCTGCTGACCTCAGTGAGATCATTATCCCCCCTCCCCCTCCGGCAACCCTGGAGAAGGAGATAAGGCAGAAGTCTCCACACTCTCTGACGGAAGAGAGAGAAGAAGACGCCTGATCACTATGAAGGCTCCCTAAAATCGGCGTGTATAAAGGCCGTACACTCCACTTGTGTTTAAGCAAATAAAAGAAACGTACAATAACTCTATCTTTGTGTCCCTATCTGCTTTTCCACCGCGCCACATGTGGTGTCAGAAGTGGGATTGGTGCGCCTCATAGCCCGCAGGCATGGAGAACCTAATCCAGCAGTTAATCCGTGGCCAAGAGAAGCTGGAGTGGGCTGTTGAGAAACAAATGAACTCAGCCCAGGCAGACAGGGAGATGTTTAAGGATACTATGGCCCATCAGGCAGAACATATGCAAAAAGTAGCCGACAACCGCCTGGAGCTGACGACCCAGCTACAGATACGCGCAGGGAACGGCCCCAATGTGTCGCTACAAAAATATCTGCCCGGCGAAGATACCGACGCATTTTTGTTAAATTTGGAGAGGGCTGCTAGGGCATCAGGATTAGGGGTGGGTGGAATTTGCGAAAGTGACTTTCGCGAATTATCGCGAACATTTAAAAAATCTCCGCAAACACGCGAAAATATCGCAAAGATGCGGAAGTTTTTTTCCCGCCTGTTCGCGGTATTTTGTGCGTGGTCGCGGCTCGCCAACTTACCCATGCGGTTACTCGCGGGCGCGGCCATCTTGTTTTCACTCTTCTCGCGGTGCATGATCGCGAGAAGAAAGACGTGATCGCGCGACCAATGAAATTACTGCGGGCGCGAACTGTCGCAAGACAGCGCAAATGGCTACCAACAATCCAACATCTCGTGGAGAACGCGACCGGATCGGGAAAACTTGTCAGCGAACGCGGGGATTCAGGTAAGGCGATCGCGCGCGAGAATGTATTATTTTACAGCACGAGCAAAAAACAAATTATCGCTAAGCTGCGGAATGTGGAAATTTTTACATTTTCGCGCTCTCCGCGGAACCGCGAAAATGTCAAATTATCGCAATTTCCGCGAGCGGAACGGAAATTTAGCCCAGGCCTAATCAGGATGGCCGGAGGTTAAAATGGCCTTTCTTTTTGGCCCCTCTCCTCACAGTGGAGGCACAGGCCACTTATCAGGTGTCTAATCCCAATGGCCATACCCCCTACCAGGAGATAAAGGGCATCATCCTAGACCACCTGGGAATGAACGCCAAGGCCTACAGAGTTCGGTTTAGAAAGGAGTGAGGAACCTCTGCTGACAATCCAAAAACCCTATATTTCAAGTTAAAAACCGCCACAGAGAAGTGGCTGAAGCCGCAAACCAACACAAAGGAGGAGATCATGTCCTTGATCTTATTGGAGAAATATCTTGAAGCCCTTCCCTTCCCCATCCAGCGGTGGCTCAAGCAACACACACATCTAACGGCAGAGCAAGCCGTCAAAATGGCCACCTCCTTCTATAGGGCCCAACCCCGTTCCTTACCAGACAAAGCCACACGTCCTCCTGGTCCCCCGGGCTGAAGTGATAGAAAACCCTTGAAACCCAACCCGGACCCTATGAAGCTCTGCCATTCCCGTCATGATCCAGTTCCCATCAGAAACCCACAATGTTTTGAGTGTGGAAAAGGGGGTCATATCACCAGGAACTGTCCGTGGAAAAAACCCCAATGGATTTAAGCTGCATACCCCAGTCCATACTCTATACCGAAGAAATGGGACCCAGTTTTTATGTAAGTGTATTTGTGCAGGGAGTACAAGTGAGGGCTTAACTGGACTCTGGCTGCCGCCAGTCGGTAATACTACAGTCTCTGGTAGACCCATGACCCACCCTGGCGGGAGAAACCGTACCTATTAGATGTGTACATGGGGACACTCGCACCTATCCCTTGATAAGTCTGCCTATCTCTCTACCAAACAGTCAGACACTAGAGGCTAGGCCTGGGGTCTTGCCCTCTCTCCCTGAGCAGATGATCATAGGACAAGACAACACGTTATTCTTGTCACTGCTGAGAGACAGAATACAGCCCCCAAGACCCCAAATTCCAGCAAGCCCTTCTCTCCTCACTCAGGCTTCCTGGCTCTCAGACAAAAGCTTTAGGAGGTACATTCAGACAAACGCCCCTACCCTCCAGGTCGCCTGGGATCATGCCTGGCAATCCATTCCTACGTCTAATCCAGTTTACCCCCTTTTCCAGATTAGAAACAAACTCCTATATAGGATTAGGAACCCTGGAGACACTCCCCAACTGGTGGTACCACAGGCATTTCGGGAACAGGTCCTCTTTTTGGCAGGACATAGGGGGGCACAAAAGGCCATACAAATGTTATTGCAACACTTTTACTGGCCCGGGATCTTCTCGCACGTCACTATGTTCTGCCAAGAATGTGAGGTATGCCAAAGGAAGAACCCATACAAACCTCCAGCCGCTCCTCTGCAACCGCTTCCTGTTGTGGGTACACCGTTTGAGAGAAAGGGCATGGACCTCATTGGTCCTCTTCCGCGAACCAAGAAGGGCAATCTCTTTGCCTTAGTCATTGTGGACTATGCCACACGATACCCTGAGGCTTTTTCTTTGCGTGCGCCCACCACTCAGAATATCAGCGACAAACTGCTTGAGTTGTTCTACCGGGTTGGTTTCCCCCGTGAGATTCAAGGAACCCCCTTTGTCTCTAAGTTAATGGCACAAATTTGTAAGTCCCTTGATATATCATATATCAAAACATCTGTTTACCATCCCCAAACGGACGGGTCGTGTGAGCATTACAACGCCACCCTGAAGTTGACCTTGAAGAAACTATTGAGTGTAGAGGGTAAGGAATGGGATATGTTACTCCCCTTGGCTCTGTACGTCGTCAGAAGCCAGACCCAAACCAGTCTTGGCTGTTCCCCTTTTCAGCTTCCTTATGGTCGAGAGCCTCATAGCCTATTAGTAGGCTTTCCTGTTTTCAGTTTCTATTTTTGGGCAGTTCTGGTGGGGTTTTTTCAGTGTTTTCAATACCTTTAAAAAACAGTGGTTATCAGTGGTTACACATTTTCAAGCCATTAAAAACAACACAAACAGTGTTTTTCTGGTGTTTATTGACTGTTTTGCTTTTAATTATTGCTTGCTTTCTGCACTGATAGTGCATGTGTATAGACGGCGTGTGTACAGGGTATATGAGGTCCAAATACAGTTTTACAAATCAACCTTATTGTAGTACACCATACGATACTTCTTTACTGAGTCTTTGGTCATGCGTGCTTGCTCGGTCCTTCCTACGTGAACGTTTATCTGTGAAAAGGCCCTCTCAACATTAGCACTTGAAACGGGCAATGCCAAAACAGCCACTACACAATGACATAGCTTTCCATGCCAATACTGGTGCACCTGATGATTGTGATTCTCTACGACATGCTCTGCAACATATGCATTGAATTGGGGCATATGCCCTCAGTTATTGAAGCAGTAAAAAACTGAAGCAGTACTTTTCAAAGCCTGGAGAAAATCCAAAAGGGATCTGGAACTTGTGCTGAATTACTGCAAATACAAACAATATCACTTCAATCTTTATTGAACTTGGTAGGAACTTTTTGCAGCAGCATTCCAAGTGACACTGCATTCCATGTTTACCAAACATCTGGTGTCATGTTTTCACCACTATCCCAGATACTTGGTGACAACACTCTTTTCACATATACCCGTCACGGTAAATAGACAGAATATCGAAAAAAATATATAGAATGGACAGAATATCGAATCCAAAATATAGAATGGACATAATGTCGAATGAACATAATATAGTGGTTAATAATATCGACATGTAGGTAAGTACTATCGACTGTCAAAATATCAAAGTACATAATATAGGCATTAAAATATATCGAATTTTCAATAATATCGAATTTTGTTAAAGTTATTTGTTTGTTAGTATATGTTAAAAGTGTATATTATTTTTGTAATGTATGTTTAATTTTTTATAAAGTTTCGAAATTTATGTAAAATAATTTTTGCGTATTTTACTTCCGTAGCGGGTTATGGGTTTATAGGGGAATAGGGTGGGAAGTAATTTAATTATAGTAAATTAAATATTAATTTTTAGGAATTATTAATTAATTCTAATTTAATTTTGAGTTTTAGGTCTGTAGCGGGTTGTGGGTTTATAGGGGAATAGGGTGGGAAGTAATTTAATTGTAATTAAGTAATTATTTAATTTTATTTATTGGTAATGATAATTAATTTATTGTTAATTAATTATTAATTGTTAATTAACTTTTATGAATTGGTAATTAATTTTTATTAATTGATAATTATATTAATTGTATTAATTTATTATACAGAGCAGGTTGTGGGTTTCTAGGGGAATAGGGTAGGAAGTATTTTAATTGTAATGTATTAATTACTGAAATTATTTGTGTGTATTGACAATTAATTTACTGTTAATTAATTATTTATTGGTAATTTTGTGTATTACTTATTAATTTTTGGTATTGCAAATTAATTTGTGGTTAATTAATTTTTAATAGGTGATTAATTTTTAATACATAATATTTATTGGTATTTATAATTAATTAATTATTAAATATTTTGTAATTAGTAATTAATTGTAAATATTTTTTTTATTGGTATTGATACTTTATTTTTATTTAAATATTAAATTATTACTTTCTCTAATGTTGCAGTCTCTGGAGTGGAGATAGTAATTTTTACCCCTATGCTATCCAACGATTTCCCTACTGTTGCACTCACTGGAGTGGGAATAGTAATTTTTACCCCTACGCTATCCAACGCTTTCCCTATTGTTGCACTCACTGGAGAGGGAATAGTAATTTTTACCCTTCCGCTATCCAACGTTTTCCCTACTGTTCCACTCACTGGAGTGGGAATAGTAATGTTAACCCCAACGCTATCCAACGCTTTCCCTACTGTTCCACTCTCTAGAGTGGGAATAGTAATTTTTACCCCTACGCTATCCAACGCTTTCCCTACTGTTGCGTTCTCTGGAGTGTGAATAGTTATTTTTACCCCTACACTATCCAACGCTTTCCCTACTGTTGCACTCTCTGGAGTGGGAATAGTAATTTTTACCCTCCCGCTATTCAACGTATTCCCTACGGTTCCACTCACTGGAGTGGGAATAGTAATGTTTACCCCTACGCTATCCAATGCTTTCCCTACTGTTCCACTCTCTGGAGTGGGAATAGTAATTTTTACCCCTACGCTATCCTACGCTTTCCCTACTGTTGCACTCTTTGGAGTGTGAATAGTAATTGTTACCCCTACGCTTTCCAATGCTTTCCCTACTGTTGCACTCTCTGGAGTGGGAATAGTAATTTGTACCCCTACGCTATCCAACGCTTTCCCTACTGTTGCTCTCACTGGAGTGGGAATAGTAATTTTTACCCTCCCGCTATCCAACGCTTTCCCTACTGTTCCAATCACTGGAGTGGGAATAGTAATTTTTACCCTTGCGCTATCCAACGCTTTCCCTGATGTTGCACTCACTAGAGTGGGAGTAGTAATTTTTACCCTCCCGCTATCCAACGTTTTCACTACTGTTCCACTCACTGGAGTGGGAATAGTAATTTTTGCCCCTACGCTATCCAACGCTTTCCCTGCTGTTCCAGTCACTGGAGAGGGAATAGTAATTTTTACCCCTACGCTATCCAACGCTTTCCCTGCTGTTCCAGTCACTGGAGAGGGAATAGTAATTTTTACCCCTACGCTATCCAGCGCTTTCCCTTCTGTTGCACTCACTGGAGTGGGAATAGTAATTTTTACCCTCCCACTATCCAACTCTTTCCCTACTCTTCCACTCACTGGAGTGAGAATAGTAAATTTTACCCTCCCACTATCCAATGCTGATGTAAATTGTTTTTAGGTATTATATATAATATTTAATATCTTTTACATTTTTACATGAATTATAAGTATGTTTTAATTAATTATATTGATTTTTTTAATTAAGTCAATATTACTTTTAACATATTAAAAAAATCGATATTTTTTACAAACTATATTTTAAACAGCGATATTTTGTCTTCGATTTCTTTTTGCTTACCTGTTTGAAGATAGGCAGACGATATTTTGCCCATCGATATTTTGTCAACGATTTTCTGTCCAGACGATATTCTGGTCTTCGATATTATGTCAGTGATCCACCTGTCACTACACCTTGCATTGAATGTTTAAAGCCTGGGATGTTTGGCAATTCACCGACAATCAATACTGACTTGCTATGAAAAGGGGGCTGATGTATCAAAGGATTACACCCATTCTCTGTCCCTGGGTAAATATGATGGTACATATTGGGAAAGATTCCTATGAAACCAGCCATTTTACCAATCAGTGAAATCAAATGTAGCCAAAATATCAAAAATGACTTTGATTTTTCCTGATTCTCTACAGTTTATAAAATAACTAAATAAGACCTAAAACATGCTTCTAAACCCTGCGCCTTTAGACCAAACACCACAAAACTGAAAAAAGCAGAAGGAAGAAGAAACAATAACTTAGTGACATTCATAACAACAAAACTCAAGCAGAATGTTAGCCCAGTCTTTCTTGCTGCTGCCTTGTATAACAAAATTACATTGTATTGGCCCCATCAGTAAGAAATAAAAATGACCTTTTCACTCAGCTTTTTCTTTGTTTGAATGGCACTCAGTTTGTGTTTGTGAAGGTGCTTCTGTTTTATGTTTACACTGGTGATGGCTATTTTCCTTGCGGTGGGGTTTTATCAGTTATTATAGGTTTACACTTAAAACCAGATAGCCTACCTATTAGAAATCATCAAAGAGGTCTGGGAACAAGAGAAAGAAGAGGAGACCAAATCATTCCTTGATTATACCCAAAGCCTACGTACCCGTATTCAAGGTAATCTACAACAAAGGGAAAAAGTGGTGACATCTAAAAGTGGGGGACTGGGTCTTAGTCCTCATGCCGCCCGCCCTAACGAAAGCAAGATCGAGTTGGCAAGGCCCATACAAGATTGTGCACAAAGTAGGGTTAACCTCTTACCAGATACAGGTCACCCCTAAACGAACACAACTGTATCCCATTAACCTCCTAAAAAAGTGGCTAGAACTGCTTCCCAAAGACCTACAAACAGTCAAACCGTGTCAGAACATGCTATCACCCTACACCTGCTGGTTGTCAATCAGGAACTAACTACAGAACAGGAGAAAACCCTACAGGACACACCACGTCCTTTTGCTTCCTTGTTCTCCGATCTCCCAGGGCGGACTTCTCTGGCCGAACACGCCATCCATACCCAGCCAGGGAAAATTGTCAAACAAAATCCCTACCGTATACCTGCTGCTTGTAGAGAGGCAATAAGACAAGAGGTGAAAAGCATGCTCGCCTTGGGAGTGATAAAATCCTCACAGAGCGAATGGTCCTCGCCGATTGTATTGGTGCCTAAACCGGACGGCTCCGTCCGGTTTTGTATTGACTTCAGAGCCATCAACGCGATCTCTAAATGTGACTCCTATCGCCTCCCGCGTGTGGATGAATCGATTGAGAAACTAGGTGAGGCCCAGTACATCACTACACTTGACATCACGAAATGATATTGGCAGATGCCCCTCACACCACAGGACCAAGAAAAACGGCCTTTTCTACACCCACAGGCTTATATGAGTTTACTGTGTTACCTTTTGGTTTACACGAAGCACCTGCCACGTTTCAGAGGCTCATGAATAGGGTATTCGCAAACCACCAGGCGTATTCATCCGCATATCTTGATGATATTGTCATCTATAGCCCCACCTGGGATCTACATCTCCAGCATTTCCGTCAGGTCCTTCAATCTCTTCAGTAGGCAGGCCTACACATAAATGCAAAGAAGTCAAGAGAAGGGTTCCAGAAGGTTAAATATCTAGGGTTCTTCCTTGTGAACAGACAAATTGAACTGCAACAGGAAAAAGTGAAAGCAATAGCTCAGGCCCCTTTTCCTACCACAAAAAAAGAAGTCAGGGCATTTTTAGGTCTTCTTGGTTATTATAGACGTTTCATTCCCCAATACTCTGAATTGGCCACCCCCCTAATCTGTTGAAAAAAAAACGCCAAGACCAAAGACCTCCAACACCCCCCCGCCGGAAGCGGAGAAAGCATTTCATGACTTAAAAGCAGTTATTACCTCCGCTCCAATACTACGATCACCCAATTTTTCCAAGCCTGTCCTGTTGCAAACTGATGCTTCTGAACATGGGGTGGGGGTGGTATTGTCGCAAACATCCCCTGAGGGCATTGAACACCCGATCCTCTTCATCAGCCGCAAACTATTCCCTCGGAAACAGCGGTACCCAATTATTGAAAAAGAGTGTCTTGCAATCAAGTGGGCGGTGGACAAATTGAGATATTACCTGGAGGGCTCCCACTTCCTCCTTTATACCAATCATGCCCCTCTTCTGTGGATGAGTTGGAACAAGGAAAATAATCCACAAATTCTGTGCTGGTTCCTCTCCCTGCAGCCCTTCTCTTTTGACATACTCCACCGTAAGGGTTCTGACAATGGGAATGCGGACTTTCTTTCACGTATTTCACTGTTCCCCGATCATGAACAGGCTGGGGTAGGGATGTGGGACGAGGAGCTACCCTATGAGACTGATACACCTGACATAGTAAAGGTAGGCTTTCCTCCTTACCTTTCTCCCTGTCCCCTCCTCTTTTTGCAGAGCACGACTCCGGAGCAGTACTGTTTCTTTAAGGCGTATCATCAAGGGACTCCTCCCCCGTTCACGTGACTAGGTCAGGTGACCTAGGCGGATTCAAAGTGGAAGAAGCAGGAAGTGTTGCTCGTTCGGGCGGAGCATCGGGAACGGAGAAACCGGAACAGAGGGAAGACGAATGGAGTGTTCAGACCTTCTTCGTAGCCCCTGGGCTGGAAGACCTGACGGCATCCAACGTCGAGGAGAAGCCGATGCCGGAAGAAGGATGTCAGAACCCTTCCCGAGGAGAAGACGCAGAGGGGGAGCCGGACCCTATCCGGCCACACGCAGACCAACCGCGGCCCAGGAGGGTCGTGGCTTCACAAGGTATGGGGACACCTGGAGACAGTGTGGGGCAGGGCAGCGGGGGGCTCTAAGGAAGGGGTGACAGGAGGGAAAGCGATATAAGGACGCAGGCCTGCATGTTGACCCCATACTGCGCGTAAACGCTGCTAACCCTGAAGCCGCGAACGAAGCACTGGTGTTGGGTTAGGGTGTTACCGCCAGTCACTTTCCCTCCCCTTAAGCACTCCTTATAAACGGAGCCATCTACTTACTGGGTGTTTTTTTGCTTGTTTTCCCTATGTTCTCCTGCTGACCTCGGTGAGATCATTACACCCCCCCTTTCCGGCAACCCTGGAGAAGGAGATATGGCAGAAGTCTCCCCACTCTCTGACAGAAGAGGGAGAGAAGAAGACACCTGATCACGACGAAGACTGTACAACATTCAATGACCACCAGGGGACCTATGAGAGTGTATAGCATGCAGTGACCACCAAGGGGAAGCTGGAGACTGTATAACATGCAGTGACCACCAGGGGATGCCAGAGAGCGTATAACATGAAGTGACCACCAGGGGGAAGATAGAGACTGTATAATACACAGTGACCACTTCTAGATGCTGACTACTGTATAACATGCAGTGACCACCAGGGAGAAGCTAAGGACTGTATAACAAGCAGTGACCACCAAGGTGAAGCTAGGGACTGAATAACATGTAGTGACCACCAGGGGGATGCTAGGGACTGTATAACATGCAGTGACCACCAGGGAAGGCCAGAGAGTGTTTAACATGCAGGGACCACCAGGGGGAAGATAGAGACTGTATAATACACAGTGACCACTTCTAGATGCTGAATACTGTATAACATGCAGTGACCACCAGGGGAGGCTACAGCCTGTATAAATGCCCACGGGGGTGGGCAGCAGCGTAGGACACTGCTCTGTGGGGGTTGGCAGCAGTGTGGGACACTGCTCTGGGGGGGCAGCAGTGTAGGAAACTGCTCTCGGGGGTGGGCAGCAGCGTAGGACACTGCTCTCGGGGGTGGGCAGCAGCGTGGAATGCTGCTCTCGGGGTGGGCAGCAGCGTTGGACACTCCTCTGTGGGGGTGGGCAGCAGCGTAGGACACTGCTCTCGGGGGTGGGCAGCAGCATGGGACACTGCTCTGGGGAGGCAGCAGCGTAGGACACTGCTCTGTGGGGGTGGGCAGCAGCGTGGGACACTGCTGTCAGGGTGGGCAGCAGCGTGGGACACTGCTGTCAGGGTGGGCAGCAGCGTGGGACACTGCTCTCAGGGGTGGGCAGCAGCGTAGGACACTGCTGTCGAGGGGGGGGCAGCAGCGTAGGACACTGCTCTCGGGGGGGGCAGCAGCGTGGGGCACTGCTCTCGGGGGTGGGCAGCAGCATAGGACACTGCTCTGGGGGGGCAGCAGCGTGGGACACTGCTCTCGGGGGGCAGCAGCGTGGGACACTGCTCTCGGGGGTGAGCAGCAGCATCGGACACTGCTCTCGAGGGGGGCGGCAGAGTAGGACACTGCTCTCGGGTGGGCAGCAGCGTGGGACACTGCTCTCGGGGGTGGGCAGCAGCGAGAGACACTGCTCTTGGGGGGCAGCAGTGTGGGACACTGCTCCCGGGGGGGCAGCAGTGTGAGACACTGCTCTCGGGGGTGGGCAGCAGCATAGGAGACTGCTCTTGAGGGGGTGAGCAGCAGCGTAGGACACTGCTATGGGGGGGGGGGTGGCCAGCAGTGTGGGACACTCCTCTGTGGGGGTGGGCATCAGCGTAGGACACTGCTCTCGGGGGTGGGCAGCAGCGTGGGACACTGCTCTCGGGGGGGCAGCAGCGTGGGTCACTGCTCTCGGGGGTGGGCAGCAGCGTAGGACACTGCTCTCGAGGGTGGGCAGCAGCGAGAGACACTTCTCTGGGGGTGGGCAGCAGCGTAGGAGACACTGCTCTCAGGGGTGGGCAGCAGCGTAGGACACTGCTCTCGAGGGGGGCGGCAGAGTAGGACACTGCTCTCGGGTGGGCAGCAGCGTGGGACACTGCTCTTGGGGGGCAGCAGCGTGGGACACTGCTCCCGGGGGGGCAGCAGTGTGGGACACTGCTCTCGGGTGGGCAGCAGCGTGGGACACTGCTCTTGGGGGGCAGCAGCGTGGGACACTGCTCTCGGGGGTGGGCAGCAGCATGGGACACTGCTCTTGAGGGGGTGAGCAGCAGCATAGGACACTGCTATGGGGGGGTGGGCAGCAGTGTGGGACACTCCTCTGTGGGGGTGGGCAGCAGCGTAGGACACTGCTCTCGGGGGTGGGCAGCAGCATGGGACACTGCTCTCGAGGGGGGGGCAGCAGCGTGGGTCACTGCTCTCGGGGGTGGGCAGCAGCGTGGGTCACTGCTCTCGGGGTGGGCAGCAGCGTGGGACACTCCTCTGTGGGGGTGGGCAGCAGCGTAGGACACTGCTCTCGGGGTGAGCAGCAGCGTAGGACACTGCTCTGTGGGTGTGGGCAGCAGCGTAGGACACTGCTCTCGAGGGGGGGCAGCAGCGTGCGGCACTGTTCTCGGGGGTGGGCAGCAGTGTGGGACACTGCTCTCGGGGGTGGGCAGCAGCGTGGGACACTGCTCTCGGGGGTGGGCAGCAGCGTTGGACACTCCTCTGTGGGGTGGGCAGCAGCGTAGGACTCTGCTCTCGGGGGTGGGCAGCAGCATGGGACACTGCTCTGGGGGGGCAGCAGCATAGGACACTGCTCTGTGGGTGTGGGCAGCAGCGTGGGACACTGCTATCAGAGTAGGCAGCAGCGTGGGACACTGCTCTCAGGGGTGGGCAGCAGCGTAGGACACTGCTGTCGAGGGGGGGCAGCAGCGTAGGACACTGCTCTCGAGGGGGGCAGCAGCGTGGGGCACTGCTCTCGGGAGTGGGCAGCAGCATAGGACACTGCTCTCGGGGGGGCAGCAGCGTGGGACACTGCTCTCGGGGGGGCAGCAGCGTGGGACACTGCTCTCGGGGGTGGGCAGCAGCGTCGGACACTGCTCTCGAGGGGGGCGGCAGAGTAGGACACTGCTCTCGGGTGGGCAGCAGCGTGGGACACTGCTCTCGGGGGTGGGCAGCAGCGAGAGACACTTCTCTGGGGGTGGGCAGCAGCGTAGGACACTGCTCTTGGGGGGCAGCAGCGTGGGACACTGCTCCCGAGGGGGCAGCAGTGTGGGACACTGCTCTCGGGGGTGGGCAGCAGCATAGGAGACTGCTCTGGGGGGGTGGGCAGCAGTGTGGGACACTCCTCTGTGGGGGTGGGCAGCAGCGTAGGACACTGCTCTCGGGGGTGGGCAGCAGCGTGGGACACTGCTCTTGAGGGGGGGGCGGCAGCGTGGGTCACTGCTCTCGGGGGTGGGCAGCAGCGTAGGACACTGCTCTCAGGGGTGGGCAGCAGCGTGGGACACTGCTCTCAGGGGTGGGCAACAGCGTAGGTCACTGCTCTCAGGGATGGGCAGCAGCATAGGACACTGCACTCAGGGGTGGGCAGCAGCGTAGGACACTGCTCTCGGGGTGAGCAGCAGCGTAGGACACTGCTCTGTGGGGGTGGGCAGAAGCGTAGGACACTGCTTTCGAGGGGGGGCAGCAGTGTGGGACACTGCTCTCGGGGGTGGGCAGCAGCGTGGGACACTGCTCTCGGGGGTAGGCAGCAGCGTTGGACACTCCTCTGTGGGGGTGGGCAGCAGCGTAGGACACTGCTCTCGGGGGTGGGCAGCAGCATGGGACACTGCTCTGGGCGGGCAGCAGCGTAGGACACTGCTCTGTGGGGGTGGGCAGCAGCGTGGGACACTGCTGTCAGGGTAGGCAGCAGCATGGGACACAGCTCTCAGGGGTGGGCAGCAGCGTAGGACACTGCTGTCGAGGGGGGGCAGCAGCGTAGGACACTGCTCTCGAGGGGGGGCAGCAGCGTAGGACACTGCTCTCGAGGGAGGCAGCAGCGTGGGGCACTGCTCTCGGGAGTGGGCAGCAGCATAGGATACTGCTCTCGGGGGCAGCAGCGTGGACACTGCTCTCGGGTGGGCAGCAGCGTGGGTCACTGCTCTCGGGGGTGGGCAGCAGCGTCGGACACTGCTCTCAAGGGGGGTGGCAGAGTAGGACACTGCTCTCGGGTGGGCAGCAGCGTGGGACACTGCTCTCGGGGGTGGGCAGCAGCGAGAGACACTTCTCTGGGGGTGGGCAGCAGCGTAGGACACTGCTCTTGGGGGGCAGCAGCATGGGACACTGCTCCCGGGGGAGCAGCAGTATGGGACACTGCTCTCGGGGGTGGGCAGCAGCATAGGAGACTGCTCTCGAGGGGGTGAGCAGCAGCATAGGACACTGCTATGGGGGGGTGGGCAGCAGTGTGGGACACTCCTCTGTGGGGGTGGGCAGCAGCGTAGGACACTGCCCACGGGTGTGGGCAGCAGTGTGGGACACTGCTCTCGAGGGGTGGGCAGCAGCATGGGTCACTGCTCTCGGGGGTGGGCAGCAGCGTAGGACACTGCTCTTGGGGTGGGCAGCAGCGTGGGTCACTGCTCTCAGGGATGGGAAGCAGCATAGGACACTGCTCTCAGGGGTGAGCAGCAGCGTAGGACACTGCTCTGTGGGGGTGAGCAGCAGCGTAGGACACTGCTCTCGAGGGGGGCAGCAGCGTGGGGCACTGCTCTTGGGGGTGGGCAGCAGCGTGGGACACTGTTCTCGGGGTGGGCAGCAGCGTAGGACACTGCTCTCAGGGGTGGGCAGCAGTGTGGGACACTGCTCTCGGGGGTGGGCAGCAGCATAGGACACTGCTCTCGGGGGTGGGCAGCAGCGTGGGACACTGCTCTCGAGGAGGGGCAGCAGCGTGGGGCACTGCTCTCGGGGTGGGCAGCAGCGTAGGACACTGCTCTCGGGGGTTGGCAGCAGCATGGGACACTGCTCTCAGGGGTGGGCAGCAGCGTAGAACACTGCGCTCAGGGGTGGGCAGCAGTGTAGGACACTGCGCTCAGGGGTGGGCAGCAGTGTAGGACACTGCTCTCGGGGTTGAGCAGCAGCGTAGGACACTGCTCTGTGGGGGTGAGCAGCAGCGTAGGACACTGCTCTCGAGGGGGGGCAGCAGCGTGGGGCACTGCTCTCGGGGGTGGGCAGCAGCGTGGGACACTGCTCTCAGGGCTGGGCAGCAGCGTGGAACACTGCTCTGTGGGGGTGGGCAGCAGCGTAGGACACTGCTCTCGGGGTGGGCAGCAGCGTGGGACACTACTCTGTGGGGGTGGGCAGCAGCATAGGACACTGCTCTCGGGGGTGGGCAGCAGCATAGGACACTGCTCTCGAGGGGGGGGCAGCAGCGTGGGACACTTCTCTTGGGGTGGGCAGCAGCGTGGGACACTGCTCTCGGGGTGGGCAGCATTGTGGGAAACTGCTCTCGGGTGGGCAGCAGCATGGGACACTGCTCTGGGGGTGCAGCAGCGTAGGACACTGCTCTCGGGGTGGGCAGCAGCGTGGGACACTGCTCTGGGTGGCAGCAGCGTGGGACACTGCTCTCTGAGTGTGGGTAGCAGCGTAGGACACTGCTCTGTGGGGGTGGGTAGCAGCGTGGGACACTGCTCTGTGGGGGTGGGCAGCAGCGTGGGGCACTCCTCTGTGGGGGTGGGCAGCAGCGTGGGACACTGCTCTCGGGGTGGGCAGCAGCGTAGGACACTGCTCTGTGGGGGTGGGCAGCAGCATGGGACACTGCTCTCGGGGTGGCCAGCAGCGTGGGACACTGCTCTGGGGGGGCAGCAGCGTATGCATCTGCCCGAGGCCACCACAGGGGGCCACTCAAGAGGGCAGCCCTGTAGTGGCATCGGGCTTCCACCCCCCACACCTTTCTCCCCCCCCTCTTTCCTGGGGGGGTTGGCCAGGGAAGGAGTCCCCCTTTGGTCGCGGGTGTCCGTGTCACGTCCAGTGCGCGGGGCAGTGTGCGGGGTACATAGGTATCCCCCACCCCTTTCTCGGCCTCTTTGTGCACCGGACATGCCGCGGACACCACGCTTCCCCTCACGCTCTCATCTGACCTTGGGAGAGGTCCCCCGTTTTGTGCGGTGAGTGCATGCTTGCTCCCCCCCCATGCCTGGGCTCCCCATCTGGGGTTGCATATATGGCGGGGCGGCCCAGCCTAGGCTGGTGGCTGTCGGGGGGTGCTGGTTTCAGCCTCGGGGGTCAGTGCGTGGGTCTTGGGCCTGCGTTGGTCGCCCACGGGGTGGGCACCTCTTTCTTCGGGGGTGCCCCAGGAGGTGCCTCCTGTGGGTAACTGCACCAGCGGTGCTGCCTGCGCTCACCGAGTGCACTATCTGGGCTCGCTGTGCACCACAGGCCTGTTCTTGGGCCTGCTTTGGGGGCCTGCCCCTCGGCCGCCGGGGCCCAGGTTCGTTGGCCCTGTCATCTCGGGCTCGCCACGGCCAGCCGAGTCGTGGAGGGGGCCTGCGGGGCATACGACTTGTGGGCCAAGAGCTGGGCTTGGCGTGGGTCGCGGGGGCATGGGCCGGGACGGGTCCCTTGTAGTCGGCCCGGCACGGTGATGTAGGGGGCAGCTGCTGTGGCCAAGCTTGTGGCGCTGTATCCCGGGTGGCATCGCCGAGTACCCAGGGCCCGAGGCTCGGGTTCGTTCCCCCACGATCCGTTTGGGTTCCGGGGTCGGGTCCGGGCCGCGTGTGCGGAGCGGGGGATTGGTCGTGGGCTGGGATGGTACTGGGCCAAACGATTGTCACACAGCTGCATCCCGGGCCCCAGGGTTTCGCGGCTCCGAGGGGGTGGGAATGGCAGCTTACCTGTCCCGGGTGGGAGCGGCTTCCCTGCTCCGACTCGGGGATGCGGGCGTGGCGTGTGGGCGGTTGTGCTGCGCACGCACCGCACGGTACCGCCCGGGTGGTTGCCGTGATTCGAAAGGCGATTTGTGCGAGGCTTCGCTGCCGTGCTTCCGCCTGCAGGTCGCGCATGGAGGCGAGGCTCACGCGTGGCGCCCCGGCAGCACTGGATGATGCAGGGGGGCGAGGGCCCAGGGGGGGCGAGGGCCCCGTCCATTTTGAGGCAGCGTTGGCGAGGCTTCTCGGTGTTCTGAGCTCACTTAGCAGACCGTGACACCCTTAGTTCATGGCCGTGGGTTCAATCCCTAAGGTCTGCGCCTGGTTTTCTTTGTGCTGGCTGGTTAGGTCAGTTGGTCAGAGCATGGTGTTAACAACACCAAGGCTGTGAGTTCGATCCCCGTAGGGGCAACATCTTTTAGTAGGCCTGCTGAACTTAAAAAAAAAAAGATAAAAGGCAACGTTGACGCTCCCAGCCCTGCGCTGGGCCCCCGAGCCTGGGCTGCAGCAGCAAGGGCACCCTTCCTTGGCAGAGAAGCGCCGGGAGGGAGGGTATCCCCCTGTGGGTGGCAAGCTATGGACTCGCTGTGATACCAGGGTCCGAGCCACGGGTTTGCGTCCACACCTGTGATTTTGGGCAAATCACTTCCCCCTCGGGCCTGCATGTGTAATGCCAATACGGTGCTCGGGTACAGCTCTCCAATTTTGTGCAGCGCAGCCACAGCTTGCAGAGTCTCCCAGAGCAATATCCCAACTATTTACAGGGATCTGTGCCCCACCCCCCAGCTGCTCCTAGTTAGCCTATGTTAATTATAGTTACTCCCCCGGTCAGTAGAAGGGCATTATCTTCAGGTCCAAAGGCAGACTTATGGATACTTAAATAATCAAACACCGAACTTTCAATAGGTTGAGGCGATTGTAGTCCCCCAGAAAGGGTGACATCTCCCTCGGGTAGATTCCGGGCCTGACACTGGGAATGAATTTAAAAAATAAAATAAAAAATTAATTAAAAAATAAACATTCATTGATTTTCGATGGCACACAAGTATAGGAGCTCAAGGGTTGTGCGCATGCTCCAGGTGCTAGGCCCTGGGGTCCCGCCCGGCAGCTTGCGGCCTCCGTGGCTCCTGCAACCTTGGGGGGAGTGGGGGTTAGGCGGCCGTGCACAATGCACCGGCAGTTGTCTACCGTTATTGCCTCTTTGTGACAGCCAGGGCCTGTGCGAATGTATTAATGTGATTTGTTTCTTTATGCTGGAAGGGATTGATTCCAGGCCCCACCCCTCCTAAGGATTCGCTAGGACCGCACAGGTAAAGGGTATGAGCCGCCAGTGGCAAGGCAGCACAAAGGACGTTTAGACGCCAACCAGTGTGGTGCAGGGCAAATGTGTCCTGTACAGGCCAGGAGACGCGCGCCACATGGCCAGGTTAACCTAAGCGGCCCTCTGGGGTGACCATAGTCAGGTGGTGGAAGCCACCACCTTCATCTTATGCCGCGCTGCTTTGTTTTCCAGCTACGTCCCGCGCTCCCGGACGATCGCTGAGGTGCAGGGTGCAGCACCAGCCGTCTGGCAGAGGTGTTCTCTGAGGTAACGCTTGGGGGAGAGCACTGCCGAGGGGGCCAGGTTGGGGGGTACGCAAGTACAACACCAGCTCAGGGAAGAAAGGAGACATGATGGACACACCATTAGGTCCATTACTTAACAATCTTACCATCATCCCCACACAGGGTTCATCAAGATCCTCCCCAGGCTACACAACAGCACGAGCATCGTCAGGAAGAGAGTAGCTGTTGGACAGGCCACATGAAGGGCTTGCTCCCTCCCCGCATGACAAGGCCCAAGCCCCGGACTCCCAGGTGTTAACCGCAAGGGCAACCCGCACCCCGTCTCCCAACGGAACTCCTGCCCCCGGACATCCATGTATCATGGGGCCGAACCACTACCGGCTCCCCTGGCCGGATCAGCCGCCATCTTGGACACTGCGCCACGAGGCCGCGTGGCCTCAGCTCGACCCTAACCCTGGGCCTGGCCGGCACCGACATCCCGGCACCACCATCCACCCAGGAGGTGAACGGACCACTTGGCAGGTCAATGGGAAAAAGAAGTGTCGATGGCTCTCCCCCGCCAGGTGCCGATCGCCCTCCAGCTCCCCCAGGCGCTGGCTCCACCCCCTGCTGGGTGTCTGGACTCCCTCATCCCGGACCCCCCGACCTCCAAGTGCGAGGGTCCGGACATCAAAGGGCGCCAGACCTATAACTAGGGCAGCTCCAGAGCAGGAAGGCAGTTGTATCCTGGAGTCGAGAGACACCGAGAAGAACTCAGCCTTGACGGACTACTGGCGCTGCCGTAGCTCTGCCTTGTGAAACATCGTCCTGCCTGCTGGCGCTGCCGCGGCCTTCTGCATCATCCATCCTCGTCGGGACCTGCTGGCGCTGCCGCGGACCGTTGTAACGACCACCTTCATCGGGACCTGCTGGCGCTGCCGCGGACCGTGTAACGACCACCTTCATCGGGACCTGCTGGTGCTGCCGCGGACCGTGTAACGACCACCTTCATCGGGACCTGCTGGCGCTGCCGCGGACCGTGCAACGACCACCTTCACTGGGACCTGCTGGCGCTGCCGCGGCCCGTCCAAGCTAGAACACCGAGCTCGAGGATTGTGAGCTATCCACCATACCATCTCAGCTACCAGATTGGTAACCAGACTGTCCCGCTACCCCCTTTTTCCCAAACCAAGAGACTAGAATCGAGGGGACCCCTGAGTCCAGACCTCCTTGTACCATTTCATCGTACCTTAAGAAATCACCTATAAAGAACGTTAAATCTTATCCTTGTGTGGTGTGTATCTGTGGGGGGGAAGTTACTCATCTGTACGATCGCTGGAGACGGCTCTCCCCGGAGACCTCTCCCCTTGTCCTCGGCCGACCCCCCCGGTCCGTCTAACATTGGTGGCCAGCGGCGCGATCCGAATCAACGCGTAATCGTACAGAGAGTAGCTCACCCCACGACAAAAACCACGATGTCAACCAAAGAGAGCGGATCCACCGAGAAATTCCAGATGGATAAATTGGAAGAGTATAGCCATCGTGAACTGAAACAATTCTGCATGGAACTAGGCATTGCTACCACCGGCCTGAGTACCAAAGACGATTTTAAGCACGCCATTGAGTCGTGGGCAGAAACCGGGGTCGCCGGATCCCCAGACCAAAACGGTGCAGCATCGGAGAGGAACGCCACGGCTCCCGAGGAGCGAGGAACGGGCCTCTCGCAGGAAGAGATCCAAGAAAGAGAAAAAAACAGATTACATGAGTTGGAAATGGCACGACTCAAAATGGACGGTGAACTAAAATTAGCCGAGCAAAAGCTGAACCTAGAACATCTGCGGCTCCGAGAAGAACGGGAAGAAAAACAGAGGCAGAGAGAGCTCGAAGAAAAAAGACTAACATTCGAACACGAGCGCAAATTGGCAGAAATAGAACTACGGAAGCAGAACAAAGAACCGGAGGTGCCCGAGCGACCGCGCACCCCGGGAGCAACCGAAAAGAAAGTCCACATCCCCAAGGATGTTGTCCGAGAGTATGTCTGAGAGGACGACATACAACAGTGGTTCAAAGCCTACGAGATCGCCATGACCTCCCACCGGATCGATCGGAGTGACTGGGGAGCCGGCCTATGGGGGAGGTTCGTCAACGAAGGCCGCGATGCCCTACTGCAGCTCCCAGACCATCAGATGTCATCCTATGACCACATGAAGGCTGCCCTCCTCACCCGATATGGGCTCACACCCGAAATGTACCGCCAGAGGTTTCGGGACTGCACCCGGATCCCGGGTACAACGTGGGTGGAATATGTCAACTATTTCAGCCGAGCCTTCGAGGGTTGGATCAAGGGAAGCCACGTAACGACCTACGAGCAACTTTTTAATCTCATGGTGTGGGAGCACCTGTCTAACAACTGCTTCGTCGAGCTCAGGCAGCACCTCCTCGACAGTAAATTGACTGACCCACGGCAACTCGCCGCCGAAGCTGACCGGTGGGAAAGCACCCGAGTGGGCCGGAGAGGGCCACACGAGCAAAACCGGAACAACCAAGGTCAGCACCATCCCCGAGGAGGAGGAGGAGGAGGCCAGGGGCGAGGGAGAGACACCGTCCCGGCCACTTCCGCGGCCAGCACCCCGCCCCCGGCCGGCCGGGGCAACCCCCCGATGCGCCCGGGGTTCCGAGCCAACGTCACGTGTCACCGATGCCAGCGAGTCGGCCACTACGCCAATGACCCGAACTGCCCGCAGAACCAAACGCCAAAACCCCGCCAGGTAGCTGCCGCCGCCCTGGGGGGGAGAACAAATCTCCGAGGAACAAGAAGAATATGAGCAGGCCCAACAAGAGTGGGAACCGGCCGCCATGGTTCTAGCGTGCCTAGGGGGAAAAGACATGGTCCCGCGGGCTCCCCTACCCGCCAACACCAGAAAATATAGCCAGTGGGTGAACATTAATGGGCGCCGGGCCGAAGCCCTACGTGACACAGGGGCCAGTGTGACGGCCGTCCGCTGTCACCTGGTAAAACCAGAGCAGATCCTGCCGAACATTCTCTGCCCCGTCCGCTCAGCCGACAATTCCGAGAGTCTATGTCGGATGGCCTGCGTCCCCTTCGAATGGGGAGGAGTCTCCGGCATGTTGAAAGTGACGGTCCGGGATGATGCCCCCGTGGACTGTCTCCTGGGGAATGATCTTGAGAGTTCCCCGTGGGCCGCCGTCGAAAGAAGAGAGCACCTGGGGATGCTGGGCCTCCCGGACTGGGCGTGCGTAACCACCCGGTCCATGGCCGCCCGTGCCATCCCCCGACCAGAAGAACCAGAATGGCCTGCACCTCCTCCCCCGATCGCTCCAGTAGAGGACACCGACTATACCGACCCCCCAGAGCCAACCCCCGAAGGGGTCGCCCAGCCCCAGGACCTTCCCGGCCTGGCTCAGTGGCGTCAAGAAGGGGGGCCCACCCAGGAACAGTTCCGCCAGGAGCAGAAGACCTGTCCCTCCCTCGAGGGACTCCGCCAGCAAGCCATCGCCCAGAGCGCAGGGGACTCCACCGGAGCCCATTGGGTCTATTGGGATAACGACCTGTTATACAGTGAACAGAGAATCGCGGAGTTAGGGGCCAGTCGAGTGCTGGTGGTGCCCCTCCGTTTCAGAGACTTCCTGCTAAATTTGGCCCACAATGTTCCCCTGGCTGGACACCTGGGCCAGGACAAAACCTACAGTCGCCTGGTGACCCACTTTTTCTGGCCGAGGATGCGAAACGACGTCCTCAACCACTGCCGGTCCTGCCCCACGTGCCAGGCCAGCGGGAAGAGCGGCCGCAAGCTCAAAGCACCTCTGCAACCCTTCCCAGTGGTCACCACCCCGTTCGAGAGGGTAGGAATAGACATTGTGGGGCCCCTGGACCCCCGCACAGCAAAAGGACATCGGTTCATCCTGGTACTGGTGGACCACGCCACCCGCTACCCCGAGGCTGTGCCCCTGCGAACTGTAACAGCTCCGGTGGTCGGCCGGGCCTTAATGGGGATCTTCTCCCGGGTGGGCTTCCCCCGAGAAGTCGTCAGCGACCGAGGCACCAACTTTATCTCGAAATATATGAAGTCCCTCTGGCAACAGTGCGGGGTCACCTACCGATTCACGACCCCCTATCATCCTCAAGGGAACGGACTAGTTGAGCGATTCAACCGCACACTCAAGGGAATGATTGGGGGATTGGAAGAGCCCCTCCGTCGCCAGTGGGATGTACTACTTCCGTGCCTCCTCTTCGCCTATCGAGAAGTTCCCCAGAAGTCCCTCGGTTTTAGCCCTTTCGAACTCCTGTACGGGCACCCTGTGCGAGGGCCCCTCAGCCTAGTCAAAGAAGGTTGGGAGATGGCCCCCCTAAAGACCCCTCCAGATGTCTTCAAGTACCTCCTGGCACTACGCAATCAGACCGGGCGATTCAGGGAAATGGCAAAAGCGAATCTTGAGGCCAGTCAGGAGGACATGAAAAAACGGTACGATCAGAATGCCTCCTCCGTCGAATTCGAACCTGGTCAACAAGTGTGGGTGATGTCCCCCACCGAACCATGTGCCTTGCAAGATAAGTGGACGGGGCCCTTCAAAGTGGTCGAACGCAAGAGCCCCGTCACCTATCTCATCGATATGGAATCTCCCCGGAACCCCCTCCGGGTCCTCCACACCAACAGACTCAAACCCCACTTTGTGCGCTCGGAACTCAGCCTCCTGATGGCTACAGACAGTGAGGCGGAAGAAGACTCCGAGCCTCTCCCTGATCTCCTGAAGACTCAGGAGAAAGACGGTTCCGTGGACGGGGTCCGGCTCTCCGATGCCCTCACCCCAGAGCAACGCCAGGACTGCCGGGACCTCCTGCTGCAGTTTGCTACTCTGTTTTCCCTCACCCCAGGGGTCACCCCCTGGTGCTTGCACGACGTGGACACTGGGGACAGTCCCCCTATCCGACACCGGGCCTACCGCGTACCAGATCGGGTGCGGGCCTGCATCCAAGAGGAAGTGTCCAAGATGCTCGCGCTCGGGGTCATCGAGCCCTCGGACAGCCCCTGGGCCAGCCCGGTCGTGCTGGTCCCCAAAGCCGCTGCCCCCGGCGCCACTCCTGAACTCCGATTCTGCGTTGACTATCGGGGCTTGAACGCTGTCACCAGGACCGACGCTCATCCCATCCCCCGAGCGGATGAATTGATCGACCGCATGGGGGCTGCCCGCTACCTCAGCATCTTCGACCTGACAGCGGGCTACTGGCAGATCGGTCTCACACCCCGGGCCCAAGAACGGTCCGCCTTTTCTACCCCCGATGGCCACTACCACTTCAAGGTCATGCCCTTCGGCATGAAGAATGCCCCAGCTACTTTTCAGCGACTAGTGAACCAGGTCTTGGCGGGGCTCGAAGAGTTCAGCGCCGCCTACCTGGACGACATCGCTGTATACAGCCGCCACTGGTCCGACCACCTCCACCACCTCCGAGAGGTCCTGCAAGCCCTCCAGCGGGCCGGCCTCACAATCAAGGCCGGCAAGTGCCAAATCGGTCAGGGGTCCGTGACCTACCTCGGACACCAGGTGGGAAGCGGTCTGGTGGCCCCTCTGCAACTCAAAATTGCTGCCATCCAGTCCTGGCAACCCCCAGTCACGCAGACCGAGGTCCGAGCCTTCTTGGGACTCACCGGCTACTACCGGCGGTTCGTGAGGGACTATGGCAGCATTGTGGGGCCCCTCACGGGTCTCACGTCCAAAAACCACCCGAAGAAGATTAACTGGACCCCCGACTGTCAAGCGGCCTTCGAGAAGCTGAAAGCCGCCCTGTGCACCGCCCCGGTGCTCCAGGCCCCCGATTACAGTCGGGAATTCATTGTGCAAACGGACGCCTCCGACCACGGCATCGGGGCGGTTCTCTCCCAGCTGAACCCCGAGGGTCTTGACCAGCCGGTGGCCTTCATCAGCAGACGCCTCCTGGCCCGAGAACAGCGTTGGAGCACGATCGAGAGGGAGGCCTTCGCAGTAGTGTGGGCCCTCAAAAAGCTCCGGCCCTATCTCTTCGGTACCCACTTCCGGGTGCAAACCGATCATCGACCCCTGCAGTGGCTAATGCAGATGCGGGGGAAAACCCAAAACTATTGCGCTGGTCCATCTCCCTGCAGGGGATGGACTTCACTGTGGAACATCGACCGGGCCAAGACCACGCCAACGCAGATGGCCTGTCACGCTTTTTCCGCCTCGACGAGGAGAGTCCCCAAGAGGATGGGTGACTCTCCCCGCCTTCAGCTGGGGGGGACGCATGTTGGACAGGCCACATGAAGGGCTTGCTCCCTCCCCGCATGACAAGGCCCAAGCCCCGGACTCCCAGGTGTTACCCGCAAGGGCAACCCGCACCCCGTCTCCCAACGGAACTCCTGCCCCCGGACATCCATGTATCATGGGGCCGAACCACTACCGGCTCCCCCGGCCGGATCAGCCGCCATCTTGGACACTGCGCCACGAGGCTGCGTGGCCTCAGCTCGACCCTAACCCTGGGCCTGGCCGGCCCCGACATCCCGGCACCACCATCCACCCAGGAGGTGAACGGACCACTTGGCAGGTCAATGGGAAAAAGAAGTGTCGATGGCTCTCCCCCGCCAGGTGCCGATCGCCCTCCAGCTCCCCCAGGCGCTGGCTCCACCCCCTGCTGGGTGTCTGGACTCCCTCATCCCGGACCCCCCGACCTCCAAGTGCGAGGGTCCGGACATCAAAGGGCGCCAGACCTATAACTAGGGCAGCTCCAGAGCAGGAAGGCAGTTGTATCCTGGAGTCGAGAGACACCGAGAAGAACTCAGCCTTGACGGACTACTGGCGCTGCCGTAGCTCTGCCTTGTGAAACATCGTCCTGCCTGCTGGCGCTGCCGCGGCCTTCTGCATCATCCATCCTCGTCGGGACCTGCTGGCGCTGCCACGGACCGTTGTAACGACCACCTTCATCGGGACCTGCTGGCGCTGCCGCGGACCGTGTAACGACCACCTTCATCGGGACCTGCTGGCGCTGCCGCGGACCGTGTAACGACCACCTTCATCGGGACCTGCTGGCGCTGCCGCGGACCGTGCAACGACCACCTTCACCGGGACCTGCTGGCGCTGCCGCGGCCCGTCCAAGCTAGAACACCGAGCTCGAGGATTGTGAGCTATCCACCATACCATCTCAGCTACCAGATTGGTAACCAGACTGTCCCGCTACCCCCTTTTTCCCAAACCAAGAGACTAGAATCGAGGGGACCCCTGAGTCCAGACCTCCTTGTACCATTTCATCGTACCTTAAGAAATCACCTATAAAGAACGTTAAATCTTATCCTTGTGTGGTGTGTATCTGTGGGGGGGAAGTTACTCATCTGTACGATCGCTGGAGACGGCTCTCCCCGGAGACCTCTCCCCTTGTCCTCGGCCGACCCCCCCGGTCCGTCTAACATAGCGAATACAGGAAGTAAGCGAGGTGTCGAGGGTCTGGGAACCGAGCGTCGAAGGCGAGGACAGGAATGTAGATCCGGCACCAGCAGCTAGGTTTTGGCTCACAGCTCAATTTCTCTTTCAGGTGGGCTGTCGTTGATCTGTCCGGATGAATAGCCAGGGATCCCCCCCGCTTTTCTCAATGATGTCCCAGGTGGAGGATTCCCAGCCAGGAACCTCCCAAGATGCGCAGTTGTCGGCCGTTATGGAGATGGTCAGGGCAAAAGGAGTGGCTTGGGCCACTGAGTTGTTGATGTTGCACAGCCCGGGCGACTCTGGTATCGCCATGCCTGCCCCATGCACGGGTCAGGAACCCACAGAGGAGAACGGTCCCACCAGATTCAAGAGGGTCCGCAGGCCCACAGTTAAGGACTTCCCAGCTGACCCGCTGGTAGCCAGGAGCCGTACCACGAGCATTGTGCGGACTGTGGCCGTGCCGGTGGCCGATGCTCCACTGCCCCCCGCAGCCGGACCAGTGGCCCCCCTGGTCAACGCAACGCCGCCGCCGAACTTTGCCACACGTGACGACCTGGGTAAGCTCACGGACACGCTAACGAACTTCATGGATGAGGTCAGAGCTGGCCTCCTGGTGGTTAACAACGGCAACATAGCTAACAGTGGCGTTGGGGTAGCTAGACCAGCACCACCCGCGCAGGCACTAGGTGCCCCTTCAGTCACGAACATTTGGGGTGAAGGTTTGGGGGCAGTCGCCGAGCAGAGTTGCCACAGGGCTGCCTGCAGCAAGGGGTCTCAGTGCCAGTGCCTGAGCCCGGGGCAAGAAAGCACACACCCCACTCCCACGGGAGCCGGTGCGCTAGTGGGGACCTCTCTTGAGTTAGGCGGCCTGCATTGGGCAGAGACAGCCATCCCGCCCGCAGCCACTTGCGCTCCCCCCGCGGTCCCTGCCGCCACCGCTATCAGGCCCCCCTCCCCCCCACGGCGGCGCATCCTGTGCTCCCTGCTCCTGTGCCACTAGTCACATTGGCCCCCCTGCTGTCCGGACGGTGCTCACTAGCGTGGGAGGTGCCACTGGCAGCCAAGGAAGGAGTATGGCGGAGGGAATTTATCGACAACTTTACGCTTCTGATGCATGGGGCTGAAGGGGTGGATACCAGGAAAATGAGTGGCAAGGAGGAGGACAAGAAGGTTCGCTTCCAAGCATGGCCTGATAAAAATATTAAAAGATGGGGGCAGGTCTTTGCTATCCTGGCAGCGGTTGTCATGGAGCGATATCCAGAACAAGGGCCGGGGTTGTTCCAATACGCCGGCATCATTACCAATGAGGCGGAGACCAACGGCGGGATGGGCTGGTACAGGTATGACTGCAAGTTCAGGAAAAAGATGGCCATGTGTCCGGAACTGAGGTGGGACCAGTTGGAGGTGCGTCTCTGGGTCCAGCACATGGGCAAGGGCAGGGTTGAGGCCGAGGAGAAGCCTAGCACCAGCGTGAAGAAGGGGGATTCGAGCAAGGGCCAGAGGCAGGACAGGAAGGCTCAGTTTAAGCAGCCCTTTCGAAGAGGCCGTGGTGGGGGCCAGAAGCAGGGACCTAGGAGAGTCTTCAGTGGTACATGCAGGCTGTTCAATGCTGGGTCATGCTCCTGGGGCAAGGACTGTCGATTTTCCCACACCTGCAGCAAGTGCGGGTCTCCACATTCGGCCACCTCTTGCGACAAGCACGAGCACGCCTCCTTGCCAGCCAGACACGACAAGAAGGCTCCTGGTACGGCCTCCCCTGGCCGGGTCCTTCACCCCCTCTCCCCCCAGGCCAGCCCAACCGGCACCCCCTGTGGTGCCCCCTCCCTTGACCTCCGGGGCAAAGGCCGTCCCCCATTGTCACCCGCAACCTGCTACCACTATTAAGGGAGTACCCCAATGCGAAGGACAGACTGTCTCTAGCCCAGGGGTTCTTGGAAGGCTTCAGAGTTCCCTATCTGGGGCCACTGGTCAACAGGGACGCGGAGAACCTCAGGTCAGCCAGGGACTATCCCGAAGTAGTAGGGGCAAAGATCAAAAAGGAAGCGGCCCTGGGAGGGTGGCGGGCCCCTTCGTGCAACCCCCCCTTCCGAACTTTGTTGTCTCTCCCTTGGGGGTGGTTCCGAAGAAGGAGCCAGGGGCTTTCAAGCTGATCCAACACCTGTCATACCTGGAGGGGGATTCAGTGAACCACTGGCTGGAGGAGGGCTCTTGCTCGGTCTCCTACTGTTCGCTCGACATGGCAGTGGACATGATCAGGAGGGCGGGCAGGGGAGCGTGGATAGCCAAGGCTGATATTGAGTCCACTTTCCTCCTTCTCCCTGTCCACCCTGAGAGCAAGCACCTCCTTGGATTCAAGTGGCAAGGTGAATTCTTCTACGACAGGTGCATGCCGATGGGGTGTGCGGTGTCGTGTGCCTACTTCGAAGCCTTTAGTTCATTCCTGCAGTGGGCTCTCTCAGGGAGGTTCAGCGTAGATGGGGTGACCAACTACTTGGACAATTTTTGTTCATTGGGAGTGCGGGAACACTGGAGTGCAGCAGGGGGCTACAATGCTTTCAGGAATTGGCAAGACACCTCGGGGTGCCGTTAGCACCTGGTAAGACGGAGGGTCCTGCGCAGGTTCTCACCTTTTTGGGCATTGAGCTGGACACGGTGATGGGCGTGTCTAGGCTCCCTGCAGAAAAGGTCCAGGCTTTGC
Source organism: Triturus cristatus (assembly GCF_964204655.1). NCBI lineage: Eukaryota > Metazoa > Chordata > Amphibia > Caudata > Salamandridae > Triturus > Triturus cristatus. The sequence continues at coordinate 1,186,506,203 of NC_140580.1, read as the reverse complement.
GTCAGGACATCAAGTCACTGCTGGGGAAAGACAAGGCTCCTTTGTGTGTCACCCAAAGCCTCCTGGGCAAGCTAAACTTTGCAGCCAGAGTCATTCCGGTGGGGCAAGTGTTCGCCAGGAGATTAGCCAGGGCCACAGCTAACGTGTCTAAAAAACACCACCTGGTGAAGTTGGGGGCAGGCTTGAAGAAGGACTTGGTCATGTGGGGGGAGTTACTGTCTCACTTCAATGGGATGGTTATCTGGAGGACCCCCTGGACTGAGAGTCCAGAGCTCAGCTTGTTCACAGACGTATCTGGGAGGGAGGGCTTTGAGGCAATCCTGGGCGAGGAATGGTGTGCACAGGAGTGGCCCAACGCCTGGCACAAGCGCGGCATCAGATCCAAAATCACTGTTTTGGAACTTTTCCCCATTGTCACATCCCTCCACCTGTGGCCTGCTATCTTGTCGGACAGAAAGGTCCTTTTCTGGTCGGACAACATGGCAGTCGTGCAAGCCATCAACGGGTAGACTGCCAACTGCCCGCTGGTGCTCTGCCTGCTCAGGGAGCTTGCCTGAAGGAGCCTGCGCTGCAACTTTGAGTGTAGGGCTTGACACATTGAGGGGGTCAAGAATGTGGCGGCTGACGCTCTCTCTCATTTTCAGTGGCTCCGTTTCCGTGAGGCCTGGCCGCAGGCGAGAGCGGAGATGACCTCCTTCTCGGCAACCCTATGGACGATCTTGGAGTGGAACAACAGCTAAGAGCCATGGGGGAATGGGCCTTGGCCCCCGGTACCAGGAAACGGTACCTGGCACACTTGACCTCCTTCAACAATGTGGCTGATGTCTTGGGCCTGGCCGGGGTACCCTTGGAGGGCAAGGTACAGGCGTTTGTGGTGTGGGCCAAAAAACAGGGAAAGAGCCACTCTTGGGTCTGAGGTCACTTAGCGGCGGTCAGTCACGATATCAAGCTTAAGGGTGGACAGGACCCTACCAAGTCCTTTGTTATCTGGGCGGCACTGAAGGGGTGACCCAGGGACGAGCCCCGGGTTCCAGACAACAGGTCCCCCATCGCCTTCCCCATCCTGCAGGCCATGCTGGACGTCCTGGGAGGAGTCACCCACTCGCCATACGAGGCGTCCCTCTTTTCCGCCGCCTTTTGCTTAGCACTTTTTGGAGCATTCCGTATCAGCGAGTTAGTGGCCTGGTCCAAATCAGATAGGTCAGGAGACGCCCTGGGCATAGGGGATATTAGGTTGGAGGGTGAGTTGACAATCCACCTCAGGAGGTCAAAGACGGACCAGAAAGGGAAGGGGGTAGAGGTGGAGTTATTGCCTTTAGGAGACCCCATATACTGCCCGGTTTCCAAGGTCCGGGAATACGTCTCTCTTTGCCCAGTAGCACCTGGGTACTTATTGATTCACACAGACCTAGTTCCCCTAACCATCTTCCAGGTGGAGCGCGTAATGAGTGCTTGCCTGTCCAGGGCCGGCCTACTCCAGGCTGATAAAAAATATTCAAGCCACTCCTTCGGGATTGGGGCAGCCACCACTGCATTCACAGCATGTTTGGAACCTGCTCGTGTTAAGAAAGTAGGGCGCTGTGAGTCACAGTGTTATAAGCGATATATCCGCCCCTGAAGGGGCCTCCTTAGTGTAAATAGAACGGTAACGTGCAGTGTGGTGTGCCACATGTTTTATGGTTTGGCGGTTGTAGTGCAATGACATATTGTTTATGGTAATAAACCTTTTGAGTTGAAACGTGTCCTTTGTTTCATCAGGGTCACGTGTGCGGGTCATTGGGCACTCTGCCATCTCCCGGTTGGCCCGTTGGGCATCGATCAGGAACTGGATGCGTCGATTCTCGCAGACAAAGTTTAAGTGGTTGGGTTTTCCAGGGATGAGATGGAGCAGCCTCATGAACAGACTGGAGCACTCGCTAGCAGCGCTGGGTGCCCCGCCTAATTTTTGGGTGATCCACCTGGGGGGCAATGACCTGACTACCTCTGGGAGGACTCTGCTCCTGCATGCTATGAAGACTGACTTGGGGGAACTGAGCAAGCGCTTAGGTCAGTGCGAGCTCTGGTGGTCAGAGATTGTGCCACGGAGGATCTGGCAGGGGGCTAAGTCTGGCGAGGCGGTGGAGCGGTCCAGGAGACGGGTGAACAGCTCCATGCGCATGTTCACTCAGCAGAGGGGCCTGGGATTTATCAGACACGAAATGATTCAGGAAAGGGTCAAAGGATACTTCGAGGCTGACGGGGTACACCTCACTCCAGTGGGGATGGACTTGTTCTTGTTAGACTTGGAAGAGGGTTGCAGGTAATAGCCTAGAGCAGTTGGTGGGGGGCCCCGGCGGCGACGGTTGGCCGCCTCCAGGGCTGTGGCGGAGTTACAGGGTGATCTGGAAGCATAAGGGTACAGAACGGTACCTCTGCCGGCACACAGGGGTGCCAGAGCCGAACCCCAGGAGCCTCATGGGAGGTTCACGGATTCTATGTCGGCGCCCCGTTAGTCCTTTTGGCGGTTGTGGGCCTGAGCAACCGGGGGCTTGCCTAGCTACGCTCCGCCCAGAAGGGCGTGAGTATAATGGACCTAGGGTGGTCAGGTGATCCGGGAAGGGGATCACCAGAAGGTGCAGTACTAAGTGGTTCACCACGGTGCTGCTAGGGGCATCAGGTGGGCAGGTGGCGAGAAGGCTTCTTGTCCTTGGATCGCCCGTAAACTAACCCACCAGATTACATAACGTTGTATGTAATAAACCTGCAGCAGTTTTTCCCCCAAGTATAAACTTGTGTGATGTTTTTTATTTGCGGGCGCTCATGCTTTGTAGGGGGGACCTTTGCCATGATGGTGCTATGACACTGCTCCGGGAGGTGGGGGGGGGGGGCAGCTCGGTACGATGTTGGCGGCATGTTATATGTGTTACAGTGCTGACAGTGATGACCTCACAGTGCACACGTGGCTGCGCTGTGCGCGCACTCGTGTGATTCACTGAAGCCATGAATAGTGCACGAGTCAGAGACGCTTTTGACTGGATTGTCTTACAGGTCTGCTGTGAGACCCAGGCGTGCGCGCACGCACACACACACACGCACACACACACACGCACGCACGCACACACCAGTTATCAACACACGAGAACAATCTCAAACACTCGCAGGCACATACACAAAGACCTACACACACACCTATTATCATAACGCAGGAACAGAGACAGACACACACAGGACGCACAGAGACACACACAGGATGCACAGATGCACACACACACACAACATACATATATACACATAAACCATAGATGAACACATCAATTATCAACACATGGGAATACTCTCACACAGATACACACACAGACACACAACACGCATAGTTACACACAAACGTACAAACACACACAACAATTGTCAACACACAGGAAGACACTCAGAGATGGCACACGCCCCGCAGTGACAGACAGGCGGAAGCCGGAGGGTGACAGAGAGCTGAAGTTTGAGAGGACAGAGAAGTGCGCGCGAGAGACAGACAAAGACAGTAAAAGAAACAGAAAAGAAGACGGTTTGAGAGGGGAAGTCAGAGGAGAGAGTAAGTGTGATAGACGCAGAGACGGAGAAGACTAAAGAGAGAGCGGGAGACAGACGCAGAAGAGAGGAAGAGAGGGGCCGAGACAGATGCAGAAGAGTGGAAGAGAGAGGCCGAGACAGATGCAGAAGAGAGGAAGAGAGAGCAAAACACGGCTGCAGAAGAGAGGAAGAGAGAGGCCGAGACAGATGCAGAAGAGAGAGGGAGGGAGCAAGAGACAGATGCAGAAGAGTGGAAGAGAGAGCGAGAGACAGATTCGGAAGAGAGGCAGAGAGAGCAAGAGACAGATGCAGAAGAGAGGAAGAGAGAGCAAGAGACAGATGCAGAAGAGTGGAAGAGAGAGGCCGAGACAGATGCAGAAGAGAGAGGGAGGGAGCAAGAGACGGATGCAGAAGAGAGGAAGAGAGAGCGAGAGACAGATTCAGAAGAGAGGAAGAGAGAGAGCGAGAGACAGATGCAGAAGAGAGAGCAAGAGACAGATGCAGAAGAGTGGAAGAGAGAGCGAGAGACAGATTCGGAAGAGAGGCAGAGAGAGCAAGAGACAGATGCAGAAGAGAGAGCAAGAGACAGATGCAGAAGAGTGGAAGAGAGAGCGAGAGACAGATGCAGAAGAGAGGAAGAGAGAGCGAGAGACAGATGCAGAAGAGAGGAAGAGAGAGCAAGAGACAGATGCAGAAGAGTGGAAGAGAGAGCGAGAGACAGATTCGGAAGAGAGGAAGAGAGAGCAAGAGACAGATGCAGAAGAGAGGAAGAGAGAGAAAGAGACAGATGCAGAAGAGAGGAAGAGAGAGCGAGAGACAGATGCAGAAGAGAGGGCGAGAGATAGATGCAAAAGACAGATCGAGAGACAAATGCAGACGAGAGGAAGAGAGAGAGCGAGAGACAGATGCAGAAGTGAGGAAGAGAGAGCAAGAGACAGATGCAGAAGAGAGAGGGAGGCAGCTAGAGACAGATGCAGAAGAGGAGAAGAGAGAGCAAGAGACAGATGCAGAAGAGAGGAAGAGAGAGCGAGAGACAGATGCAGAAGAGAGGAAGAGAGAGCGAGAGAAAGATGCAGAAGAGAGGAAGAGAGAGCGAGAGACAGATGCAGAAGAGAGGGCGAGAGAGCAAGAGACAGATGCAGAAGAGAGGAAGAGAGAGCGAGAGACAGATGCAGAAGAGCGAGGCCGAGACAGGCGAGGAGGCCATCGTGTCCATTACACAAGGAGTGCACCGCGGAGGGATGAAGCTATGGAGAGCGGCGGCAGCAGGGCTGGGCGGGGCGGGGGTCAGAGGTGGGGGGGGGGGGGGGCCGGCAGGGACACCGCTGCTGCCCTTTTCATGCGGGGGTCACATGTCACCCTCATCTTTGTCTTGTCTTCAGATGGCTCGCATTCCCTGCTCCCCCGTGAATGGCCGTTGCCAGGCAACGCGTGCGAGGGCCGAGGGATGCTGCGAGGGGCCCTCTTCCCAGGGCCGGACAATGCGCGTTTATGGGGCCATAACTTCATTAAGCAGCGCCTACGGAGGGAAAGCGCCGAGATCAGGAATCAAATGGAGTTAAAGGGAACCCCAGGCAGCTGGGCCGGGGACAAAGGGGGTCTGGGGCCCCGGACAATAGGGGCCGGTCGGGGGAATGACCCGGAGCAGGGGCTGCGGGCCTGAGCGACCTCCTCCGCCCCCCTCGCTTCACCACACAGGATCAGGCCCCAGGAAGGGAGGCGCAGGACGGTGCACGGCGCTCCACACCCCAAAGAGCCCCCCTCAACAAACAGGAACATGCCAGGCCTTATGAGAGGAGATGCAGCACTGGGCACCTACCTTCACCCCACCCCCACCCACAATAAACAGGAGCAGGCCAGGCCTTATGAGAGGAGCTGCAGCACTGGGCACAGACCTTCACCACCCCCCCAATAAACAGGAGCATGCCAGGCCTCATGAGAGGAGATGCAGCACTGGGCACCTACCTTCACCCCCCCCCCCCCCACACACACAATGAACAGGAGCATGCCAGGCCTTATGAGAGGAGCTGCAGCACTGGGCACAGACCTTCACCCTTACCCCCCCCCCCCCACAAACAGGAGCATGCCAGGTCTTATGAGAGGAGCTGCAGCACTGGGCACAGACCTTCACCCCCCCCCCCAATGAACAGGAGCATGCCAGGCCTTATGAGAGGAGCTGCAGCACTGGGCACAGACCTTCACCCCCCCCCCCCCCCAATAAACAGGAGGAGGCCAGGCCTTATGAGAGGAGCTGCAGCACTTGGCACAGACCTTCACCCCCCCCCCCCCCCCCCAATAAACAGGAGCATGCCAGGCCTTATGAGAGGAGCTGCAGCACTGGGCACAGACCTTCACCCTTCCCCCCCCCCCCCACAATCAGGAGCATGCCAGGTCTTATGAGAGGAGCTGCAGCACTGGGCACAGACCTTCACCCCCCCCCCCCAATGAACAGTAGCATGCCAGGCCTTATGAGAGGAGCTGCAGCACTGGGCACAGACCTTCACCCCACCCCCCCCACCCCCCAATGAACAGGAGCATGCCAGGCCTTATGAGAGGAGCTGCAGCACTGGGCACAGACCTTCACCCCCCCCCCCCACCCCCCAATAAACAGGAGGAGGCCAGGCCTTATGAGAGGAGCTGCAGCACTTGGCACAGACCTTCACCCCCCCCAATAAACAGGAGCATGCCAGGCCTTATGAGAGGAGCTGCAGCACTGGGCACAGACCTTCACCCCCCCCCCCCCCCCAATGAACAGGAGCATGCCAGGCCTTATGAGAGGAGCTGCAGCACTGGGCACAGACCTTCACCCCCCCCCCTAATGAACAGGAGCATGCCAGGACTTATGAGAGGAGCTGCAGCACTGGGCACAGACCTTCACCACCCCCCCAATAAACAGGAGCAGGCCCGGCCTTATGAGAGGAGCTGCAGAACTGGGCACAGACCTTCACCACCCCCCCCCCCCCCAATAAAAAGGAGCAGGCCCGGCCTTATGAGAGGAGCTGCAGCACTGGGCACAGACCTTCACCCCCCCCCTAATGAACAGGATCATGCCAGGCCTTATGAGAGGAGCTGCAGCACTGGGCACAGACCTTCACCCCACCCCCCAATAAACAGGAGGAGGCCAGGCCTTATGAGAGGAGCTGCAGCAATGGGCACAGACCTTCACCCCCCCAAATGAACAGGAGCAGGCCAGGCCTTATGAGATGAGCTGCAGCACTGGGCACAGACCTTCACCCCCCCCCCCCCCCAATAAAGAGGAGCATGCCAGGCCTTATGAGAGGAGCTGCAGCACTGAGAACAGACCTTCACCCCCCCCCATGAACAGGAGCATGCCAGGCCTTATGAGAGGAGCTGCAGCACTGGGCACAGACCTTCACCCCCCCCCCACACACACACAATGAACAGGAGCATGCCAGGCCTTATGAGAGGAGCTGAAGCACTGGGCACAGACCTTCACAACCCCCCCCCCCCCCCTTCATGAACAGGAGCATGCCAGGCCTTATGAGAGGAGATGCAGCACTGGGCACATACCTTCACCCCCCCTTCATGAACAGGAGCATGCCAGGCCTTATGAGAGGAGATGCAGCACTGGGCACAGACCTTCACCCCCCCCCCACAATCAGGAGCATGCCAGGTCTTATGAGAGGAGCTGCAGCACTGGGCACAGACCTTCACCCCCCCCCCCCCAATGAACAGGAGCATGCCAGGCCTTATGAGAGGAGCTGCAGCACTGGGCACAGACCTTCACCCCCCCCCCCCAATAAACAGGAGGAGGCCAGGCCTTATGAGAGGAGCTGCAGCACTTGGCACAGACCTTCACCCCCCCCCCCAATAAACAGGAGCATGCCAGGCCTTATGAGAGGAGCTGCAGCACTGGGCACATACCTTCACCCTTCCCCCCCCCCCCCCCCCACAATCAGGAGCATGCCAGGTCTTATGAGAGGAGCTGCAGCACTGGGCACAGACCTTCACCCCCCCCCCCCAATGAACAGTAGCATGCCAGGCCTTATGAGAGGAGCTGCATCACTGGGCACAGAACTTCACCCCACCCCCCCCACCCCCCAATAAACAGGAGGTGGCCAGGCCTTATGAGAGGAGCTGCAGCACTTGGCACAGACCTTCACCCCCCCCCCCCCAATAAACAGGAGCATGCCAGGCCTTATGAGAGGAGCTGCAGCACTGGGCACAAACCTTCACCCCCCCCCCCCCCCCAAAGAACAGGAGCATGCCAGGTCTTATGAGAGGAGCTGCAGCACTGGGCACCTACCTTCACCCCCCCCCAATAAACAGGAGCATGCCCGGCCTTATGAGAGGAGCTGCAGCACTGGGCACAGACCTTCACCCCCCCCCCCCCCAATGAACAGGAGCATGCCAGGCCTTATGAGAGGAGCTGCAGCACTGGGCACAGACCTTCACCCCCCCCCAATAAACAGGAGGAGGCCAGGCCTTATGAGAGGAGCTGCAGCACTTGGCACAGACCTTCACCCCCCCCCCCCCCCCAATAAACAGGAGCATGCCAGGCCTTATGAGAGGAGCTGCAGCACTGGGCACAGACCTTCACCCTTCCCCCCCCCCCCACAATCAGGAGCATGCCAGGTCTTATGAGAGGAGCTGCAGCACTGGGCACAGACCTTCACCCCCCCCCCCAATGAACAGTAGCATGCCAGGCCTTATGAGAGGAGCTGCAGCACTGGGCACAGACCTTCACCCCACCCCCCCACCCCCCAATGAACAGGAGCATGCCAGGCCTTATGAGAGGAGCTGCAGCACTGGGCACAGACCTTCACCCCCCCCCCCACCCCCCAATAAACAGGAGGAGGCCAGGCCTTATGAGAGGAGCTGCAGCACTTGGCACAGACCTTCACCCCCCCCCCCCCCAATAAACAGGAGCATGCCAGGCCTTATGAGAGGAGCTGCAGCACTGGGCACAGACCTTCACCCTTCCCCCCCCCCCCCACAATCAGGAGCATGCCAGGTCCTATGAGAGGAGCTGCAGCACTGGGCACAGACCTTCACCCCCCCCCCCCAATGAACAGGAGCATGCCAGGCCTTATGAGAGGAGCTGCAGCACTGGGCACAGACCTTCACCCCCCCCCTAATGAACAGGAGCATGCCAGGACTTATGAGAGGAGCTGCAGCACTGGGCACAGACCTTCACCCCACCCCCCAATAAACAGGAGGAGGCCAGGCCTTATGAGAGGAGCTGCAGCACTGGGCTCAGACCTTCACCACCCCCCCAATAAACAGGAGCAGGCCCGGCCTTATGAGAGGAGCTGCAGAACTGGGCACAGACCTTCACCCCCCCCCCCCCAATGAACAGTAGCATGCCAGGCCTTATGAGAGGAGCTGCATCACTGGGCACAGAACTTCACCCCACCCCCCCACCCCCCAATAAACAGGAGGAGGCCAGGCCTTATGAGAGGAGCTGCAGCACTTGGCACAGACGTTCACCCCCCCCCCCCCAATAAACAGGAGCATGCCAGGCCTTATGAGAGGAGCTGCAGCACTGGGCACAAACCTTCACCCCCCCCCCCCCCAAAGAACAGGAGCATGCCAAGCCTTATGAGAGGAGCTGCAGCACTGGGCACAGACCTTCACCCTCCCCCCGCCCATAAACGGAAGCATGCCAGGTCTTATGAGAGGAGCTGCAGCACTGGGCACAGACCTTCACCCCCCAATAAACAGGAGCATGCCAGGCCTTATGAGAGGAGCTGCAGCACTGGGCACAGACCTTCCCCCCCCCAATGAACAGGAGCATGCCAGGCCTCATGAGAGAAGCTGCAGCACGGCGCACAAACCTTCACCCCCTCCCCCCCCCCAATAAACGGGAGCATGCCAGGCCATATGAGAGGAGATGCAGCACTGGGCACAGACCTTCACCCCCCCCCCCAATAAACAGGAGCAGGCCCGGCCTTATGAGAGGAGCTGCAGCACTGGGCACAGACCTTCACCCCCCCCCCCCAATAAACAGGAGCATGCTAGGCCTTATGGCAGGAGCTGCAGCACAGGGCACAGACCTTCACCCCCCCCCCCCCCAATAAACAGGAGCATGCCAGGCATTATGAGAGGAGCTGCAGCACTGGGCACAGACCTTCACCCACCCCCCCCCCCAATAAACAGGAAGAGGCCAGGCCTTATGAGAGGAGCTGCAGCACTGGGCACAGACCTTCACCCCCCCCAATGAACAGGAGCATGCCAGGCCTTATGAGAGGAGCTGCAGCACTGGGCACAGACCTTCACCCCACCTCCCCCACCCCCCAATAAACAGGAGGATGCCAGGCCTTATGAGAGGAGCTGCAGCACTGGGCACAGACCTTCACCACCCCCCCAATAAACAGGAGCAGGCCCGGCCTTATGAGAGGAGCTGCAGCACTGGGCACAGACCTTCACCCACCCCCAATAAACAGGAGGAGGCCAGGCCTTATGAGAGGAGCTGCAGCAATGGGCACAGACCTTCACCCCCCCAATGAACAGGAGCAGGCCAGGCCTTATGAGATGAGCTGCAGCACTGGGCACAGACCTTCAACCCTTCACCCCCCCAATAAACAGGGGAGCATGCCAGGCCTTATGAGAGGAGCTGCAGCACTGGGCAGAGACCTTCACCCACCCCCCCCCCAATAAACAGGAGCATGCCAGGCCTTATGAGAGGAGCTGCAGCACTGGGCACATACCTTCACCCACCCCCCAATAAACAGGAGCATGCCAGGCCTTATGAGAGGAGCTGCAGCACTGGGCACAGACCTTCACCCCCCCCCCACCCCCCAATAAACAGGAGGATGCCAGGCCTTATGAGAGGAGCTGCAGCACTTGGCACAGACCTTCACCCCCCCCCCCCCCAATAAACAGGAGCATGCCAGGCCTTATGAGAGGAGCTGCAGCACTGGGCACAGACCTTCACCCACCCCCCCAATGAACAGGAGCATGCCAGGCCTTATGAGAGGAGCTGCAGCACTGGGCACAGACCTTCACCCCCCTCCACCCCCCAATAAACAGGAGGAGGCCAGGCCTTATGAGAGGAGCTGCAGCACTTGGCACAGACCTTCACCGCCCCCCCCAATAAACAGGAGCATGCCAGGCCTTATGAGAGGAGCTGCAGCACTGGGCACAGACCTTCACCCTCCCCCCCCCCCCCCACAATCAGGAGCATGCCAGGTCTTATGAGAGGAGCTGCAGCACTGGGCACAGACCTTCACCCCCCCCCCCAATGAACAGGAGCATGCCAGGCCTTATGAGAGGAGCTGCAGCACTGGGCACAGACCTTCACCCCCCCCCCCTAATGAACAGGAGCATGCCAGGCCTTATGAGAGGAGCTGCAGCACTGGGCACAGACCTTCCCCCACCCCCCAATAAACAGGAGGAGGCCAGGCCTTATGAGAGGAGCTGCAACACTGGGCACAGACCTTCACCACCCCCCCAATAAACAGGAGCAGGCCCGGCCTTATGAGAGGAGCTGCAGCACTGGGCACAGACCTTCACCCCACCTCCCCCACCCCCCAATAAACAGGAGGAGGCCAGGCCTTATGAGAGGAGCTGCAGCACTGGGCACAGACCTTCCCCACCCCCCCAATAAACAGGAGCAGGCCCGGCCTTATGAGAGGAGCTGCAGCACTGGGCACAGACCTTCACCACCCCCCCAATAAACAGGAGCAGGCCCGGCCTTATGAGAGGAGCTGCAGCACTGGGCACAGACCTTCACCCACCCCCCAATAAACAGGAGGAGGCCAGGCCTTATGAGAGGAGCTGCAGCAATGGGCACAGACCTTCACCCCCCCAATGAACAGGAGCAGGCCAGGCCTTATGAGATGAGCTGCAGCACTGGGCACAGACCTCCCCCCCCCCCCCAATAAACAGGGGAGCATGCCAGGCCTTATGAGAGGAGCTGCAGCACTGGGCACAGACCTTCACCCACCCCCCCTCCCAATAAACAGGAGCATGCCAGGCCTTATGAGAGGAGCTGCAGCACTGGGCACATACCTTCACCCACCCCCCAATAAACAGGAGCATGCCAGGCCTTATGAGAGGAGCTGCAGCACTGGGCACAGACCTTCACCCCCCCCCCACCCCCCAATAAACAGGAGGATGCCAGGCCTTATGAGAGGAGCTGCAGCACTTGGCACAGACCTTCACCCACCCCCCCCCCCAATAAACAGGAGCATGCCAGGCCTTATGAGAGGAGCTGCAGCACTTGGCACAGACCTTCACCCCCCCCCGCCAATAAACAGGAGCATGCCAGGCCTTATGAGAGGAGCTGCAGCACTGGGCACAGACCTTCACCCACCCCCCCCAATGAACAGGAGCATGCCAGGCCTTATGAGAGGAGCTGCAGCACTGGGCACAGACCTTCACCCCCCCCCACCCCCCAATAAACAGGAGGAGGCCAGGCCTTATGAGAGGAGCTGCAGCACTTGGCACAGACCTTCACCGCCCCCCCCCAATAAACAGGAGCATGCCAGGCCTTATGAGAGGAGCTGCAGCACTGGGCACAGACCTTCACCCTCCCCCCCCCCCCCCCACAATCAGGAGCATGCCAGGTCTTATGAGAGGAGCTGCAGCACTGGGCACAGACCTTCACCCCCCCCCCCAATGAACAGGAGCATGCCAGGCCTTATGAGAGGAGCTGCAGCACTGGGCACAGACCTTCACCCCCCCCCCCTAATGAACAGGAGCATGCCAGGCCTTATGAGAGGAGCTGCAGCACTGGGCACAGACCTTCCCCCACCCCCCAATAAACAGGAGGAGGCCAGGCCTTATGAGAGGAGCTGCAGCACTGGGCACAGACCTTCACCACCCCCCCCCAATAAACAGGAGCAGGCCCGGCCTTATGAGAGGAGCTGCAGCACTGGGCACAGACCTTCACCCCACCTCCCCCACCCCCCAATAAACAGGAGGAGGCCAGGCCTTATGAGAGGAGCTGCAGCACTGGGCACAGACCTTCACCACCCCCCCAATAAACAGGAGCAGGCCCGGCCTTATGAGAGGAGCTGCAGCACTGGGCACAGACCTTCACCACCCCCCCAATAAACAGGAGCAGGCCCGGCCTTATGAGAGGAGCTGCAGCACTGGGCACAGACCTTCACCCACCCCCCAATAAACAGGAGGAGGCCAGGCCTTATGAGAGGAGCTGCAGCAATGGGCACAGACCTTCACCCCCCCAATGAACAGGAGCAGGCCAGGCCTTATGAGATGAGCTGCAGCACTGGGCACAGACCTTCACCACCCCCCCAATAAACAGGAGCAGGCCCGGCCTTATGAGAGGAGCTGCAGCACTGGGCACAGACCTTCCCCCCCCCCCCAATAAACAGGGGAGCATGCCAGGCCTTATGAGAGGAGCTGCAGCACTTGGCAAAGACCTTCACCCACCCCCCCTCCCAATAAACAGGAGCATGCCAGGCCTTATGAGAGGAGCTGCAGCACTGGGCACATACCTTCACCCACCCCCCAATAAACAGGAGCATGCCAGGCCTTATGAGAGGAGCTGCAGCACTGGGCACAGACCTTCACCCCCCCCCCCCCCCACCCCCCAATAAACAGGAGGATGCCAGGCCTTATGAGAGGAGCTGCAGCACTTGGCACAGACCTTCACCCACCCCCCCCAATAAACAGGAGCATGCCAGGCCTTATGAGAGGAGCTGCAGCACTGGGCACAGACCTTCACCCACCCCCCCCCCCCCAATGAACAGGAGCATGCCAGGCCTTATGAGAGGAGCTGCAGCACTTGGCACAAACCTTCACCCCCCCCCAATAAACAGGAGCATGCCAGGCCTTATGAGAGGAGCTGCAGCACTGGGCACAGACCTTCACCCTCCCCCCCCCCCCCCACAATCAGGAGCATGCCAGGTCTTATGAAAGGAGCTGCAGCACTGGGCACAGACCTTCACCCCCCCCCCCAATGAACAGGAGCATGCCAGGCCTTATGAGAGGAGCTGCAGCACTGGGCACAGACCTTCACCCCCCCCCCCTAATGAACAGGAGCATGCCAGGCCTTATGAGAGGAGCTGCAGCACTGGGCACAGACCTTCCCCCACCCCCCAATAAACAGGAGGAGGCCAGGCCTTATGAGAGGAGCTGCAGCACTGGGCACAGACCTTCACCACCCCCCCAATAAACAGGAGCAGGCCCGGCCTTATGAAAGGAGCTGCAGCACTGGGCACAGACCTTCACCACCCCCCCCAATAAACAGGAGCAGGCCCGGCCTTATGAGAGGAGCTGCAGCACTGGGCACAGACCTTCACCACCCCCCCAATAAACAGGAGGAGGCCAGGCCTTATGAGAGGAGCTGCAGCAATGGGCACAGACCTTCACCCCCCCCCCCCCAATGAACAGGAGCAGGCCAGGCCTTATGAGAGGAGCTGCAGCACTGAGAACAGACCTTCACCCCCCCCCCATGAACAGGAGCATGCCAGGCCTTATGAGAGGAGCTGCAGCACTGGGCACAGACCTTCACCCCCCCCACACACAATGAACAGGAGCATGCCAGGCCTTATGAGAGGAGCTGAAGCACTGGGCACAGACCTTCACCCCCCCCCCTTCATGAACAGGAGCATGCCAGGCCTTATGAGAGGAGCTGCAGCACTGGGCACAGACCTTCACCCTTCCCCCCCCCCCCCCCACAATCAGGAGCATGCCAGGTCTTATGAGAGGAGCTGCAGCACTGGGCACAGACCTTCACCCCCCCCCACCCCCCAATAAACAGGAGGAGGCCAGGCCTTATGAGAGGAGCTGCAGCACTTGGCACAGACCTTAACCCCACCCCCCCAATAAACAGGAGCATGCCAGGCCTTATGAGAGGAGCTGCAGCACTGGGTACAGACCTTCACCCTTCCCCCCACCACAATCAGGAGCATGCCAGGTCTTATGAGAGGAGCTGCAGCACTGGGCACAGACCTTCACCCCCCCCCCAATGCACAGGAGCATGCCAGACCTTATGAGAGGAGCTGCAGCACTGGGCACAGACCTTCACCCCCCCCCCACCCCCCAATAAACAGGAGGAGGCCAGGCCTTATGAGAGGAGCTGCAGCACTTGGCACAGACCTTCACCCCCCCCCCCCCCAATAAACAGGAGCATGCCAGGCCTTATGAGAGGAGCTGCAGCACTGGGCACAAACCTTCACCCCCCCCCCCCCAAAGAACAGGAGCATGCCAAGCCTTATGAGAGGAGCTGCAGCACTGGGCACAGACCTTCACCCTCCCCCCGCCCATAAACGGGAGCATGCCAGGTCTTATGAGAGGAGCTGCAGCACTGGGCACAGACCTTCACCCCCCAATAAACAGGAGCATGCCAGGCCTTATGAGGGGAGCTGCAGCACTGGGCACAGACCTTCCCCCCCCCAATGAACTGGAGCATGCCAGGCCTCATGAGAGAAGCTGCAGCACTGCGCACAAACCTTCACCCCCCCCCCCCAATAAACAGGAGCATGCCAGGCCATATGAGAGGAGATGCAGCACTGGGCACAGACCTTCACCCCCCCCGCAATAAACAGGAGCAGGCCCAGCCTTATGAGAGGAGCTGCAGCACTGGGCACAGACCTGCACCCCCCGCAATAAACAGGAGCAGGCCCAGCCTTATGAGAGGAGCTGCAGCACTGGGCACAGACCTTCACCCCCCCCCCCAATAAACAGGAGCATGCTAGGCCTTATGGCAGGAGCTGCAGCACAGGGCACAGACCTTCACCCCCCCCCCCAATAAACAGGAGCATGCCAGGCATTATGAGAGGAGCTGCAGCACTGGGCACAGACCTTCACCCACCCCCCACCCCAATAAACAGGAAGAGGCCAGGCCTTATGAGAGGAGCTGCAGCACTGGGCACAGACCTTCACCCCCCCCCCCCCCACTGAACAGGAGCATGTCAGGCCTTATGAGAGGAGCTGCAGCACTGGGCACAGACCTTCACCCCCCCCCCACCCCCCAATAAACAGGAGGAGGCAGGCCTTATGAGAGGAGCTGCAGCACTGGGCACAGACCTTCACCACCCCCCCCAATAAACAGGAGCAGGCCCGGCCTTATGAGAGGAGCTGCAGCACTGGGCACAGACCTTCACCACCCCCCCAATAAACAGGAGCAGGCCCGGCCTTATGAGAGGAGCTGCAGCACTGGGCACAGACCTTCACCACCCCCCCCAATAAACAGGAGCAGGCCCGGCCTTATGAGAGGAGCTGCAGCACTGGGCATAGACCTTCACCACCCCCCCAATAAACAGGAGGAGGCCAGGCCTTATGAGAGGAGCTGCAGCAATGGGCACAGACCTTCACCCCCCCCAATGAACAGGAGCAGGCCAGGCCTTATGAGATGAGCTGCAGCACTGGGCACAGACCTTCACCCCCCCCCCCCAATAAACAGGAGCATGCCAGGCCTTATGATAGGAGCTGCAGCACTGAGAACAGACCTTCACCCCCCCCCATGAACAGGAGCATGCCAGGCCTTATGAGAGGAGCTGCAGCACTGGGCACAGACCTTCACCCCCCCCCCCACACACACAATGAACAGGAGCATGCCAGGCCTTATGAGAGGAGCTGAAGCACTGGGCACAGACCTTCACCCCCCCCCCTTCATGAACAGGAGCATGCCAGGCCTTATGAGAGGAGATGCAGCACTGGGCACAGACCTTCACCCCCCCCCCCTTCATGAACAGGAGCATGCCAGGCCTTATGAGAGGAGATGCAGCACTTGGCACAGACCTTCACCCTTCCCCCCCCACAATCAGGAGCATGCCAGGTCTTATGAGAGGAGCTGCAGCACTGGGCACAGACCTTCACCCCCCCCCCCCCCAATGAACAGGAGCATGCCAGGCCTTATGAGAGGAGCTGCAGCACTGGGCACAGACCTTCACCCTCCCCCCCCCCAATAAACAGGAGCATGCCAGGCCTTATGAGAGGAGCTGCAGCACTGGACACAGACCTTCACCCCCCCAATAAACAGGAGCAGGCCAGGCCTTATGAGAGGAGATGCAGCGCTGGGCACCTACCTTCACCCCCCCCCCAATAAACAGGAGCATGCCAGGCCTTATGAGAGGAGATGCAGCACTGGGCACCTACCTTCACCCCCCCCCAATAAACAGGAGCATGCCAGGCCTTATGAGAGGAGCTGCAGCACTGGGCACAGACCTCCCCCCCCCCCCAATGAACAGGAGCATGCCAGGCCTCATGAGAACAGTGATACGGACCGTACACACGCAATGAATGCGTGGGTACAGTGCCTTTCACACGTACCCCTACGGCACCATTAGAACAGTTATTCGGACCGTACACATGCAATGAATGCGTGGGTACGGTGCGTACCACACGTACCCCTACGGCTCAGTAGAACAGTGATACGGACCGTACACACGCAATGAATGCGTGGGTACGGTGCGTACCACACGTACCCCTACGACACCATTAGAACAGTAATAAGGACCATACACACGCAATGAATGCGTGGATACGGTGCGTACCACACGTACCCCTACGGCACAGTAGAACTGTTATATGGACCGTACACACGCAATGAATGCGTGGGTACGGTGCGTGTCACGTACCCCTACGGCACAGTAGAACTGTGATACGGACCGTACACACGCAATGAATGCATGGGTACGGTGCCTGTTACACGTACCCCGTTACGGCACCAGTACATTTGGCATACGAGGCGTACACACGCCAGGAATGTGGGCTTAGAGGACTGGCCCAGGATGTTACCTTCATATTGGTGTGTGTGTAGGTCCAGGCCAGCATTGTACTGCTCCAAGGGGGTGCGTGGGTGGGTGTATATGACTCCCAGCAGATTCCAGAAATATGAGGGGTGGGTGCATATGACTACCAGCAGTGACCTGCAATATGAGGGGTGGGTGCATATCACTCCCAGCAGTGTTCAGATATATGAGGGGTGGGTGCATATGACTACCAGCAGTGTCCAGACATATGAGTGGTGGGTGCATATGACTCCCAGCAGTGTCCAGAAATATGAGGGGTGGGTGCATATGACAACCAGCAGTGGCCTGCAATATGAGGGGTGGGTGCATATGACTCCCAGCAGTGTTCAGATATATGAGGGGTGGGTGCATATGACTCCCAGCAGTGTCCAGACATATGAGGGGTGGGTGCATATGACTCCCAGCAGTGGCCAGACATATGAGGGGTGGGTGCATATGACTCCCAGCAGTGGCCAGACATATAAGGGGTGGGTGCATATGACTCCCAGCAGTGTCCAGACATAAGAGGGGTGGGTGCATATGACTCCCAGCAGTGCCCAGACATATGAGGGGTGGGTGCAGAGGACTCCCAGCAGTGGACAGAGATATGGGGGGTGTACATCATCATCAGGTGACCACACCTACATGGTGGTATGGACGCATCTCTAACTTTGGACCATGATTTTAGTGCTATTACAACACATCACTTACAGCAGTGTCCCACTCCCAGGACGATGTATGTCTTTCACACACTGCATGACACACCACATGTGGGTGTGAGGACATATAACACATGCATACCCACCCATGGCGGATGCAGCACAACACACACCCTGATTTCATGTCAACAGACTGTATAGTCATGTAACTGCACACAAAACTAAGATAGCCAAAGGGAACACACACTGTCACGCACATCCCAGGACTGATAGGAATGTACAGGGGCTGGGCCAGCCACCAAGATGTTGTCTCTCATGGAAGGAATAGGGTTCAATGCCACTAGATACAATGCCCACAATTGTGAGTCAGGTGCCCAAATACCCTGCATAACAAGTACCATTTGCGTGGTAGGCCGTGATTACATAGTGCTGAAAAGGGAGAATTTGTCCCTGAAGGCATTCCCACATACCCAAAACACAAGTACAGTGACTAGCAAGGATGGCACAGACGATTCAGCAGGAGACATCGGTGAGCAGGCATGGCCATTGTTGAAGGGATCCGTCACCAACAAAGGAAATGTTGACACAGGTCAGCACAACAATTGTGCAACTGTTTGCAGGGAAGATGTCAGGTGCCACAGAGGAAGGAACACTCCTTGGGACAATGTCTCCAAACTAAATGAACACACACTACCAATGATTCTTTGCATAGACATTGTGATGGCACACAGATACCATGGTCCACCTCATGACCATCATACAAAAACATTTCTCAGAACCCTAACACATTACCAGAACACCAACTCCAGGAGCCTCATCACCAACATCAAGTACCTGAAATGCAATAGTGTTGAAAGTAAAAGAAAAGGCTTTATTCAGCACCAAAAATAAATAAATTTAAAAGAGACTATGTACAAAGGCCAATGGCCAGTCCATTTCTCAAGTCCAAGGGTGGACATAGGGGACTGCGTCCACCCCTACTTTGCCTGCACAAAGGAACCTCAAGATTTGTCGACCAGGGGAGGGGGGGGGGGGGCATCATCTGTGGCAGGACCAGGCATCGCAGGGACATGAGGGGGATGGGTAGGTGTGGTGGGTGCAGGGGTGGACGTCTCCACCACAGGGGGTGGGGCAGCACCAAAGGTGGAGGTGAGCTCGGCGCTGCACACTGCTGCTAGGGCCTCCATCCGAACCCCTGCACCTGAAGTTACCCCAGGGCCAACGGAGGGTGTGGTGGGCGAGGGATGGGGTGCAGCGCTCTTGGGGGAGGGGGTGGATATGGTGGGGGACTCAACTCCCGTGCCCGGGGACTTCCTCGCCCACTTGTGGGGTGGTGGCTCAGTGGGGGTGAGGCCCACCTCAACCATATAGGTCTCCTTGGGTGAGAGTTTGGCAGGGGAGCTAAGGGGAGTGGTTTTGGAGGAACTGGGTTGTGAGGAGTGCGGACTATGACTGTGGCTGCATGTCTTTCATCTTCCCCCAGACCCTGTGGGTGTGCCTACATCTCCCTGAGTGTGCGTGCCAGGAGGTGTGCGCTGTGCCTTACTTGGGGGTGTGCTGGATGTGTCTGGTGTGGTGTGTGCCTGTGACTGTCTGGGTGTGCGTTGGACAGGCATGGGAGAGGGCAGTGTGGATGGGTCCGGGGTAGGGGGGGGGGACAGAGCGCCGCAGGAGAGACACTGCCTCCGTCAGTGAAGAGTCCATGGACCGCAGAAACCTGCGTTGCTCAGTCATCGTTGCTGAGATGCCCTCCACGAACGACACCATCTGTGTGAGCAGTTTAGTGTGTCTATGGAGGACATTCAGCACCGATGCCTGCCCAACCTGCAACTGCCGTAGTGTGTCCACAGACTCTTCACTGTGGGCAGCAGGGGTGACAGGGGCAGGGGGTGTGGTGCCTAGACCGAAGGAGACATGGTGGGACTCTGCACGGACAGAAGGGACGGGAGCAACTGGGAGGGCGGAGATGGCAATGGAGGAGGCGGGGACAGATGTGGGATGCTGCCAGATGTTGTTGCATCCTCCGCCTCCTCAAGGATGTCAGCCTGGGACCCGTCGGTGTCGTAGCTGCTCTCGCCTCCAGACAGGTCCTCCGACTGACTCCCCTCGCCCTCCATGCCACTGGCTCCTTCTGACTCCACAGCACTGGTGGCACTGTCGCTGGGTCCCTCCTCCAGGTCCATGCAGGTGTCTCCCTCGCGTGTGGATGATGATGCTGTGGCCAAGGAGAAGAAACCAAAATGCATCAGTCACCTGTATACATCTGACACATGAGCACAAGAACAATAGGTCACAGTGCATATCAGGCAATGCATCATGAGTAACAGCTGGATTACTCCGCACATATGTAAGCCCTGTACTGCCCAGTTGGTAGACCCACCATGCCACTTGGACACCAGGAAAAAAAGAACACAAAAGGCCACAACTTGAATGAGCAATACACTGAGAAGCTAGTGTCTGTGAACCAGTGAGCTCAGCAATACAATGAAGTCATGCCACCTCTTGTTTAACCTGAAAGAAACAGTAGTGGTGCTGATCCAGATCAGGGCATACAAATTCTCCCGACTTCCACGGATAGAGTAAATTCACAGATACACGCACATACACTCATCATACGCTTGGGCCCATTTCACTAACATACGCTCAGATTACTCTACCAGTGCCAAACATGGAGAGAAAACTCCTAAATACCCTGTATCTACAGTAAGGTCAATGAAACCAAATTGATTCTGTCCTGAGTCATGATATAAACAATAATAATCACATTTGTGTATTCAATAAACGACAAGAAATAACCACCAACACTGTAATTCATAAATGATTCTTTATCTAAAATTAGTTCAAAGAAAGTCAATCAAAGCAAATTCATTATTCTCATAATTACCTATTCTAGCTAAATGTCATAAACGGGTCAGGACAGGTCTCTCAGTAGAAGTCTCCCGAGTCGCCGTCCTCACAGCATCGATCCTCACCAACGCAGGTTTGGGAAGAAGTGGCCTTAGACCCTCTCTAGTCTAACAATATTTATAACAGAACTTACAAAATAAAGCAACATAAAATGTTCTAAATTTCCGTTGAGCCGCTGAGCAGAGCGAGCAGGAAAGGATGTAACATCGCTACATTTGGAAAATCTCCGCTCAGAAAAATCACAAAAATAAAAAGACGGAAGAAGGAAACTCGAGTTTGCAAATGTTACTTTTAAAAATGCTCTTCCTCAGACCCATAGCGAAACCACCGCTGTAATCACAAAGCTCATTGTGGCTCTCTTTCCCTCCAAGGTTACTTGGATGTTTGCCTGGAGTCGCTGTCATCACGGAAACTTTCAAAACTCCAGCAGAAGCCATAGTCAGGTGACTTTCAACAAGGCCTCTCGTCATCTCATATTCACTCGAGCACAGGCTGTAAATGTCAGCCATCTTTTCTTAGGCCAAAACGAACCATCTTAATTGAAAGAAACACAAACAACGTTACTACATCATCGCAATGATTAAACAGTGTTAATTCCCACTAATACCCTTATGTGTATGTAATTAACTAGCCATCTGCAACATATTTAAGCATTAGTACACGTTATTATTTAAAAGCATTAACACAAAACAAATAGCACACTTATTAAATAACCGCACATTATTATTAAGCAACATATATGCATTCCCACGTGTAGTTTCTCCTGTTAATCGTGTTGGTTAGTCAGAATTTTCACACAAAACAAATAATTATTGATTATGGATTAGTATTTTTGAGTCAAGACATATAGACAAAACTAGAGCTTAAAACCCAATAAATTTTCTACAGAAAACTCTGCTCCAGCAGTGCACCCAACGTAAACTGACACACCTCAATACTCAAGGTGTCACCACACTCAGAGACCTGTAAGTACTTTAGAACACAAAACGAACAAATGTTGCTACCTTGGGACTGACAATACTTTACACAATCTACATGTTTTGAATGTGCCAATTCGCCATTTCGTGAAAAGAACACTCATGTGCCTGCATGAAATATGTCGCACAAGGCAGTGCACACAAAAGTACATTTACACTGTCATTGAAGAAGCTGGCACCTTTTCTAAGAAGCCACTGTTAGAAATTAATGCTGTTGCAGAAAGTACATATACATGTGCCCACGGAGGTCTTGATGTCTTGAGACTCGTCAGTTTGTATCATCAACAACAAAGGAGTCTCACAAAATCAAGAGCACTGTGGGAACATGTATATGGGGAATCCGCAACACCATTTAATTCTAACAGTGGCTTCTTAGAAAAGGTGCCAGTGTGTTCCATGAAAGTGGAAATGTCGTTTGGTGTGCACTTCCTTGGGAGACTTTGTTCATGCAGGCACATCAGTGTTCTTAACACAAATCATCAAATTTGCACATTTAAAACATGAAGAACTGTTGACAAGTGCTGTGAGTGCCAAGGTACAATTTTTTAAGAGTAACAACTTGAATTATGTCAGTTGTCACATGGCCATCCGTCACTGTTAGACGGACCGGGAGGGTCGGCCGAGGACAGGGGGAGAGGTCTCCGGGGAGAGCCGTCTCCAGCGATCGTACAGATGAATAACTTCCCCCCCACAGATATACACCACACAAGGATAAGATTTAGCGTTCTTTATAGGTGATTTCTTAAGGTACGATGAAATGGTACAAGGAGGTCTGGACTCAGGGGTCCCCTCGATTCGAGTCTCTTGGTTTGGGGAAAGGGGGTAGCGGGACAGTCTGGTTACCAGTCGGGTAGCTGAGATGGTCTGGTGGATAGCTCACAATCCTCGAGCTCGGGGTTCTAGCTTGGACGGGCCGCGGCAGCGCCAGCAGGTCCCGGTGAAGATGGTCGTTACACGGTCCGCGGCAGCGCCAGCAGGTCCCGGGGAAGATGGTCGTTACACGGTCCGCGGCAGCGCCAGCAGGTCCCGATGAAGGTGGTCGTTACAACGGTCCGCGGCAGCGCCAGCAGGTCCCGACGAGGATGGGTGATGCAGAAGGCCGCGGCAGCGCCAGCAGGCAGGACGATGGTTCACAAGGCAGGCTACGGCAGCGCCAGTAGTCCGTCAAGGCTGAGTTCTCTCGGTGTCTCTCGACTCCAGGATACAACTGCCTTCCTGCTCTGGAGCTGCCCTAGTTATAGGTCTGGCGCCCTTTGATGTCTGGACCCTCGCACTTGGAGGTCGGGGGGTCCGGGATGAGGGAGTCCAGACACCCAGCAGGGGGTGGAGCCAGCGCCTGGGGGAGCTGGAGGGTGATCGGCACCTGGCGGGGGAGAGCCCTCGACGCCTCTTTCTCCCATTGACCTGCCAAGTGGTCCGTTCACCTCCTGGGTGGATGGTGGTGCCTGGATGTCGGGGCCGGCCAGGCCCCGGGTTAGGGTCGAGCCGAGGCCATGCGGCCTCGTGGCGCAGCGCCCAAGATGGCGGCTGATCCGGCCGGAGGAGCCGGTAGTGGTTCGGCCCCATGATACATGGCTGTCCGGGGGCAGGAGTTCCGTTGGGAGACGGGGTGCGGGTTGCCCTTGGGGGTAACACCTGGGAGTCCGGGGCTTGGGCCCTGTCATGCGGGGAGGGAGCAAGCCCTTCATGTGGCCTGTCCAACATGCGTCCCCCCCAGCTGAAGGCGGGGAGAGTCACCCATCTTCTTGGGGACTCTCCTCGTCGAGGCGGAAAAAGCGTGACAGGCCATCTGCGTTGGCGTGGTCTTGGCCCGGTCGATGTTCCACAGTGAAGTCCATTCCCTGCAGGGAGATGGACCAGCGCAATAGTTTTGGGTTTTCCCCCCGCATCTGCATTAGCCACTGCAGGGGTCGATGATCGGTTTGCACCCGGAAGTGGGTACCGAAGAGATAGGGCCGGAGCTTTTTGAGGGCCCACACCACTGCGAAGGCCTCCCTCTCGATTGTGCTCCAGCGCTGTTCTCGGGCCAGGAGGCGTCTGCTGATGAAGGCCACCGGCTGGTCAAGACCCTCGGGGTTCAGCTGGGAAAGAACCGCCCCGATGCCGTGGTCGGAGGCGTCCGTTTGTACAATGAATTCCCGACTGTAATCGGGGGCCTGGAGCACAGGAGCGGTGCACAGGGCGGCCTTCAGCTTCTCGAAGGCCGCTTGACAGTCGGGGGTCCAGTTAATCTTCTTCGGGTGGTTTTTGGACGTGAGACCCGTGAGGGGCCCCACAATGCTGCCATAGTCCTTCACGAACCGCCGGTAGTAGCCGGTGAGTCCCAAGAAGGCTCGGACCTCGGTCTGCGTGACTGGGGGTTGCCAGGACTGGATGGCAGCAATTTTGAGTTGCAGAGGGGCCACCAGACCGCTTCCCACCTGGTGTCCGAGGTAGGTCACGGACCCCTGACCAATTTGGCACTTGCCGGCCTTAATCGTGAGGCCGGCCTGCTGGAGGGCCTGCAGGACCTCTTGGAGGTGGTGGAGGTGGTCGGACCAGTGGCGGCTGTACACAGCGATATCGTCCAGGTAGGCGGCGCTGAACTCTTCGAGCCCCGCCAAGACCTGGTTCACTAGACGTTGAAAAGTAGCTGGGGCATTCTTCATGCCGAAGGGCATGACCTTGAAGTGGTAGTGGCCATCGGGGGTAGAAAAGGCGGACCGTTCCTGGGCCCGGGGTGTGAGACCGATCTGCCAGTAGCCCGCTGTCAGGTCGAAGATGCTGAGGTAGCGGGCGGCCCCCAGGCGGTCGATCAATTCATCCGCTCGGGGGATAGGATGGGCGTCGGTCCTGGTGACAGCGTTCAAGCCCCGATAGTCGACGCAGAACCGGAGTTCAGGAGTGGTGCCGGGGGCAGCGGCTTTGGGGACCAGCACGACCGGGCTGGCCCAGGGGCTGTCCGAGGGCTCGATGACCCCGAGCGTGAGCATCTTGGATACTTCCTCTTGGATGCAGGCCCGCACCCGATCTGGTACGCGGTAGGCCCGGTGTCGGATAGGGGGACTGTCCCCAGTGTCCACGTCGTGCAAGCACCAAGGGGTGATCCCTGGGGTGAGGGAAAACAGAGTAGCAAACTGCAGCAGGAGGTTCCGGCAGCCCTGGCGTTGCTCTGGGGTGAGGGCATCGGAGAGCCGGACCCCGTCCACGGAACCGTCGTTCTCCTGGGTCTTCAGGAGATCAGGGAGGGGCTCGGAGTCTTCTTCCGCCCCACTGTCTGTAGCCATCAGGAGGCTGAGTTCCGAGCGCACAAAGTGGGGTTTGAGTCTGTTGGTGTGGAGGACCCGGAGGGGGTTCCGGGGGGACTCCATGTCGATGAGGTAGGTGACGGGGCTCTTGCGTTCGACCACTTTGAAGGGCCCCGTCCACTTATCTTGCAAGGCACATGGTTCGGTGGGGGACATCACCCACACTTGTTGACCAGGTTCGAATTCGACGGAGGAGGCATTCTGATCGTACCATTTTTTCATGTCCTCCTGACTGGCCTCGAGATTCGCTTTTGCCATTTCCCTGAAGCGCCGGGTCTGATTGCGTAGTGCCAGGAGGTACTTGAAGACGTCTGGAGGGGTCTTTAGGGGGGCCATCTCCCAACCTTCTTTGACTAGGCTGAGGGGCCCTCGCACAGGGTGCCCGTACAGGAGTTCGAAAGGGCTAAAGCCGAGGGACTTCTGGGGAACTTCTCGATAGGCGAAGAGGAGGCACGGAAGTAGTACATCCCACTGGCGACGGAGGGGCTCTTCCAATCCCCCAATCATTCCCTTGAGTGTGCGGTTGAATCGCTCAACTAGTCCGTTCCCTTGAGGGTGATAGGGGGTCGTGAATCGGTAGGTGACCCCGCACTGTTGCCAGAGGGACTTCATATATTTCGAGATAAAGTTTGCGCCTCGGTCGCTGACGACTTCTCGGGGGAAGCCCACCCGGGAGAAGATCCCCATTAGGGCCCGGCCGACCACCGGAGCTGTTACAGTTCGCAGGGGCACAGCCTCGGGGTAGCGGGTGGCGTGGTCCACCAGTACCAGGATGAACCGATGTCCTTGTGCTGTGCGGGGGTCCAGGGGCCCCACAATGTCTATTCCTACCCTCTCGAACGGGGTGGTGACCACTGGGAAGGGTTGCAGAGGTGCTTTGAGCTTGCGGCCGCTCTTCCCGCTGGCCTGGCACGTGGGGCAGGACCGGCAGTGGTTGAGGACGTCGTTCCGCATCCTCGGCCAGAAAAAGTGGGTCACCAGGCGACTGTAGGTTTTGTCCTGGCCCAGGTGTCCAGCCAGGGGAACATCGTGGGCCAAAGTTAGCAGGAAGTCTCTGAAACGGAGGGGCACCAGCAGCACTCGACTGGCCCCTAACTCCGCGATCCTTTGTTCACTGTATAGCAGGTCGTTATCCCAATAGACCCAATGGGTTCCGGTGGAGTCCCCTGCGCTCTGGGCGCTGGCTTGCTGGCGGAGTCCCTCGAGGGAGGGGCAGGTCTTCTGTTCCTGGCGGAACTGTTCCTGGGTGGGCCCCCCTTCTTGACGCCACTGAGCCAGGCCGGGAAGGTCCTGGGGCTGGGGGACCCCTTCGGGCGTTGGCTCTGGGGGGTCGGTATAGTCGTTGTCCTCTACTGGAGCGACCGGGGGAGGAGGTGCTGGCCATTCTGGTTCTTCTGGTCGGGGGACGGCACGGGCGGCCATGGACCGGGTGGTTACGCATGCCCAGTCCGGGAGGCCCAGCATCCCCAGGTGCTCTCTTCTTTCGACGGCGGCCCACGGGGAACTCTCAAGGTCGTTCCCCAGGAGACAGTCCACGGGGGCATCATCCCGGACCGTCACCTTCAACATGCCGGAGACCCCTCCCCATTCGAAGGGGACGCAGGCCATCCGGCACAGACTTTCGGAATTGTCGGCTGAGCGGACGGGGCAGAGAATGTTCGGCAGGATCTGCTCTGGTTTCACCAGGTGACAGCGGACGGCCGTCACACTGGCCCCTGTGTCACGTAGGGATTCGGCCCGGCGCCCATTAATGTTTACCCACTGGCTATATTTTCGGGTGTTGGCGGGTAGGGGAGCCCGCGGGACCATGTCTTTTCCTCCTAGGCACGCTAGAACCATGGCGGCCGGTTCCCACTCTTGTTGTGCCTGCTCATATTCTTCCTGTTCCTCGGAGATTTGTACTCCCCCCAGGGCGGCGGCAGCTACCTGGCGGGGCTTTGGCGTTTGGTTCTGCGGGCAGCTCGGGTCATTGGCGTAGTGGCCGACTCGCTGGCATCAGTGACACGTGACGTTGGCTCGGAACCCCGGGCGCATCGGGGGGTTGCCCCGGCCAGCCGGGGGCGGGGTGCTGGCCGCGGGAGTGGCCGGGACGGTGTCTCTCCCTCGCCCCTGGCCTCCTCCTCCTCCTCGGGGACGGTGCTGACCTTGGTTGTTTCGGTTTTGCTCGTGTGGCCCTCTCTGGCCCACTCGGGTGCTTTCCCACCGGTCAGCTTCGGCGGCGAGTTGTCGTGGGTCAGTCAATTTACTGTCGAGGAGGTGCTGCCTGAGCTCGACGAAGCAGTTGTTAGACAGGTGCTCCCACACCATAAGATTAAAGAGTTGCTCGTAGGTCGTTACGTGGCTTCCCTTGATCCAACCCTCGAAGGCTCGGCTGAAATAGTTGACATATTCCACCCAAGTTGTACCCGGGATCCGGGTGCAGTCTCGGAACCTCTGGCGGTACATTTCGGGTGTGAGCCCATATCGGGTGAGGAGGGCAGCCTTCATGTGGTCATAGGATGACATCTGATGATCTGGGAGCTGCAGTAGGGCATCGCGGCCTTCGTTGACGAACCTCCCCCATAGGCCGGCTCCCCAGTCACTCCGATCGATCCGGTGGGAGGTCATGGCGATCTCGTAGGCTTTGAACCACTGTTGTATGTCGTCCTCTCGGACATACTCTCGGACAACATCCTTGGGGATGTGGACTTTCTTCTCGGTTGCTCCCGGGGTGTGCGGTCGCTCAGGCACCCCCGGTTCTTTATTCTGTTTCCGAAGTTCTATTTCCGCCAGTTTGCGCTCGTGTTCGAATGTTAGTCTTTTTTCTTCGAGCTCTCTCTGCCTCTGTTTTTCTTCCCGTTCTTCTCGGAGCCGCAGATGTTCTAGATTTAGTTTTTGCTCGGCTAACTTTAGTTCACCGTCCATCTTGAGTCGTGCCATTTCCAACTCATGTAATCTGGTTCTTTCTCTTTCTTGGATCTCTTCCTGCGAGAGGCCCGTTCCTCGCTCCTCGGGAGCTATGGCGTTCCCCTCCGGTGCTGCACCGTTTTGGTCTGGGGATCCGGCGACCCCGGTTTCCGCCCACGACTCAAGGGCGTGCTTCAAATCGTCTTTGGTACTCAGGCCGGTGGTAGCAATGCCTAGTTCCATGCAGAATTGTTTAAGTTCGCGATGGCTATACTCTTCCAATTTATCCATCTGGAATTTCTCGGTGGATCCGCTCTCTTTGGTTGACATCATGGTTTTGTCGTGGGGTGAGCTACTCTCTGTACGATTACGCGTTGATTCGGATCGCGCCGCTGGCCACCAATGTTAGACGGACCGGGAGGGTCGGCCGAGGACAGGGGGAGAGGTCTCCGGGGAGAGCCGTCTCCAGCGATCGTACAGATGAATAACTTCCCCCCCACAGATATACACCACACAAGGATAAGATTTAGCGTTCTTTATAGGTGATTTCTTAAGGTACGATGAAATGGTACAAGGAGGTCTGGACTCAGGGGTCCCCTCGATTCGAGTCTCTTGGTTTGGGGAAAGGGGGTAGCGGGACAGTCTGGTTACCAGTCGGGTAGCTGAGATGGTCTGGTGGATAGCTCACAATCCTCGAGCTCGGGGTTCTAGCTTGGACGGGCCGCGGCAGCGCCAGCAGGTCCCGGTGAAGATGGTCGTTACACGGTCCGCGGCAGCGCCAGCAGGTCCCGGGGAAGATGGTCGTTACACGGTCCGCGGCAGCGCCAGCAGGTCCCGATGAAGGTGGTCGTTACAACGGTCTGCGGCAGCGCCAGCAGGTCCTGACGAGGATGGGTGATGCAGAAGGCCACGGCAGCGCCAGCAGGCAGGACGATGGTTCACAAGGCAGGCTACGGCAGCGCCAGTAGTCCGTCAAGGCTGAGTTCTCTCGGTGTCTCTCGACTCCAGGATACAACTGCCTTCCTGCTCTGGAGCTGCCCTAGTTATAGGTCTGGCGCCCTTTGATGTCCGGACCCTCGCACTTGGAGGTCGGGGGGTCCGGGATGAGGGAGTCCAGACACCCAGCAGGGGGTGGAGCCAGCGCCTGGGGGAGCTGGAGGGTGATCGGCACCTGGCGGGGGAGAGCCCTCGACGCCTCTTTCTCCCATTGACCTGCCAAGTGGTCCGTTCACCTCCTGGGTGGATGGTGGTGCCTGGATGTCGGGGCCGGCCAGGCCCCGGGTTAGGGTCGAGCCGAGGCCATGCGGCCTCGTGGCGCAGCGCCCAAGATGGCGGCTGATCCGGCCGGGGGAGCCGGTAGTGGTTCGGCCCCATGATACATGTCTGTCCGGGGGCAGGAGTTCCGTTGGGAGACGGGGTGCGGGTTGCCCTTGGGGGTAACACCTGGGAGTCCGGGGCTTGGGCCCTGTCATGCGGGGAGGGAGCAAGCCCTTCATGTGGCCTGTCCAACAGTCAC
Source organism: Triturus cristatus (assembly GCF_964204655.1). Taxonomy (NCBI): domain Eukaryota; kingdom Metazoa; phylum Chordata; class Amphibia; order Caudata; family Salamandridae; genus Triturus; species Triturus cristatus. The sequence goes on along the minus strand of NC_140580.1, from coordinate 1,186,476,761 downwards.
CTTATTACACAGTTGGCTACACATATGACCTACTGCCTGTCATCTTGAGTAGCACACATGTCCACACCCAGGACAATGCATAAGCTAATGGGCCTGCAATTGGGTTGAAAAAAAGCTTAGCTGTACTGTGGGGACACCCTCATGGCAAGCCAGAATGTACACACAGATGGCAGCACACAAAGTCCAAACAGCGTTGTATCTGAACCACACACAGGTGCTAAAAATGTATGAGCAGGAATCATGTTTTAAAAAAACTGACACAGGCTGCAAAGCACGAACATTAGGCACTGGCCAGCATCACAGGGGCACTGCACGGTGATTCTTTGTACAGCCAAGCCTCACACACAAGTCAGACCTGGCAATGAAAAATCAGGGTTGCACATGTATGCCTCTCCCGCACACCCCACCCCATGCCTGAGTCAATGTGATTGATACAGATCAAGAAGTGACACCTCTTATTCAGGGTTACAATAACTGTGCTTGAAAAATAGCTTCATTTACACAACATCACCTCGTGGGGCTGGGAACACATATTTGTGACAAACAACCATCAACAGATTGTTGTGAATAGCCACACAGGCACTGCCCAGTGTGAGTATGCACAAGCAAAATGGTGTATCCCTGTCCAGTGGACACATGTAGCACACATTTTCAAAACACTAACTAGGCCAGGGAACAATGCCACAGAGGCAGACCTATGCTGAACCCACAGGGAATGTGCACAGTGTTGGATGACACACATGATTAGGAGGCCAGGGTGTCTCAGGGGACTGTAGTGGGCACACTGCTCCGTGTTCCTGGAATGAGCTGACTGTACCATGTTCAACCGTCATGGCACTATGCATATCTCCCACTCATGCACATCATGTCTGAGGCCACAACATTGGTCATGCATGCTGCAAGGGTGTTCATTTTAAAGTTCACACTCCCATGTTGAGACTCATCATCAGTGCCAACAAATATGGACCCCGAACATAGTGAACAGGTCATGGCACAGGCAAGGTACCAACACAAGTCACAGACCACCCTCCCACATGATGCAGAAAGCAATGTGCACTTTGATTTTCGGGCACCCTAGATGACCATGTGCAAATGTGATTACACACAGACCAGGGGACACATGTCAAGGAGGGGAAGGGATGAAAAAGAGCACCAGGTGACATTGGGGAACAGAAAATGCACTGCACATATTAACTCTGGGAGTGTATCCAGGCTACAGAGCACTTCCAAAAGCTGGTGACACAACACGACAAACAGCCATGTACCTACCCCCTCCTTTCTGCAGTCTCTCCTGTAACTGCCTATCGAGCTCAGGGAATACCACCGCCAGGACACGTTTCATGTGGGGGGTCAGGCGTCAGCGGCCGCCGTGGGGGCGAGGACTGTCGAGCCCCAACTGGACCCGGGCGATCCGCCGGGTCCAGCACCGGATATCCTGCCACCTCTTGCGGACCTGTGGCAGCTGCCGACTATGCTTCCCCTCAGATCTCACGGCCCTGACGATGTTTTTCCAGATCACCCCCTTCTCATAGGCAGTTACCTGTCAGGATGACAAAGTGACACAACATCAATACACCTGCTCCATGTCCCAGAGACACACATTTGAACATCATTGAAATGTTGAACAGGGCATAGGATGCAGACAGGAATTACATCATACACAATAAGAAATTGGCCTGTGTGCAAGCCCCAATGCACTACATGGCATTGAAAGTCAACTGGTTGGCATGAGGGGTGCGACACACTCACTGATCATGCCACACACTGTGCAGCACATGCAACAGCAGGCTGATGGCCAGCACGTGCCAAGCAGTCACATGTCCCACTCCACTGACACACCCTCAGCAGACTAGACAGACACACCTAGGCACAGATCACTCGCCTGTCAGTCACAACAGCGGATATAACCCTCACTCTGCACATGTGCCACTTGCCAGTGGGGTATCACAGGTGTCGTGCTGGCTCTGCAAGTCAGACACACAGCACGGATTACTTGTCACATCAGATGGGTTGATCTGTTGCCTCCTCCATGCAGTTGTGGTGCAACACTTCACATAGACACTCACCCACATGATAAGGAACATTCACACACATCACTGTCCATGAGGTCGTACACATCATTTGGACACTCTCACCACAGGGCCACTCAACTCATACACATCTGTGGGTACTGTCACCTGTCACACCGGGGGGACCACTGAATCACCTCAGGACAATAGGAACAAAAAACACCAAGGATTTCCCAGGCTGAAAGTGTCATGCACTATGCAGTGAAAGTCACAGTAAGCACAATGCAAGTGAGGACTGCACACAGGAACTACATCATGCTCTGCATGAGCCACATCAGCATGTCCCCCCCCCCTGGGACCCACTCTAAACAACATTGCATGTCTGTTCCACCTGGAAACAATATTGACAGTCACACAACAGGTGCATAGGCAAAGTTAGTGGACTCAGCACTCACCTGCTCCTCTGGTCTCCAAACACAGCTTGGTGTACTGTGGGAGGAGGACGTCCAGCAAGGCTTCATTCTCCTCCTGGGTGAATGGCTCGCCCTCTCCACAGTACGTGACATGGTCCAGAGGAAGCAGAGACAGCAGCAGTGTGGTCGACTGGAAAGGTGTGCAGGCAAGTGCCCTCTCATGGGTTCTGGCTGCCTTATATCTGTCTTGCTGAGGGGCATTCATTTAGAGGAGTACATAGTGATTGGTCAGACTCATTCGCATCCTACGTTTACTCCAATCCCTTTAAACATACACCAATGACTTTAAACATACACCAATGACAGCATTCGCATCGTTCACATTTTGAGCATCATGTAAAGTCAACAACCACTTTGCAACATTGTATTTTGTGGCCAACTGACTGTTCCAGGACACATGATCAACACTTTTCAACTGAAAACTCTGTCTCCATGACAACCAGCATGCATTTAGGGCCTAATACTTGTCCCTTATGTGTCCCCTATGTAATTTTGAAATCCACGCACAGGTACGGTGCGTTTCACACGTACCCCTACAGCACAAGTACAATGGTGAAACGAAGCGTATACACGCGATGATATCGGGTGTACGGTGCGTTTCACACGTACCCCTACGGCACAAGTACAATGGTGAAACGAAGCGTACACATGCGATGATAGCGGGTGTACGGTGCGTTTCACACGTACGGGTACGCACTAGTAGTACAGTGCGTTTGACACATACGGGTACGCACTAGTTCACACGTACGGGTATGCACTAGTAGTACAGTGAGTTTGACACCTACGGGTACGCACTAGTTCACACCTACGGGTATGCACTAGTAGTACAGTGCGTTTGATACGTACGGGTATGCACTAGTTCACACGTATGGGTACGCACTAGTAGTACAGTGCGTTTGACACCTACAGGTATGCACTAGTTCACACGTACGGGTATGCACTAGTAGTACAGTGCGTTTGACACATACGGGTACGCACTGGTTCACACGTACGGGTACGCACTAGTAGTACAGTGCGCTTGACACCTATGGGTACGCACTAGTTCACACGTACGGGTACGCACTAGTAGTACAATGCGTTTGACATGTACGGGTATGCACTAGTTCACACATACGGGTACGCATTCACACGCTTACAATGGTAATACAGGCGCACACATGCCAGGAATGGAGGGCTACGAGTCACACAAGGATGTTCATCAAGTACTTGTCATTGCATACTGTCATGTGCAGGCCCTAGGTGTGGCAGCCAGTGATATTGCACAGGTCATCTCATCTAGTTGGACAATTGATGTGTGATGACCTGTGGACACATGTCATGTGTGATGGGGCACTATGTGGCACACATCACCTTGACACTTGCCACATGTGTGTCTGTAGTCCAACTGTGTCATGCACAGCAGCAGTGGGATGGCACAGTCATCAACACCCGCACCTGTCTCCTGATACCAGGTACAGGGGCACTCTATCAACTGACATGTCACGATCAGCGTGCCCCTTTGTGACTATGTCAGGTGTGTGTCATGTGTTCCCATGAGCTGCATTTCTGTGTTCCGTCAACTGCATCTGCTGCTGGTGCATCCAACATGGGTCTGTGTGGAGATGGGCATGGAACATATATACGCACACCATGCCACATGTGGATTCCCACCACTGTAGGGTCTGTGTGCATCGGACATCATATTTTCCCAGTCATACATGTCAGCGTTGTCTTAATGGCTGTGTCTTTCTCTTGTCACGGGTACCCCTTCATCGCAATGTTTGATGTGTATATTTGACATTCCATGTGACCTGTGCGTGTGCCTTGCAGTCAGCTGTGTGGATGAGATGACATCCTTCCTATGCAGCTATGTGGTTGTGTGTCACTCCGGTGATATCTGTGGCTCTTCACTCAGACTGGCCACCAACTAATTTCAGGGCATGTCATGTAGACTTGACAATCAACAGGTGTATCTGGCTTTTTGTAGGAGTGCCAGCAAGCTGGCATATGTGTCCTGTATGTATTGCACACACCCGACTCCATAGTTACCTGATGTGTATTAGCAGTGTAGCATGTGCTGTGTTCATTGACATAGATATTGGCAGACTCTCAATCTTCATTCTTACAAACAATGTCTTGCAGGGCACAGCCTGTCCCAAGAACAATGCCAGACTTGGGTGCCATGAGGGAACGTGCCTGCATCCGACGTTACAGATTCACTCAACAGTTGATTGAGGACTTGACCGACAGGCTGGCACCACACCTCCAACCGCGACACAGGTATCCTACTGTGCTGACCCCAAAGATGAAGGTGATGGCAGCCCTAAATTTTTTTGCCACAGGTACGTTTCAATTCACCATAGCTGATGTTGGTGGCATGTCACAGACAATGTTCAGCCGTGTCCTGCGTGATGTTTTAGCAGCCATGTTGGAACACCTTGATGAATTCATCACATTTCCTACTCCTGAGGAGTTGACAGATGTCAAGGGTGATTTCTATGCCCTGGGAGGGATGCCCCATGTAATTGGGTCCATTGATGGTACACATGTGGCTTTGGTACCACCACAGGCACAGGAACAAGCCTATCGCAATAGAAAATATTACCACTCGATAAATGCCCTTGTGGTGTGTCTTGCTAACATGCTGATTTGCCATGTCTGTGCACGTTTTCCAGGATCAGCACACAATGCCTACATCATGAGGCATAGCAGGGTGCCGCAAATGATGCTGCGGCTGCACAACAAACAAGCATGTCTTGGTGGGTATACTCTGTTTGTCCTGTGTGTTGCGGTATCTTTGTCTCTTACGGCATCTCCTGACCCACTTATTGACATGATGTTTCCATGTAGGGGACTCTGGCTATCCCAACATGCCATGGCTTCTCACACCTCTCCGCAACCCAAGAACAGCTGCAGATCCCCGGTACAACAATGCACACGGGCAGACCAGGCGAGTGATTGAGAGGACGTTTGGACTCCTGAAGAGCCGATTCCGGTGCCTGGACAAGACAGGCGGGTCCCTCCCTTATGCCCCGGAGAAGGTCTGCTGAATCTTCCTCGTGTGCTGCATGCTGCACAACATGGCAATTGAGAAGGCAGTGCCACTCATCCTGGATCCGGATGAGCAGGAACATCCACCCGTGGAGGATCACGGGCTTGCTCACGAGGCTAGTGATGAGGAGGAGGAGGAGGATGATATCCGGAGTCAGCTCATACGCAACTTCTTCTCATAATGGTGAGTCACTGGGTATGAGTGTGCAAGCTTGTAGCATTGAGTGGCATGTGTTGCAATGTGTGTGTCCAACTGACTGAATGCAAAGTGACTTTGATGTGTGTTCTGATGTGTCACTCGAGTGATGATGTCATGCCACACAGTTTTGCGGAGAGACTTTATTTGAAATTTACATGTGTCCAACATTGTTCATGTTTTGTAAATGTCCATGTGTGCGGCGAGAATTGTTTTAGCTGACTTCTTGTGTGTCTGTCATTCCCAGGTTTTTGTGCATGTTGTCTGCTCGTGTCATCGTTGTCCTCCTGCCATTCCTCATGAGGATTGCAACGTGTGCTGAATCAGCGTTCCATGCACGGACATGTGGAAATGTCAGTTTGGGTAAGGATTGCAGCAAGGCTTTTTGGCGGTGGTACGGGTTGGGAATGTGTGGGCCTGCTTCTGTACATGTTGTGGTACCATGCATACATGTCTTCTCACCATGGAGCATATAACATGTAGCATCACTCCCATGACATGATAGTCACCCTTCTTGACTGTCATCTGTAGTGGAGTGTGGCGTCTGATGAAGGCATCAATGTGTGAACCTTGCTTCTGAAACATTGCGGATGCTACGGGTGGACATAGTGTGGGACATCACAACAACAGGCTCTATGGGGAATTGCAGCCTCTCCGTGTGCAGCAGGATGCGTTTGGCTCATCCCCTTGTCGCCTCGCACGCCTCATGGCATCCTCTTTGCCCACAAATGTGACGCGGTTGAGGGTCTGCTTGGTGGTCCTCATGGAGCGGCGGGTACCCCAAGAGCTGCAAGCGGTGAGTGTGAACACCCCCCCTCTCTCCCAGTGGGCACTTAAAGGAGCCCGGCAACCGCCGTTGTGACGGTCGGCCGTGGGGGGGTTAGCTCAGCTCCAGGGGACACAGGCCGGTGGCTTTCTGGCCCATCGCCTTGGAACGCCGCGGCCTGGTCCTGACCCTAGTTGCCCAGTAGGGTTCCCTTGCAGGCCCGGGGTAGTGGGTAATGAGGTAGGCGGGGAGCTACCTTCGCTGTGCCCGGTCCCTCCCTTCACAGGGTCTAGGGTACCTGTTAAGGTTGTGAAATTTACCTCCCGTGGGGCAGCGGGTTCCATGGGAGCCCTTGTCCCCGCGCCCAGGGTTCGCGTGCCGGTCGGGCACAGAGGGTTTGCCCTTTTGAGCCACCCCACCTCCCGGCACATATCGACTGCCAGCAGCAGCTCTAAATATGGTCCGCTGTTGGTTGGGTGCTAATATGCAGCACCTTGTGGGTTTAAAAGGGGCGGCCATCTTGGATTACTTGTTGTATCATCAGCGAGGGCGGGGGCACCGGCAACCGCCACGGGTCATGGTGTGGGGGCGCTGAAGTGATGGCGGTGGCTCACCGGGTGCCTGATTTAAGTCTCTGGGCCTCCTGGCTGGTGCCGAGGGGGCCGCATGCGTGCCTCTGCTTTCCCGTAGTGCTGTGGCGCACCGGGCGCCCTACAAGGGTCCAGGGCTTACTGGCTTTATCCGGATGGGATAGGGTGCTCGCCTTAAACAAGTGGCGGATCTGCGGCGCACTTAATGGGTAGTTTTCGTTCGGGGTGCAGCCTGCGGCCGCGTTGGAGACAGAAGAAGTGGCGGGTCCTAATCCGGGAGGTGGTGGCCCAACTCTTGGGGGTGGTGCAAATGCTCAGATGTCTGCCCAAGGGCACCAAGTGATGGGCAAGGCTGACCTCCGAGTGAGGAAGCGGGTTTGGGCCTAACATCCTGGTTGGCGGCGCGATGAGCATAGGCAGGCAGAATTGGTTTTAAATCTTTGAAGTGAGCTGAGCAGTCTTAAGTGGTTCGGTTTTGGTGTCATGTAAAGTAGAGGAGCTTGCCCTCTCCTCGGGGCATTACCCGGCCAAAAGCCACTGCTGACTTGCCATGCCTGTTCGTTATATAATAGAAATTGTGCATTAGGGCCTCGGTTCTTCATCTGTTACATGTTCGAGGCCAGTAAGATATCCGGGGGACATATCAACCATGTACATCTGTTGATGCACCCGACGGCCACGGCATGCGGCTTGCAGCCTCCACTGGACAGAGAGGCACAGTACTTTGGTTGGTTCATTTCGGGCATTGTTGGCCCGGACTACGCGGCGCGGTTTGATTGGGGTCACATCAGCCTGGGCCTGCCCCCCAGCCTTGGGCCTTGACTTGCAAGGTTGACGGAGCTGAACAGTGGCCCGATAGGGCGTTATATCGTTGACCTGGCGGTGCCCTGCTGCCCTGTAGGTTCATGCCCCTCATGCGTTGCTTCGCACTAGCATGTTTCCTTCATGTGTGGGGCGGACACTGGGAGCGTAGTTGGGTGGCTTGTAGCGAGGTCGGGGACTTAGGCACCAACTTGGATGTTAAAGAGGGGCCGTGGGCCCAGCATATCAGCCAGGTCGGGCGAACTAGCGGGCAGGAACACTCATCTCCGACCCCTGCAAGAGGCGCAGTGGGGTAAGGCTTGTTTGTGGTCCATTGTCTCGCAGCACAGCCCCGTGTCTATGCTGCAGTCGTGGCTGTTTAAAATGCGTGCACACGTCTCGCTCCTGGGCAATGGCGGGGGGGTGTGCTACGGGCTAATCCTCTTTTGGGGCGGGGAGCCAACGATGGCTTCCGTACACTCTGCATCCAATGGCAAGTCACCACCGGACGGGTGCATGGCTCTGCACCCTATTATAGGTTAGGTCTGAGGGGGTCGAGGAAGGGACCGAGCCCCTCTCGTGTGCCCCAGGCTGACTGTGCTCTGCCCCAGCCTTGACGGGCTACTGCAATTAATCCAGGATTGATGCCCGGCAGACCTGACCACAAGCCGCCAGGACGTGTAGGTCCTGAGGCGGATCCGCATGGGGCAGCTCGCCACCCCCCCACCAGCGATGCATGTGCAGCGTGGGTTGGAGCGCACCTGGCATCAGTGGGGAGGGGATCGTACCCACCGCAGAGATAACTTATGCGCAGAACGGAACGAGGATGCACTGGTGGGCATCATTATTGGCAGTGATGCAGTGGAGCAATTAGGAAGATGGTCTGACGCCCACTTAAAACTAGTTTTGCGGCATTCCATAATCGTGATGCAAGGTCAATTTGGGAACTCGTGTAGGGTTGTCTCTGCAGTCCATTGTCCCCGGTTAATGGTAGACTTCGTTTTGTAGCTGCATGGCTGGTGTCTGTTCATAGAAAAGGCAGGATGATAATAAAAAAAAAAGTCTAAGTGAATGTCATAGCCTTGGAACGATCAGGACAACAGCCGGGGGCTCATGTACTAACACCGATTGTTTGGCCATGAATATTCCTGAGGGCAATGAGGCGTTTACGCCATCTGGGGCACTGCCCCGCTGTTTTGTTGTTTCTCCTTCCTCGTTAAGGTTTTGGAAGTTTACCTGTTAATGGGTTTTTCTACCACAACTCATTAATATGCTCACCTCGGGCCACGCTCTTAATATCAGGCTGGGAATCGTATAAGGGAATGTTTACATACTTTAATTTTTGGATTACAATAAGGTCAAAGGTATAAACTAAGGACACGTTATTTATTCAGAAATAAAGGTACAGCAGCCTGGCACCAGCAAGGGTGGAGCAAGGAGTGCAGCCGGTTTTGGTGGTAAGGCTAGGCACTATAGGCCGAGCCGGAGTTTGCCTGGGTGTGGGGGGGGGGCATAGAGGGCCAGATGCGGTTTTCCCTTGGCCTCAACAGGGCTTCAACATATTGCACCTGATTAGTCTGAGGACACACGATTTAGATAGACCCCTTGCATCCCAGGCATTCTCTTGGGGGAGCCGGATCTTCCGAATGTACAGGGGCGCCCAGGCCTCACCCACCCTCCCCAACGGTGGACTAATATTAAATGAGACGGTTGATACAACATGTGTAATTACATGTATTCGCATAACTGTGTGAGGCGTCAGCTGATGCGGCGTGTTTAATTACATGTATTTACAATGTTTGGGGGTGTCAGCGGATGCGACATGTTAATTACAGGTAGGCACACAACATGTGTGGGGGCGTCAGCGGATGCGACATGTTTAAGTACATGCAGGCACACAATATGATTGGTGGCACCAGCTACCGATTGCCCATGCAAATTTCAGCTGGATTCATGCACATTAGGAGCGCAAAGCCCTATCATATCCCTGCGTCTGGCTGTAAAGTCTAATTAACGACGATCCCTCAGTGTCTTGACCAGCACTGCCTGGGTAGGGCAGGACATGCAGTCAGTCTGGGCGAGGATGGGCTCCCTGAGGTGAGGATAGAGCTCAAGGCACGAGTTGTACCCTGGGATAACAGTACAAGGGCTGAGAGTGTGCCAACCTGGAAAGGGGATTGAAAGCACAGTATATTGAGAATACCCACAGGTTTAGAGGAGTAAAATAGAAACTAAGTCTTGGTTGGCACCAATTTGATAAGGGGCTGTGTTCTTTGCAAGCACATGGAGTTGGCTGACCGGCGGGTGGCTAACATACAACCTATGGTCCATTCACAAATGTGGGCAATTCCAAAGGTGGTCTAAGCAGCTTTATGCATCATAGGTTTTAAGCATTAAAGTAGGCTATTAAGGGATCTTTTGGACATACTCTGGTATCGTAAACGTGTCGATTGTCTCATGACTTCAGCTTTGCGAGCATAAACTCCGAAGGATTTACCTCGGTCACTGGTCTTCAGTTGTTTAGCTTTCATGGCTGCAGTTCCAGAGTTTAATTTTCTGTTAGGCAGGAATAGCTCTTTACCAGCCAAGGTCACAGGAACGCAGATTAAGCGTAGGAAAGGAAGCACCTTATTTGAGGTTCCCCTGTGCAGCAAGAGCCTTTGCAGCGCGGGGAGCCGTTACAGTGTTATGCCTCTTTTAAGTCACCTGCCATTCTGTTAATGATTATCGATTTTCAGATAGAAGAGTCAGGTTGTCTAGTATCGGTTACGTCTCTACAATGCCCCAGATAAACTGCTTCCATGTTTTAGTTTGGCCGTGGCTGGGTTTCACACACACCACTGGTTTGCAGGGGGTACGGTTGATTCCCGTTGATGGGTGGTGTCGCTTAGTGTAATGGCCCCACTTGCGCTTGAGCTTGCTAGCTCATTGAAGGCGCTGTCCAGGGGTGGATCCTTCTGCGGTGCCTTGGTGAGTGACTTGCGCAGGGGGTTGGGGTTGTGGTGCCTTTCCTTTGGACTCGGGATGCTCGGTGTAAACCTTAGTGTCCTGTCTGGCGCCTGGGTGGCGTGCGCCGTGAGAAGACTGTTTCGTATTAGGGCATTGAGCGAAGATTTTGCTGCTTTGCCAACAAGGCCTGCGGCCACCAGGAGTTAGGCAGGTGGCCCATATCAATGTCTTATTGATGTATGTGCTAGTGTTGACAAAGGGTAAAAATGGTTGTCGGTTGTGGCCGGGATCCGGCAAGCATGGTTTCAGCTTTCTCCACGAACAAGGGTGCATCACCGGCCCAGAACCCATGTATACTTCCCGGGGCTCTGCCCACACCTAGGAGGGCGATATCACACAAAACACAGGGGGAGAGGTCATATATGACATCATGGACTTGATCAGTGATATTCCCATGGTCTGCCCTCGTCCCAATTTAGACAAAATTTACGGTCTGGCTCAGTGTTGGCAAAGGATAGTTAGGTTGTCTTTACATGCACCGATCTCGCAGTACAATGAGGTGAAACACTTTGTCTCCAAGGCGTGGATTGTGCGCCACCACTCCGTTTCCAAAGGGCTTCCGCTTCCCGCACTTTGATCACGTGTATGTGACCTGTCTGGCTGTTGTGGAAGTTGATTAGTGTGTGGGTTCATTTGCGGTTCAGCTCACTATTCATCGAAGGGAGACAGTTAAGGAAGGTCCAACATGTTAAGGGACAGTCCCACCATGTCAGAATTGAAGCATCCCCAATAGGCCATGCAGGGAAACTAGAATTTTGTTTCATCTATCTTACAAAATTAACAAGCATTGTTAAGCTAAGGGTACTGGCGTGTAGTGAGGCAGGGTGTTGGTTGTATATACCCGGAGGCAATGTCGCGAGTCGCTAAACTACAGCCTTCCATGCCACCGGCTAACAGCCCAAGGGTGTGAATTCTGCGAGGTCGTGGGGCACAGCTGGGCCGCTGTCAGGTCATTGGCAGAAGTACATGCATCCTCCAGTTGCATATTACCTGTCTTGTGTTCCTCAACTCCTCACCTCAGACATTTAAGTTAACAGACCCCGGCTCTTCAGCAACACCGTGCCAGGGGGGCATGCGCGCTGCTTAAACACAGAGCTCCAACCATAAGGGTGCAGAGTAGCAAAACCAGTAAATAGGTTTTAGAGGGTGTCGCTGGCCTTAAAGCTGTGTGAAATCACTATCATTTAGAGGTGCGCCCAGGTGAGAATTGGGCGCTTCTTAAGGTTCGGATGACCACTGCGGTTGCTGGTACCTCCCAGCGGAATAACTGTTATTGTACTGGAGCTAGCGAGAAACTGGGAACCTGGGATACTGACACTTGTACCTCGCTTGGTGGGGTGCGGTCAGCCAACATAGTGCGCTGCCGTCCCAATAAGGGGGTAGCAGCGTGTCAACACAATGGGACACTATGTCAATAGAACATTTGGCACGCCCAGTGGGTAACTAAAACTAAACTTCAACGGAGAAGGTAATTTGTCACCGCTGGGGATGCCCTGGGCGGGCGGTGGATACCCCCTCACCCCCCCCTATGGACACCCTCTTATGTGGGTGCATTCTAGGATGGGTAAAGTAGGACTTAGCCAATCCGAATGCTTGGACCATGCCGCAGGCAATGGGCACTGCTTAAATCAGACAGATTCTCTAAGCCAGTATGCCTGGGGGGTTTCTCCACAGAAGGAGCTGAACGGGCATAATTCCCATAAGGAATAAGGGATACATGGCAAGGGCATGAGAGTCCCTTGCCCATGGCCACACACTTCAGTTATGAACTCTCCTGCGTGTCAGTATTTAGCATACAAAGGGACCGTTCATAGGTTAAATAGAATCCCCCTAACCAGAATAGCCAGAGCTGCCAGGCGGGTGGGGGAGTCGTCACCTAGCTAGCGGGCTGCTGTCCCCTAGATGGGCACGCAGGTTTTCAGGCGCACTCAGTGCTAGGAGAACGACAGCTAGGTGAGATCAGCACATAAACGGGGCCTTGCGAGCCTGGGGGTCGGCGGTCACCCCGCCCAGAGCTGGCTCGGGGCTGAGGCAAGTGAAGCAGTGGAACCTTCACGCATGGGGGGAATTGCTTTTGGCACAACTCCCCAGGCCTGACGGGCCTCTGGTTTCAGCAGACACTATCTGACTCAGGATAGCGTCAAGGGCTTGGGATATAGATGGGGCCATCTATAACCAGCAGGGATGGCTCTCTTTCATCTCGATTGCAGGAAGCTCCAGACAGGAGAGGTGGCAGGTAAGACTATAGCTGCTTTGGTGGGGGGGCTCTGGCGGCGACGGTGGCCGCCTCCAGAGCTGTGGCGGAGTTACAGGGTGATCTGGAAGCAGGCCGGTACCAAGGGTACCTCTGCGCGGCACCATAGGGGGTGCCAGAGCCAAATCCGAGGAGCCTCATGGGAGGGTCCCAGAAGCCGTGTCGGCGCCCCGCTAGTCCTTCGGGCGGTTGTGGGCCTGAACAACCGGGGGTTTGCTATGCTACGCTCCGCCCCGGGAAGTGGCGTGAGTAGAAGTTACCAACGGTCACGTGATCCTGGAAGAGAATCACTTGGACGGCAGCAAAGGCGGCCCAGTTGGTTGCCTGCCCTTGGATCGCCCGTAAGATAACCCACCTATTACATAACGGTGTATGTAATAAACCTGCAGCATTTTGTACCCAATCAAACAGTCTGAGTGTGTGTTATTATTGGGTAATGTATTTTGTTGGCGGGGGGACTGAGGGGTGCCAATGGCGATACAATGGCACTGACCGCGGCCCCCACAGGTGGCCACTAGAGCGGTCGGCGCCCTAGTGTCGCCTGGGCACCGGTCACCCCTCCCCGCCTTCCCCTCCTGGGGGGGCAGGGACTCTGGCCGGTGTCCCCCTCCTCTTTCCTGCCCGGAAGTGACGCGACGGGCGTCACTTCCGGGGCTCCTCTGGGCGTGGGGGGAGGCTATATAGCCCTCCCCCACCATACCGGCGACCTCTTGTCGCCTCGCACGCCTCATCCCTCCCTACCGCTTACCCGGCGTGGTTGGCAGGTGGGGGTGAGAATATTCTAATATTTCCTTTTTTCGTTGCAGGCGGAGTTACAGGGCGATCTGGAAGCAGGCCGGTACCAAGGGTGATCCTGGAAGAGAATCACTTGGACTGCAGCAAAGGCGGGGTTCGCCCCAGTGCTGCCCGGCTCATCAGGCGGGCAGGCGGCCCAGTTGGTTGCCTGCCCTTGGATCGCCCGTAAGATAACCCACCTATTACATATCCCCACTGTGCCAGTTCATTGGGATTGACATCATCCGTGTCGAGAAGGGGGGTCCAGCGTATGTCCCACATGATCTGTCAACTGACCTGTGAGTCTGTTCACATGGATGCATTTCCCTCTGTGTGTGTATGTGGAATAAAGGTGTTCAGCACAATCCAAAGTGCCTCATCTCTGTCACTGCAGCCCTCTTGCCAGTTTGCATGCATCATCGATGGCATACTTGTCAAATATTGAGCATTTGTGTATGTGTACTTCGGCAACATGCATGCAGTTCTTCATGGCTAATAATATCTATTGTGCATGAAGTCCCTGGTTGTGTATGTATTTGTGCGGGTTGCTCCCCACAACGGGACGTGAACACATGCTGATGGTGTGTCTCCTGTGCACAGCTCCGCATTTTGGTGTCTGACCCTGTGACCGTCATTTTTGGTGATTGGTCATACATTTTCTCGTAGTGACCCATGAGTTACCTGACACTCCTTCCTTTACATACACCTGTTGCACTGTGCCTTTCTGACCTCCTTGTCTTTGTGTGCTACTTTTTGCCTAGTTTCTCACCCCTTCCACCTGCTGCTGCGTCACCTGCGGCACCGCCCTGCCGAGTGCACTGATTCTGCAACCCACACGCCTCCAAAATGCTCCTCCCTTCCCCCCTCCACCAATTCTTAATGCAGCCAGCAGCTTGTCTGTGCCACTGTTGCGCCAACGCCGTGCCAAAAGCAGGACTGTCTGCGCCTGCAACGTGCACAGTGCCCGAGCCTCTGGTCTTTGCATGACCCACGTCACACAACAGGCTCTTGCTGCAGCCAACCTCTAAGCAATGTCCTCCAGACAATCAACCGCCTGCTATCCGGCAACCCCCTAAGCGCACACACGACACCTTTGCATGCTGAGTTTGCAACTCCAACTGCCTACACAGCGCTGCCCCGCCTACCAGACCCTGTCAGAACAACCAGGTCATGTGCCTCCTACTCCACACCCGCTCCGTCCACCAGCACGCCATTGGACTCTGTTACCTCCTCAACACAACAGGGCAACACATCACCTTCATGACAGTAACCTGGACATAAGCATCCTCAGCACACGACTTCTTCATTGCCATCTCAGACGGATACAAGATCACCCACAGGGACGGCAACAACAATCATGGAGGATGAATTGCAATTTATTCAAAAGTACACCCTCAGAGTCACACATCCGGGTTTGCAGCAACTCCCTGGCACGCCTCAGAGTAACACTCATCTACAGATATCCAGGCCTACATCCACAATTGCGCAAAGCCATCAACACGTACATCTGCACACACGCCCTCACCTCCAGAGGCTACATATGGCTGGGGGCCAGTAACTTCTGGCTGGAGGAGAACCACACCACCATCCATCATTGGTCCATCAACATTTTAATCGACGTCTCCGACAAGCAACACACTGCCCCACACCCTGCTAACGATCTCCCAAAGATGCTTGATGTAAGTCACCACAGAAAAGTTGTGTGAGACAATCGAACCAACACCCCCGCCACACCCTGCAACCTCACACACTGGATCAGCAACTGATCCAACAATCTTGCCACATTGACGGACTTTCCTGTGAAGCACAACAACAGTTAAGGCACCTGGGACAAGGCAAACCTACTGGACTCCTACAGACCTAGCCGGACTCTTGTGCGAACCTTGCAACAGAAAGAGCCATCATTTACCTTACAGGCCTGGAAAAGACCACACACAGCCATCACCATATCATCAGCAAGGACAAGTGGAGATCCTTCAGATAGTGCTGAGGCACCAAAACACACGACATCAAGGAGCTCATCAGCATTGTGAGTGAACTGACAGCAGATCTCCATCCAAAAGACACCCCACCCTTGCAAGGCAGATCACATCCCTTGCAACTTTGTACCACTGCTAGCTCATGGCCATACACAACAGCCTTGGCACCCAGAGGCAGACAGCACTATTATACGCGGGACCAACCCCCCTCAGGTCATGGACTCCCGTCAGCAACAAATACACCACCTGGCTCATGTGCACCATCCACTCTGGCTCTCCATCAGGCCCCTTCCCACACAACATCTCAACCACATCATTCCCCATCCTTGAAGCCCATGTCCAGCACGTCCTGAATGTCTCCTTTGAGTTTGCCACATTCCATGGGTGCTGGAGGCATGCAGAGACCCAGGCCCTTCTTAAACAACGGACGGCAGTACCGCAGGATCTCCTGGTATATCACCCTGCTTCCCTACCAAGCAAATGTCATCCGGAAGACACTCAACAAGCAACTGACAAATTTCCTCCATGTAACCAGCTCCAGGCAACCGGCACAAGACCATATTCTATATTCCACAGTAATCACACCACTGCAACCGTCATCATTGCCACCACCAATGACAACTTTGCCCTGCTCAACAATGGTGAGCCCACCCCCCTTGACCTCTCAACGGCATTGTACACCATGTGCTACCCCACTGTCAGCTCACACATCTCCAACACTGGTATCCAGAGGAGGGCCCAGGATTAAAACAAAAAGTAGCTCACCAGCAAGGCCCAGGGAGTCGGCCTCCACCCTGCAGCTTGGAGTACACTGGGGTCATGTGGCACATGCCCCATGGCTCTTCTCTCAGCGTGACGATCTTCAATGTCTCCATGACCCCCCTCTCCACCATCACATGCACACACAACCTCATCATCATCTCGTATGCCATTGACACCCAGCTGCTCCTCAAACTCACCAAAGACCCAGCCATTGCCAGATCCAAACTTCAAGAAGGCATGAGATACATTGACGACTGGCTAAACATCAGCCACCTGAGGCTGGACTTGGACAGGACTGAGGTCATCATCTGAGGATTGGCCCCTTATGGCTGGGTCAACTCCTTGTGTCCCACTGGTCTGGGCACCGCACCAGCACCCAGTGGCCACGCACGCAAGCTTGTGTTCATCATGGACTCATCGCTCACAATTACCATGCAATTCACCACCATCTGTACCTCATGCTGCAACACCCTCTGCATGCTGCAAATGATCCACAGATAGATCCACTACAAGGCAAGACAGACCGTCCCCCAGGTCCATGACACCAGCCGGCTCAACTACAGCACCGGCCTCTACGTAGAACAACAGCAAAACTGCAGGAGAAGTTGTCCACATCCAGGGTGCATCCGCACACCTCATCTTCAACATCCCCAGCCCCAGCCACATCACCGTCCACCTGAGATAGCTAGAATGGCTCACTGTCTGCTGCAGGATCACCTTCAGACTCCTCAACCACACTCAGGAGGCAGTCCACAACCCCAGACCCAAAACAAACCTTGGACGTCTGTCATCCAACACCCCGTTGACCCAACTCCATGCAGCCCACCTTGCCCTGGCCACCATTCATCACATCCACATAAAAACTGCATGCAGGAGATAGTTCTCCCACCTCGCCAAACAGACCTGGGACTCCCTCCCCGGGCACATCAACATGACCCATGACCTCTACACCTTCATGATACTCTTCCAAATTGGTCTGTCTGAGCAGTATTGCAAGCCCCCCCTCAGCAGCTTGAGGCCATCACGGGTGAGTATTGGGCTCCATGTCTGTATTTGGTGATACATTGAGACACATGTGTGTCCTCGACCGGACTCAGATCCAAGTGTATGGATGGCTGGAGTTAGTTCCACACTCAGGCATACTTTGACATATCCCCACATGTATGTTGTGGACTCATGCTAAATGACTGCTACATAAAATGTCCTGTATTAATTATTTAATTATAGCTCTGTGGCGTGATTTGTGCACTGAAAAAGGTGCAATGCAGGGACCATAGAATCCAAAGTTCACAGGGGGAGATGGGATCCTTGGCATTTGAAGTCATCAGAGTCCAGACCACAGTGATTGACATCATTAGTCAGACTGTGACCAGCAGGTCCATGTGGCAGATGATGTCAGTCAATGAGGTGATGCTGTCGCACATGAAGGCCAGGTGCCAGGCCAGGTGACCTGGGAGATGTGGATGTGCCGCTGCCTCTCACGGTCTTTTCCGTGGACGACCCACCTTCCTCGGGGGACCCTCAGATGCAGGCCTTGACGATGCTTGGGACGCTCCGTCAGACAAATCCTCCTCCTCCTCCTCCCTCCCTGTGGCTGGTGCTGGTCTGCGCCTTGTGTCACAGGGAGGGTTGCCCATGTTGTCGGCGATCCAACGGAGTGAATGGCTTATGTCCCTTTGCACCACCAGGAGCTCAGCCAGTCTTGCCTCCATCCGTCCTTGGTGTTGTTGTTGACTGGCGTGTTGCTCGGCCTGCTGGTTTTTGATTTCTGTGAGGGTCACCACTACCTGGCTGATCTCCCTGGTGTCACGCCGGTATGCCTCCATGATGTTGCGGATGTGTGACATACCTGTCCCTTCAGCTGGCTGGTCAGGTTCTCGCCTCCGCCTGCCTCCACTCCCGCCACCCCTGCCCACACGAATCAAGCATCCTAGGACCGGTTTCTGGCTATCAGCCGTCATCAGCAAGGATAGCTTGATTCCAGTGGCGTAGTGAGCACGGGACCCACGTCTGGGCATACCCTTCCCACAAAGGGGAAGGAGAATGTCTGCATTGTCAGCATTCCGTCCATCATTTGTTTGTTGTAACGCTTTTCGCCCTAAGTGGGATGGGTATTCCCAGATGTGGGACCCGTGCTCACTGCGCCACTGGAGTCAAGCTATCCTGGCTGATGACGGCTGATAGCCAGAAACCGGTCCTAGGATGCTTGATTCCGGTCCAGGGAAGACATGGCTTGGCAGTTCGGGCTGGACTGTTCCCATGAGGCACAGGGTCAAGACTGATTTGCATATGGCCATGTCTAAACTGGGGTGGTGTAGTGGGCAAAAGAACGATGGATTTAACCCAGATCTCTTTACTGGGGGAGAATGTCTGCATTGTCAGCATTCCGTCCATCATTTGTTTGTTGTAACGCTTGTGGTTCAGTACGATACAGGAGTACGAGTCGTACAGGCACACACCCCTATGCGTTGTGTATGTACGGTGAGTATGCTGGAGCAGAGTTTTCTGTTGAAAATTCATCGGGTTTTGAAGCTTCAGTTGTTTAAACGTGGTAAAAATAAAAGTACTGATTTTAATTATTAATTATTTGTTTTGTGTAAATGTTTTTTTTATTAATCAATACGTATGTATTAACAAGAGAAAACCGACACGAGGGAAACGCTTATATGTTGCTATTGACAATGTGCATGTTTTATTAAATAAACGTTGCTGAGTGCTGTTTATTTTTAAGCACGAAACGCTTTTGAATTAATGCTTTCCATGTGTTGCTAAAGCTAGATAATTGCATACACATAAGAGTATTAGTGGGGTTAACACTGTTTAATCACTATGCTGTGGTAACGTTGTTTTGTCTCTTTTAATTAAGATGGTCTATTGTGGCCTATTGTGGCCTACTAAAAGATGGCTGACTTTTGAAGCCTGGTTTCGAGTGAGAATTTGTGATGGAAAAGGCCTTGCTGAATATGGACGCGAGTCATCTGTCCACAGTCCTTGCCTGGTTAAAACTTTCCGTGAGGACAGCAGCAGATCTGGGCAAGTCTCCAGATGTATTGGGACAGCAGCCTTGGCAGCCTTGGGAAACAAAGGAGCTTTAAAGAAAGACTCTAAACTCTGAGCTCACCAGAGGAAATATGTGGAAGTTGAGAAGAAACATTTTAAAATGTAGTTCCTGTTCTGTCTTTTTATTTTTGTGACTTTTTCTGAGCGGAGATTTTTCAAAATGTAGCGATGCTACATCCTTTCCTTCTCGCTCTGCTCAGCGGTTCGGCGGATGAAGAGAAAATTAAATGTTTCTTTCCTTTGTTTGAATTATTATAAATATATTAGACCAGAGAGGGTTCCATTTCATTGCGGTTTTACTTTCTTCCCAAACCTGCGTTGGTGAGGATCGATGCTGTGAGGACGGTGACTTGGGAGATTTCTACTGAGAGACTTGTCCTGATGACCCATTCTGACATTTAGCTAGAATAGGTAATTATGAGAAAATGATTTATTCTGATTAATTTCTTTTGACTAACTTTAGATAAAGAATCATAACTTTAATATGGTGTTGGTGATTATTTCTTGTCAATTATTGAGTACTCTATTTGATTATTGATGTATAGATTGTTTAGATTATGACAATTGCAATAGCTAGGTCTTATCGACCTCGATGTAGGTGTGGGGTTTAGAAGGTTTAGGAGTTTTCTTTCCACAGGTTCAATGCTAGTAGAGTATTTGAGTATATGTTAGTGAAATGGGCCCTAGTGTATGGTGAGTGAATGTGTGTGTAACTGTGAAATTACTCTATCCGTGGAAGTAGGGAGATTTTGTACACCCCAATCTGCATCAAGTTCCTGGTAGCAGAGTGATGATGGTTATTGATGATTGTCTTGATCTGATTAGATTGCTTGTACATTAGCTTATTGATTATTGATTATTGATTGACGTTGGTATATGTACTAATACTATATGTTGGAGTCGTCATGTTGAGTTATATGTAGTGCTTCTGGAATTTGGGAGCTAGTAGCAGTTCCGTAGTAGGGCAGAGGGAAGTATATGCTGCTCTCGGGAAAGATGGGATTGTTGGTCCTGTATGTATGCAGGAAAATTCACATTGTCTGGGTTCGGAATCAGTGACATTGTTATATGTTACTATTAGAGATATTTCTGGTATATAAGGAGTGCGTATGGTAGTGAAGGTTATCTATGAAACTCTGGTTTTAAGTCCCAGGGATCCGTAAGGTTCGCCGTTAAAGCTTATCGCGGGAGAAGTAATAGGTATTCTCTGAGCTTGTTTGAGAAACTTTGATGTGTGTTATAATTCTGTAGTGGAGCAGATTGTTCGCTGTTCTCGGGAAAAGCAGGATTCTGTGTGTATGTACTATATTTTCTTGTATGAATGTGCGTGAATGTTTATGCATTTAGTTGATTGTAAGACTCTTTGGACAAGTCCTAGAGGAAACAGTTAATGAATGTATGTTAGAAGGGCAGAGTAGAGGGATGTGCTACTGTGTCAACGAGAGGTTTCTTGTGAAATAGATTTTCTTTACTATTCTTTGGTTAGCGAAGCAGACAATGGAGATGTTTATATGTTGTAACTAATAGATTTTGTAGAAATTCGACACGAAGTCTACTGAGAAATTTTGTAAAGGAGGGGTAGACGACTGACAGGAGACAGGAGTGAGAAACTGCAGCGACTGCTGACGTCAAACAGACCGCGCTCTCATTGGATATTAGATCAGAATAGTGCTCGCGCTGAGATTGGTGCGTTGGTGTGAGTCGCGCAAGGATTGGTGGAGCTATTTTAGTGACGTAACGTTCCAGGATTGGTGCGTTAGTGTGAGTCGCGCTGTTATTGGTTGAAAAATCATATTGTGTAGTTGTATTACGGAAGGGATTAGAAAGTTTTGGTAAGCGTTAAAATGTATTACCAAGAGGAGAAAAAGAAAAAATCTTTGTTCAGAAAGATTAAAAATTGGTTCGACAAGGATAAAGATGTTAAAACGAGAGAGGGTGAATTGTTACCTCCATCGAAAACGCCTGCATCCTTCATGGCTGCGAGATATGGGTATCATACCTGTATATGGTTGGAGAATTGGGTTAGGTATACCAAAGAAGATGGAGTCTTGGCATTTCCAGAACATGGTTCATTTAATCTGGCCGTGTTGAAAAATTTACGGGAAAATATGTTATGTCTTGACCCAAGACCAAGGCCGACACAATTCGAGGCTTTAGTGGAATGGGAAGAGGAAGTACATGAGCGAGAGAAACAGAGGTCTGGAGGCAACTATAGGTATATGTTTGGGAGGAGACATGGTCGTGAAACTCATCATGATCGAATGACCAGATGGCGAGATGCTAGTATGTCAGAGGGATTATATCCTGTGAGAATAGTTGAAGAGGGAGCAGAAAGGGTTCCTGAGGCAGAAGTGAGAAGATATGGAGTTAATGAATATGAGGATGAGGTTTTAAATGACATGATTTACAAAAGACCACCTCCATATAGACCGGAACCAGAAGAGAGTACACCAATTGTTTCTCCGATAAGAGATACGCATCGTATCATTGAGACAGAAAATGTGACACCTGAATTAAGAAGTGGTAATCCTTTCAGGGAGAGAGAAAATAGAAGCAGTGGCGAAAATACGAGAGAATTAGCCAGAACTACATCGGAGTTGACTGAAAAAATCAAGGAACTGACAAAAAATCTAGATGCTGTTACGGTACCCGTAACCATAGGTCCGGTTATGCCTGTTTTTGATAAGCAGAGGAAGGGTGAGAATGGTTTGGTCATTCCATATGTTGGAAATAGATTGACAAGTTTGGCTGGTCCTTCAGGAGATTCAGGGAAAAGGGCAGGAAAATTCAGACATAACACCTGTAATGAAGAATTAGAGGAGTCTAATTCAGGACTGGATGCTGGTGAAGCTAGTTGTTCAGGGATGCCGATTTTAGAACCGCAGAAGAAAGTGGTTCCAGTGAGAAAATCTACTGAAATAACAGCTGAGGATTTGAATGAATGGATGAAAGTTCTTCAAAAGAGGGATAAAGATTCACAAGCAATTGATGTTGCTAGGTTACGTGTAGAATTAGAAGAGCTTGTTGCAGGGACAGTTCCAACAGAAATTCTAAAAAATCATCATGATGGTGAATTATTATTCATGTGCAAGAATATTACCTGGAGAGCGAGAAATACACATGACAGATTAAGAGCAATAGCAAATGACTATGGAGTTGACATTGATAAAGTGAAAGTTTTGCAGAAGTCTTACAGGATGGATTTCACAGACAAGGATATAGAAAATTTGAATGGTACTGGTAGAACAGGACAGATTAAAGAGATGATCGCTTTATTGCGAAAATGGGGTGATGTTGAAAAGTGGAAGGATAGATGGTACAAAAAGAGAGAAGAATCAGGGGATAGGACTTATTCAGCATTTCCTGTGAGAGAAAAGGAAAAACCAGTGGATACTTATCCTATGAGAGAAATACCTGGAGGAGGATATGTACATGTTCCATGGACCAGACAGGATATTTTGTCATTTACGAATGATTTCCCTCGATTGAGAGAAAAGCCCGTCGAGTGGTACAGGCAGGTAGATAGGTTTGTGAAATTGTCAAAAGTGCTGTGGATTGACCTGAATAGTCTGTTTGATATAATTGTTCCAGCAGACTTGTGGACTGAGTGTAAAATAGTTGTAAGTTGGCCTACTGAGGAATATCCAAGAGATCAGAGAACAGGAGCACCAGATCCAGAAGTAATGAGAAAGTATGAGCAGGTGATTGTATACCTGAAAAATAAAGTACCTCCAAAAGAAACAGACTGGGTTAAAATAGATCGAACACATCAGGAAGCAAAAGAATCAGTTCATGCTTTTTACGAGAGGCTGATACTGGCATTTAAACAATTCAGTGGAGATGAACACGTGGGTGACAAGGATTTGAGTCATTTTGTATACAGATTTGTATATGGCCTGAGACCTGAGATTAGTGAAAGAATTCGTGAGCATACTGTGGATTGGCAGAGTAAGAAAATAGATGAGATTCTGAGACATGCAAAATACTTCAGTGATGAGATTGAAGCAAAACAAAGAAAGCTGAAAGAGAAAGCAATGTGGGCACAGGTGAAAGTTGCGGAAAGACAGGAAGCACAGTTGGTGGAACAGGCGAATAATCCAGGAAATAATGCAGGGAATAGACCTAGATATGCAGGGAAAGGAAAGGGGAATCTTGAGGAAGCAAAAAAGAAGTTCCCATGTCACAACTGTGGCCAACTGGGACATTGGAGATCTGAGTGTACCAATCCACCATTAGTGAATAATGAGGGAAACTCCTTGAATCAACAGGTGCAGAACGAGGGGAAAAATCAACAGCAGCAACAGCAGAAAGTTGTGAGGCAGCAGAGTCAAGAGCCAAAACCGCCCTTGCCGCAGAATAGAGGAGCACAAAAGTATAATCCGGATTCGGGATTCTACAATGATGAGCAGGTAAACAAACCAAGACGTTCTAACCAGGTACAACAGTACTTGTTAAAGAATGAAGGGAGTGAGTCTGAGGGTGATTATTGACGGTGCCGAAGAGAGGAGGAAGAGTGCATACTTGGTGCAACTCTAGAAATAGACCAGGCAGGACCATTTGTGGATGGAAAAATAAATGAAGAAGGTGTTACTTTTTTAGTAGACACAGGTGCGACAAGATCAACTGTCAGGTCAACAGATATTAGAAATCTTCCTCTCTCGGATGAAGCAATCCAAGTAGTTGGTGTAGCCAATACACAAATCAGAACACGTCTTACTGAACCAGTAAGAGTACAAATAGGAAAATTTTCAGACATGCACAGATTTATCGTCTGTGACACAAGTCCAGTGAACCTGTTAGGTAGGGATCTACTGTGTAAGATGAATTGTACAATTTTTTGTACACCAGATGGAATAGCTTTTGAAACACCAGATGAGGATGTTTTGTACCGAGTGACTCTAGAAAATAGAGAAAGTGAGTTAATTGGTGCATATGCTGT
Organism: Triturus cristatus; assembly: GCF_964204655.1. NCBI lineage: Eukaryota > Metazoa > Chordata > Amphibia > Caudata > Salamandridae > Triturus > Triturus cristatus. The sequence goes on along the minus strand of NC_140580.1, from coordinate 1,186,452,119 downwards.
GTTTGATCCAGAGGATTTGCCTCAAGAGCTGAGAGACACAGTGAAAAGGACAGTTTGGGATTTTACTGGAGAGGATGTGGGATTGATGAATAATGTAGATCCTGTGAAAATTTCAGTGAAAGAGGGAATTACTTATCCTAACATTCCTCAGTACAAAATGACACCAGAAATAATTGAGGGAATAACTCCTATAATTGAGAAAATGATTCAGCAGGGAGTTCTGAGAGAACTACTGAGTAGTCCGTGTAATTCACCGATAATGGGGCTAAAGAAGCCTAATGGGAAATTCAGGATCGTACAGGATTTGAGAAAAGTTAATCAAATTGTGGTGGCATGTTGTCCTATTGTGCCAAATCCATCAGTGATTTTGTATCAGATTCCTCATGATGCTGAGTGGTACACAGCGATTGATTTGTGTCATGCTTTCTTTACAATTCCATTGCATCATGACAGCCAGCCGATTTTTGCATTTAGATTTGGCCAGCGTATTTTAGCATGGTGTCGAATCCCACAGGGGTATACAGAGAGTCCTTCGATATTCAATCAGTTATTGAAAAAGTCATTGGAGAGTTTGATCATGCCTGAAAACTCAGTACTAGTGCAGTATATCGATGACCTACTTGTGGCATCAAAGACACATGAAGCTTGTGAAGTAGATACTATAGCTTTACTGAATCATCTGGCAGATGGAGGGTTAAAAGTATCTCCAGCTAAATTGCAGTTCTGCAAGAAAGAGGTGCATTATCTTGGACACAATATTGAGAAAGGTCTGAGAAAAGTGACTGATGACAGGATCAAAATTATCAGGGAAATGAAAGCCCCAAAGACCCAGAGGGAAGTGAGAATGTTCCTGGGAATGGTGGGTTATTGTCGTCAGTGGATAATTAATTTCTCGCTGATAGCGAAGCCACTGATTAAGCTGACTAAAAGTGAGATGAAAGACCCATTGGAACTAGATGGAGAACAAATGGCAGCATTCGAAGAGCTGAAAAGCAGAATGTGTGAAGCCCCTGCTTTGGGTATGCCAGATTATGAAAAGGAGTTTGAGTTGTACTGCAGTGAGACAAATGGTTGTGCACTTTCAGTGTTAATTCAGAAGCATGGATTACTGAGAAGGCCTATTGCGTACTTCTCATCGACACTTGACCCTGTAGCTGTGGGTTTACCAGGTTGTCTGAAATCTGTGGCTGCAACATGCAGAAGCTTAGAACAGAGTGAGGGAATCATAATGGGATATCCTGTAAGGGTATTCGTACCTCATAATGTGGCAATTCTTTTGACAAGAAGCAGAACTCAGTACATGTCACATAGTCGGTTGACTAAATATGAAAAAGTCATTCTGGGAGCATCAAATGTGACTCTTGAGAGATGTGTGAATGTGAATCCAGCGACATTGTTGCCGGATATTGAAAATGTGGGTGTGAAAACAGAAGATGATCACAATTGTTTGGATGTGCTTGATTACTGTACAAAACCGAGACCAGACATAAGGGATCTTCCCTTGCATGAGAGTGATCATGTGTTGTTTGTGGATGGATCATGCCTGAGGAATGATGAGGGTGTGCTATGTGCAGCATATGCAGTGTGTAAGGTTTCAGAAGTAATGGAAGCATCATCATTGAAAGGAGTGAAATCTGCGCAAGTTGCTGAATTAATTGCATTGACAAAAGCTTGTGAAATTGGGAAAGATTTGAGAACGACTGTGATGACTGATAGTCAGTATGGATTTGGAGTTGTGCATGATTTTGGCCAACTTTGGCTACAAAGAGGTTTCTTGACGTCGAGTGGGACTCCAATAAAGAATGCTGAAGTGATTGGGAAATTGCTTGAGGCGATACAGCTGCCTAAAGAATTAGCAGTTGTGAAATGTGCTGCCCATGGAGTAGGAGACGATTTTGTGACAGTTGGAAACAGATACGCTAACGACATTGCACAATACTGTGCAAGAAATAATCAATCTATTAATCGGGAACGAGAAGGTGAAATGTCTTTTTGTTCTGTGATGTTTACTAATGTTTTAGAGACATGGGATGAAGTGAAACAGTTGCAGGATGAGGCAGAGGAGGAAGAAAAGAAAGATTGGATTAAGGCAGGTTGTGCCCCGAGAGAGACAGACCATGTTTGGGTCTATAGAGATGGCAGACCAGTAATGCCCAACTCCATGCTGTCAGCAATGGCAAGGATGTATCATGGCCAGGGACACTTGGGGAGGGATGCGATGATTAGGTCCTTCAAACAAACCTGGTGCAATGCAAAGTTCAGGACAATTGCAGAGAGTATCTGTCAAAGATGTTTGATTTGCCAGCAATTTAACACTGGGAAGAAGACAGTGGTGAGTCTGGGAACAATAGGCAGAGAAGGAGGTCCTTTTACAAGAATGCAGATTGATTTCATTGAAATGCCCCAAGTAAACAGATTAAGGTATGTACTAGTGGTAGTCTGTTTGTTTTCAAGATGGGTTGAGGCCTATCCGACTAGGAGAAATGATGGAGTAACAGTGGCAAAGTTACTGTTAAGAGAGTTGATTCCTAGGTACGGATTTCCAGTAACGATTGAGTCTGATAGAGGTGGACACTTCTATAATGAACTCATGAGTTTGATTTGTGAAGCATTAAGCATACAGCAGAAGCTACATTGTGCATACAGACCAGAGGCTTCTGGTGTTGTTGAGCAGATAAATGGCACAATCAAGAACAGGATTGGTAAGATGTGCTTAGCCACTGGCATGAAATGGCCTGATGTTTTGCCTCTAGTGCTAATGACTATCAGATCTACTCCAGATAGAACTACTGGTTTAAGTCCGCACAAGATAATCATGGGACGTGCAATGCGACATGCATATGTACCTGTCAATAAGTTGATGACAATAACTGATGACATGATTTTGGATTACTGTAAAGGCCTGGCTGACACAGTTCATTCTGTGTTTCACCAGATTGGAGAAGAAGCTACTACACTTGAGAAGAAGCAAGCCCATGATCTGAGTCCAGGTGACTGGGTGAGGATTAAAGTGCACAGAAGAAGAAATTGCTTGGTTCCAAGGTGGGGAAGACCAAGACAAGTCATTTTAACTACGACGACTGCAGTGAAGTGTGCTGGTGTGAAAAACTGGGTGCATGCGAGTCATACTCTGAGAGTTCCAAACCCAAAGGATGGGACTGGTAGAGAGTATTTTGAAGAGTCAGATTCCAGTGATGATGAAGACCCAGAACCAGTGAGAAAGGATCAAGGTTCAGGGAAAGAAGTCTTTCCTACAAGTTCAAGAGAACCATTGAGAATCTCAGAAGGGAGATCAGATTCTGTAAGAGAGCCTGAAGTTCCAAAAAGCAGTGGAGGAAAAAGAAAAGAAAAGAGCAGTTCCACAGAAATTACTCCTGAATCAGAAGAGGAGGAGATTGAAGAACCACTTGAGATTATTTCTGAAGAAGTAGGGTCAGAAGAAGATAGAGAGGGACAGATTGCGGAAGACCCCCGAGGAGGTGTAGGGAACACTTCTAATAAGCTAGGTGAAGGGACAAGTAGACAGCAAGAAGATTGCGTGTTGGAGACTCGAGGAGGGAAAGAAGTAGGGAAGTCTCAAAGAGTGGTGAAAAAGACTGTGGAGCGAAAGAAAACTGCTGAAGAACAAGAGCGAAAGAAAACTGCTGAAGAACAAAAGCGAAAGAAAACTGCTGAAGAACAAGAGGCATTTGAAACAGAATCGGATGAAAGTGAAAGTGAAAAATCAAAGGGTCGAGTTCTGAGAAAGAGAACTTGGATTGGAGAAAGAAATAATACAGAGATAAGACCGAAAAAGGTCATAAGAGGAGATTTTTGGCCTAACAACAGAGTAAAGAGGCTGAGATACAGACTGATAAGAGGAAATACATCGAAAGCTGAACAAGTGAATGAAGTATCGAGTCAAAACGAAGTAAAAAGGAAGGAGCAAAAGGAGTCAAGAGAACCTGAGGAAATAAAGAGAATTAGAAGACCCAACCAAAAGTACAGATCACCGGAATGGTCTTATGTGGCACTGTCTGAAGAAGGAAAAGAAGAAACAGTGACTCGAGATAATCCGGAGGGGATCTTGAGAAAAGTGGTTGAGGAAAAGGAAGAATCTGTTGGAATCTTAAAAGTTATCCTGACTGACATTGGAGAAGAGTCGGATGCACAGGATGTTGTTGATGATCTGATACAATTTGATGTTGCTGAAGAAGAAGGAGTGAAAAGTGATGAATATCCAAATTGAGTGAACTGAAGAAATCACTTGGAGAAAGTGAAAAGGAGAAAGTCTGAAACTCAGCTGTCTGAAGTAATCCAATCTGAAGTAATCCAAAGTTTGAGAAATTACAGTAGTGGAGTTGTAGAGGCTAAGTCAAAAGACAAGGTCAAAGTAGTAAAATGGCTAACATAGAGAATAATCAAAGTAGATGTGCCTTCTTAAAAAGATGGTGTAGAATGTGCTGCGGCTGTACTGGATTATTAATGCTACTATGGGGTATTTTAGCTTTATTAGTTACATTTAGAGTTTCAATAGGTACATTTGGAATACTTACTGAGAATGAAACAAATGTAGAAAAGAATTCGCAAAAAGTAGTTCCAACTAGAATTAGTAATACTTACATGCATAAAAATAGGTCAATTAATGATTTTTCTAGTAATGTTTTTTCAAAGTTGTTATACGAATATGTGAAAACAATGGAAGTAAGGGATTGCTACGTTTGTATGCAATTACCTGCATCCGTTTCAGAGGGTGTTACTTATCACCATTTACCAGCTACGTATGGAATTTCTTGTAGTGTATTAAGTAGTGTGTTTTATTTGTTAGGGAAAATAGATTATAAGATGTCTAACAAAGATAGTATTTTTGGGCACTTGCCAATGAACAAAGAGCTGAATCCAGCTAAAGAAGCTAACATTTTTGGTGAGATTTTTATTGAAAAAGAAGAATTAACATTAGATTACATTTTTAAGAATAATTTAACTTGTAGTTTGGAAGAAGAGGAGAAAGCTTTCCTGAACATGGTGGAGGAGAGGAGATTGAGTATGCATGAAAAGGCAGGGAAATATAAAGTGAGTGAGACAATTTGGGACATTGAGATGGGAAAAGAATTGAGAAATGGAGCTAGTCCAACTTTAGCTTTAGATGCACCACAGAAGGGTAAGCTGTGCATTACAAGAGGGAAATCCCAATATGATACATATTTTGTTGGGACTAGTGAATGTCATGATACATACTTCATTGCAACAGGATGGGGGTTCAGAGGTGGAGAAGATACAATTTTTCCAGGAGTGTATTATGTTTGTGGGAACAAGGCTTATTACAAGTTGCCTGACCATTGGTATGGCACGTGTTATGTGGGCCTGGTTTTTCCAAAGATTTTTCATATAGATAGAATAGAAGATGTAGAACATATTAATTTACTAATGCGCTTCAAGAGGGAAACTTGGTCTGAAATTGTGGGTGATATTTTTGGAGCTTTAATTCCAGCAGTGGGAATTTCTTTAAATGCTAATGGGATTCGGAAACTGTCAACACTGGTGGATCGCTTATCGACAAATACCGCTGGAGGGTTTCTTTTGGTGAATACGGAACTAATTGCCGTACGTGCTATGTCTATGCAAAATAGACTTGCTCTTGATATATTATTGGCTAAGGAGGGTGGAGTTTGTGGAATGCTGAAAGTTCAACATTGTTGCACTTACATTCCAGACGAAAGCAAAGACCTGAAGGTCTATATCAAAAATATTACTGATTTGCATGAAGAATTAGTACCACTTGAAGCTGAAAGTATCTGGACTAAAATAGCTAATAAGGTGATAGCTGTTAAGAGTTTTATTGCAAAAATAGGTAGTACTATTATAGGTAAGATATTGTTTCCTTTAACTTGTATAATTGTTGCTTGACTGATATTGAGATTAGTGTGTGTGTGTTGTAAAAACAGGGGAGGGAGAAAGAAGTTAATTAAAAGAAACAATGAAAAGAGAAATAAAAAGTTGAAAAGAGAACCACAAGAAATTGAATTAGAAGAATTAAGGGAGAGTGTCTACTTGGAAACAAAGAGGGATGATGAAAGAGTGTCTGGTGTGTAGTGTTGTGTAAGGAGGAAAAAGACATTTCAAATTTCTCCTAAAATGGGACTAAATTTCACTAAATTTTTTTTTTTGTGGATTATTTGGTGATAAAAATCACCAAAGGGGGGATTGCTGGAGCAGAGTTTTCTGTTGAAAATTCATCGGGTTTTGAAGCTTCAGTTGTTTAAACGTGGTAAAAATAAAAGTACTGATTTTAATTATTAATTATTTGTTTTGTGTAAATGTTTTTTTTATTAATCAATACGTATGTATTAACAAGAGAAAACCGACACGAGGGAAACGCTTATATGTTGCTATTGACAATGTGCATGTTTTATTAAATAAACGTTGCTGAGTGCTGTTTATTTTTAAGCACGAAACGCTTTTGAATTAATGCTTTCCATGTGTTGCTAAAGCTAGATAATTGCATACACATAAGAGTATTAGTGGGGTTAACACTGTTTAATCACTATGCTGTGGTAACGTTGTTTTGTCTCTTTTAATTAAGATGGTCTATTGTGGCCTATTGTGGCCTACTAAAAGATGGCTGACTTTTGAAGCCTGGTTTCGAGTGAGAATTTGTGATGGAAAAGGCCTTGCTGAATATGGACGCGAGTCATCTGTCCACAGTCCTTGCCTGGTTAAAACTTTCCGTGAGGACAGCAGCAGATCTGGGCATGTTTCCAGATGTATTGGGACAGCAGCCTTGGCAGCCTTGGAAAACAAAGGAGCTTTAAAGAAAGACTCTAAGCTGTGAGCTCACCAGAGGAAATATGTGGAAGTTGAGAAGAAACATTTTAAAATTTAGTTCCTGTTCTGTCTTTTTATTTTTGTGACTTTTTCTGAGCGGAGATTTTTCAAAATGTAGCGATGCTACATCCTTTCCTTCTCGCTCTGCTCAGCGGTTCGGCGGATGAAGAGAAAATTAAATGTTTCTTTCCTTTGTTTGAATTATTATAAATATATTAGACCAGAGAGGGTTCCATTTCATTGCGGTTTTACTTTCTTCCCAAACCTGCGTTGGTGAGGATCGATGCTGTGAGGACGGTGACTTGGGAGATTTCTACTGAGAGACTTGTCCTGATGACCCATTCTGACATTTAGCTAGAATAGGTAATTATGAGAAAATGATTTATTCTGATTAATTTCTTTTGACTAACTTTAGATAAAGAATCATAACTTTAATATGGTGTTGGTGATTATTTCTTGTCAATTATTGAGTACTCTATTTGATTATTGATGTATAGATTGTTTAGATTATGACAATTGCAATAGCTAGGTCTTATCGACCTCGATGTAGGTGTGGGGTTTAGAAGGTTTAGGAGTTTTCTTTTCCACAGGTTCGATGCTAGTAGAGTATTTGAGTATATGTTAGTGAAATGGGCCCTAGTGTATGGTGAGTGAATGTGTGTGTAACTGTGAAATTACTCTATCCGTGGAAGTAGGGAGATTTTGTACACCCCAATCTGCATCAAGTACACAGCCATTCCTATGTACGGTGCGTACACCGCCATTGCATATGTACGGTGCATACACCGCCATTGCTATGTACGGTGTGTACACCGCCATTGCTATGTACGGTGCGTACACCGCCATTGCATATGTACGGTGCGTACACCGCCATTGCTATGTACGGTGGGTACACCGCCATTGCTATGTACGGTGCGTACACCGCCATTACGTATGTACGGTGCGTACACCGCAATTGCATATGTACAGTGCGTATACCGCCATTGCTATGTACGGTGCGTACTACAACATTGGTGCATACAACAACATTGCGTATGTACGGTGCGTACACCGCCATTGCATATGTATGGTGCGTAATGCAACATTGGTGCGTACAACAACATTGCGTATGTACGGTGCGTACACCGACATTGCATATGTACAAGTCATTCCCCGTGTACGGGACGTTTTCCGTACGATTTGTAAATCGGAAAGCCGGTCCGGATCGTACTTGTACGCTCGGACTGTATTTTTACGATTCATACGGAAAAGTGTACGGGTCCGTCTCGTACAACTTTTCCCGCCACGATTCGTACGGATCGGGCCGATCCGTATGTACTTTTTCCCATACGAATCGTACTTCACGGGTCGGACGTGACTTGTACGATTCGTACGGAAAAAAATACGGATATGAGTCGTACGGAAAAAAAAAATACATGATCGGAATCGACCCCTTTATGTGTGAGTTGTGGCATTTATAGGGGTACAGGGTGGGAAGTAATTTAATTTTAATTAATAATTATTTGTTAATTCATATTATTTATTTAATTGATAAATACTCCTGTTATTTTAGGTGTGGGTTTTGGGCTTTATCAGGGTACAGGGTGGGAAGTAAATACATTCTGAGAGAAGGGTATACCGTTCCTCCTACTTAGGAGGAACGGTATACCCTTCTCTCATAATTACCTCAGGGCTTGTATGCTGGACCTCGTTAAACATAGCCCACCCGGTTTTATTTCCTTCGCTTGATTGTGAAGTAAATAAATTCCAAATAATTAATATCATTTTTTTTGTTTAAAAATTATCATTTAAATTATAATTAATTATGTTAATTGTGAAATGACATTTTTTTACTATTTGATAATAACTATTGCAATTCACATGTATTATGTTAATTGTTTAATTAAATGTTGTAATACATTTTAGGGGTATGTTGTATATTTTGTGGGGTATATTTCAGGAAGTAACTGACATTTAATTAAATAATAATTAATTTTTATTTATTGATAGTTTGCTGTTAAATATTTATGTTAACAGTGTAAATAATTAGCTTTTTAAAGTTAAAATATAGGTTTTGTTTATATGTTTTGTAGGGGTATATGGTGGGCAGAAACAAAAAAAAATGTAATACATTTTTCTTTTGTTAATAAATAATTGTTGAACACAAATATAAAAATTATTTTTGAATTTAAATTAAAAAAATGTTTGTATATATTTATGATATGTATTTGGCATTATAATGAGCATTTAGTTTAAATCATTTTTATATGAAATATATTTGTATTTTTTAAAATATTTATATTTTATTTTTTTATTTTGGTTTTGGAAATATTTTATTGTCTGCAGAGTATTTGTTTCTAATGTAGTACTGACTGCAATGGGAATATGACATTTTTAACTTCCACAATCCAACACTTGCCTTACTGTATCACTGACTGGAGTAGGAATAGTAAACTTTGTCCCTCTGCAGTCCAACACTTTCCCTACTGTTGCACTGACTGGAGTGGGAATAGTAAATGTTATCCCTCCGCTATCCAACACTTTACCTACTGTTGCACTGACTGGAGTGGGAACATTTAATTTTACCCCTCTGCAATCCCTACTTTTGCACTCAGTGGAGTGGTAATAGTAAAGTGTACCCCTTCACAATCCAACACTTTCCCTACTGTTACACTCAGTGGAGTGGTAATAGTAAAGTGTACCCCTTCGCAATCCAACACTTTCCCTACTGTTACACTCAGTGGAGTGGTAATAGTAAAGTCTACCCCTTCGCAATCCAACACTTTCCCTACTGTTACACTCAGTGGAGTGGTAATAGTAAAGTCTACCCCTTCGCAATCCAACACTTTCCCTACTGTTGGGCTTATTGGAGTGGGAATAGTAAATTTTAGTACTCCGCAATACACTATTCTATCAAATTTTGCATTTATTCTAGTGAGAGTAGTACATTTTACCTTTGTGTGATGTAAACATTTTATTATTGTTGTGTTGTGTGAGCTGGGAGTAGTACATTTTATGGGGCCGATTTCGATGTCGGGTGGAATTGCTTCTGCCCTACACCGACTCGTAAACGGGACCGACCGACCTCTGGTCGGCGGTCGCGACCACCTGATTTGGATGCAACAGAACACTGTTCTCTATGGGTACATGTGTTACGGCCGGAAAGCAGCCGTAGTACATGCTCCCATAGGGAAATGGGAAGTGGTGTTAATCCCTGCACCCCTTGGCAGGAACCTCAAGGTGCCTGCCAAAGGGGGCAGGGATGAACAGGTGCCCCCTCGGCCCCCAACTGGAGCCCACGCACACAAGGGGGCCCTCCAAGGGGCCCCCAAACACGCTTTCCGACAGGGTTTCTATGTCAGAAAGGCTGGCATGGCAACCCTGCCAGAAACCATGCACTGTAATCCCAAGGGCAGAAAGAGCACCCTTTGGGATTACGAGCTGGCCTCTGACTGGCCAATGAGCTACTTGAGGCCGTCGCGAGTCAGCCAGAATAACCGGCCGGTTTTAATTCCAATCGGCTGATTGATAATCAGCCAATTAAAATTGAAACCGACGATGGAGGTCGGAAAGCCTCTGACAAAAGTCGGAGGCTTTCCAACCACCATCGTAATAAGCCTTATATATTAGTATAAACATTTGTCTATTTTTTTTATAAATTGTAGTGGGAATTTTATGGGTATTAATTTTAATATTTAGGGGCCGATTCCAATGTCGGACAGACCGGAGTCCATCCGACATCGGACAGGAACTGGAACCGAATGACTTATTGTCCTTGGTTCCAGATCTGCAAGTAGAGCACTCGTATGCTTCACAATGGGAGCATGCATCTTGAACGGAATGCATGCTTACATTGTTAACTGCAGAGGTGCAGCTCCTCCCTGCACCCTATGGTAGGCTCCCCAAGGTGCCTGCCACCGGGTGCAGGAATCAACACGAGGGCACCATAGGTACCCCCTAGGCCGCCAGTCGGCAGCCTCGCACCCACTGCCTTTCTGTGTCAAAAAGGCCAGCACAAAAAGGTAGTGGGAAACTGCCATTGTACTCCCAGAAAGAGCCGGCCAGGGAAGTACTGAAGGGTTTCCGGATGGCGGACAGGCTCTCTGAGCCCGTCGGAAGCCATCCAGAAAACCGAGTCGGATTCCCATTGTGATGGGCTCGCTCAGAAAGGAATTCGAACAGCACATTCCCATGCGGGCAGTAGGGCTCCGACCACATCTGGATCAGCCCCTTAATAATTCTCCTTAATAAATCATTTTATATTGTTTTAATTTATATCATTGTGTTTTTGTTTATTTAAAATAATAATATTTATAATTGGTAATGTTTTTTATTTTTTAAATATTTTTATAAAATTGTGCAAAAATTATGTTGTTTACTTTTTCATTTTAATTAAAGTGGTTTGATTTTTAAATATTTTGGTCCCAATTATGTTGTCGGTCGGAGTTGCCTCCGACTGACACCATCTTGTTGTGGGAACAGACCGACCATGATGTGACCGCACATGGGGGCTGATTACGATGCGTTAGGAAACGGCTCCAACTGTCGTCAGAGCCATTCCTATCGCATCGTAATCAGTCAGTCGGATTCCTTTCTGACCATCCCATTAGGATGGTGTCTGTCAGAAAGGAATACGACTGTTCATTCCGACTGGCCTCCGTTGGGCTCGGAGAGCCCGTCCGTCAATCCGAATGAGTTCAGTAATCCCGAGGTCGGCTCTTTCTGTCCAAGGGATTATAATGTTGGATTCTGACAGCCTTTCTGTGCTGGCCTTTCAGACACAGAAAGACTGTTGGAGGTCGACTTTGGGGTCCCCCTCTTGATCCCTGCACCCCATGGTAGGCACCTCAAACTGGCTGCCACGGGGTGCAGTGATGAACTGCACCTCGCTGTTTTACAATGAAAGCATGCATTCCAGTCGGAATGCATGCTCCCATTGTAGAGAATAGGAGTGCGACCGAACAGTGTCTGGTAGCATCCTAATTGGTCAGTCGTGACCACCAACAGGAGGTTGGTTCGGACCCAAAGTAACTTTCTGACAGGCTTTCAATGTCGGAAAGGCCAACATGGAAAGTATGTCCAAAACGAATATCATAATCACGATGGTGGAAACGCTGTCGGCAAGGGATTAAGGGACCTATTAGGATGGCGGGCGGATCCTTGCGGTGTTGGGACCGGCTACCAGACATGCGGCGGTCCCGCACCGCGAATCAGGATGCGACCGCCATACTGGCAGTCTCATTCCGCATTTTGACATTTCGGCAGGTGCAAGGAACTGCAGGGGGGTACCATGGGTATTCCCCAAGTGCAATTCCCCCGGGGGATCGGACGGGCTCCCAAAGTCAATCCCCACCAGCCCTTCCATGGAAGGGCCTGTTACCCAACCACATCGTAATATGGCTGGTGGTGCCTGCTAGGCACCGCCACCATATTACTGGCCCAGCACCACCCAGCCGGCAATCTGAATGATTGCCAACCAGCAGAAAAGCGGCGGACGGACTTTGCCACCGCCGCAATACCCCCTGCCATCGTAATATGGCAGCGGGTATTTCATGTTACGAAGGCGTAATGGTCGCCACCGCCGGTTCGGCTGTGGCGATCATTGCGCCATCGTAATGGGCCCCTATGTTTGGTTTCCGACTGTCCGACAGGCTCCATGAGCCCGTCGAGAGACAGCCGGAATGACTAGCCGGTTTGAATTCCATAATCCTAATACGGCGGTGTGAATTCAAACCAAGGATGTTGGTCGGAAAGCCTTAGAAATTACTAGTTTTATAATACTCTTTTAACTAGATATATGTTAAAAAAATATATACATATGTGTGTGTGTGTGTGTTTAACTTTTTAAAGTAAGTTTATTTGTAATATTTGTAACAATACACATTAAGGGGCTTATTACGATGTTGGTTGGAGTAGTCTCTGACCAACATCATGTTGGATTCGGGACTGAACGACCTGAGGTAGGCAGTTCTGACCACCTGATTACGATGCGACCGAACACTGTTCGGTTAGATTCCCACTGTTCTCTATGAGAGCTTGTGTTTTGGTCGTAAACCGGCTGTTATACCAGGCTCCTATAGAGAAATGGGGGTTGTAAAACCTCATGGTGCCTGCCACACAATGCAGGGTTTTACAGGGGGCTACCCTAGGTACCCCCTCAACCACCGATCATAGACCTCAGAGGCAGGGCCCCCAAGTTACTTTCCAACAGCATTTCCGTGTCAGACAGGCCGGCACGGAAAGGATGTGGGAAACCGACATCGTAATCCCGGTGATGTAAATGTCGTCCATAGGGGATTACGGTGTGGTTCTGACTGGCAGGAAGACTCCAAGAGCCGGTCGGAACCGAGTCGGAATGACCGGCTGGTTTACGTTCCGTCCAACATCTTAATCTTAAGGCTGGTGTACACATAGTTTGTAAACTATGTGTACACCAGCCTTAGGACATTTGAAATAAGATATGACTATGTAACACACTGCTTGTATCACTATGATGCTGCACTCTAATGCCCAACGCTCTCTGATAATTAAATCCACCAACATGCATTCATAATGTCCATTGAATACATGTATAAGGCTGCCATCCAAAACCCTTTAAGTCTAAATGACGAATCTTTGGATCTCTCCACTATAGATTGAATATTTGAGCACAGAACGTCCTCCAACTGGGTTTTTCTATAAAAAAAGGAAAAAACGAAGCCTATCTCTTTGAGGACTCATGTAAGCCATTTAGGTAAGATCCTAGAAGCAGCCTAAAATAAACAATGTCGAACGATTACCGTATTATCTGACCATTGACAAATACACTGTCTCATTTGTTTGTCTTTAGATGGAATCTAAATAGCGCTCTAGAAAGTGTGGCCCTCCGTCCTCCTTCCCTTCTTCTTCTTTGAAATAATAAGAACACAAGAATGACCTATTGTCCAATATATCAGGACACATAATTCTTACTATTTTCCAATTCAATAGAGGGTAAGACATCCTCAATCCTCTCTTCCTTGAAGCAAGCCTTAAAAACAATTAAAAACAACCTCACACAGAATGTCACATCTCTTTTCATTTTTCACAACAGAGTTAACCTCTAGAAGCGTCTGTGTTTATTACGCAAGTCGAAATACGTATTAGGTGCCTTGGAACCAGAGGGCACTCCACGCCAGATAATATATGTAGGCAAATCCTATTTTAATACCCTCTCTTTTCCTTTCAGTTTGCGTAAACTACACCTTAAAAACTTACGGGTAACTCTTTCTGAGTGATTCTTTAAAAGTTTGGCTTTCTACATGGCACTTCCTTTCTGATTGGAGCACATTTGGACTATTTAAACCTTGGGCACTATCCCTTTTTTTGTCTGAAATACTGCTATTGGCAATGATAAAATGATGCTGTTAAAATTGTTTTTTAGCTGCTGGAGCTCTAATTAAGTATGAGCACCTACATATAAGTTAAATTGAAAATCATATGTCTGTTATTCCCCAGGCTATTTTTACACATACAGTTTTTTTTATATATGCATAAAAATCTTTTTTGTTATCACATTTAGAGAGACCCCCACCTTTCGCCGCCTAGACATTTCTAAAGATATATTGGTCCTGATGAAGGAGACGTGAAAATCGCATATAGTCTCCGAAACGTGCGTAGACCAAGAGCAACAACCATACATCTGGGAGATCCATAGAAGAATCCAATTTCAATGTTTTGACTAAATTACTCCAGGATTTTGTAAGAACTATTCTAACCCTTGGATTATAACCTAAGTAGGATCTCACACCAGAGTTGGTTTGCGTTTTTAACAAAAAAAAAATCCCTTTTCTTGCGTGGAATGACTGATGGTATGTAAGAGTGAATGACAGGTGAGAATGGTAATGTGACGGTTTTTCTTGGGGGCTTCTCTCACATGTTCCTTTAAACTGTTTTGTCTCTAATTTCACAAATTCTTGTAATTCAATTAATGTGGAAACATTTTTGTGGAAATGTGTGAATTGTATATAAATTATACGCTAAAAGAAAATATATGAATGCTTTGTTATATATAAAAAAGAAAAACAATAAAAAGATGAAATTACTTTTGAAATAATACTGTATTCTGGGGATTTTGTAAAGTACAAGTGATTATTACTGTAAAAATAAGATAGGTCAGATAAGAGTTTTTTTTTTTTTTCTTCCTATGTCTTTCTCCCCCCCTCTTGGACCTATAAGTATTTAGGGGAAACCTTTCACACATACATACATTGATATTGAATACAACAATATTATTGAAAAAGATATATTGTTTTCGATATTTTTGTACTTACCTTTTCATGTTTTCATGTCTGGATAATTTTGTAGGTGATATTTTTTACCTCGATATTTTGTCAGTGAACCACGTGGGACGACTACAGAGGGAAACTAGCAAATGGACAGTGTCGCTAGCACACTGGCACAAAAGAATCAAGATGAACACTGAAACATTTGAGATGCATCCAGGATAGACTGCTGCTCTCACGCTTAAGAATGACTCCCATGCACTCACAACTATGAAGACGTGGTGCCGGCTCACTGCAGTTCCTCTCGCCTGTGATTGTTCACTTAGGGGAAACTTTTTCCCAATTTCACCTCCGGGGCAGACCAGTTACAGTTAAACACCCCTGAATACTTTATTCCCACCAGAGATTGCCGAATGGAATCTGTGCCGATCTTAATCACTACATGTTCTGCCTATTTAGGTTCCGCCATTCAGGACAGGGTTGGGTTCTCTATCAGAGTTTCCATCTACACTCAGTCTGGGATCTCCTTATGCTCTACGAACGGATTACTGTCCTGATGATGAACCTCCAAGCGCCTTTTGGGTCAAGGCGTCGTCAATATTAGGGGTTGGAAAGAATTTATTAAGAAGCTGGTCTACCAGAAGCCAGCAAAGGTGTATTCTTTCCATTGTGACATTCAACAGTTTGATGCATTAGCTCTGCAGCCCACCATGTTATTACCTCTTGCCCCTCCTTGGTCGCCGTTTGTGTTTCTTGTATCACTGCACCCTCTTGCACCGAGTGATTGCTTTAGTTCACAGAGCACCATTGTTGTTCATTGTAGATCCTTCTTTACAGTCTCTGATTTTTTATATTCTTGACCCTCTCTGTATATAAAGGATTTGTGCACTGGATTCAGGTCTCTGAATATTATTGTTTTCAATGATTGAATTAATTGACAATCAAATATTTGCAGTTTATATGTTGGTAAATGAAACCTAGAGGGATATTTGTTGCTTTTTGATTACTAGGACACTTATTGGCAGCCACAGCATGGCTGCAGAGTGGGTGCAGCGCTGGCACGACAGAGGCCAGCCCGTCTGCGCCCATACGCTCCTGACCACGCCCATCTGCGCCCATACGGTCCTGACCACGCCCATCTGCGCCCATACGCTCCTGACCACGCCCATCTGCGCCCATACGCTCCTTGGCCACGCCCATCTGCGCCCATACGCTCCTTGGCCACGCCCATCTGCGCCCATACGCTCCTTGGCCACGCCCATCTGCACTCATACACTCCTTGGCCACGCCCATCTGCGCCCATACGCTCCTGACCACGCCCATCTGCGCCCATACGCTCCTTGGCCACGCCCATCTGCGCCCATACGCTCCTTGGCCACGCCCATCTGCGCCCATACGCACCTTGGCCACGCCCATCTGCGCCCATACACTCCTGACCACGCCCATCTGCGCCCATACGCTCCTGACCACGCCCATCTGCGCCCTTACGCTCCTTGGCCACGCCCATCTGCGCCCATACGCTCCTTAGCCATGCCCAAGTCCTCTGCACTGCTGCACCTCACCGCGCAACAGAGAGTGCACTTACCTGAACCCACTGCTGCTTCACACACAGCAGCCCACCTGCTTCCACCTACATACCCTCATGCCAACACACACTAACATGCATGTTCCTCAGCATCTGCTCACTGAGCAAGCTTGCCACAGAAATATGGGACATCTTGGAAAGCGACGCCGCGGACCTCCTCTTCCTGACTGAAACTTGACTGGCCTCCGGGTCAACACCCGATCTCACCAAGGCCATCCCTGAGCGTGGCAGGAGCCAGGCCTTCCCGCAGTCCGTGCACCTCAGCTGAGAGACGAACCTCCCTTCTGAGGTCTTGTCTCACTGACTTGAGAACCTTTCTCAGGGGTCACTGGCTCGTAGGTCCTCGCAGAGGCACGGTCCCGCTACAGCTACGTTCCTTCCTGTTTCTCAGCCGCATGTCTTCCGAACTCCTCCACTGCTTCGTTTTCCAGGATTAAATGCTGGTAAGAAAACAGAAGCCTATGTTTTATGTTTCCTCTCTTTTAACCATTTTTTTTCAGGTCGTGGCAGACGAAGTGAGGGTAATGGGACAATCATGGTGTTAAGTCCTCCCCCTCATGCTGCCCAAAATAACTAGGCGTGGGCGGAGTTCGTGGAATTCTGCTATGCGGAACTCCACGGAGTCCCAAAAATACTCCGCCATGCTATGCAGCGTTCCGCTAGCAGGCGTAGTCTGCCAGCGCATCAGTTTAAATTGAAATGGGAGAGCAGAGTTCGTCCTCGTGCTCCAAATCGTGTGCAAACACCACCACGCGGTTCTCAAGTACGTTCCTGCGCTCTAAATCTCACGCAAACGGCACCACATGTTCCCTCATGGGCGCAGCCATCTTGTTTTTCGGCTCTTTATTGTGTGATAAATCTCAATCTCTCTTAAATCTCTGTAATCCCCCTCCTTTAAAACGTATCTACCCCTCATTTTTATTTCGTAGATTAGTGTGTGTCTTTGTGTTTGTGAATTTTATGTTTTGGGGATTTTTTTCTGTATTTTTATGGCTTTTTGATTTTTTTAAATTATTTCCCCTTACTTCCTTATTTCTTCTTCCCTTTCACTTCCTTTTCCTTCTTTTCTTCTACACCACCGAGCGCCATGGCAGAGGAACGGCTTTTTTTGCAGGCAACACTGCCGCCCAGGTGTGCAGCCCAGGGCCATCTTTGGACAGGAGGAAGAGACAGCACTCGTTTTTCTTTTTAGTGCAGCGCCACCTCTCCTCCATGCCGGCAGCAGACCCGGTAGTGGATACCCTCTGCGGGAGCATTCGCGGCACTAGGTGCCTGTGCGTGCAGCACACCAGCCAGGTTTAGGGCACCACCCAGCAGCTGACGCACCGCTGGGTGATATTCTGGAAAAGGACCTGCTCGACCTGCTTGGCATCCAAATTTCGGGGCTGGGTGAGTATTAATTATTTGATGTGTTTGTGTTCTACAACGCTAAAAAAAAAAAAAAAAAAGAGCCTGCTGCTCACACTCAGAGGTAAGTTACGTTTAGTTTACGCTGGTATATAATATATTATTGTGTAATCCAGTTTATAGTTTCTGCTCGGCAGGTGCTCAGCGCTACCTAATCATATCCATCCTTGGCGCTTACTTTGGCTCATTAATTAAGAAGCAATTGCAGGCTGTTCTCCTGTCACTATGGTGAATCAGTGAGTAGCTCGTTCTATCTGTCACTTTGTTTATGTAGCCCGTACAGTTTCAAGTTATTTATTTCACAGCGATGTGTAGTATGCATTGATGCATTGTAAAAAAGGGATATCAATCAATCAAGCGTTTGTTAAGCGTGACTGCTCACCCATAAGGGTCTCAAGGCACTGGGGGTGGGGGGTTGCAGGCTCCAGACCATCAAGGAGGGGGTCCGTCGAAGAGCCAGGTTTTGAGGTTTCTTACGAAGATGGGAACCAATGCTGTCTGTCTGAGGTGGAGCGGAAGGCCGCTCCAGGTTTTGGCTGCGAGGAAGGAGAAGGAGCGGCCTCTAGATCTGGTTTTTCTGGTGCGTGGGACCACGGCGTAGGAGAGCTGGGTTGATCGTAGGGTCCTTTGGGGTGCGTGGAATTTGAGTCGGCAGTTCAGGTATGCTGGTATGGTGTCGTGGAGGATCTTGTGTCCGTGGGTGAGCATCTTGAAGGTGCCTATTGCCTCGATGGGGAGCCAGTGCAGCGTGCGCAGGTGCTGGAAGATGTGGCAGTGTTTTGGCAGGCTGAGGACCAGTCTTGCGGCGGCGTTCTGGATGTTCTGTAGCTTGCGGCTGAGGTTTTTGTTTATTCCGGCGTAGAGTGCGTTGCCGTAGTCTAGTCTGCTGGTGATCAAGGCGTGAGTGACGGTCTTGCTGTGTGCAAGGGGGGATCCATTTGAAGGACTTACATAGGAGGTGGAGGGTGTGGAAGCAGGAGGACGAGACTGAGTTGATCTGGCGGTCCATTTTGAGCTCGGAGACCAGGATGCTTCCCAGACCAGGATGCTTCCCAGGTCGCGTGCGTGGTCCGTGGGGGTGCGCGGGTTTACGAGGGTGGGGGGCCACCAGGTGTCATTCCAGGCATTGGGGATTGGGCCCATGATGAGTACTTCCGTCTTGATGGTGTGTAGTTGTAGGCAGCTGTTTTACATCCATTTGGCGACAGTTTCCATGCCTTCTCGAAAGTTGTGTCTGGCGGTGTCGGCTTCGTTGGCTAGGGAGAGGATGAGTTGGGTGTCATCTGCATATGGCACAACGTTGAGTCCGTAGGTTTTGACGATGGGGGGGCTGCACAATGTAGACATTGAATAGCATCGGGCTGAGGGAGGACCCCTGAGGGACTCCGCATGTAGTTGGTGTAGGGTCCGAGAGGAAAGGGGGGAATCTGACCTGCTGCGTTCTGCCGGAGAGGAAGGAGCTGATCCAGTCGAGGGCCTTGTCCTGGATCCCTGCGGTGTGAAGTCTGCGTATTAGGGTGCGGTAGGAGACTGTGTCAAACACAGCTGAAAGGTCGAGGAGGATGAGGGCTACTGTTTCTCCTCTGTCCAGTAGGGTGCGCATGTCGTCTGTTGCGGCGAGGAAGGCGGCTTCCGTACTGTGGTTTTTCCTGAAGTCGGATTGGGAGGAGTCGAGGATGTTGTGCTCGTCGATGAATGTGGGGCCATATTATCAAGGAACGGCAATAACATTATCGCCGCTTTAGCGGCAGGAAACTGCCGCTAAAGAGGCGATAATGGGCTTGATAATATGCCTTTGTGAATTCCTATAGAAGCCCAGGTTCTGGTGTGGTCCTAGATACAGTGGTCTTAAGTTCCAGGAACTAAGGACCCTGTGTACCTCTAGAAAGTTAAAGACAGGTAGCAACCCAACCACAAAGCATCTCCTAGAGCTGCTTATCATAGATAATTTCCAGAACCCTGACAGGTCAGAGGATCAGGACCAAGGGGGTGGGGATGCTACAGAGGATGGGACAGTAGGGGTAACCTCCAGTGGCCCTAATCATGAGCATGACCAAAAGGAGTCTGAGGACTCCACCTTGGTGAACTCTGATCCAGGGAATAGTGCAGATGGCACAGAGGCTGTCCCTAAAAGTAGGTCCTCCTGGGAGGGTTCAGAACTGGCAGAGGAGATCTTGATCTCCTTCTGCTGAGTCGAATGCTTCAGGAAATTCCATAGGGACCTCAATCTCTAGTAAGAGTGAGAACTCCGTGGAGAGGGAATACCGCCTGATCAAACTTGAGAGTTAGATTCAAGCTCAGACAACACCAGTTGGCCATTGACAAGGAGGCCCTGGAAGTCTAAACAGCTAGGAGAAATCTGGGAGTAGAGTCCCATGATGGCAGCAATAGTGTCCCTAGAGTCGGGGAAAACATTTCTGATACTAGGAACCTGAGCAAGATAGTCCCTCCTTACCAGGTAGGAGGTGACATCCAGAAATGGATCACTGCATTAGAGAGGGCATGTAAAGTTCAGGAGGTCCCTCAAGGGCTGTGGACAGCTATCCTGTGGCTCTCCTTTGCTAATAAAGATAGAGATAAGCTCCTCATGGTTAGAGAAGAGGATGCTGAAAATTACTCAGTTCTGAAGAGTGCACTCATAGATGTGTTTGGATTATCCACTGAGCAATACAGAATTACGTTCAGAGACACCTAGAAGCCACAGAATCAGGATTGGGTAGATGTTGTAGACAGTGCGATTAGCGCTCTGGAAAGCTGCTTTAACGGAAGCAAGGTACAGGACTAAGAAGGATTGTACAATATGATAATGAGGGAGCAGATCCATAATAACTGTCAGAACTAACTTTTGCTCCAGTACCTGGTGGACTCTGATCTGACCTGTCCCCAAGAATTGGGAACGAAGGCAGACAAATGGGTCCGCACCGGGGTCAAGCAAAAGAACCATGGTAATTGACATGACCAGAAGAAGCAATGTTCTTCTAAATCCCAGGATAAGGATGGGGACAAGAGTAAAGATAAGAAAGATTCTTCACAAGGGCCCCGAAAACCTGCATCAGGGGTGAGCCCCAAAATACCAAGGCAAAAAGAAACCTTGGTGTTATTTATGTAAGCTAAAGACCCATTGAACAAGGGATGCTGATTGTCCAAAGGCCAAGGGACCTGCTACGACTGCTCCTAAGGCAACTGCACCCCCTAGCTCCAGTACAAGTGGTAGTACAGCAGCCAAGGGATTAGCTGGGTTACCCTTGGGTTCTGAGGTGGGTACTGGCCTAGTCAGAACTCCGGCTCAGGCTGTTCTAGTCTGTGATAGTGGCATTGATCTTACCACCTTACTAGTAAGTCCCGCTAACTTGGGAAATTACAAACAAGAGCCTTTGATCAATGGAAAGAAAGCAATAGCTTTGAGGGAAACAGGGGCCGGTGTCACCATGGTGACAGAGAAACATGTGTCCCCTGAGCAAATCATACTTGGACAAATGTACCAAGTCACTAACGCTAGCAATGTCAGTACTTATCATTCCTTGGCAGTTGTGAATCTCAGCTGGGGAGAGGTAACCGGACCTGAGAGAGTTGTGGTATCTCCAGATCTACCAGTAGATTGTCTGTTGGGCAATGATTTAAAACATTCAGCCCGGTCTGAAGTAGAGTTCAGGACTCATGCAGAGATGATGGCAATCTCTGCCAGTGTGTTTGCTGTCACCAGGGCTCAGGCCAATCAGCTCCCACTGAAGGAGCACCGGATAATGGAAGAATGGACCAGACTGCTCCTAAGAGTAGGAGCAGGAAGGATAAGGAATTATCCTCCTCCCCAACTCGCAGTGAGGATCAGTCTCCTAAGGGAGATGATCCCAGTCCCTGTGAAGGAACTGTCCAAGAGGAACTTGGGCCTGACCGGGCAGAGTTCTTGGGGCAGGGGGCCCTTCCAGGGTGGACCCGAGTTTGGAGCAGCAATCCTGCCCTCTCCTGAACCCTTCAGACAGCAGGCTACTGCTGTACTGCTGGGGAAGCAGGAAATGTCAGAGGGTCCCATAGGATCTATTGGGAAGATGGACTTCTGTATTCTGACGGTAGAGACCCCAAGCCTGGTGCCACCAGGAGGTTTGTAATACCTCAGAAGTTCAGGGGTTTTCTTCTCTCTCTGGCACATGACCTTCCCCTTGCAGGACAACGTGGGCAAAGTAAGACTTGGGGCAGTATTGTCCCTCATTTTCACTGGCCCCATATGTCAGAAGACACCAAGGAGTTTTGTCACTCCTGTGTCACTTGCCAAACCAGTGTTAAGTCAGGTGGCACTTCAAAGGCCCCCTTAATTCCACTTCCAGTGGTTGGGGTTCCCTTTGAGAGGGTAGGGATTGACATTGTTGGTCCCCTGAACTCTCCAACTCCATTCTGGACACAGTTTCATCCTAGTGGTGGTGGACCATGCCACTAGGTATCCAGAAGCAATTCCCCTGAGAACCACTACAGCTCTCCAGAGTGGGCTTGCCTAAAGAGGTCTTAACAGACAGTGGTACCAAATTCATGTCTATTTACATAACTGCAATGTGGAAAGAGTGTGAAGTAAACTATAAGTTTACCACACCCTACCATCCACAACATAATGGGCTTGTTGTCAACAAGACCCTTAAGGGTATGATCATGGGACTCCCAGAAAAGCCTAAGAGAAAATGGGATGTCTTACTACCCTGCCTTCTCTTTGTCTAAAGAGAGGTTCCTCAGAGGAGGGTTGGCTACAGCCCCTTTGAACTTCTAGGCGGGATGGGAGCAACCTCTCAAACCTCATAAACTGGATATTGTGGACTATGTCCTTGACCTGTGTTCTCGTATAGCTGAGTGCATGAAAAAGGCCAGTAAAAACCTGGAGACCAGCCAAGAGCTTCAGAAAGCTTGGCATGACCAAAAGACTATACGGACTGTTTACCAGACAGGCCAGAGGGTGTGGTTGTTGGAGCCTGTGGCCCCAGCAGCTCTCTAACACAAGTGGAGTGACCCCCACACAAACCTTGAACAGAAAGGTGAGGTCACCTACTTGGTGGATGTAGGCATTCCCAGACTTCCCCACAGGGTACTTCATGTGAACAGCCTAAAACCTTTTGTGGACAGGGCTGACATGAGCTTGCTCATGGCCAATGATGAAGACAGAAGGAAGCGAGTGACCCTCTCCCTGATATCCTCGTCAGAACTGCTGGAACAGGACCCCTGTGCACCGTGTCGACTTTCCGTTGCCAAGGCTTTTTAGCTCTCTCCTCCAGAGATCTTCGGGCTCCAAGAAGCTCCCACCTCAAGCAACACCTACAGCCAAAATATTCACCCTCACCATTTCCTCTGCACCGTGGGCCTTCTTCAGTGGTGAGCTGCTCAAGGTCCTCTTGCGACTCCTGTGGCTTCAGCCCGTGGGACTTCTTGAGGGTCTTCCTTGGCTTCAGTGGGGTCCCCTGCTTGCTCTGACCCTGCTCTGACTTCCCTGGTTGGGGTGAGTCACTTGGACCTTCCTGGTTCTGACACTGCACCTTTTTAGTCGGCCACTTTGTTTGCTGCTGCCAACACTTGTTGGTGCCCCTGCTAGCTCCTGGTCTTCTACAGCATCACCAGGTCCGCACAGCTGCAAGTTCAAGGGCACCTTCAACCTCAACTTCATCTCTGACATAGGTAGGCATTCGTCTTCTGTGGTGCCTCCTGGTCACTCCTGAGTGGCATAGACTCTCCCCCCTCTGCTTTCAGGTACCTCTCATCTTGAATCCACCTTTGGGTTCCAAAGGAATCCTTCGTCTTCCTCTCCAGCAGCATCTTTTCTAAAGTACCCCATTGTGGACTACGGCGGTTTCCGACGTCACTTGAGACCTATGCACCCGCCTTCCCTGGTGTAGGTATCCTGGTTAGTGGGGTATCCACAGGTGGGGTAACTCTCTAACCTTCTATCTTCCATGGGGTTTCTTCAGGGTCCACTCGGAAGGGTTATTTTTCTTTAAAACTGCAACCGCGACTTACCCATTGACTTGTGTTGATCATGCGGTTGTGTGCACGCTCTGCACACTGCCTCCGTGGAGTTCCTGGATACTTACCTTGGGTGGTTCCTTGGGTCCCCAACACTTCTACTTCCTCTGGGTCCAATCTTGACTTGGGTCGTGGTTCGCATTCCACTATTTTGGTGTATGATTTGCTCCCCCCCCAGGGACCACTGTGTATGTGTGCTATGTATATGCTCTATTTCCAAAGTATTGTGTGTATTGTGTTTCTATCTCCAGGTAGAAGATAGTACAAATGTGTTAGTGAAAAGTTGTAATAATGTACCTATTTTTATAACTACATTGTGTGATTCTTTTTTACTGAACCTGTACCATAAGATTAAGTACTGGTAGAAGCTGCTTTACACTCCTCCTAGACGAGGCCTGAAGGCTGCTCTCCACAACTACCACTTAAAGAGCTTTCTAAGGTTGTCTAAACCACTAAAAACACCAAAAGGGTTGTCTGGATTGGTGCAGGGTGCTACACAAATGAACGAGCACCATATATTAAGCCAGCCTCTCACAAAAGTCCTTAAATCCAATGGTGTATATGCAGGAGGCAAGGAGAGCAGAACCTGTTTTGAGTGAGTGCAAAATCTCGTGTGAACTCGCTAACGGTGTAAGAAATCTTGCAAGAGCTCACAAGCAGCCCGAGACTCTTGGCACTTGCAGTCGAGTGCCAAAACAAAACTCGAGGGAGTGAATGATAAAAAACTCCGCTTTGTGTCTGAAAGGCAGAATTCAGGAAGTTCATATTCCTCCGCAGATCGCAAAGTGCTCGAAAGCAGTAAACTCAGTGAGCAGAGCGGAGTTTACCACCCGGGCCTAAAAATAAATTCAACCCTTGCCCTCAACCAATGTGAGTTCCAAAAAGTGAACGTTCCAGTACTAGCACTGATAGAAGTCCATAAGCTATCTGGTGTCACACTGCAGAGAAGGGGGACTTCAATCATGCTAGGACTGCTGCATGTGGAGGTTGCAGAATACTAATTATATTTTGATTCCACCTCGAACCCCTATCTTCTAATACCCTAGATTTAGGGTTTCTGGTTTTCAGTTAAAACCGATTTAAACTGATAAAGCACTGCCAAAGCAAATATTTGCTTTCCAGTGGAAACCAGGAAAACACAGAATTTTGTTGCACTGATGCTTCTTAAGCGGCCTGTGTTGTAAAAGCAGTGTAACTGCAGCCCCTATTTCAAGGCACGTTTTTTGTGATGCATGGTCCCACAATCCCACACCAAATATGTCTGAGTCCATAGCCATTTACCACGGGCTTCTCAGGCCAACCGTCCCACCCTGCCATTTGGGAGTATCGCCCAACTCATTGGGATTCCCTCTGATGCCCTTCGCAACATGGTACCATATCTAGCTGCCACAAGATTGTGGTAAATAAAATATCACGCTGTCATAATTTTTCAGATATCAATAAGATCATGCATAAAGCAAGAGGCTGAGTCTGTGGTATCAGATTCATAAAGGGCTTTATTCCAATAACTCGAGTCAAAGGGAGAATATCTCCATCACCAAAAAGGATCTGGACGGGGCTGAAAAGTATTCTCAATATTCTCAAAACATTATTCACAGAGTACAGTATATATACATTTCTCAATTGTACGTAAGCAAGAGAGCAAGAGAGAATGAGATAAGAGCATGTGGGCGTGTAAGTAGGCGTGAAGGTGGGCGTCCATGTGGGCGTCCACTTGATGATAATGGGTAAATTGTCATGTGTGGGTGGATACCTGGAGATGATTTCGCAATGTCAGCAGAAATACTTGGCAGAGATGCGCGCGCAGCAGCATGACGTGTGATAGACGTGCAACTAGAGGGTGAAGGGGACTTGACATTTAGCTCTACATGTGGAGACAAAAGTCTGGGGTTATGTCAACCTAATCCCAAATCATATCTAATATCCTATGTTTAAAGAACTGTGTTATCCACAAGGGAAGGGCTCTCGGACAGAATCTATTCTATACTGACTGTGTGTGCGTGTACAAGCGTCTAAGTGTCTATATGAGATGCAAGGGGATGGGAATATTCCATGGTGACAGGGCTATGAATTACTTGCATGAGGGCAGAGAAACCGGGCCTTTTGCTTGGTAACTGGAGGAATGTTTACTTAAGCTACTAGGCAGGAATGCATCGGCTGAGGGGGAAGCAGATAATTCGAAGGTGAAATACAGCTCTTGGCAGAGAATAGGCTGATGTCAGGCTTCGTGAGCCGCGCAGAGAATGAGACAAAGTTCATGGTCACAGATGCAAGCTCAAGCTGAAGCTGTCAGAGGCAGAGAGCAGGGAAAGGCTTTGAGGACAGAATCGGGCCTACTTGCCTGAACTGTAAAAATGGAGTAACTTAGCCATATAAAGTCGGTGGCCTTTCATACTTAGGAATCGAATATCCAGCCCATTCATGGCGGATCTGACAGAGGACATGTTAACGGTGGACGCACATGTGTTTGCGTCTTCGAAACTGGAACTGAAGGGAACATACATGTATTTGTAACATGCACATAGAACCGTTGGGGTCCAAGATAGGGGACATAACTGATCAGGGAAATCCACATTTCCACATTCCCTCCTTGTCCCCTACTTGCCCGTCAAGAAACATCAATCTTCATTAATCCATCGATTTGCTCATGGAGCATCATTTCTTCTTCTTTCTTCTTCCGGGATCTTGAGCGAAAACCTTGATGTGGAATACACGATGTGGCACACAGACCACAAATCGCTGGTCCACATTGCAGGCATAGACAGCAACTGAATAGTATGAGAAGGCCAATACCTAGGAAGGATAGGACCCTCCATCCAAAGGTAGATAATACACTCCAAAACCAACCGGACCAAGTCCAGGTGCCTGGATTCTGGTGTATCTGGCTTACAATCTTATGAAGGCGAGTTATGGCTTTATATACAGATGGCGAATTTTCTGGTATGAAAAATGCAATAGCTTGATCCGATGACCCTACAAGCTCCGCCCCTATCGGCCAGGATAACGTCAAGGACAAGACTATTTTGAAGCACAACAATCCGCATAGCAGACTGCTCTTCTGTTAAATTGCCTAAGGCGGAAATAGTTTCGTTCACTACTGCTTCAAGGGTTCTGGTTAATCTACGTATCAGCTTACTATTGGTAACTGTACCTATATAGGGAAAGAAACCTTTATTGAAATCTGTGTATTTTTCCCATGCTGTTTCAGTGTAATTGACAATTGGGAGATCTCTCTGCTGTCTATTGTGTACTAAATGAGTATTTCTATGAGAATCAGGAGGAGCTAGGAAAACAGGTGGTAGGAGGAATGCTATGTAACAGGTACCATCCCAATCTAGAGGTAAGCGTATATATGCGGTCTGGCCACATATAAAGTAGGAATGACGAGAAGCTCTAAATGTAGACTTGCCTTGATCACTGAATTTTATTACAGTGGTGCATTTACTATGGCCCATGTGTATGGAGCCATTCTTTCTTATACATAATTCCTCTTTTACTGGGAATACGGACATGGCGGGCAAGATTGGTGTAGCTTCAGATTCAACGTTCAGGATCATGAGGTTAAGTGTAAAATTACCTAATCCATATACTTCATTTCTTAGATCAGTTCCTGTTCTTTTGGGAAGTCCCTCCTTGTTAGGGTAGCAGACTTTAAGCAAAACTAAGTTTAGGTTTCCCCATACCCAGTTGTCTTGATAAACGGCGGAATTCGAATCTAGGGAATTAATCAAACTAAACCATGCTCCACAGGAGCCATTGTGTGTGAACGGATAGAGAATAAAGGGGCAAAACTCCCTTATAGTTCTGATAGGGGGGGAGTCGGCCACAGACCCAGCAGTCTGTAGCATTGCTAGTCTGATGTGAATGGTGCAGCATCTGAATAAAGGTATTGTTGCGTAAGGCAAGTCGATATGATAGCTCATAGGATGGCAGATCACTAAATGTGTGCTTTATGGTGTGCTTTATGGTATCATTAGTGGAGGAGTATAAGAGTGAGGCAATAGGAGGAAAAATAGCATGTAGTATTAAGCTGATACATATTATCGTGATGCTCTTAAGATATTGAAAAATTACAGTCACTATACATCTATTTGCTTCTTATCTAGCTCTCTTATTTTTGCTTTGTTATTGTCCAAGATCTTATGCGAGCCAGAATACATGTTCAACCGCTTCACCACCTAGTGGACTTAATTGATCAAACGGGTTCTGACTTTTTGAATCAAGGTTTAGCTTTGTGGAAACTTCTGGGCATTCTCCTCTAGAAAATGTTGTTCAAAATCCAAGTTCAAAGTTTTTTTTCCTTTGTAAAAGAGTGGTGAAGGTGCACTTTGACTTTAACGGCCGTCCCCGTGGTCCAGAGCACTGACTTCGGCGCCTGTCATCCAGGAGCGATGGAGTATTCTTTGACCTGGGTGTTGTCAGGGAAGGCGGCAGCAACCTGCGAACAACAAGAGAGTAGTGCAGACATCAAGGAAGCCAGGTAATCTGTCAGCATGTTACTGTCAACATAAGTAATCTTTTAGGCATTGTAGTGCCCACATATTTTGGTGGTCTACCAAAGACCACTTCATAGGGAGATAAGCCTGTTCTAGAATGAGCTACAATTCGCATGTAAAAGAGGGCAACCGGCAGGGCTACCATCCAGTCTATACCTTTGTCTGCGCAAAATTTTAATGTCTGATTATGTCTTTCTACAAGGCCTGCTGCTTCAGGATGTCGCACACAATGGAATTTCCAGGTATACCCTAACAGAAGGGACACCTGCTTCATTAGTACCAGGACATATTTGTAACCTCTACATCTGTTTATTTGGATATAATCCATTTGGAGCACTTCAAAAGGGTGGTCAGGTGGATGGAATCCACCTTGTTCCATCGGAATGCCTTTACCTGCATTGAATTGGCAACAGATCATACATGTTCTGACCTTTTGTTTCGCTGCTGCACGCAGGTGCTTGTTGAACCATATATTCTGTAAGCTATCTATCATTGCTTTCTCTCCTAAGTGTGCAGGACTATGTGCGGTATTTATAATCACTTGTACCATGGTATCAGGAAGAAACCATGTGGATTTGCCCTTTGTCATCCAACCTTGATCAGTCAGTACCCCTCCTTGTTCCGATCATTTCTTTAATTCGTCTACAGTAGCATGTGTCTGAATGTCTTGTACATCCCTGGAAGGATCCCTAACTGTCATGGCTTTGGACAGTGATAGTATCTGTGATTTTGTCATGTCTAGTGGGGTCTGAGCTGTCTGTTTAGCAGTTCGGTCTGCCAGATCATTGCCTTGGGAAATGGTATCTGTGGCTCTAGTATGTGCTTTACATTTTAGGATAGCTATGGCTGTTGGTAAATGTATTGCTTCCAGTAGGGCTTGAATAAGGGGGCCATGCTGTATCTTGGCCCCATGAGAGGTCAAGAAACCTCTTTCTCGCCAGAAAATCGGTGTAAATGTTTACTCTCAGGTGCTTAGCTCTTATGCACGCTTGTGTCAGGGTGATGAGCTCTGCTGCTTGTGCTGACAATATGTCTATTCTTTTAGTCTCTATTATTACAGTATCAGCAGTCACTGCATATGCTGCCACTAATTCTCCCGCCCCTGTCCTCATGCATGAGCCGTCAACATATAGTGTTAGCTCGGGGTCTGGGAGTGCAACATCTGTCAAGTCTTGTCTTGGTTTAGTCACGGTATGTATTACTTCAACACAGTTGTGTGGTGAAACGCTTTCTGTACTGGAGGGCAAAAGGGTAGCGGGATTCAGTATGTTGCATCGTCTGATCTCTATGTGTGGTTGAAATAACGTCAGCTCATAATCCGTCAGTCTAGCTACAGTCAGGTGTTGTGTTTGTGTCCGGTTCAAGAGAACCTCTACTGCGTGTGGTACTTGTACTGTCAGAGGGTGGCCCAGCACTATCGAGTCACTTTGTCTTATGGCTAAGGCCGTTGCTGCAACTGATTTTAGGCACGCAGGCAAAGCCTGTGCTACTGGGTCTAATGTACTAGAAAGATAAGCACAGGGCTCGTGTTTTCCTGCATGATCTTGTGTTAGGACAGATAGTGCTGTTCCATCCCGCTCTGTCACAAAAACATAAACGATTTGTTGTAATCAGGGTTTGCTAAAACTGGTGCTTGACATAAAGCTCTCTTTAATTCTTCAAATGCCACAGTGTGTTCTTGTGTCCAAGGGAGGACTTTAGTAGAAGCTGTATTAGGGGCTTGGACTAATTCCCCTGAAAGATCACAATAAAACATGAGAAAAAGGGGAAAGCACCATACCTATTTCCTCGGCTTAATTTCTAAGGGGGCTAATTTCTAAGGGGCTTAATTTCTTAAGGGGCTAGCGGGAAGCGAACCTCCTCAGGGGCCAGCAGAAAGCCAATATTCTCCTCCTTCCAGATATTTTCTCATTACCCTAAATACCGGGCCTTATTTGTCACTCTGTGGTGGCAGTCCTTATTTAAAACAGGCCTTTCAAGAGTTAAAATGCGAGTGCACAGATCATAATTGTTCCTTAATGTCCAATCTGGAAACATATGACCGAGGCTGCCTGTCTATAAGAGAAAGGCAGTTATGTGAAAAATATTTTAGTCTTGCATAGCCCTTTTCTTTTGTTTCATTCATCTCCAACACCAATTAGACATACACTGATAACGTGTTGTCTGCTATTTTGACAGCATGATAATGGTAATATCATGTCTGTGAAATTTAGTAATTGTGCCAAGCCATCAGTATACCGGGCACAGAAAGCATAGATAATTACACTAACATATATAAATGAGCAGCGATGCGTAATTACAGTACCTACAGCTCAGATGCGAACATTCTGGCCTGCTTAATTTGTCAGGCTTATAATCAATAACTTATTTACCTGCCCTATACAACCCCATCTGGCAGTGGGTCATCCCAATGATGACCGCGTCAAGTCTGACACACAGGATCAGCAACAATAATCAAAAAATGACGAACACACGAACCTGTCTCTTTTTTTTTTTTTTTTTTTTTTTTTTTTTTTTTTTATAAAAATGTGCTATGCTTCTTTGTACACAATGTACCCTCATGTCCTAGTCGAAGATGCATCTCACATCTTTCCTCACAGACCCGTAACCACTGGATCATTTATCCAATGCAACTGGTGGCAGCTTGTGGCCACAATTCAAAAATGTCTGAATTTGAAAATCGTTTTTATATAGGCACATAGCCCTTAAAATTCCAAGCAAGAGCAACATTTTACTTTCTGACCAGAAGCAATATAACAATTGCTAAAAAATAAAACAAATCTTCTCCATAGACATTTCCTCGGGGCACTTGTTTTGCACAGAATAGAACAAGGGAATCTTTCTCGACTTACATTTCTCAGCTGCCCTGTCTTATCAGAGAAGTTAAAAATAGCCCCTCAGCGCGGCCTGAGCCTGGGCTGCCAGCCATCTTTTTTTTGTTTTTCCTACTCCTGGCCCCAAGGCTCTCCAGCTGCAGGCATTACACAGATGCGATGTCAGAGAAGCCTTCTAAGCAGTGCCCTGTTCTGCTCCTCTCATCGGCCCCCACCTACACTGGCTACAAGGTCAGAATCTGTCTCCGATTTCTGTATCACATTCTGCTCTACACGGCCCCCACCTTCTCCTCACTCTGAAGCTGTCAAAGACAAAAAGACTACTCAATTCCATAAAAACTGCAATAATTCGCTCAATTGAAAAATTATTTTTACATACAATTTGCACTCAGGGGGTCATAATCTTACCGACTTGACCCAGCACATTGGCTCACTGGACCATCAAGAACACAAACCTGTATTCATGAAAAATTTGCAAATTCGAAATACCCACAATTCTTTTTCCAAGCTAAACTTGTCACTAATTATTTTTCGTTAACACTTTGTACATTAGGGGTGTCATCAAATCACAGGAGTTGCTCCTTCTCTAGCTGCACCCCTCTCAATTTCCTTCGACAATGTAGTCAAATGTTGGACCATGTAAACACCAGCTATGCGCTGTTCATTTGGTGGGTGGCTCAAGAACCTTTGGGCTACTATATCATTATTATTTGTATCGCTGTACTTGCTGTTACACTCTAACTGGTCTTTCTACTGGGGCCACTCTTGCTAGGTCCTCTGAAAGGACGGGATAAATACCAGCAACGTCAGTATTTCTTTTTCTGTCAGCCTGCGCTCATTTTACCAGCTCAAATTCCTCCTGTAACATCTCATCCTTGGCTTTTCCAGACACCAGTCCACTTCTCTCTGCTTCGTGAAACACTTACTCTGTCCTTCTATGTCACTCCTTGCGCCAAAAACTCAATGGCATCCTTCCAAGCTGGTCTACATTTTCTCTTTCATAAGAGTGTTTCGTTGTCCGTCTACTTGTTCTGCTTTTACTCAGATACCTTCCTCAACTAACACGTTTTCTCGGGCTTTGTCTGAATCCTCCCTACTTTTCTCTTCTTTTCTGAGCGCTTACTCTGTGCGTCTATGCTATTCTTTACGCCATAATTCAACAGCGTCTTTCTGTGACTGTCTAGCTTTCCTCTTCCACAACTCTTCTTCGACTTTCATGATACATTCGGCATCCCAGGTCCCAGCTACGGGCCATCTCTGACTTTCTGGTAACTCTTTGGTGTAGTCCACCCATAGATCAAGGAATAATATGGCGTCTAAGCCATGCTTGTGATACATTATTTGCCCTGGAGTGTCCCTAGGAGGAATAGGAACTGCTTCTTCAAGCACCCCTTTTCTAGTAATAATCTGTCTTAACTTCGAAAAGAGCGGCATATTGACAACTGATCTGATACTTACTCTTGAACTCACTTAATACGAAAAAAACACAATAATGAACAGTGAACAATGAACAATCATTCATACCACAATATTTGAACACTTTAAACATTAAACATTAAACATTTTAACAACGACCGACAATGATGACAGTCTGCCTAACTAATCACCACGCTGAATTCTTGACAATAACTGAATACTTCGGAATACTTGATATACTGCTAAACAGTACATATACACTGCTAAACAGTGCAGACCGGATTTGTGTACCCAAATCCGTCTTGACCGGCACAACCTATGTGCGCGTCAACACGCCTCCCCGGCGATGGTACTCACCGAGTAGCTCCTTGAAACGGAAGGCCTCAGAGAATGGACTGGACTCGACGACTGCGGACATCGGACCCTCT
Organism: Triturus cristatus; assembly: GCF_964204655.1. Classification (NCBI taxonomy): domain Eukaryota; kingdom Metazoa; phylum Chordata; class Amphibia; order Caudata; family Salamandridae; genus Triturus; species Triturus cristatus. Next base: position 1,186,418,933 of record NC_140580.1, on the reverse strand, counting down.
GGACATCGGGACTTTGAAAACCTGGTTGGCCTCTGTATACCTCGGACGCAGCTCTCTCGCAGGTGGGCTCTGGGTAGACAATCTGCGTTCCTCACCGCCTCGTATGGATGCCTGGTCACAGTCTGTCCCCTTCGGTGGCCTGAGGGAGTTGGCGGGAAAACCCGCGACGTGCACGCTTGAAGTCCATCACGGCTATGGAAGGGGGCAAAACAGGACCTTCATCTCCGGCGTGTGGGGAAAGAGATTAAACTATTCGGGCGCCATTCTGTGGTAAATAAAATATCACGCTGTCATAATTTTTCAGATATCAATAAGATCATGCATAAAGCAAGAGGCTGAGTCTGTGGTATCAGATTCATAAAGGGCTTTATTCCAATAACTCGAGTCAAAGGGAGAATATCTCCATCACCAAAAAGGATCTGGACGGGGCTGAAAAGTATTCTCAATATTCTCAAAACATTATTCACAGAGTACAGTATATATACATTTCTCAATTGTACGTAAGCAAGAGAGCAAGAGAGAATGAGATAAGAGCATGTGGGCGTGTAAGTAGGCGTGAAGGTGGGCGTCCATGTGGGCGTCCACTTGATGATAATGGGTAAATTGTCATGTGTGGGTGGATACCTGGAGATGATTTCGCAATGTCAGCAGAAATACTTGGCAGAGATGCGCGCGCAGCAGCATGACGTGTGATAGACGTGCAACTAGAGGGTGAAGGGGACTTGACATTTAGCTCTACATGTGGAGACAAAAGTCTGGGGTTATGTCAACCTAATCCCAAATCATATCTAATATCCTATGTTTAAAGAACTGTGTTATCCACAAGGGAAGGGCTCTCGGACAGAATCTATTCTATACTGACTGTGTGTGCGTGTACAAGCGTCTAAGTGTCTATATGAGATGCAAGGGGATGGGAATATTCCATGGTGACAGGGCTATGAATTACTTGCATGAGGGCAGAGAAACCGGGCCTTTTGCTTGGTAACTGGAGGAATGTTTACTTAAGCTACTAGGCAGGAATGCATCGGCTGAGGGGGAAGCAGATAATTCGAAGGTGAAATACAGCTCTTGGCAGAGAATAGGCTGATGTCAGGCTTCGTGAGCCGCGCAGAGAATGAGACAAAGTTCATGGTCACAGATGCAAGCTCAAGCTGAAGCTGTCAGAGGCAGAGAGCAGGGAAAGGCTTTGAGGACAGAATCGGGCCTACTTGCCTGAACTGTAAAAATGGAGTAACTTAGCCATATAAAGTCGGTGGCCTTTCATACTTAGGAATCGAATATCCAGCCCATTCATGGCGGATCTGACAGAGGACATGTTAACGGTGGACGCACATGTGTTTGCGTCTTCGAAACTGGAACTGAAGGGAACATACATGTATTTGTAACATGCACATAGAACCGTTGGGGTCCAAGATAGGGGACATAACTGATCAGGGAAATCCACATTTCCACAAGATGGAAAACACACGAGAACGGTGCATGCGGACTAACTGCTCCACAGCACACAAAGACACAGTCAGCAGGCTTACTGCTGGAATTCAGAAACATTTAGCCCCGACTTATATGTATTGCTTACTCGTGAAATTCTGGGAGAGGCAGGAGTACTGCAAGAGTAAATCTCAGCGAAATCTTTGAAATTCAGACACAAAAAGCAGTAGGCGGGGCTGACAAAGTACAAACTAAAATGAACAGGAGAAGGAAAGTAAAGCTGCACGAAGATGCACAGACAGTTCTTTGTGGTCTTCCCGCGTTTGGCAGTTCTCCTACAGCGACAATGTCACCCGGACACTCAAACAGCCAAAGATCTCTTCCACATGATGACTGCTCCTGTTCACGGGGCTTGACATGTTGGGAATTTTACCCTTTGCCCGGCGCTGCCCAAGGGATCTATTGCAATCATTTATTTACCAGTGTGGTAGTTACAGGAGGGCACAGCGTCACTCCATGCCTTGTAATCTGTAGGTAATACTGTTCTTGTCTGATAGTTTCTTAGACATTGTTCGAAAATGGGGTTTCTGGTAGACGAGGGTATGCACTGAAGCCATGCAGACTCCACCATTCTAGTCAGTTACACACAACAGATAACCTGGTCTCACCCTCTGGTAGCTTGGAGCAGAGCAGGCAGGCGTATCAAAGAGGCAATGTGTAAGGCATTTGTGCAACACACACACATAGTAACACAAAATACCACAAAAGAGACTCTACAAATGATTATATAAACATATGTAGTATGCTGTACATCAAACTAGACCAAAATAACATGTCTCATCCATACTGTGCATATTATGCAATTACTCAGATAGTACTCGCTATCTTTTCCAAGGCAAGAATAAAAACGACAAACATAAGTAAATACTTTGCAACTGATGCAAGTTAGATTAGGAGCAAAATCATATGAATCACAATGTCAGCGTAAAACACACAGGGGCAGTGCTCCTGCGCTCCTACTAAGCTTTATATGGTACTTAGGTATATGTAGGTCACAGGAGTCCCTGCGCATCTACTACCTATATTACAATAATCCAGTCAAATTCCTTAATGTGGCAATCGGGGCCTCTGTCGAGGTTTCACCCCAGAATACTACACCTGCCCAAGTGCCCCAAGGTACGGCCCAAAAGGGGGTGGGCACACACTGCATATTCTAGCGGGGAGACCTCTCTTGATCCACAGCATGCAGAACTGCCAAGTGCCGCTGCCCAGGAGCACGCGGTGCAGCTGCTGAAACAACAGGGATGCCCACAGTACCTGTGGGATCTGGCATCTGCCAAGGAACAGACAGCACACTCCTGGAACCATGCCAGGAGGAGCTCCCCAGGCAGTGAGGCATCAGCTCCAAGGGATGGCCAGAGGTGTCTCCTCCACCGAGACTCCAGCGGAGCAATGTCTGACGGCCTTCTCCTGGTGGCTCAAAGACTGAACTTCAGACCAATCGTTCTTTATATTCTTTAGTTATTATATTTTCTAGAACAAAGCTAGCCTGGCACAGGTAAGCAGTTTGTAAATAGTTTGAATTGCAATTGTAAATGTACTTTGATTTGATTACAGTACAGTTACTGATAATGAAATGCTTTTCAGAATACAGTACATATACTTTGTATAGGATGTTTAGTATAATTACAGGGAAGTTACTTTTTAGATTACTTTGCTTACACAGTGTAGTATATCTGGATGCTACACTTGGGAGTCCCTTTTTAGTTTATATTCATCATCATCATCATACTTTATTCGATAAAAATTTCATCATAAAAGTATACAATACAGTACAATAAGAAAAACAAGAAATCACCGTAAAACAACTAACAGCGGAGTTAATGGTGCCTATCGGAGGCCGCATAACCTTTAGATTAAACACTGGACAACTTAATTCTCCTCATACGTGTCATCCAGGCACTACCCAGGAATTTTGCTACACCACATACCATAGCTAATGAGGACGTATCAGTACAGAGGACCCGCAGGGTCATTATATGACATCTTAAACCCAGCCCCTGGCAGAAGGGTTTTAACCATATCCTCCTGGCAACCCTGTAGGCGGGACAAGCAAAGAAAAAGTGACCCAAAGACTCTTTTGGGGCTGCACAACCCGGGCAAGCCTTTGATGTTCCTCTCTGGATATTCCACCCAGCCGTAAAATCATACACTGGAAGGATCCCAAACCTGACCTTTAGATAGAGTGATCTATCTAAGGGTTTCTCAATAAAATCAAGAAGCGGTTCAAATTTCCTGGACCATTTAAACTCCAGGAATCGCTCAGTAAGAGAACCCCTTACACCTCTACAAATGGCCTCCGTCTGGATCCAGTCCCAGTACATCTTCTTAATGACTTGCTTGGGTGGGGGAGATTGACTCTTCCAGGAATTGCTCAAGCCCAGTTGCACAACCAACTGCTTCAAGTTACTCAACCACTTAATATTATTGCCTTTATCAATCAAAATTAGCTCATCTAGGGCGGCAGCATATTTGTTAAGCTCCCCGGTCCTTCTCAATCGCACCCAAAAGAGCAAGGGACGGAGGCGCACTAAGTCGTTTAGGGGGCGCCTGCCCATGTCAAGACGAAGTGGGGTTAGCGGAGTGGAAACAGGAAGAGCCACCAGATCTCGCAAAAACTTATTTTCTGAAGTGATTAATTCAGGTATGCTTTCAAACCCCCAAAGTTCAGATCCATAAAGGGCAGAGGGTAGGACTTGACCCTCATATATTGCAAGCATTGGAGCCACAGGTTTACTCAATGACTCCCGATGTTCTCTCAGGACCATCCCAGAAACTCTTTTAAAATTTAGCGACATTTTGGCCAGATGGTCTTTCCAGCTCATCCGGCTATTTAACCTGACACCCAGATAGTCAAAGGAGTCCACCAACTCCAGAGCCTCGCCGTTAAGCGAGAGATTATTCCTAAATCTCTTAGAGGGTGCAAGGGCCATAAGCTTAGTTTTAGAGGTATTGATGGTAAGCCCTCTGTCACTACAGAACGCACTAAAGTGATGCAAGAGCTTCTGGAGGCCTGCTGGGGATTTGGAGATCAGAATGGTGTCGTCTGCAAAGAGTAGGGTAGGTGTTTTTTCCCCTGCCAGGGATGGAGCGTCAGCCGATACCTCTCTTAGATGGTCCGCCACCCCATTCACAAAAAGAGAGAAAAGGGTAGGCGCCATGACACATCCCTGGCGAACTCCCCTCCTCACAGGCACCCTCTCAGTCAGTTGTCCCTGAGAGCCCCATCTGATTCTCGCATAGTTCCCCTCATGGAGCTTAACAATGAAGTCCAGAAGTGGACCAGGGAAGCCCATCTTCCTCAAAACATCCCATAGCCTTGATGCTACACTTGGACATTTCCTGTAAAAAGGTAAGTAAAATCCTTTTTGTTAGTTAGTACAATTTTCAAGAATTTCTTTAGGTTTTCAAACTCAACACTTAAAAACTTTTCAAAGAAAAACAGTCAATGTTATCCTATGGAGGAAAATAGTGTTATCGGTTTAAAGGTAAGAACTTTGTTGTGGGAGTTGATGTTCTGGGGTTAGACTCAGGGGTCCCCCAGGGTCAAGGATACACTCTTGTTACACCCTCAGCGGCACTAGGGCGGCCGGGTGCAGAGTGCTGTTTTGGCGTCGGAAGCCCTGTAGCTTTCAATGAGAAGTCTCCAGTTTGCAAAAGCACTGCAGGCTCGGGGGCGAAGGTCTTCTGGGTGCAACCACCACTGGGAGAGGTACGTTGGGATGCTGGGGATTGGTTAGGTACCGTTGGTTCAGCCACCCAAGGCCATAGGGCGTCGGGTGTATGGATGCCTTATGGGTCTGATCTTCTTACCAGCTCCTGGTCGCGGTTGGGGGGACCTTCCAGTTTGAGGCTGCAGGCATCGGCTGGAGGCTTGAGGTAGGTCAACTGTCGCCGGATCTTGGGTCAGCATCACCGGGGAGACCTCCTCTTGGTGTTGGGCCACTCGAACTCTGTAGGAGAGTAGGATCTGCTTCACATGTTTACCCCCACTTTTTGCTGATGTTTCACTGTTTTTTGACCTTAGTCTGGCTGGGACCCTGCTAATCAGGGCTCCAGCCTAGCTGCTTCCTCTTTAAAATGATTCCATGTACTTTAGGTACAGTTCAGATTGGATCTGAGGTGCCCTGGAAAGCCCCTAGTATATGGTATACTATGTACCTAGGGCATAGGTAGCTCAGAGGCCTACCAGGGGTTGAAGCATGTATTATGCCACCCCTGGGAAGCACTCCAAAATGACACCACAGGTCTGCTACTGCAGCCTGGGTGAGGGTGTGCTTGCACTCCTTACAGTGCTATAGGCTACCTATATCAGTATCATTGCACACACATATAAACCTATAAGTCACTCCTATGGCAGGACTTGACAATCCTGAAGGCAGAGTGCTTGGTTTTTATGTGAGAGATTGCCCCTGCATGAGCATAGCCCCTCTGCAGCGTTCGGAGACCCTTCTCTGATGCTGTTTGTAGTGAAGCCTGACCATATACTCTTAAGTGCATTATAACCAAACGGTAAATGCTAACTTTGGACTGTCTGCACGGAAACATGTCGTGTTTGGTGAGAAACACCTTGGAATCATACCCCCACACCAGTAACTGGTGTGGGAGTATGATCCCAACCTTCTAGAGGGAGAGACATGACAGCACTGGTATACCCGGTAGAAACTTAATAGAGCCCTGGCATCACAAAATGGACGCTGCAGCCACAGACACGGGTCTGGCCTCCTGCTGCTGACCAAAACTCCGGCAGGGGAGGCCTGGACAATAGGTTTCCTGTGCCAGGGAGGTGTAACCACCTCCCCAGACATGCAGATGTGTATTGGGGCTGGGCGGGAGCCCTCTCTGGTGCTTTGAAGTCCTGCACTGGGGGCACACTTGGTGTCCCTGTGCATAGTCCAGTTCAAACTGGTTGCAGGGGCTACCTGCCCCTGCTCTGCCGCGAAACTGGACAAAGGAAATGGGTGTAACCACCCCTCTTCCCAAACCCTCCCATAGGTGGGTCCCAAGAGTATGTCCAACCCCCAAACTTTGTATAAGTATGGGAACCCAATCCTTGCGACTTTAGATTTCCCTGGACGAAACTCTGCAACATATATCCTGGACCTTCGACATTCTATTTCAACTAGAAGACTGAACAAATCTCCCTTGGGGTCAAGAAGTGACTCCACTGCTTGGCAGGCACCAAAGAAGCAACTGACCGGTCTGCATCGCTGAAGCTCCCGTCGGACGCCGAAGTCTTCACCAAAAGGTGGATTCCCAGACTTCCCCAAGGCTACCCTAAGTCCACAGCAAAGCTGAGGCCCGTGGCTATCGTGGGTGACGTGGAACCTTGATCCCTGGACACTGTGAACTTTTGCAACACCATCATCTTCCTGGTCTTCCTCGAAGTTGTGCAATGGCTCCCCCTTTTCTCTCTGAATGCCTGTCCAGCCTTACGATGTTGTAATTGGGCGGGACTAAGAGGTCTAGGCAGGGTGATGAAGAAACATTGAGCCAGGATTCCGTCAAGATCGCCAAGTCCGATTTATGGCTCAGTATGAGATCGGCGATATCAAAGGCATGCCTTACTGCTGAGCGGCAGTTAATTAGGAGGCCAGATAGTTGGGGGTCAGAGTGTGTGTCGTGAGTAGGGGCAGAGATGGGTACTAGCGCTAGGTTGCTGTTGATCACTCCTCTGTTGCGGAGGTTAGCTGATCTGTTGGGGTTGGTTGCCACGTGCGGATAGGGTGTTCGTCACTCAGATCTGGGGGGTATGGGATAATCAGGGCTGAATCGTAGCTAATGAGGAGGTCTACAACTTCTTCCTCCGTGAGGTCTAGAGGGCTAGGTGTTACGGGGGACGGTTTGTAGGTACGGAGGAGGGCCAGAGTTTCCTCCTCTGAGAGGTGGCAAGGCTGCTTGTGAGGGCGCATGTGTCTCAGGGATAGCGGTAAAGGATGAACGAGGAGCTCGGAGAAAGGGGGGAGTAGAGTTCTGGAGAGCTTGAAGTTCAAGAAGGATAGTTCTGTGAGGCGCAGGAGGTTCTTTAGATCCAGAATGGAGTTGTGGATGCTAAGGGTTAGTTTGGTAGCTCTGCGGTGGAGAGTATCCATATCCCTAAAGGAGGGATGCTCTTGCGGGCACGGGCCGGAGGAGTGGGAGGAGGAGTGAGAGCGATTCTGATGGGATCTGCTGGTAGCCTAGTAGTGAGGCTGAGTCGACCTGTGTCATGAACCCTTGCAGGAGTTTCAATATCCCTATGAGAGGGAAGATTTTGCAGGCAGGGGGTTAGAGGTTTGGGGACGCATCTGTTGGCAAGAGCTGGTAACATGGTAGAAGGGCTGGGTCGGCTAGAGTCGAGAGTCCTAGGTGGAGTTTCAGAAACAACGAGAGAGGGAAGAACTTGCAGGCAGGAGGTCAGAGGTTTAGGCATGCATTGGTTGGCATGTGCTGGTGGCATGGTGGTGGGGCTGGGACGACCTGTGTCATGAGCCCTAGGATGGGTGATTTGTGAAGGGCTAGGCGCCCTTGGCAGATTAGGTAAGGGATGGTGCGGGAGGAGCGTGTACAGAGATGAGTCATGCACATATTTTTTAAGGAGGGTGAAGAGGTGCCCGAATTTATTGAGGTCTTTGGGTGGAGCTTGGATCAGGATGATGCCATTTTTGTATGATGGTGAGGTCGGCACGCAGGTTTGCGGAGGGTGCGATTCTGAGTTTATAGCCGTATGGAATGTTCCTGGCTTCGTGTACCTTAAGGAGGTTCGAGAAGGCTTTGGGCCATAGGGATGTTTTCCTGGAGTAGAAGATGAGGTCATTAATGACTGTGACCTTGTACGCGCTGAATCTCAGGTCGGAGACCAGAGTCTCGGGATGACTTTTCAGGATGGAATGTTTGAAGGATTTAGCGGCGGTTTTGGAGAGATTAGGAGGATAGACCATGGTGTAGGTGTTGTCACCCATGGAGGTCAAGCAAGATCCTGCCATGCTGGGGGGAAGTGGGGAGGCTCCAACCAAGGAGGTCCAGGGCACACTCAGTCAAAGCACATCATCAGTTCAGCAAAAAGTGGGGGCTACCATGCAGAAAGAGGGTACTTTCTCACACAATCCCCCCCAAACGAAAGAGGATGAGACTAACCTTTCCCCAGAGAGTCTTCATTTTCTAAGTGAAAGAACCTGGAAAGTCCATCTGCATTGGCATGGGCAGTCCCAGGTCTGTTTTCCACTACAAAGTCTATTCCCTGTAGGGACATGGACCACCTCAACAGTTTAGGATTTTCACCTTTCATCTGCATTAGCCATATGAAAGGTATGTGATCAGTTTGAACTAGGAAGTGAGTACCAAACAAGTATGGCCTCAGCTTCTTCAGGGACCAAACCACAGCAAAGGCCTCCCTCTCAATGGCATTCCAACGCTGCTCTCTAGGGAGTAGCCTCCTGCTTATAAAAGCAACAGGTTGGTCTTGGCCTTCATCATTGGTCTGGGATAGGACCGCTCCTATCCCTGGCTCAGAGGCATCAGTCTGCACAATGAACTGCTTGGCATAGTCTGGAGCTTTGAGAATTGGTGCTGAGCACATTGCCTCTTACAGGGTGTCAAAAGCCTTTTGACAGCTAACTGTCCAGTTTACCTTTTTGGGCCTCTTCTTGGAGGTAAGTTCTGTGAGGGGGGTCACAATGGACCCATACCCCTTCACAAATCTCCTGTAGTATCCAGTCAAGCCAAGGAATGCCCTGACTTGGGTCTTGGTTGTTGGAGCTGCCCAGTCCAGGATGGCCTGGTTCATGGGCTGTAAGGGTTGTACTTGGCCTCTATCAACAAGGTGGCCCAAGTACACCACAGTGCCCTGCCCTATCTGGCATTTGGATTCCTTGATAGTTAGGCCTGCAGTTTGCAGGGCATTTAAAACCTTCCCAAGGTGGATCAGGTGATCCTGCCAGGTGAAGCTAAAGACAGCAATATCATCAAGATAAGCTGCACTAAAGGATTCCAGCCCAGCCAGGACATGGTTCACCAGCCTCTGGAAAGTGGCAGGGGCATTCTTTAAACCAAAGGGAATAACAGTAAACTGATAATGCCCATCAGGGATGGAGAATGCTGTTTTCTCTTTTGCTCCTGGGGCCATGCCAATCTGCCAGTACTCAGGAATTCGGCTGCACCCAATTTGTCTATCAACTCATCTACTCTTGGGATAGGGTGAGCATCTGTCTTGGTGACCGAGTTGAGCCCTCTATAGTCCACACAGAACCTCATCTCTCTCTTTTCACCTTGTTGATGAGGTTTGGGGACTGGAACCACTGGCTAGCCCAGGGGCTCTCTGAAGGCTCAATGACCCCTAACTCCAGCATCTTGCTGACTTCAGCTTTGATGCTTTCCTTGACTTGGTCTGACTGTCGATAGATTTTGTTTTTGACAGGTGAATTGTCACCAGTGTCCACATCATAGTTACACCAGTTTGTCAGACCAGGGGTCAGGGAAAAGAGGCAGCCAACTGCTACAAGACTTGCTTGCAATCAGTCTGCTGTTGGGCGGAGAGGGTGTCTGAAAAGACAACTCCATCCACTGACCCATCTTTTGGGCTGTATGAGAGGAGGTCGAGGAGAGGTTCACTCTCTGTCTCCTGATCCTCATCCATCACTATCAGCATGGTGATGTCAGCCCTATCATGGAAAAGGTTAAGGCGGTTCACATGGATGACCCTTTTGGGTGTCCTGCTTGTGCCCAGGTCAACCAAGTAGGTGACCTCATTTTTCTTTTCTAGGATAGGGTAAGGGCCACTCCATCTATCTTGGAGTGCCCTTGGTGCCACTGGCTCCAAAACCCAAAACTTCTGACTCAGGTTGAAATTCTACCAGTGCAGCTTTTTGGTCATACCAGTGCTTCTGGAGCTCCTGACTGGCCTCAAGATGTTTAAATGCTTTTTCCATAAACTCAGCCATTCTGGACCTTAGGCCAAGCACATAGTCCACAATATTCTGTTTGGGTTCTTAGAGATGCTTCCCCCAACCCTCTTTTATAAGACAACGTGGTCCCCTCACAGGATGGCCAAACAGAAGTTCAAAGGGGGAAAACCTTACTCCCTTCTGAGGCACTTCCCTGTAAGCGAAAAGCAAGCATGGTAAGAGGACATCCCACCTCCTTCTGAGTTTTTCAGGGAGCCCCATGATCATGCCTTTCAATGTCTTGTTGAACCTCTCAACAAGGCCATTGGTTTGTGGGTGGTAGGGTGTAGTAAACTTGTACTGCACTCCACACTCTTTCCACATGTGTGTTAGGTAAGCAGACATGAAGTTGGAACCTCTGTCTGAAACCACCTCCTTAGGAAACCCACCCTGGTGAAGACACCAATGAGGGCCTTGGCTACTGCAGGAGCTGTATTAGTCCTAAAGGGAATTGCCTCAGGATACCTAGTGGCATGATCCACTACCACTAGTATGAATGTGTTTCCTGAGGCTGTGGGAGGTTCAAGTGGACCCACTATGTCCACACCTACCCTTTCAAAGGGAACCCCAACCACTGGTAGTGGGATGAGGGGGGCCTTTGGGTATCCACCTGTTTTGCCACTGGCTTGACAGGTGACACAGGAGCTGGCAAACTCCTTTACTTTCTGAGACATCTGGGGCCAGTAAAAGTGGCTAACTAGCCTTTCTCAGGTTTTGGTTTGGGCCAGATGCTTAGCTAGAGGGATGTCATGAGCTAAAGTTAGGAGAAACTCTGTGTGCTTCTGAGGTACTAACACTCTTGTAGTGGCTCCAGGGTTGGGGGTCTCTGGCCTCAGTGTACAGTAGTCCCTCCTCCCAAAAAACTTTGTGGGTACCACTGATATCTCCCTTTGCTTCTGAAACAGCTTGCTGCATCAGGCTTTCAAGAGTTGGACAGTATCGCTGGCCCTGGCACAGCCCTTCCCTAGAGGGTCCCCCTGGGCCCAAGAGGTCAACCTGGTAAGGGTCAAGCTCCATGGGCTCAGTTCCCTCTGGGGTGTCCATGTCCTCTCCCTAAGGAGAGGGGTCCTGATCATGTTGCTGTACAGAATCTGTCTTCCCAGTCTTCTTTCCTTTCCTCTTGGAAGGTTGGGCCATACTTTCAGGCTCCAGCACTTCCTTTTCATCCTGTTTTCTGCTCTGTTCTCACACACCATCTCAGGGATATCTAGCATTACTGCAAGGGCCACGGCTGAGGTGTCCAGGTCATTGCCAAGCAGACATGCAACTGGTAGCTTTGGAGAGACCACTACCTGTTTCAGGCCAGTAAACCCCCCCCCCCGTCAGTCTACTGTCACCATAGCCATTGCATGGTTAGTGGTAACACTGTCAGCATTGGTGACTGGGCAAGTTCTCCCAATCAAGTATTGCTATGGGGAAACCAGTGTGTGACACTGGCACCTGTATCCCTCAGAGCTTCTATCCTAGTTCCATTGATCCAAGGGTATTGTGGCAAACTCAACTCCCCCTTCTGAAACTAGAACTGCTTCAGTGTGCAACCTAATTTGCTCTTGGCACACTGTTGATACCATATGTAGACTTGCTACACCAGGAGTAGCTGTACTAGGACTAGGGGGCTTCTTGTTAGGACAAGTAGCATCTCCAGTTAAGTTTCCCAACTTTCTACAGTTGTTACACCAGGCCTTTAAAGGATCAAAGTATTTCCCCCTATACTTTTTAGTAGATTGTGAAGGTTTTTGGGACCCACCCCCCTGTGCAGGTTTTTGGAGCCCTTTTGAAGACTCAGGCTTTTTTATCGTGGGGATTCTCACCACCTTTCCCCTGGGGAGGTTTTGTGATCAGGTGGTAACCAAGTAGTCCAACAAATGCAAAGTTGTATATCCCACCACTGAACCACCAATGTAGGAAGCTGGTTCTGTATATACTATACCAAAGTGAGATACAGTGTGCACAGAGTCCAGTGGAACCCCAAAGGTAGGCAGAGGTAAAGTTAGATAGAACCTTACTCTCAAAATGGTAGCTTGGTCGAGCAGTAAGGCAGCATCAGAGAACAGTGTTAAGCATTTGTTGTACACACTCAGTCAGCAAATGAATTCACACACTCAAAGACTGAACTTCAGACCAATTGTTTTTGTATAAAAATATTCTTTTAGTTATTTTATTTCCTAGAACCAAGCAAGCCTGGCACAGGTAAATGATAAATACTTTTCAGTAAATATACAGTTGTAACACAGTTTGGATTGCAATTGTAAATGTACTTTGTTTTGATTACAGTAGTGTTACTGATAATGCAATACTTTTCAGAATACAGTACATATACTTTGTATAGGATGTTTAGTAAAATTACAGGGAAGTTACTTTTGAGATTACTTTGCTTACACAGTGTGGTATACCTGGATACTCCAGTGGGACATTTCCTGTAAACAGGTAAGTAAAATCAATTTTTGTTAGTTAGTACAATTTTAAAGAATTTCTTGAGGTTTTCCAACTCCACACTTAAAAACTTTTCATAGAAAAACAGTCAATGTTATCCTATGGAGGAAAATAGTGTGATCGGCTTAAAGGTAAGTACTTTGTTGTGAGAGTTGGTGTTCTGGAGTTAAACTCAGGGGTCCACCGGGGTCAAGGATGCACTCTTGTTACACCCTCAGTGGCACTAGGAAAGCCGGGTGCAGAGTGCTGAGGCCCAATGTTATCCAATGGGGAATCGGGGGCCTGTTGACAAGCAGGCCACAGGGTTGTGGAAGCAAAGCTCCTGGACTTAAGCTCAGGGCAAATGGGGGTTTAGGCCAGCACAAAAGTTGCACGCTCAGCGGCACTGGGGCGGCCGGGTGCAGAGTGCTGTTTTGGAGTTGAAAGCCCTGTAGCTTTCAATGGGGAGGCTCCGGTTTGCAAAAGCACTGCAGGCTCGGGCCGAAGGTCTTCAGAGTGCGACCACCACTTGGAGACATAAGTTGGGATGTTAAGGGTTGGTTAGGCACCGTCGGTTGGGCCACCAAAGGCAGTGGGGCGTCGGGTGCAGGGGTGCCTTTTAGGGTCGGATCTTCGTACCAGCTCCTGGTCGCGGTTGGTGGGACCTCCCGGTTTGATGCTGCAGGAGTCGGCTGGAGGCTTGAGGCAGGTCAGGGGTCGCTGGATCCTGGGACAGGATTGCCAGGGAGACCTCCTCTTGGTGTTGGGCCACTCAAACTCGGGCTGCGGGAGTCGGGTGCAGAGTGGTGCAAACTCGAGAATCCTTGCGGAGCTGGAGTCTGGTGTTTGAACAAATCTGGTGTTCACAGGAGACAGAGTCTTTGGGATTGAAGGCAGGCAGGTCCTCCGGGTTTCTTGAGGTTGCTGGCTGCAGGACACACCTGGATTTAGCTGGAGCAGGTTCGAGGTGGGGACAGGCTGCTGGGGCCAGCAAGCCTTTGAAGCTTTCCCTTCGTGGACCATCCTGGGGGAGGAGGCTTGGCACCTCGTCCCAGGTTGTGCATTGTTTCAGGCCCCCGAGAGCAGCAGGCTCTCAACCCAGGGGTCCAGAAACATGTCTGGTGGGGGCAGCTGAAGGAAGCCACTCAGCCTGGACACTAGTGGTAGGTCGTTTTTCAGGGGGCATCTTTAAGATGCCCTTTGTATGCATTTTCGATTAAATCCCACACTGGCATCATTGTGGGTTTAACGTGCTGAACTTCTCAGTTTTCAGTGCAGCCATTATAGGGCTGTGGAGTTTGCAAATGGCAGAAACAGTTCTTAGTGGTTGAAATCCTGATCTGGGCGTAAGCTGGGCAGGGTGCCGGGGAAGCGAAGAGCAGTGCCGAGGCGGGTGCGCCCGACGTCCTGGAGCCACTCCTGTGTCTCCCGCACACATTCCTACATTTGGCAGACGCACCCGCCTTCCTGGACCTTTCCTCGTGGATCGCCACAGCCACTCCCCATACAGGCTTTGCGCCAGCCGCTGTCTGCTGGCAAAGATATCTTCCCCTCTAACCGACACTGGACACTCGCTCACTCAGCTCCTGGGAACCCTCGCATCCACAGGACGTCGGGCGCACCCGCCTCGGCACTGCTCATCGCTTCCCCGGCACCCTGCCCAGCTTACGCCCAGATCAGGATTTCAACCACTAAGAACTGTTTCTGCCATTTGCATTATTATTCATGCTGTCTTGGGTTATCCTAATATGGAAGTGACCTCTACACTATTATATGATTTGGATTTTTGATGTCTCATCTATATACATCCTTACCGAATATTTTCCAGTAATCTGATTCTGACTTTTAAGGATACTGTGCGAATCGCCTTTTCAATATTTTTCGCGTCAATAGATTCATAGCCCTGAAGAAGTTCCTTGGCAAAAGGGACGAAACGTGTTGGCTGTTTGCCGTCTTCTTACAACTTTTTTGAAATAAAACCAAGATAAATGGACATAACTTGTGATTTTGAATGACTTTGTTGAGTGCACCTTCCTTATTTTGTTAAATCTTTGAGGATTTTGAAAGTGACTCTTTTCTCCATGAGGAGCCAGTGGAGACTTCGTAGGTGTTGTCTGATGTGTTTGTGTCGGGGGATGCCGAGGACCAGTCTGGCGGCGGTGTTCTGTATTGTCTAGAGTTTGCAGAGTAGGGACTTGTTGATGTCGGCGTAGAGTGCATTTCCATAGTCCATTCTGCTGGTGATGAGTGTGTGGGTGACTGTCTTCCCTGACTCAGAGGGGATCCACTTGAAGGCCTTGCAGAGGATGCGAAGGGTGCTGAAGCAGCTGGAGGTGATGGCGTTGACCTGTCGGTTCATGGTGAGTGATGAGTCCAGTACGATGCCGAGGTTCTTGGCATGGTCTGAGGGGGTAGGTGGGCCTCCGAGGGCTGTCGGCCACCAGGTGCTGTCCCATGCAGAACAGGTGGTATCAACGACGAGGACTTCTGTCTTCTCGTCCTTTCTGGAAGTTGAGTTTGGCAGTGGTGGGGTCTTTGGTGAGGGAGAGGATGAGCTGGGTGTCGTCGGCGTAGAATACGATGTTGAGGCCGTGTTGTCGGACGATGGCTGCCAGGGGGGCTATGTAGATGTTGAAGAGGGTGGGTCTTAGTGATGAACCCTGTGGGACTCCGCAGGTGATTTTCGTGGGGTCGGAGAGGAAGGGGGGGAGTCTGATCCTTTGGCTTCTTCCGATGAGGAATGATCAGATCCAGTCCAGGGCTGTTCCTTGTATGCCTGCGTCGTGTAGTCTGGCGACTAGTGTGCAGTGGGAGACGGTGTCGAAGGCCACTGATAGATCGATTAGGATGAGGGCTGCGGAGTGGCCTTGGTCCAGGAGGGTGCGGATGTCATCTGTGGCAGCGAGTAGGGCGGTCTCTGTGCTGTGTTTGCTTTGGAATCCAGATTGGGACGGGTCGAGGACAAAGCCCTAGGCTTTGTAATGGAGTACCAAGGACGGCCATGGACAGTCATTGCAGTGGACATCCCTAGCCCCGTCACTAGCTCACCCTGGATTGAGACTAACCTCCAAAAGTAATTCATCTTGAAGTTGCCTGCCCTTATCCTCCTAATGCCAAGATTGCCCAACATGACTCGTTCCCCTCCCCCTCCTCCATTCCTAAATCCCAGACAAAGGGACAGGTGGTCGGACAAAAACAGCACTGGTCCCTAAACGGCAGTAGGACTAGGAACCAGGCACATCAGTGGTCATCAGGAGGGCAGCCAGGTAACCAGGTATTTTTGCCACTAAACCCTGACTTTGTAACTAGGCTCAGCTGCCCCCGTCGGCCAACTCATGACTCTGGGCCAGCCAATGGCTGAGGTTGCAGCTCAGCCCGCGAAATTCAAATGTTTGTTGGCTACTGCTGGCTGTGCCTCCCCACCCCCAACCCGGTTTGATATGGTCCATGCTTGTATCCTGTGCTCAGGATTGTTAAGTTGGTGGGCCAATCCACGATAGGCCCAGACAGGAGGGTCGTCATCGATGTGGACCTTCCAACCATGATCTTCTTGTCTGAAGATATGATGTGTGGTAGATCATGATTCATATTCTCTCTCTCTATCTTTCTCTCTCTCTCTTTCTCTCTCTTCCCCCCCCCTCTGTTTATGTCTCAGTTTTCAGGTCGAGCCTTGCGGCAGCGCGCATACACTACTCGCTCTGCGAGGCATGCTGTAATACAGTATGCAGTAAAAGCCCCGCCCACTCTCCGCCCATATTTGTCATTGGCTTGTGTAATTGTCCTTCTTAAATGCTGATTCGTAAATTCTGATTCGTAAATAGGCTTATTAGTCCCCCCTTGGTACCACCTTGTCTGCATTTGTTACTGCCCATAAGGACTGGACCTATTACTTGGCTCGTTACACGGTCTGCATAATAAGTGGGTGAGCACTATTTTGTTTATTGACACTGATGGGGACAATGGCGGCTGCTTTTTTTGTATTTGCTTGCTGAGTGCGGCGCCCGCTTTAGGGACACGGCGCTCAGTTAAAAAAAATAAAAAAATTAAGACTTTGATGTTGAGCGCCCGCGCCCGATTCAGGGACACTGCAGTCTGTTTTTTTTCTTTAAAAAAATTTAATACTGAGCGCGGCGCCAGCTTCAGAGACACCAGGTTCATTTAATTTTTTTTTTTTTTTTACTTTAACAGTGAGTGCGGGCCCGCTTCAGGGACACCGCGCTCGGTTTTTATTTTTTCTTCTTTTTGTTTTTTACTTTAATAATGAGCGCGGCGCCCGCTTCAGGGACAATGTGCTCATTCTTTTCTAAACTTTAATAATGAGCGCAGTGCCTGCTTCACGGACACCGCACTCTACAATGCAATGGGTATTGCTTTGGCTGGACTTTGGACTGTTGGTATTGTAAATGACAATGCCTTTTAATTTGTAGGTCTCGCCTACGCAGCGCGCAGGCGCTGCATAAGAGACCTTTAGCCATCGTGCAGCTCTTATTCGAAGCACATACTCGCGTTTGTGGCGGCATACGCCTTGCGGGAGTGCGCAGCAGCGCGCCACAAGCACGAGTATGTACTTTGAAAAAGAGCAGACTGCTCTCCCCAGCGCGCGCGCACCACTCACGGGTGCACCCCTCCACCTCTCTCTTCCGCTGCAGCCTGCACGCGAGGAGAGAACCCTGCGCATGCCTCTCTCCTCGCCCACATGTTTTTGCTTGCACTTCTTGTCTTTCTTTCGCTGTAAAACCCAACCACATACGCTCTCTTGTGTCCGACTTCATTTCACCGATCTCTGCTCGTTTCTACCCCATGCCTCTATTTCCCTCCCTTGTGCTGTCCTTCCGCTGTCTCCATTCTCGCTTACTTATTTCTATAATTCCAGTTCAAATGCTACAACTTTTATTCGTTTCTCCTTATGGCTTTTATCTCTCCCACCGTCCACAGCTCCTCCTTTTTCGTCCCCCTTTCTCTTTCATCTCCTTTTTCGTCTTCACGTCTCATCCTCCCTTCTGTCTTCTGTTATAGCTCCTCTCTCTTTCACCCTCCTTCTTCTTTATTTCTCTACACTCCCTTTTCATTTTTTTAACTCCTGTCTCACATTTTATTCTCTCTTCTTGTTTCTTTCGTGTTTCCGCGTTCCTCTCACCTCGCTTCTCACCCCCACCTCTACTTCAGTTCCCGTTTCCTTTCTCTTCCGTTTTCTCTTCTTACCTCACCTCATCACTCCTCTTAGTCTCTTTCATGTATTACCTCTTCCCTTAAATTCCTTTATCTTTCCTGTAGCCTACGCTCCATTTCATTCTCATCTTCTCTTTTCCCTCCCCTTGCCTATCTCTGTTTTTTTCTCTAGTCGCCCCTCATTTCGCATCATTTCCTTTCAAATTTTTCTCTTTTTCCCATCCACACTTCCCTAAACCTAACTCCCAATCTAATTTCTCTCCTGTAGGCGTTATCCTGTCTTCTCTCCTTTCATCTTGCAGAACTTCTTCTGTCCACCCTTCTACCCAACTCTTGCCTCGCGAACTCCTACAACCTCGTGTAATTTCCTTGTGCACAAAAGTGATGTGGTCTCTCCTGTCTTAGAGGGTTTTTCGCAAAGAAATTGACTAAAGCCCAGTGTCATTCACAATCACGTGTCAGACTTCAGTGCCTGGAGGTGTTTCATATGTAGGCGCTGTATTCAGACGCTGGTTTATTTCTGCAGTGTTTCATTTATAAAGTGTTAAATGTAGAGGCCACCATCCTCCGCCTGCCTTCTAGAGCTCTTTTGCGTTTCTGCTTTATGAAAATATTAAATAGGCACTTTACAAAACGATATGTACAAATCTACAAATTTTCAGCGGAAGACAATTGTGAGTAACAGTTCAGAGTAATATGACATGTCTACAGGCACTGGCACGTCCGCTTCTCCAAAATATGTGCTAATTATGGGGATAATAATAAGAATAAAAGAGTTTTATTAAGCGCACAGCTTCCCCCAATGGGGTGTTCCGGCACTATAGCAGACAGAGAGCAGGGGAAGTAAAAAGCAAACTAGTCGATTGGGCTAAATAACCAGGTTTTAAGGGATTTGCGGAACTCAAGATCTGACTGAATTAGGCGTAGATAAAGTGGAAGGTTATTATAACACTGAGTGGCACCCACCTCAAAGGATTTGCCTCCCATTCTAGCTTTTGAAAACCAAGGGGTGACCAGGAGGTGTTTGTTATTAGAACGTAAAAGTCTGGCTTGAAGATAAGGACGAAGTCTCTTCCTTAAATAGAGTGGTCCTTTGCCTCTACCTGCCCGAAAGGCTAAGGTGAAGGCCTTAAATTCAATACGCTTAGCAATGGGCAGCCAGTGAAGTTGGCTTAAATAGGGAGAGATATGGTGGTGAAGCGGAACTCCGCAGATCAGACATGCTGCAGCATTTTAGACAGTCTGGAGTCTGCGGAGGAGGCCAAGGGAGAGACCCAGATATAATCCATTAGCATAATCCAGATGGGAGGTTATCAAGGCATGAACCACGGTTTTACGGGTTGCATTGGGCAGGTAATTAATGAATTTTTTGATGATTTTAATTTTGCTGAAGCAAGGAGCCGAAACAGTTTGGACCTGCATAGACAGGGACAGCTGGTTGTCTCATCTGACGCCTAGATTCTTAATCGAATCCTTGGGTAGGGGTGCTGTACCTAACTCACCAGGCCACCACAGTTTCGGAGAAAGGCGAGACGGTTGATTAAAAATAAGATCTCAGTCTTATCCGCGTTGAGTTTTAAAAAGTTATGGTCCATCCAGGTCACGGTATTCTTAAGGCACTCTTTTAGCGGCTTGAAGGTGGAGGTGGACACATCCTGAAAGGTTAACAATAACTGGGTATCGTCCGCATATGATATAATTTTAATCTCAGTTTTTTAGATCAAATCTGCCAAAGGGGTCAGATAAACATTAAAAAGAAGTGGACTTAGGGCCGAGCCCTGAGGCACACCCCATTTAAGGGGTTTGACAGGGGAGATAAAAGGGTGGGTCCGGACCTGTTGTTTATGGTCAGATAAAAAAGATGATATCCAGTTCAGCACTGTGCCCTGAATGCCAATATCCCTAAGTCGATTTAAGAGGATAGAATGGGAGACGGTGTCGAATGCTGCCGACAAGTCCAGCAGCACCAGCACCGCCTTCGATCCTCCATCGACTGCCCAGCATATTGAATCAGCCATTTCAATCAGTGCTGATTCCGTACAAAAGCCGGATTGAGAGTCATGAAGAAGATCATTGGTCTCAATGAAGCTGGCCAATTGCTGATACACCGGTTTTTCTAAGACCTTAGCAGGGGCAGGTAACAGCGAAATAGGTCTGTAATTGCTAGTAATATCTGGATCCGCATTCGCTCTTTTTAGAATGGGCAAGAGAAAAGCATGTTTCTAGATGCTTTTCCCATTATGTCCTGGTGGTGCAAAGGCCCTGCAGATGGACAGAAGGGCGGGGAGCGCGCTAGCCTTGCTATTTTGTGTACATGTGACTGGTGAGGCGGGCAGTTTACATTCCACTGTCTACCTGTGATACCAGAGACAGGCAGCAGGCCTGCCTTGTGTCGGCGAGGCTTTCCCCATCAGTGACACCAGGGCCAGACATGGTGATGTAAACACTGCGGCTGGCGGTCACCATCAGCCAAACTCATGCATGCTGTGAGAATTTGTACAGCAAGGTACTAGAGTGTTATTGAACAAAATACATTTGGTGAAGCGGTTGGACCCAGGATTTTACCATATTTCCTTATTTTTTGCCGAGCTACGTACTGACTGAGTTCTTCCTTCTGAAGCAGACCTCAGTGTCCTGGAACAGAGACAGTTTATGCAGACCACAAAACCAGCTTTGGCATCCTTCTTTATTTTAACAAGCATTGGCATAGCCAATAGGTCTCGCCTTTGGGACCTTATAAGTGTTTAGCTATCAACAGTTGATGTTACACCAAGGATATTGTGCTGCAAATTAAATTCTTATAAGGTCCCAAAGGCGAGACCTATTGGCTATGCCAATGCTTGTTTATAAAAGGAATTGCCATTTACAGTGCCAGTTGCTCGAAGGCTCGCGATTGCGAGACCTTTTGCATTATAAATGCTTGTCCTCTTCCCTTTCCAAGATTTTTCATACTGAAGGTTTTACATTGATTGTCTCCAGTTAACATTTAGTGCTGTTGTGTTTTGTTTACAATAAAGGAGGAATGTTATGTGTGAGGGCCAATCCACTATAGGCCCAGACAGGGGGATGTCCTCCATGTGGATCCACCAACCACAAACAGAATGGTTTGTCCGGTGGGAGGTATGAGGGGGCTGATAGTAATAAAGGTGCCCGGGGCACATGCCTCGTGGTTCACTACACTAGAGAGAGTGTCTGGGCCGTATTTTCACATACACACACTGACACCCGTGAGGCCTGCTGTTTCCTTGTTTCCGAGCATCTTGCCCTCGTTCCAGCTTTGCTTTTAAAGAAAGTTTCACTATGGCTTTCGCACCCCAGCATACAAAGGTCTATTGGCTAAATTGCCATAATTGGTCAATCGTCTTAAAATGTTACACAGTCATCTTGTGATCTGTTTTAAAATTGTACAAATTTGTCTTGTCAGCCGGCCTAAAATTTTACAAAGTCGACTCCTCCATTTAAAAAAATGCTTGTTTCAAGTGTCAATCCAAATGTAAGCTCTGCTCATGTATTTGGTGAGTGTTCCCTTTTCCGCTCACATCATTCATTAAAATAAGCAAGCATTGGCAATGTGAATCTTTTTTTGTATGTGTAGTGAAAACTTATACCAAGCTTCACAACACAATAAAGGTGCAACATGGATAGCAGCAGCGCAACCTCCCCTAACACAGATGTGTTAAGGACAGGCGGCAGCAGCAGAAGGAACACAGCACGATTCGCTCACACATACAGGACAGGTACAACACACTGAAGCGTGAGTTAGAGGCGCTAAACAACTGCTGTACAATTTCCATAGGCAGACAAGAAGTACAAAACTCCTGGAAGAAACAGCCAAAACTCTTATGGAATTAACATGCTTTTATGCACTCACATAGGGTGATGAGCGCTCCTGTTCCCGGCTTGCGGTGCTTCATCAGTGGCTTCCATGCATTCATGCACTCACACAGGGCGAAGAACGTTCCCCTACCCGGAGTGTGGCGATTCATCAGTGGCTTCCATGCATTCATGCACTCACACAGGGCTAAGAACGCTCCCCTACCCGGTGTGCGGCGATTCATCTGTGGCTTCCATGCGTTCATGCACTCACATAGGGCGATGAACACTCACCTACCAGGCGTGCGGCGATTCATCAGTGGCTTCCATGCATTCATGCACTCACATAGGGCGATGAACGCTCCCCTACCCGGCGTGCGGCGAATCATCAGTGGCTTCATGCCTTCATGCACTCACACAGGGCGATGAATGCTCCCCTAACCAGCCTGCGGCGCTTCATCAGTGGTGTTCATGCACTCACACAGGGTGATGAACGCTCCCCTACCCGGCGTGCAG
Organism: Triturus cristatus; assembly: GCF_964204655.1. Classification (NCBI taxonomy): domain Eukaryota; kingdom Metazoa; phylum Chordata; class Amphibia; order Caudata; family Salamandridae; genus Triturus; species Triturus cristatus. The sequence continues at coordinate 1,186,396,614 of NC_140580.1, read as the reverse complement.
TGCTTCATCGATGGCTTCCATGCATTCATGCACTCACATAGGGCGATGAACGCTCCCCCACCCGGTGTGCAGCACTTCATCAGTGGCTTCATGCATTCATGAACTCACATAGGGCAAAGCACGCTCCCATACCCGGAGTGTGGCTCTTCATCAGTGACTCCCATGCGTTCATGCACTCACACAGGTCGATAAACGCTCCCCTACCCGGCGTGTGGCGCGTCATCAGTGGCTTCCATGCATTCAGGCACTCACACCGGGCGATAAACGGTCCCCTACCTGGCGTGCGGTGCTTCATCAGTGGCTTCCATGCATTCAGGCACTCACACCGTGCGATGAACGGTCCCCTACTCGGCGCGCGGTGCTCTATCAGTGGCTTCCATACATTCATGCACTCACACAGAGTGATGTACGCTCCCCTACCCGGCGTGCAGTGCTTTATCAGTGGCTTCCATACCTTGCACTGGAATACATTCAAGAGCAGTACTGGTCACTGGCTATACGGTCTTCTGGCACAGGGTCCCCAGTTTGGGTATGGTTATGTCATGCATGTCCACTTTCATATTCTGTCAGCCCTACATTAAAATTGCACGTGGGTGAGCCACAATGTTGTTTAGCGGTGTTTCTCCACCACAAGATTAACAACAGAAGGACTGAGCAATGGCACATTATATCTCTTTTCATCTGCATGTTTCGGTGCCTGATTAGCGCCCCTTGGGGCCAGGCATCGTTTCCTGTAATATAGGTATCTCCAGTACTTAATTTGTAAAACAATAAGTGTCAGGACACTTGTCAGAAGGCCACTGAAGCTTGTCCCACCCATTGCCCCTGCCAGCGCTGCCAATCACAGGAATAACACAACTACTAACCACCATACTGCTACAAGTGTGATAATCAGACTATTTCTGGCCCCCAAAGCTATAAGAATGGCTTAGGTGGTAAGTAATAGTCATTTTTATATATATTCAATAAATAATTAACCAGTGTTTTGGTTACCTCTAAATTTGCCAGACAGCGCCACCTTGTGGCAGACTGTCACAAGCACCAGTGTCGACAATTAAGTTTCAGTGCTGAGCACCAGAAAACACCTGCTCAAATCAAGCACTGGGTATCTCAGATGAAATATTGCGAAACAGTCCCTGCTTCCTAGTGCATGTTCAAAAACAAGAGTTGATGGAAAGAATGCAGAACAATGTCATACATTCACCTCAGTACAGAGATCTGGGCCTAAATCCATCGTTTTTTTGCTCACCATGTCATTCCAGTTTGAACCCAGCCATATGCAAATCAGTCTTGACCCTGTGCCTCATGGGAACAGTCCAGCCCGAACTGCCAAGCCAGGTCCTCCCTGGACTGGAAACAAGCATCCTAGGACCTGTTTCGGGGTTTCACCCCTCTTCAGCCAGGATAGCTTGATTGTGGCATGGAGAGCACGGGACCCACGTCTGGACATACCCGTCCCACTCGGGGTGACAAATGCAAAAACAACAGTTGATGGACAGAATGCAGAACAGTGTCATACATTCACCCCAGTACAGAGATCTGGGCCTAAAGCCATCGTTTTCTTGCTCATCATGTCATTCCAGTTTGAACCCAGCCATATGCAAATCAGTCTTGACCCTGTGCCTCATGGGAACAGTCCAGCCCGAACTTTTTTCTGAACTGGGGTGGCAACGTGAGCTAAAGAATGATGATGGATTAAACCCAGATCTGTGACTTGGGGTGAGTGTTTGAAACATTCCAGCACTCCGTCCATCATCTCCTTGTGTTTGCTTTGTTCGCCCTAAGTTGGCAGGCTATGCCCAGACGTGGGTCCCTTGCTCACTCTCCACTGGATTCAAGCGAGCCTGGCTGATGAGGGCTGTTAACCCGAAACCAGTCCCAGGATGCTTATTTCCGGTCCAGAGAAGACATGGCTTGGCAGTTCGGGCTGGACTGTTCCCATGAGGCACAGGGTCAAGACTGATTTGCATATAGCGGTGTCTGAACTGGGGTGGCGAAGTGAGCTAAAGAATGATGATGGATTCAATCCAGATCTGTGACTGGGGTTGAGTGTCAGGAAAGTTTCAGCGCTCCGTCCATCATCTCCTTGTGTTTGTTCTTTTCCTAGTGCATGTTCAGCATCTTCAGGAGGGAGGGGACGGGGGATGATGATGGGTCAAACTTCCACAGTCCCTACTCCTTGAACAGGCTTTGCAACGTGCTATTGGTGAGGCTGTCTGCACATGCAGCATGGCTCACCAGGCGAGTCACTGTAGTCGCACTATGGAGGACGCCAAGCCCCCAAGCCACGCTTGCAGGTGATTGGGTGTGAAAAGGGGGAGTGCGTAGGCCTTGAGACTGTGGACCACTTGCCCATGTCCCAAGAACCTCCTGCCTCACCACCAGCGCGAACAGGGCAGTGGAAATAGGGCAGAGACAGCCGGACCCATAGTGCTCTGCGGCCTTCACTATGTTGCATCCTGTCCAGCAAGCGGTGCAGTGGATTCTGAGGGAATTATCTGAAGGTGCTCTCAGATGTGATGATGATGGAAACCGAGGAAGAGGGAAGAAAACTAATTGCCCAGGATCACACTGTTTGGCCAAGATTAGAAGCTAGAATTGGAACCAGGTTCCACGATTAAACATTGTTCAATTCCGATCCTGGAAGGGGATCGCATTAGTTCCTGCTTTTGCCCTGATGACAATTGTATTAGTGGCCCAAGGGACAAGTCAGTTGCCTTGTGCCTCCTGTGCAGAGCCTTTATTGTTGTGATAGATGAAGCAACATTATTATCTATGAACCCATGTAAGGGAGAGGTTTAGTGCACATCCTGAACCAAATTATTCCAAAGTGCTCTCAAATGTGGTCATCACAGAAAAGAAGGCAGAGGGAAGAAAAGGAATTGTCCAAGGTCACACAGTTTAGTCAAGCTGGGAATACGGACTGAAACCAGGGTTTATGGTTCATGGACCCGCAACATGTGGCTGCCCGAGGCGCACGCAGGGTGCCCTAAGGAGGGTGGGCCTCTAGTGCCAGCAAGGCACCAGTCCACCCCCTTCTTCTAGGTGTGGGGACCCCTCGGGGAGGAGTCCCGCTACTCTGACAGCCAGGGTGCTGCGGGGCGCAGGGTGCGTCATTAACGGGGCACGAGGAACGGGGTGGTATATAGGCCTCCCCCACCCACTGGCCTTCTTCTTTTGCGCCCTGGACACGCCATCACGGTATCCCTAGGAGTTGTACCGCGGTGAGTGTGCTACTGTCCCCCCCACCCCCTCCTTGTTTCTCAGGCACGATCGCAAAGCCCGGCCATTGCCGTGGCTGCGGTCCGCCAGGGGGGCAGGGCGGCTCCCGAGGCGCGCAGGGCAGCTCCCGGGGTGCGCAGGGCAGCAGCCACCTCTCCTGGTCGTGGTCAGCATATGGCCGACCGGGGAGGGGGCTAAGGGTGAACGGAGGCCACGTTCGCATTATAAAGGTGTAAGGGGCGAACCAGTCAGTGCATAGTCCCCTCGGGGGTTTCAGCCCTTCTTTCAAACGTACCTTGCCGGTACCGGGCTGAGCCGCCACATGCGGGGCCTGTGTGTTAGGGCCAACCGTGGACTCAATGAGCCTTGGCCCTCACGATACCTCTGCGCAAGCGCCGAGGAGGCGGGAGGGGCTTCAGTGCCCCCGGTGCTCCTATCCGCGAGGACGACACTCCTCCGCCGGGTTCAGACAGTTGATGCGAGCGTTAGCGCGCGGGGTCTTATGGTTCGGCGCCTTTCACTGCTGGTTCCGAGATGCTGGAGGTTTCATCAGCAATGTGAGACTTTGGGCTGAGTCCATGGTCAAGAGGAGGCTCGGTGGTGCTCAAAACGTGAGCAGAGTTCCACGGCCTCGTGAGTCGTTTTGTGACTAGCTTGTGGGGGGGGAGCGGGCTGGTGGAAAAACATGGCCTCAGCCCTCTAGGGCGATGAATGTAATTTTGTTATGCGTTGCCAGCTTGCCTGGCATTGTGGTGTTTTCACCCAATGCACCGCAGTAGATTTTTATCAGTGGTGGCGCTTGGTGCGAGGAGTACCGCATTGGGCCGAGGTCTGCTTCTTTGTTTTCATGTGTATGCTGCGCAGAGTTTAGTTAATATATTGGAGCGCTCGGCCGTCTGGTGCGGCCAGGCCCCTTCCCGCCATCAATTTGCTGCGAGGCGCTGCACCAGCCCTGCCTGCTGCCGTGGGCCAGTTGCACCCGGAGCACCACGTGGAGGCTGATATGCGGTGGCGCGGAGTGTGGCGTGTGCCGGTTGATCCATTGACGGGGGATGCTTTGGGGTGCCCGTACAGCATGAGTGGGTGTGCACAACTGTGGGTCGCCCAGCCTCCCGGCAACAAAGGGATTGACTGAGGGGCATCGGGATGGCGACCACCATGCACGCCATACACATGGGGATCTGTTATGCCGCATCCAGGTTGGATCCTGTGGGAATGAGCAGATTACCTCATGTTTCCTGGTGGGGCTGCAACGTTTGCAATTGCAGAACAGGGTGTTGCGATCGGTAGCACCATTCAAGGAGGTTTTAGGCATGGTTGCACGTCGAATGGAGGCGGGGTGGGTGTTCCCCGGTGAGACCCTCCCTCTACGGGGCGCTTTCTGGGGCGGGATACCCTGCCACTGGGATCTCTGTAACATCTGACTGGGGTGCACTTGTGACTTCCTATTTGTGGAGGGCGCGTGATACAGGGGAAACGCTCCCCATTTAATCATTGCCGTCAACCAGGGTAGCAGAGCGGATGCGTTCCCCTCATCTCTCGTCCAATGTTGTTGCCGGCGGGCCCGACTTTGTTTTATGTAGTGTTTGACAAGTGTGAGAAGTTGGCCTGGCATATGCTGGTCACTAGTTATAGTGGCCACCTTGCACCAGTCCAATTCGACTCTTATGGTAGATAGGTTTAAGACAACCTTTTAAAGAAAGCTATCCTAGTGGTAGCTGTGGAGAGCAGCCTTCAGGCTAAGTCTCTGAGGAATGTAAAGCAGCTTGTTTTACCTTATAATCTCTTGAATTACCAAATGAAAAGACACCACACAGGTATATATATAAAATATATATGTATTTATTACTAGACACACTCTACTAAGAAGTCAGGAACATATGCACAAATCAATGTTTTACCACAAATTAAGCACTTATATGGCTGGGGTCCTAGGGGCGTACCAGACCATATACTAAAAAAGAGGTTTAGGAATGTCGACTTGCAAGGGGACAAGGCCTGGGGCCTTTAGAATCGCTGGGGCCTCACTAATCCACCCAAGGCAGGTAAGTAAAGGACCCACGGCAGACGCGTGCAGTGTGAGAACACAGCCGCGGGTTCCCTATTGATTTCAATGGAGCAAGTCGCGGTTGGATTTTTAAAGTTTTAGGGTACTTCGGGAGAGTCTAGAAGCAAGCCATTTACAGGGTAAGTACTTCGAGGGCCAACACACACAGGAGCACCGGAGTGCACAAGTTACCTCACCCAGGGAAGCCGGGTGCATAGGTGTCTTTTGGTGTCGGGTCGCGGCATCGTTTTCAATGGAAGCCGAAGAAGATTTGCTGCTTGTGAATACTGGAGAAGTGTCCGGTGGAATCCAAGGCTGGATTCTGAAGAAGGAAGACCTGAAAGCAGAAGGGACAGTGTTCACAGCCACTTGCCAGTAACCCGGGGCCAGGAAGATGGATGCCCACGGTAGTCGGGTGATTTCAGGTGATTCACGTGTGTCTTGACTCTTCAGCCACGAGGTCCAGGAGGCGTCGACGATGACCAGAAGCTGGATTCGGAGTGTCCCACAAAGTCTGCAGCTTACTGAGGTGTCGGCAACCGGATTGGTTCCAACAAGCCTTGGCAACAGCAAGTCTTGTGGAATGTGAAGAAAGTCAGTGGTGCAGACCAGCAAGGTCTGAGGGACTCACCCAGCGAGGGTAAGTCAGGGCAGGCCTGGAACAACGAGGGGAGCCCTTTGGTTTGATGAGAAAGTCTTCAGGGGACCCACAAGTCAATGGGCAAGGGATCGCGAAGGCGCCTTGTGAGGATTCACTTTACAGGAGCCCACGGTCACTCGGGACAAGGTAGGCCACTGATCTTTGGTGGAAATCCTGCTGGAGGCTTGGACCACACGTGGTCCAATGCACAAGTTCGTAGAATGTCGTGAAGGGGTTGCACTCGACAATACTGCACGGTACCCGGGTATTGCTGTTCCTCGTCACTCGTGGGGTCCACTCGCCTCAGCTTTGCTGGGGACTCACAATGGTCTCCTTACTTCGATGGACGGATGGTGACGGAGATCCACTCATGCTGTTGCAGCTTGCAAGTATCATATTGTGAATACCTGGGACTTGGCCTGAATGGGTTTTTATAAGAAAATTATATTTTTCTTGATGTGGATATTGACTCAAGATTTCGTAAAGACTCTACTGGATGGGAGAACCCTCTCTATACAAATTCCACTAGGATTTTTCAGAACGTTAACTTTTTAAGAACGTTAACTCTTTGCTCACCATCAAGTACTAGCTCCCTGAAGAAGTCCTGCATCAGGACGAAACGCGTTGGCTGTTTCGTTGGTTGCCTACCAAGAATTGAAGTTTGTTAAATGAAAATATTCTGAAGAATCTGCATTTTTGGAGACAAAAAATGTTTTTCTTCCAAATGTGAACTTTGGTCCGTCCTTGTGGTGCACCTGTGCTTTGTTGTTAGATTGTTGGATTCCCGAGGGAATAGGCACTGTGACAGTGGGTGCCAATCAGTGTGCACGCAAATCCCCATTAAAATTTAAGGGGAGAATATTGAGAGAGTGACATCTGGTTAGGTGCTGGTTATCTGAAGGTTCCACTGTTTTAGCTTTGTTTTGGGACTCACAATGGCCGTCCAGAAGTCAGGAAATCCACTTCCGGGGCTGCAGGGACTTCGGACTCCGACAGGAGCGGGAAAGTTTGCGACCGTTGATTCAAAGTTTTGGTGCCTGCCAAGCAGGGGAGTCACTCCTTGACTCCAAGGGAGATTCTTCAGTCTTCCAAAGGTAGTGGAACGTCGAAGGTCCAGAATTCTTCTTGTAGAGCGTCGTCCAGGGATATCTAGTTTGCAATGGCAAGGGTTCCCTATCTTATACTAAAGAAAAGGGAGGGACTAGCTCTATGACCACTCCTCTGGGAGGGTCAGGGGAGTGGGTGGTTACACACACTTCCCTTTGTCCAGTTTCGCGCCAGAGCAGGGGCAGGTAGCCCCTGAACCGGTTTGAGCTGGCATATGCACAGAGGAGCCTACTGCTCCCCCAGTGCAGATCCTACTCTCCTACACAACCCCCCCCAAACGCAGGGACACTAAACTAACCTTGACCAGTTGAGTCTTCGTGTTCTAAGTGGAAATACCTTGAGAGTCCATCTGCATTGGCATGTTGGGTCCCAGGTCTATGTTCCACTGTATAGTCCATCCCCTGTAGGGAAATAGACCACCTTAGCAGTTTGGGGTTTTCACCTTTCATCTGTTTAAGCCATAGGAGGGGCTTGTGGTCAGTCTGAACAATGAAGTGAGTGCCAAACAAGTATGGCCTCAGCTTCTTCAGGGCCCAAACCACAGCAAAGGCCTCCCTCTCTATAGCTGACCAACGTTTCTCTCTAGGGGTCAGCCTTCCGCTTATAAAAGCTACTGTCTGGTCTTGACCTTCATCATTCAGTTGAGACAGTACAGCTCCCACGCCCAGCTCAGAAGCATCTGTTTGGACAATTAACTTTTTGGTGTAGTCTGGACTCTGTAAGATGGGGGCAGTGCACATGGCATTTTCTTTGAGGTAAGATCATTTAAGGGGGTCACTATAGATCCATATCCCTTAACAAACCTCCTATAGTACCCAGTCAGGCCCAAAATGGCTCTCACCTGTGTCTGGGTGGTTGGAGCAACCCATTCCATGATGGTTTGAATTTTTCTCTGCAATGGTTGAACCTGGCCTCCACCTACAAGGTGGCCCAGGTACAAACCTGACTCTGCCCTCTCTGTGACACTTAGTGGCCTTGATAGTGAGGCCTGCTTTCTGCAGGGCCTCCAGTACATTCGTGAGGTGGACCGGGTGATCCTGCCAGATGGAACTAAAGACAGCAATATCATCAAGATAAGCTGAGCAATAAGTTCCCATACCAGTCAAAAGTTTATTCACCAACCTCTGAAAAGTGGCAGGTGCACTTTTCAAACCAAAGGGCATTACCACAAACAGATAGTGCCCACCAGGGGTTGAAAATGCTGTTTTGGCCTTGGCATCATCAGGTAACTTGATTTACCAATAGCCAGCTTTTAGGTCAAATGTGCTGAGGTACTTGGCTGAGGCCAAAGTATCTATTAGTTCATCTGCCCTTGGTATGGGATAGGCATCATTCCTGGTGACTGCATTGAGGCCTCTAGACAACACAAAACCTCATTTCTTTCTTACCACCCTGGGTATGAGGTTTGGGTACTAGGACTACTGGACAAGCCCAAGGGCTATCTGAGGGCTCAATCACACCTAACTCCAACATTTTCTGGACTTCAGTCCTGATACAGTCCCTGACATGGTCAGGTTGCCTGTAGATTTTACTCTTGACAGGCAGACTGTCTCCAGTGTCCACCTCATGGGTGCACCAGGAAGTCTGACTAGGGGTCAGGCTAAACATATGTCTAAACTGTTGCAGAACTTGTCTGCATTCAGTTTTCTGATGATCAGTGAGGCTGCTTGCCAAAGCAACACCATCTACTGACCCATAATCAGGGTTCTGTGAGAGCAGGTCAGGGAGAGGGGGACTCTCCTCCTCCTGTTCCTCATCAGTTGTCATGAGCAAGCCCATGTCAGCCCTGTCAACATATGGTTTCAATCTGTTGACATGGAGCACCCTAAGGGGGCTCCTGGGAGTTCCAAGATTCACCAGGTAGGTGACTTCTCCCTTTTGCTCAACAATTGTATGGGGGCCACTCTATTTGTCTTGGAGGGCTGCTGCGGTCATGTAAAGGCTGTTCAATAACTATCTCTACGCCCCCGCTCAGGCCATTGGTTCGTTATGTGTGGTGTTAATCTGTGGGCGCAGGCATGGAGTGTGAGGTTCTTGTTGTCTTTCCGTCGTGTCTGAAGCGGGAGGGTTGTTAATTAGGCACAGCTGTGGGCTGGGTCCTGCCTCGCAGGATTGGGGTTAGCTTGACCGGAAATCTCCTGGTTCCTTACACATGGTTTTAATGCCGGGGGCATTTCATATTAACACGGCATGCACAGTCCTGTGGTCCTACGGTCTGGCTGAAGGCTTTGGGCAGCCCAGTGTCACGAAGGTGTAACCTTCTCCTATGCACGGCCTGCTGGATACGTGGGGGGCTCTGGCGTGTTTAACACAGCATCTTGAAGGTTTGAGGTCAGGAGTGCCTACTCGTGCACCACAGCACATGCGGTAGTTCAGCTGCCCTTGGTAGAAACTTATTTGGGGGCCCCTGTTTGGAACAGCTCTGAATTAGTCCAGCCCTTTCATGCCCACTGTAAGAAAACTCACTGACAGTGCACGGACACACTCCTCCAATTCCTAAAGGTGTTTGCATGCAGTATTCGGGGATGGTGATGTGTTTTCATCACGATAACACAGCAGCAGCTCACTAATATTACTGTACATAATATGTGACTCTACCACTTAGCATATAGTGGGTTCTGCTTAGATCACAATAAAGCTGTTAGTGAAGTGGTAAGTGTGGCACACATGGCCCAAGCGGCGCATGGTGAAGTTTTGCTGGGAGGCATACTGGGGTCAGTAAGCGGAGCGCAGTGGGTCGGTAGTGCGACCGCTGGTGTTAGTGTTGCTCTCGCAGGTTGAGAAGAATAACAAGAAACTTGCACTTGGTTGGCGCCAAATCACGGGACCATTCTTAAATGAGGGCAATTACAAAGGTGGTCAAAGCCTCCTTATGCATCATAGGTTAACTCATTCAGGAAGGCAGCTGCAATCGCCATCGCAGGATGCACTGTTTCTGCAGGTTGCGGCGTTGATTCATTGTCACAGTGGGTAGCGCTGCCCGATCCCCGGCGTGGAACTGGTTGCCCACGCTCCAGCCTGTTTCCTTGTTTCGCTGCCCTTGCCGGTATGGCCTCCAAGGGATTTCTTTACAGTCCTCCCTCTTTGTGGAGGCAGTTTTGGGCTTGTGGCCGGGCAGCGGTGGTTTGGGATGCCGCTAGCGCGGCGAGACTGCCAGTGCAGTAGCTGCATTTGTTTGGAGACAGCATGGGGGCACCGGCGCCATACAGGCGACTTGGGAACCTCAAGCCAGTTTTGGGTCCCGGCGTCGGCGCCGGCGTAGCACAGAGGGGCCTGGGGCGGGTCTCTTGGTCCACCATGGCAGTGTATGGCTATATCAGGCGCAGTGCAGCCGTGAATTACCAAGGGGCTCCATTCGGTGGTTCCTGAGATGGAGCACGTTGCGCGGCATCGGTGAAGCAGTGGCAGTTGTGTAAGATTAGTAGGAATGTGCACCCCTGCTCAGTGCCAGCATTGGTGTCTGGGAAGGACACGGCTGTTACAGGGCATGGTCAAGCGCAGTGCCTGGCCAACCTCAGCCTACTTTATGCTCAGGGGGCACTCAAGCTTCATGCAGGGGGCGTTGTCCATGGGTGGATCCGTCAGCGGTGCCTCGGTGAGTGACTCGCGCAGGGGTTTGGGTCTGTGGTGCCTTTTCTTTGGAGTTGGGATGTTCGGTGTAAACCTCGGTGTCCTGTTTGGCGCCTGGGTGGCGTGCGCCGTGAGAAGTCTGTTTCGTATTATTGCATTGAGCGAAGATTTCGCCGCTTGGCCAGCAAGGTCCTTTGGCCACCAGGAGTTATACATGTGGCCCTTCTCAATGTCCTATTGATGAATGGCAAATGGTAAAATGTTTGTCGGTTCTGGCCGGGGCTCGGCAAGTATGGTTTCATCTTCACCACCTAATACTTGTGCATTATCGGCCTAGAACCCAAGTATACTTCACGTGGCTCTGCTCACACCAAAGTTGTCCAAGATCACACAAAGCACAGGATGAGAGTGCGGTGTCAGTCATAGATGGTGAATTATGAGAAATATGCCAGAGGTAGCGTGATGACATCACAGACTTGGTCAGTGATAATATCTTGGTTCATCTTTTGTCCCTATAAAGGCAAAAGTTTCGGACAGGCTCTGTTTTGCTAAGAATAGTTATTTTGTCCCGCATGTGCCTCTTTCGCAGTACAACGAAGTCAATTTTGTCTCCAACGCGGGGATTGTGCGCCTCTATTCCGTTTCCAAAGGGCTCCCACTTTCGGTACCTGGCTTACGTGCAGGTGACCTGTCTGGCTGCTGCGGAAGTTGATTGGTGTAATGGTCCCAATTGCGGGTAAGCTCATTACTCATCGTAGGGAGACAATTCATGCTTGTTCAACACGTTAAGGTGACAGTCCCACCAGTTCTGAATGGAAGCATGTTCAATATGCTACGCAGGGAAGCCAGAATTGTGGCTTCAGTTATCTTATGCAACTAACAAGCATTGTTAAAGCCGATGGTACTGGCGTGTTGTAGGTGTACTGTGGTTTTGTAGTAGTTACACAGCGGCAATGTCAGAAGCCACTAATTACCAGCCTGCCTTTGCCACCGGTTTCCTGCCCAATGGTGGGAAAGTATAATTTTACACTTACTCAGGAAATTTCAACGCAGAGAGAGGCACTTACAAATAATGACTGCATTGTGCAACTGGCTACGAGGGCCTTCATAGGGAACACCTGCGGGCTCCTTATAGAATCGGGTGTCATGTTCACGGGGTGGGCATTCGTCTGCAGCCAAGGGCAGGTATCAGGTCGCTTCAGTTAAGACATATTCACCTGCGCTTTAGCCAGGGCAGCAGGCGGGTGGTGGTAGTTGTCAGCTAACAAGTGTGCTGTAGCGCAGTATAGTTTGGTTAACACTGCGTTAGTGCCAAAGGGCGACAGGGTATCATAGACTTTTTGGCGCCCCAAAATTCAGGAAAGGGCAGGTTTTTGCACAGTATGTCCCCCCTGGTTCCCATTGACTTTCCCTGGTTATCCTTCTAGGGGCTAGAACCTGAGGCTAGAAGGGGCATCTTCGACCGGTGTCCCAAATATGTTGATAGTCATTGCTGGGGTAGATGTACCTTGAAGGGCACGATTACTTCTTGGCCTGTCCCAAGTTTTGGGGTCAAGCTGGGTTGGAGTATTAAGTCCGGAGTCCTTAGGAATCATCCAGCTTTCCTTCAGTCCAAGTAAGGGCCGTTAGCGATACGTCAGCGAGTGGGTAACATACCCGGTTATCAGCGACCTGGGGGCACGCGCGCTGCACACAAACACAGAGCTGCAACCAGTAGGGTACTAAGTGGCAGAATCCAGTAAATAGGTTGAATATTGTGTCTCTCTGGCCTAAAGCTGTGTGGATCCGGTCTCATTGAGGGGTACGTCCAGGTGGTAATTGTGCGCTTCTTAAGGTTCTTATTACCAATACAGTTTGTGGCAGCACACCACGCGGATTGTTTAAGGGTCACCCTGGGCCGCATTTACTCAGCCCAGTAGGAGCGTTACAGCAGGGTGGAGCCAGTCCCATTTAGTGGTACGCCTGGGGTAAAATGGCGTGCTCCTTAAGGTTCCCATGACCTAGGCAGTGTGTGGCATCTCCCACTTCAAGTGTTAGGCACTGGATTTCAGACAGTGCGCCCTGTATCGAATCAGACAGATTCTCTGAGCGGGTATGCCTAGGGGGCTTCACCAGAGGGAGCCGAGCATCTGAAAATCCCATAAGGAATAAGGGATGCAGGGCAAGTGCTGGGGTCAGCCGTGCTCATTGTCTCATACGCCTGTTATGGACATTCCTGTGCACATGGATTTAGCAAGTAAAGGGACCGTGCCAGGGTTAAGCATAATTCCCCTCACCCGTATAGACCATGCTGGCAAGCGGGGGTAGGAACGGTCTTCTAACATGTGAGCTGCTGTCCCAGAGATGGGAGACACATGTGTCCAGTCACACATGGTGCTAGATGGGCGGCTGCCAGTGTGATCAGCAGATGGGTGGGGCATCGTGTGCCAGGGTGTCTGAAACTGTCCCGCCCAGAGTGGGACGGGGCTGAGTCAGGTGACGCAGTGGAACTTTGCGGCTTGAGGTGAATAGTGCTTGGCACAAGTTCACAGGCATAAAGGGCGTTTTTGTTTCATCAGACACTAGCTGATCCAGGCTAACGTCTAGGGCTATTGGATATAGATGGGGAATCGATAACCAGTAGAGATGTTCTCTTTCATCTAGATTTGCAGGAGGCTCTAGACAGGAGAGTTAGTGGGCAAGACTTTAGCTGTTTTGGTGGGGGCTCTGGCGTCGACGGTGGCTGCCTCCAGAGCTGTGGCAGAGTTACAGGGCGATCTGGAAGCAAATGGGTACCGAAGGGTACCTCTGCGCGGCACCATAGGGGGTGCCAGAGCCAGAGCCCAGGAGCCTCATGAGAGGTTCCTGGAACCGTGTCGGCGCCCCGTTAGTCCTTCGGGCGGTTGTGGGCCTGAACAACCGGGGGCTTGCCTTGCTACGCTCTGCCCTGAAAGGGGCGTGAGTAATAAGGGACCGTGATCCGGGAAGAGGATCACCGAAGGGGCAGCACAGATGGGGTTTGCCCCAGTGCTGCTTGGCTCATCAGGTGGGCAGGCGGCCCAGATGGTTGCCTGCCCTTGGATCGCCCGTAAGATAACCCACCATATTACTATGCGGCTGCCCGAGGCGCCTGCAAGGTGCCCTAAGGAGGGCGGGCCTCTAGTGCCAGCAAGGCACTAGCCCACCCCCCTTCTTCTAGGTGGGGGGACCCCTCGGGGAGGATTCCCCCTACTCTGGCAGCCAGAGTGCTGCGGCGCGCAGGGCTCGTCTTTTCCGGGGCGCGAGGAACGTGGGGTATATAGGCCTCCCCCACCCACTGGCCTTCCTCTTTTGCGCCGTGGACACGCCGTCTCCCACCCTACCGCTTACCCAGTGTGGAAGCAGCGGGGGAGGCATAGCATGTTGTATTGTTTTTCGTTGCAGGCGGAGTTACAGGGCGATCTGGAAGCAAATGGGTACCGAGGGGTACTCTGCGCGGCACCATAGGGGGTGCCAGAGCCCAGGAGCCTCATGGGAGGTCCCTGGAAAACCGTGTCAGTGCCCCGTTAGTCCTTCGGGCATTGTGGGCTTGAACAACCGGGGGCTTGCCTTCCTACGCTCCGCCCTGAAAGGGGCGTGAGTAATAGGGACCGTGATCCGGGAAGAGGATCACCGAAGGGACAGCACAGATGGGGTTCGCCCCAGTGCTGCTTGGCTCATCAGGCGGACAGGCGGCCCAGATGGTTGCCTGCCCTTGGATCGCCCGTAAGATAACCCACCATATTACATAACTGTGTATGTAATAAACCAGCAGCAGTTTCTTACCCAAACAAAAATTGCGTGGTGTGTTTTATTTATGCGTAGAACATGCATGCTACTGTGGGGGGGCGGGGAGTGTTGCCTCCTGCTGGTGCTATGAGTCCGGCAAAACCTTCAGGCGTCACTGGGCATGTGAGGCAAAGACGTTCAAAATATCCTTTGCGTTTGTTCAAGATGTGGCCGCATTGGAAACCCCCTCCTCACAGAGCAGCTGCACCTTGGTCAGAAACACTGCAAGCTTCCCAACTTCAGAGGACAGGTACAGCGCATGCCTTTTCCATCACAAGACAGAGTCAGCTTTTTAGCACTAGCTTTTAACTCTCTGCCGCCTTCCTTCTCTTTACTTCTTTCTCATCCCCTTTCCCTCCTCTCCCTCCTGTCTGTCCGTCTCCTCTCACTTCTCTCTTTCCTTCTGTCTCCCTTCCCCGTCTCTGTCTTTTCCTCCTGTCTGTCCTTCTCTCTCCTCTGTTCCCTCCTGTCTGCCCTTCTCTCTCCTCTGTTTCCTCCTGTCTGTCCATCTCTCTCCTCTGTTCCCTCCTATCTTTCCTTCTCTCTCCTCTGTTCTCTCCTGTCTGTCCTCTCTCTCCTCTGTTTCCTCCTGTCTGTCCTTCTATCTCCCTCCCCTCTCCTGTCTTTCCTTCTCTCTCCTCTGTTCCCTCCTGTTTGTCCTTCTCTCTACTACCGTTCCCTCCTGTCTGTCCTTCTTTCTCCTCTGTTCCCTCCTGTCTTTCCTTCTCTCTTCTCTGTTCCCTCGTGTCTTTCCTTCTCTCCTCTGTTCGCTCCTGTCTTTCCTTCTCTCTCCTTCATTCTCTCCTATCTTTCCTTCTCTCTCCTCTGTTCCCTCCTGTCTGTCATTCTGTCTCCCTCCCCTTTCCTGTCTTTCCTTCTTTCTCCACTGTTCCTCCTGTCTGTCCTCCCGTGTCCCTCCCCTCTTCTGTCTTTCCTTCTCTCTCCTCTGTTCCCTCCTGTCTGTCCTGTTTCCCTGCCCTCTCCTGTCTGTCTATCTCTCTCCTCCGTTACCTCCTGTCTGTCCTTCTCTCGCCTCTGTTCCCTCCTTTCTCGCCCTGGTCTTTCCTATCCCTTCTTCCTCCTCCCCGCCCCCCCCCCCCCTCCTCCAATCTCCCCCCCCCCCCCCTCTGCTCTTTTCCTGCCGTTGATGGAGGGGTTTAAAAGTCAATAATGTTAATTAGTGGGAAACAATGAGCTTTATTTATCTGTTTTCAATGCGACAGTCTCAGCAGGAGGGCCCGGTCGGCGGTGATGCGTGTGTGCGTGTGTGTGGAGGGGGGGGGGGGGCATCCTTGTGTGTGCGAGGGGGGACTCTCCCACTCCCGAGAGTGAATGACAGCGGCTCGAGGGCACTCAAGGAGCTTTAAGTGGGGGCATTCCTTGAAGTCTCTGAAAAGGCCGAAGTGAAAGGAAAGCCCCCCGCCCCCCTTCTTCTGAAATGGAGCCCAGCTAAGGGGCCAGGGCTCCGGCGGGGCAGGGGGGCCGCAGGGGGTTGTTCTCGCCGAAGAAAGGCCGGCGGGGGCATCCGAGGCGGAAATAATGCCTTAAACTAACTTTAAAAGGCGATAAATGCGAGCAGACCCCGGGCTGCCCCTGACAACTGACGCAGGCCTGATCTCTCCTGGAAAACAGACACCTAGAGCACAGGCGCCCAGACCTCCAAGACAGACACCAAGAGCACAGACTTTCAGAGCACAGACACCCAGAGCAAAGACCTTTAGAGCACAGACCTCAAGGACAGACACCAAGAGTACCGACACCCAGAGGACAGACACCAGAGGACAGACCTCCAGGGCACTGACACTAGAGCACAGATATCCAGAGCATAGACACCCAGAGCACAGACCTTTAGAGCACAGACCTCCAGAGCACAGACACCCAGAGCACAGATCTTTAGAGCACAGACCTCCAGGACAGACACTAAGAGCACAGACTTTCAGAGCACAGACACTCAGAGTACAGCCACCCGGAGGACGGACACCCTGGACACAGAAACCCAGAGCACAGACATCCAGAGCACAGACACCCAGAGCCCAAACCTTTAGAGCACAGACCTCCAGGAGAGACACCAAGAGCACAGTCACCCAGAGGACAGCCACCCGGAGGACAGATACCTAGGGCACAGAAACACACAGTTCAGACATCCAGAGCACAGACACCAGAGGACAGACCTCCAGGACAGACACCCAGAGTACAGACACCCAGAGGACTGACCTTTAGAGCACAGACCTCCAGAGCACAGACACCCAGAGCACAGACCTTTAGAGCACAGATCTTTAGAGCACAGATCTCCAAAGCACAGATCTCCAGAGCACAGACACCCAAAGGATAGACCTTTAGAGCACAGACCTCCATAGCACAGACACCCAGAGCAAAGACCCTTAGAGCAAAGACCTCAAGGACAGACACCAAGAGTACCGACACCCAGAGGACAGACACCAGAGGGCAGACCTCCAGAGCACTGACACCAGAGCACAGACATCCAGAGCACAGACACACAGAGCCCAGACACCCAGGGCCCAGACACTAGAGCACAGACACCCAGAGCACAGACCTCCAGAGCACAGACACTAGAGCACAGACTGTAGACGAGTAGGATCTGCTTCTTATAGTTACCCCCACTTTCTGCTGCTGTTTCACTGTTTTCGACTTAGTCTGGCTTGGATCCTGCTATCCAGGGCCCCAGCCTAGCAGCTTTCTCTCCAAATTGATTGCATGTACTTTAGGTACACTTCAGATTGGATTCTGGGGAACCCATATCAGTCCCTAGTATATGGTAGACTATGTACCCAGGGCATAAGTACCCCAGAGGCCTCCCAGGGGCTGCAGCATGTTTTATGCCACCCCTGGGAGACCATTCAAAATGACACCACAAGTCTGCTACTGCAGCCTGGGTAAGGTGGTGCATGCACCCCTCACTTAGATATAGGTTCACGATATCTATTCTAAATCACTGCACATATAAACCTATCAGTCACCCCTATGGCAGGCCCTATCAATCCTGAAGGCAGGGCGCTGGGTTTTATGTGAGAGGGTGCAAATGCATGAGCAGAGCCCCTCTGCAGCCTTCAAAGCCTCTATTCCGGGGTTGTTTGTGATGCAGCCAACCATATACTCTTAAGTGCATTATAACCTCGCAGTAAATGCTAACTTTGAAACGGCTGCTTAGAAATATGTCGTGTTTGGTGTCAAACACCTTGGAATCATACCTCCACACTAGTAACTGGTGTGGAAGGTATGATTCCACCCTATTAGAGGGAGAAATATGACTACACCGGTACACCCGGTACCAGCTTTACAAACCCTGGCATCACAAAATGGATGCTGCCAGCCACAGACAGGAGTCTTCCCTCCTGCTGCTGGACGAAACTCTGGCAGGGGTCAGCTGGACAATAGGTTTCCTATCACAGGGAGGTGTGACCACCTTGTTATCACATTGGGACACTGTTCCTGTAGCGGGGAGGAAAAAAAGGAAGAAGGGACATCCTAGGTACGTGTGACCCACTAATAGAGTGGATAAAATGCTTGTTGTCCTCTGTTACCCTCACACACACCAGGAGGTGTCATGCTTCATCATCGGGCAGTTGCTCCTCGTAGGGCGGGTGGGGTGTGGGTCCAATGAGGGTGATAAGGGTACGTGCAAGATAGTGAAAAAGGTTAATAAAGGGTAAACATGCAGCGAATGTATACATTTTAAACCCTTGGCAGAAAAACTGCTGAATAAAATAATTGCCCCTAAGGCACACTCTGCCCAGGTGTCTAAAGGTCATAGGTCAACATGTTTCACGCCTGCGTCGCCATAAGGGTCGTCAGGACCAGAGCAATAATATATAAAGTGCACGAGATAGAAACCACCTCCCAGACAGGCTTTAGTGTATTGGGGCTGGGTGGGTGCACTCTGAGAGTGCTTTGATGTCTGCACTGGGGGCGCATTTGGTGTCCCTGTGCATAGTCCACCTCAAACCGGTTGCAGGGGCTATCAGCCCCTGCTCTGGCGTGAAACTGGACAAAGGACATGGGTGTAGCCACCCCTCTGTCCTGACCCTCCCATAGGTAGGTCCCCAGAATTTGTCCCACCCCTTCCTTGGGTATAAAGTAGGAACCCCTGACTACAGGACTTTAGATTTACCCGGACGAAACTCTGCTACAGAAACCAAGTACTTAAACTATCTACACTTAGTTGGATGACCGAAGAATCTCCCTTGGAGTAAAGGAGTTACTGCCCTGCAAGGCAGGCCCAAAGACGCATCTGACCGGTTTGCATCTACGCAGCTCCTGAAGGACTCTGAAGATTTTGAATCACAGGAGGTGGGTTCCCAAGCTTCCCCGAGGCCGATCAGTGCTCTCAGCAAACCTGAGACCCACAGCCCTCGTGGGGACCGTGCAACCTCAACCCCTGGACACAGTGCACATTTGCAGCAGTATATGCTTTTTGGCGATCCCTGAGGCTGTGCTTTGGGCTACTTGTACTCCAGACCCAGAGTAGTGATTCCACCGAAGATTACTGGCCTACACTCCACAAGTTTTCCGTGGGCTGGTATTTTGTGATTCCTCTTGAGGTCCCTTCGCGATCCCTGGTCCGTCGACCTGTGGGTCTCTGAGAAGGGTACTTTAACTTTTAGTGGGCTTTCCTAGTCGCTCCAGATGTGCCCTGACTCTCCTTCGCTTGGGGAGTCCACAGGACCTTGCTGGTCCACACCCAAGCATCTTTTCTCTGACCGCGTGGGTTGCAGTTGCCAAGGCTTGTTGGTCTCCAATCCGGACACTGACCCCCCAACACTCGACATCCTTTGTGGCACAGCTCGCCTGTGGACTTTGGTCATCATCGACGTCTCCTGGTCCCCGTTGCTGCAGAGTAAAGCTTCAACTCTTCGCACCTGAAACACCCAACATTGGTGGGCATTCGTCTACCGAGCCCCTGGTGGATTTCCAGACTTCCCTGAGGCTACCCTGAGTCCACAGCAAAGCTGAGGCCCGTGGCTATCATAGGTGACGTGGAACCGTGACGCCTGGACACCGTGAACTTTTGCAGCAACATCATCTTCATGGTCTTCCTCGAAGTTGTGCTTTGGGCTCCGAGTACCCCCAGCCTTGAGCACCTCCTGCACCGAAGATTGCTGGCCTCCACTCCACGAGTGACCCGTGGGCCAGTTTCAAGTGCGACCGCTCGAGGCTCCTTCGCGATCGCTAGCCCGTTGGCTAGTAGGTCCCCACGAAGGCAACTCCTCTTCTGATTGGGCTTTCCTGGTTGCTCCAGACGTGCCCCGACTTACCCTCGCTGGGTGAGTCCCCCAGACCTTGCTGGTCTGCACCAACGTCCTTTCTCTGATTCCAAGTGACTTGCCGTTGCCAAGGCTTGTTCGGTCCAATCTGGTCACCGACACCGCAGCACTCGACAGACTACGTGGAACAGCTTGAATCCAGCTCCTTGTCATCATCGGTGCCTCCTGGACCTCGTGGCTGAAGAGTCAAGACACCCGTCAACTCACCTGAAGCACCCGACATCTGTGGGCATTGGTCTATCGTGCCCTTGGTCACTGGCAAGTGACCCAGACTCTGTCCCCTTTGGTTTCAGGTTCTTCTCAGCTCCGATCCAGGCTTGGAACACACTGGACACTTTTCCTCTTCACGGCAGCAGCACTTTGCAGCATCACGCCATTGAAAACGACAAAGATTCCCGACACCATTTGACCCCTATGCACCCGGCTTCCCTGGGTTGGGTAACACGAGTACTCCAGTGCTCACATGGGGGCTGGCCTTAGAACCTTCTAAGTTTGAAAGGGTTTGCTCAAAGTCCTCTCCTAAGTGTCCTTAAGCTTTAAAATTCCAACGCGACTTTCCCATAGGATTGTACGGATCTCGTGGCTGTGTTCTCACACTGCACGTGTCCCCAGTGGGTCCCCTGTGTCACAACCTTGGGTGGTTCCTTGGGGTCCCAGCGATTCTACGTGCTCTACGCACTGTGTCTAGTCAAGTCGGGGTTGTTATACCACTTTCTTAGTATATGGTTCGGTCTCCCCCTGGGGCCCACTGTGTATTGTGCTATTTACTGTCGTTCTAGTGCTTTAATATTGTGTATCTCGTTCTCTAATCTCATAAAGAGGCTAGTAGAGAGTGCTTAGTAACAAATACATATATTTTATATATATGCCTTGTGTGGTTCTCCTTCCATTTGGTCATTCAAGAGGTTATAATCTGGTAAACCAAGCTGCTTTACATTCCTTCGAGACTTAGCTTGAAGGCTGCTATCCATAGCTAACACTAGGATAGCTTTCAATAAAGGTTGTCTCTAACCTACTCATCAATAAGGGTTTGTTTGGACTGGTGCAAGGTGTCCACTTTAATTAGGGAACAGTATATACTAAGCCAACTTCTCACATTGGTGTGCAGAGGTTGGGATTCAAGCTTGCTATTGCTTTACCAGATAATCTCATTGAGTGTCTAACTGAAAACCACTATAGGTGCATATAATCAAGACTAGAATAAAGTAAGTTCTACTGAACTTAGAGGTGGGTAAGCCAAGGGTCTAGCACACCCTTTCTCCAACTCAAGAGAGTTTAGTAGTTCCCACTAGGTTAGATAGGTGCAACACCACACAACATTAGTATGTCTTCAAGAGCAGAAGAGAGTGGCTCCTTGCTGAATAAGTATGACCATCTCTCATTTCAGGAATTGAGAAAAATGTGTGCATCAAGAAAATTTAAGACAGGGAAAACCCCTAGAACTGAACGCCTCATAGAGGCTTTGCTTTTAGATGACCTCAGAAAGACCCCAGGGTCTGATGAGGCAGGCAAGTTGGGTGGGACAGCAGAAGAGGAAAGGCCAGGAAGTGAAAACATCCAGGACCTAGACTCTGATGCTGAGGGAGAAGGCCTCTGCTGCCCTCTCTTTACCCCACCTGGAAGGGTTGACAGTTTACCAAGAAGATCAAGATCTCCTTCTCAGGAATCTAATCACTCTGGTACTTCTGTAGAGACCTCTATTTCTCATAGGACTTCTTCTCATAAAAGGGAGTCCTCTTATGAGAAGAAGTGCCAACTGCTTCAGTTTGAGAGAGCTAAGCTCTGAATCAAGAGAGAGCAATTGGCCTTCTATAGGGAATCCCTGGAGCTTCACAAAGCTTCACAAAGGTCGGGGCTAGAGCCCCATGGTGGCAGCAACAGTGTCCCTAGAGGTAGAGAACATACTCATGACCATAGGAACCTGAACAAGATTGTCCCTCCCTACCAGAGTGGGAAATCCACAAATGGATAACTGCATTGGAGAGGGCCTGTAAAGTACAGCGGGTCCCTCAGGAGCAGTGGGCAGCAATCCTGTGGCTCTCCTTTGCAGACAAAGGTAGAGACAAGCTCCTCACTGTTAGAGAAGAGGATGCTGACAAATACAAAGTCTTGAAGAGTGCACTGATTGATGGGTTTTGGCTTAACCACTGAACAATACAGGATTAAGTTCGGAGATACCCAAAAGGCACGGACTCAAGACTGGTTTGACTTTGTAGATTGTGCTACTAAGGCTCTGGAAGGCTGGTTACTTGGCAGTAAAGTGTGTGATTTTAAAGGATTGTACAATTTAATTATGAGGGAGCAGATCCTTAATAATTGTCAAAATCAGTTGTTGCATCAGTACCTGGTGGACTCTGATCTGACTTCTCCCCAAGAATTGGGTCAGAAGGCAGACAAATGGGTTAGAACCAGGGTGAGGCAGAAGGTTCAGAACCAAGGTGGTGACTCCAAGAAGCAGGATTCTAAAAACTCTGATAAGGGTGGGGAGAAGGGTAAAGACCAGAAGTCTCCCCAAGGGCCCCACAAATCTGCATCTGGTGGGGAGTCACAATCCAACAAGGGAAAAGGCAAGAAGAAACCATGGTGTCAAATCTGTAAACAGAAAACCCATTGGACATGTGATTGTACCAAGTCCAATGACTCAACTCCAGCCACCATTGCCCCTAAGGCAACTGTTCCCCCTAGTTCAGCTCCAAGTAGTGGTACTCAGAATAAGGGTGTAGTAGGGTTAACCCTGGGATCTGAGATGGACTCTGGCCTAGTCAGAGTTCCAACTCAGGCTGTACTGATCTGTGATGGAGGCATGGATATGGCCTCCTTATTTGTCAGTCCCAGTAATCTGGGCAAATACAGACAGCAGCCTTTGATAAATGGAAAAGAGGCCTTGGCATTCAGGGACACAGGAGCAAGTGTCACAATGGTGACAAAAGATTGTGTGGCTCCTGAGCAAATCATACTTGGTAAGATGTACCAAAGTGACCAATGCTAGCAATGTCAGGACAGACCATTCCTTGGCAGTTGTTAATTTCACCTGGGGAGTGGCAACTGGCCCTTTGAAGGTTGTGGTAAGTGCAGACCTCCCTGTGGAATGCTTGTTGGGCAATGATTTAGAAACTTCAGCTTGGACTGAAGTGGAGCTCAGGACTCATGCAGAAATGTTGGTAATCCCTGCAGATGTGTTTGCTATGACCAGGTCACAGGTAAAAATGTCTAACACTGAACAGGCCCTGGATCCTGGAAAAATGGACCAGGTGCCTTCCAAGAAAAGGAGCAGTAGGGGTAAGGCAGTGTCTTCCCCCGACTCAGAAAGCACACCAGTCTCTTGAGGGAGATGATCTTAGTCCTGAAGAAGGAACTGTCCCAGATGAGCTTGAACCTGATCAGGTTGAGTTCTTGGGGACAGGGGGCCTCCCAGGGCAGATCTGAGCCAGGAGCAGCTGAGCTGCCCTTCTCTTGAACCCCTCAGACAGCAAGCTGCTACTGAGGCTGCTGGGAGTGCTAGTGGGTCCCATAGGATCTACTGGGATGATGGACTTCTTTACTCAGAGAGTAGAGACCCCAAGCCTGGTGCCACCAGGAGGTTGGTATTACCTCTGAAGTTTAGGGGCTCCCTATTGACACTAGCACCTGATATCCCTTTAGCAGGCCACCTTGGCCAAAACAGGACTTGGGACAGAATTGTCCCTCACTTTCATTGGCCTCACATGTCTGAAGACACCAAGGAGTTTTGTTACTCCTGTGTCACCTGTCAAGCTAGTGGTAAGGAAGGTGGTACAACAAAGGCCCCCCTGATACCACTACCTGTGGTGGGGGTTCCCTTTGAGAGGGTTGGCATTGATATAGTTGGTCACATGGATCCTCAAACAGCATCTGGGCACAGATTTATACTGGCGGTTGTGGACCATGCCACTAGGTATCCAGAAGCTATTTCCCTTAGAACCACCACAGCACCTGTGGTGGCAAGGGCCCTCCTGGGAATCATTTCCAGATTGGGTTTCCCTAAGAGGTAGTATCAGACAGTGATGCATACTTCATGTCTAGTTACTTGACTGCTATGTGGAAGGCATGTGGAGTGAATTACAAATTCACCACCCCTTATCACCCACAATGCAATGGGTTAGTTGAAAGGTTCAACAAAACCCTCAAGGGCATGATTAAAGGTCTCCCAGAAAAGCTTAGGCGCAGATGGGACTTACTTTTGCCCTGCCTTCTCTTTGCCTACAGAGAGGTTCTATAGAACGGGGTTGGTTACAGCCCATTTGAACTTCTGTTTGGACATCCAGTTAGGGGTCCATTGTGTCTAGTGAAGGAGGGATGGGAGTTACCTCTCAAACCCCCTAAACAGGATATTGTGGACTATGTACTTGGTCTCCTCTCCAGAATGACTGAGTACATGAAGAAGGCCAATGAAAAACCCGGAGGCTAGCCATTAATTGCAAAAGGCCTGGTATGACCAAAAGGCTGTGCTGACTGTTTACCAGCCAGGACAGAAAGTATGGGTGTTGGAGCCTGTGGCCCCAGCAGCCCTCCAAGACAAGTGGAGTGGCCCCATACCATAATTGAGCAGAAGGGAGAGGTTACCTACCTGGTGAGCCTTGGAACTCCCAGGAGCCCTCATAGGGTGCTCTATGTCAACAGGCTCAAACCATATGTTGACAGGGCTGATATGGGCTTGCTCATGGCTACTGATGAGGGACAGGAGGAGGAGAGTGACCCTCACCCTGACCTACTCTCACAGAACCCTGATGATAGGTCAGTAGATGGTGTAGCCTTGGCAGTCAGCCTCACTGTCCAGCAACAAACTGATTGCAGAAACGTTCTCAATCAGTTTAGACCAGAGGTACTCACAAACTTTCTCTCGGGGGCCAAATTTACAGTGTGGTTTCTGGCTGAGGGCCGCACCTGTGGGGGCGGGGCCAGTGGGGGAGGAGGCAGGGCTAGACCAAAAAAAAAAACTATGACCATGAGGTTGAACACAGGCCCCTGCAGCGGACGCCTTCGTCCACTGAGCCACCAGACCAGGCATTCACACATATCTATCTATCTATCTATCTATCTATCTATCTATCTATCTATCTATCTATCTATCTATCTATCTATCTATCTATCTATCTATCTATCTATCTATCTATCTATCTATCTATCTATCTATCTATCTATCTATCTATCTATCTATCTATCTATCTATCTATCTATCTATCTATCGCTCTGTCTCCCTCCCTCTCTCTGTCTCCCTCCCTCCCTCTGTCTCCCTCCCTCTCTCTCCTTCTCTCTATCACTCTCCCTCTCTCTCCGTCTCCCTCCCTCTCTATCTCTCTCTCTCCCTCTGTCTCCATCACTCTGTTTGTCTCCCTTTCTCTCTGTCTCCCTCCCGCTCTGTCTCACTCACTCTGTCTCACTCACTCTGTGTCTCCCTCTCTCTCTGTCTCCCTACCTCCCTCTCCCTCCCTCTCCCTCTCTGTCTCCCTCTCACTCCGTCTCCCTCCCTCTGTCTGTCTCCCTCCCTCTGTCTCCCTCTCTCTCTCCCCCTCCCTCCCTCCCTCTCTCTCTCTCCCTTCCTCTCTCTCCATCTCCCTCCCTCTATCTCTCTCTCTCAATCACTGTTTGTCTCCCTTTCTCTCTGTCTCCTCCGAAAAACACAATAATAAGAAACATGGTAGCACCTATTCTCTAAATTTCTCAGGTATGGTTTGGCCTTCCTCCAAATGTCCTGCTGGTTGCCCTGTTGTCGCTTCTTTGTTAAGTTGTCTTCTCTCTCTTTTTTATCTCTGGGTCATTTTATCAGTGTTTTCTTTTTCTGACTTATTTTCTTTTCACCATGTCAGTCTTATTTCTCTTTCATTCATTGTCATTCTTCTAGTTTTTGTCTCACTTTAGTTCTTCTTTTCACGCTCTACTACACCTTTGCGCTCTCCTGTGTCCTTTCTCTCTTCTCCTTTTAGTCCTGTACCTGTGCTTTTGTTCTCTCTCCCTTTCTCCTATTTTTTCTTTCTTCCCCAGTTTTACCACGTCTTCCCCTGTTTTCTCTAGTCTTCTGTGTCCCATTGCACGGCTGCTCCTCTTACGTTTCTGACACATGGTATCAGGGTTATGGCCTTTTCAGAGCACAAAGGCACGCTGTTCCTGTTCTTTTGACCACGTACCTCGATTCAGTCCTAAAAGGCGTCCTTGCGATATTCCCTTACATCTGCCTCTCTACAAACAATTTCTCTCCTGAACTGCACACGATGAGAGGGGAGGCGGGGCGGGGCACAGAGTGGACAGAGCGCACACAGCCGCCGCACCCAAATACTTCATGGGTCTTTTAAAGACCATTCACTTGGTAATGAGGCTTTGTTGTATTTCACCTCTTCTTAGTGCCCCTGCATCTCCACTCAATCAGAGTGGAGATGCAGGGGCGCTAAGAAGAGGTGAAGTACAACAAAGCCTCATTAACGAGTGAATGTTATTTAAAAGAATCGCCCGGCCCCCATAGCTCGCAACCAGCGCCGGCGATATTAAAAACACAAAGGCATATGATGTCGGCAAGGTCCGCGGGCCACCAAGGAAGGCTTGCCGGGCCGCTGGCGGCCCGCGGGCCGTACTATGAGTACCCCTGGTTTAGACATATGTTTTCACTAACTCCATGTCAGACTACCTGGTGTACTCATGAAGTGGACACTGGGGACAGTCTGCCTGTTAAAAATAAGATTTACAGGCAACCTGACCACATCAGGGACTGTATCAGGACTGAAGTCCAGAAGAGGTTGGATTTGGATGTGATTGAACCCTCAGATAGCCCTTGGGCTAGTCCAGTAGTATTGGTACCCAAACCTCACACCAAAGATGGTAAGAGAGAGATGAGGTTTTGTGTAGACTACAGAGGTCTCAATGCAGTCACTAGGACTGATGCCCATCCAATCCCTAGGGCAGATGAGCCTCAGCCAAGTTTCTGAGCACATTTGACCTAACAGCTGGCTACTGGCAGATCAGACTATCTGAAGATACAAAGTCAAAGACAGCATTGTCTGCCCCTAGTGGGCACTACCAATTTGTGGTATGCCCTTTGGTTTGAAGAATGCACCTGCAACTTTTCAAAGGTTGGTGAACAAAGTCCTTACAGGCCTGGAAGCCTTTAGTGCAGCATATCTAGATGATAGTGCTGTCTTTAGCTCCACCTGGGAGGATCACCTGGTCCACCTGAGAAATATTTTGGATGCCCTGCAGAAAGCAGGCCTAACTATCAAGGCCACCAAGTGCCAGATAGGGCAGAGTCAGGTTGTATACCTGGGCCACCTTGTAGGTGGAGGCCAGGTTCAACCACTGCAGAGCAAAATCCAGACCATCATGGACTGGGTTGCTCCAACCACCCAGACTCAGGTCAGAGCTTTCTTGGGCCTGACTGGGTACTATAGGAGATTTGTCAAAGGTTATGGATCGATAGTGACCCCTTTGAATGACTTAACTTCTAAGAAAATGCCAAAGAAAGTTCAGTGGACAGTCAGCTGTCAAAAGGCATTTGATGACCTGAAGCAGGCCATGTGCACTGCCCCCATTCTGCAAAGTCATGACAACTCCAAACAATTCATTGTCCAAACAGATGCATCTGAGTTGGGGGTAGGGGTTGTGTTATCACAATTGAATGATGAGGGTCAGGATCAGCCAGTAGCTTTTATTAGCAGAAGGCTGACCCCAGAGAGAAAGGTTGGTCAGCTATTGAGAGGAAGGCCTTTGCTGTGGTTTAGGCTCTGAATAAGTTGAGGCCATACTTGTTTGGCACTCACTTCATTGTTCAAACATACCATAAGTCCCTCTTATGGCTAAAACAGATGAAGGGTGAAAACCCCAAACTTTTGAGGTGGTCCATTTCCCTACAGGGGTGGACTATACAGTGGAACATAGACCTGGGAGAAACCATGCAAATGCAGATGAACTCTCCAGATATTTCCACTTAGAACATGAAGACGCAACTGATCAAGGTTAGTTTAATGTCCTTACGTTTGGTGGGGGGTTGTGTAGGAGAGAACGATCTGCTTCTTATAGTTACCCCCACTTTTTGCTGATGTTTCACTGTTTTCGACTTAGTCTGGCTTGGATCCTGCTATCCAGGGCCCCAGCCTAGCTGCTTTCTCTCTAAATTGATTGTATGTACTTTAGGTACACTACAGATTGGATTCTGGGGTACCCTTATAAGTCCCTAGTATATGGTATACTATGTACCCAGGGCATAGGTACCCCAGAGGCCTCTCAGGGGCTGCAACATGTATTATGCCACCCCTGGGAGACCATTCAAAATGACACAACAGGTCTGCTACAGCAGCCTGTGTAAGGTGGTGCATGCACCCCTTACTTAGATATAGGTTCACTATATCTATCCATATCACTGCACATATGAACCTATCAATCATCCCTATGGCAGGCCTTATCAATCCTGAAGGCAAAGGTGCTGGGTTTTATGTGAGAGGGTGCCCATGCATGAGCAGAGCCCCTCTGCAGCCTTCGGAACCTCTATTCCGGGGTTGTTTGTGATGCAGCCTACCATATACTCTTAAGTACATTATAACCTCACGGTAAATGCTAACTTTAAAATGGCTGCATGGAAACATGTCGTGTTTGGTGTCAAACACCTTGGAATCATACCTCCACACCAGTAACTGGTGTGGAAGGTATGATTCCACCCTATGAGAGGGAGACATATGACTACACCGGTACACCCGGTACCAGCTTTACAAACCCTGGCATCACAAAATGGATGCTGCCAGCCACAGACACTAGTCTGCCCTCCTGCTAGTGGACAATCCTCCGGCAGGGGACGGCTGGACAATAGGTTTCCTGTCACAGGGAGGTGTGACCACCTCCCAGACAGGCTTTAGTGTATTGGGGCTGGGTGGGTGCACTCTGAGAGTGCTTTGATGTCTGCACTAGGGGCACATTTGGTGTACTCAAGCATAGTCCAGCTCAAACCGGTTGCAGGGGCTATCAGTCCCTGCTCTGGCGGAAACTGGACAAAGGACATGGGTGTAGCCACCCCTCTGTCCTGCCCTCCCATAGGTGGGTCCCCAGAGTTTGTCTCACCCCTTCCTTGGGAATAAAGTAGGAACCCCTGGCTACAGGACTTTAGATTTACCTGGACGAAACTCTGCTACAGAATCTAAGTACCTCAACTATCTACACTACTTTGGATGACTGAAGAATCTCCCTTGGAGTAAAAGAGTTACTCCCCTGCAAGGCAGTCTCCAAAGACGCATCTGTTCGGTTTGCAACTACGCAGCTCCTGAAGGACTCCAAAGATATTGCAACACAGGAGGTGGGTTTCCAAGCTTTCCAGAGGCCGACCAGTGCTCTCAGCAAACCTGAGATTCAAAGCCCTCGTGGGGACCGTGCAACCCGAACCCCTAGACACCGTGCATATTTGCAGCAGCATATGCTTTTTGTCGATCCCTGAGGCTGTGCTTTGGGCTACTTATAGTCCAGACCCCAAGCAGTGATTCCACTGAAGATTACTGGCCTACACTCCAAGAGTGTTCAGTGGGCTGGTATTTTGTGATTCCTCTCGAAGTCCCTTCACGATCCCTGGTCCGTCGACCTGCTGGTCCCTGAGAAGGGTACTTTAACTTTCAGTGGGCTTTCCTGGTTGCTCCAGACGTGCCCTGACTCTCCATCGCTTGGAGAGTCCACAGGACCTTGCTGGTCCACACCGAAGTATCTTTTCTCTGACCGCATGGGTTGCAGTTGCCAAGGTTTGTTGGTCTCCAATCCGGACACTGACTCCCCAGCACTCGACATCCTTCATGGGACAGCTCGTCTGCAGACTTTGGTCATCGTCGACATCTCCTGGTCCCCGTGGCTGCAGAGTCAAGCTTCACCTCTTCGCACCTGAAACACCCGACATCGGTGGGCATTCGTCTACCGAGCCCCTGGTCACTGGCAAGTGACCCAGACTCTGTCCCCTCTGCTTTCAGGTTCTTCTCAGCTCCGATCCAGGCTTGGATCACACCGGACACTTTTCCTCTTCATGGCAGCAGCACTTTGCAGCATCACGTCGTTAAAAACGATGAAGATTCCCGACACTATTTGACACCTATGCACCCGGCTTCCCTGGGTTAGGTAACACGAGTACTCCGGTGCTCACATGGGTGCTACCCTTAGAACCTTATAAGTTTGATAGGGTTTGCTCAAAGTCCTCTCCTAAGTGTCCGTAATCTTTAAAATTCCAACCGAGACTTTCCCATAGAGTTGTACGGAGCTCGCGTCTGTGTTCTAGCACTGCACCCGTCCTTTGTGGGTCCCCTGTGTCACTACCTTGGGTGGTTCCTTGGGGTCCCAGCGATTCTACGTGCTCTAGGCACTGTGTCCAGTCAAGTCGGGGTTGTGATACCACTTTCTTAGTATATGGTTCGGTCACCCCCTGGGGCCCACTGTGTATTGTGCTATTTACTGTCGTTCTAGTGCTTTAATATTGTGTATCTTGTTCTCTAATCTCATAAAGTGGTTAGTTGAGAGTGTTTAGTAATAAATACATATATTTTATATATATACCTTGTGTGGTTCTCCTTTCATTTGATCATTCAAGAGATTATAGACTAGTAAACCAAGCTGCTTTACATTCCTTCGAGACTTAGCCTGAAGGCTGCTCTCCATAGCTACCACTAGGATAGCTTTCAATAGAGTTTGTCGTAAACCTAATCATCAATAAGGGTTGTTTGGACTGGTACAAGGTGCACTGCACAGCCACCCAGAGCACAGACACCCAGAGCACAGACACTCAGAGCACAGACACCAGAGGACAGACCTCCAGTGCACAGACACCAGAGCATAGACACCCACAGCACAGCCACCCAGAGCATAGACACCCAGAGCACAGACACTAGAGGAAAGACCTCCTGTGCACAGACACCAGAGTATGGACACCCAGAGCACAGACACCAGAGAACAGGCCTCCAGTGCACAGACACCAGAGCATAGACACCAAGAGCACTGACACCAGAGGACAGACCTCCAGTGCACAGACACCCAGAAGACAGACACCAGAGGACAGACCTCCAGAGCACATACACCCAGACCAAGACAACCAGAGCACAGACACCCAGTTCACAGACACCAGAGCGTAGACACCAAGAGCACAGACACCAGAGGACAGACCTCCAGAGTACAGACACCAGAGCACATACACCAAGAGCACAGACACCCAGAGAACAGGCACCCTGAGTACAGACCTTCAGAGCACAGACCTTCAGAGCACAGACCTCCAGGATAGACACAAAGAGCACAGACCTCCAAAGCATAGACCTCAAGGACAGAAATCCAGAGCACAGACCTATAGAGCACAGACCTCCAAAGCACAGACCTCCAGAGCACAGATCTCCAGAGCACAGCCTCCCGGAGCACAGATTCCAGAGCACCTTCCTCTTCTGGAGCACAGACTCCCAGAGCACAGTGGAGAACAGGCCTGATCTCTTCTCGTACACAGAGAGCACAGACCGGCTTCCATCTCCTACGAAGGACAGGCTGTTCCCATCTCCAGTGGAGGACAGGCCTGACCTCTTCTTGAGCACAGACACTCAGAGCACAGACCTCCAGAGGACAGACCGGTCTCCATCTCCAGTGGAGGACAGGCCTGACCTCTTCCGGAGCACAGACACCCACAGCACAGGTCCCATCTCCTATGGAGGACAGGCCTGACCTCTTCTGGAGCACAGACACCCACAGCACAGGTCCCATCTCCTATGGAGGACAGGCCTGACCTCTTCTGAAGCACAGACACCCACAGCACAGGTCATATCTCCTATGGAGTACATGTCTGACCTCTTCTGGAGCACAGACCGCCAGAAGACAGACCCGCCCCCGTTTCCAGTGGAGAACAGGCCTGACCTCTTCTGGAGCACAGACACGCAGAGCACAGACCTCCAGAGGACAGACCGATCTCCATCTCCAGTGGAGGACAGGCCTGACCTCTTCTGGAGCACAGACACCCACAACACAGCTCCCATCTCCTATGGAGGACAGGTCTGACCTCTTCCAGAGCACAGACACCCACAGCACAGCTCCCATCTCCTATGGAGGACAGGCCTGACCCGTGATGGAGCACAGACACCCACAGCACAGGTCCCATCTCCTATGGAGGACAAGCCTGACCTCTTCTGAAGCACAGACACCCACAGCACAGGTCACATCTCCTATGGAGTACATGTCTGACCTCTTCTGGAGCACAGACCGCCAGAAGACAGACCCGCCCCCGTTTCCAGTGGAGAACAGGCCTGACCTCTTCTGAAGCACAGACACGCAGAGCACAGACCTCCAGAGGACAGACCGATCTCCATGTCCAGTGGAGGACAGGCCTGACCTCTTCTGGAGCACAGACACCCACAACACAGCTCCCATCTCCTATGGAGGACAGGCCTGACCTCTTCCAGAGCACAGACACCCACAGCACAGCTCCCACCTCCTATGGAGGACAGGCCTGACCCGTGATGGAGCACAGACACCCACAGCACAGGTCCCATCTCCTATGGAGGACAGGCCTGCACTTTTTTGGAGCACAGACACCCAGAGCCCACGTCCCATCTCCTATGGAGGAGAGGCCTGACATGTTCTGGAGCACAGAAACCCAGAGCACAGCTCCCATCTCCCATGGAGGACAGGCCTGACCTGTTCTGGAGCACAGACACACAGGTCTCATTGATAGAGATCAAGGTGTATATAATATCCCTACTTCCACAGATAGAGTAATCTCACAGTTACACGCACATACATTCTTTATACACTAGGGCCCATTTCACTAACATACACTCAAATACTCTACCAGCAATAACCTGTGGAAAGAAAAACTCCTAAACACCCTGCATCTATATCGGGGTCGATAAGATCTGGTTATTGAGACTGCCCTTAAACATAATCTAAACAATCATACAATAATAATCAAAATAGGATACTCAATAATTGACAAGAAATAATAACCAACACCATATTCAAAGTTATATTGCTTTATCTAAGATTAGTCAAAGGAAATCAATTAGAATAAATCATTTTTCCCATAGTTACCTATTCTAGCTAAATGTCAGAACGGGTCAGGACAAGTCTCTCGGTAAAGTCTCTCAAGACGAAGTCCTCTCAGCAACGATCCTCACCAACGCAGATTCGGAACGCGGTAAAAGGCAAATGGCAAGTGGCAAAGCCCTCTCTAGGCTAACAATTCTTATAGCAAGTCGAACAAAGAA
Organism: Triturus cristatus; assembly: GCF_964204655.1. Lineage (NCBI taxonomy): Eukaryota > Metazoa > Chordata > Amphibia > Caudata > Salamandridae > Triturus > Triturus cristatus. The sequence goes on along the minus strand of NC_140580.1, from coordinate 1,186,363,764 downwards.
AAACATAATTTGTAATTAACTTCTTCCGTCAAACCTCTGAGCAAAGCGAGAAGGAAAGGATGTAGCATCGCTACATTTAAAAAATCTCCGCTCAGGAAAAATCACAAAATAAACATAACGGAACAGGAACCAAAAAATACATTTGTATCTTATAACTTCCACGTCTCCTCGGCAATGAGATCACAGTTCAGAGTCTTTCTTTAAAGCTCCTTTGTTTCCCAGAGCTGCCAAGGACGCTTCATTTCATTTGGAGATCGCCCAAAACTGCTGCTGTCCTCACGGAAAATTTCAATCAGGCAAAGCAAGGACTGTGGTCAGCTGACTTCAGGACCATATTCAGCAAGGCTCTCTCTCGTCACAAATTCTACTCGAGGCCAGGCTTTACGTATCGGCCATCTTTGTCTAGGCCACAATAGGCCACAATAGACCATCTTAATTAAAAGAGACAAAAACAACGTTACCACAGCATAGTGATTGAACAGTGTTAACCCCACTAATACCCTTATGTGTATGCAATTATCTAGCTCTTGCAACATAGAAAAGCATTAATTCGAAAAGCGTTTCGTGCTTAAAAATAAACAGCACTCAGCAACGTTTAAACATGAAAACATGCACATCATTGTTAAATAGCACACTTATGCATTCCCACGTGTAATTCTCTCTTGTTTAAACAAACGAGTTGATTAGTAAGTATAAACACTTACACAAGACAAATAATTAATAATTAATAATTAGTAAATTAATATAACAAATAGACATACCAGAGCTTCAAAACCCAGTTATTTTCAAACTGAAAACTCTGCTCTAGCAATCCCCCCTTTGGTGATTTTATCACCAAATAAACCCCCCAAAAAAAATTTGTGAAAATTTAGTCCCATTTTAGGAGAAATCGGAAATGTCTTTTTCCTCATTACACAACACTACACACCAGTCACTCTTTCATCATCCCTCTTTGTTTCCAAATAAACACTCTCCCTCAATTCTTCTAATTCAATTTCTTGTGGTTCTCTTTTCAACCTTTTGTTTTTCTTCTCTTTATCCAATTTCTTCCCTCCCCTGTTTTTACAACACACACACACTAATCTCAGTATCAATAAAGCAATAATTATGCAAGTTAAAGGAAACAATATTCTACCTATAATAGTACTACCTATTTTTGCAATAAAATCTTTAACAGCTATCACTTTCTTAGCTATTTTAGTCCATAAACTCTCAGCTTCAAGTGGTACTAATTCTTCATGCAAATCAGTAATATTTTTGATATAGACCTTCAGGTCTTTGCTTTCATCTGGAATGTAAGTGCAACAATGTTGAACTTTCAGCATTCCGCAAACTCCACCCTCCTTGGCCAATAAAATATCAAGGGCAAGTCGATTTTGCATTGACATGGCACGTACGGCACTTAATTCCGTATTCACTAAAAGAAACCCCCCAGCGGTATTTGTCGATAAGCGATCCACCACTGTTGACAGTTTCCGAATTCCATAAGCATTTAAAGAAATTCCCACTGCTGGAATTAAAACCCCAAAAATATCACCCACAATTTCAGACCAGGTTTCTCTCTTGAAACGCATTAGTAAATTAATATTTTCTACATCTGTTATTTTATCTATATGAAAAATCTTTGGAAAGACCAGACCCACATAACACGTGCCATACCAATGGTCAGGCAACTTGTAATAAGCCTTGTTCCCACAAACATAATACACTCCTGGAAAAACTGTATCTTCTCCACCTCTGAAACCCCAACCTGTTGCAATGAAGTATGTATCATGGCACTCACTAGTCCCAACAAAATATGTATCATATTGGGATTTCCTTCTTGTAATGCATAGTTTACCCTTTTGTGGTACATCTAGAGCTAAAGTTGGACTAGCCCCATTTCTCAATTCTTTTCCCATCTCAATGTCCCAAATTGTTTCACTCACTTCATATTTCCCTGCTTTCTCATGCATGTTCAATCTCCTTTCTTCTACCATATCCAGGAAAGCTTTCTCCTCTTCTTTCAGACTACAAGTTAAATTATTCTTAAAAATGTAATCTAATGTTAATCCTTTTTCTTCAATAAAAATTTCACCAAAAGTGTTAGCTTCTTTAGCTGGATTCAGCTCTTTGTTCATTGGCAAATGCCCAAAAATACTATCTCTGTTAGACATCTTATAATCTACTTTCCCTAACAAATAAAAAACACTACTTAATATACTACATGAAATACCATATGTAGCTGGCAAATGATGATAAGTAACACCCTCTGAAACGGATGCAGGTAATTGCATACAAACGTAGCAATCCCTTACTTCCATTGTTTTCACATATTCATACAACAACTTCGAAAAAACATTACTAGAAAAATTATTTATTGACCTATCTTTGTGTATGTATTACTAATTCTATTCAAAACTATTTTTTGCGAATTCTTCTCTATATCTGTCATATTTTCTGTATGCATCTCAAATGTAACTTTAAAAGTAACTAATAAAACTAAAACTCCCCATAGTAGCATTAATAATCCAGTACAGCAGCAGCACATTCTACACCATCTTTTAAAGAAGGCACATCTACTTTGATTATCCTCTATGTTAGCCATTTTATTACTTTGACCTTGGCTTTTGACTTAGCCTCTACTACTCCACTACTGTTATGCTTTGGATTACTTCAGACAACTGAATTTCAGACTTTCTCTTTTCACTTTTCCTCCAAGTGATTTTTCAGTTCACTCAATTTGGATATTCATCAGTTTTCACTCCTTCTTCTTCAGCAACATCAAATTGTATTAGATCATCAACAACATCTTGTGCATCTGACTCTTCTCCAATGTCAGTCAGAATAACTTTTAAGATTCCTTCTTTTTCCTCAACCACTTTTCTCAAGATCCCTTCCGGATTATCTCGAGTCACTGTTTCTTCTTCTCCTTCTTCAGACAGTGCCACATAAGACCATTCCGGTGATCTGTACTTTTGGTTGGGTCTTCTTATTCTTTTTATTTCCTCAGGTTCTCCTGATTCTTCTTGCTCCTTTCTTTTCACTTCATTTTGACTCGATACTTCATTCACTTGTTCAGCATTTGATGTATTTGTTCTTATTACTCTGTATCTCAATCTCTTTACTCTGTTGTTAGGCCAATGATCTCCTTTTATCACCTTCTTCGGCCTAATTTCTTTATTGTTTCTTTCTCCAATCCAAGTTCTCTTTCTCAGAACTCGACCCTCTGTTTGTTCATTCTCATTCTCATCCAATTCTGTTTCAAGTGCCTTCTGTTTTCGTTTTCTAGCAGTTTTCTTTTCCTCCACAGTTTCTTTCACCACTATTTGAGACTTCCCTACTCCTGTCCCTCCTCGGGTCTCCGACACGCAATCTTCTTGCTGTCTACTTGTCCCTTCACCTAGCTTATTAGAAGAGTTCCCTACACCTCCTCGGGGGTCTTCCGCAATCTGTCCCTCTCTATCTTCTTCTGACCCTGCTTCTTCAAGTATAATCTCAAGTGGTTCTTCAGTCTCCTCCTCTTCTGATTCAGGAGTAATCTCTGTGGAATTGCTCTTTTCTTTTCTTTTTTCTTCACTGCTTTTTGAAATTTCCGGCTCTCTTACAGAATCTGATCTCCTTTCTGAGACTCCCAATGGTTCTCTTGGAGTTTTTTCTGCTTCTTTTCTCACTGGTTCTGGGTCTTCATCATCACTAGAATCTGATTCTTCAAAATACTCTTTACCAGTTCCCTCTTTTGGGTTTGGAACTCTCAGAGTATGACTCGCATGCACCCAGTTTTTCACACCAGCACACTTCACTGCAGTTGTCGTTGTTAGAATGACTTGTCTCGGTCTTCCCCACCTTGGAACTAAGCAATTTCTTCTTCTGTGCACCTTAATCCTCACCCAGTCTCCTGGACTCAGATCATGGGCTTGCTTCTTCTCAAGTGTGGTAGCTTCTTCTCCAACCTGGTGAAACACAGAATGAACTGCGTCAGCCAGGCCTTTACAGTAATCCAAAATCATGTCATCAGTTATTGTCATCAACTTATTGACAGGTACAAATGCATGGCGCATTGCACGTCCCATGATTATCTCGTGCGGACTTAAACCAGTAGTTCTATCTGGAGTAGATCTAATAGTCATTAGCACTAGAGGCAAGACGTCCGGCCATTTCATGCCAGTGGCTAAACACATTTTACCAATCCTGTTCTTGATTGTGCCGTTTATCTGCTCAACCACACCAGAAGCCTCTGGTCTGTATGCACAATGTAGCTTCTGCTGTATGCTTAATGCTTCACAAATCAAACTCATGAGTTCATTATAGAAGTGTCCACCTCTATCAGACTCAATCGTCACTGGAAACCCGTACCTAGGAATCAACTCCCTTAACAGTAATTTTGCCACTGTCACTCCATCATTTCTCCTAGTCGGATAGGCGTCAACCCATCTTGAAAACAAACAGACTACAACTAGTACATATCTCAGTCTGTTCACTTGGGGCATTTCAATGAAATCAATCTGCATTCTTGTAAAAGGACCTCCTTCTCTGCCTATTGTTCCCAGACTCACCACTGTCTTTTTCCCAGTGTTAAATTGCTGACAAATCAAACACCTTTGACAGATGCTCTCTGCAATTGTCCTGAACTTTGCATTGTACCAGGTCTGCTTGAACGACCTTATCATCGCATCCCTCCCCAAATGTCCCTGGCCATGATACATCCTTGCCATTGACGACAAAATGGAGTTGGGCATTACTGGTCTGCCATCCCTATAGACCCAAACATGGTCTTTTTCTCTTGGGGCACATCCTGCCTTAATCCAATCTTTTTTCTCTTCCTCTCCTGCCTCATCCTGCAACTGCTTCACTTCATCCCATGTCTCTAAGGCATTAGTAAACATCACAGAGCAAAAAGACATTTCCCCCTCTCGTTCCCTATTAATTGACTGATTCGATTTTGCACAGTATTGAGCAATGTCATTTGCATACCGGTTTCCAACCGTGATAAAATCCTCCCCTTGTCCATGGGCAGCACACTTTACAACTGCTAACTCCTTAGGCAGCTGTATCGCCTCAAGTAATTTCCCAATTGCTTCAGCATTCTTTATTGGAGTTCCACTCGATGTCAAGAAACCTCTTTGTAGCCAAAGCTGGCCAAAATCATGCACCACTCCAAATCCATACTGACTATCAGTCATCACAGTCGTCCTCAAATCTTTCCCAATTTCACAAGCTCTTGTCAATGCCACCAATTCAGCAACCTGTGCAGATTTTACTCCTTTCAATGGTGATGCTTCCATAACCTCTGAAACTTTGCACACCGCATATGCTGCACATAGCACACCATCATCATTTCTCAGGCATGAACCATCCACAAACAACACATGATCACTTTCATGTAAGGGAAGATCCCTTATGTCTGGTCTCGGTTTTGTACAGTACTCAAGCACATCCAAACAATCGTGATCATCTTCTGTTTTCACACCCACATTTTCAATATCCGGCAAAAGTGTCGCTGGATTCACATTTACACATCTCTCAAGAGTCACATTTGATGCTCCAAGAATCACTTTCTCATATTTAGTCAACCGACTATGTGACATGTACTGAGTTCTGCTTCTTGTCAAAAGAATTGCCACATTGTGAGGTACGAATACCCTTACAGGATATCCCATTATGATTCCCTCACTCTGTTCCAGACTCCTGCATGTTGCAGCCACAGATTTTAGACAACCTGGTAAACCCACAGCTACAGGGTCAAGTGTCGATGAGAAGTATGCAATAGGCCTTCTCAGTAATCCATGCTTCTGAATTAACACTGAAAGTGCACATCCATTTCTCTCACTGCAATACAATTCAAACTCCTTTTCGTAATCAGGCATACCCAAAGCTGGAGCCTCACACATTTTATTTTTAAGCTCTTCAAATGCTGCCATTTGTTCCCCATCTAGTTCCAATGGGTCTGTCATCTCACTTTTTGTCAGTTTAATCAGTGGCTTTGCTATCAGCGAAAAATTAATTATCCACTGACGACAATAACCCACCATCCCCAGAAACATCCTCACTTCTCTCTGGGTCTTTGGAGCTTTCATTTCCCTGATGATTCTGATTCTGTCATCAGTCACTTTTCTCAGACCTTTTTCAATATTATGTCCAAGATAATGCACCTCTTTCTTGCAAAATTGCAATTTGGCTGGAGATACCTTTAACCCTCCATCTGCCAGATGATTCAGTAAAGCTATGGTATCTACTTCACAAGCTTCTCGTGTCTTTGATGCCACAAGTAGGTCATCAATATATTGCACTAGTACTGAACTTTCAGGCATGATCAAACTCTCCAACGATTTTTTCAACAACTGATTAAATATCGAAGGACTCTCTGTATACCCCTGTGGGATTCGACACCATGCTAAAATACGCTGGCCAAACCTAAATGCAAAAATCGTCTGGCTGTCATGATGCAATGGAATTGAAAAGAACGCATGACACAAATCAATCACTGTATACCACTCAGCATCATGTGGAATCTGATACAGGATCACTGATGGATTTGGCACATTAGGACAACATGCCACCACAATTTGATTAACTTTCCTCAGATCCTGTACGATCCTAAATTTCCCATTAGGCTTCTTTAGCCCCATTATCGGTGAATTACACGGACTACTCAGTAGTTCTCTCAGGACTCCCTGCTGAATCATTTTCTCAATTATAGGAGTTATTCCCTCAATTATTTCTGGTGTCATTTTGTACTGAGGAATGTTAGGATATGTAATTCCCTCTTTCGCTGCAATTTTCACTGGATCTACATTATTCATCAATCCCACATCCTCTCCAGTAAAATCCCAAACTGTCCTTTTCACTGTGTCCCTCAGCTCTCGAGGCAAATCCTCTGGATCAAACACAGCAAATGCACCAATTAACTCACTTTCCCTGTTTTCTAGAGTCACTCGGTACAAAACATCCTCATCTGGTGTTTCAAAAGCTATTCCATCCGGTGTACAGAAAATTGTGCAATTCATCTTCCATAACAGATCCCTACCTAACAGGTTCACTGGACTCGTGTCACAGACAATAAATCTATGCATGTCTGAAAATTTCCCTATCTGTACTCTTACTGGTTCCGTAAGACATGTTCTGATTTGTGTATTGGCTACACCAACTACTTGGATTGCTTCATCCGAGAGAGGAAGATTTCTAACATCTGTTGACCTGACAGTTGATCTTGTCGCACCTGTGTCTACTAAAAAAGTAACACCTTCTTCATTTATTTTCCCATCCACAAATGGTCCTGCCTGGTCTATTTCTAGAGTTGCACCAAGTATGCACTCTTCCTCCTCTCTTCGGCACCGTCAATAATCACCCTCAGATTCACTCCCTTCATTCTTTAACAAGTACTGTTGTACCTGATTAGAACGCCTTGGTTTGTTTACCTGCTCATCATTGTAGAATCCCGAATCCTGATTATACTTTTGTGCTCCTCTATTCTGCGGCAAGGGCGGTTTTGGCTCTTGACTCTGCTGTCTCACAACTTTCTGCTGTTGCTGCTGTTGATTATTCCCCTCGTTCTGCACCTGTTGATTCAAGGTTTTACCCTCATTATTCACTAATGGTGGATTCGTACAATCATTCCTCCAATGTCCCAATTGGCCACAGTTGTGACAAGGAAACTTTTTTTTCGCTTCCTCAAGATTCCCCTTTCCTTTCCCTGCATATCTAGGTCTATTCCCTGCATTATTTCCTGGATTATTCGCCTGTTCCATCAACTGTGCTTCCTGTCTTTCTGCAACTTTCACTTGTGCCCACATTGCTTTCTCTTTCAGCTTTCTTTGTTTTGCTTCAATTTCATCACTGAAGTATTTAGTATGTCTCAGAATTTCATCTATTTTTTTACTCTGCCAATCCACTGTATGCTCACAAATTCTCTCACCAATTTCAGGTCTGAGACCATATACAAATCTGTATACAAAATGACTCAAATCTTTGTCACCCAGGTGTTCATCTCCACTGAATTGTTTAAACGCCAGTATCAGCCTCTCGTAAAAAGCATGAACTGATTCTTTTGCTTCCTGATGTGTTCGATCTATCTTAACCCAGTCTGTCTCTTTTGCAGGTACTTTACTCTTCAGGTATACCATCACCTGATCATACTTCCTCATTACCTCTGGATCTGGTGCCCCTGTTCTTGGATCTCTTGGATATTCCTCAGTAGGCCAACTCACAACTATTTTACACTCCGTCCACAAATCTGCTGGAACAATTATATCAAACAGACTATTCAGGTCAATCCACAGCACTTTTGACAATTTCACAAACCTATCTACCTGCCTATACCACTCGACGGGCTTTTCTCTCAATCGAGGGAAATCATTCGTAAATGATAAAATATCCTGTCTGGTCCATGGAACATGTACATATCCTCCTCCAGGTATTTCTCTCATAGGATAATTATCCACTGGTTTCTCTTTTTCTCTCACTGGAAAAGCTGAATAAGTTGTTCTATCTTCAGATTCCTCTCTTTTCTTATACCACCTATCCTTCCATTTTTCTACATCTCCCCATCTTCGCAATAATGCAACCATTTCTTTAATCTGTCCTGTTCTACCAGTTGCATTCAGATTTTCAATGTCCTTTTCTGAAAAATCCATCCTGTAGGTTTTTTGCAAAGCTTTAACCTTATCAATGTCAACTCCCTGCTCATTCGCTATTGCTCTTAACCTGTCATGTGTATTTCTCGCTCTCCAGGTAATATTTTTACACATAAACATTAGTTCACCATCATGATGACTTTTAAGAATTTCTGTTGGAACTGTCCCTGTAACAAGCTCTTCTAATTCTACCCGTAACCTAGCCACATCAATTGTTTGCGAATCTTTATCCTTTTTCTGAAGAACTTTCATCCAATCATTCAAATCTTCAGCTGTTATTGCAGTAGTTTTCCTCACTGGAACCACTCTCCTTTGCGGTTCTAAAATTGGCATCCCTGAACAACTAGCTTCACTAGCATCTAATATTTCACTACATGTATCATGTCTGGATTGTCTCAGGTCACTATTTTCTGTCCTTTTTCCTGAATCTCCTGAAGGACCAACTGAACTTATCAAATTATTCCCAACATATGGAATCACTAAACCATTTTCACCTATTCTCTGCTTGTCAAACACAGGCATAACCGGACCTATTGTTACAGGCACCGTAACAGCTTCTAGATTTTTCGTTAACTCCCTAATCTTTTCAGTCAGCTCTGTTGTAGTTCTAGCTAATTCTCTTGCATTTTCGTCACCACTTCGATTCACTTTCTCCCTGAAAGAATTACCATTTCTTGATTCAGGTGTCACATTTTCTGTCTCAATGATACAAACTGTATCTCTTATTGGAGAAACAACTGGTGTACTCTCTTCTGGTTCTGGTCTATATGGAGGTGGTCTTTTGTAAATCATGTCATTCAAGACTTCATCTTCATATTCATTAACTCCATATCTTCTCATTTCTGACTCAGGAACCCTTTCTGCTCCTCCTTCAACTGTTCTCATAGGATATAATCCCTCTGACATACTAGCATCTCGCCACCTTTTCATTCGATCATGATGAGTCTCACGATCATGTCTCCTCCCAAACATGTACCTGTACTGTCCTCCAGATCTCTGTTTTTCTCGCTCATGTACTTCCTCTTCCCATTCCACTAAAGCCTCAAACTGTGTAGGTCTTGGTTTCGGGTCAAGACATAACATCTTTTCCCGTAAATTTCTCAACACGGCCAAATTAAATGAACCATGTTCTGGAAATGCTAGAACACCATCCTCTTTAGTATACCTAACCCAATTCTCCAACCATATACAGGTATGATACCCATATCTTGCAGCCATGTAGGATGCAGGTGTTTTCGGTGGAGGTAACAATTCACCCTCTCTCGTCTTAACATCTTTATCCTTGTTAAACCACTTTTTAATTTTTCCAAAGAATGTTTTCTTCTTTTTCTCTTCTTGGTAATACATTTTAGTTTTTACCAAAGCTCTCTACTCTTTTCCGTATTATAAATATACAATACAGATTTTCAACCAATAACAGCGCGACTCACACTAACGCACCAATCCTGGAGCGTCTACGTCACTAGAATAGCTCTTCCAATCCTCTATTATCCAATCAGAGCGCGGTCTTCCTGACGTCAGCAGTCGCTGCAGTCGCTTGTCTCCTGTCTCCTGTCACTCGTCTACCCCTCCTTTACAAAATCTTTTCAGTAGACTTCGTGTCAAAATTTCTACAAAATCTATTAGTTACAACATATAAACATCTCCATTGTCTGCTTCGCTAACCACAGAATAGTAAAAGAAATCTATTTCACAAGAACCTCTCGTTGACACAGTAGCACTTCCCTCTACTCTGCCCTTCTAACATACATTCATTAACTGTTTCCTCTAGGACTTATCCAAAGAGTCTTACAATCAACTAAATATATGAGCATTCACGCACATTCATACAAGAAAATATAGTACATACACACAGAATCCTGCTTCCCGAGAACAGCAAACAATCTGCTCCACTACAGAATTATAACACACGTTAACCAAGCAGTTTACCCTGCCCAGTTCTTCAAACAAGCTCAGAGAATACCTATTACTCCTCCCGCGATATGCTTTAACGGTAAACCTTACGGATCCCTGGGACTTAAGACCAGAGTTTCACAGATAACCTTCACTACCATACACACTCCTTATATACCAGAAATATATTCTAATAGTAACATACAATAATGTCACTGATTCCGAACCCAGACAATGTGAATTTTCCTGCATACATACAGGACCAACAATCCCGTCTTTCCCGAGAGCAGCATATACTTCCCTCTGCCCTACTACGGAACTGCTACCAGCTTCCAAATTCCAGAAGCACTACATATAACTCAACATGACAACTCCAACATATAGTATTAGTACATATACCAACATCAATAATCCATAATCAATATGTAATCTAATCAGATCAAGACAATCATCAATAACCATCCTCTGCTACCAGGAAATTGATAGAGATCAAGGTGTATATAATATCCCTACTTCCACAGATAGAGTAATCTCACAGTTACACGCACATACATTCTTCATACACTAGGGCCCATTTCACTAACATACACTCAAATACTCTACCAGCAATAACCTGTGGAAAGAAAAACTCCTAAACACCCTGCATCTATATCGGGGTCGATAAGATCTGGTTATTGAGACTGCCCTTAAACATAATCTAAACAATCATACAATAATAATCAAAATAGGATACTCAATAATTGACAAGAAATAATAACCAACACCATATTCAAAGTTATATTGCTTTATCTAAGATTAGTCAAAGGAAATCAATTAGAATAAATCATTTTTCCCATAGTTACCTATTCTAGCTAAATGTCAGAACGGGTCAGGACAAGTCTCTCGGTAAAGTCTCTCAAGACGAAGTCCTCTCAGCAACGATCCTCACCAACGCAGATTCGGAACGCGGCAAAAGGCAAATGGCAAGTGGCAAAGCCCTCTCTAGCCTAACAATTCTTATAGCAAGTCGAACAAAGAAAAACATAATTTGTAATTAACTTCTTCCGTCAAACCTCTGAGCAAAGCGAGAAGGAAAGGATGTAGCATCGCTACATTTAAAAAATCTCCGCTCAGGAAAAATCACAAAATAAACATAACGGAACAGGAACCAAAAAATACATTTGTATCTTATAACTTCCACGTCTCCTCGGCAATGAGATCACAGTTCAGAGTCTTTCTTTAAAGCTCCTTTGTTTCCCAGAGCTGCCAAGGACGCTTCATTTCATTTGGAGATCGCCCAAAACTGCTGCTGTCCTCACGGAAAATTTCAATCAGGCAAAGCAAGGACTGTGGTCAGCTGACTTCAGGACCATATTCAGCAAGGCTCTCTCTCGTCACAAATTCTACTCGAGGCCAGGCTTTACGTATCGGCCATCTTTGTCTAGGCCACAATAGGCCACAATAGACCATCTTAATTAAAAGAGACAAAAACAACGTTACCACAGCATAGTGATTGAACAGTGTTAACCCCACTAATACCCTTATGTGTATGCAATTATCTAGCTCTTGCAACATAGAAAAGCATTAATTCGAAAAGCGTTTCGTGCTTAAAAATAAACAGCACTCAGCAACGTTTAAACATGAAAACATGCACATCATTGTTAAATAGCACACTTATGCATTCCCACGTGTAATTCTCTCTTGTTTAAACAAACGAGTTGATTAGTAAGTATAAACACTTACACAAGACAAATAATTAATAATTAATAATTAGTAAATTAATATAACAAATAGACATACCAGAGCTTCAAAACCCAGTTATTTTCAAACTGAAAACTCTGCTCTAGCAGTATCTCCTATGGAGGACAGGCCTGACCTGTTCTGGAGCACAGACACACAGGTCTCATCTCCTATGGAGGACAGGCCTGACCTGTTCTGGAGCACAGACACACAGGTCTCATCTCCTATGGAGGACAGGCCTGACCTGTTCTGTAGCACAGACACCCAGAGCACAGCTCCCATCTCCTATGGAGGACAGGCCTGACCTGTTCTGGAGCACAGACACACAGGTCTCATCTCCTATGGAGGACAGGCCTGACCTGTTCTGTAGCACAGACACCCAGAGCACAGCTCCCATCTCCTATGGAGGACAGGCCTGACCTGTTCTGGAGCACAGACACACAGGTCTCATCTCCTATGGAGGACAGGCCTGACCTGTTCTGGAGCACAGACACCCAAAGCACTGGTACGTCTTAGCTTACTTTGCGTTAGAAAGTAGTGTCCTGATTGGGTCATTCCATATCAGTGGGCTGTGAACTACAGATTGTACTCAAAGTGCGATTATCTCTCTGGGTTCTATCCCAGGGCTGTGGGGTGATGTGGTTATCTTGGAAGTAACAGTGTTTTCAACAAGTGCATGTGCCCTTGGATGCTTCCAATACTGGCTGGTAGTGCGCTCCAGAGCTTGGGGGCTCGTACCGAGTAACCAGAGCTTCCCTTGCGTTTCTTACGGTAATGTGGGATAAGGATCTGCGCTGCGAGCCTGGAGTGCAGCGCAACGCTCTGTTTAGTTCGTATTGCTTGAATTTCACTCGTGGGTATAGTGGACCTTTCCTTGGGAAGCTGTGCGGACAATGCAGAGTGCCTTGAGCTACAGGTAGCCGCTGGAGTGACTGATGGTAGCCGCTGCAGTGACTGATGGTAGCCGCCGGAGTGACTGATGGTAGCCGCCGGAGTGACTGATGGTAGCCACCGGAGTGACTGATGGTAGCCGCCGGAGTGACTGATGGTAGCCGCCGGAGTGACTGATGGTAGCCGTCGGAGTGACTGATGGTAGCCGCTGGAGTGACTGATGGTAGCTGCCGGAGTGACTGATGGTAGCCGCCGGAGGGACTGATGGTAGCCGCTGGAGTGACTGATGGTAGCCGCCGGAGTGACTGATGGTAGCTGCCGGAGTGACTGATGGTAGCCGCCGGAGTGACTGATGGTAGCCACCGGAGTGAATGATGGTAGCCGCCGGAGTGACTGATGGTAGCCGCCGGAGTGACTGATGGTAGCCACCGGAGAGACTGATGGTAGCCGCCGGAGTGACTGATGGTAGCCGCCGGAGTGACTGATGGTAGCCGCTGGAGTGACTGATGGTAGCCGCTGGAGTGACTGATGGTAGCCGCCAGAGTGACTGATGGTAGCCGCCGGAGTGCATGATGGTAGCCGCCGGAGTGACTGATGGTAGCCGCCGGAGTGACTGATGTCATTACTTCTCCTGACTGAAGGTGAAGGCGTCTTGCACAGCATTTTAGATTAGTTGTATTTTGTACATGATGAATCTGGGATTAGGCTGTTGGGATATTTAAGCCTGGAGTTTACGGCTGTGAGGATAGATTGAAATGTTTGTTGGTACCCAACGAATAGATGCATCGATGCAGTCTTTCATTGTGTAGAAGATGCTGTTTGTGACACTGTTGACGTGGTATCCATGATGGTTCTGAATCCAGGTTACCCATAGGTGTCTGACTGCTCTTGATGTTGTTGGAGGGGCCTCAAGCCCCTAGCACTAAAGAGTAGAAGGTGGGGGGGGGGGGCTCGTGCTCCTAGCACCAAAGGGTAGAAGGTGGGGGGGGGGCTCGTGCTCCTAGCACCAAAGGGTAGAAGGTGGGGGGGGGGGCTCGTACTCCTAGCACCAAAGGGTAGAAGGTTGGTATGTTGACATTGTCCACTGCTCATGATCTCGGTTTTTGTGGAGTTGAGCTTAGGGTTGGGTGCTCATCCATTTTGTGTTCCAGGCCATACATTTTAAGAATTATTTATGTGTCAGCCGAATAGTTGTAACTGGCAAGGTTGAATGATTTAATCAGGCTTGGTAAGGGAGTTACATAGATGTTAAACCTTATTGTGGATATGATAGACCCCTGAGGGACGCCACAGTTTTGGGTATGAAGCGTTGATGTGAAAGGCGGTAGGTAAATTACACAATCATTCTCTGAGGTAAGGAGCAATCCATCCCAGAGCATTATCACACATGGCAAGATGATGGAGCCTTTGTGGGAGTGTGTGATGGTAGGTGAACCACACTTTGTATGCCTGTGAGGTAAGAAGTAATCCATCTCAGGTATTGATTGTATGTAGTGGTGGAGGGTTGCATTTCATATTTTTCTAGAGTGGTTGGGTCATGTGTTGTGATGGTGCTGTCTGTGTTCTCCTTTTGGTAATTTTCTCAATCCCTTCTGGAGCACAGACATGTCCAGAGAGCTGCAGGGGCGGCTCTTCCATTGGAGCGAAAGAGCGTCGCCTCACTTACTTGCCCCCAAAGCCCCTTGGATGAAAAATATAATGGCAATTCATTACTATTTTATTTTCCATCCACCCGGCCTGAACAGAGCGTCAGGAGGGGGCGGGGCCTGCTGAGTGGCAGAGGAGTGGTCGTCAGATGGCTGCCTGTGTATTGTTTAAAGTGCGTCTGTCTCTTTGGCCGGCTGTCTTGCGATGGCCAGTCACACATGCGCACTTCAAACCTCTCAACCCAGCTATCTTAAGGTGCAGGCCTCCAGCGCGCTGTGGAGCGCAGAGACAGGCCGCTCTCTTCAATCGGGGCACTGCTGTCATGCTGGGAGAGCACTCTGATTGGTCAAGGAGTTTCCTGGTGGCCACATGCCTTTAAATGCTCGAGTCCCAGGACCCGGATAGGGGGCACCAGAATGTGCCAGTGTCGCTCTCTGTGAGGAGGCTGGCAGTGGTCGAAGTCCAGACTCACCATGAGCTCTTGATGTAGTGGATGCTGCAGTGCAGACTCTGGACGGAAGCAGCGGTCCCGAGCGCAGTGGAGGACTTTGGTAAGTTTTCATTTTTTTATCTTACTTTGCCCATGCGCCTGCCTCCTCGCTCCCAGTAGATGCCAGCCGCCACTGCTCATCTTTCCTGAGCAGTGACTGCTCCCCAACCTCCTATACAGGATAGGCCTGCCACCCAGATCGCGTCCCTGGCAAAGGCTGCCTAAACCACATGCCAATCAGTGCCGCAGAAAAAAAGAAGCCTGGTTCTGAAAAGTGAATAGTCCTGTCCCCCATCACCCAGAGCACAGGCCAGCCACCCCCAGAACACAAGCCTGAATCTCCCTATCTAAGACTACTGCCAAATGTGAGAAGTTGGCCTGGTATATGCTGCCCACTAGTTCTAGTGGGCACCTTGTATCAGTCCAAACAACCCCTTATGGTGATAGGTTAAAGACAACCTTTATTGAAAGCTATCCTAGTGGTAGCTATGGAGAGCTAAGTCTTGAAGGAATGTAAAGCAGCTTGTTTTACCTTATAATCTCTTGAGTAGGTAAATGAAAGGAGACCAGACCAGGTATATATATAAAATATATGTATTTATTAGTAAACACACCCCTCTAGTCTCTTTATGAGGCTAGAGGCAAAAGCACATAAGTTACAATTCAAAATAGACAGTAAAGTACCACAAATACACGTTAGGCCCTAGGGGCGAGTCAAACCATATACTAAACAAGCATTGGCATAGCCGCTAGGTCTCGCTTTTGGGACCTTATGAGTATTTAGTTATGCAGCACAATATCCTTGGTGCAACAACATTAACTGTTGCATGGTTAAACACTTATAAGGCCCCAAATGTGTGACCTATTGGCTGTGCCAATGCTTTTTATTTTTTTATTTTAAGGACAAGCAGTGCTATCAGGCTTCGGCTGCCATTTAGAGGTAGAGAGAGGTGTGTTTAGAGAGAGAGAGAGGTGTGTAGAGAGAGAGAGAGAGAGGTGTGTAGAGAGAGAGAAAGAGGTGTGTAGAGAGAGGTGGGTAGAGAGAGGTGTGTAGAGAGAGGTGGGTAGAGAGAGGTGTGTAGAGAGAGGTGGGCAGAGAGAGGTGGGTAGAGAGAGAGGTAGCGAGAGGGGTAAAGAGAGAGGGGTAAAGAGAGAGGGGTAGAGAGAGGTGTAGAGAGGGGTGTAGAGAGAGGGGTGTAGAGAGAGAGGTGTAGAGAGGTAGAGAGAGAGAGTGAGAGAGAGAGGTAGAGAGAGAGAGGTAGAGAGAGAGGTAGAGAGAGAGGTAGAGTGAGTTAGAGAGAGGTATAGAGAGAGAGAGGTAGAGAATCAGAATAATTTTATTGTGTAGTTAATTAAAACCATGACAATATAACATTTGTTAACAGTGCGTAATATCAAAACAGTTAAAAAAAGTTGCTTTTTCCACAACATTTTAAAACATTTCCTTGTGCAAATAGTCAGTGTGACAGTAAAAATAGACTAATACCTGAGATTTATTCCAAAGTGCTGTCGTGCTATTGTCTTATTGTTGAAACATACCCTTTTGCAATTTACTTATGGATGGTGTAAGTTGTGTGCAAAAATTAAAATTTTAAGAGAGCCGTATATAACGTTTGTATAAAACAACAGAGGAGTGAGCAGGCAAGTTCTTAGTTCATTCAAAAAGGCTTTCTTGTAAGGGAGTTTGTAATGAATCTTCCACGCCGCACAGCACAGTCTAAGCTGATTCCTGTGTAAGTGCTAGCTGTGGCTTGGTCCCGTTATAGATGGATGTTGAGTCCTTGCAAACCGGCTGAGACAAATCCGTGTCCCCTTCAGAATTTTGAAGAGCATTAATGATTCTGTGGTCAACTACCAAGTTTTTTAGCCGTTTTTGTTCTGCAAGCATTAAAAATTTTACTAAGCGGAAGTTTAGCTGAGTGTTTTCTGGATTGAAACAGGCTAGTACCGCTTGTCTCCTAGTTCGAATACCATTTAAATTGAATAGATTTTTTAGAAATTTCTGCCGGTCTTGAGCCATGTCTTTGCATAGGCATATTAAGTGTAGTATGTCACCTTGTTTAGTTTTGCACAAGCTGCAATAGTCTTGTGCTGTCAGCCGTTGCCATGGCGGAAGATGCTGGGCACACGGTAGAATTCCTAATCTTAACCTCAGAAAACTTATTTTTACTGCTTTAGAATACCCCTGATTAAAATATGTTTGAGGGACAGTGACTTATATGTATTCAGAGTCATCCAGGCGTGGGCTCTGTTAGAAAAGGTTGCCTTGTCTTCGATCAGTGACGTTTGTTTGATGGCTTTCCAGACCAGTTTTTTAAATACGTGATATCCAATTTGGGCGTCCCAGAGTTCCTGTAGTTTAGTGTGTTCCAGAGCTGACTGAAGGTAAGCTCTGGCTTGAGACGTGTCTCTGTGCTGCAGATCTTGCCACAGCAGACTGTTAAGCATATGGGACGGAGAACTTTTGATCTTATACCAGCAGATGATATATGCACCCTATCTTGCGAGGTCTTGTCGTAGGAGCCCGAACTCCAACCTAACCTGGGCTGGAGAGGTGTAGTTCGGAAGACAGAACATTTGTTTGTATGCTTTGACCTGTAGGTTGTCTAGTTCCTTGGCGTCTCTGCCCCGCATTGCTTCGCTGCCGTATGCAATTGTGGGAAGAAGTTTCGCCTGAGCAACCTTTAATAACGGGGTCAAAAGCGGCCCCGTAAGTTTGTATGCAAGATTTTTTAGTGTTATAGCCATTAGCGTGCCCTTTCTTCTTTCCTCCTTCATCTGAGATTTAAACAAGCCTCTTTTGTCTGTTATTATTCCTAGGTATCTGTATTCGTCAGCCACGTCGATTTTTCTATCACCGAGAAACCAGTTTCTCTGGCGGGTCATTTTGTTGTTGTGGATTGTCATCGTCCGTGTTTTTTGCAGATTTATCCTTAGATTATTCTCTGCGGCGTAGTTCTGCATTGACGTCAGGAGGTTCTGTAGTCCAACGTGCGTGTGGCTAAGCAGGACTACGTCATCTGCATACATTAGGTTGGACAGTACAGTCCCACCTAACCTCGGGGAATGAGAATTACAAGCATTGAGTACTTTTGGCAGATCGGCCAGATATAAATTAAACAAGGTTGGTGCGAGCACACAACCCTGTTTCAAATGTGGGTGCCATCACCTAATTTCACCTGCACCCAGGTGTTTGTGTGTAAAATCTTCAGCATATTTACAGTAGGCGCTGGTGCACCACATTGATCCAATTTCCTCCATAGTCTGCCTCTATCCACATTATCGAAGGCAGCACTGAAGTCAATGAAGCACAGATGTAATGGTTGTTTAGAAATTTTGGCTGCATCGATTATTAAGGATAGTGTAAGAATATTGGTAGTGGTACTTGTTGATTTACGAAACCCAGTCTGATTCCACTGTATAACTGAACTAACCTCTGCCCAGGATATTAAATCTTCAAGTATTGTGCCTGAAAAATATTTCGCCTCATTGTCTATCAGTGCTATTAGGCGGTAGTTGTTAGGATCAGCCTTGTCTCCTTTCTTGTGGATTGGTGCTATAATTGACCCTGTCCAACGTTCTGGTATTATTTCCAACCGCCTGATGTCCGAGAATAAAGAATGAAAGATTTCCACCCAGGCGTCGGACTTAGCCTTATAGAGTGCCGGGGGGATGCCGTTTGGACCTGGTGCTCCTTCACTCCTTCCTTTTGCGATTTGTTTTCTTATTATTGTCGGGGGGAATGGCTGATGAGACCTAGTCGGCTGTTTTCGTTATGTTCGAATTCGTGGTTGCACGACTCAGTTGAGGGCTGACTGACAAGATCTTGCGGAGTAAAAAAGCTTGTTTGATAATTGCCAGGTTTTTCAGTAGTATAGTTGAAGTGGCTTGACAGGTAGTTCACCCATGTTGATTCTGTTATGTTTGACCCAATTCCGGTGTGATGTGGACGGATAATTCCGTTGACTGTTTTCCAAAAGCGACTGCTGTTGTTGCTTTTTATGTCGCTTAGTAATTTTGCCCAGTGTTCATTTTCTGAATCTCTTTTGATGTGCCATTTCAATCTCTTCAGTTTTGCCCTTTGCTCTTTCAAATTTGTTCGAAGAGGAGTATTCCACGGTGAGTGTCTTAGATTGCGCAGAGCTACGTTTATTGTTTTTTTAAGAGACTTTATCTCTGCTCGAGTTGTTTTCGAGATGTTGTTCTTATTATTTGCGATCTGTAGCTTCCGCTTGTTATTGTAGTTTACTGCTTGTCGACTTGTAAATATGTCAGTACATTTTTCCCAGATTTCTATTTGATTTCCTGGGCCATCTACTAGTTCGTTGAAGAGTTGGATTGCAGCATCTGCTTTAATAGCTGCGTTTGTTGTTGTGCAGTTAATCCTCCGTAAATTAGAGGTAGATATAAACTCTTGGGTTGCTTCCGGCTTGATCGTTTTTGTTGCTGTACAAGAAATGTGAAATTCTTGTGGGCGATGGTCACTGTCTCCTTTGTCCCCCATTCTAAATCCGCCAATATGTTCAAAAAGTGCGAGATTTGCGAAGGAGTAGTCCAGGATTGAGCTGGTTGTTGAAGAATAATATGAGGCGACAGGTGGAATGTCGTCTGGGAATCTACCGTTTAGTGCACGCAGATTTAAGTGTTCCAGATCGTCTAATAGGTGGTTATTACTTCGATTCTTCTTCTGCTGTGGAGCGTGTTGTTTAGGTATGTTGTATAACCCTGTTTGCAACGCTACCTCGTGTCCCTGGGCCGATCCTATAAGATATTGATTGAAATCCCCTGTCAGAATTATCAATGGATTCTCCTGCGCCATAGAGATTTCTGTAACATGTTTCATTAACTCTGTGGCGTCTTTTGTTTTGCATTTAGGATGGATGTATGAGTTTATCCAGATCACCTCTGTTTCTTTGTCCTCGATAAAGATTGAAGTTTTCACTGATAAAATTACATTTGAATTTAGATCCATCGTTGTTACAGATGATATGCGAGTTATTGAAATGTAAATGGCCAACCCCCCAGAACTGTGGCCAAATCTTCCGGACCTTATTGCTGGTGTGGAATGGCACATATATCCCTCAATTTGTATCGGGGACGTGAGCCAGGTTTCCTGGAGTAGAATTATGTCATGGGCCTTGATGTTGTTTAGACAGTCTGGATCAGTTATTTTGGCTGCTAGGCCATTTATGTTCCAAGAACAGACTTTAAGAAAAGGGAGTTTCGACCGGCCTGTTGTTCCAACTTGTTGATATGGTCAGTCCTGCTCTGTGCATCTTTTTATGGTGCGTGATATTGCTTCCATTTTATGATCCTGGTAAATTGGGGCCCGTGATTGTGATGTTAGTTCATGTTGGTACCTGTAGTCATCAATGCTCCTTTGGCGAGATCTCCCACGGGCGCCCTTAAGGATGCTGGTTGGTGGTGTATCATCCGCTTGTTGACCTATGCCTTCAGTAATTATTAGTGGTGCCGGGTATGCTGGAATTTGAAATGGAAAAATCTCGATGCCCGATTTTTTGAAGATTTGTGATTCAGCCAGGATTAGTTTCGCAGTACCGCTGGAGGACCATGTTGTTTTGGTTGCTTCCATTGATTGAGGATTGATGGTGTTTACAAATTCTATGGATATTAGATCCGTTGATCTTGTCGCGGCTAAAGTTGGGATTGAGAGAGGTAGAGAGAGGTAGAAAGAGAAGTAGAGATGTAGAGGAAGAGAGGAAGAGAGGTAGAGAGGTAGAGGTAGAGAGAGAGGTAGAGGTAGAGAGGTAGAGAGGTAGAGAGGTAGACGGAGAGGTAGAGAGAGAGGTAGAGAGAGAGAGAGAGGTGGAGAGAGATAGAGAGAGGTAGAGAGGTAGAGGTAGAGAAAGAGGTAGAGAGGTAGAGTAAGGTAGAGAGAGAGAGGGGTAGAGAGAGAGAGGTAGAGAGGTAGAGAGAGAGAGAGGGGGAGAGAGAGCGGTAGAGAGAGAGAGGTAGAGAGAGAGAGGTAGAAAGAGAGGTAGAGAGAGGTAGAGAGAGGGTTAAAAGGTGGTAATTGTGCATTTGTCGGAACACTAGTGGCACATCAGGCAGTACGTCCTACCTTTTCAAGCTATTCTCATAGTGTGTTCTGGGACTTCTAGTTTCACTTTTAAAACTGCAACTAGTTCCTCAAAAAACAGCATGAAAACCGATGGCTGGCTAAAGGTGCCAGTGCCACAGGTACCATGCGTGGGTCCTCATTGCAGGTATATTGTTTAACTTCAGTCCTTCGCTTGCAGTTATAAATAGAGAGAATCTGAACGTGGCAGTTCTAGAATGTAACAATAAACTGGTCTGGATAAACCACTCACACGTGACCTGCGCAGATTAAAAGTCAGGGTTTTGCACTTGCCAAAAAGTTCCTGCTACGCTTGCAAGCCGTGCTATTTTAGGTCTCGCCTAGCTATTGCGTTTACGCAATCGCAAGGCGAGACTCTAGTAAGAGGGGCATTTCAAAGTGCTCCCAAAAGTGGATTGCATGGCGAGCACGCACACAATCACGTGCATTGTGCCGCCATGCAATCCGTTTGGGGAAGCGCTTCAGCCCACTGGCCCTTGCACGTGTAGCCACAGCCTCGGCATCATACTTCAAAGGGTCCGCTCCCCCGCCTGGAATGCGCTCCCCCGCCCCCGCCACAGCATGCTTTGTCGGTCTTTTTTTATTGTCTCTTAGTACATCCCTTTTCTGTCACTATCAATGCCTCTTTCTCGAGCTCTTTCGTTTTCCCATTCTCTCCAGTTCACTTTCACTTTCACTGTCTCACTAGCCCGCCTTTTCTCTTCTTGTTTTGTTGGAAGGGGGACAGGACGTGCACGCGTGCAGTGGACCGGAGTTGTGGACGCGTACGCACATCTCCTGCCCCGCGCTTTCACGGCGACAGCTTGTTTTTATTTTCTCGGGGAAGAACACTCTCCAAACAGCACTAATGGAAGTGAGGCTTGCACACCTCTCTTGGTTTGTAAAATGTAAGGCAGGTATTTACTGAGGCCACATTTCTTTCAAGGGTAATCGTCCGCCACTGTTTGAGAGGGACTAAGCGGCCAGTGGATGCCAGCCTTCAATGAAGTAGAAATGACAGACAACATAGAGGAAAAGATAAAAAAAAAAAAATGTTGTACTGTTCATGGCCGGATCAAGTACAGTTTTTGTACCCAAAACATACACTTTCAATTCGGCTTCCAGACTTCAGTCTGCGTTCGCCCGCTTCAGGGACACCTGCGCTGTTTATTTTTTCTTTTTTTTTACTTTAATAATCATTTTCTGAGCCATTTGTCTGGTAAAAACTGACGTGTATTTGTAGTTTTAGCACTGCCAGCCACCCCCACACCCACACCTCGTCTTTAATTGTGAAGTTGACACTTTTGTTCCAAAGTCGAAGACTGGCAATCGCCAGTAAGGGCACATTTCTTCTTGGGGCGATATGAATAATGAAGCGGTTCACAGATATGCTTTCATACCAAAAAACAGAGAATGCGACACTTCATAATTATTTGAATGAGTATAAACAATCCTTGCACTCCAGGGATCACTCTGGCAGCTGGAGACCGCGGACCTTGAAGTGCGCATGGGCCCCTGGACGGCCACTTTTACATTTTTTTTTTGTACCCACCAACCCCACAACAGAGTGCGCAGCCGAACCCAGCAGGGGCGAGAGTTTACAAGCCGGGCGCTGGCGAGGACTGCAGGTGGTGCAGACAGCTGTGCCCTGCAGGAGGGATTAGCCAACGAAGACAAGCTCTTCCCTGCTCGGACCGGGCAGCTGGAGGGCAAGGCAGCGGAGTGCTGCAGGTATGGGTGCTGGGCTCGGGGGCAGAGACTGGCATTGAACAGCAGGGTGTTATCCATACTGTCCTATTAACATGCTCGCCTATATATGGACACGCGCATATTCACATGAAAATACAATAGCCGCAGATTAATCTTACACACGTATCTATTGACTGTTCAGTTTACTCTCTTGTGCGCAGAATAAAACCATCACATTTGCACTAACAGCTGTCATCGGTTAGCTCAAAGCAAGTAGTTCTAGAAGTGGGGGATAAAAATGCAGATAGCTGCAAAAAAAGAAGGGGAGTGGGGGACAGTAGGCGTGACCTACAAAAAAGAAGGGGCGGGGCATCTGGCTACTGAAAGCGTGGCTAGCTGGGCAAAGGCAAGAGCCAGACACCAAATGGAGGCGCTACGAACTACGTGTAATTAGCTGACAAGCACAAGGCCACAGATAAACCCATGTTGTGAGAAGTTAGCCTGGCATATGCTGTCTCCTAGTTATAGGGGACACCTTGCACCAGTCCAATTCGACTCTTATTGATGATAGGTTTAAGACAACCTTTAAAGAAAGCTATCCTAGTGGTAGCTGTGGAGAGCAGCCTTCAGGCTAAGTCTTGAAGGAGTGTTAAGCTTATTGTTTTACCATAATAACCTCTTGAATAACCAAATGAAAGAGTAGCCCACACAGGTATATATGTAAAATATATGTATTTATTTAAGACAGAATCCCACAGTCTCTTTATGAGGCTAGTGGCAAATTTACCATTCAAACAAGCATTTATAAATTTATAAACACAATAAATAGCACAGGAATCACAGGGCCCCAGGGGGGGACCAAACCATATATTAAAAAAGTGGTATAAGAACCACGACAATTCTACAGACAATGCCTAGGGCATTTAGGATCGCTGGCCCCTTGAGAATCTACCCCAGGTGATGAGGAAGGGGACCCACGGGAGGCGCGTGCAGTGGAAATAGCTGCTATCGGGATCTCTATTAAAGCCTATGGAGAATGTTGCGGTTTGATTTACACAGATTAAAGTCACTTCTAGCAGGAGTACAAAGTTAAAACTTTAGACTTAAGCTTTTGAGGAGCCCACTACCATGAGAGTACCGAGGTACCACTGTTACCTGCCCCAGGGAAGCCGGGTGCATAGGTCGTTTTCGATGTTGGGTCGCGGGCTGATCTTCAATGGGAAAATGTTCAAAAGTGCTGCTAGCCAAAAGCGTCGATGATGCCGTGAAGATTGAAGTTGTAGAGAAGAACCTGAAAGTAGAGGGGACAGAGTCTGGGTCACGGCACAGTGACCAGGGAGCTCAAAGCAAAGAGTCCTTCGATGTCGGGTGCTTCAAGTGGAAAGAGGTGTACCTTGGATCTGCAGCCACGGGCTCCGGGAAGCTTCAAGGCAGGCCAGCATCTGGAGGGCGACTGTCCCACGTCGAATGAGGGTCGCTGCGGTGTTAGTGTCCGGATTGGATCCACTAAGCCTTGGCAACTGCAACCCACGCAAGATGAACAAATCAGCTACTGGTGCAGACCCACGAGGTCTGTGAGAGGTCTCCTTTGGAGAGACTGTAGAGCAGGCCTGGAGCAACCAGGGGAACTCTTAGATGTCGAGATTGTCCTCCGCTCGGGCCCACAAGTTGAGAGACAAGGGACTGCGGAAGGCAGCAAAATGGAGTGCATAAAAGGGAGCCCACGGGCCACCGGAAGGGGCTAGGGCGCTGATCTTTGGCACGGATACTGCTTGGTGATTGGCTCAATAATGGGCCAAAGCACAACTTCCCCACTGGTCAGGGTCGTGTGCTACGCAAGAGGTGGCTGGCGTCCTGGGGTATTGGGAATCTCGGCACCCACGCGGTCCACGGTACACAGGTTTGCTGTGCACACTCACTGGCCTCTGGGATGCTTAGGAAATCCACCTCAAGGGTGCTGGAAGTCGACGAAGTTCATGAGAGCAGCAAAGTTCCAACCGGGTCACTTGCAGTGTTTCAGGTGCCTGCCAAGCAGGGGTATAACTCCTTTATCCCAAGGGAGATTTCTTCCGTCAGCTGGGCAGCAGCAAGTCGAAGGTCAAGACTGTAAAGTACAAGATTAATCTGAGGCTCTGGGGCCACGTTATTCACCTTTCTCCCCAAGATTAGGGGAGTGTCCAGAGTAGTGTCCACCAATGAGTGGTGAGGCTACACACTCTCCCCTTTGTGTGTTTCCCGCCTGGGCGAGGGGCAGGATGCCCCTGAACCGGTTCCAAGCGATGTATGCAGAATGAAGGCTCTGCAGCTGCCTACGTGCAACTCTGAAAGGACATTTGGTGCACCCACCCTGTTCCAATCCACATATCCTGTCTGGGGAGATGCTAGCACCTCCCTGCCACAGGAGCCCTATTGTCCAGCTGGTGAGGCTGGGGTTTTCCCCAGCAACAGCCAGCCAGAGTCGTGTGGGTGGCGGGTTGTAGCCATTTTGTACTACATGTGCACTTTTAAATTTGTGTCCGAATTCTGCGGCTTTTCCCATATCGCCCCTCTAGCAGGGGGCAATCGTGCCCTCATGCCCATGGCTGGACTGGGGGTACGATTCCTACATGTTTGACACCAAACACGATATGGTCCTGTGTAGCCATTCTCAAGTTATCACGCTATCGCGATAGACTTATAATGCGGTTAAGAGTATATGGTATGGCTACACTACAAACAACCCAGCAATGATTTGGCGAGGGTTGCAGAGAGGCCCTACTCAGGTAGGGGTCCCCCCTCACACATACCTCAGCACCCTGCCCTGTAGGATTAGCAAGGCCTGCTATAGGGGTGACCTATGAGAGTACATGTGTTGTAATGGGGTGGGATATAGGGTACCTATATCCCTGTAAGGGGTGCTAGCACCACCTTACCCAGACTACAGTAGTGGTCTGGTGGTGTCAGTTTGTATGGCTGTCCCAGGGTGGCACAATAAGTGCTGCAGCCCTTGTAGGCCTACTGGGGGACCCATGCCCTGGGTACCTAGGGTACCATCTACAAGGGACTGTCAGGGCATCCTCAGCATCCAATTGGTTTGTACCTAGGGTACTCACATCAGTTTTAAGGAGAAAGCAGATAGGCTGGGGTCCTGGATAGCAGGATCCCAGCCAGACTAGTCAAAAACCACTCAAATACCAGGCACAAAGTTGGGGGCAACCATTAGTCAGATTCCACCTTCCTACTTAACCCCCCCCCCCCCAAACGAAAGGAGATAAGGCTAACCTTGTCCAGATAAGCCTTTATTTCCTGAGTGGCCATATAAGGAATAACCTGCACTAGCATGGTTGCTCCCTGTCTCATGGTCCACTTGGGAAATCCTACCCCAAGGGGTTCTAGAGTTTCTCCAAAGTCTAGGGGAATTACCTGTATTGGTTTTTGGTACAGAGGTGGGCTGGTGGGGCGTCTGAGTCTGGAAGTGAGGCCCTATTTGGGTGGTCTCAACCTCTTCAGGTCACTGGTCACCATGGAAGCCTTTGTGCCCATGACTGTGTCATATCTGGCCCTAAGGGTCAACCTCTGGCTGCCTACAGCTGGGGGTTGGATCCCTTTGGTTGGAATAGTGGAGGGCACTGAAAGGTTTGGGGCAACTGTGCCCCAGGTTTCCCTGTGCCCAACAACATCCATGTGAGGGGTACCTATACCTAGGGGTAAGGGGAATCCCTCAGTTTGTAGAGGAATATTCACCTGGCTAAAACTATTCTGCGGGGTGTCCCTAATCTGCTGATGAGGGGGTTCCTCTGGGCAGGGGCCCATTAAGGGTCCACTGACCTCCCTGACCTCTGCAGCCCTGGGCTGACTGAGGCAGGGTAGAGAGGGGCAGGATACCTGCTCCAGACTGGGTACCACCTGGGAAGGATCCCCTGCCATCAGAGAGGTGGCCAGGCCAGGCCTGTCCACTTCTGGGGCAGTTACTTCACAAGGGGCAGGATCAGTTCCCTGAGAAACTTGACCCTTACCTTTAGTCTGGTGGGGGAGGGCTGTTCCTCTCCCCCTATGCTATCTGTTTGGGTGGAGTGATCCATAGTTTCAAGCTTCACTCCTTTTACTTTCTCCTGGGGTGGAGGTGAGGCCTTTAAGGTCTCATCCACTCTCTCAGGGATGCCTACCATTTTCAAATGGGCATTGTGGTCTACCTCAGCCCAGGCGGAGATTTCCAGATCATTCCCCAGTAGACAATCTACAGGCAAGGTTGGGGACACTGCCACTCTCTTTGGGCCAGTGACCCCTCCCCAGCTGAGATTTACCACTGCCATGGGATGGTCTGTCCTAATTCCATCTATATTGGTCACCTGGTAGCTAAACCCAGGTAAAAGCTGTTCTAGGGGCACTAGCCTCTTGGTCACCATGGTGACACTGGCCCCTGTGTCCTTGTAGGCCACAGCCTTCTGACCATTGATCATGGGCTCTTGTCTGTACATGCCCAAGATATTGGGATCCATGGTAAAGTTGGCAAACCCCATGCCACCATCACAGACTAGAGTTGCTTGTGTAGGGTACCTGGTTAGGCCAGAGTCCCCCTGAGTTCCCCAAGAAAGCCCAACTAAATTTTTGGGTGCACTCCCACCACCTGGGGGATTACTACTGGTAGTAACAGGAGGTGTTGGAGCTGCAATGGGAGGAACATTTTCTTTATTGCCATTCTTTGGACAGCTGGAGTCAGTTTTCCAGTGGCCAGGTTGCTTACACACATGGCAATATGGTTTCTTGTTAGAAGAGGAAGGATTTTGGGACCCACCCCCAGCACTGGGTTTTTGGGGCCCATCAGAGGACTTTTCTGTTTTATTATCCCCACCTTTCTCTTTGGGCTTGGTAGAATTTTTCTTCTGGTCACCACCTTGGTTCTTGGGCCTGATCCTGGTTCTGACCCATTTGTCTGCCTTCTTTCCCAATTCTTGGGGAGAGGTCAGATCAGAGTCCACCAGGTGCTGGTGTAAGAGTTGGTTCTGACAATTATTAAGAATCTGCTCCCTCATAATGAGATTGTACAATCCTTGATAATCTTTTACTTTACTGCCATTTAACCAACCTTCCAATGCCTTGGTAGCACAATCCACAATGTCTACCCAATCTTGATCCTGTGCTTTTTGGGTGTCTCTGAACTTAAGTCTGTACTGATCAGTGGTTAAGCCAAACTCATCAATTAAAGCATCTCTCAAGATATAGTAATCATCTGCATCCTCTTCTCTTACAGAGAGGAGCTTGTCTCTTCCTTTGTCTGCAAAGGAGAGCCACAGGATTGCTGCCCACTGCTCTACTGGGACCCTTTGTACTTTACAG
This sequence comes from Triturus cristatus, assembly GCF_964204655.1. Classification (NCBI taxonomy): domain Eukaryota; kingdom Metazoa; phylum Chordata; class Amphibia; order Caudata; family Salamandridae; genus Triturus; species Triturus cristatus. The sequence goes on along the minus strand of NC_140580.1, from coordinate 1,186,335,428 downwards.
GCCCTCTCAAGAGCAGAGATCCATTTGTGGATGTCATCCCCTGTATGATAGGGGGGCACAATCTTGTGGGGGTTCCTATTGTCAGGGACGTTCTCTCTCACTCTAGGGGTTTCATTACTGCCACCAGGGGTCTCTAGACCCCACTTTCTTGAAGCTTTCTGAAGCTCCAGGGACTCCCTGTCTAATGCTAACTGTTCTCTCCTGAGCTGTAGCTTTGCCTGCTCAAACTGGATCAGTCTGCATTTCCTCTCTTGGGAGGATTCTCTCCTCTGAGGAGAGGCAGAGGTCCTTTTGGATCTCCTAGAATGGTTGGACCCCACTGAGGGGGATCTGTTACTTCTACTTGGATCCACCACTCTCCCTTTAGAGATGGAGAGAGTGCCTTTTGGGCCATCACCTCCATGTTGTGAGTGGTCTGGTTCTTCCAGGTCAAGATCATCAGCCTCTTCCTGGTCCTCATCAGAGTCCACTCTGGGAGTGTCCTCTTCTGAGGGATGCCCACCCGACCTGTCTACCCCATCAGACCCTAAAGTCTGCTTAAAGTCTGCTATGAGCAGGATTTCCCTGAGACGTTGAGTATTGGCACCCTTGTTTGTCTTAAGTTTCCTAGAGGTGCACATCTCCCTAAGATCAGCAAAGGAAAGATGATCATATTTGTCGACTGGGACCCTCTGGGGTCCTTCCATAGCCTTATGGGCACCTGAACCTGAAGTCATTTCTAGTGTAGTGATAGTGGTGTATCTACCTACACTAGGTGTGGCCTACTGAACCCTTTCTTGAGTTGTAGTCAAGGTGTGCTAAACCCTCTACACACAATTCCTAAGTTCAGTAGAACTTATTGTATTCTAAGCTTGAATTTATATGTACCTTTGGTACCAAGTGGCTTTCACTTTGTTATCTGGTAAAACAATGGCAAGCTTGAATCCAACCGCTGCACACCAATGTGAGAAGTTGGCCTGGCATATGCTGTCTCCTAGTTATAGGGACACCTTGCACCAGTCCAATTCGACTCTTAATGATGATAGGTTTAAGACAACCTTTAAAGAAAGCTATCCTAGTGGTAGCTGTGGAGAGCAGCCTTCAGGCTAAGTCTTGAAGGAGTGTTAAGCTTATTGTTTTACCATAATAACCTCTTGAATAACCAAATGAAAGAGTAGCCCACACAGGTATATATGTAAAATATATGTATTTATTCTAGACAGAATCCCACAGTCTCTTTATGAGGCTAGTGGCAAAGTTACCATTCAAACAACATTTATAAACACAATAAATAGCACAGGAATCACAGGGCCCCAGGGGGGGACCCAACCATATATCAAAAAAGTGGTATAAGAACCACGACAATTCTACGGACAATGCCTTGGGCATTTAGGATCGCTGGCCCCTTAAGAATCCACCCCAGGTTATGAGGAAGGGGACCCATGGGAGGCGCGTGCAGTGGAAATAGCTGCTATCGGGATCTCTATTAAAGCCTATGGAGAATGTTGCGGTTTCATTTACACAGATTAAAGTCACTTCTAGCAGGAGTACAAAGTTAAAACTTTAGACTTAAGCTTTTGAGGAGCCCACTACCACGAGAGTACCGAGGCACCACTGTTACCTGCCCCAGGGAAGCCGGGTGCATAGGTCGTTTTCGATGTCGGGTCGCGGGCTGATCTTCAATGGGAAAATGTTCAAAAGTGCTGCTAGCCAAAAGCGTCGATGATGCCGTGAAGATTGAAGTTGTAGAAGTTGTAGAGAAGAACCTGAAAGCAGAGGGGACAGAGTCTGGGTCACGGCACAGTGACCAGGGAGCTCAAAGCAAAGAGCCCTTCGATGTCGGGTGCTTCAAGTGGAAAGAGGTGTAGCTTGGATCTGCAGCCACGGGCTCCGGGAGGCTTCAAGGCAGGCCATCTTCTGGAGGGCAACTGTCCCACGTCGGATGAGGGTCGCTGCGGTGTTGGTGTCCGGATTGGATCCACTAAGCCTTGGCAACTGCAACCCACGCAAGATTAACAAATCAGCTACTGGTGCAGACCCACGAGATCTGTGAGAGGTCTCCTTTGGAGAGACTGTAGAGCAGGCCTGGAGCAATCAGGGGAACTCTTAGATGTCGAGATTGTCCTCTGCTCGGGCCCACAAGTCGAGAGACAAGGGGCTGCGGAAGGCAGCAAAATGGAGTGCGTAAAAGGGAGCCCACGGGCCACCGGAAGGGGCTAGGGCGCTGATCTTTGGCAAGGATGCTGCTTGGTGGTTGGCTCAATAATGGGCCAAAGCACAACTTCCCCACTACGCAAAAGGTGGCCGGTGTCCTGGGGTATTGGGAATCTCGGCACCCACGCGCTCCACGGTACACAGGTTTGCTGTGCACACTCACTGGCCTCTGGGATGCTTAGGAAACCCACCTCAAGGGTGCTGGAAGTCGACGAAGTTCATGAGAGCAGCGAAGTTCCAACCGGGTCACTTGCAGTGTTTCAGGTGCCTGCCAAGCAGGGGAATAACTCCTTTATCCCAAGGGAGATTTCTTCCGTCAGCTGGGCAGTAGCAAGTCGAAGGTCAAGACTGTAAAGTTCAAGATTAATCTGAGGCTCTGGGGCCACGTTATTCACCTTTCTCCCCAAGATTAGGGGATTGTCCAGAGTAGTGTCCACCAATGAGTGGTGAGGCGGGAAAGGGTGGCTACACCCTCTCCCCTTTGTGTGTTTCCCACCTGGGCGAGGGGCAGGATGCCCCTGAACCGGTTCCAAGCGGTGTATGCAGAATGAAGGCTCTGCAGCTGCCTACGTGCAACTCTGAAAGGACATTTGGTGCACCCACCCTGTTCCAATCCACATTATCCTGTCTGGGGAGATGCTAGCACCTCCCTGCCACAGGAGCCCTATTGTCCAGCTGGCGAGGCTGGGGTTTTCCCCAGCAACAGCCAGCCAGAGTCGTGTGGGTGGCGGGTAGTAGCCATTTTGTACTACATGTGCACTTTTAAATTGGTGTCCGAATTCTGCCGCTTTTCCCATATCGCCCCTCTAGCAGGGAGGAATCGTGCCCTCATGCCCATGGCTGGACTGGGGGTACGATTCCTACATGTTTGATACCAAACACGATATGGTTCTGTGTAGCCATTCTCAAGTTATTACGCTATCACGATAGACTTATAATGCGTTAAGAGTATATGGTATGGCTACACTACAAACAACCCAGCAATGATTTTACGAGGGTTGCAGAGAGGCCCTACTCAGGGAGGGGTCCCCCCTCACACATACCTCAGCACCCTGCCCTATAGGATTAGCAAGGCCTGCTATAGGGGTGACCTAAGAGAGTACATGTGTTGTGATTGGGTGGGATATAGGGTACCTATATCCCTGTAAGGGGTGCTAGCACCACCATACCCAGACTACAGTAGTGGTCTGGTGGTGTCAGTTTGTATGGCTGTCCCAGGGTGGTACAATAAGTGTTGCAGCCCTGGTAGGCCTACTGGGGGACCCATGCCCTGGGTACCTAGGGTACCATCTACAAGGGACTGTCAGGGCATCCTCAGCATCCAATTGGTTTGTACCTAGGGTACTCACATCAGTTTTAAGGAGAAAGCAGATAGGCTGGGGTCCTGGATAGCAGGATCCCAGCCAGACTAGTCAAAAACCACTCAAATACCAGGCAAAAAGTTGGGGGCAACCATTAGTCAGATTCCACCTTCCTACACATGTACTTTGGTACAGCGGATGCTTTGTTGCAACATTCTCCTGCTCCACCAGATGAGCCTCAAATGTAAGCTCAAAACGTGCCTGATGAGTTCACGAATGAAGCTGAACATCTCACGCAATCCTCGATTTGATAGCCGACCCGCACCATCTTGGGTGGATTAAGAGGCCCTAAGAGTCAAAACTACCCAACACTAGAAGTTTCTTTCATCAGAGCTTCTCGGGCACAGAAACACGCCTCATTTGCAGTTGGGACCCCAGCATTCAGCTTTCTTCCCCTTAAGATAAGCTCTAAACCCATCCTGGTCACATTCCATCTGTACCACCTCCACCTGGAGTAAAACCTCTCTTTCTCTTTTCTTTTCTCCCCTACTGTATTTGCTACCAACTGTTCACTCAATTCCTATGTAGGCTTTTATCGCTGCAGTATAACCACGTTTCTTCTTCAACTCTGCTCCTCTTTGCTATTCCTATTGTATTGTACTTCAGATAAGTTCCAGATAATGTGTCCTAACACCCCAGTGGAGCAGGTTCGCTACAAAAGAACATGTTTCTCAAGTAAAACTATCCAGGAAGACTGACCTGGCAGTACCAGCACTTCTTAGGCTGAGATGTAAAGTGTACAGGAGGTTGGCTGCCATGGGTGGAAGTATTTCCATAAGTCAAGCCAAACAGGTGCAGTGAAAGCACATGCAAGTTGGGGTATTATAAAGATTGTAGATAGCTTTGGTAGGTAGGCAGGACATTACACACGAGTCTGACATCTCCGGCGACTCTCACATGGTTAAAAGTAAAATAAACTAATAACGTGGAGAGGTTACATTTCAAGAAAAGACCCCTTAGTGCCTGCTTCTTTCTAGGGTGTGCACCCAAGATGTGGAACTCCTTATTGTCCGTAGGCAAGCCAGAGAATTTATGGAAGGAGCAAATGCTGCAAAAAAAAGCATTTGCATTGCAATAAGTCTCTCATTTGCGAGAGTTTACGCTATTAGTATTGTAAATGACAATGCCTTTTTTATGTTTTAAAACCCAAAACATAAATAAAAGGCATTTTCATTTACAATGCCAATAGCTCAAACTCACGTAAATGCGAGACCTATTGCATTGCAAATGCTTGTTAATTTAAATCATTAGTCAGTGATTGGTAGAGTTGCCGGATTTCTCCCCACCCACTTATAGGCAGTAAAGACTGCTCTCCTATACCCCCTACGGGCACTGCCCCACTCTAGCAAGTGAGCAGCACATCGAGAAACAGGAAGTACCCCTCGTCACGTGACACGTCCTTTTAGAGAGCCGGAGTGCCCTGTGCCTTCCCTCGAGGCAAGGTTGTGCTTCCTGGGAAAACATTCAGCTCCTGTCCTTGGGAGGAAGGATAGGCCGGGGAGGGGAGCCAGACAGATGGGTGGGGGGTCGTGTGAGGGGGCAGCCAGCACACAGCTATGAGGAATGATGGAACGATGGGCAAAATTAAGGAGGGGGTTGGGGGAGCTTGATGTGGGGGTGGGGATGCGTACAGGGAGATTATGGGCGAGATAGATGGGACTTAAGCTGTCTCCGTGGAGCCGACGGGGGGAGGGAAAGTGAAACATCACTCAAGACAATAGGAGCGCATCGAAAATCAAGGAGGTGACTGCTGAAGGGAGACGTATATGGGCACAGAGAGGCGGAGCGAGGTGCCCGCACTTGGGAGAGCGAGAGGAAAGCCAGATGGCACCTCTGCTCCTGCCTGTGCGCAGTGACTGCTGAAGGGAGACGTATATGGGCACAGAGAGGCGGAGCGAGGTGCCCGCACTTGGGAGAGCGAGAGGAAAGCCAGATGGCGCCTCTGCTCGTGCCTGTGCGCAGTCACTGCTGAAGGGAGACGTATATGGGCACAGAGAGGCGGAGCGAGGCGTGCACACTTGGGAGAGCGAGGGGAAAGCCAGATGGCACCTCTGCTCGTGCCTGTGCGCAGTGACCGCTGAAGGGAGACGTATATGGGCACAGAGAGGCGGAGCGAGGCGTGCACACTTGGGAGAGCGAGAGGAAAGCCAGATGGCGCCTCTGCTCGTGCCTGTGCGCAGTGACTGTGGAAGGGAGAGGCGGAGCGAGGCGTGCACACTTGGGAGAGCGAGGGGAAAGCCAGATGGCGCCTCTGCTCGTGCCTGTGCGCAGTGACTGCTGAAGGGAGACGTGTATGGGCACAGAGAGGCGGAGCGAGGCGTGCGCACTTGGGAGAGCGAGAGGAAAGCCAGATGGCGCCTCTGCTCGTGCCTGTGCACGTAACCGAACGCTCTATGCCACCCCAAAAGCTGTGGTTTAGCTGTGCAATAGGTCTCGCATGCGTTGCCCAGGCTTGACCTAAACAATCATCCAGAGTGAAGTGATACCATAAGGCATGCAATAAATATAGAGGTCTGATGTTCCTCCCATAAACATCTATAACAAATGCCTTTGGACAATAAGAAGGCAGAAAGATTCAGGCTTGTGAAATACTCGCTAGTGAAACATCTCAAAATGCTCCTATGTCATTTTTTAATACAGTATTACGACATTTTGTGTGAATATGTCGATGTTACCACAGGGCTGTGCTCAAATTATAGCCCTGTACTTGAAATCACACCATTAGCCCTTAATGTGATAGTGTGATCTGATGAAGATTAATTTATTATTTAAAACACCCTTGAGACAAGCCAAGCATAGTTTTCAGTCTTTCTCATGAACACCTGTCTATGCAGAAAATACCAGATTAAAATACACCTTTCTATGCAGAGAATACCAGATTAAAATTTCTCCTTATTGTCTCTTTCCTGCCCGGGCCAAAATAGTGACTAAATGTCTCAGATTCCTAAAGGGATTAAACATTTCAGGCACTCTCTTACCCAAAAACAAAGCAGGGCCTTAAAATGATATAAAATGGGCGCTGTCATTTTCTTTACGAAAGAAACAGTACCGTCCACCTTTTTGCAAAGTCAAAGGTCAAAACTTCTTGAAAAAACAGAATGGTCTCCAAAGGTTTCCCTTCTATCTCTTTCCTTTATAGATTTCATATTTCCTTTGTGAACCAAGCATTCCTTGTGTTGTATGGTCTATCGTGGGAGTTTATTTTAAGTTTAGGGGGGGGGCAGGGATTAACGAAGCCGTCTCAAATAACCAGAAAAAAACAACAACCTTTCCCCAAGGTTTGCTGGTATGGCTGTAAGTTTCTGCTTCTTTCTCCTACTTCCACATTCTAGACCCCAGTGAAGTCAGTGCGAGAACAAATTGCACTGCAGGCTCCCGGCTCCCCATTGCAATCGTAGAAATAAGAAAACAAGACAGTTTGGAACACACTTTAAAACTTCTGGTATGTTAGTTACACTTAAGAAGCTCACGTCTAAGCAGTAAGACTGCAACATGCTGAAACACGCGCAGGCCTCCTGGCTAAAATAAACACATCTGGGTAAAAGTAGAAGTGTGCACATTAAAAAAACAAGCATTGGCCGCGCGGCCGTGAAAGTGAAAGAAAACAAGCACGCGAGTGCTGCGTGCGTGCGCGCGTGCCCATGACGAGAGAAGAAAGCCAGATGGCGCCTCTGCTCGTGCCTGTGCGCGTAACCGCACGCTCGAGGCCACACAAAAAGCATGCTGTCGGATTTTTGAATGCCCACTCACTAAATGTCTTGCCAAAGTAGCGCATGCGCTGGCTCAGGCGAGACCTAAAAAGTGGTATAAGAACCACAACTTAACTAGACACAAGGCCTAGAGCCTGTAGAATCGCTGGGACCCCAAGGAACCATCCAAGGTAGTGACACAGGGGACCCAGGGGCCGTGTGCAGTGTGAGAACACAGTTGCGAGCTCCCGTTAGGTTCTATGGGGAAAGTCGCGGGTAGATTTTTAGAGTTAAAGGACACTTAGAAGTGGACAAGGACCAAACCCTCTTGGACTTAGACAGTTCTAGGGTCAACACCCACGGGAGCACCGGAATACTCGAGTTACCTCACCCAGGGCAGTCGGGTGTATAGGTGTCAAATGGTGTCGAGTCGCGTCGTTGTTTTCAATGGAAGCTGGCGAAGAAGTGCTGCTGCCGGGAAGATGCAAAGTGTCCAAAGACATCCAAGCCAGGATCGAAGATGTGAAGAACCTGAAAGCAGAGGGGACAGAGTCTGGGTCACATGCCAGTGACCAGGGGCACGATAGACGAATGCCCACTGATGTCGGGTTTTCAGGTGAAGAAGGTGAAGAAGGTGAAGCTTGACTCTTCAGCCACGAGGACCAGCGGCGTCGAGGATGACCAGGAGTTGGATTCGAGCTGTCCCATGAAGGATGACGAGTGCTGCAGCATCGGTGTCCGGATTGGGCACAACAAGCCTTGGCAACAGCAACCCACGCAAAAAGGAGAAAGATGCTTCGGTGCGGCCCAGCAAGGTCTGAGGGACTCCACCAGCGAGGAGGAGTGAGGGCACCTCTGGAGCAACCATGGAAGCCCAAAGAAAGTCAAAGTTACCTTCACAGGGACCCACCAGTCGACAGACCAGGGATCGCGAAGGGACCTTGAGAGGAATCACAAAATGGCGGCCCACGGGTCACATGGAGTGACCAGGCCAACAATCTTCGGTGGATTCTCTGCTCGGGGTCTGGGCTACAAGTAACCCAAGGCAAAACCAAAGGGTATGATGGACGGAGTGTTGAACATTGCAAGCACTCACCCCCAGTCAACTGATCTGGGTTTAATCCATCATCATTCTTTAGCTCACTCCGCCACCCCAGTTCAGACATGGCCATATGCAAATCAGTCTGACCCTGTGCCTCATGGGAACAGTCCAGCCCAAACTGCCAAGCCATGTCTTCCCTGGACCGGAAACATGCATCCTGGGACCGGTTTCTGGCTAATCAGCCCTCATCAGCCAGGCTAGCTTGAATCCAGAGACAAAGTGAGCAAGGGACCCATGTCTGGGCTTACCCTGCCAACTTAGGGCGAACAAAGTAAAACCAAAGGGGATGATGGACGAAGTGTTGAACATTGCAAGCACTCACCCCCAGTCAACTGATCTGGGTTTATTCCATCATCATTCTTTAGCTCACTCCGCCACACCAGTTCAGACATGGCCATATGCAAATCAGTCTGACCCTGTGCCTCATGGGAACAGTCCAGCCCGAACTGCCAATGCACAGCCTCAGGAGATGTCGAGAAGCTGATGCACTTGCAAATGTGCACGGTGTCCAGGGGACAAAGGAAATGGGTGTAACCACCCCTCTTTCCATGCCCACCCACAGGTGGAGCCTTAGAGTCAGTCCATCCCCTAAACTTACTATTAGTATAGGAATCTAGTCCCTAGGACTTCAAATTACCCTAGACGCAACTCTGCAACATATATCCTGGACCTTCGACGTTCTATCCTGACTAGAAGACTGAAGAAATCTTCCTTGGGGTCAAGGAGTGACTCCCCTGCTTGGCAGGCACCAAAGAAGCAACTGACCGGACTGCATCGCTGAAGCTCCTGCCGGACGCCGAAGTCTTTGTATCACCAGACATAGATTTCCAGACTTCCCCGAGGCTACCCTGAGTCCACAGCAAAGCTGAGGCCCGTGGCTATCATGGGTGACATGGAACCATGACCCCTGGACACCATAAACTTTTGCAGCAACACTATCTTCCTGGTCCTCTTCGAAGTTGTGCTTTGGGCTCCGAGAAGCCCCAGCCTTGAGCACCTCCTGCACCGAAGATTGTTGGCCTCCACTCCACGAGTGACCCGTGGGCCAGCTTCAAATGCAACCGCTTGAGGCTCCTTCGCGATCACTAGCCTGTTGGCTAGCAGGTCCCCACGAATGCAACTCCTTTTCTAATTGGGATTTCCTAGTTGCTCCAGCCGTGCCCTGACTTACCTTTGCTGGGTGAGTCCCTCAGATCTTGCTGGTCTGCACCGCAGTCCTTTCTCTGAATTCCAATGACTTGCCGTTGCCAAGGCTTGTTGGGTCCATTCTGGTCGCCGATACCGCAGCACTCGACAAACTTCATGGGACAGCTCGAATCCAGCTCATGGACTTCATCGACGCCTCCTGGACCTCGTGGCTGAAGAGTCAAGACACCCATCAACTCACCTGAAGCACCCGACATCTGTGGGCATTGGTCCATCCTACCCTTGGTCACTGGCAAGTGACCCAGACTCTGTTCCCTCTGCTTTCAGGTTCCTTACATCCTAGATCCGGCCTTGGATCTCTTCAGACACTTCTCCTCTTCACGGCAGCAGCAGTTCTTTGAAGGCTCCCATTGAAATCGACGACGCGACCCGACACCAAAAGACACCTATGCCCCCGGCTTCCCTGGGTGAGGTAACTCGAGTACTCCTGTGCTCCCGTGGGTGCTAGCCCTAGAACTTCTTAAGTCCAAAAGGGTTTGGTCCTGACTCGATTAGAAGTGTCCCTAATCTTTAAATTTCCAACCGCGACTTTGCCCGTAGAAGATAACGGGAACCCGCGGTTGTGTTCTCACACTGCATACAGTCCTCGTGGGTCCACTGTGTCACTACCTTGGGTGGTTCCTTGGGGTCCCAGCGATTCTACAGGCTATAGGCCTAGTGCCTATTCCAGTCGTGGTTCTTATACCACTTTTTTGGTATATGGTTTGGTACGCCCCTAGGGCCCAAACGTGTATTTGTGCTATTACTGATAATTGCTGACTTGTAAACTAAGTACTTCGAACTCCAGTCTCATAAAGAGACGAGAGGGGTGTGTCTTATCTTAAATACATATATTTTGAATATATACCTGGTGTGGTTGTCTTTTCATTTGATCATTCAAGAGATAATAGACTGGTAAAACAAGCTGCTTTACATTCCTTCAAGACTTAGCCTGAAGACTGCTCTCCGTAGCTACCACTAGGATAGCTTTCAATAAAGGTTGTCTTTAATCATTCACAATAAGGGGTTGTTTGGACTGATACAAGGTGCCCACTAGAACTAGTGGACAGCATATATCAGGCCACATTCTCACACGGACAGATGCTTCTTTGGTGCCTGCCAAGCATGGAAGTAACTCCTTTACTCCAAGAGAGATTCTTCAGTCATCTGGCATTGAACAGATCGTCAAAGGTTCAGGATTCAGTTTCAGAGTTTCGTCCAGGGTAATCTAAAGTCATAAGGACAGGGGTCCCATACTTATACTATGGAAGGGTTTGGAAAGAGGGGTGGCTACACCCATTTCCTTTGTCCAGTTTCGTGCCAGAGCAACCGGTTTGAGCTGGACGATGCACAGGGACACCAAGTGTGCCCCCAGTGCAGGACTTCAAAGCACTCTCAGAGTGCACCCACCCAGCCCCAATACACTAAAGCCTGTCTGGGAGGTGGTGACACCTCCCTGTGACAGGAAACCTATTGTCCAGGCCTCCCCTGCCGGAGTTTTGGTCAGCAGCAGAAGGCCAGACTCATGTCTGTGGCTGCAGCATCCATTTTGTGATGCCAGGGCTCTTTTAAGTTGGTACCAGGTATGCCGATGCTGTCATATATCTCCCTCTAGAAGGGTGGGATCATACTCCCATACTAGTTACTGGTGTGGGGGTATGATTCCAAGGTGTTTGACACCAAACACGACATGTTTCCATGCAGCCAGTCCAAAGTTAGCATTTACCGTTTGGTTATAATGCACTTAAGCGTATATGGTCAGGCTGCATCACAGACAATCCCGGAGGCTGCAGAGGGGCACGGCTCATGCAGGGGCACCCTCTCACACAAAACCAAGCACCCTGCCTTCAGGATTGATAAGGCCTGCCATAGGGGTGACTGATAGGTTTCTATGTGCAGTGATAGGTGAGATATAGTGAACCTATATCTCAGTAAGGGGTGCATGCACCACCTTACCCAGGCTGCAGTAGCAGACCTGTGGTGTCATTTTGGAGGGCTTCCCAGGGGTGGCATAATACATGCTTCAGCCCCTGTTAGGCCTCTGAGGGTACCTATGCCCTGGGTACATCGTATACCATATACGAGGGACTTATGGGCACCCCAGAATCCAATCTGTGGTGTACCTAAGGAACTAGGAATCAATTTAGAGAGGAAGCAGCTAGGCTGGGGTCCTGAATAGCAGGGCTCCAGCCAGACTAAAGTCGAAAAACAGTGTTACAGCAGCAAAAAGTGGGGGTAACCATATGAAGCAGATCCTACTCTCCTACACCAACCCAACCCCATACCACAGACCAGAGAGGCTTCCTGAGACCCTGCCAGAGTGCCCGTCCCCATCCAGACCCCAAGAGTCAAGCCAGTTCTGTACAACCATTGTCTGTGGTACCACAGCAGCCAGACACCTCTGCGACCTCACAGAGGGCCAAGACCCTCCTCTTTGAGGCTTTAGCGTTCAAGAATTAGCAAGCGCAAGGGTCACTCAGTAAATATAATGTCCAAGCAGAGTTCTTTTTTTTTAATTAAGACATAAAGAGATATGTGTAGTCAAGGGAGAGTCATGGGTGCAGGCATCGGGGCACTCCCAGTGGGGTCAGAATTGCTAAAGAGGAGATCGCCGGTGCTGCAGCAAGGTGTGGCGGCACACGAGTCCTCATGCAAGGCCAGCATCGCTCAAGAGTGGATCACTGGGGCAGCAATGAAGTGCAGAGGCACTCGCTCTGCGATCAGTCCAGGCTCAGGATCGGTCTCAAGTCACTGGTCTCTGCCATCACAACACAACATGGCTGAACTGCTTATGGTAACGCACTTGGGGGCATATTTACAAGCCCCTATTGCCACCACAACGTCATTTTTCAGGACGTTGTGGGGGCAATAGGGACTTTGCCTTATTTACAAGGTAGTGTTAAGCCACTTAATGCTACCGTTGCACGCTATGCTTAGCACGAAACGGGTGGGCAGTGACTGTTGCTGTGGGCGGAACTGCAACACCCATTGATTTTGACGCTGCCCCCTATTTACAAGGGTGGCGTGAATATGGGGCAGTGTCAAAACTGAGACCAGGAAAAACCTAGTCTTACGCTGGCACAACAAGGAAAAATGTTTCATTTCTACTTGTTTTAGCTGTTACCATGAGCGCTGCGTTGTGCATCACACATAGAAACAGCAAAAGACCTTTTATTGTTTATGTGCAGGAAGGTGTCCCTTCCTGCACATGAACAATCATTTAAAAAATTATGTTTTGCAACTTCTATGTGCGCTGCATTAAGGCCATTTAAAGATTGTCTATGTGCTGGAAGGGACACCTTCCTGCTCGTAAACAATCACTCTCCTCCAAACAGGTACCGTTGCACTATGGTGCAGGGTGCCTGCGTTGGCGCTAGGCTGCTAAATTTAGCGCCAGTGAAGGGGGAAACTCAGGGCTGCGCTATATTGTTGTGAATATGGTGCAGCCCTGTGTTTCAGAAGTGGCGAGGCGCGTCATGAAGCCAAGGAGGCTAACGCGGCGCTCCGTCACTTCTATTGTACATATGCCCCACGGTTGCTGAGCCTGGCTCTGGTCTGGCATCGGATTCTCAGTAAGTCACTCAGTCTATCACCTCCTCCTCAACTTCAACAAAGTCTTCTCCTAGGTCCTGGGGATATCCCTCCTGCTTCAAGAGAGACCGCCCAAGTCGCTGCCTCTGGACCCAGCTTTCCTCGGCTTTGGAGGCAACCGTTGCGCTATAAATCTTTTAAGGTAACAGTGGCACAGAGCCTCCCAAGACGACATGAACATTGAGTAAGCCAAAGGATTCAGCTGAGTGTCGGTAACTGATCACTCACAGTCAACGTTGGCTCGACACCTTTGAGGAACCTCAACACTCCACCGTTCACTTCCTTCAGGTCCTCCATGACAGCCACTTGGAGACCGTGGACCGGGAACCATCAGCCTCCTTCCAAAGAAGGGTCCTGTGGGTTCCTGCTTCTCCAGGAGCCCATGTCTCTTCGTGTAGGAGCAGCTCGGCCATCCCTTGGCCAGAGTCCATCGCCATGTGCGCCTTCTCTCGTGCGCCTCATGGTCAGACTATCTTGGAAACAATGAAGAACACTCACAAACGGTGTTTGGACAGAATATCGGAAACAAATATCGTCGGATGAAATATTGTGTCAAGAATATCGAGGACAAAGGCATTGTGCCGGCAACCTTCGATAGGTAAGTGACGTTTTACTACATATAACTCCACATACATACTTGTGTTTCTCAGTTTCTGCTAGTGATCCCACACAAACATAAACTGCTATTCTTCCAGTGGAATTTAATGTCCTACAATAGTTAAATTCACTTTATAGACGGAGGGTGCTACGTGTGCAGAGCAAAAGGTGCTCGTGTCATCAAGTGAAGACACGCGAGGGGATATGCACAAAACCCGCACTGCTACGGCCATAGTATGTGCATTTGTTTCAACTGGGTATGTATAGAAATGCATTCACTTTCCAAAAACAGCAGCGTAGTACAGGCAGTCATGTTTCCGCCAACGTTTCAACCTTTATATTCATACGTGATACTCTATCATTAAATTGGGTCTTCTTCAGGAAGGGGGGAGCACCCTGCTATGTAAGACGAATATTAAATCATTCCATATGTGCGTGCCATGAGATCAAACAGTTGTGTAGAGGTACAGACTGTGCACATACCTAGGCCTAGTGAACGTGCTCCGAGAGGCTGCCCCAGGGATCTCTCGGGAGGCTCCAAAGTAGATCTCTTATGCTGAACAAACACATGTAGCAGCACGAATCTGGAGCCTTCTAGTGCAATAATATCACAGTGCACACCTGAGTGGTGGCGAAAGAGCAGACCGCCACCAGTACTGCCCACGGGAGGATGACGTAGTATTCCAATCTTCCCTCCTCTGTGTCATAGTTCTGAAATATGGGGGCAAATGAATCCATAAGACAAATGACCTGATATGTGAAAAGAAGTTGCCATCAGAGTGTGCTGTGTGCACATTTATTCCAGGTTTGTCGCATCCACACTGAAAAGAGTGAGGCCAAACCCCAAGGATACCCTCGCGGGTGATTAGCCGCGCTTTATAAATCCTGTTTGATTGGTCGAGTGTGAGTCTATGAATCGACACTGTGCTGGTATTTAACACAATCATGCTCTGAAAGAAATGGCAGAAATGCTCCTCATTTGGACCCCTTAATGTATGTAAGTGGTCCTTGCCCTGGGCGCGGCAAGCATTAAAGGGCACCGTCCACCGATGCAGCCGGCTAAATGTAGAACATCACCCGCTATGGAGGGGGCTACTTCCCTGCCGACCTCGTCGCGCTCACTGAGCCCATCGCTCACTGTATCCAACATGTGGATCCACTTACAACCCCTCATATTCAGGATAGAGCTTACGTCGCCACCCCGAGGGCTGTGTGTAATCTTTTCAAGGATCAACCATGTAAAATCACCTGTAGTCAGGGCCGCTGGAATTATGCGGCAGGTGAGGTCCAAATTATGTAGCAGAATTGAGTAAATTATGTGGAAAAAAAGGGAAGGTATGCGGCATAATGTGGCCCTTTTTTAAAAAGTATTACCTCATTATTTTGCCATTTTTACCCTTGTTAACACTATCTGGACATAGGTTGCACCTCAGTTTACCAGACAAACATCGCAAAAAGCAACAGAACGGTGATTAACCCGTCCTGGCAAAGCACCTTCCACGGCACAGCATCTGCGTTGCTGCAATTTTAGTGACTTTGAACCATTTGAGGCAGAGACAAATTTCTATTCTTAAAATCTGCAGATTATGCAGGAGATAATAGAATATGTGGTCATAATTATGTGAAAAAACATCACGGCCACATAATCACATACTTCTATTGTGCCTGCCTACAATGTGTCCCGTGGTCCTTAAATGTCCCACCTTGTGGGGCACCTAGGGTTTTACAGTGTCTACGACTACCGTGTTCAAGAATCCGCGTTTTGACCATCTGCCTAGTTTGGCCAACAAATGCCAAGCTAGAAGGGTATTTCACCATATACATCAGGTCCAAGCTGGAAGGGTATTTCACCATATACATCAGGTCCAAGCTGGAAGGGTATTTCACCATATACATCAGGTCCAAGCTGGAAGAGTATTTCACCATATACATCAGGTCCAAGCTGGAAGGGTATTTCACCATATACATCTGGTGCAAACTGGAAGGGTATTTCACCATATGCATCTGGTGCAAACTTGAAGGGTATTTCACCATATACATCAGGTCCAAGCTAGAAGGGTATTTCACCATATACATCAGGTCCAAGCTGGAAGGGTATTTCACCATATACATCAGGTCCAAGCTGGAAGGGTATTTCACCATATACATCAGGTCCAAGCTGGAAGGGTATTTCACCATATACATCTGGTGCACACTGGAAGGGTATTTCACCATATACATCAGGTCCAAGCTAGAAGGGTATTTCACCATATACATCAGGTCCAAGCTGGAAGGGTATTTCACCATATACATCGGGTGCAAACTGGAAGGGTATTTCACCATATACATCAAGTCCAAGCTGGAAGGGTACAAGCTGGAAGGGTATTTCACCATGTACACCAGGTCCAAGCTGGAAGGGTATTTCACCATATACATCAGGTGCAAACTGGAAGGGTATTTCACCATATACATCAGGTCCAAGCTGGAAGGATATTTCACCATATACATCAGGTCCAAGCTGGAAGGGTATTTCACCATTTACATCAGGTCCAAGCTGGAAGGGTATTTCACCATATACATCAGGTCCAAGCTGGAAGGGTATTTCACCATATATATCAGGTCAAAGCTGGAAGGGTCCAAGCTAGAAGGGTATTTCACCATATACATCAGGTCCAAGCTGGAAGGGTATTTCACCATATACATCAGGTCCAAGCTGGAAGGGTATTTCACCATTTACATCAAGTCCAAGCTGGAAGGGTCCAAGCTGGAAGGGTATTTCACCATGTACATCAGGTCCAAGCTGGAAGGGTATTTCACCATATACATTAGGTCCAAGCTGGAAGGGTATTTCACCATATACATCAGGTGCAAACTGGAAGGGTATTTCACCATATACATCAGGTCCAAGCTAGAAGGGTATTTCACCATATACATCAGGTCCAAGCTGGAAGGGTATTTCACCATATACATCAAGTCCAAGCTGGAAGGGTACAAGCTGGAAGGGTATTTCACCATGTACACCAGGTCCAAGCTGGAAGGGTATTTCACCATATACATCAGGTGCAAACTGGAAGGGTATTTCACCATATACATCAGGTCCAAGCTGGAAGGGTATTTCACCATATACATCAGGTCCAAGCTGGAAGGGTATTTCACCATTTACATCAGGTCCAAGCTGGAAGGGTATTACACCATATACATCAGGTCCAAGCTGGAAGGGTATTTCACCATATACATCAGGTCCAAGCTGGAAGGGTATTTCACCATTTACATCAGGTCCAAGCTGGAAGGGTATTTCACCATATACATCAGGTCCAAGCTGGAAGGGTATTTCACCATATATATCAGGTCAAAGCTGGAAGGGTCCAAGCTAGAAGGGTATTTCACCATATACATCAGGTCCAAGCTGGAAGGGTATTTCACCATATACATCAGGTCCAAGCTGGAAGGGTATTTCACCATTTACATCAAGTCCAAGCTGGAAGGGTCCAAGCTGGAAGGGTATTTCACCATGTACATCAGGTCCAAGCTGGAAGGGTATTTCACCATATACATTAGGTCCAAGCTGGAAGGGTATTTCACCATATACATCAGGTGCAAACTGGAAGGGTATTTCACCATATACATCAGGTCCAAGCTAGAAGGGTATTTCACCATATACATCAGGTCCAAGCTGGAAGGGTATTTCACCATATACATCAAGTCCAAGCTGGAAGGGTACAAGCTGGAAGGGTATTTCACCATGTACACCAGGTCCAAGCTGGAAGGGTATTTCACCATATACATCAGGTGCAAACTGGAAGGGTATTTCACCATATACATCAGGTCC
Organism: Triturus cristatus; assembly: GCF_964204655.1. Lineage (NCBI taxonomy): Eukaryota > Metazoa > Chordata > Amphibia > Caudata > Salamandridae > Triturus > Triturus cristatus. The sequence continues at coordinate 1,186,317,902 of NC_140580.1, read as the reverse complement.
AAGCTGGAAGGGTATTTCACCATATACATCAGGTCCAAGCTGGAAGGGTATTTCACCATTTACATCAGGTCCAAGCTGGAAGGGTATTTCACCATATACATCAGGTCCAAGCTGGAAGGGTATTTCACCATATATATCAGGTCCAAGCTGGAAGGGTCCAAGCTAGAAGGGTATTTCACCATATACATCAGGTCCAAGCTGGAAGGGTATTTCACCATATACATCAGGTCCAAGCTGGAAGGGTATGTCACCATTTACATCAAGTCCAAGCTGGAAGGGTCCAAGCTGGAAGGGTATTTCACCATGTACACCAGGTCCAAGCTGGAAGGGTATTACACCATATACATCAGGTCCAAGCTGGAAGGGTATTTCACCATATACATCAGGTCCAAGCTGGAAGGGTATTTCACCATATACATCTGGTGCAAACTGGAAGGGTATTTCACCATATACATCAGGTCCAAGCTGGAAGGGTATTTCATCATATACATCAGGTGCAAACTGGAAGGGTATTTCACCATATACATCAGGTCCAAGCTAGAAGGGTATTTCACCATATACACCAGGTCCAAGCTGGAAGGGTATTTCACCATATACATCACGTCCAAGCTGGAAGGGTAAAAGTTGGAAGGGTATTTCACCATGTACACCAGGTCCAAGCTGGAAGGGTATTTCACCATGTACATCAGGTGCAAACTGGAAGGGTATTTCACCATATACATCAGGTCCAAGCTGGAAGGGTATTTCACCATATACATCAGGTCCAAGCTGGAAGGGTATTTCACCATTTACATCAGGTCCAAGCTGGAAGGGTATTTCACCATATATATCAGGTCCAAGCTGGAAGGGTCCAAGCTAGAAGGGTATTTCACCATATACATCAGGTCCAAGCTGGAAGGGTATTTCACCATATACATCAGGTCCAAGCTGGAAGGGTATTTCACCATTTACATCAAGTCCAAGCTGGAAGGGTCCAACCTGGAAGGGTATTTCACCATGTACACCAGGTCCAAGCTGGAAGGGTATTTAACCATATACATCAGGTCCAAGCTGGAAGGGTATTTCACCATATACATCAGGTCCAAGCTGGAATGGTATTTCACCATATACATCAGGTCCAAGCTGGAAGGGTATTTCACCATATACATCAGGTCCAAGCTAGAAGGGTATTTCACCATATACATCAGGTCCAAGCTGGAAGGGTATTTCACCCTATACATCAAGTCCAAGCTGAAAGGGTACAAGCTGGAAGGGTATTTCACCATGTACACCAGGTCCAAGCTGGAAGGGTATTTCACCATATACATCAGGTGCAAACTGGAAGGGTATTTCACCATGTACATCAGGTCCAAGCTGGAAGGGTATTTCACCATATACATCAGGTCCAAGCTGGAAGGGTATTTCACCATATATATCAGGTCCAAGCTGGAAGGGTATTTCACCATATACATCAGGTCCAAGCTGGAAGGGTCCAAGCTAGAAGGGTATTTCACCAAATACATCAGGTCCAAGCTGGAAGGGTATTTCACCATATACATCAGGTCCAAGCTGGAAGGGTATTTCACCATTTACATCTGGTGCAAACTGGAAGGGTATTTCACCATATACATTAGGTCCAAGCTGGAAGGGTATTTCACCATGTACACCAGGTCCAAGCTGGAAGGGTATTTCACCATATACATCAGGTGCAAACTGGAAGGGTATTTCACCATATACATCAGGTCCAAGCTGGAAGGGTATTTAACCATATACATCAGGTCCAAGCTGGAAGGGTATTTCACCATTTACATCAGGTCCAAGCTGGAAGGGTATTTCACCATATACATCAGGTCCAAGCTGGAAGGGTATTTCACCATATATATCAGGTCCAAGCTGGAAGGGTCCAAGCTAGAAGGGTATTTCACCATATACATCAGGTCCAAGCTGGAAGGGTATTTCACCATATACATCAGGTCCAAGCTGGAAGGGTATTTCACCATTTACATCAAGTCCAAGCTGGAAGGGTCCAAGCTGGAAGGGTATTTCACCATGTACACCAGGTCCAAGCTGGAAGGGTATTACACCATATACATCAGGTCCAAGCTGGAAGGGTATTTCACCATATACATCAGGTCCAAGCTGGAATGGTATTTCACCATATACATCAGGTCCAAGCTGGAAGGGTATTTCACCATATACATCAGGTCCAAGCTACAAGGGTATTTCACCATATACATCAGGTCCAAGCTGGAAGGGTATTTCACCCTATACATCAAGTCCAAGCTGGAAGGGTACAAGCTGGAAGGGTATTTCACCACATACACCAGGTCCAAGCTGGAAGGGTATTTCACCATATACATCTGGTGCAAACTGGAAGGGTATTTCACCATATACATCAGGTCCAAGCTGGAAGGGTATTTCATCATATACATCAGGTGCAAACTGGAAGGGTATTTCACCATATACATCAGGTCCAAGCTAGAAGGGTATTTCACCATATACACCAGGTCCAAGCTGGAAGGGTATTTCACCATATACATCAAGTCCAAGCTGGAAGGGTACAAGTTGGAAGGGTATTTCACCATGTACACCAGGTCCAAGCTGGAAGGGTATTTCACCATGTACCTCAGGTGCAAACTGGAAGGGTATTTCACCATATACATCAGGTCCAAGCTGGAAGGGTATTTCACCATATACATCAGGTCCAAGCTGGAAGGGTATTTCACCATTTACATCAGGTCCAAGCTGGAAGGGTATTTCACCATATACATCAGGTCCAAGCTGGAAGGGTATTTCACCATATATATCAGGTCCAAGCTGGAAGGGTCCAAGCTAGAAGGGTATTTCACCATATACATCAGGTGCAAACTGGAAGGGTATTTCACCATATACATCAGGTCCAAGCTGGAAGGGTATTTCACCATATACATCTGGTGCAAACTGGAAGGGTATTTCACCATATACATCAGGTCCAAGCTGGAAGGGTATTTCACCATATACATCAGGTCCAAGCTGGAAGGGTATTTCACCATTTACATCAGGTCCAAGCTGGAAGGGTATTTCACCATATACATCAAGTCCAAGCTGGAAGGGTACAAGTTGGAAGGGTATTTCACCATGTACACCAGGTCCAAGCTGGAAGGGTATTTCACCATGTACATCAGGTGCAAACTGGAAGGGTATTTCACCATATACATCAGGTCCAAGCTGGAAGGGTATTTCACCATATACATCAGGTCCAAGCTGGAAGGGTATTTCACCATTTACATCAGGTCCAAGCTGGAAGGGTATTTCACCATATACATCAGGTCCAAGCTGGAAGGGTATTTCACCATATATATCAGGTCCAAGCTGGAAGGGTCCAAGCTAGAAGGGTATTTCACCATATACATCAGGTCCAAGCTGGAAGGGTATTTCACCATATACATCAGGTCCAAGCTGGAATGGTATTTCACCATATACATCAGGTCCAAGCTGGAAGGGTATTTCACCATATACATCAGGTCCAAGCTAGAAGGGTATTTCACCATATACATCAGGTCCAAGCTGGAAGGGTATTTCACCCTATACATCAAGTCCAAGCTGAAAGGGTACAAGCTGGAAGGGTATTTCACCATGTACACCAGGTCCAAGCTGGAAGGGTAGTTCACCATATACATCAGGTGCAAACTGGAAGGGTATTTCACCATATACATCAGGTCCAAGCTGGAAGGGTATTTCACCATATACATCAGGTCCAAGCTGGAAGGGTATTTCACCATATATATCAGGTCCAAGCTGGAAGGGTATTTCACCATATACATCAGGTCCAAGCTGGAAGGGTATTTCACCATATATATCATGTCCAAGCTGGAAGGGTCCAAGCTAGAAGGGTATTTCACCATATACATCAGGTCCAAGCTGGAAGGGTATTTCACCATTTACATCAGGTCCAAGCTGGAAGGGTATTTCACCATATACATCAGGTCCAAGCTGGAAGGGTATTTCACCATATATATCAGGTCCAAGCTGGAAGGGTCCAAGCTAGAAGGGTATTTCACCATATACATCAGGTCCAAGCTGGAAGGGTATTTCACCATATACATCAGGTCCAAGCTGGAATGGTATTTCACCATATACATCAGGTCCAAGCTGGAAGGGTATTTCACCATATACATCAGGTCCAAGCTAGAAGGGTATTTCAACATATACATCAGGTCCAAGCTGGAAGGGTATTTCACCCTATACATCAAGTCCAAGCTGAAAGGGTACAAGCTGGAAGGGTATTTCACCATGTACACCAGGTCCAAGCTGGAAGGGTAGTTCACCATATACATCAGGTGCAAACTGGAAGGGTATTTCACCATATACATCAGGTCCAAGCTGGAAGGGTATTTCACCATATACATCAGGTCCAAGCTGGAAGGGTATTTCACCATATATATCAGGTCCAAGCTGGAAGGGTATTTCACCATATACATCAGGTCCAAGCTGGAAGGGTATTTCACCATATATATCAGGTCCAAGCTGGAAGGGTCCAAGCTAGAAGGGTATTTCACCATATACATCAGGTCCAAGCTGGAAGGGTATTTCACCATATACATCAGGTCCAAGCTGGAAGGGTATTTCACCATTTACATCAAGTCCAAACTGGAAGGGTCGGGGCTGGAAGAGTATTTCACCATGTACACCAGGTCCAAGCTGGAAGGGTATTTCACCATATACATCAGGTCCAAGCTGGAAGGGTATTTCACCATATACATCAGGTCCAAGCTGGAATGGTATTTCACCATATACATCAGGTGCAAGCTGGAAGGGTATTTCACCATATACATCAGGTCCAAGCTAGAAGGGTATTTCAGCATATACATCAGGTCCAAGCTGGAAGGGTATTTCACCATATACATCAGGTCCAAGCTGGAAGGGTATTTCACCATATACATCAAGTCCAAGCTGGAAGGGTCCAAGCTGGAAGGGTATTTCACCATATATATCAGGTCCAAGTTGGAAGGGTATTTCACCATATACATCTGGTGCAAACTGGAAGGGTATTTCACCATATACATCAGGTCCAAGCTGGAAGGGTATTTCACCATATACATCAGGTGCAAACTGGAAGGGTATTTCACCATATACATCAGGTCCAAGCTAGAAGGGTATTTCACCATATACATCAGGTCCAAGCTGGAAGGGTATTTCACCATATACATCAAGTCCAAGCTGGAAGGGTACAAGCTGGAAGGGTATTTCACCATGTACACCAGGTCCAAGCTGGAAGGGCATTTCACCATATACATCAGGTGCAAACTGGAAGGGTATTTCACCATATACATCAGGTCCAAGCTGGAAGGGTATTTCACCATATACATCAGGTCCAAGCTGGAAGGGTATTTCACCGTATACATCAGGTCCAAGCTGGAAGGGTATTTCACCATATACATCAGGTGCAAACTGGAAGGGTATTTCACCATATACATCAGGTCCAAGCTAGAAGGGTATTTCACCATATACATCAGGTCCAAGCTGGAAGGGTATTTCACCATATACATCAAGTCCAAGCTGGAAGGGTACAAGCTGGAAGGGTATTTCACCATGTACACCAGGTCCAAGCTGGAAGGGTATTTCACCATATACGTCAGGTGCAAACTGGAAGGGTATTTCACCATATACATCAGGTCCAAGCTGGAAGGGTATTTCACCATATACATCAGGTCCAAGCTGGAAGGGTATTTCACCATATACATCAGGTCCAAGCTGGAAGGGTATTTCACCATATATATCAGGTCCAAGCTGGAAGGGTCCAAGCTGGAAGGGTATTTCACCACATATATATCAGGTCCAAGCTGGAAGGGTCCAAACTAGAAGGGTATTTCACCATATACATCAGGTCCAAGCTGGAAGGGTATTTCACCATATACATCAGGTCCAAGCTGGAAGGGTATTTCACCATATACATCAAGTCCAAGCTGGAAGGGTCCAAGCTCGAAGGGTATTTCACCATGTACACCAGGTCCAAGCTGGAAGGGTATTTCACCATATACATCAGGTCCAAGCTGGAAGGGTATTTCACCATATACATCAGGTCCAAGCTGGAATGGTATTTCACCATATACATCAGGTCCAAGCTGGAAGGGTATTTCACCATATACATCAGGTCCAAGCTAGAAGGGTATTTCACCATATACATCAGGTCCAAGCTGGAAGGGTATTTCACCCTATACATCAGGTCGAAGCTAGAAGGGTATTTCACCATATACATCAGGTGCAAGCTGGAAGGGTATTTCACCATATACATCAGGTCCAAACTAGAAGGGTATTTCACCATATACATCAGTTCCAAGTTGGAAGGGTATTTCACCATATACATCAGGTCCAAGCTGGAAGGGTATTTCACCATATACATCAAGTCCAAGCTGGAAGGGTCCAAGCTGGAAGGGTATTTCACCATATATATCAGGTCCAAGTTGGAAGGGTATTTAACCATATACATCTGGTGCAAACTGGAAGGGTATTTCACCATATACATCAGGTCCAAGCTGGAAGGGTATTTCACCATATACATCAGGTCCAAGCTGGAAGGGTATTTCACCATATACATCAAGTCCAAGCTGGAAGGGTCCAAGCTGGAAGGGTATTTCACCATGTACACCAGGTCCAAGCTGGAAGGGTATTTCACCATATACGTCAGGTGCAAACTGGAAGGGTATTTTACCATATACATCAGGTCCAAGCTGGAAGGGTATTTCACCATATACATCAGGTCCAAGCTGGAAGGGTATTTCACCATATACATCAGGTCCAAGCTGGAAGGGTATTTCACCATATATATCACGTCCAAGCTGGAAGGGTATTTCACCATATACATCAGGTCCAAGCTGGAAGGGTATTTAACCATATATATCAGGTCCAGCTGGAAGTGTCCAAGCTGGAAGGGTATTTCACCATATATATCAGGTCCAAGCTGGAAGGGTCCAAGCTAGAAGGGTATTTCACCATATACATCTGGTCCAAGCTGGAAGGGTATTTCACCATATCCATCAGGTCCAAGCTGGAAGGGTATTTCACCATATACATCAAGTCCAAGCTGGAAGGGTCCAAGCTGGAAGGGTATTTCACCATGTACACCAGGTCCAAGCCGGAAGTGTATGTCACCATATACATCAGGTCCAAGCTGGAATGGTATTTCACCATATACATCAGGTCCAAGCTGGAAGGGTATGTCACCATATACATCAGGTCCAAGCTGGAATGGTATTTCACCATATACATCAGGTCCAAGCTGGAAGGGTATTTCACCATATACATCAGGTGCAAGTTGGAAGGGTATTTCACCATATACATCAGGTCCAAGCTAGAAGGGTATTTCACCATATACATCAGGTCCAAGCTGGAAGGGTATTTCACCATTTACATCAGGTCCAAGCTGGAAGGGTATTTCACCATATACATCAAGTCCAAGCTGGAAGGGTCCAAGCTGGAAGGGTATTTCACCATATATATCAGGTCCAAGTTGGAAGGGTGTTTCACCATATACATCAGGTGCAAACTGGAAGGGTATTTCACCATATACATCAGGTCCAAGCTGGAAGGGTATTTCACCATATACATCAGGTCCAAGCTCGAAGGGTATTTCACCATATACATCAAGTCCAAGCTGGAAGGGTCCAAGCTAGAAGGGTATTTCACCATGTACACCAGGTCCAAGCTGGAAGCGTATTTCACCATATACGTCAGGTGCAAACTGGAAGGGTATTTCACCATATACATCAGGTCCAAGCTGGAAGGGTATTTCACCATCTACATCAGGTCCAAGCTGGAAGGGTATTTCACCATATACATCAGGTCCAAGCTGAAAGGGTATTTCACCATTTATATCAGGTCCAAGCTGGAAGGGTCCAAGCTGGAAGGGTATTTCACCATATACATCAGGTCCAAGCTGGAATGGTATTTCAGCATATACATCAGGTCCAAACTCGAAGGGTATTTCACCATATCCATCAAGTCCAAGCTGGAAGGGTCCAAGCTGGAAGGGTATTTCACCATATACATCAGGTCCAAGCTGGAAGGGTATTTCACCATATACATCAAGTCCAAGCTGGAAGGGTCCAAGCTGGAAGGGTATTTCACCATATATATCAGGTCCAAGTTGGAAGGGTATTTCACCATATACATCAGGTCCAAGCTGGAATGGTATTCCAGCATATACATCAGGTCCAAGCTGGAAGGGTATTTCACCATATACATCAAGTCCAAGCTGGAAGGGTCCAAGCTGGAAGGGTATTTCACCATGTACACCAGGTTCAAGCTGAAAGGGTATTTCACCATATTTATCAGGTGCAAACTGGAAGGGTATTTCACCATATACATCAGGTCCAAGCTGGAAGGGTATTTCACCATATACATCAAGTCCAAGCTGGAAGGGTCCAAGCTGGAAGGCTATTTCACCATGTACACCAGGTCCAAGCTGGAAGGGTATTTCACCATATACATCAGGTGCAAACTGGAAGTGTATTTTCACCATATACACCAGGTCCAAGCTGGAAGGGAATTCCACCATATACATCAGTTCCAAGCTGGAAGGGTATTTCACCATATATATAAGGTCCAAGCTGGAAGGGTCCAAGCTGGAAGGGTATTTCACCATATATATCAGGTCCAAGCTAGAAGGGTCCAAGCTAGAAGGGTATTTCACCATATACATCAGGTCCAAGCTGGAAGGGTATTTCACCATATACATCAGGTCCAAGCTGGAAGGGTATTTCACCATATACATCAAGTCCAAGCTGGAAGGGTCCAAGCTGGAAGGGTATTTCACTATGTACATCAGGTGCAAACTGGAAGGGTATTTCTCTATGTACACCAGGTCCAAGCTGGAAGGGCATTTCACCATATACATCAGGTGCAAACTGGAAGGGTATTTCACCATATACATCAGGTCCAAGCTGGAAGGGTATTTCACCATATACATCAGGTCCAAGCTGGAAGGGTATTTCACCATATACATCAGGTCCAAGCTGGAAGGGTATTTCACGATATACATCAAGTCCAAACTGGAAGGGTCAAAGCTGGAAGGGTATTTCACCATGTACACCAGGTCCAAGCTGGAAGGGTATTTTACCATATACATCAGGTGCAAACTGGAAGGGTATTTCACCATATACATCAGGTCCAAGCTGGAAGGGTATTTGACCATATACATCAGGTCCAATCTGGAAGGGTATTTCACCATATACATCAGGTCCAAGCTGGAAGGGTATTTCACCATACATATCAGGTCCAAACTGGAAGGGTCCAAGCTGGAAGGGTATTTCACCATATATATCAGGTCCAAGCTGGAAGGGTCCAAGCTAGAAGGGTATTTCACCATATACATCAGGTCCAAGCTGGAAGGGTATTTCACCATATACATCAGGTTCAAGCTGGAAGGGTAAGTCACCATATACACCAAGTCCAAGCTGGAAGGGTCCAAGCTGGAAGGGTATTTCACCATGTACACCATGTCCAAGCTGGAAGGGTATTTCACCATATACATCAGGTGCAAACTGGAAGGGTATTTCACCATATACATCAGTTCCAAGCCGGAAGGGTATTTCATCATATACATCAGGTCCAAGCTGGAAGGGTATTTCACCGTATATATCAGGTCCAAGCTGGAAGGGTATTTCACCATATACATCAGGTCCAAGCTGGAAGGGTATTTCACGATATACATCAAGTCCAAACTGGAAGGGTCAAAGCTGGAAGGGTATTTCACCATGTACACCAGGTCCAAGCTGGAAGGGTATTTTACCATATACATCAGGTGCAAACTGGAAGGGTATTTCACCATATACATCAGGTCCAAGCTGGAAGGGTATTTGACCATATACATCAGGTCCAATCTGGAAGGGTATTTCACCATATACATCAGGTCCAAGCTGGAAGGGTATTTCACCATACATATCAGGTCCAAACTGGAAGGGTCCAAGCTGGAAGGGTATTTCACCATATATATCAGGTCCAAGCTGGAAGGGTCCAAGCTAGAAGGGTATTTCACCATATACATCAGGTCCAAGCTGGAAGGGTATTTCACCATATACATCAGGTCCAAGCTGGAAGGGTAAGTCACCATATACACCAAGTCCAAGCTGGAAGGGTCCAAGCTGGAAGGGTATTTCACCATGTACACCATGTCCAAGCTGGAAGGGTATTTCACCATATACATCAGGTGCAAACTGGAAGGGTATTTCACCATATACATCAGTTCCAAGCCGGAAGGGTATTTCATCATATACATCAGGTCCAAGCTGGAAGGGTATTTCACCATATATATCAGGTCCAAGCTGGAAGGGTATTTCACCATATACATCAGGTCCATGCTGGAAGGGTATTTCACCATATACATCAGGTACAAGATGGAAGGGTATTTCACCATATACATCAGGTCCAAGCTGGAAGGTTATTTCACCATATAAATCAGGTCCAAGCTGGAAGGGTCCAAGCTGGAGGGGTATTTCACCATATACATCAGGTCCAAGCTGGAAGGGTATTTCACCATATACATCAGGTCCAAGATGGAAGGGTTTTTCACCATATACATCAGGTCCAAGCTGGAAGGCTATTTCACCATACACATCAGGTCCACGCTGGAAGGGTATTTCACCATATACATCAGGTCCAAGCTGGAAGGGTATTTCACCATATACATCAGGTCCAAGCTGGAAGGGTATTTCACCATATACATCAGGTCCAAGCTGGAAGGGTATTTCACTATGTACATCAGGTCCAAGCTGAAAGGGCATTTCACCATGTACACCAGGTCCAAGCTGGAAGGGTATTTTACCATGTACATTAGGTCCACACCATTGGAGTTCCTTAATCCCTTTAGAGTAAATTGTCTTCTGTTCTGTATGAAGCCTTTGGTCTCATGTGCCAGGTCACAAGCTTTGCATCTTCCACATTAGTAGTACCTCACCAAAGGGTGCAGGTTTAAAGGTGTACGTAAGTCAGATTGGGCTGGTTCTGACAATAGTGCACTACCCATCGCCATTTGTCAATACAAAGAAAGGTTTGTTCCCACCTCATTCTGTACTAACCCTAAGTGCTAGTTGGTTACCTTTTTTATCTCATTGCCTCAGGTACAGTAAGCTGTTACACACTCTATTCTACTATTCCTCTGCCCATTCGAATCCAGTAAAGTTTACCTGGGACAGGACCAAACTCGGTTCTTTGCACTCCTTAGCAAACCCACAGGATACCTTCCAAATGCAGTTTGCAGATCAAGGTGTCAGACTTCTTGAAATAATCTACCCTATGGGCACAACTTCTCTGACTCTGAAGAAATTACCATCCTGCAGACTTCTTGGGTGATGACAGGAATATACGAGTATTGCGCACCTCTCAGGGGTTTGCAGAACATTGTGGTATAAAGCTTGTCACCCATAACTAAGAAAATTCATTATAACAATTCTATGCGTCATAGTGAACTGGATATCTGTGGAGCTACTGTTTCACCAGCTCAAGACTGTCTCAAGCATGGACACTTTGCCCCCCCAGATCATCCTGACTTCATCATAGTCCAGAGAATAACACTTTCAGAAGAAGGGCTGGATTCTGGCAGCCGTGTACCTGTTTGTAGTTATCGATAAAGAGGTTAGCTAAGTCTGGTGCAAATCACACCCCCATGACTACTACTAGGACTGAAGACATAAATCATTTTAAAGACAGTGTGGAGTAGGGACACTATGAGTTCCGTAGGTCTCTCCCTGCTCTACAAGGTGAACCTACTCCCCTCTAATGCGTCCTGTTGTGGAATGTTGGTGTCCAGTGATGCTGACTCCATAGTAACCACCAACTGATTGTGTGATGAGATTGGGCGCTTCTCTAGGTGTCTGATGGTGTCTGTTGTTGATGACTAGGTCTATGAATTTACAGGTCGGTTCTAAAATACAACCACACTCCGACACAATAGGCCGGCCCGGGGGGCGGTCCAGGCATTTGTGTGTTTTAGGTCATGTGTATATATAGTAGACATGCAAGGGTGTTTCTTATTCAGATTTCATATTCAGGCTCACGTGTACACCCCAGTGCCAGCCCCTGTCTGTGCTAGATGTGATCAGCTGGCGGAGTTCCTGGGTGGGGTTGCTTCTCATCTTAGTGTGGTGCTCATGGTGGCTGAGTTGGGATGGTAACCCCTCTCCTGGATGACAATTGCGCCACCCTTGCCTGCTGGCCTGATTAATAAACTAACGTTTCAATCTGAGCTTCCTGAAGAACTGGTGCAGGTCCATGGTAATGTTAAAGGTGCGAGATGTTTGTAGAGACGAAGGAAAGGCCTTTAGAAAGCATTTCAACCTCAGCAGGGGTTGGGTTAAGTTTCAACAGATTAATGATTGGATTCTCACTTTGTTGCAGGTTGGTAATGTTATGCTATAACATTTCTGGAGCTCAGCAAATACCCTAAAGCGTGTCCTGGCTCTCAACGGAGCATTGCACCTTACCAACAGGTGAGAGAGTACTATTCCTGAAGAACTAGAGCGTAAAGGACTTCCTAAAATTAAGTAATGCAGGGATCTACCGCAGAGCACAAAGGAGTTTATTCCAGAGTTTTACAGCTCTACCACCAGAGTAATTCTACTTGGTTCTTTGCAAAACCAGCAGCCTGGCCTCAGAGTCAGCAACATGTGGGTGCATAGTGGGTACATTTTTGAGTAAAATATTACAGGCCAATATGATGGACTGCTTTAAAAACATGGCAGAAGGACGTGAAATCACCCCTTTAGTCTACCAGAAGGCAATGCAAGGCCAGTCTGGACCCTGTGCAGCTTCCTCCTCGGTCTACCATCCTCTGGTTGGTCCTACTACTTTCTGGTTGTTTCTTCCATCTTCTGGTTGGTCTTATCGTCTTCTGGCTGGCCCTACCATCTTTTGGTTGCTCCTACCATCTCCAGATTGATCCTACCATTTTTTGGTTGGTCCTACCATTTGTAATATAGGTATCTGATTTGCCTCTCTGCCAATCTAATGCTAGAAATACCTCCCTTGGCTATTCAAATGGTTTCTGCTGAGCTGAGAGGGGGAGGGAACGGAGCCGTGCAGGGTGCAGGCAACTGAAGAGGAAGCCACAGTACTGACGACCACAAAACTTTGTGAAGCACCGTACATCCTTAGGACCTATATACACACACCACATACAGTTAGAAGAAATGGAAGTAAAAGGGCCGGCTCCCCATGGCTATTGATCTTCTACCACTAACAGTCGTACCCTGGTCTTGTTGTGGGGCTGGTATTCACCTTTAGCATGCTCTATAGAGTACAGGACTCTGTATTCACCTTTAGCATGCCTCTATGGAGTACAGGACTCTGTATTCACCTTTAGCATGCCTCTATGGAGTACAGGACTCTGTATTCACCTTTTGCATGCCTCTATGGAGTACAGGACTCTGTATTCACCTTTAGCATGCCTCTATAGAGTACAGGACTCTGTATTCACCTTCAGCATGCTTCTATAGTGTACAGGATTCTGTATTCACCTTTAGCATGCTTCTATAGAGTACAGGACTCTGTATTCACCTTCAGCATGCTTCTATAGAGTACAGGACTCTGTATTCACCTTCAACGTGCTTCTATAGAGTACAGGACTCTGTATTCACCTTCACCTTGCCTCTATAGAGTACAGGACTCTGTATTCACCTTCAGCATGCCTCTATAGAGTACAGCACTCTGTATTCACCTTCAGCACGCCTCTATAGAGTACAGGACTCTGTATTCACCTTCAGCACGCTTCTACAGTGTACAGGACTCTGTATTCACCTTCAGCATGCTTCTATAGAGTACAGGACTCTGTATTCACCTTCAGCACGCTTCTATAGAGTACAGGACTCTGTATTACCCTTCAGCGTGCCTCTATAGAGTACAGGACTCTGTATTCACCTTCAGCGTGCCTCTATAGAGTACAGGACTTTGTATTCACCTTCAGCATGCTTCTATAGAGTACAGGACTCTGTATTCACCTTCAGCATGCTTCTATAGTGTACAGGACTCTGTATTCACCTTCAGCATGCCTCTATAGAGTACACGACTCTGTGTTCACCTTCAGCATGCTTCTATAGTGTACAGGACTCTGTATTCACCTTCAGCATGCCTCTATAGAGTACAGGACTCTGTATTCACCTTAAGCATGCTTCTATAGTGTACAGGACTCTGTATTCACCTTTAGCATGCTTCTATAATGTACAGGACTCTGTATTCACCTTCAGCATGCCTCTATGGAGTACAGGACTCTGTATTCACCTTCAGCATGCTTCTATAGAGTACAGGACTCTGTATTCACCTTTAGCATGCTTCTATAGAGTACAGGACTCTGTTTTCACCTTTAGAATGCCTCTATAGAGTACAGGACTCTGTATTCACCTTCAGCGTGCCTCTATAGAGTACAGGACTCTGTATTCACCTTTAGCATGCTTCTATAGAGTACAGGACTCTGTATTCACCTTTAGCACGCCTGTATAGAGTACAGGACTCTGTATTCACCTTTAGCAAACCTCTATAGAGTACAGGACTCTGTAGTCACCTTCATCATGCCTCTATAGAGTACAGGACTCTGCATTCACCTTCAGCATACCTCTATAGAGAACAGGACTCTGTATTCACCTTCAGCACTCTTCTATAGAGTACAGGACTCTGTATTCACCTTCAGCACTCTTCTATAGAGTACAGGACTCTGTATTCACCTTTAGCATGCTTCGATAGAGTACAGGACTCTGTATTCACCTTCAGCATGCCTCTATAGAGTACAGGACTCTGTATTCACCTTCAGCACTCTTCTATAGAGTACAGGACTCTGTATTCACCTTCAGCATGCTTCTATAGAGTACAGGACTCTGTATTCACCTTCAGCATGCCTCTATAGAGTACAGGACTCTGTATTCACCTTCAGCATGCCTCTATAGAGTACAGGACTCGGTATTCACTCTTAGCATGCCTCTATAGAGTACAGCACTCTGTATTCACCTTCAGTATGCCTCTATAGAGTAAATGATGCTGTATTCACCTTCAGCATGCCTCTATAGAGTACAGCACTCTGTATTCACCTTCAGCATGCTTCTATAGAGTACAGTACTCTGTATTCACCTTCAGCATGCTTCTATAGAGTACAGGACTCTGTATTCACCTTCAGCATGCTTCTATAGTGTACAGGACTCTGTATTCACCTTCAGCATGCTTCTATAGAGTACAGTACTCTGTATTCACCTTCAGCATGCTTCTATTGAGTACAGGACTCTGTATTCACCTTCAGCATGCCTCTATAGAGTACAGCACTCTGTATTCACCTTCAGCATGCTTCTATAGAGTACAGGACTCTGTATTCACCTTCAGCATGCCTCTATAGAGTACAGCACTCTGTATTCACCTTCAGCATGCTTCTATAGAGTACAGGACTCTGTATTCACCTTCAGCATGCTTCTATAGAGTACAGGACTCTGTATTCACCTTTAGCATGCCTCTATAGAGTAAAGGACTCTGTATTCACCCTTAGCATGCCTCTATAGACTACAGGACTCTGTATTCACCCTTAGCATGCCTCTATAGAGTACAGGACTCTGTATTCACCTTCAGCATGCCTCTATAGAGTACATGACTCTGTATTCACCTTCAGCATGCTTCTATAGAGTACAGGACTCTGTATTCACCTTTAGCATGCCTCTATGGAGTACAGGACTCTGTATTCACCTCCAGCATGCTTCTATAGAGTACAGGACTCTGTATTCACCTTCAGCATGCCTCTATAGAGTACAGGACTCTGTATTCACCTTTAGCATGCTTCTATAGAGTACAGGACTCTGTATTCACCTTTAGCATGACTCTATAGAGTACAGGACTCTGTAGTCACCTTCAGCATGCCTCTATAGAGTACAGGACTCTGTATTCACCTTCAGCATGCCTCTATAGAGTACAGGACTCTGTATTCACCTTTAGCATGCCTCTATAGAGTACAGGACTCTGTGTTCACCTTTAGCATGCCTCTATAGAGTACAGGACTCTGTATTCACCTTCAGCATGCCTCTATAGAGTACAGGACTCTGTATTCACCTTCAGCATGCCTCTATGGAGTACAGGACTCTGTATTCACCTTCAGCATGCCTCTACAGAGTACAGGACTCTGTATTCACCTTCAGCATGCCTCTATAGAGTACAGGACTCTGTAATCACCTTTAGCATGCTTCTATACAGTACAGGACTCTGTATTCACCTTCAGCATGCCTCTATAGAGTACAGGACTCTGTAGTCACCTTTAGCATGCCTCTATAGAGTACAGGACTCTGTATTCACCTTCATCATGCTTCTGTAGAGTAGGACTCTGTATTCACCTTCATCATGCCTCTATAGAGTACAGCACTCTGTATTCACCTTCAGCATGCCTCTATAGAGTACAGGACTCTGTATTCACCTTTAGCATGCTTCTATAGAGTACAGGACTCTGTATTCACCCTTAGCGTGCCTCTATAGAGTACAGGACTCTGTATTCACCTTCAGCATGCTTCTATAGAGTACAGAACTCTGTATTCACCTTTAGCATGCTTCTATAGAGTACAGGACTCTGTATTCACCCTTAGCATGCCTCAATAGAGTACAGGACTCTGTATTCACCTTTAGCACGCCTGTATAGAGTACAGGACTCTGTATTCACCTTTAGCAAACCTCTATAGAGTACAGGACTCTGTATTCACCTTTAGCATGCTTCTATAGAGTACAGGACTCTGTATTCACCTTTAGCATGCCTCTATAGAGTACAGGACTCTGTATTCACCTTCAACGTGCTTCTATAAAGTACAGGACTCTGTATTCACCTTTAGCATGCTTCTATAGAGTACAGGACTCTGTATTCACCTTCAGCAAGCATGCCTCTATAGAGTACAGGACTCTGTATTCACCTTTAGCATGCTTCTATAGTGTACAGGACTCTGTATTCACCTTTAGCATGCCTCTATAGAGTACAGGACTCTGTATTAACCTTCAGCATGCCTCTATAGAGTACAGGACTCTGTATTCACCTTTAGCATGCTTCTATAGTGTACAGGACTCTGTATTCACCTTTAGCATGCCTCTATAGAGTACAGGACTCTGTATTCACCTTCAGCATGCCTCTATAGAGTACACGACTCTGTGTTCACCTTCAGCATGCTTCTATAGAGTACAGGGCTCAGTATTCACCTTCAGCATGCCTCTATAGTGTACAGGACTCTGTATTCACCTTCAGTGTGCCTCTATAGAGTACAGGACTCTGTATTCACCTTCAGCATGCCTCTATAGAGTACAGGACTCTATATTCACCTTCAGCATGCCTCTATAGAGTACAGGACTCAGTATTCACCTTCATCACGCCTCTATAGAGTACAGGACTCTGTATTCACCTTTAGCATGCTTCTATAGTGTACAGGACTCTGTATTCACCTTCAGCATGCTTCTATAGAGTAAAGGACTCTGTATTCACCTTCAGCATGCTTCTATAGAGTACAGGACTCTGTATTCACCCTTAGCATGCCTCTATAGAGTACAGGACTCCGTATTCACCTTTAGCACGCCTGTATAGAGTACAGGACTCTGTATTCACCTTTAGCAAACCTCTATAGAGTACAGGACTCTGTATTCACCTTCAGCATGCCTCTATAGAGTACAGGACTCTGTATTCACCTTCAGCATGCCTCTATAGAGTACAGGACTCTGTATTCACCTTCAACGTGCTTCTATAAATTACAGGACTCTGTATTCGCCTTTAGCATGCTTCTATAGAGTACAGGACTCTGTATTCACCTTCAGCAAGCATGCTTCTATAGAGTACAGGACTCTGTATTCACATTTAGCATGCTTCTATAGTGTACAGGACTCTGTATTCACCTTTAGCATGCCTCTATAGAGTACAGGACTCTGTATTAACCTTCAGCATGCCTCTATAGAGTACAGGACTCTGTATTCACCTTTAGCATGCTTCTATAGTGTACAGGACTCTGTATTCATCTTTAGCATGCCTCTATAGAGTACAGGACTCTGTATTCACCTTCAGCATGCCTCTATAGAGTACACGACTCTGTGTTCACCTTCAGCATGCTTCTATAGTGTACAGGACTCTGTATTCACCTTTAGCATGCTTCTATAGAGTACAGGATTCTGTATTCACCTTTACCATGCTTCTATAGAGTACAGGGCTCTGTATTCACCTTCAGCGTGCCTCTATAGAGTACAGGACTCTGTATTCACCTTCAGTGTGCCTCTATAGAGTACAGGACTCTGTATTCACCTTCAGCGTGCCTCTATAGAGTACAGGACTCTGTATTCATCTTCAGCATGCCTCTATAGAGTACAGGACTCTGTATTCACCTTCATCACGCCTCTATAGAGTACAGGACTCTGTATTCACCTTTAGCATGCTTCTATAGTGTACAGGACTCTGTATTCACCTTTAGCATGCCTCTATACAGTACAGGACTCTGTGTTCACCTTTAGCATGCTTCTATAGAGTACAGGACTCTGTATTCACCTTTAGCATGCTTCTATAGAGTACAGGACTCTGTATTCACCTTTAGCATGCCTCTATAGAGTACAGGACTCTGTATTCACCCTTAGCGTGCTTCTATAGAGTACGGGACTCTGTATTCACCTTTAGCATGCTTCTATAGAGTACAGGACTCTGTATTCACCCTTAGCGTGCCTCTATAGAGTACAGGACTCTGTATTCACCTTTAGCACGCCTGTATAGAGTATAAGACTCTGTATTTACCTTTAGCATGCCTCTATAGAGTACAGAACTCTGTATTCACCTTCAGCATGCCTCTATAGAGTACAGGACTCTGTAATCACCTTTAGCATGCTTCTATAGAGTACAGGACTCTGTAGTCACCTTCATCATGCCTCTATAGAGTACAGCACTCTGTGTTCACCTTCAGCATGCCTCTATAGAGTACAGGACTCTGTATTCACCTTCAGCATGCTTCTATAGAGTACAAGACTCTGTATTCACCTTCAGCGTGCCTCTATAGAGTACAGGACACTGTATTCACCTTCAGCATGCCTCTATAGAGTACAGGACTCTGTATTCACCTTCAGCATGCTTCTATAGTGTACAGGACTCTGTATTCACCTTTAGCATGCCTCTATAGAGTACAGGACTCTGTATTCACATTTAGCATGCTTCTATAGAGTACAGGACTCTGTATTCACCTTTAGCATGCCTCTATAGAGTACAGGACTCTGTATTGACCCTTAGCGTGCTTCTATAGAGTACGGGACTCTGTATTCACCTTCAGCATGCTTCTATAATGTACAGGACTCTGTATTCACCTTCAGCATACCTCTATAGTGTACAGGACTCTGTATTCACCTTCAGCATGCCTCTATAGAGTACAGGACTCTGTATTCACCCTTAGCGTGCCTCTATAGAGTACAAGACTCTGTATTCACCTTCAGCATGCTTCTATAGAGTACAGGACTCTGTATTCACCCTTAGCGTGCCTCTATAGAGTACAGGACTCTGTATTCACCCTTAGCATGCCTCTATAGAGTACAGGACTCTGTATTCACCTTCAGCATGCCTCTATAGAGTACAGGACTCTGTATTCACCTTCAGCATGCCTCTATAGAGTACAGGACTCTGTATTCGCCTTCAGCATGCCTCTATAGAGTACAGGACTCTGTATTCACCTTCAGCATGCCTCTATAGAGTACAGGACTCTGTGTTCACCTTCAGCATGCCTCTATAGAGTACAGGACTCTGTGTTCACCTTCAGCATGCCTCTATAGAGTACAGGACTCTGTGTACACCTTCAGCACGCCTCTATAGAGTACAGGACTCTGTATTCACCCTTAGCATGCCTCTATAGAGTACAGGACTCTGTATTCACCTTTAGCATGCTTCTATAGAGTACAGGACTCTGTATTCACCCTTAGCGTGCCTCTATAGAGTACAGGACTCTGTATTCACCTTCAGCATGCTTCTATAGAGTACAGGACTCTGTATTCACCTTTAGCATGCTTCTATAGAGTACAGGACTCTGTAT
This sequence comes from Triturus cristatus, assembly GCF_964204655.1. Lineage (NCBI taxonomy): Eukaryota > Metazoa > Chordata > Amphibia > Caudata > Salamandridae > Triturus > Triturus cristatus. The sequence goes on along the minus strand of NC_140580.1, from coordinate 1,186,297,911 downwards.
TCACCTTTAGCATGCTTCTATAGAGTACATGAGTCTGTATTCACCTTTAGCATGCCTCTATAGAGTACAGCACTCTGTATTCACCTTCAGCATGCTTCTATAGAGTAAAGGACTCTGTATTCACCTTCAGCATGCTTCTATAGAGTACAGGACTCTGTATTCACCCTTAGCGTGCCTCTATAGAGTACAGGACTCTGTATTCACCTTCAGCATGCCTCTATAGAGTACAGGACTCTGTATTCACCTTTGGCACGCCTGTATAGAGTACAGGACTCTGTATTCACCTTTAGCAAACCTCTATAGAGTACAGGACTCTGTATTCACCTTCAGCATGCCTCTATAGAGTACAGGGCTCTGTATTCACCTTCAACGTGCTTCTATAAAGTACAGGACTCTGTATTCACCTTTAGCATGCTTCTATAGAGTACAGGACTCTGTATTCACCTTCAGCAAGCATGCCTCTATAGAGTACATGACTCTGTATTCACCTTTAGCATGCTTCTATAGTGTACAGGACTCTGTATTCACCTTTAGCATGCCTCTATAGAGTACAGGACTCTGTATTAACCTTCAGCATGCCTCTATAGAGTACAGGACTCTGTATTCACCTTTAGCATGCTTCTATAGTGTACAGGACTCTGTATTCACCTTTAGCATGCCTCTATAGAGTACAGGACTCTGTATTCACCTTCAGCATGCCTCTATAGAGTACACGACTCTGTGTTCACCTTCAGCATGCTTCTATAGAGTACAGGGCTCAGTATTCACCTTCAGCATGCCTCTATAGTGTACAGGACTCTGTATTCACCTTCAGTGTGCCTCTATAGAGTACAGGACTCTGTATTCACCTTCAGCATGCCTCTATAGAGTACAGGACTCTATATTCACCTTCAGCATGCCTCTATAGAGTACAGGACTCAGTATTCACCTTCATCACGCCTCTATAGAGTACAGGACTCTGTATTCACCTTTAGCATGCTTCTATAGTGTACAGGACTCTGTATTCACCTTCAGCATGCTTCTATAGAGTAAAGGACTCTGTATTCACCTTCAGCATGCTTCTATAGAGTACAGGACTCTGTATTCACCCTTAGCATGCCTCTATAGAGTACAGGACTCCGTATTCACCTTTAGCACGCCTGTATAGAGTACAGGACTCTGTATTCACCTTTAACAAACCTCTATAGAGTACAGGACTCTGTATTCACCTTTAGCATGCCTCTATAGAGTACAGGACTCTGTATTCACCTTCAGCATGCCTCTATAGAGTACAGGACTCTGTATTCACCTTCAACGTGCTTCTATAAAGTACAGGACTCTGTATTCGCCTTTAGCATGCTTCTATAGAGTACAGGACTCTGTATTCACCTTCAGCAAGCTTCTATAGAGTACAGGACTCTGTATTCACATTTAGCATGCTTCTATAGTGTACAGGACTCTGTATTCACCTTTAGCATGCCTCTATAGAGTACAGGACTCTGTATTAACCTTCAGCATGCCTCTATAGAGTACAGGACTCTGTATTCACCTTTAGCATGCTTCTATAGTGTACAGGACTCTGTATTCATCTTTAGCATGCCTCTATAGAGTACAGGACTCTGTATTCACCTTCAGCATGCCTCTATAGAGTACACGACTCTGTGTTCACCTTCAGCATGCTTCTATAGTGTACAGGACTCTGTATTCACCTTTAGCATGCTTCTATAGAGTACAGGACTCTGTATTCACCTTTACCATGCTTCTATAGAGTACAGGGCTCTGTATTCACCTTCAGCGTGCCTCTATAGAGTACAGGACTCTGTATTCACCTTCAGTGTGCCTCTATAGAGTACAGGACTCTGTATTCACCTTCAGCGTGCCTCTATAGAGTACAGGACTCTGTATTCATCTTCAGCATGCCTCTATAGAGTACAGGACTCTGTATTCACCTTCATCACGCCTCTATAGAGTACAGGACTCTGTATTCACCTTTAGCATGCTTCTATAGTGTACAGGACTCTGTATTCACCTTTAGCATGCCTCTATACAGTACAGGACTCTGTGTTCACCTTTAGCATGCTTCTATAGAGTACAGGACTCTGTATTCACCTTTAGCATGCTTCTATAGAGTACAGGACTCTGTATTCACCTTTAGCATGCCTCTATAGAGTACAGGACTCTGTATTCACCCTTAGCGTGCCTCTATAGAGTACAGGACTCTGTATTCACCTTCAGCATGCTTCTATAGAGTACAGGACTCTGTATTCACCTTTAGCACGCCTGTATAGAGTATAAGACTCTGTATTTACCTTTAGCATGCCTCTATAGAGTACAGGACTCTGTATTCACCTTCAGCATGCCTCTATAGAGTACAGGACTCTGTAATCACCTTTAGCATGCTTCTATAGAGTACAGGACTCTGTAGTCACCTTCATCATGCCTCTATAGAGTACAGCACTCTGTGTTCACCTTCAGCATGCTTCTATAGAGTACAGGACTCTGTATTCACCTTTAGCATGCCTCTATAGAGTACAGGACTCTGTATTCACCTTCAGCATGCTTCTATAGAGTACAAGACTCTGTATTCACCTTCAGCGTGCCTCTATAGAGTACAGGACTCTGTATTCACCTTCAGCATGCCTCTATAGAGTACAGGACTGTGTAATCACCTTTAGCATGCCTCTATAGAGTACAGGACTCTGTATTCACCTTCAGCATGCTTCTATAGAGTACAGGACTCTGTAGTCACCTTCATCATGCCTCTATAGAGTACAGCACTCTGTATTCACCTTCAGCATGCCTCTATAGAGTACAGGACTCTGTATTCACCTTCAGCATGCTTCTATAGTGTACAGGACTCTGTATTCACCTTCAGCATGCTTCTATAGTGTACAGGACTCTGTAATCACCTTTAGCATGCTTCTATAGAGTACAGCACTCTGTGTTCACCTTCAGCATGCCTCTATAGAGTACAGGACTCTGTATTCACCTTCAGCATGCTTCTATAGAGTACAAGACTCTGTATTCACCTTCAGCGTGCCTCTATAGAGTACAGGACTCTGTATTCACCTTCAGCATGCCTCTATAGAGTACAGGACTGTGTAATCACCTTTAGCATGCCTCTATAGAGTACAGGACTCTGTAGTCACCTTCATCATGCCTCTATAGAGTACAGCACTCTGTATTCACCTTCAGCATGCCTCTATAGAGTACAGGACTCTGTATTCACCTTCAGCATGCTTCTATAGTGTACAGGACTCTGTATTCACCTTTAGCATGCCTCTATAGAGTACAGGACTCTGTGTTCACCTTTAGCATGCTTCTATAGAGTACAGGACTCTGTATTCACATTTAGCATGCTTCTATAGAGTACAGGACTCTGTATTCACCTTTAGCATGCCTCTATAGAGTACAGGACTCTGTATTGACCCTTAGCGTGCTTCTATAGAGTACGGGACTCTGTATTCACCTTCAGCATGCTTCTATAATGTACAGGACTCTGTATTCACCTTCAGCATACCTCTATAGTGTACAGGACTCTGTATTCACCTTCAGCATGCCTCTATAGAGTACAGGACTCTGTATTCACCCTTAGCGTGCCTCTATAGAGTACAGGACTCTGTATTCACCTTCAGCATGCTTCTATAGAGTACAGGACTCTGTATTCACCCTTAGCGTGCCTCTATAGAGTACAGGACTCTGTATTCACCCTTAGCATGCCTCTATAGAGTACAGGACTCTGTATTCACCTTCAGCATGCCTCTATAGAGTACAGGACTCTGTATTCACCTTCAGCATGCCTCTATAGAGTACGGGACTCTGTATTCGCCTTCAGCATGCCTCTATAGAGTACAGGACTCTGTATTCACCTTCAGCATGCCTCTATAGAGTACAGGACTCTGTGTTCACCTTCAGCATGCCTCTATAGAGTACAGGACTCTGTGTTCACCTTCAGCATGCCTCTATAGAGTACAGGACTCTGTGTACACCTTCAGCACGCCTCTATAGAGTACAGGACTCTGTATTCACCCTTAGCACGCCTCTATAGAGTACAGGACTCTGTATTCACCTTTAGCATGCCTCTATAGAGTACAGGACTCTGTATTCACCCTTAGCACGCCTCTATAGAGTACAGGACTTTGTATTCACCTTTAGCATGCCTCTATAGAGTACAGGACTCTGTATTCACCCTTAGCATGCCTCTATAGAGTACAGGACTCTGTATTCACCTTCAGCATGCCTCTATAGAGTACAGGACTCTGTATTCACCTTTAGCACGCCTCTATAGAGTACAGGACTCTGTATTCACCTTTAGCATGCCTCTATAGAGTACAGGACTCTGTATTCACCTTCAGCATGCTGCAATAGAGTACAGGACTCTGTATTCACCTTCAGCATGCCTCTATAGAGTACAGGACTCTGTATTCACCTTCAGCATGCCTCTATAGAGTACAGAACTCTGTATTCACCTTCAGCATGCCTCTATAGAGTACAGGACTCTGTATTCACCTTCAGCATGCCTCTATAGAGTACAGGACTCTGTATTCACCTTCAGCATGCCTCTATAGAGTACAGGACTCTGTATTCACCTTTAGCATGCCTCTATAGAGTACAGGACTCTGTGTTCACCTTTAGCATGCTTCTATAGAGTACAGGACTCTGTATTCACCCTTAGCATGCTTCTATAGAGTACAGGACTCTGTATTCACCTTCAACGTGCTTCTATAAAGTACAGGACTCTGTATTCACCTTTAGCATGCTTCTATAGAGTACAGGACTCTGTATTCACCTTTAGCATGCTTCTATAGAGTACAGGACTCTGTATTCACCTTTAGCATGCCTCTATAGAGTACACGACTCTGCATTCACCCTTAGCGTGCTTCTATAGAGTACGGGACTCTGTATTCACCTTTAGCATGCTTCTATAGAGTACAGGACCCTGTATTCACCCTTAGCGTGCCTCTATAGAGTACAGGACTCTGTATTCACCTTCAGCATGCTTCTATAGAGTACAGGACTCTGTATTCACCTTTAGCACGCCTGTATAGAGTATAAGACTCTGTATTTACCTTTAGCATGCCTCTATAGAGTACAGGACTCTGTATTCACCTTCATCATGCCTCTATAGAGTACAGCACTCTGTGTTCACCTTCAGCATGCCTCTATAGAGTACAGGACTCTGTATTCACCTTCAGCATGCTTCTATAGAGTACAAGACTCTGTATTCACCTTCAGCGTGCCTCTATAGAGTACAGGACTCTGTATTCACCTTCAGCATGCCTCTATAGAGTACAGGACTGTGTAATCACCTTTAGCATGCCTCTATAGAGTACAGGACTCTGTAGGCACCTTCATCATGCCTCTATAGAGTACAGCACTCTGTGTTCACCTTCAGCATGCCTCTATAGAGTACAGGACTCTGTATTCACCTTCAGCATGCTTCTATAGAGTACAAGACTCTGTATTCACCTTCAGCGTGCCTCTATAGAGTACAGGACTCTGTATTCACCTTCAGCATGCCTCTATAGAGTACAGGACTGTGTAATCACCTTTAGCATGCTTCTATAGAGTACAGGACTCTGTAGTCACCTTCATCATGCCTCTATAGAGTACAGCACTCTGTATTCACCTTCAGCATGCCTCTATAGAGTACAGGACTCTGTATTCACCTTCAGCATGCTTCTATAGTGTACAGGACTCTGTATTCACCTTTAGCATGCCTCTATAGAGTACAGGACTCTGTGTTCACCTTTAGCATGCTTCTATAGAGTACAGGACTCTGTATTCACATTTAGCATGCTTCTATAGAGTACAGGACTCTGTATTCACCTTCAGCATGCCTCTATAGAGTACAGGACTCTGTATTCACCTTCAGCATGCCTCTATAGAGTACAGGACTCTGTATTCACCTTCATCACGCCTCTATAGAGTACAGGACTCTGTATTCACCTTTAGCATGCTTCTATAGTGTACAGGACTCTGTATTCACCTTCAGCATGCTTCTATAGAGTAAAGGACTCTGTATTCACCTTCAGCATGCTTCTATAGAGTACAGGACTCTGTATTCACCCTTAGCATGCCTCTATAGAGTACAGGACTCCGTATTCACCTTTAGCACGCCTGTATAGAGTACAGGACTCTGTATTCACCTTTAGCAAACCTCTATAGAGTACAGGACTCTGTATTCACCTTTAGCATGCCTCTATAGAGTACAGGACTCTGTATTCACCTTCAGCATGCCTCTATAGAGTACAGGACTCTGTATTCACCTTCAACGTGCTTCTATAAAGTACAGGACTCTGTATTCGCCTTTAGCATGCTTCTATAGAGTACAGGACTCTGTATTCACCTTCAGCAAGCATGCCTCTATAGAGTACAGGACTCTGTATTCACCTTTAGCATGCTTCTATAGTGTACAGGACTCTGTATTCACCTTTAGCATGCCTCTATAGAGTACAGGACTCTGTATTAACCTTCAGCATGCCTCTATAGAGTACAGGACTCTGTATTCACCTTTAGCATGCTTCTATAGTGTACAGGACTCTGTATTCATCTTTAGCATGCCTCTATAGAGTACAGGACTCTGTATTCACCTTCAGCATGCCTCTATAGAGTACACGACTCTGTGTTCACCTTCAGCATGCTTCTATAGTGTACAGGACTCTGTATTCACCTTTAGCATGCTTCTATAGAGTACAGGACTCTGTATTCACCTTTACCATGCTTCTATAGAGTACAGGGCTCTGTATTCACCTTCAGCGTGCCTCTATAGAGTACAGGACTCTGTATTCACCTTCAGTGTGCCTCTATAGAGTACAGGACTCTGTATTCACCTTCAGCGTGCCTCTATAGAGTACAGGACTCTGTATTCACCTTCAGCATGCCTCTATAGAGCACAGGACTCTGTATTCACCTTCATCACGCCTCTATAGAGTACAGGACTCTGTATTCACCTTTAGCATGCTTCTATAGTGTACAGGACTCTGTATTCACCTTTAGCATGCCTCTATACAGTACAGGACTCTGTGTTCACCTTTAGCATGCTTCTATAGAGTACAGGACTCTGTATTCACCTTTAGCATGCTTCTATAGAGTACAGGACTCTGTATTCACCTTTAGCATGCCTCTATAGAGTACAGGACTCTGTATTCACCCTTAGCGTGCTTCTATAGAGTACGGGACTCTGTATTCACCTTTAGCATGCTTCTATAGAGTACAGGACTCTGTATTCACCCTTAGCGTGCCTCTATAGAGTACAGGACTCTGTATTCACCTTCAGCATGCTTCTATAGAGTACAGGACTCTGTATTCACCTTTAGCACGCCTGTATAGAGTATAAGACTCTGTATTTACCTTTAGCATGCCTCTATAGAGTACAGGACTCTGTATTCACCTTCAGCATGCCTCTATAGAGTACAGGACTCTGTAATCACCTTTAGCATGCTTCTATAGAGTACAGGACTCTGTAGTCACCTTCATCATGCCTCTATAGAGTACAGCACTCTGTGTTCACCTTCAGCATGCCTCTATAGAGTACAGGACTCTGTGTTCACCTTTAGCATGCTTCTATAGAGTACAGGGCTCTGTATTCACCTTCAGCGTGCCTCTATAGAGTACAGGACTCTGTATTCACCTTCAGTGTGCCTCTATAGAGTACAGGACTCTGTATTCACCTTCAGCGTGCCTCTATAGAGTACAGGACTCTGTATTCACCTTCAGCATGCCTCTATAGAGTACAGGACTCTGTATTCACCTTCATCACGCCTCTATAGAGTACAGGACTCTGTATTCACCTTTAGCATGCTTCTATAGTGTACAGGACTCTGTATTCACCTTTAGCATGCCTCTATACAGTACAGGACTCTGTGTTCACCTTTAGCATGCTTCTATAGAGTACAGGACTCTGTATTCACCTTTAGCATGCCTCTATAGAGTACAGGACTCTGTATTCACCCTTAGCGTGCTTCTATAGAGTACGGGACTCTGTATTCACCTTTAGCATGCTTCTATAGAGTACAGGACTCTGTATTCACCCTTAGCGTGCCTCTATAGAGTACAGGACTCTGTATTCACCTTCAGCATGCTTCTATAGAGTACAGGACTCTGTATTCACCTTTAGCACGCCTGTATAGAGTATAAGACTCTGTATTTACCTTTAGCATGCCTCTATAGAGTACAGGACTCTGTATTCACCTTCAGCATGCCTCTATAGAGTACAGGACTCTGTAATCACCTTTAGCATGCTTCTATAGAGTACAGGACTCTGTAGTCACCTTCATCATGCCTCTATAGAGTACAGCACTCTGTGTTCACCTTCAGCATGCCTCTATAGAGTACAGGACTCTGTATTCACCTTCAGCATGCTTCTATAGAGTACAAGACTCTGTATTCACCTTCAGCGTGCCTCTATAGAGTACAGGACTCTGTATTCACCTTCAGCATGCCTCTATAGAGTACAGGACTGTGTAATCACCTTTAGCATGCTTCTATAGAGTACAGGACTCTGTAGTCACCTTCATCATGCCTCTATAGAGTACAGCACTCTGTATTCACCTTCAGCATGCCTCTATAGAGTACAGGACTCTGTATTCACCTTCAGCATGCTTCTATAGTGTACAGGACTCTGTATTCACCTTTAGCATGCCTCTATAGAGTACAGGACTCTGTGTTCACCTTTAGCATGCTTCTATAGAGTACAGGACTCTGTATTCACATTTAGCATGCTTCTATAGAGTACAGGACTCTGTATTCACCTTTAGCATGCCTCTATAGAGTACAGGACTCTGTATTGACCCTTAGCGTGCTTCTATAGAGTACGGGACTCTGTATTCACCTTCAGCATGCTTCTATAATGTACAGGACTCTGTATTCACCTTCAGCATACCTCTATAGTGTACAGGACTCTGTATTCACCTTCAGCATGCCTCTATAGAGTACAGGACTCTGTATTCACCCTTAGCGTGCCTCTATAGAGTACAGGACTCTGTATTCACCTTCAGCATGCTTCTATAGAGTACAGGACTCTGTATTCACCCTTAGCGTGCCTCTATAGAGTACAGGACTCTGTATTCACCCTTAGCATGCCTCTATAGAGTACAGGACTCTGTATTCACCTTCAGCATGCCTCTATAGAGTACAGGACTCTGTATTCGCCTTCAGCATGCCTCTATAGAGTACAGGACTCTGTATTCGCCTTCAGCATGCCTCTATAGAGTACAGGACTCTGTGTTCACCTTCAGCATGCCTCTATAGAGTACAGGACTCTGTGTTCACCTTCAGCATGCCTCTATAGAGTACAGGACTCTGTGTTCACCTTCAGCATGCCTCTATAGAGTACAGGACTCTGTGTACACCTTCAGCACGCCTCTATAGAGTACAGGACTCTGTATTCACCCTTAGCACGCCTCTATAGAGTACAGGACTCTGTATTCACCTTTAGCACGCCTCTATAGAGTACAGGACTCTGTATTCACCCTTAGCACGCCTCTATAGAGTACAGGACTTTGTATTCACCTTTAGCATGCCTCTATAGAGTACAGGACTCTGTATTCACCCTTAGCATGCCTCTATAGAGTACAGGACTCTGTATTCACCTTCAGCATGCCTCTTTAGAGTACAGGACTCTGTATTCACCTTTAGCACGCCTCTATAGAGTACAGGACTCTGTATTCACCTTTAGCATGCCTCTATAGAGTACAGGACTCTGTATTCACCTTCAGCATGCTGCAATAGAGTACAGGACTCTGTATTCACCTTCAGCATGCCTCTATAGAGTACAGGACTCTGTATTCACCTTCAGCATGCCTCTATAGAGTACAGAACTCTGTATTCACCTTCAGCATGCCTCTATAGAGTACAGGACTCTGTATTCACCTTCAGCATGCCTCTATAGAGTACAGGACTCTGTATTCACCTTCAGCATGCCTCTATAGAGTACAGGACTCTGTATTCACCTTTAGCATGCCTCTATAGAGTACAGGACTCTGTGTTCACCTTTAGCATGCTTCTATAGAGTACAGGACTCTGTATTCACCCTTAGCATGCTTCTATAGAGTACAGGACTCTGTATTCACCTTCAACGTGCTTCTATAAAGTACAGGACTCTGTATTCACCTTTAGCATGCTTCTATAGAGTACAGGACTCTGTATTCACCTTTAGCATGCTTCTATAGAGTACAGGACTCTGTATTCACCTTTAGCATGCCTCTATGGAGTACAGGACTCTGTATTCACCCTTAGCGTGCCTCTATAGAGTACAGGACTCTGTATTCACCTTCAGCATGCTTCTATAGAGTACAGGACTCTGTATTCACCCTTAGCATGCTTCTATAGAGTACAGGACTCTGTATTCACCTTCAACGTGCTTCTATAAAGTACAGGACTCTGTATTCACCTTTAGCATGCCTCTATAGAGTACAGGACTCTGTGTTCACCTTTAGCATGCTTCTATAGAGTACAGGACTCTGTATTCACCCTTAGCATGCTTCTATAGAGTACAGGACTCTGTATTCACCTTCAACGTGCTTCTATAAAGTACAGGACTCTGTATTCACCTTTAGCACGCTTCTATAGAGTACAGGACTCTGTATTCACCTTTAGCATGCTTCTATAGAGTACAGGACTCTGTATTCACCTTCAGCATGCCTCTATAGAGTACAGGACTCTGCATTCACCCTTAGCGTGCTTCTATAGAGTACGGGACTCTGTATTCACCTTTAGCATGCTTCTATAGAGTACAGGACCCTGTATTCACCCTTAGCGTGCCTCTATAGAGTACAGGACTCTGTATTCACCTTCAGCATGCTTCTATAGAGTACAGGACTCTGTATTCACCTTTAGCACGCCTGTATAGAGTATAAGACTCTGTATTTACCTTTAGCATGCCTCTATAGAGTACAGGACTCTGTATTCACCTTCAGCATGCCTCTATAGAGTACAGGACTCTGTAATCACCTTTAGCATGCTTCTATAGAGTACAGGACTCTGTAGTCACCTTCATCATGCCTCTATAGAGTACAGCACTCTGTGTTCACCTTCAGCATGCCTCTATAGAGTACAGGACTCTGTATTCACCTTCAGCATGCTTCTATAGAGTACAAGACTCTGTATTCACCTTCAGCGTGCCTCTATAGAGTACAGGACTCTGTATTCACCTTCAGCATGCCTCTATAGAGTACAGGACTGTGTAATCACCTTTAGCATGCCTCTATAGAGTACAGCACTCTGTATTCACCTTCAGCATGCCTCTATAGAGTACAGGACTCTGTATTCACCTTCAGCATGCTTCTATAGTGTACAGGACTCTGTATTCACATTTAGCATGCTTCTATAGAGTACAGGACTCTGTATTCACCTTTAGCATGCCTCTATAGAGTACAGGACTCTGTATTGACCCTTAGCGTGCTTCTATAGAGTACGGGACTCTGTATTCACCTTCAGCATGCTTCTATAATGTACAGGACTCTGTATTCACCTTCAGCATACCTCTATAGTGTACAGGACTCTGTATTCACCTTCAGCATGCCTCTATAGAGTACAGGACTCTGTATTCACCCTTAGCGTGCCTCTATAGAGTACAGGACTCTGTATTCACCTTCAGCATGCTTCTATAGAGTACAGGACTCTGTATTCACCCTTAGCGTGCCTCTATAGAGTACAGGACTCTGTATTCACCCTTAGCATGCCTCTATAGAGTACAGGACTCTGTATTCACCTTCAGCATGCCTCTATAGAGTACAGGACTCTGTATTCACCTTCAGCATGCCTCTATAGAGTACAGGACTCTGTATTCGCCTTCAGCATGCCTCTATAGAGTACAGGACTCTGTATTCACCTTCAGCATGCCTCTATAGAGTACAGGACTCTGTGTTCACCTTCAGCATGCCTCTATAGAGTACAGGACTCTGTGTTCACCTTCAGCATGCCTCCATAGAGTACAGGACTCTGTGTACACCTTCAGCACGCCTCTATAGAGTACAGGACTCTGTATTCACCCTTAGCACGCCTCTATAGAGTACAGGACTCTGTATTCACCTTTAGCACGCCTCTATAGAGTACAGGACTCTGTATTCACCCTTAGCACGCCTCTATAGAGTACAGGACTTAGTATTCACCTTTAGCATGCCTCTATAGAGTACAGGACTCTGTATTCACCCTTAGCATGCCTCTATAGAGTACAGGACTCTGTATTCACCTTCAGCATGCCTCTATAGAGTACAGGACTCTGTATTCACCTTTAGCACGCCTCTATAGAGTACAGGACTCTGTATTCACCTTTAGCATGCCTCTATAGAGTACAGGACTCTGTATTCACCTTCAGCATGCTGCAATAGAGTACAGGACTCTGTATTCACCTTCAGCATGCCTCTATAGAGTACAGGACTCTGTATTCACCTTCAGCATGCCTCTATAGAGTACAGGACTCTGTATTCACCTTTAGCATGCCTCTATAGAGTACAGGACTCTGTGTTCACCTTTAGCATGCTTCTATAGAGTACATGACTCTGTATTCACCCTTAGCATGCTTCTATAGAGTACAGGACTCTGTATTCACCTTCAACGTGCTTCTATAAAGTACAGGACTCTGTATTCACCTTTAGCATGCTTCTATAGAGTACAGGACTCTGTATTCACCTTTAGCATGCTTCTATAGAGTACAGGACTCTGTATTCACCTTTAGCATGCCTCTATGGAGTACAGGACTCTGTATTCACCCTTAGCGTGCCTCTATAGAGTACAGGACTCTGTATTCACCTTCAGCATGCTTCTATAGAGTACAGGACTCTGTATTCACCCTTAGCATGCTTCTATAGAGTACAGGACTCTGTATTCACCTTCAACGTGCTTCTATAAAGTACAGGACTCTGTATTCACCTTTAGCATGCCTCTATAGAGTACAGGACTCTGTGTTCACCTTTAGCATGCTTCTATAGAGTACAGGACTCTGTATTCACCCTTAGCATGCTTCTATAGAGTACAGGACTCTGTATTCACCTTCAACGTGCTTCTATAAAGTACAGGACTCTGTATTCACCTTTAGCACGCTTCTATAGAGTACAGGACTCTGTATTCACCTTTAGCATGCTTCTATAGAGTACAGGACTCTGTATTCACCTTCAGCATGCCTCTATAGAGTACAGGACTCTGCATTCACCCTTAGCGTGCTTCTATAGAGTACGGGACTCTGTATTCACCTTTAGCATGCTTCTATAGAGTACAGGACCCTGTATTCACCCTTAGCGTGCCTCTATAGAGTACAGGACTCTGTATTCACCTTCAGCATGCTTCTATAGAGTACAGGACTCTGTATTCACCTTTAGCACGCCTGTATAGAGTATAAGACTCTGTATTTACCTTTAGCATGCCTCTATAGAGTACAGGACTCTGTATTCACCTTCAGCATGCCTCTATAGAGTACAGGACTCTGTAATCACCTTTAGCATGCTTCTATAGAGTACAGGACTCTGTAGTCACCTTCATCATGCCTCTATAGAGTACAGCACTCTGTGTTCACCTTCAGCATGCCTCTATAGAGTACAGGACTCTGTATTCACCTTCAGCATGCTTCTATAGAGTACAAGACTCTGTATTCACCTTCAGCGTGCCTCTATAGAGTACAGGACTCTGTATTCACCTTCAGCATGCCTCTATAGAGTACAGGACTGTGTAATCACCTTTAGCATGCCTCTATAGAGTACAGCACTCTGTATTCACCTTCAGCATGCCTCTATAGAGTACAGGACTCTGTATTCACCTTCAGCATGCTTCTATAGTGTACAGGACTCTGTATTCACATTTAGCATGCTTCTATAGAGTACAGGACTCTGTATTCACCTTTAGCATGCCTCTATAGAGTACAGGACTCTGTATTGACCCTTAGCGTGCTTCTATAGAGTACGGGACTCTGTATTCACCTTCAGCATGCTTCTATAATGTACAGGACTCTGTATTCACCTTCAGCATACCTCTATAGTGTACAGGACTCTGTATTCACCTTCAGCATGCCTCTATAGAGTACAGGACTCTGTATTCACCCTTAGCGTGCCTCTATAGAGTACAGGACTCTGTATTCACCTTCAGCATGCTTCTATAGAGTACAGGACTCTGTATTCACCCTTAGCGTGCCTCTATAGAGTACAGGACTCTGTATTCACCCTTAGCATGCCTCTATAGAGTACAGGACTCTGTATTCACCTTCAGCATGCCTCTATAGAGTACAGGACTCTGTATTCACCTTCAGCATGCCTCTATAGAGTACAGGACTCTGTATTCGCCTTCAGCATGCCTCTATAGAGTACAGGACTCTGTATTCACCTTCAGCATGCCTCTATAGAGTACAGGACTCTGTGTTCACCTTCAGCATGCCTCTATAGAGTACAGGACTCTGTGTTCACCTTCAGCATGCCTCCATAGAGTACAGGACTCTGTGTACACCTTCAGCACGCCTCTATAGAGTACAGGACTCTGTATTCACCCTTAGCACGCCTCTATAGAGTACAGGACTCTGTATTCACCTTTAGCACGCCTCTATAGAGTACAGGACTCTGTATTCACCCTTAGCACGCCTCTATAGAGTACAGGACTTAGTATTCACCTTTAGCATGCCTCTATAGAGTACAGGACTCTGTATTCACCCTTAGCATGCCTCTATAGAGTACAGGACTCTGTATTCACCTTCAGCATGCCTCTATAGAGTACAGGACTCTGTATTCACCTTTAGCACGCCTCTATAGAGTACAGGACTCTGTATTCACCTTTAGCATGCCTCTATAGAGTACAGGACTCTGTATTCACCTTCAGCATGCTGCAATAGAGTACAGGACTCTGTATTCACCTTCAGCATGCCTCTATAGAGTACAGGACTCTGTATTCACCTTCAGCATGCCTCTATAGAGTACAGAACTCTGTATTCACCTTCAGCATGCCTCTATAGAGTACAGGACTCTGTATTCACCTTCAGCATGCCTCTATAGAGTACAGGACTCTGTATTCACCTTCAGCATGCCTCTATAGAGTACAGGACTCTGTATTCACCTTTAGCATGCCTCTATAGAGTACAGGACTCTGTGTTCACCTTTAGCATGCTTCTATAGAGTACAGGACTCTGTATTCACCCTTAGCATGCTTCTATAGAGTACAGGACTCTGTATTCACCTTCAACGTGCTTCTATAAAGTACAGGACTCTGTATTCACCTTTAGCATGCTTCTATAGAGTACAGGACTCTGTATTCACCTTCAGCAAGCATGCCTCTATAGAGTACAGGACTCTGTATTCACCTTTAGCATGCTTCTATAGTGTACAGGACACTGTATTCACCTTTAGCATGCCTCTATAGAGTACAGGACTCTGTATTAACCTTCAGCATGCCTCTATAGAGTACAGGACTCTTTATTCACCTTTAGCATGCTTCTATAGTGTACAGGACTCTGTATTCACCTTTAGCATGCCTCTATAGAGTACAGGACTCTGTATTCACCTTCAGCATGCTTCTATAGAGTACAGGACTCTGTATTCGCCTTCAGCATGCCTCTATAGAGTACAGGACTCTGTGTTCACCTTCAGCATGCCTCTATAGAGTACAGGACTCTGTGTTCACCTTCAGCATGCCTCTATAGAGTACAGGACTCTGTGTTCACCTTCAGCATGCCTCTATAGAGTACAGGACTCTGTGTACACCTTCAGCACGCCTCTATAGAGTACAGGACTCTGTATTCACCCTTAGCACGCCTCTATAGAGTACAGGACTCTGTATTCACCTTTAGCACGCCTCTATAGAGTACAGGACTCTGTATTCACCCTTAGCACGCCTCTATAGAGTACAGGACTTTGTATTCACCTTTAGCATGCCTCTATAGAGTACAGGACTCTGTATTCACCCTTAGCATGCCTCTATAGAGTACAGGACTCTGTATTCACCTTCAGCATGCCTCTTTAGAGTACAGGACTCTGTATTCACCTTTAGCACGCCTCTATAGAGTACAGGACTCTGTATTCACCTTTAGCATGCCTCTATAGAGTACAGGACTCTGTATTCACCTTCAGCATGCTGCAATAGAGTACAGGACTCTGTATTCACCTTCAGCATGCCTCTATAGAGTACAGGACTCTGTATTCACCTTCAGCATGCCTCTATAGAGTACAGAACTCTGTATTCACCTTCAGCATGCCTCTATAGAGTACAGGACTCTGTATTCACCTTCAGCATGCCTCTATAGAGTACAGGACTCTGTATTCACCTTCAGCATGCCTCTATAGAGTACAGGACTCTGTATTCACCTTCAGCATGCCTCTATAGAGTACAGGACTCTGTATTCACCTTTAGCATGCTTCTATAAAGTACAGGACTCTGTATTCACCTTTAGCATGCTTCTATAGAGTACAGGACTCTGTATTCACCTTTAGCATGCCTCTATAGAGTACAGGACTCTGCATTCACCCTTAGCGTGCCTCTATAGAGTACAGGACTCTGTATTCACCTTCAGCATGCTTCTATAGAGTACAGGACTCTGTATTCACCTTTAGCACGCCTGTATACAGTATAAGACTCTGTATTTACCTTTAGCATGCCTCTATAGAGTACAGGACTCTGTATTCACCTTCAGCATGCCTCTATAGAGTACAGGACTCTGTAATCACCTTTAGCATGCTTCTATAGAGTACAGGACTCTGTAGTCACCTTCATCATGCCTCTATAGAGTACAGCACTCTGTGTTCACCTTCAGCATGCCTCTATAGAGTACAGGACTCTGTATTCACCTTCAGCATGCTTCTATAGAGTACAAGACTCTGTATTCACCTTCAGCATGCCTCTATAGAGTACAGGACTGTGTAATCACCTTTAGCATGCTTCTATAGAGTACAGGACTCTGTAGTCACCTTCATCATGCCTCTATAGAGTACAGCACTCTGTATTCACCTTCAGCATGCCTCTATAGAGTACAGGACTCTGTATTCACCTTCAGCATGCTTCTATAGTGTACAGGACTCTGTATTCACATTTAGCATGCTTCTATAGAGTACAGGACTCTGTATTCACCTTTAGCATGCCTCTATAGAGTACAGGACTCTGTATTGACCCTTAGCGTGCTTCTATAGAGTACGGGACTCTGTATTCACCTTCAGCATGCTTCTATAATGTACAGGACTCTGTATTCACCTTCAGCATACCTCTATAGTGTACAGGACTCTGTATTCACCTTCAGCATGCCTCTATAGAGTACAGGACTCTGTATTCACCCTTAGCATGCCTCTATAGAGTACAGGACTCTGTATTCACCTTCAGCATGCCTCTATAGAGTACAGGACTCTGTATTCACCCTTAGCATGCCTCTATAGAGTACAGGACTCTGTATTCACCTTCAGCATGCCTCTATAGAGTACAGGACTCTGTATTCACCTTCAGCATGCCTCTATAGAGTACAGGACTCTGTATTCGCCTTCAGCATGCCTCTATAGAGTACAGGACTCTGTATTCACCTTCAGCATGCCTCTATAGAGTACAGGACTCTGTGTTCACCTTCAGCATGCCTCTATAGAGTACAGGACTCTGTGTTCACCTTCAGCATGCCTCTATAGAGTACAGGACTCTGTGTACACCTTCAGCACGCCTCTATAGAGTACAGGACTCTGTATTCACCCTTAGCACGCCTCTATAGAGTACAGGACTCTGTATTCACCTTTAGCACGCCTCTATAGAGTACAGGACTCTGTATTCACCCTTAGCACGCCTCTATAGAGTACAGGACTTTGTATTCACCTTTAGCATGCCTCTATAGAGTACAGGACTCTGTATTCACCCTTAGCATGCCTCTATAGAGTACAGGACTCTGTATTCACCTTCAGCATGCCTCTATAGAGTACAGGACTCTGTATTCACCTTTAGCACGCCTCTATAGAGTACAGGACTCTGTATTCACCTTTAGCATGCCTCTATAGAGTACAGGACTCTGTATTCACCTTCAGCATGCTGCAATAGAGTACAGGACTCTGTATTCACCTTCAGCATGCCTCTATAGAGTACAGGACTCTGTATTCACCTTCAGCATGCCTCTATAGAGTACAGAACTCTGTATTCACCTTCAGCATGCCTCTATAGAGTACAGGACTCTGTATTCACCTTCAGCATGCCTCTATAGAGTACAGGACTCTGTATTCACCTTCAGCATGCCTCTATAGAGTACAGGACTCTGTATTCACCTTCAGCATGCCTCTATAGAGTACAGGACTCTGTATTCACCTTCAGCACGCCTCTATAGAGTACAGGACTCTGTATTCACCTTCAACGTGCTTCTATAAAGTACAGGACTCTGTATTCACCTTTAGCATGCTTCTATAGAGTACAGGACTCTGTATTCACCTTCAGCAAGCATGCCTCTATAGAGTACAGGACTCTGTATTCACCTTTAGCATGCTTCTATAGTGTACAGGACACTGTATTCACCTTTAGCATGCCTCTATAGAGTACAGGACTCTGTATTAACCTTCAGCATGCCTCTATAGAGTACAGGACTCTTTATTCACCTTTAGCATGCTTCTATAGTGTACAGGACTCTGTATTCACCTTTAGCATGCTTCTATAGAGTACAGGATTCTGTATTCACCCTTAGCGTGCCTCTATAGAGTACAGGACTCTGTATTCACCCTTAGCATGCCTCTATAGAGTACAGGACTCTGTATTCACCTTCAGCATGCCTCTATAGAGTACAGGACTCTGTATTCACCTTTAGCACGCCTCTATAGAGTACAGGACTCTGTATTCACCTTTAGCATGCCTCTATAGAGTACAGGACTCTGTATTCACCTTCAGCATGCCTCTATAGAGTACAGGACTCTGTATTCACATTTAGCATGCTTCTATAGAGTACAGGACTCTGTATTCACCTTCAGCATGCCTCTATAGAGTACAGGACTCTGTATTCACCTTCAGCATGCTTCTATAGAGTACAGGGCTCTGTATCCCCCCTAGCATGCTTCTATAGAGTACAGGACTCTGTATTCACCTTCAGCATGCCTCTATAGAGTACAGGACTCTGTATTCACATTCAGCATGCCTCTATAGAGTATAGGACTCTGTATTCACCTTCAGCATGCTTCTATAGAGTACAGGACTCTGTATTCACCTTCAGCATGCCTCTATAGAGTACAGGACTCTGTATTCACATTCAGCATGCCTCTATAGAGTATAGGACTCTGTATTCACCTTCAGCATGCTTCTATAGAGTACAGGACTCTGTATTCACCTTCAGCATGCCTCTATAGAGTACAGGACTCTGTATTCACCTTCAGCATGCCTGTATAGAGTACAGGACTCTGTTGGTGAGCAAGAAACAAGGTACATAGAGAATCTACCAGGGGATTCATGATATGAGTCTGGGCACAGAAAAAAACTGGGTTAGTTACAAAGAAAATGAGGAATAAGTATGTCACATGGCCATGGCACCATGGACCTTTGACCTTAGTGTAGACCTACGCAATCTCCTATGCAGCCCAGACCTGAGCCTGCGTCAGAAACTGATTGGGGGGGGTCAAATGGCAAACAGGTGTTGCTCAGCCCCAAACATGGTGGTTTAGGCCTTCAGCACTGTGCCTTCAGTGGCAGTGAGGGAGCAATCCCTGGCTTTCCAGTCAGCAAGGCAGTGTGGGGCAGTGGCTCAGAGCTCAACGGCTGTGCAACACTGCCCAGCCCAGTGCATCGTTTTACGAAAAATGAGAATTACTTGAATACACAGTAAAATGCAATACTACACACAGAACAAATGAAAACCTAAGCTTTGGCACATGTACCATGGGATTTCCTTACAGAAACTAATCAGGGTCAATGTAAGCGCTGGTTATCCAAATCACACCAGAAAATCCAGTCTCAATCAACCCAGACTCGGGTTTGTGGTACCTCCCTGGAAATGAGGCACGTCTGGTGCGCGATGATACAAGTCACACCAGACAATCCGGTCACAATCAACCCATGGTCAGGTTCACGTACCTCCCTGGAATGAGGCACAACGTCTGATGAGCGCTGATACATGGCAAACCAGACAATCAGGTAACACACACACAGTAGCAAGTTCAGTAGAACCGCACCAGGCAGAATGAGGCACTACTATGGATACGCCCTCCCTCTGAGGGTCACCACCTGTGAATCGAGCACTGCACGCAATGAGCATGCAGTAGGCATGTCGCGTAAGAGAGATGTGGCACAGGCAACTACGCAGGTCTCGCAACGGTGAATCCGCTCTCCACCAACCTTGTGCATGCCGAGGCCCCATGATGCAGGGGCCACACTCCTTTAGATGCTGGCACGGTTTGGGGACTCCACACAAGGCAATCCGGTCTCCATGTACAGTACTTAGTTCCATGCTCACACCGCGCTTCCGTGAGGATCCAGCAGACAAAGTAGGCACTTGAGAGGGCGTTGCTCTCCAGGTGAACCATGTAGACAGTGTAGGTCCCCCATTGCAGGTCTTTGATGTCCCAGAGACCTCCACAATGAACAGGGGGCAAGCCATTAAGCCCTTGGATAGCACACTTCAGGGCACCACACAGCAGCAGGTCAGCAGGCCAGCCGCTATACAGGCAGGGTGCAAGGTCTCTCCCAATGAGAGATTCCTCCTTGTGCACAACAGATTCCTCTGGCAATGTGCACCACGCAATCCAGGTTCTCTGGCCTTATGTTCCCACTAGTGCATGTCTGCGCTGCTAAAGTATGGCACCAGTAGGTATCCTGTAGTGTGCCTTGGAAGTAGGGGGTAGTCCAGAGGGTTCCCTTCGAACCACACACGTCTCCTCTGAATTTCTTTCTTGTCTGCCATGAGGCCTTGGAAAACAGATCTTAATCTCTAGAGGGGCCATGATCTGTCTTCCCAGAGACCAAGTGTCAAAACCTCTTCCTCCATTCTATCCAGCTAGGTCCTCAATTGGCAGAGGTCTATTGATCCAGTTGCATGGCCATTGTTTATGACTGTTGCTGGTGAATGCACAGATGTGCTCCCCCGGCCTCAAGGGTGGATTGGAGTCAAACTAAAAGGCACACAAAAGAGTTTAGCACAGAGAAATACCCACTTTCTAGAAGTGGCATTTCCAAGCTATTAATGACAAATGAAAAATGTCCTAGCTATCGTAATCGAAAGTTTGAATTCTATTAAGGACTCGGAGGCGAGGATTATGCATTCCTTTCTTCACTTTAATGAACAGCAGCCATTTTACAAGCAACAATGAACTACCATTCCTATCAACCCTGGTAATGTCAATGAAAAGAAAACAGTCCAATGGGAAACAGTCCCATAACTCCAGTCAATCAGAGAGCTCGAGACCAGCACCATAGTCCATTCTCTGTGTCCACTGTGCCTCTTTCGACGCGCGAGAGCCATCTCATCCTTTTTCACGATTCCTGTTTATTTGCATCCATTCCTAGAACCAAAGGACATAGATTAGCTTCAGCTCATGGCTAAGGCTTGCCCTGCAAACAAAACCATTGGAACCAGACAATGCAACTAGTGCAAAGCACAAGAAACACAAGCATAACCAGCATCTCATTGGAACATGAAGCTACATTACTTACCAGTCGCAGGAGGCTATTCCACTTCAGAATTCCCGGGTGGGATAATTCTCGCCTCTGAGTCCTTAATAAAATTGAAACTTTCTGTTACGATAGCTAGGACATTTTTCATTCTATATCAGGACAGAAGCCTCGGATTATGCTAGTTCAAAGCTTACTTACCACCAAACTAGCCTTATCCAGCACTGGCTTGAAATAGAACCTCTTCAAGGTAGAGTCCAAAGAGCAGTCTGCGGTATTCAGGATATCCTCCAGGATAGCTCATACGGCAAAGGCTTTGGAAGCCATCACGCTGTGGTACGAATGAGTCCTGAACACTCGCAGTTCAATACCCACCTCCAGCATTATCCACCTTACCCATCGATCAATAGTGGGTGTGGACACTACCTTATGAGGCTTTCTCAGGGCGATGAGTAGCTGCCTCTCACCTGGGGAGCGGAACTCTGTGGACATCTTTTCATATGCCCTTGGACACCCCACGACGCACAACTTCAGAGATTTTGGAAAAGGAGATAACCCTAGTCCCACACTTCTTCTTCCTGCGGATCGTAAAAGAAACTCCTGAAGGCGAGAAGGAGCGACCCAGGAGAACCTGGGCACGCACATCCGAGATCCTGCAACAGGAAATCAGGAGAAGAAACATGGCCAACTTAGCGGAGAGCTCCTTTCAGGACAAGAACTGATTGGGTTGCCAGGACAGAAAAAGATTCAGAACTAGGTTGACATCCCAAAGCGCCAAATGCCTAGGCTCTGGCAGAAGAGACAGTCATATGCCCCTCAAACGTTGACAAACAAAAGGATGCTCTACGATCGGGGTTCGTCTACTGGGAGATGTCCTGCAGAGATAGCCAACCGAAGGAATTAATCCACTTGTAGGCCAAACCGTCTTCCGCCAGGGAGGCCGCAAAATTAAGGACATGTATTACATACTCTGCCATCCATAGGATCGAGAATGTCACAAACACCAACGGGTAAATCGAGTGTAGGAGGATCTGTATCATTTGACTGTATTATTGGCCCAGATCTTGGACACAAATCCCTCAGCAGTGCCAAAAGGCCTGGGACTGACCATCGCCTCATGCAATCCTCCACGCCATGATTTACAGTGAACCCCCCAGAATCAACGGATGGGGCAGTCGATTGAGTAGAAGCTCTGGAAATAGGGGGGAGAGGTATTGGAAAATCCCAGAAAAATTCCAGAAGACCCAGAAACCAGACGTGAGATTTCCACACCGGATTGATCATCACCACCTGACCTGCGCCGCGGCTCTTTTGATTATCAAGAAACCCAGAAAAACCCCCTTCTGAGAAGGAACCAGTAGGGATTTGGTCTCATTGACCACGAACCCTAGGCTCTGTAGAAGATCTACTGCAGTCTGCAACTGTAGCGACAGCTGGTGCGGACATTGTGCCATCATCAGGATGACGTCCAGGTAGATGATGAGGCAGATATCTGTGCCTGAAGGTGTTCCAGGACCGGTCGGAGGACTTTCTTGAAACACCACGGGCAGACGAGAGGCCAAAGGGCAGAGTGGTGAACTCATTCATCTGGACTCGCCACCTGAACTGCAGGAACCGGCAGTGAGGGGAAAAAATGGGGATCGAGAGGTAAGCGTCCTTGAGATCCAGGCTCACCATCCAATCTCGAGGCTGGAGAATATCTCGTAGGAGGTGACTCCCCTCCATCTTGAAGTGGCGGTAGACTAGCCACTTGTTGAACTTGCAGAGGTTGATAACTGGATGATGGCCTCTGTCAGCATTGTCGACCAGGAAAATATTGCTGCTGAAGCTCCGGGGGTGAGGAGCGGAACGGGTGATTGCCCCCTTGTCTCAGAGCGAGGCTACCTCCCCATCCACTAACACTGCTTCAGCCCCCAAAAAGTGGAGCAGGCATGGGGGCACAACCTTCCAGGGGTACGGTAAAACTCTATTTGAAACCCCTGTAAAGTCTGCAGAACTCAGGCATCTCCTATGATGGAAGTCCAAGCCGGGAAAAAATTGGCCAGTCGGTCCCCTTCTTTTAGAAGGGAAGAAGGGAGAAGACTCACCGGACTTGTTGGAGGATCCCGCGCCTCTGGCCCCTCTGCCTTTACAGCGCCCTCTGGTGGGGTAGAAATTGGAATGGTACTGAGCATTAGGGCGGGCAGTCGAGCGGGCCCTACCTTGACCGGTCCCGTGAAAAACCCGGGAGGGAAAAACCTTCTTAATGGAGGCCTGAGCCTTATCCAAGGAGGTGAAAGGATTCATGAATTTCACTAACTCCTTCATAAATAGTTAACCAAAGAGTCCTCCCTGAGCATTAGACGCTGCTTCGGAGTCAACCAAGTCTACAAGTTTGGGGGTCACTTTAATCAACAGAGAGTGGCGTTGCTGCGTAGAGAGCGAGCAGTTTGCGTTCCTGTGAAATATGACTGCCCACTGTGCCCGGGCAGAAAGAGCATCAGGGGAGATCAGTGAACCCGATGACTTGGCCTCTTCAGCCATGTCCAAGATCTTAGTCAGGGGTCCCAGGGTGTCCAGGAGCTTATCCTGGCATGCTCACCAGGACCCATCTATCCTGTTTTTTGGGTCCTGCACACATTTTTGCAGAAGGGTGGCCATCCGGGGTTCAATCTCGGGCTTGAGGGCCACCTTACCTTCAAAGGAGGGACAGGCGCATCCTGACCTGAAGCAATTTTGTGTTTCCTTCTTCAAGTGCTTCCGAATGCCACCTTTTCTGATGGGGCCCATTTTGAAAACCTCGGGTGAAGAATCTCGTCGGGATCCAGCATGTCAGAACAAGTTTCCTGGGCATCTGAGGCAGGCTTGTGGGTGTTAGAGGGCAGCCAGGGGCAGGGTTGGGCCTTCGTCATCAGTATCCTTATGATTATCATCTGTCGGGGCATCATTGGGATGGGGCGCAGGCGGCTCAGTGATAAACCCAGCAGGATCCCAAGAAGGAGGGGCAGTCCGGGGTACTGCTAGTTAGGAATGCCTGCTTCAGCCTATCAAAGGCATCACGGGAGCACTTCCCTGGTACTCTATCCGGTGCAGGGGTGGTATTTCCATCGGGAAGGAGGGGCGGAGGGTCCTGGTGTTGACACGCAATCTTTGCACATGCTTGCGCTCTCTTAAGGGACAAGCTTTCCTCTAGAGGTGCCATGGCCTCTGAAACTGCCCGGTAAAAGGATGCATCCCCTGCATCATAAAATACATCATCCCAAGGGAGGGCCGCCCAGAGAACTCTGGGCAGTTCCCAAGTTAAGTGGAGAGCAGCTCTTGTATGGGGCAATCTACAACACCAGCGACACTGAGTTTTCTCACCTCAAATGTCTGCTTTTCTATCAACGTTTTAGGCATAGGATTAGCACAGTGCCATCCTTGTCGAGCTGTAAAATAACAAAAGCCCTTTACCACTCCAGGCCCAGTATTTGGATTGGTAAAATGCGGATGTATGTCGTTACAACGCACACTTTTACAACCCATGCACTTACAACGCATTTTTTACAACGCAAAATCCATTACAACGCACTACACTTACAACGCATGACACTACAACGCATTTTTAAAAACTACCTTTACAACGCATACCATTACAACGCATAATAGTAAATTGCATTTAAGGTAAGTATTAGATAGTATAGGGGTAAAAATTACTTTTCTAACTCCAGGGGGTGCAACAGTAGGGTAAGTGTTGGATAGTATAGGGGTAAAAATTACTATTCTAACTCCAGGGGGTGCAACAGTAGGGTAAGTGTTGGATAGTATAGGGGTAAAAATTACTATTCTAACTCCAGGGGGTGCAACAGTAGGGTAAGTGTTGGATAGTATAGGGGTAAAAATTACTATTCTAACTCCAGGGGGTGCAACAGTAGAGTAAGTGTTGGATAGTATAGGGGTAAAAATTACTATTCTAACTCCAGGGGGTGCAACAGTAGGGTAAGTGTTGGATAGTGTAGTGTAATATTATGCGTTGTAATGGTAGGCGTTGTAATGGAATGCGTTGTAAAGGTAGTTTTTAAAAATGCGTTGTAGTGTCATGCGTTGTAAGTGTAGTGCGTTGTAATGGATTTTGCGTTGTAAAAAATGCGTTGTAAGTGTAGTGCGTTGTAAAAGTTGCGTTGTAAACGTTGTTCCCCGTAAAATGCCATCCAAGCCAACCTGGAATGAATAAAAGCAACCCCCGACACGTGTTTCGCTCTCATCAGAGCTCTTCAGAAAGGTATAGCTTTGTCCAGACACAAGGGAGCACCCAGTATAAGTCAAAACAATTCCCTTTCAGGCAGAGAGTGCCCAGAAATTATGCAAATAAGAAGTAGAGAACTATGGGTAGTTCCCAAGTTTAGGTGGAGAGCAGCTTGATGTAGGGAAATAATAGGAATACATAATATAGACACATAAACACAAATATAAAATCCCAAACCCCAATACAAAATTTCAGGTAAGGGAAAGTTTTAAAACTATGTCAGTAGTGAACCGTCCAAGGCTAATACATGGACGTGCTGAAAAAGATCTGCACATTTGTTTTAGAAAACACACATAAAAGTTGCATGGTCAATTTAGCTGCGCTGAAACACATACACAGATTATATTTATTTATTTGCAGACTAAAACTTGACAAGACATTAACAATTAATACAGACATCACAGAAAAGGCCACCACATTTCTAGTGGCCGACATTAGAAACTCTTTTTGCACTATCATGGAGCATCGCGTACAAGGTATTTACAAGGGTGGATTCTGCCTTAACGGAAGCCTGTTGAGAATATGTTAAAGTCAGATAGAACACTGTAGCTTAAAGTAATTTCAGCCATTCCCCCCTGCTGACCCATGGGAATAGCAGACGTCCTATGCATGGGGATTATTCACTACCCAGGCAGGGACACACATGCGTACCTGCCCTGCCTTTCACCTATCCCTTGCTCCAAACCCAGGGCGTACCCTAGGGGTGCTCTGGTGTTAGTGAAAGTCACCCTCAGCGTGACAGGTTTGAGATAGGTTTGAAAGGCTATTCTTGTGGGTGGCGCAATAGGTACTGCAGCCCAGGAGTAGCCAGTACAGTGCCTGCCGTGGGTATGTGGTATACCTCTTTACAGGGGACTCACAGGAACAGCTCCCAAATGACTGTAAAAGAGAATCAGCAAAAACCAGGAGGAAAAAAAGCAAAAGGTTTTAGAGAAATCCCCTAAGAAGGGCCATGTCCAACAGCATGTATTAAGAAAACGGCTATAACCAAACAGTGATTGATAGTAAGTAAGAGAATGATTGTAAGCAAACACTGATAGTAAGTATGTAATAAGAGAATGACTGTAAGCAAACACTGATAGTAGGTATGTAGTAAGAGAATGACTGTAAGTAAACACTGATAGTAAGTATGTAATAAGAGAATGACTGTAAGCAAACACTGATAGTAGGTATGTAGTAAGAGAATGACTGTAAGTAAACACTGATAGTAAGTATGTAATAAGAGAATGACTGTAAGCAAACACTGATAGTAAGTATGTAATAAGAGAATGACTGTAAGCAAACACTGATAGTAGGTATGTAGTAAGAGAATGACTGTAAGCAAACACTGATAGTAGGTATGTTTGCTGAGAAATGATGCTCCGCTTATAACACCCCAGCCTAAGTCACAGGACAATGTTAGTGCCCCTCGAGAGGGGGGTCTAAAGGTAGCCGTACTAAACACACGCTCCCTACAAAAGCACCATCTCGAGGTTTTCTCCTTGTTACAAGACGGGGACATTGATATTCTGGCACTCACCGAAACGTGGCTAGGGGACAGGTCAGCACCAGACCTCATCGCAGCACTCCCAACAGAGTTTGATGCCTTTTGGCAAAACAGGCCTGGAGATGCTAGAGGAGGGGGAGTGGCGTTTTTGTTTAAAAAGAATTTAATGGTTACTAAAATAACTGCCGAACACTACGATAATACAGACATCCTGGGGGTAAAAATCTCTTTCAAATCCTCCTGCATTATACTTATGGTCGTCTATCGACCCCCTAGGACCCCCCCTAGCTTTAATGAGTCTTCTTTGGAAATCATCACTGATATGTGCTCCAGATACAAGCGTCTTCTAGTAGTGGGGGACTTCAACTATCATTGGGACAAGACACCGAAAGAATCAGCTGCGGGCCTCCTCGAGACCGCCATGCTCTCAATGGCCTTTCAACAACTGGTCAACAGTCCCACCCATACTAAGGGCCATACACTTGATCTGATCTGGACCTCGCAGCCTTGGGCAGTAATTACAGATATTAGCCCCAGCGCCTGGTCCGACCACTCGCTACTCAGGTGCTGGGTCCCAAGTGATAGCCAATTATTACAGCCTCCACCGGTATGGAAAAAGGTCAGAATCTGGAAAAACATCGAGGCAGCTCAGCTTACAGCCACTCTTCACGCCATTTCGCCCCCGAGATCAGTAACTAATAACCTGGACCAGGATAGTGGAGCCCTGCGGATCCATCTACAGCGAGCCAGAGACAAAGGAAAGGGGGCCCCGCGGTTCAATGAACCGTTAAGGGAGAAAAAACAACTTCTCCGTCAAGCTGAAAGACGGTGGCGGAAAAGCTATGCACCCACTGAGCTAAAAGCCTACAAAAACCTCCTTTCCATCCATATATAAATCAGATATCCTGGCAAGGAAAGCAGAGTATTATGAGGGTAGGATTGCTATGGCAGATAACAAACAGAAAGAGACTTTTGCGGTGCTCAAAGAGCTGAATCAGAAAACAGAGAAGAATTCTGCAACTACACCCCTGGACTGCAATGCTTTTCAGGATTTCTTCCTTCAGAAAGTCAAAAATATCATCTCGGAAATTGTTAGAACTCCAATCGACCCCAGCCCTCCCCAGGCGTACTGCGCCCCCCCCCCGCCCTGCCCCAACAGTCAGCTTTCCCACTTTCCCAACATTGACTCACTTACTTTAACCGCACTAGCAAATCACACCAAATCAGGCTCCCGTATCGACCCATGCCCTCCAAAGATCTTCCAAATGGCTCTGCCAGGGCTAGAAAAACAGATCCTGGAGTTACTTAATCACACCAGGGGTCATCTCCCGACAAACTTTAAAGAAGCCAGGGTCACCCCGCTGCTGAAAAAGCCGGGGGCGGATCCCCTGACCCTAAAAAACTATAGGCCTATCTCCCAGCACCCCTTTCTAGCCAAGATAGTGGAACAGCATGTGCTAAAGACACTATCTAGGTATTTGGAGGACCACCAGCTACTCCAAGCTAGGCAGGGGGGTTTAGAGCCCATCATGGCACAGAGCTAGTGATGACAGCCGTCCTGGACGAGCTCAGAACTTTGGCTGATGATAAGCAACAGAGTGCCCTGATTCTATTAGATCTGTCAGCGGCATTCGACACGGTCAGCCATAACATACTGCCAAACCGTCTCACCAATCTGGGTATTAGCGGACAGGCGTTTCAATGGCTAAGGTCATTTCTGTCCGACCGCACCCAGAGAGTTCAAGTGGGTGAAAAGGTATCGGCGCTGGGTTCATTGACCTGCGGGGTACCCCAGGGTTCTGCACTATCTCCACTTCTCTTCAATATCTATCTGCAACCCCTGCTAGAGGCCCTGACGCATATGGACTGCCAGGTCTTCAACTACGCCGATGACACTCAACTTCTTATTCGGCTCAACAACTCCCATCAGGCTCAGGAGTCGGCCAAAGAATTGCTCAGGTTCACTGTAAACTGGATGTCGACCAATTCCTTAAAGATAAACCCGGATAAGACCGAGGTACTTATCATTCCAACAAGGAATAGCCCCTGGTGTGATCTTTTCTGGCCCCCAGAACTAGGTGTAGCTCCGGTACCTGTCCCGGTCGTAAAGAGCCTCGGCCTGAAAATTGACTCTGACCTATCCATGTCCTGTCAGGTCACCACTGTGGTAGGAACCTGCATTGGCCTACACAGGCAACTGCGGAAACTTGTCCCTCTCCTGTCAACTTCGTCATTACAATCCATTGTTTCCGCAACTGTCATTTCTAGGCTGGACTATGGGAATGCCCTATACATTGGCCTCCCTCAAAAACTTGTTGGGAGACTGCAGGTGGTCCAGAACGATGCGGCCTGGCTTATCTTTGGTCTCCCTAGAAAGACACATGCCACCCCCCTGCTACATAAGTTACACTGGCTTCCTGTCAAACAGAGAGCGCAGTTCAAAGATGTATGTATTGCCCACAAAGCAACCTACGGCCAGGTACCCAAGTACATAAAAGACAGCCTTAAGAAATACGTTCCCGGCCGGACTCTACGATCCTCTGAGGCATGCAGGTTAGCTCCCCCTAGGTACATCTCTAACTCAAAGGGGGGCAGAGCGTTCTCGGTTCTTCTTCCACAGATCTGGAATGATCTGCCAGAACACCTACGCAGGGAACCGAACCTCCTCATCTTCAGGAAACAGCTAAAAACCTTCCTATTTAAAGAGGCGACTACCACCACGTAATCTTCCTGCCTCCCTGCCGCTGCTATACCTCTGCACCAGCTACTGGCTCATTTCCTTTTTTTCTCTAGAAGCGCTTAGAGACCTGTGGTGATTTGCGCTATACAAAAATTATATAACATAACATAACGTATGTAGTAAGAGAATGACTAATGAAACACTGATAGTAAGTTTTAGTAAGAGAATGACTGTAAGCAAACACTGATAGAAGTATGTAGTGAGAAAATAACTGTAAGCAAACACTGATAGTATCTAATAAGAGAATGACCGTCAGCAAACACTGATAGTAAGTATGTAGTAAGGGAATGAGCGTAAGCAAACACTGATAGTAATTATGTAATAAGAGAATGAATGTAAAATGTAAATATAAATCCGTATTTCTAAAGCGTGAACTACTCACCCTCCCGGGTCTCAAGGCGCTGGGGGCCGTCGTGGCAATTAAGTGAGCTATTGCCCAGAGTCACACGGTGCTGAGCTGAGCTGCCGCCGGAGCCGAGGATTGAACCGTGAACCCTGTGCTCCAAAGTCAGCTGCCAGGAGGGTGCACTTAACTTTTATGTCACTAATTTCATTTGAAAATACTTCATTATATTTGGTTCGTTGCCAGATTTCGTTAAAGATGAATAACCTAATGATAAGTGGGGCAGGAAA
Organism: Triturus cristatus; assembly: GCF_964204655.1. NCBI lineage: Eukaryota > Metazoa > Chordata > Amphibia > Caudata > Salamandridae > Triturus > Triturus cristatus. The sequence goes on along the minus strand of NC_140580.1, from coordinate 1,186,267,296 downwards.
TCTTTTTTGCTTCTTTTAATTTACTTCAGTTAACAGTTGCAAAAACGTGTTCCTGTATTCCACAGGAGCCGAGCGCTGCTGTTCACAGAGGGACCCTATCTAGAGTCCAGGATGGACACAGGATCCCAGGGCTGCTCTTCCCTGTTGGACCCTATCTAGAAGATAGGATGGCCACAGGAGCCCAGGGCTGTTCTTCACTAAGGGGCCCTATCTACAGTCTGGGATAGCCACAGCTGGTCCCCAAGGAACCCTATCTCGAGTCCAGGATGGTCACAGGAGCTCAGGACTGCAGTTCACTGAGGGACCGTATCTAGAGTACAGGATGACCACAGGAGCCCAGCGCTGCTGTTCCCCCGAGGGACCCTATCTTAAGTTCAGGATGCCCACAGAAGCCCAACGCTGCTGTTCCCTGTGAGACCCTATCCAGAGTCGAGGATGGCCACAGAAGCCTGACGCTGCATTTCCCCGAGACCCTATCTAGAGTCGAAGATGGCCACAGGAGCCCAGCACTGCTGTTCCCCTAGGGACCCTATCTAGAGTCCAGGATGGCCACAGGAGCCCAGCGCTGCTGTCCCCTGAGGGACCCTATCTAGAGTCCCGGATGGCCACAAGAGCCCAGCACTGCTGTTCCCCTAGGGACCCTATCTAGAGTCCAGGATGGCCACAGGAGCCCAGCACTGCTGTTCCCCTAGGGACCCTATCTAGAGTCCAGGATGGCCACAGGAGCCCAGCGCTGCTGTTCACAGAGGGACCCTATCTAGAGTCCCGGATGGCCACAGGAGCCCAGCACTGCTGTTCCCCTAGGGACCCTATCTAGAGTCCAGGATGGCCACAGGAGCCCAGCGCTGCTGTCCCCTGAGGGACCCTATCTAGAGTCCAGGATGGCCACAGGAGCCCAGCGCTGCTGTTCCCTGAGGGACCCTATCTAGAGTCCAGGATGGTCACATGAGCCCAGCGCTGCTGTTCCCCCAAGGCACCCTATCTAGAGTCCAGGATGGCCACAGGAGCCCAGCGCTGCTGTTACCCTGAGGGACCCTATCTAGAGTCCAGGATGGCCACAGGAGCCCAGCGCTGCTGTTACCCTAGGGACCCTATCTAGAGTCCAGAAAGGCCACAGAAGCCCAACGCTGCTGTTCCCCCGAGGGACCCTATCTAGAGTGCAGGATGGCTACAGGAGCCCAGCGCTGCTGTTCCCCCGAGGGACCCTATCTAGAGTCCAGGATGGCCACAGGAGCCCAGCGCTGCTGTACACAGAGGGACCCTATCTAGAATGTAGGATGGCCACAGGAGCCCAGCGCTGCTGTTCACAGAGGGACCCTATCTAGAGTGCAGGATGGCCACAGGAGCCCAGCGCTGCTGTTCACAGAGGGACCCTATCTACAGTGCAGGATGGCCACAGGAGCCCAGCGCTGCTGTTCACAGAGGGACCCTATCTAGAGTCCAGGATGGCCACACGAGCCGAGCGCTGCTGTTCACAGAGGGACCCTATCTAGAGTCCAGGATGGCCACAGGAGCCCAGCACTGCTGTTCCCCTAGGGAACATATCTAGAGTCCAGGATGGCCAAAGGTGCCCAGCACTGCTGTTCCCCCGAGGGACCCTATCTAGAGTCCAGGATGGCCACAGGAGCCCAGCGCTGCTGTTCACAGAGGGACCCTATTAAGAGTCCCGGATGGCCACAGGAGCTCAGCACTGCTGTTCCCGTAGGGACCCTATCTAGAGTCCAGAAAGGCCACAGAAGCCCAACGCTGCTGTTCCCCCGAGGGACCCTATCTAGAGTGCAGGATGGCTACAGGAGCCCAACGCTGCTGTTCCCCCGAGGGACCCTATCTAGAGTCCAGGATGGCCACAGGAGCCCAGCGCTGCTGTACACAGAGGGACCCTATCTAGAATGTAGGATGGCCACAGGAGCCCAGCGCTGCTGTTCACAGAGGGACCCTATTTAGAGTGCAGGATGGCCACAGGAGCCCAGCGCTGCTGTTCACAGAGGGACCCTATCTACAGTGCAGGATGGCCACAGGAGCCCAGCGCTGCTGTTCACAGAGGGACCCTATCTAGAGTCCAGGATGGCCACACAAGCCGAGCGCTGCTGTTCACAGAGGGACCCTATCTAGAGTCCCGGATGGCCACAGGAGCCCAGCACTGCTGTTCCCCTAGGGAACATATCTAGAGTCCAGGATGGCCAAAGGTGCCCAGCGCTGCTGTTCCCCCGAGGGACCCTATCTAGAGTCCAGGATGGCCACAGGAGCCCAGCGCTGCTGTTCACAGAGGGACCCTATTAAGAGTCCCGGATGGCCCCAGGAGCTCAGCACTGCTGTTCCCCTAGAGACCCTATCCAGAGTCCAGGATGGCCACAGGAGCCCAGCGCTGCTGTCCCCCCGAGGGACCCTATCTAGAGTGCAGGATGGCCACAGGAGCACAGCACTGCTGTTCCCTGAGGGACCCTATCTAGAGTACAGGATGGCCACAGGTGCCCAGCGCTGCTGTTCCCCCGACGGACCATATCTAGAGTGCAGGATGGCTACAGGAGCCCAGCGCTGCTGTTCCCCCGAGGGACCCTATCTAGAGTACAGGATGGCCACAGGAGCCCAGCGCTGCTGTTCCCTCGAGGGACCCTATCTAGAGTGCAGGATGGCCACACGAGCCGAGTGCTGCTGTTCACAGAAGGACCCTATCTAGAGTCCAGGATGGCCACAGGAGCCCAGCGCTGCTGTTCCCCCGACGGACCCTATCTAGAGTGCAGGATGGCCACACGAGCCGAGCGCTGCTGTTCACAGAGGGACCCTATCTAAAGTTCCAGATGGCCACAGGAGCCCAGCACTGCTGTTCCCATATGGACCCTATCTAGAGTCCAGGATGGCCACAGGAGCCCAGCGCTGCTGTTCCCCCGAGGGACCCTATGTAAAGTCCAGGATGGCCACAGGAGCCCAGCGCTGCTGTTCACAGAGGGACCCTATCTAGAGTCCCGGATGGCCACAGGAGCCCAGCACTACTGTTCCCCTAGGGACCCTATCTAGAGTCCAGGGTGGCCACAGGAGCCCAGCGCTGCTGTTCCCCCGAGGGACCCTATCTAGAGTACAGGATGGCCACAGGAGCCCAGCGCAACTGTTCCCCCAACGGACCCTATCTAGAGTCCAGGATGGCCACACGAGCCGAGCGCTGCTGTTCACAGAGGCACCCTATCTTGAGTCCCGGATGGCCACAGGAGCCCAGCACTGCTGTTCCCCCGAGGGACCCTATCTAGAGTACAGGATGGCCACAGGAGCCCAGCGCTGCTGTTCCCCTGAGGGACCCTATCTCGAGTCAAGGATGGTCACAGGAGCCCAGAGCTGCTGTTCCCCCGAGGGACCCTATGTAGAGTCCAGGATGGCCACAGAAGCCCAGCGCTGCTGTTCCCCCAACGGACCCTATCTAGAGTGCAGAATGGCCACACGAGCCGAGCGTTGCTGTTTACAGAGGGACCCTATCTAGAGTCCAGGATGGCTACAGGAGCCCAGAGCTGCTGTTCCCCCGAGGGACCCTATCTAGAGTCCAGGATGGCCACCGGAGCCCAGCGCTGCTGTTCCCCCGAGGGACCCTATCTAGAGTCCAGGATGGCCACAGGAGCCCAGCGCTGCTGTTCCCCCTAAGGGACCCTATCTAGAGTGCAGGATGGCCACACGAGCCGAGCGCTGCTGTTCACAGAGGGACCCTATCTCGAGTCCAGGATGGCCACAGGAGCCGAGCGCTGCTGTTCACAGAGGGACCCTATCTAGAGTCCAGGATGGCCACAGGAGCCCAGCACTGCTGTTCCCCCGACGGACCCTATCAAGAGTGCAGGATGGCCACACGAGCCGAGCGCTGCTGTTCACAGAGGGACCCTATCTCGAGTCCAGGATGGCCACAGGAGCCGAGCGCTGCTGTTCACAGAGGGACCCTATCTAGAGTCCAGGATGTCCACAGGAGCCCAGCGCTGCTGTTCACAGAGGGACCCTATCTAGAGTCCCGGATGGCCACAGGAGCCCAGCACTGCTGTTCCCCTAGGGACCCTATCTAGAGTCCAGGGTGGACACAGGAGCCCAGCGCTGCTGTTCCCCCGAGGGACCCTATCTAGAGTACAGGATGGCCACAGGAGCCCAGCGCAGCTGTTCCCCCAACGGACCCTATCTAGAGTGCAGGATGGCCACACGAGCCAAGCGCTGCTGTTCACAGAGGGACCCTATCTAGAGTCCCGGATGGCCACAGGAGCCCAGCACTGCTGTTCCCCCGATGGACCCAATCTAGAGTGCAGGATGGCCACAGGAGCCCAGCACTGCTGTTCCCCCGAGGGACCCTATCTAGAGTCCAGGATGGCTACTGGAGCCCAGCGCTGCTGTTCACAGAGACACCCTATCTTGAGTCCCGGATGGCCACAGGAGCCCAGCACTGCTGTTCCCCCGAGGGACCCTATCTAGAGTGCAGGATGGCCACAGGAGCCCAGCGCTGCTGTTCCCTTGAGGGACCCTATCTCGAGTCCAGGATGGTCACAGGAGCCCAGAGCTGCTGTTCCCCCGAGGGACCCTATGTAGAGTCCAGGATGGCCACAGAAGCCCAGCGCTGCTGTTCCCCCAACGGATCCTATCAAGAGTGCAGAATGGCCACACGAGCCGAGCGTTGCTGTTTACAGAGGGACCCTATCTAGAGTCCAGGATGGCCACAGGAGCCCCGAGCTGCTGTTCCCCCGAGGGACCCTATCTAGAGTCCAGGATGGCCACCGGAGCCCAGCGCTGCTGTTCCCCTGAGGGACCCTATCTAGAGTCCAGGATGGCCACAGGAGCCCAGCGCTGCTGTTCCCCCTAAGGGACCCTATCTAGAGTGCAGGATGGCCACACGAGCGGAGCGCTGCTGTTCACAGAGGGACCCTATCTCGAGTCCAGGATGGCCACAGGAGCCGAGCGCTGCTGTTCACAGAGGGACCCTATCTAGAGTCCAGGATGGCCACAGGAGCCCAGCACTGCTGTTCCCCCGACGGACCCTATCAAGAGTGCAGGATGGCCACACGAGCCGAGCGCTGCTGTTCACAGAGGGACCCTATCTAGAGTCCCGGATGGCCACAGGAGCCCAGCACTGCTGTTCCCCTAGGGACCCTATCTAGAGTCCAGGATGGCCACAGGAGCCCAGCGCTGCTGTTCCCCCGAGGGACCCTATCTAGAGTACAGGATGGCCACAGGAGCCCAGCGCTGCTGTTCCCTCGACGGACCCTATCTAGAGTGCAGGATGGCCACAGGAGCCCAGCACTGCTGTTCCCTGAGGGACCCTATCTAGAGAACAGGATGGCCACAGGAGCCCAGCGCTGCTGCTCCCCCGACGGACCCTATCTAGAGTGCAGGATGGCTACAGGAGCCCAGCGCTGCTGTTCCCCCGAGGGACCCTATCTAGAGTCCAGGATGGCCACAGGAGCCCAGCGCTGCTGTTCCCCAGAGGGACCCTATCTAAAGTGCAGGATGGCCACACGAGCTGAGCGCTGCTGTTCACAGAGGGACCCTATCTAGAGTCCAGGATGGCCACAGGAGCCCAGCGCTGCTGTTCCCCCGACGGACCCTATCTAGAGTGCAGGATGGCCACACGAGCCGAGCGCTGCTGTTCACAGAGGGACCCTATCTAAAATCCCGGATGGCCACAGGAGCCCAGCACTGTTGTTCCCATAGGGACCCTATCTAGAGTCCAGGATGGCCACAGGAGCCCAGCGCTGCTGTTCCCCCGAGGGACCCTATCTAGAGTCCAGGATGGCCACAGGAGCCCAGCGCTGCTGTTCACAGAGGGACCCTATCTAGAGTCCCGGATGGCCACAGGAGCCCAGCACTGCTGTTCCCCTAGGGACCCTATCTAGAGTCCAGGATGGCCACAGGAGCCCAGCGCTGCTGTTCCCCTGAGGGACCCTATCTAGGGTACAGGATGGCCACAGGATCCCAGCGCTGCTGTTCCCCCGACGGATCCTATCTAGAGTGCAGGATGGCCACAGGAGCCCAGCGCTGCTGTTCCCCCGAGGGACCCTATCTAGAGTACAGGATGGCCACAGGAGCCCAGCGCTGCTGTTCCCCCGACGGACCCTATCTAGAGTCCAGGATGGCCACAGGAGCCCAGCGCTGCTGTTCCCCCGAGGGACCCTATCTAGAGTCCAGGATGGCCACAGGAGCCCAGCGCTGCTGTTCCCCCGAGGGACCCTATCTAGAGTGCAGGATGGCCACACGAGCCGAGCGCTGCTGTTCACAGAGGGACCCTATCTAGAGTTCCGGATGGCCACAGGAGCCCAGCACTGCTGTTCCCATAGGGACCCTATCTAGAGTCCAGGATGGCCACCGGAGCCCAGCGCTGCTGTTCCCCTGAGGGACCCTATCTAGAGTCCAGGATGGCCACAGGAGCCCAGCGCTGCTGTTCCCCCTAAGGGACCCTATCTAGAGTGCAGGATGGCCACACGAGCGGAGCGCTGCTGTTCACAGAGGGACCCTATCTCGAGTCCAGGATGGCCACAGGAGCCGAGCGCTGCTGTTCATAGAGGGACCCTATCTAGAGTCCAGGATGGCCACAGGAGCCCAGCACTGCTGTTCCCCCGACGGACCCTATCAAGAGTGCAGGATGGCCACACGAGCCGAGCGCTGCTGTTCACAGAGGGACCCTATCTAGAGTCCCGGATGGCCACAGGAGCCCAGCACTGCTGTTCCCCTAGGGACCCTATCTAGAGTCCAGGATGGCCACAGGAGCCCAGCGCTGCTGTTCCCCCGAGGGACCCTATCTAGAGTACAGGATGGCCACAGGAGCCCAGCACTGCTGTTCCCTGAGGGACCCTATCTAGAGAACAGGATGGCCACAGGAGCCCAGCGCTGCTTCTCCCCCAACGGACCCTATCTAGAGTGCAGGATGGCTACAGGAGCCCAGCGCTGCTGTTCCCCCGAGGGACCCTATCTAGAGTCCAGGATGGCCACAGGAGCCCAGCGCTGCTGTTCCCCAGAGGGACCCTATCTAGAGTGCAGGATGGCCACACGAGCTGAGCGCTGCTGTTCACAGAGGGACCCTATCTAGAGTCCAGGATGGCCACAGGAGCCCAGCGCTGCTGTTCCCCCGACGGACCCTATCTAGAGTGCAGGATGGCCACACGAGCGAGCGCTGCTGTTCACAGAGGGACCCTATCTAGAGTCCAGGATGGCCACAGGAGCCCAGCGCTGCTGTTCCCCCGAGGGACCCTATCTAGAGTCCAGGATGGCCACAGGAGCCCAGCGCTGCTGTTCACAGAGGGACCCTATCTAGAGTCCCGGATGGCCACAGGAGCCCAGCACTGCTGTTCCCCTAGGGACCCTATCTAGAGTCCAGGATGGCCACAGGATCCCAGCGCTGCTGTTCCCCCGACGGATCCTATCTAGAGTGCAGGATGGCCACAGGAGCCCAGCGCTGCTGTTCCCCCGAGGGACCCTATCTAGAGTACAGGATGGCCACAGGAGCCCAGCGCTGCTGTTCCCCCGACGGATCCTATCTAGAGTGCAGGATGGCCACAGGAGCCCAGCGCTGCTGTTCCCCCGAGGGACCCTATCTAGAGTACAGGATGGCCACAGGAGCCCAGCGCTGCTGTTCCCCCGATGGACCCTATCTAGAGTCCAGGATGGCCACAGGAGGCCAGCGCTGCTGTTCCCCCGAGGGACCCTATCTAGAGTCCAGGATGGCAACAGGAGCCCAGCACTGCTGTTCCCCCGACGGAACCTATCTAGAGTGCAGGATGGCCAAAAGAGCCGAGCGCTGCTGTTCACAGAGGGACCCTATCTAGAGTCCCGGATGGCCACAGTAGCCCAGCACTGCTGTTCCCCTAGGGACCCTATCTAGAGTCCAGGATGGCCACAGGAGCCCAGCGCTGCTGTTCCCCCGAGGGACCCTATCTAGAGTACAGGATGGCCACAGGAGCCCAGCGCTGCTGTTCCCCCGACGGTCCCTATCTAGAGTGCAGGATGGCCACAGGAGCCCAGCGTTGCTGTTCCCTGAGGGACCCTATCTCGAGTCCAGGATGGCCACAGGAGCCCAGCGCTGCTGTTCCCCCGACGGACCCTATCTAGAGTGCAGGATGGACAGAGGAGCCCTTCGCTGCTGTTCTCCCGAGGGACCCTATCTAGAGTGCAGGATGGCCACACGAGCCGAGCACTGCTGTTCACAGAGGGACCCTATCTAGAGTCCAGGATGGCCACAGGAGCCAAGTGCTGCTGTTCCCCTGACGGACACTATCTAGAGTGCAGGATGGCCACACGAGCCGAGCGCTGCTGTTCACAGAGGGACCCTATCTAAAGTCAGGGATGGCCACAGGAGCCCAGCACTGCTGTTCCCCTAGGGACCCTATCTAGAGTCCAGGATGGCCACAGGAGCCCAGCGCTGCTGTTCCCCTGAGGGACCCTATCTAGGGTACAGGATGGCCACAGGAGCCCAGCACTGCTGTTCCCCCGACGGACCCTATCTAGAGTGCAGGATGGCCACAGGAGCCCAGCGCTGCTGTTCCCTGAGGGACCCTATCTAGAGTACAGGATGGCCACAGGAGCCCAGCGCTGCTGTTTCCCCGACGAACCCTATCCAGAGTGCAGGATGGCCACACAAGCTGAGCGCTGCTGTTCACAAAGGAACCCTATCTAGAGTCCCGGATGGCCACAGGAGCCCAGCACTGCTGTTCCCCTAGGGACCCTATCTAGAGTGCAGGATGGCCACCGGAACCCAGCACTGCTGTTCCCTGAGGGACCCTATCTAGAGACCCGGATGGCCACAGGAGCCCAGCACTGCTGTTCCCCTAGGGACCCTATCTAGAGTCCAGGATGGCCACAGGAGCCCAGCGCTGCTGTTCCCCCGAGGGACCCTATCTAGAGTACAGGATGGCCACAGGAGCCCAGCGCTGGTGTTCCCCCGATGGACCCTATCTAGAGTGCAGGATGGCCACAGGAGCCCAGCGCTGCTGTTCCCTGAGGGACCCTATCTAGAGTACAGGATGGCTACAGGAGCCCAGCGCTGCTGTTCCCCCATGGGACCCTATCTAGAGTCCAGGATGGCGACAGGAGCCCAGCGCTGCTGTTACCCCGAGGGACCCTATCTAGAGTGCAGGATGGCCAAACGAGCCGAGCGCTGCTGTTCACAGAAGGACGCTATCTATAGTCCAGGATGGCCACAGGAGCCCAGCGCTGCTGTTCCCCCGACGGACCCTATCTAGAGTGAAGGATGGCCACACGAGCCGAACGCTGCTGTTCACAGAGGGACCCTATCTAGAGTCCAGGATGGCCACAGGAGCCCAGCGCTGCTGTTCCCCCGAGGGACCCTATCTAGAGTACAGGATGGCCACAGGAGCCCAGCGCTGCTGTTCCCCCGACGGACCCTATCTAGAGTGCAGGATGGCCACAGGAGCCCAGCGTTGCTGTTCCCTGAGGGTCCGTATCTCGAGTCCATGATGGCCAGAGGAGCACAGCACTGCTGTTCCCCTAGGGACCCTTTCTAGAGTCCAGGATGGCCACAGGAGCCGAGCGCTGCTGTTTCCCCGAGGGACCCTATCTAGAGTACAGGATGGCCACAGGGGCTCAGCGCTGCTCTTCCCCCGACGGACCCTATCTAGAGTGCAGGATGGCCACACGAGCCGAGCGCTGCTGTTCACAGAGGGACCCTATCTAGAGTGCAGGATGGCCACAGGAGCCCAGCGCTGCTGTTCCCCCGAGGGACCCTATCTAGAGTCCAGGATGGCCACAGGAGCCCAGCGCTGCTGTTCACAGAGGGACCCTATCTAGAGTCCCGGATGGCCACAGGAGCCCAGCACTGCTGTTCCCCTAGGGACCCTATCTAGAGTCCAGGATGGCCACAGGAGCCCAGCGCTGCTGTTCCCCTGAGGGACCCTATCTAGGGTACAGGATGGCCACAGGATCCCAGCGCTGCTGTTCCCCCGACGGATCCTATCTAGAGTGCAGGATGGCCACAGGAGCCCAGCGCTGCTGTTCCCCCGAGGGACCCTATCTAGAGTACAGGATGGCCACAGGAGCCCAGCGCTGCTGTTCCCCCGACGGACCCTATCTAGAGTCCAGGATGGCCACAGGAGCCCAGCGCTGCTGTTCCCCCGAGGGACCCTATCTAGAGTCCAGGATGGCCACAGGAGCCCAGCGCTGCTGTTCCCCCGAGGGACCCTATCTAGAGTGCAGGATGGCCACACGAGCCGAGCGCTGCTGTTCACAGAGGGACCCTATCTAGAGTTCCGGATGGCCACAGGAGCCCAGCACTGCTGTTCCCATAGGGACCCTATCTAGAGTCCAGGATGGCCACCGGAGCCCAGCGCTGCTGTTCCCCTGAGGGACCCTATCTAGAGTCCAGGATGGCCACAGGAGCCCAGCGCTGCTGTTCCCCCTAAGGGACCCTATCTAGAGTGCAGGATGGCCACACGAGCGGAGCGCTGCTGTTCACAGAGGGACCCTATCTCGAGTCCAGGATGGCCACAGGAGCCGAGCGCTGCTGTTCATAGAGGGACCCTATCTAGAGTCCAGGATGGCCACAGGAGCCCAGCACTGCTGTTCCCCCGACGGACCCTATCAAGAGTGCAGGATGGCCACACGAGCCGAGCGCTGCTGTTCACAGAGGGACCCTATCTAGAGTCCCGGATGGCCACAGGAGCCCAGCACTGCTGTTCCCCTAGGGACCCTATCTAGAGTCCAGGATGGCCACAGGAGCCCAGCGCTGCTGTTCCCCCGAGGGACCCTATCTAGAGTACAGGATGGCCACAGGAGCCCAGCACTGCTGTTCCCTGAGGGACCCTATCTAGAGAACAGGATGGCCACAGGAGCCCAGCGCTGCTTCTCCCCCAACGGACCCTATCTAGAGTGCAGGATGGCTACAGGAGCCCAGCGCTGCTGTTCCCCCGAGGGACCCTATCTAGAGTCCAGGATGGCCACAGGAGCCCAGCGCTGCTGTTCCCCAGAGGGACCCTATCTAGAGTGCAGGATGGCCACACGAGCTGAGCGCTGCTGTTCACAGAGGGACCCTATCTAGAGTCCAGGATGGCCACAGGAGCCCAGCGCTGCTGTTCCCCCGACGGACCCTATCTAGAGTGCAGGATGGCCACACGAGCGAGCGCTGCTGTTCACAGAGGGACCCTATCTAGAGTCCAGGATGGCCACAGGAGCCCAGCGCTGCTGTTCCCCCGAGGGACCCTATCTAGAGTCCAGGATGGCCACAGGAGCCCAGCGCTGCTGTTCACAGAGGGACCCTATCTAGAGTCCCGGATGGCCACAGGAGCCCAGCACTGCTGTTCCCCTAGGGACCCTATCTAGAGTCCAGGATGGCCACAGGATCCCAGCGCTGCTGTTCCCCCGACGGATCCTATCTAGAGTGCAGGATGGCCACAGGAGCCCAGCGCTGCTGTTCCCCCGAGGGACCCTATCTAGAGTACAGGATGGCCACAGGAGCCCAGCGCTGCTGTTCCCCCGACGGATCCTATCTAGAGTGCAGGATGGCCACAGGAGCCCAGCGCTGCTGTTCCCCCGAGGGACCCTATCTAGAGTACAGGATGGCCACAGGAGCCCAGCGCTGCTGTTCCCCCGATGGACCCTATCTAGAGTCCAGGATGGCCACAGGAGGCCAGCGCTGCTGTTCCCCCGAGGGACCCTATCTAGAGTCCAGGATGGCAACAGGAGCCCAGCACTGCTGTTCCCCCGACGGAACCTATCTAGAGTGCAGGATGGCCAAAAGAGCCGAGCGCTGCTGTTCACAGAGGGACCCTATCTAGAGTCCCGGATGGCCACAGTAGCCCAGCACTGCTGTTCCCCTAGGGACCCTATCTAGAGTCCAGGATGGCCACAGGAGCCCAGCGCTGCTGTTCCCCCGAGGGACCCTATCTAGAGTACAGGATGGCCACAGGAGCCCAGCGCTGCTGTTCCCCCGACGGTCCCTATCTAGAGTGCAGGATGGCCACAGGAGCCCAGCGTTGCTGTTCCCTGAGGGACCCTATCTCGAGTCCAGGATGGCCACAGGAGCCCAGCGCTGCTGTTCCCCCGACGGACCCTATCTAGAGTGCAGGATGGACAGAGGAGCCCTTCGCTGCTGTTCTCCCGAGGGACCCTATCTAGAGTGCAGGATGGCCACACGAGCCGAGCACTGCTGTTCACAGAGGGACCCTATCTAGAGTCCAGGATGGCCACAGGAGCCAAGTGCTGCTGTTCCCCTGACGGACACTATCTAGAGTGCAGGATGGCCACACGAGCCGAGCGCTGCTGTTCACAGAGGGACCCTATCTAAAGTCAGGGATGGCCACAGGAGCCCAGCACTGCTGTTCCCCTAGGGACCCTATCTAGAGTCCAGGATGGCCACAGGAGCCCAGCGCTGCTGTTCCCCTGAGGGACCCTATCTAGGGTACAGGATGGCCACAGGAGCCCAGCACTGCTGTTCCCCCGACGGACCCTATCTAGAGTGCAGGATGGCCACAGGAGCCCAGCGCTGCTGTTCCCTGAGGGACCCTATCTAGAGTACAGGATGGCCACAGGAGCCCAGCGCTGCTGTTTCCCCGACGAACCCTATCCAGAGTGCAGGATGGCCACACAAGCTGAGCGCTGCTGTTCACAAAGGAACCCTATCTAGAGTCCCGGATGGCCACAGGAGCCCAGCACTGCTGTTCCCCTAGGGACCCTATCTAGAGTGCAGGATGGCCACCGGAACCCAGCACTGCTGTTCCCTGAGGGACCCTATCTAGAGACCCGGATGGCCACAGGAGCCCAGCACTGCTGTTCCCCTAGGGACCCTATCTAGAGTCCAGGATGGCCACAGGAGCCCAGCGCTGCTGTTCCCCCGAGGGACCCTATCTAGAGTACAGGATGGCCACAGGAGCCCAGCGCTGGTGTTCCCCCGATGGACCCTATCTAGAGTGCAGGATGGCCACAGGAGCCCAGCGCTGCTGTTCCCTGAGGGACCCTATCTAGAGTACAGGATGGCTACAGGAGCCCAGCGCTGCTGTTCCCCCATGGGACCCTATCTAGAGTCCAGGATGGCGACAGGAGCCCAGCGCTGCTGTTACCCCGAGGGACCCTATCTAGAGTGCAGGATGGCCAAACGAGCCGAGCGCTGCTGTTCACAGAAGGACGCTATCTATAGTCCAGGATGGCCACAGGAGCCCAGCGCTGCTGTTCCCCCGACGGACCCTATCTAGAGTGAAGGATGGCCACACGAGCCGAACGCTGCTGTTCACAGAGGGACCCTATCTAGAGTCCAGGATGGCCACAGGAGCCCAGCGCTGCTGTTCCCCCGAGGGACCCTATCTAGAGTACAGGATGGCCACAGGAGCCCAGCGCTGCTGTTCCCCCGACGGACCCTATCTAGAGTGCAGGATGGCCACAGGAGCCCAGCGTTGCTGTTCCCTGAGGGTCCGTATCTCGAGTCCATGATGGCCAGAGGAGCACAGCACTGCTGTTCCCCTAGGGACCCTTTCTAGAGTCCAGGATGGCCACAGGAGCCGAGCGCTGCTGTTTCCCCGAGGGACCCTATCTAGAGTACAGGATGGCCACAGGGGCTCAGCGCTGCTCTTCCCCCGACGGACCCTATCTAGAGTGCAGGATGGCCACACGAGCCGAGCGCTGCTGTTCACAGAGGGACCCTATCTAGAGTGCAGGATGGCCACAGGAGCCCAGCACTGCTGTTCCCCTAGGGACCCTATCAAGAGTCCCGGATGGCCACAGAAGCCCAGCACTGCTGTTCCGCTAGGGACCCTATCTAGAGTCCAGGATGCCCACAGGAGCCCAGCGCTGCTGTTCCCCCGAGGGACCCTATCTAGGGTACAGGATGGCCCCAGGAGCCCAGCGCTGCTGTTCCCCCGACGGACCCTATCTAGAATGCAGGATGGCCACAGGAGCCCAGCGCTGCTGTTCCCTGAGGGACCCTATCTAGAGTACAGGACGGCTACAGGAGCCCAGCGCTGCTGTTCCCTGAGGGACCCTATCTAGAGACCAGGATGGCCACAGGAGCCCAGCGCTGCTGTTCCTCCGACGGAACCTATCTAGAGTGTAGGATGGCCACAGGAACCCAGCGCTGCTGTTCCCTGAGGGACCCTATCTCGAGTACAGGATGGCCACAGGAGCCCAGCGCTTCTGTTCCCTGACGGACCCTATCTAGAGTCCAGGATGGTCACATGAGCCCAGCGCTGCTGTTCCACCGAGGGACCCTATCTAGAGTCTAGGATGACCACAGGAGCCCAGCGCTGCTGTTCCCCGACGGACCCTATCTAGAGGTCAGGATGGCCACAGGAGCCCTGCATGGCTGTTACCCTAGGGACCCTATCTAGAGTGCAGGATGGCCACAGGAGCCCAGCGCTGCTGTTCCCTGAAGGACCCTATCTAGAGTACAGGAAGGCTACAGGAGCCCAGCGCTGCTGTTACCCTAGAGACCCTATTTGGAGTGCAGGATGGCCACAGGAGCCCAGCGCTGCTGTTACCTTAAAGACCATATCTAGAGTGCAGGATGGCCACAGGAGCCCAGCGCTACTGTTCCCCCGACGGACCCTATCTAGAGTCCCGGATGGCCACAGGAGCCCAGCGCTGCTTTTACCCCAGGGACCCTATCTAGAGTGCAGGATGGCCACAGGAGCCCAGCACTGCTGTTACCCTAGGGCCCCTATCTAGAGTCCAGGATGGCTACAGGAGCCCAGCGTTGCTGTTACCCTAGGGACCCTATCTAGAGTCCCGGATGGCCACAGGAGCCCAGCCCTGCTGTTCCCCCGACGGACCCTATCTAGAGTGCAGGATGGCCACAGGCGCCCAGCGCTGCTGTTCCCTGAGGGACCCTATCTAGAGTACAGGATGGCCACAGGAGCCCAGCGCTGCTGTTCCCCTGACAGACCCTATCTAGAGTGCAGGATGGCTACAGGAGCCCAGCGCTGCTGTTCCCCCGAGGGACCCTATCTAGAGTCCAGGATGGCCACAGGAGCCCAGCGCTGCTGTTCCCCCGACGGACCCTATCTAGAGTGCAGGATGGCCACACGAGCCGAGCGCTGCTGTTCACAGAGGTACCCTATCTAGAGTCTCGAATGGCCACAGGAGCCCAGCACTGCTGTTCCCGTAGGGACCCTATCTAGAGTCCAGGATGGCCACAGGAGCCCAACGCTGCTGTTCCCCCGAGGGACCCTATCTAGAGTACAGGATGGCCACAGGAGCCCAGTGCTGCTGTTCCCCCGACGGACCCTATCTAGAGTGCAGGATGGCCCCAGGAGCCCAGCGCTGCTGTTCCCCTAGGGACCCTATCTAGAGTCCAGGATGGCCACAGGAGCCCAGCGCTGCTGTTCCCCCGAGGGACCCTATCTAGAGTACAGGATGGCCACAGGAGCCCAGCACTGCTGTTCCCTGAGGGACCCTATCTAGAGAACAGGATGGCAACAGGAGCCCAGCGCTGCTGCTCCCCCGACGGACCCTATCTAGAGTGCAGGATGGCTACAGGAGCCCAGCGCTGCTGTTCCCCCGAGGGACCCTATCTAGAGTCCAGGATGGCCACAGGAGCCCAGCGCTGCTGTTCCCCAGAGGGACCCTATCTAAAGTGCAGGATGGCCACACGAGCTGAGCGCTGCTGTTCACAGAGGGACCCTATCTAGAGTCCAGGATGGCCACAGGAGCCCAGCGCTGCTGTTCCCCCGACGGACCCTATCTAGAGTGCAGGATGGCCACACGAGCCGAGCGCTGCTGTTCACAGAGGGACCCTATCTAAAATCCCGGATGGCCACAGGAGCCCAGCACTGTTGTTCCCATAGGGACCCTATCTAGAGTCCAGGATGGCCACAGGAGCCCAGCGCTGCTGTTCCCCCGAGGGACCCTATCTAGAGTCCAGGATGGCCACAGGAGCCCAGCGCTGCTGTTCACAGAGGGACCCTATCTAGAGTCCCGGATGGCCACAGGAGCCCAGCACTGCTGTTCCCCTAGGGACCCTATCTAGAGTCCAGGATGGCCACAGGAGCCCAGCGCTGCTGTTCCCCTGAGGGACCCTATCTAGGGTACAGAATGGCCACAGGATCCCAGCGCTGCTGTTCCCCCGACGGATCCTATCTAGAGTGCAGGATGGCCACAGGAGCCCAGCGCTGCTGTTCCCCCGAGGGACCCTATCTAGAGTACAGGATGGCCACAGGAGCCCAGCGCTGCTGTTCCCCCGACGGACCCTATCTAGAGTCCAGGATGGCCACAGGAGCCCAGCGCTGCTGTTCCCCCGAGGGACCCTATCTAGAGTCCAGGATGGCCACAGGAGCCCAGCGCTGCTGTTCCCCCGAGGGACCCTATCTAGAGTGCAGGATGGCCACACGAGCCGAGCGCTGCTGTTCACAGAGGGACCCTATCTAGAGTTCCGGATGGCCACAGGAGCCCAGCACTGCTGTTCCCATAGGGACCCTATCTAGAGTCCAGGATGGCCACCGGAGCCCAGCGCTGCTGTTCCCCTGAGGGACCCTATCTAGAGTCCAGGATGGCCACAGGAGCCCAGCGCTGCTGTTCCCCCTAAGGGACCCTATCTAGAGTGCAGGATGGCCACACGAGCGGAGCGCTGCTGTTCACAGAGGGACCCTATCTCGAGTCCAGGATGGCCACAGGAGCCGAGCGCTGCTGTTCATAGAGGGACCCTATCTAGAGTCCAGGATGGCCACAGGAGCCCAGCACTGCTGTTCCCCCGACGGACCCTATCAAGAGTGCAGGATGGCCACACGAGCCGAGCGCTGCTGTTCACAGAGGGACCCTATCTAGAGTCCCGGATGGCCACAGGAGCCCAGCACTGCTGTTCCCCTAGGGACCCTATCTAGAGTCCAGGATGGCCACAGGAGCCCAGCGCTGCTGTTCCCCCGAGGGACCCTATCTAGAGTACAGGATGGCCACAGGAGCCCAGCACTGCTGTTCCCTGAGGGACCCTATCTAGAGAACAGGATGGCCACAGGAGCCCAGCTCTGCTTCTCCCCCAACGGACCCTATCTAGAGTGCAGGATGGCTACAGGAGCCCAGCGCTGCTGTTCCCCCGAGGGACCCTATCTAGAGTCCAGGATGGCCACAGGAGCCCAGCGCTGCTGTTCCCCAGAGGGACCCTATCTAGAGTGCAGGATGGCCACACGAGCTGAGCGCTGCTGTTCACAGAGGGACCCTATCTAGAGTCCAGGATGGCCACAGGAGCCCAGCGCTGCTGTTCCCCCGACGGACCCTATCTAGAGTGCAGGATGGCCACACGAGCGAGCGCTGCTGTTCACAGAGGGACCCTATCTAAAATCCCGGATGGCCACAGGAGCCCAGCACTGTTGTCACTATAGGGACCCTATCTAGAGTCCAGGATGGCCACAGGAGCCCAGCGCTGCTGTTCCCCCGAGGGACCCTATCTAGAGTCCAGGATGGCCACAGGAGCCCAGCGCTGCTGTTCACAGAGGGACCCTATCTAGAGTCCCGGATGGCCACAGGAGCCCAGCACTGCTGTTCCCCTAGGGACCCTATCTAGAGTCCAGGATGGCCACAGGATCCCAGCGCTGCTGTTCCCCCGACGGATCCTATCTAGAGTGCAGGATGGCCACAGGAGCCCAGCGCTGCTGTTCCCCCGAGGGACCCTATCTAGAGTACAGGATGGCCACAGGAGCCCAGCGCTGCTGTTCCCCCGACGGATCCTATCTAGAGTGCAGGATGGCCACAGGAGCCCAGCGCTGCTGTTCCCCCGAGGGACCCTATCTAGAGTACAGGATGGCCACAGGAGCCCAGCGCTGCTGTTCCCCCGATGGACCCTATCTAGAGTCCAGGATGGCCACAGGAGGCCAGCGCTGCTGTTCCCCCGAGGGACCCTATCTAGAGTCCAGGATGGCAACAGGAGCCCAGCACTGCTGTTCCCCCGACGGAACCTATCTAGAGTGCAGGATGGCCAAAAGAGCCGAGCGCTGCTGTTCACAGAGGGACCCTATCTAGAGTCCCGGATGGCCACAGTAGCCCAGCACTGCTGTTCCCCTAGGGACCCTATCTAGAGTCCAGGATGGCCACAGGAGCCCAGCGCTGCTGTTCCCCCGAGGGACCCTATCTAGAGTACAGGATGGCCACAGGAGCCCAGCGCTGCTGTTCCCCCGACGGTCCCTATCTAGAGTGCAGGATGGCCACAGGAGCCCAGCGTTGCTGTTCCCTGAGGGACCCTATCTCGAGTCCAGGATGGCCACAGGAGCCCAGCGCTGCTGTTCCCCCGACGGACCCTATCTAGAGTGCAGGATGGACAGAGGAGCCCTTCGCTGCTGTTCTCCCGAGGGACCCTATCTAGAGTGCAGGATGGCCACACGAGCCGAGCACTGCTGTTCACAGAGGGACCCTATCTAGAGTCCAGGATGGCCACAGGAGCCAAGTGCTGCTGTTCCCCTGACGGACACTATCTAGAGTGCAGGATGGCCACACGAGCCGAGCGCTGCTGTTCACAGAGGGACCCTATCTAAAGTCAGGGATGGCCACAGGAGCCCAGCACTGCTGTTCCCCTAGGGACCCTATCTAGAGTCCAGGATGGCCACAGGAGCCCAGCGCTGCTGTTCCCCTGAGGGACCCTATCTAGGGTACAGGATGGCCACAGGAGCCCAGCACTGCTGTTCCCCCGACGGACCCTATCTAGAGTGCAGGATGGCCACAGGAGCCCAGCGCTGCTGTTCCCTGAGGGACCCTATCTAGAGTACAGGATGGCCACAGGAGCCCAGCGCTGCTGTTTCCCCGACGAACCCTATCCAGAGTGCAGGATGGCCACACAAGCTGAGCGCTGCTGTTCACAAAGGAACCCTATCTAGAGTCCCGGATGGCCACAGGAGCCCAGCACTGCTGTTCCCCTAGGGACCCTATCTAGAGTGCAGGATGGCCACCGGAACCCAGCACTGCTGTTCCCTGAGGGACCCTATCTAGAGACCCGGATGGCCACAGGAGCCCAGCACTGCTGTTCCCCTAGGGACCCTATCTAGAGTCCAGGATGGCCACAGGAGCCCAGCGCTGCTGTTCCCCCGAGGGACCCTATCTAGAGTACAGGATGGCCACAGGAGCCCAGCGCTGGTGTTCCCCCGATGGACCCTATCTAGAGTGCAGGATGGCCACAGGAGCCCAGCGCTGCTGTTCCCTGAGGGACCCTATCTAGAGTACAGGATGGCTACAGGAGCCCAGCGCTGCTGTTCCCCCATGGGACCCTATCTAGAGTCCAGGATGGCGACAGGAGCCCAGCGCTGCTGTTACCCCGAGGGACCCTATCTAGAGTGCAGGATGGCCAAACGAGCCGAGCGCTGCTGTTCACAGAAGGACGCTATCTATAGTCCAGGATGGCCACAGGAGCCCAGCGCTGCTGTTCCCCCGACGGACCCTATCTAGAGTGAAGGATGGCCACACGAGCCGAACGCTGCTGTTCACAGAGGGACCCTATCTAGAGTCCAGGATGGCCACAGGAGCCCAGCGCTGCTGTTCCCCCGAGGGACCCTATCTAGAGTACAGGATGGCCACAGGAGCCCAGCGCTGCTGTTCCCCCGACGGACCCTATCTAGAGTGCAGGATGGCCACAGGAGCCCAGCGTTGCTGTTCCCTGAGGGTCCGTATCTCGAGTCCATGATGGCCAGAGGAGCACAGCACTGCTGTTCCCCTAGGGACCCTTTCTAGAGTCCAGGATGGCCACAGGAGCCGAGCGCTGCTGTTTCCCCGAGGGACCCTATCTAGAGTACAGGATGGCCACAGGGGCTCAGCGCTGCTCTTCCCCCGACGGACCCTATCTAGAGTGCAGGATGGCCACACGAGCCGAGCGCTGCTGTTCACAGAGGGACCCTATCTAGAGTGCAGGATGGCCACAGGAGCCCAGCACTGCTGTTCCCCTAGGGACCCTATCAAGAGTCCCGGATGGCCACAGAAGCCCAGCACTGCTGTTCCGCTAGGGACCCTATCTAGAGTCCAGGATGCCCACAGGAGCCCAGCGCTGCTGTTCCCCCGAGGGACCCTATCTAGGGTACAGGATGGCCCCAGGAGCCCAGCGCTGCTGTTCCCCCGACGGACCCTATCTAGAATGCAGGATGGCCACAGGAGCCCAGCGCTGCTGTTCCCTGAGGGACCCTATCTAGAGTACAGGACGGCTACAGGAGCCCAGCGCTGCTGTTCCCTGAGGGACCCTATCTAGAGACCAGGATGGCCACAGGAGCCCAGCGCTGCTGTTCCTCCGACGGAACCTATCTAGAGTGTAGGATGGCCACAGGAACCCAGCGCTGCTGTTCCCTGAGGGACCCTATCTCGAGTACAGGATGGCCACAGGAGCCCAGCGCTTCTGTTCCCTGACGGACCCTATCTAGAGTCCAGGATGGTCACATGAGCCCAGCGCTGCTGTTCCACCGAGGGACCCTATCTAGAGTCTAGGATGACCACAGGAGCCCAGCGCTGCTGTTCCCCGACGGACCCTATCTAGAGGTCAGGATGGCCACAGGAGCCCTGCATGGCTGTTACCCTAGGGACCCTATCTAGAGTGCAGGATGGCCACAGGAGCCCAGCGCTGCTGTTCCCTGAAGGACCCTATCTAGAGTACAGGAAGGCTACAGGAGCCCAGCGCTGCTGTTACCCTAGAGACCCTATTTGGAGTGCAGGATGGCCACAGGAGCCCAGCGCTGCTGTTACCTTAAAGACCATATCTAGAGTGCAGGATGGCCACAGGAGCCCAGCGCTACTGTTCCCCCGACGGACCCTATCTAGAGTCCCGGATGGCCACAGGAGCCCAGCGCTGCTTTTACCCCAGGGACCCTATCTAGAGTGCAGGATGGCCACAGGAGCCCAGCACTGCTGTTACCCTAGGGCCCCTATCTAGAGTCCAGGATGGCTACAGGAGCCCAGCGTTGCTGTTACCCTAGGGACCCTATCTAGAGTCCCGGATGGCCACAGGAGCCCAGCCCTGCTGTTCCCCCGACGGACCCTATCTAGAGTGCAGGATGGCCACAGGCGCCCAGCGCTGCTGTTCCCTGAGGGACCCTATCTAGAGTACAGGATGGCCACAGGAGCCCAGCGCTGCTGTTCCCCTGACAGACCCTATCTAGAGTGCAGGATGGCTACAGGAGCCCAGCGCTGCTGTTCCCCCGAGGGACCCTATCTAGAGTCCAGGATGGCCACAGGAGCCCAGCGCTGCTGTTCCCCCGACGGACCCTATCTAGAGTGCAGGATGGCCACACGAGCCGAGCGCTGCTGTTCACAGAGGTACCCTATCTAGAGTCTCGAATGGCCACAGGAGCCCAGCACTGCTGTTCCCGTAGGGACCCTATCTAGAGTCCAGGATGGCCACAGGAGCCCAACGCTGCTGTTCCCCCGAGGGACCCTATCTAGAGTACAGGATGGCCACAGGAGCCCAGTGCTGCTGTTCCCCCGACGGACCCTATCTAGAGTGCAGGATGGCCCCAGGAGCCCAGCGCTGCTGTTCCCCTAGGGACCCTATCTAGAGTCCAGGATGGCCACAGGAGCCCAGCGCTGCTGTTCCCCCGAGGGACCCTATCTAGAGTACAGGATGGCCACAGGAGCCCAGCGCTGCTGTTTCCCCGACGGACCCTATCTAGAGTGCAGGATGGCCACAGGAGCCCAGCGTTGCTGTTCCCTGAGGGACCGTATCTCGAGTCCATGATGGCCACAGGAGCCCAGCACTGCTGTTCCCCAAGGGACCCTTTCAAGAGTCTAGGATGGCCACAGGAGCCGAGCGCTGCTGTTCCCCCGAGGGACCCTATCTACAGTACAGGATGGCCACAGGGGCTCAGCGCTGCTCTTCCCCGACGGACCCTATCTAGAGTGCAGGATGGCCACACGAGCCGAGCGCTGCTGTTCAAAGAGGGACCCTATCTAGAGTGCAGGATGGCCACAGGAGCCCAGCACTGCTGTTCCCCTAGGGACCCTACTTAGAGTCCCGGATGGCCACAGGAGCCCAGCGCTGCTGTTCCCCCGAGGGACCCTATCTAGGGTACAGGATGGCCACAGGAGGCCAGCGCTGCTGTTCCCCCGACGGATCCTATCTAGTGTGCAGGATGGCCACAGGAGCCCAGCGCTGCTGTTCCCCCGAGGGACCCTATCTAGGGTACAGGATGGCCACAGGAGCCCAGCGCTGCTGTTCCCCTGACGTACCCTATCTAGAGTGCAGGATGGCCACAGGAGCCCAGCGCTGCTGTTCCCTGAGGGACCCTATCTAGAGTGTAGGATGGCTACAGGAGCCCAGCGCTGCTGTTCCCTGAGGGACCCTATCTAGAGTCCAGGATGGCCACAGGATCCCAGCGCTGCTGTTCCCCCGAAGGACCCTATCTAGAGTACAGGATGGCCACAGGAGCCCAGCGCTGCTGTTCCTCCGACGGACTCTATCTAGAGTGTAGGATGGCCACAGGAGCCCAGCGCTGCTGTTCCCTGAGGGACCCTATCTAGAGTACAGGATGGCCACAGGAGCCCAGCGCTTCTGTTCCCCCGACAGACCCTATCTAGAGTCCAGGATGGTCACATGAGCCCAGCGCTGCTGTTCCCCCGAGGGACCCTATCTAGAGTCTAGGATGACCACGGGAGCCCAGCGCTGCTGTTCCCCGACGGACCCTATCTGGAGTGCAGGATGGCCACAGGAGCCCAGCGCTGCTGTTCCCCCGAGGGACCCTATCTAGAATACAGGATGGCCACAGGAGCCCAGTGCTGCTGCTCCCCCGACGGACCCTATCTTGAGTGCAGGATGGCCACAGTAGCCCAGCGCTGCTGTTCCCCTAGGGACCCTATCTAGAGTCCAGGATGGCCACAGGAGCCCAGCGCTGCTGTTCCCCCGAGGGACCCTATCTAGAGTACAGGATAGCCACAGGAGCCCAGCGCTGCTGTTCCCCCGACGGACCCTATCTAGAGTGCAGGATGCCCACAGGAGCCCAGCGTTGCTGTTCCCTGAGGGACCGTACCTCGAGTCCATGATGGCCACAGGAGCCCAGCGCTGCTGTTCCCCCGACGGACCCGATCTAGAGTGCAGGATGGACACAGGAGCCCTTCGCTGCTGTTCCCCCGAGGGACCCTATCTAGAGTGCAGGATGGCCACACGAGCCGAGCACTGCTGTTCACAGAGGGACCCTATCTAAAGTCACGGTAGGCCACAGGAGCCCAGCACTGCTGTTCCCCTAGGGTCCCTATCTAGAGTCCAGGATGGCCACAGGAGCCCAGCGCTGCTGTTCCACCGAGGGACCCTTTCTAGAGTACAGGATGGCCACAGGAGCCCAGCGCTGCTGTTTCCCCGACGGACCCTATCCAGAGTGCAGGATGGCCACACGAGCCGAGCGCTGCTGTTCACAAAGGGACCCTATCTAGAGTCCCAGATGGCCACAGGAGCCCAACACTGCTGTTCCCCTAGGAACCCTATCTAGAGTCCAGGATGGCCACAGGAGCCCAGCGCTGCTGTTCCCCCGAGGGACCCTATCTAGGGTACAGGATGGCCACAGGAGCCCAGTGCTGCTGTTCCCCCGACTGACCCTATCTAGAGTCCAGGATGGCCACAGGAGCCCAGCACTGCTGTTCCCCCGACGGACCCTATCAAGAGTGCAGGATGGCCACACGAGCCGAGCGCTGCTGTTCACAGAGGGACCCTATCTAGAGTCCCGGATGGCCACAGGAGCCCAGCACTGCTGTTCCCCTAGGGACCCTATCTAGAGTCCAGGATGGCCACAGGAGCCCAGCGCTGCTGTTCCCCCGAGGGACCCTATCTAGAGTACAGGATGGCCACAGGAGCCCAGCGCTGCTGTTCCCTCGACGGACCCTATCTAGAGTGCAGGATGGCCACAGGAGCCCAGCACTGCTGTTCCCTGAGGGACCCTATCTAGAGAACAGGATGGCCACAGGAGCCCAGCGCTGCTGCTCCCCCGAGGGACCCTATCTAGAGTCCAGGATGGCCACAGGAGCCCAGCACTGCTGTTCCCCAGAGGGACCCTATCTAGAGTGCAGGATGGCCACACGAGCTGAGCGCTGCTGTTCACAGAGGGACCCTATCTAGAGTCCAGGATGGCCACAGGAGCCCAGCGCTGCTGTTCCCCCGACGGACCCTATCTAGTGTGCAGGATGGCCACACGAGCCGAGCGCTGCTGTTCACAGAGGGACCCTATCTAAAATCCCGGATGGCCACAGGAGCCCAGCACTGTTGTTCCCATAGGGACCCTATCTAGAGTCCAGGATGGCCACAGGAGCCCAGCGCTGCTGTTCCCCCGAGGGACCCTATCTAGAGTCCAGGATGGCCACAGGAGCCCAGCGCTGCTGTTCACAGAGGGACCCTATCTAGAGTCCCGGATGGCCACAGGAGCCCAGCACTGCTGTTCCCCTAGGGACCCTATCTAGAGTCCAGGATGGCCACAGGAGCCCAGCGCTGCTGTTCCCCCGAGGGACCCTATCTAGAGTCCAGGATGGCCACAGGAGCCCAGCGCTGCTGTTCCCCCGAGGGACCCTATCTAGAGTGCAGGATGGCCACACGAGCCGAGCGCTGCTGTTCACAGAGGGACCCTATCTAGAGTTCCGGATGGCCACAGGAGCCCAGCACTGCTGTTCCTATAGGGACCCTATCTAGAGTCCAGGATGGCCACAGGAGCCCAGCGCTGCTGTTCCCCCGAGGGACCCTATCTTGAGTCCATGATGGCCACAGGAGCCCAGCGCTGCTGTTCACAGAGGGACCCTATCTAGAGTCCCGGATGGCCACAGGAGCCCAGCACTGCTGTTCCCCTAGGGACCCTATCTAGAGTCCAGGATGGCCACAGGAGCCCAGCGCTGCTGTTCCCCCGAGGGACCCTATCTAGGGTACAGGATGGCCACAGGAGGCCAGCGCTGCTGTTCCCCCGACGGATCCTATCTAGTGTGCAGGATGGCCACAGGAGCCCAGCGCTGCTGTTCCCCCGAGGGACCCTATCTAGAGAACAGGATGGCCACAGGAGCCCAGCGCTGCTGTTCCCCCGATGGACCCTATCTAGAGTCCAGGATGGCCACAGGAGGCCAGCGCTGCTGTTCCCCCGAGGGACCCTATCTAGAGTCCAGGATGGCCACAGGAGCCCAGCGCTGCTGTTCCCCCGAGGGACCCTATCTAGAGTGCAGGATGGCCAAAAGAGCCGAGCGCTGCTGTTCACAGAGGGACCCTATCTAGAGTCCCGGATGGCCACAGTAGCCCAGCACTGCTGTTCCCCTAGGGACCCTATCTAGAGTCCAGGATGGCCACAGGAGCCCAGCGCTGCTGTTCCCCCGAGGGACCCTATCTAGAGTACAGGATGGCCACAGGAGCCCAGCGCTGCTGTTCCCCCGACGGACCCTATCTAGAGTGCAGGATGGCCACAGGAGCCCAGCGTTGCTGTTCCCTGAGGGACCCTATCTCGAGTCCAGGATGGCCACAGGAGCCCAGCGCTGCTGTTCCCCCGACGGACCCTATCTAGAGTGCAGGATGGACAGAGGAGCCCTTCGCTGCTGTTCCCCCGAGGGACCCTATCTAGAGTGCAGGATGGCCACACGAGCCGGGCACTGCTGTTCACAGAGGGACCCTATCTAGAGTCCAGGATGGCCACAGGAGCCCAGCGCTGCTGTTCCCCCGACGGACCCTATCTAGAGTGCAGGATGGCCACAGGAGCCCAGCGTTGCTGTTCCCTGAGGGACCCTATCTCGAGTCCAGGATGGCCACAGGAGCCCAGCGCTGCTGTTCCCCCGACGGCCCTATCTAGAGTGCAGGATGGACAGAGGAGCCCTTCGCTGCTGTTCCCCCGAGGGACCCTATCTAGAGTGCAGGATGGCCACACGAGCCGGGCACTGCTGTTCACAGAGGGACCCTATCTAGAGTGCAGGATGGCCACACGAGCCGAGCGCTGCTGTTCACAGAGGGACCCTATCTAAAGTCAGGGAAGGCCACAGGTGCCCAGCGCTGCTGTTCTCCCGACGGACCCTATCTAGAGTGCAGGATGGCAACAGGAGCCCAGCACTGCTGTTCCACCGAGGGACCCTATCTAGAGTACAGGATGGCCACAGGAGCCCAGCGCTGCTGTTTCCCCGACGGACCCTATCCAGAGTGCAGGA
Organism: Triturus cristatus; assembly: GCF_964204655.1. Lineage (NCBI taxonomy): Eukaryota > Metazoa > Chordata > Amphibia > Caudata > Salamandridae > Triturus > Triturus cristatus. Next base: position 1,186,241,313 of record NC_140580.1, on the reverse strand, counting down.
TGGCCACACGAGCTGAGCGCTGCTGTTCACAAAGGAACCCTATCTAGAGTCCCGGATGGCCACAGGAGCCCAGCACTGCTGTTCCCCTAGGGACCCTATCTAGAGTGCAGGATGGCCACCGGAACCCATCACTGCTGTTCCCTGAGGGACCCTATCTAGAGACCCGGATGGCCACAGGAGCCCAGCACTGCTGTTCCCCTAGGGACCCTATCTAGAGTCCAGGATGGCCAAAGGAGCCCAGCGCTGCTGTTCCCCCGAGGGACCCTATCTAGAGTACAGGATGGCCACAGGAGCCCAGCGCTGGTGTTCCCCCGATGGACCCTATCTAGAGTGCAGGATGGCCAAAGGAGCCCAGCGCTGCTGTTCCCTGCGGGACCCTATCTAGAGTACAGGATGGCTACAGGAGCCCAGCGCTGCTGTTCCCCCATGGGACCCTATCTAGAGTCCAGGATGGCGACAGAAGCCCAGCGCTGCTGTTACCCCGAGGGACCGTATCTAGAGTGCAGGATGGCCACACGAGCCGAGCGCTGCTGTTCACAGAAGGACGCTATCTATAGTCCAGGATGGCCACAGGAGCCCAGCGCTGCTGTTCCCCCGACGGACCCTATCTAGAGTGCAGGATGGCCACACGAGCCGAACGCTGCTGTTCACAGAGGGACCCTATCTAGAGTCCAGGATGGCCACAGGAGCCTAGCGCTGCTGTTCCCCCGAGGGACCCTATCTAGAGTACAGGATGGCCACAGGAGCCCAGCGCTGCTGTTCCCCCGACGGACCCTATCTAGAGTGCAGGATGGCCACAGGAGCCCAGCGTTGCTGTTCCCTGAGGGACCGTATCTCGAGTCCATGATGGCCAGAGGAGCACAGCACTGCTGTTCCCCTAGGGACCCTTTCTAGAGTCCAGGATGGCCACAGGAGCCGAGCGCTGCTGTTCCCCCGAGGGACCCTATCTAGAGTACAGGATGGCCACAGGGGCTCAGCGCTGCTCTTCCCCCGACGGACCCTATCTAGAGTGCAGGATGGCCACACGAGCCGAGCGCTGCTGTTCACAGAGGGACCCTATCTAGAGTGCAGGATAGCCACAGGAGCCCAGCACTGCTGTTCCCCTAGGGACCCTATCTAGAGTCCCGGATGGCCACAGAATCCCAGCACTGCTGTTCCCCTATGAACCCTATCTAGAGTCCAGGATGCCCACACGAGCTCAGCACTGCTGTTCCCCCGAGGGACCCTATCTAGGGTACAGGATGGCCCCAGGAGCCCAGCGCTGCTGTTCCCCCGACGGACCCTATCTAGAGTGCAGGATGGCCACAGGAGCCCAGCGCTGCTGTTCCCTAAGGGACCCTATCTAGAGTACAGGATGGCTACAGGAGCCCAGCGCTGCTGTTCCCTGAGGGACCCTATCTAGAGTCCAGGATGGCCACAGGAGCCCAGCGCTGCTGTTCCCCTGAGGGACCCTATCTAGAGTACAAGATGGCCACAGGAGCCCAGCGCTGCTGTTCACAGAGGGACCCTATCTAGAGTCCCGGATGGCCACAGGAGCCCAGCACTGCTGTTCCCCTAGGGACCCTATCTAGAGTCCAGGATGGCCACAGGAGCCCAGCGCTGCTGTTCCCCGAGGGACCCTATCTAGGGTACAGGATGGCCACAGGAGGCCAGCGCTGCTGTTCCCCCGACGGATCCTATCTAGTGTGCAGGATGGCCACAGGAGCCCAGCGCTGCTGTTCCCCCGAGGGACCCTATCTAGAGAACAGGATGGCCACAGGAGCCCAGCGCTGCTGTTCCCCCGATGGACCCTATCTAGAGTCCAGGATGGCCACAGGAGGCCAGCGCTGCTGTTCCCCCGAGGGACCCTATCTAGAGTCCAGGATGGCCACAGGAGCCCAGCGCTGCTGTTCCCCCGAGGGACCCTATCTAGAGTGCAGGATGGCCAAAAGAGCCGAGCGCTGCTGTTCACAGAGGGACCCTATCTAGAGTCCCGGATGGCCACAGTAGCCCAGCACTGCTGTTCCCCTAGGGACCCTATCTAGAGTCCAGGATGGCCACAGGAGCCCAGCGCTGCTGTTCCCCCGAGGGACCCTATCTAGAGTACAGGATGGCCACAGGAGCCCAGCGCTGCTGTTCCCCCGACGGACCCTATCTAGAGTGCAGGATGGCCACAGGAGCCCAGCGTTGCTGTTCCCTGAGGGACCCTATCTCGAGTCCAGGATGGCCACAGGAGCCCAGCGCTGCTGTTCCCCCGACGGACCCTATCTAGAGTGCAGGATGGACAGAGGAGCCCTTCGCTGCTGTTCCCCCGAGGGACCCTATCTAGAGTGCAGGATGGCCACACGAGCCGGGCACTGCTGTTCACAGAGGGACCCTGTCTAGAGTCCAGGATGGCCACAGGAGCCAAGTGCTGCTGTTCCCCTGACGGACACTATCTAGAGTGCAGGATGGCCACACGAGCCGAGCGCTGCTGTTCACAGAGGGACCCTATCCAAAGTCAGGGATGGCCACAGGAGCCCAGCACTGCTGTTCCCCTAGGGACCCTATCTAGAGTCCAGAATGGCCACAGGAGCCCAGCGCTGCTGTTCCCCTGAGGGACCCTATCTAGGGTACAGGATGGCCACAGGTGCCCAGCGCTGCTGTTCCCCCGACGGACCCTATCTAGAGTGCAGGATGGCCACAGCAGCCCAGCACTGCTGTTCCACCGAGGGACCCTATCTAGAGTACAGGATGGCCACAGGAGCCCAGCGCTGCTGTTTCCCCGACGGACCCTATCCAGAGTGCAGGATGGCCACACGAGCTGAGCGCTGCTGTTCACAAAGGAACCCTATCTAGAGTCCCGCATGGCCACAGGAGCCCAGCACTGCTGTTCCCCTAGGGACCATATCTAGAGTGCGGGATGGCCACCGGAACCCATCACTGCTGTTCCCTGAGGGACCCTATCTAGAGACCCGGATGGCCACAGGAGCCCGGCACTGCTGTTCCCCTAGGGACCCTATCTAGAGTCCAGGATGGCCACAGGAGCCCAGCGCTGCTGTTCCCCCGAGGGACCCTATCTAGAGTACAGGATGGCCACAGGAGCCCAGCGCTGGTGTTCCCCCGATGGACCCTATCTAGAGTGCAGGATGGCCACAGGAGCCCAGCGCTGCTGTTCCCTGAGGGACCCTATCTAGAGTACAGGATGGCTACAGGAGCCCAGCGCTGCTGTTCCCCCATGGGACCCTATCTAGAGTCCAGGATGGCGGCAGGAGCCCAGCGCTGCTGTTACCCCGAGGGACCGTATCTAGAGTGCAGGATGGCCACACGAGCCGAGCGCTGCTGTTCACAGAAGGACGCTATCTATAGTCCAGGATGGCCACAGGAGCCCAGCGCTGCTGTTCCCCCGACGGACCCTATCTAGAGTGCAGGATAGCCACACGAGCCGAACGCTGCTGTTCACAGAGGGACCCTATCTAGAGTCCAGGATGGCCACAGGAGCCCAGCGCTGCTGTTCCCCCGAGGGACCCTATCTAGAGTACAGGATGGCCACAGGAGCCCAGCGCTGCTGTTCCCCCGACGGACCCTATCTAGAGTGCAGGATGGCCACAGGAGCCCAACGTTGCTGTTCCCTGAGGGACCGTATCTCGAGTCCATGATGGCCAGAGGAGCACAGCACTGCTGTTCCCCTAGGGACCCTTTCTAGAGTCCAGGATGGCCACAGGAGCCGAGCGCTGCTGTTCCCCCGAGGGACCCTATCTAGAGTACAGGATGGCCACAGGGGCTCAGCGCTGCTCTTGCCCCGACGGACCCTATCTAGAGTGCAGGATGGCCACACGAGCCGAGCGCTGCTGTTCACAGAGGGACCCTATCTAGAGTGCAGGATAGCCACAGGAGCCCAGCACTGCTGTTCCCCTAGGGACCCTATCTAGAGTCCCGGATGGCCACAGAAGCCCAGCACTGCTGTTCCCCTATGAACCCTATCTAGAGTCCAGGATGCCCACACGAGCTCAGCGCTGCTGTTCCCCCGAGGGACCCTATCTAGGGTACAGGATGGCCCCAGGAGCCCAGCGCTGCTGTTACCCCGACGGACCCTATCTAGAGTGCAGGATGGCCACAGGAGCCCAGCGCTGCTGTTCCCTAAGGGACCCTATCTAGAGTACAGGATGGCTACAGGAGCCCAGCGCTTCTGTTCCCCCGACGGACCCTATCTAGAGTCCAGGATGGTCACATGAGCCCAGCGCTGCTGTTCCACCGAGGGACCCTATCTAGAGTCTAGGATGACCACAGGAGCCCAGCGCTGCTGTTCCCCGACGGACCCTATCTAGAGTGCAGGATGGCCACAGGAGCCCTGCATGGCTGTTACCCTAGGGACCCTATCTAGAGTGCAGGATGGCCACAGGAGCCAAGCGCTGCTGTTCCCTGAGGGACCCTATCTAGAGTACAGGAAGGCTACAGGAGCCCAGCGCTGCTGTTACCCTAGAGACCCTATTTGGAGTGCAGGATGGCCACAGGAGCCCAGCGCTGCTGTTACCCTAAAGACCCTATCTAGAGTGCAGGATGGCCACAGGAGCCCAGCGCTACTGTTCCCCCGACGGACCCTATCTAGAGTCCCGGATGGCCACAGGAGCCCAGCGCTGCTTTTACCCCAGGGACCCTATCTAGAGTGCAGGATGGCCACAGGATCCCAGCACTGCTGTTACCCTAGGGACCCTATCTAGAGTCCAGGATGGCTACAGGAGCCCAGCGTTGCTGTTACCCTAGGGACCCTATCTAGAGTCCCAGATGGCCACAGGAGCCCAGCCCTGCTGTTCCCCCGACGGACCCTATCTACAGTGCAGGATGGCCACAGGCGCCCAGCGCTGCTGTTCCCTGAGGGACCCTATCTAGAGTACAGGATGGCCACAGGAGCCCAGCGCTGCTGTTCCCCTGACAGACCCTATCTAGAGTGCAGGATGGCTACAGGAGCCCAGCGCTGCTGTTCCCCCGAGGGACCCTATCTAGAGTCCAGGATGGCCACAGGAGCCCAGCGCTGCTGTTCCCCCGACGGACCCTATCTAGAGTGCAGGATGGCCACACGTGCCGAGCGCTGCTGTTCACAGAGGGACCCTATCTAGAGTCTCGAATGGCCACAGGAGCCCAGCACTGCTGTTCCCGTCGGGACCCTATCTAGAGTCCAGGATGGCCACAGGAGCCCAACGCTGCTGTTCCCCCGAGGGACCCTATCTAGAGTACAGGATGGCCACAGGAGCCCAGTGCTGCTGTTCCCCCGACGGACCCTATCTAGAGTGCAGGATGGCCACAGGAGCCCAGCGCTGCTGTCCCCTGAGGGACCCTATCTAGAATCCAGGATGGCCACAGGAGCCCAGTGCTGCTGTTCCCCTAGGGACCCTATCTAGAGTCCAGGATGGCCACAGAAGCCCAGCGCTGCTGTTCCCCCGAGGGACCCTATCTAGAGTACAGGATGGCCACAGGAGCCCAGCGCTGCTGTTTCCCCGACGGACTCTATCTAGAGTGCAGGATGGACACAGGAGCCCAGCGTTGCTGTTCCCTGAGGGACCGTATCTCGAGTCCATGATGGCCACAGGAGCCAAGCACTGCTGTTCCCCTAGGGACCCTTTCAAGAGTCCAGGATGGCCACAGGAGCCGAGCGCTGCTGTTCCCCCGAGAGACCCTATCTAGAGTACAGGATGGCCACACGAGCCGAGCGCTGCTGTTCAAAGAGGGACCCTATCTAGAGTGCAGGATGGCCACAGGAGCCCAGCACTGCTGTTCCCCTAGGGACCCTATCTAGAGTCCCGGATGGCCACAGAAGCCCAGCACTGCTGTTCCCCCGAGGAACCCTATCTATGGTACAGGATGGCCACAGGAGCCCAGCGCTGCTGTTCCCCTGACGGACCCTATCTAGAGTGCAGGATGGCCACAGGAGCCCAGCGCTGCTGTTCCCTGAGGGACCCTATCTAGAGTACAGGATGGCTACAGGAGCCCAGCGCTGCTGTTCCCTGAGGGACCCTATCTAGAGTCCAGGATGGCCACAGGAGCCCAGCGCTGCTGTTCCCCCGAGGGACCCTATCTAGAGTACAGGATGGCCGCAGGAGCCCAGCGCTGCTGTTCCTCCGACGGACTCTATCTAGAGTGTAGGATGGCCACAGGAGCCCAGCGCTGCTGTTCCCTGAGGGACCCTATCTAGAGTACAGGATGGCCACAGGAGCCCAGCGCTTCTGTTCCCCCGACAGACCCTATCTAGAGTCCAGGATGGTCACATGAGCCCAGCGCTGCTGTTCCCCCGAGGGACCCTATCTAGAGTCTAGGATGACCACGGGAGCCCAGCGCTGCTGTTCCCCGACGGACCCTATCTGGAGTGCAGGATGGCCACAGGAGCCCAGCGCTGCTGTTCCCCCGAGGGACCCTATCTAGAGTACAGGATGGCCACAGGAGCCCAGTGCTGCTGCTCCCCCGACGGACCCTATCTAAAGTGCAGGATGGCCACAGTAGCCCAGCGCTGCTGTTCCCGTAGGGACCCTATCTAGAGTCCAGGATGGCCACAGGAGCCCAGCGCTGCTGTTCCCCCGAGGGACCCTATCTAGAGTACAGGATGGCCAGAGGAGCCCAGCGCTGCTGTTCCCCCGACGGACCCTATCTAGAGTGCAGGATGGCCACAGGAGCCCAGCGTTGCTGTTCCCTGAGGGACCGTATCTCGTGTCCATGATGGCCACAGGAGCCCAGCGCTGCTGTTCCCCCGACACACCCTATCTAGAGTGCAGGATGGACACAGGAGCCCTTCGCTGCTGTTCCCCCGAGGGACCCTATCTAGAGTTCAGGATGGCCACACGAGCCGAGCACTGCTGTTCACAGAGGGACCCTATCTAGAGTCCAGGATGGCCACAGGAGCCAAGCGCTGCTGTTCCCCTGACGGACCCTATCTAGAGTGCAGGATGGCCACACGAGCCGAGCGCTGCTGTTCACAGAGGAACCCTATCTAAAGTCACGGATGGCCACAGGAGCCCAGCACTGCTGTTCCCCTAGGGACCCTATCTAGAGTCCAGGATGGCCAAAGGAGCCCAGCACTGCTGTTCCACCAAGGGACCCTTTCTAGAGTACAGGATGGCCACAGGAGCCCAGCGCTGCTGTTTCCCCGACGGACCCTATCCAGAGTGCAGGATGGCCACACGAGCCGAGCGCTGCTGTTCACAAAGGGACCCTATCTAGAGTCCCAGATGGCCACAGGAGCCTAGCACTGCCGTTCCCCTAGGGACCCTATCTAGAGTCCAGGATGGCCACAGGAGCCCAGCGCTGCTGTTCCCCCGAGGGACCCTATCTAGGGTACAGGATGGCCACAGGAGCCCAGTGCTGCTGTTCCCCCGACTGACCCTATCTAGAGTGTAGGATGGCCACAGGAACCCAGCGCTGCTGTTCCCTGAGGGACCCTATCTAGAGACCCGGATGGCCACAGGAGCCCAGCACTGCTGTTCCCCTAGGGACCCTATCTAGAGTCCAGGATGGCCACAGGAGCCCAGCGCTGCTGTTCCCCCGAGGGACCCTATCTAGAGTACAGGATGGCCACAGGAGCCCAGCGCTGCTGTTCCCCCGATGGACCCTATCTAGAGCGCAGGATGGCCACAGGAGCCCAGCGCTGCTGTTCCCTGAGGGACCCTATCTAGAGTACAGGATGGCTACAGGAGCCCAGCGCTGCTGTTCCCCCAAGGGACCCTATCTAGAGTCCAGGATGGCGACAGGAGCCCAGCGCTGCTGTTACCCCGAGGGACCCTATCTAGAGTGCAGGATGGCCACACGAGCCGAGCGCTGCTGTTCACAGAAGGACCCTATCTATAGTCCAGGATGGCCACAGGAGCCCAGCGCTGCTGTTCCCCCGACGGACCCTATCTAGAGTGCAGGATGGCCACACGAGCCGAGCGCTGCTGTTCACAGAGGGACCCTACCTAAAGTCCCGGATGGCCACAGGAGCCCAGCACTGCTGTTCCCCTAGGGACCATATCTAGCGTCCAGGATGGCCACAGGAGCCCAGCGCTGCTGTTCCCCCGAGGGACCATATCTAGAGTCCTGGATGGCCACAGGAGCCCAGCGCTGCTGTTCACAGAGGGACCCTATCTAGAGTCCCGGATGGCCACAGGAGCCCAGCACTGCTGTTCCCCTAGGGACCCTTTCTAGAGTCCAGGATGGCCACAGGATCCGAGCGCTGCTGTTTCCCCGAGGGACCGTATCTAGAGTACAGGATGGCCACCGGGGCTCAGCGCTGCTCTTCCCCCGACGGACCCTATCTAGAGTGCAGGATGGCCACTCGAGCCGAGCGCTGCTGTTCACAGAGGGACCCTATCTAGAGTGCAGGATGGCCACAGGAGCCCAGCACTGCTTTTTCCCTAGGGACCCTATCTAGAGTCCCGGATGGCCACAGAAGCCCAGCACTGCTGTTCCCCTAGGGACCCTTTCTAGAGTCCAGGATGCCCACAGGATCCCAGCGCTGCTGTTCCCCCGAGGGACCCTGTCTAGGGTACAGGATGGCCACAGGAGCCCAGCACTGCTGTTCCCCCGACGGACCCTATCTAGAGTGCAGGATGGCCACAGGAGCCCAGCGCTGCTGTTCCCTGAGGGACCGTATCTAGAGTACAGGATGGCTACAGGAGCCCAGCGCTGCTGTTCCCTGAGGGACCCTATCTAGAGTCCAGGATGGCCACAGGAGCCCAGCGCTGCTGTTCCCCCGAGGGACCCTATCTAGAGTACAGGATTGCCACAGGAGCCCAGCACTGCTGTTCCTCAGACGGTATCTATCTAGAGTGTAGGATGGCCACAGGAGCCCAGCGCTGCTGTTCCCTGAGGGACCCTATCTAGAGTACAGGATGGCCACAGGAGCCCAGCGCTTCTGTTCCCCCGACGGACCCTATCTAGAGTCCAGGATGGTCACATGAGCCCAGCGCTGCTGTTCCCCCGAGGGACCCTATCTAGAGTCTAGGATGACCACAGAAGCCCAGCGCTGCTGTTTCCCCGACGGACCCTATCTAGAGTACAGGATGGCAACAGGAGCCCAGCACTGCTGTTACGCAGAGGGACCCTATCTAGAGTGCAGGATGGCCACAGGAGCCCAGCGCTGCTGTTCTCTGAGGGACCCTATCTAGAGTACAGGATGGCTACAGGAGCCCAGCGCTGCTGTTCCCTGAGGGACCCTATCTAGAGTCCAGGATGGCCACATGAGCCCAGCACTGCTGTTCCCCCGACGGACCCTATCTAGAGTCCCGGATGGCCACAGGAGCCCAGCCCTGCTGTTCCCCCGACGGACCCCATCTATAGTGCAGGATGGCCACAGGCGCCCAGCGCTGCTGTTCCCTGAGGGACTCTATCTAGAGTACAGGATGGCCACAGGAGCCCAGCGCTGCTGTTCCCCCGACGGACCCTATCTAGAGTGCAGGATGGCTGCAGGAGCCCAGCGCTGCTGTTCCCCCGAGGGAACCTATTTAGAGTCCAGGATGGCCACAGGAGCCCAGCGCTGCTGTTCCCCCGACGGACCCTATCTAGAGTGCAGGATGGCCACACGAGCCGAGCGCTGCTGTTCACAGAGGGACCCTATCTAGAGTCTCGAATGGCCACAGGAGCCCAGCACTGCTGTTCCCCTAGGGACCCTATCTAGAGTCCAGGATGGCCACAGGAGCCCAACGCTGCTGTTCCCCCGAGGGACCCTATCTAGAGTACAGGATGGCCACAGGAGCCCAGCGCTGCTGTTCCCTGAGGGACCCTATCTAGATTACAGGATGGCTCCAGGAGCCCAGCGCTGCTGTCCCCTGAGGGACCCTATCTAGAATCCAGGATGGCCACAGGAGCCCAGTGCTGCTGTTCCCCGGAAGGACCCTATCTAGAGTCCAGGATGGTCACATGAGCCCAGCGCTGCTGTTCCCCCAAGGGACCCTATCTAGAGTCTAGGATGGCCACAGGAGCCCAGCGCTGCTGTTCCCCCGACGAACCCTATCTAGAGTGCATGATGGCCACAGGAGCCCAGCACTGCTGTTACCCTAGGGACCCTATCTAGAGTGCAGGATGGCCACAGGAGCCCAGCGCTGCTGTTCCCTGAGGGACCCTATCTAGAGTACTGGATGGCTACAGGAGCCCAGCGCTGCTGTTCCCTAAGGGACCCAATCTAGAGTCCAGGATGGCCACAGGAGCCCAGCACTGCTGTTCCCCCGACGGACCCTATCTAGAGTGCAGGATGGCCGCAGGAACCCAGCGCTGCTGTTCCCCCGAGGGACCCTATCTAGGGTGCAGGATGGCCACAGGAGCCCAGCGCTGCTGTTCCCTGAGGGACCCTATCTAGAGTACAGGATGGCTACAGGAGCCCAGCGCTGCTGTTCCCCCAACGGACCCTATCTAGAGTGCAGGATGGCCACAGGAGCCCAGCGCTGCTGTTCCCCAGAGGGACCCTATCTAGAGTGCAGGATGGCCACAGGAGCCCAGCGCTGCTGTTCCCCCGAGGGACCCTACCTAGAGTGCAGAATGGCTACAGGAGCCCAGCGCTGCTGTTCCCTGAGGGACCCTATGTAGAGTCCAGGATGGCCACAGGAGCACAGCACTGCTGTTCCCCCGACGGACCCTATCTAGAGTGCAGGATGGCCACAGGAGCCCAACGCTGCTGTTCCCTGAGGGACCCTATCTAGAGTCCAGGATGGCCACAGGAGTCAAGCGCTGCTGTTCCCTGAGGGACCCTATCTAGAGTCCAGGATGGCTACAGGAGCCCAGCGCTGCTGTTACCCTAGGGACCCTATCTAGAGTGCAGAATGGCCACAGGAGCCCAGCGCTGCTGTTACCCTAGGGACCCTATCTAGAGTGCAAGATGGCCACAGGAGCCCAGCGCTGCTGTTCCCCAGAGGGACCCTATCTAGAGTGCAGGATGGCCACAGGAGCCCAGCGCTGCTGTTCCCCCGACGGACCCTATCTAGAGTGCAGGATGGCTGCAGGAGCCCAGCGCTGCTGTTCCCCTGAGGGACCCTATCTAGAGTGCAGGATGGCCACAGGAGCCCAGCGCTGCTGTTCCCCCGACGGACCCTATCTAGAGTGCAGGATGGCCACACGAGCCGAGCGCTGCTGTTCACAGAGGGACCCTATCTAGAGTCTCGAATGGCCACAGGAGCCCAGCACTGCTGTTCCCCTAGGGACCCTATCTAGAGTCCAGGATAGCCACAGGAGCCCAACGCTGCTGTTCCCCCGAGGGACCCTATCTAGAGTACAGGATGGCCACAGGAGCCCAGTGCTGCTGTACCCCCGACGGACCCCATCTAGAGTGCAGGATGGCCACAGGAGCCCAGCGCTGCTGTTCCCTGAGGGACCCTATCTAGAGTACAGGATGGCTACAGGAGCCCAGCGCTGCTGTCCCCTGAGGGACCCTATCTAGAGTCCAGGATGGCCACAGGAGCCCAGTGCTGCTGTTCCCCTGAAGGACCCTATCTAGAGTCCAGGATGGTCACATGAGCCCAGCGCTGCTGTTCCCCCAAGGGACCCTATCTAGAGTCTATGATGGCCACAGGAGCCCAGCGCTGCTGTTCCCCCGACGAACCCTATCTAGAGTGCATGATGGCCACAGGAGCCCAGCACTGCTGTTACCATAGGGACCCTATCTAGAGTGCAGGATGGCCACAGGAGCCCATCGCTGCTGTTCCCTGAGGGACCCTATTTAGAGCACAGGATGGCTACAGGAGCCCAGCGCTGCTGTTCCCTAAGGGACCCAATCTAGAGTCCAGGATGGCCACAGGAGCCCAGAACTGCTGTTCCCCCGACGGACCCTATCTAGAGTGCAGGATGGCCGCAGGATCCCAGCGCTGCTGTTCCCCCGAGGGACCCTATCTAGAGTGCAGGATGGCCACAGGAGCCCAGCGCTGCTGTTCCCTGAGGGACCCTATCTAGAGTACAGGATGGCTACAGGAGCCCAGCGCTGCTGTTCCCCCACCGGACCCTATCTAGAGTGCAGGATGGCCACAGGAGCCCAGCGCTGCTGTTCCCCAGAGGGACCCTATCTAGAGTGCAGGATGGCCACAGGAGCCCAGCGCTGCTGTTCCCCCGAGGGACCCTACCTAGAGTGCAGAATGGCTACAGGAGCCCAGCGCTGCTGTTCCCTGAGGGACCCTATATAGAGTCCAGGATGGCCACAGGAGCCCAGCACTGCTGTTCCCCCGACGGACCCTATCTAGAGTGCAGGATGGCTACAGGAGCCCAGCGCTGCTGTTCCCTGAGGGACCCTATCTAGAGTCCAGGATGGCCACAGGAGTCCAGCACTGCTGTTCCCTGAGGGACCCTATCTAGAGTGCAGGATGGCCACAGGAGCCTAGCGCTGCTGTTACCCTAGGGACCCTATCTAGAGTCCAGGATGGCCACAGGAGCCCAGCGCTGCTGTTACCCTAGGGACCCTATCTAGAGTCCAGGATGGCCACAGGAGCCCAGTGCTGCTGTTACCCTAGGGTCCCTATCTAGAGTGCAGGATGGCTACAGGAGCCCAGCGCTGCTGTTTCCCTAGGGACCCTATCTAGAGTCCAGGATGGCCACAGGAGCCCAGCGCTGCTGTTACCCTAGGTACCCTATCTAGAGTCCAGGATGGCCACAGGAGCCCAGCGCTGCTGTTACCCTAGGGACCCTATCTAGAGTGCAGGATGGCCACAGGAGCCCAGTGCTGCTGTTCATGGAGGGACCCAGTCTAGAGTCCAGGATGGTCACAGGAGCCCAGTGCTGCTGTTCCCCCGACGGACCCTATCTAGAGTGCAGGATGGCCACAGGAGCCCAGCGCTGCTGTTCCCTGAGGGACCCTATCTAGAGTCCAGGATGGCCACAGGAGCCCAGCGCTGCTGTTACCCTAGGGACCCTATCTAGAGTCCAGGATGGCCACAGGAGCCCAGCGCTGCTGTTCCCCCGAGGGACCCTATCTAGAGTGCAGGATGGCCACACGAGCCGAGCGCTGCTGTTCACAGAGGGACCCTATCTAGAGTCCCGGATGGCCACAGGAGCCCAGCACTGCTGTTCCCCTAGGGACCCTATCTAGAGTCCAGGATGGCCACAGGAGCCCAGCGCTGCTGTTCCCCTGAGGGACCCTTTCTAGGGTACAGGATGGCCACAGGAGCCCAGCGCTGCTGTTACCCTAGGGACCCTATCTAGATTCCAGAAAGGCCACAGAAGCCCAACGCTGCTGTTCCCCCGAGGGACCCTATCTAGAGTGCAGGATGGCTACAGGAGCCCAGCGCTGCTGTTCCCCCGAGGGACCCTATCTAGAGTGCAGGATGGCCACACGAGCCGAGCGCTGCTGTTCACAGAGGGACCCTATCTAGAGTTCCGGATGGCCACAGGAGCCCAGCACTGCTGTTCCCATAGGGACCCTATCTAGAGTCCAGGATGGCCACGGGAGCCCAGCGCTGCTGATCCCCCGAGGGACCCTATCTAGAGTCCAGGATGGCTACAGGAGCCCAGCGCTGCTGTTCCCTGAGGGACCCTATGTAGAGTCCAGGATGGCCACAGGAGCCCAGCGCTGCTGTTACCCTAGGGACCCTATCTAGAGTCCAGGATGGCCACAGGAGCCCAGCGCTGCTGTTACCCTAGGGACCCTATCTAGAGTCCAGGATGGCCACAGGAGCCCAGCGCTGCTGTTCCCCCGAGGGACCCTCTCTAGAGTTCAGGATGGCCACAGGGGCTCAGCGTAGCTCTTCCCCCGACGGACCCTATCTAGAGTGCAGGATGGCCACACGAGCCGAGTGCTGCTGTTCACAGAGGGACCCTATCTAGAGTGCAGGATGGCCACAGGAGCCCAGCACTGCTGTTCCCTTAGGGACCCTATCTAGAGTCCCGGATGGCCACAGAAGCCCAGCACTGCTGTTCCCCTAGGGACCCTATCTAGAGTCCAGGATGCCCACAAAAGCCCAGCGCTGCTGTTCCCCCGAGGGACCCTATCTAGGGTACAGGATGGCCACAGGAGCCCAGCGCTGTCGTTCCCTGTAAGACTCTATCTAAAGCCCAGGATGGCCACAAACGGCCCCGGCCCGTACTGTGATTATCTTTGTTCTATAGTTTCGGTTTGAAAAAGGCACAGTCGACATAGAAATTATTTTTTTGTGTTGTTGCGTCACGATTCTTCAAAGTGCCGCAGAGATATAAAGGAGGCAAAAACCTGGGAAAGGAGTTTCTGATTTGTGAATTTTTTTTACGTTGAAATATGGTTAACTTTTCATTTTATATGAAAGCAGCAAATAGCTTATGTTTTTATCTTTCAGTGCTTGGTCACCGTCAATCTTTTTATGGATTGTTTTGTTAGTATTCCCATTCTGCCCTGCTCATCTTCATGAGGATGGACGCGCTGGCGAACCACATTCACTCAGGGTTGCTCTTAAATGGTGTTGTTGTGACAGTGCTTGTTTGATCCCTGGGGATTCAGGATTTCCTTCACATTCAGGTTTCCAGTCTCCTTCCTTCTGAGATTCAAGAGTTTAGGACTTCAGAGGTGTGAGGTGGAGACATTGATTGGCCAGAGTTGGGTCCTCGGTCTGGAGAGAATCTCTGAAGGTCTGAAGTTCAACATCCTTCAAACATCGGGGCATATCAGTAACAACCAGCGATAAGTATCGCTAAGCGCACTTAGCGCTGGGATACTGATCGCCGGCTAGCGTGGATTTTTATCGCTGAGATAGCGTGCTATTATGTTATGTTATGTTATTGTGATTTGTATAGAGCGCGATTACCAAATAGGTGTCCTGGCGCTGTCCATTTCTCCCTAGACCATAAAACCGGAATTATTTAACAAACAACCAAGTCTTCAGCGCTTTCCTAAATTGAAGTAAGTTTTCCATGCATCGCAAGTGAAGTGGCAAACCGTTCCACAGCTTGGCTGCACCGTATGAAATGCTGTGGCCTCCCCAACTAGCTTTTCTTATAAGAGGGACCGTAATCAGACTGGCATGAGAAGACCGGAGATGTCGGGCCGGGACATACCTTTCGAAACTCTTGATAAGGAAGTCTGGGCCTACTCCGTGTAGGGCCTTAAAGACCAAACAAAGGGACTTAAACTGGACCCTACACTTAATAGGAAGCCAGTGTAGGTCTCGAGTCGCCTTTGATATGGGAGAGAATTTGGGGAGGCCAGTTAAGAGTCTAGCAGCGGCATTCTGCAGAAGCTGCAATCTATGTAACAGGCCTTCCTGAATGTTGAGGTATAGACTGTTGCAGTAGTCCAATCTAGATGTTATCAGGGCCACTACAACAGTCTGTCGATGCTCATGAGGAAGAAGGAACAAAATCTTTTTCAACATTCTCAGGATGTAGCCGGTTTTAGAAGCTACCGCCTTCACCTGTAGTGCCATGGATGGCTTGGCGTCCACTACCATCCCAAGATTCTTTACTTTATTTACCGGAGTGGGAAGGTCCCCCAGTTCCTGCGGCCACCATGCTGGGGTCCAGAAACTAGGGTTGTTACCAAATAACATAACCTCGGTTTTGTTGGAATTTAACCTGAGGCAGTTCCTTGCCATCCATTTAGCCACTTCGGACATACAGGACTGAAAGTTCTGGTCCATCCCTAGTTCGTGGCCGGGTAGCAGAGAGACGACAATTTGCGTATCATCCGCATAGGAGGTAACGCTAAAACCGTGGTTTCTGATAATGGGCGCAAGGGAGGAGACGTAAATGTTGAATAGTGTGGGACTCAGCGAGGATCCCTGTGGGACCCCGCAGGGCAGCGAAAAAGGTCGGGAAGAAAAGTTTTCCAAGGATACTATTTGTCTCCAATTAGAAAGAAAGGAGTTTAGTAGGTCCCATGCCTTTTGCTGAATTCCACTTTTCCTAAGTTGGTCCATCAACAAACCGTGATGGACCATATCGAAAGCAGCAGATAGATCCAGAAGGATCAAGGCTGCTCTGCCTCCCTGATCCACCGTGGACCTAATCTGATCCGTAGCCGCGATCAGAGCGGATTCGGTGCTGTGTCCTTCCCAAAATCCATGCTGAGAAGGATCCAATAGTAAGCTGTTCCTCACAAAGGCTGTGAGTTGTTGGTTTAACGCCCTTTCAATTAGTTTAGCCGGAAATGGGAGACGAGAGATAGGCCGGAAATTATTTGGATCGGAGGGATCCAAACTAGGTTTTTTCAACAGGGGGAGGATAGAAGCCTTTTTCCAGACTACTGGAAATATCCCTCCATCAAACATGCCGTTAAAGATTAAAGTGAGGTGGGTGGCAATCGGTACTGGCACCAGTTTGATGATTTTCAGAGGGCAGGGGTCCAATGGGGACCCGGAGTTAACTTTAGCTATTAGCTCCAAGGTGTCCTGAAGGGTGAGATGCCTAAACTCCTTAAGGATAACTGGTGGTGGAATTCCACAGGTCTCAGTCTCGCCCTCCTGATCCCTCACAGTTGGGTCACTGAGACTAGTGAAGATAGTGTTAACTTTGGTCATAAAAAATGATGCTATTTTTTCACAAAGCTCTGTACTAGCCGGCACAGAGGCCGGTTTTACTGAGGAAAGCTTATTTATGGTGGAGAAAATCTCTTTTGTAGCATTTTTTGCCGCTAAAATCTGGGAGGCATAGTGCTTTTGCTTGGCTTCCTGTAGCATACGTTTATATTTGGCCAAGCTTGCCAAATATAACAGTTTTTCTTCATCCATGTATGCCTTCCTCCAATTGCGTTCTAATATCTTACATATGCTTTTTTGAGATTTTAATTCGCTCGTATACCATGGGGCTGACGGCACAGTTCTATTAAAAACCGCTAGTTTGGGTGGAACCAGATTTACGCAGGCCTGGGTAAGCCAGTTCGTGTATGACAAGGCCGCCTCCTCCATGTTGCTGGAAATGGGTGTAAGCGAGGTGGCAAGTACCCTAGATAAGGTCTCGGCTTCCACCCTGTTCCAAGCTCTGACTACTTTGGACACTGTTTGGTGTCGTCTATTGGCTAAATGGGGTGTGGGTGTGATGGTAAACCGGACTCCCGCATGGTCCGACCAGGCCAGAGGTATCAAAGCTGCGAAAGCTAATTCCGAAATGTTGGAAAAAATCCCATCGAGGGTATGACCAGCCTGGTGGGATGGACCTGTTACATGTTGTAACAACCCTGCAGTTTCCATAATATTAAGGAGTCGTGCTGTATCTGGATCCTCTGGCCGCTCAAGGTAGAAGTTAAAGTCCCCTAATATGGTATACGAATTCCCCAGCAAGGCCTCCTCTAAAAGGGTAACCAGGGAGGGAAAGAAAGGCAGCTTAGTACCCGGGGGTCTATAGATGAGGGCACCTTTAAAGGAAAAATGACTCGTTAATCTCAGGTTGAAAGCAAGTGCTTCGCATGCTGGCAACGATAGTGCTTTGAAAGTTCCCTGCACTGAGCTATGATATAAAATGGCTACACCACCACCCCTCTTGTTAGATCTATGAAGAACATCGCAATAATAACCCGGGGGGGGTTGCTTCAACTAAGTCTGGTCCGGATGCCTCGTCCGTCCAGGTCTCTGTAATAAATGCCACTTTAATATCTAACTCCAGCAGTAATTGAGAGCATTCGGTGCTGTGTTTTACCAGAGATCTGGCGTTAATAAGGATACAGGGAAAAGTCTCTGAAACCCTATTAGTTGAGGGAACATCATTAGTCCTGGGTTTGATGTATTCGGGGCATATCAAAGGTAGAGGCAAAGAGCAATTGGGGCAGGGGCCGGGGGACCGAGCGTGTCGAATCTCTGCCGGTACGCGAGAGCAGTCGGCGTTACTCGCCATCAAATTTAACTCCATCAAGGAGGCTCTAGAGTAGACGATACGTTTCTGGTCACCTGAGTGAAAATGGCCAGGGGGTAGTGCACTGAGCGCGACCTGGGCGCGGACGGGTGCAGACGGGCTTGCCTTAGGCGCGCCTTAGGCGCGCCAGCGGCGCGGTCGCGCCAGTGCCCCTGATATAGCTATGCTAAAACAACTAGACCGCCTAAACCGCCCCTGCCTATCCAAGATGGCCGCCGTTTCCAGCAGCCCGATCCACAGGTGGAGCCTGCTCGGGTCCGGAAGGCGCCAGAAAGGCAGTGGAAGCCAGGTAAGTGAAAGCGGCAGGCGCTGCTGTTGTTACGAGTAAAATGAAGAGTTTAAAAACAGTGTGCAAATATGCGAGCAGCAAAACACGTGCAAAATGCGGGATTTAAAACCAACTTAAAAGCAGTGTAATAACTCACCTCCAGCAGTGATATCGGTTCAGGATTGCCAGATAAAGAAACGCTAAATCTCCTACTCCCGGCTCAAGCCTCAGGAGTGTATGGACAGTGCGCGGTCGCGCCAGTGCCCCTGATATAGCTATGCTAAAACAACTAGACCGCCTAAACCGCCCCTGCCTATCCAAGATGGCCGCCGTTTCCAGAAGCCCGATCCACAGGTGGAGCCTGCTCGGGTCCGGAAAGCGCCAGAAAGGCAGTGGAAGCCAGGTAAGTGAAAGCGGCAGGCGCTGCTGTTGTTACGAGTAAAATAAAGATTTTAAAAACAGTGTGCAAATATGCGAGCAACAAAACACGTGCAAAATGCGGGATTTAAAACCAACTTAAAAGCAGTGTAATAACTCGCCTCCAGCAGTGATATCGGTTCAGGATTGCCAGATAAAGAAACGCTAAGTCTCCTACTCCCGGCTCAAGCCTCAGGAGTGTATGGACAGTGCGCGGTCGCGCCAGTGCCCCTGATATAGCTATGCTAAAACAACTAGACCGCCTAAACCGCCCCTGCCTATCCAAGATGGCCACCGTTTCCAGAAGCCCGACCCACAGGTGGAGCCTGCTCGGGTCCGGAAAGCGCCAGAAAGGCAGTGGAAGCCAGGTAAGTGAAAGCGGCAGGCGCTGCTGTTGTTACGAGTAAAATAAAGATTTTAAAAACAGTGTGCAAATATGCGAGCAGCAAAACAAAACGCTTATCTCAATAGCGATAAAAATCCTAGCGCTAACTGCCAAACGTGAGATTATCGCTGGAAACCCAGCGATAATCTCACAAAGTGTGGCGTTAGCTTGTTGATAGGGACTCACAAACTTAGCCATGATATCCACCTTCCATAGGATATCATGGCTAAGTCAGTCCTGAAGCAGGCGAAAGGAAAATAGCGATAACAGGGGTTATCGCTACTTTTCCTGCCGCTATACTTCATAGTGTGGGGCTTGATGATAGGAGAAATGTCGCTTAGCGACATTTCTCCTGTCATGTCAGGTCAGGAACGCACACTTTGCATCTCATTAGAGATGCAAAGCTGGGCGTTAAGAATCCCTGCGCTAAAGCAAGGTTTCACGCCTTGCTCGGTGTGTCATGTCCTCCTTTGAATCTCTGCAGTCGGCGTTAGTTGTTGTTTCTGGACGTGTCCAAGGGGGGCAGATGAATCAATGATGGACGAACGCCCCCCTTAGATGAAGGCATTTCTCCTTCTTGACCGCGTGATGACTGAAATGATTTGATCAATTGAGTTTTTCTTTATTTCGACACCAAGAGCGATAGCTTCCTATATCAGCAAGCCTGCTGTGTTCAAGTCGCTCTTTTATTTTTGGATTGTATTACTGTAGTTTTGTAATTTGTTAACTGACGCTGTAAACCTTGTGAATTTGTCGATACAAGGACGTCTGCTAGGAGGCGACTAGAGTGTGGCCAAGCTCTGGTGCGCCCCCATCCTCTTGTTCTCATGTCTAATACAGATGCACAGTATGTAAGGAAGAGAGAAGCGGTGCCACCGGGCACCCTGCTCTCAAAGCGGTGCCACCGTGCACCCTGCTCTCAAAGCGGTGTCACCGTGCACCCTGCTCTCAAAGCGGTGCCACCGTGCACCCTGCTCTCAAAGGGGTGCCACCGTGCACCCTGCTCTCAAAGGGGTGTCACCGTGCACCCTGGTCTCAAAGCGGTGCCACCATGCACCCTGGTCTCAAAGCGGTGCCACCGTGCACCCTGCTCTCAAAGCGGTGCCACCGTGCACCCTGGTCTCAAAGCGGTGCCACCGTGCACCCTGCTCTCAAAGCGGTGCCACCGGGCACCCTGGTCTCAAAGCGGTGCCACCGGGCAACCTGGTCTCAAAGCGGTGCCACCGGGCACCCTGGTCTCAAAGCGGTGCCACCGTGCACCCTGGTCTCAAAGCGGTGCCACCGTGCACCCTGCTCTCAAAGCGGTGCCACCGTGCACTCTGCTCTCAAAGTGGTGCCACCGTGCACCCTGCTCTCAAAGCGGTGCCACCGTGCACCCTGCTCTCAAAGCGGTGCCACCGTGCACCCTGCTCGCAAACCGGTGCCACCGTGCCCCCTGGTCTCAAAGCGGTGCCACCGTGCACCCTGCTCTCAAAGCGGTGCCACCGTGCACCCTGCTCTGAAAGCGGTGCCACCGTGCACCCTGCTCTCAAAGCGGTGCCACCGTGCACCCTGCTCTCAAAGCGGTGTCACCGTGCACCCTGCTCTCAAAGCGGTGCCACCGTGCACCCTGCTCTCAAAGGGGTGCCACCGTGCACCCTGCTCTCAAAGGGGTGTCACCGTGCACCCTGGTCTCAAAGCGGTGCCACCGTGCACCCTGGTCTCAAAGCGGTGCCACCGTGCACCCTGCTCTCAAAGCGGTGCCACCGTGCACCCTGGTCTCAAAGCGGTGCCACCGTGCACCCTGCTCTCAAAGCGGTGCCACCGGGCACCCTGGTCTCACAGCGGTGCCACCGTGCACCCTGCTCTCAAAGCGGTGCCACCGTGCACCCTGCTCTCAAACCGTTATTTGTTTTTATACCTGAAGTTAGGCTTCCTCCGTCACATCTCAGGTCTCAGGGTGAAGTTCCATTATGAGGTCAAAAGAGTACGGTCAATTCTCCAGTTTGAATGGTCCCCAAAGTACATTTCTATCGACCTTCTCTTCCTATCGACTCTGCGAGATTCATACTCGCCCTCGTTCCCGCCCTGCCTGGATGGAAATAGAGAACAGCACATACGTGTCTCCCAGTTCAATGACACACTCTACCGAATATGGCTGAGAAAAAGACCTCCCACTAGGGTGGTTACCTCCCCCAGCCCTGCAGGCGTGTCTGTGTGAAGAGAGAACGAGCTCACAGCATCCTTCCAGATGGAATGGAGATGCTCCTGCCGCCTAGCACTCCTCCCTTCTCGTGTCTTTTATGTTGTTTAGTGACATAGAATGTTAGTATAGTTGACATATATGGAATGTTTAGGATTCATAGAGATGCATGTCTTTGGCCATTTTACCCTTTTTGGTGTAATTGGGTGTCACAACATCTGACCATCACATTTTGAGGATTAGGACCACACTTCAAGGGCTTTGGCAGAGTTATGGGGTGATCCAGAGGCAGATTGGTACGCGGGGTACCCTTTCCGGAGCACAATAGGGGTGTCTTATGCCAAAATCCCAGGAGTCTTTACGGCAGGACCCTGGATGAAAACGTCAGCGCTCCGCTAGTCCTTCGGGCGGTTGTAAGTCTGAGCAACTAGGGGCTTGCCTGCAACGCTCCGCCCCTACAGAGACGTGAGTAAAGCCATGGACTGGTGGTCCTCGGTATTTAAGGGGGAGAATCCCCACATTAATGGTCACACCGATGGGGTTGGCCACTGTGCAGCTTGGCTCATCAGGAGGGCACGGCTGCTTAGGTGAGTCACCGCTGCCCGCCCTTGGATCGCTCGTAAGTTAACCCACCACGTTGGCATACTGCTTGTATGAAATGAACCTGCGGCAAACTGTTTCCAAACAAAATTTGTGTGGACTGATTATTTTCCAACACAAAGCGGGGAGGGTTGCCGATAGCGGCACTACTGCCCGTGCACTCATCCTCACCTGCCGCGCTAGGACTGCCCCTTCCATCCTGCACCCAGGAGGCAGCATGCACACTGTCCTCACCCCAGGAGACCAGAGGAGGCATGTATGCAAACCCTGCGGTCACACACTGAGGACAACCTGTGACACGCCCCATTATGGAATTCTTAAACTGGACTTCATAACCTCTCGACCGAGCTGAGGTTTAGGAACAATGACCTTCACATGAATATTAATGGATTTTAAGTTATGTTATCAGCACTCATCCTACCTTTTGTTCTTGTAAATCCTCTCCTTCCACGTAAAGTGCTCAGCTGCCCTGTGGGTGTGGTTGGCGCCATAGAAACTGCAAATAAATAAATAATTATCCCTCAGGTTCATTGTCTGTAACTGTTCCATAAACATCTTCCACAGTTCGAGTTTACCCTAGAACAGAACATGGGACTGCAGAATGTGCTCTCACGCGTCGCGATCACTGCGAAATGTACTACTACTTGTGACAATATTTCTGGCATTCGAGGGTAAGTTTTCGAAGTGTGATATACTCATCTGGTGTGATATATTCAGGCACTTTCTAGGACTTTTCTCAATCGGTGGCTTGATTAACTGACACTAGCTGCTCATAGGGTGGATTTCTTTCTGAAGTTGGTTTTTATCGTGACAGCATAGGGTGGATGTTATGAGTATCGGTAAGGCACACTACTCCCCGGGAGGGTATCCTGGAGCTGAGCAGCGGTGTGTGCCTGCCCTGCCTAGGGTAGGATGGCTAATTGAACACTCAGCTTTTCAGCTTCTTGCAGAATTCAAGAAGAGAGGAGGAAGCTCTGGTGTGGAGTGGAAAGCCGCTTCACGCTTTGGGAGTGATGTAAGAGAATGCCAGTCCTTTTCGTAAGGCTCTGTACACGTGTATGATATGTGCGAATAGTAGTCCTGCGGAGCAGTGGTGTCGGGATGGGAGGTGGAGGGAGATGCAACTGTTAAGGTTGCTGGGGCCTGAGTTGTGGGGTGCCTTGAAAGTGTGTGTGTGAGGAGTTTGAAATTAGCATATTGGGAGTTGGGGCAGTTGCGGCTTTCGCCTCACTGCACTTTGAGCGGTACAAAAAAAGCAAATGATAATAGCAAGAAGTTATTATGATTTTATTTTTCTGTGTGGACTCGGAGCCAGGTTAGGGCGGGGTGGGGCGGGGTGGGGCCGGGCTGTCATCACCAGAGGGAGGACTGGTTTGCACTCTCTAAGTGCGCATGATGGTTTGCCCCACCTTCTTAGGCTGGCCAAACCGTCAGCCGCACTTAGCATGTTCTCCACCTGGCTGTATTGCACAGCTGGGTGGAGAACATGACCAGGCTCCCAGGCACTGCCTGAGCAGCCAAACAGGCTACTCAGACCAATCACGATGCTGCTGCCATGCAGCGTTGTCATTGGCTGAGAGAGTCTAGGAGCCTAGATGCTTCCATCCCTGCTGCCAGTGCTGAGACTGAGGCCGAAGGAAAGGCAGCGGCGGCAGTGGCACTCACAGGTACATTTATCATTTGTTTTTTCATCCCCACACCCCACCAGCCCCATGCCGAGGCAGGTGCCACTAGCCAGGGGAGCTCCCGGAGGCGTGGTTTGATGTGAATTCGGAGTTGGAGCTTAAGGATGGGTCTGGTTGCCGAGTTATGCATGGTTTGCAGTCTAGGACCTTGCTTGGTGCTCGTGGCATGGAGGGGGTTCTTGTAGACCAACTTACTGGAGGGCATGATTGGCTGTTTGTCTAATGTTGCTTGGGAGCCACCTGAAAATCCTCGTCAGCTGTGGTTAATTTGGAAACCAATAAGTGCCAGGGCCCTCGTCAAGAGGACACAGCAGCTTGCACCATCCATTGCCCCTGCCAACGCTGGCAATTACAGCACCAACACAGCTACTAACCATCACCCTCCTACAAGTGTGAAAATTCAGACTGTTCCAGGCCCCTGAAGCTATAAGAATGGCTTGGGCGGCATGTATTATTGACTGTTAATGGATATTAAATTAATAAAAAGCTGTTGTTGTGCTCATACCCACATTTGGCACACAGCGCCACCATGTGGCACACTGTCACGAGCACCGGAAACCTCCTCCGGCTCAAATTAAGCACTGCTCGTCAGTATCTTCAGTGTGAAAGGAGGATGCAGTGACGGCATTTTTTCTTGTGGGTTCATGTCCAGGTTTATGTCATGACAGTGGTCACTGCCCGCTTAGTGTAGATTTCTTAATTAGGTCAGTTTGTGTTGTGACAGGGTCACTAGCGTCTCATAGCGTGGAATTCTTACTCTGGCCGGTTTGTGTCATGACAGGGGTCACTAGTCGCTCATAGTGTGGATTTATTACTTAGGTCGGTTTGTATCTTGACAGGGGTCACTAACTGCTGATAGTGTGGATTTATTACTTAGGTCGGTTTGTATCTTGACAGGGGTCACTAACTGCTCATAGTGTGGATTTATTACTTAGGTCGGTTTGTATCTTGACAGGGGTCACTAACTGCTGATAGTGTGGATTTATTACTTAGGTCGGTTTGTATCTTGACAGGGGTCACTAACTGCTCATAGTGTGGATTTATTACTTAGGTCGGTTTGTATCTTGACAGGGGTCACTAACTGCTGATAGTGTGGATTTATTACTTAGGTCGGTTTGTATCTTGACAGGGGTCACAAACTGCTCATAGTGTGGATTTATTACTTAGGTCGGTTTGTATCTTGACAGGGGTCACTAACTGCTCATAGTGTGGATTTATTACTTAGGTTGGTTTGTATCTTGACAGGGGACACTAACTGCTCATAGTGTGGATTTATTACTTAGGTCGGTTTGTATCTTGACAGGGGTCACTAACTGCTCATAGTGTGGATTTATTACTTAGGTTGGTTTGTATCTTGACAGGGGTCACTAACTTCTCATAGTGTGGATTTATCACTTAGGTCGGTTTGATTCTTGACAGGGGGCACTAACTGCTCATAGTGTGGATTTATTACTTAGGTCGGTTTGTATCTTGACAGGGGTCACTAACTGCTCATAGTGTGGATTTATTACTTAGGTTGGTTTGTATCTTGACAGGGGTCACTAACTGCTCATAGTGTGGATTTATTACTTAGGTCGGTTTGTATCTTGACAGGGGTCACTAACTGCTCATAGTGTGGATTTATTACTTAGGTTGGTTTGTATCTTGACAGGGGTCACTAACTGCTCATAGTGTGGATTTATTACTTAGGTCGGTTTGTATCTTGACAGGGGTCACTAACTGCTCATAGTGTGGATTTATCACTTAGGTCGGTTTGTATCTTGACAGGGGACACTAACTGCTCATAGTGTGGATTTATTACTTAGGTCGGTTTGTATCTTGACAGGGGTCACTAACTGCTCATAGTGTGGATTTATTACTTAGGTTGGTTTGTATCTTGACAGGGGTCACTAGCTGCTCAAAGCGTGGATTCCGTACTTGGGTCGGTTTGTATCATCCCATTGTCACTAGCTGCTCATAGCGTGTATTTCTTACTTAGGTCGGTTTTTGTCCTGACAGGGGTCACTAGATGCTCATAGTGTGGATTTCTGCCTTAGGTCGGTTTGCGCCGTGATTGGGGTCACTAGCTGGTCATATGCTGAAGTCAGGGGCACTGCAGCCTGGAGTAAGAGTACAATAATTATGAGACTGGGGTACAACAGGTCCGAGTGAAGGTACAGGAGCGTGCAAGTACGGGTACAGGAGGCACCTGCTCACCAAGACTACTTGGGATGCTACTGCCCCCGCCCCTTCACACCCACCAGGGGGCACAGGTAGAAGAGACCATGTAGGAAAGTAGGATCCGCTTCTTATGGTTACCCCCACTTTTTGCTTGATGTTGCACTGTTTTGACTAGTCTGACTGGGATCCTGCTAATCAGGACCCCATTCTATCTGCTTTCTCCTTTAAATTGTCATGCATATATTTTGGTACACTCCAGATTCTCCAGAGGGTACTGGGGTACTGGGGTACCCTTATCAGTCCCAAGTATATGGTATACTATGTACCCAGGGCATAGGTACCCCAGAGGCCTCCCATGGGCTGAAGCATGTATTATGTCATCCATGAGAGGCCATTCAAAATGACACCACGGGTCTGCTACTGCAGCCTGTGTAAGCTGGTGCTTGCACCACTTACTTACGATATAGGTTCACTATATCTATCTAAATCACTAGACCTTAAAACCTATCAGTCGCCCCTATGGCAGGCCTTATCAATCCTGAAGGCAGGGTACTGGGTTTTACGTGAGAGGGTGTCCCTGCATGAGTAGAGCCCCTCTGCAGCCTTCGGAGACCATTCTCCGGGGTTGTCTCTGATGCAGCCAGACATATAGGTTTAAGTGCATTATAACCTCGCGGTAAATGCTAACTTTAAAACGGCTGCTTAGAAACATGTTGTGTTTGGTGTCAAACACCTTGGAATCATACCTCCACACCAGTAACTGGTGTGGGGGGTATGATTCCACCCTTCCCAAGGGGACATGTGTGGGTCACTGCTATATCCGGTACCAGCTTTCCCGACCCGGGCAGCACAAAATGGATGCTGCCAGCCACAGACACAAGTCTGCCCCCTGCTGGTGAGCCAAGCTCGAGCAGAGGAAGGCATGACAATATGCATCCTGTCACAGGAAGGTGTGACCACCTACCAGACAGGGTTTAGTGAATTGGGGCTGGGTGGGTGCACTCTGAGAGTGCAAGAACATCTGCACTGGGGTCATATTTGGTGTCCCTGTGCATAGTCCAGCTCAAACCAGTTCTGGGAGCCATTGGCTCCTGCTCTGGCATGAAACTGGACAAAGGACATGAGTGTAGCCACCCCTCTGTCCTGCCCATCCCCTAAGAGGGTCCCCTGAATCTGTCCAACCCTTTTAGATGGGTAAAAAGTGGGTTACCTAGCTACAGGACCTTAGATTTTACCAGGACACGATTCTGCTAAGAACAAACCAAGTATTTCAACTGTCTGCACGACGCTGGACGACAGAAGAACTCCCTTGGAGTAAAGGAGTTACTCCCCTGCAGCAGCAGGAACCTAAACGTATCTGACCGGTTTGCTTCTCTCGAGTTCCTTAGGACTCCGAAGATTTCAACAACTGTCTTGCTTGCGCCTATCAGATAATACAGCTCCCACATGAGGGCTCAACACCCGGCGAAGCAAAGACTTAACACAGCACCTTTAGAAAAGGGTTTCATTTTACCAAATGAAAGGACTCTCTCTCTTTTAGAGTAAGGCTTGGGATTTTATTTTACACAATGCTCTCTAACAGAAAGGCTTTCCCAGATGCCAAACGCACAAGAATCAAATAGACAAAGAGATATATATGTTTATAATAATAACACACTTGGTAAATATAATGCATGAATAATACTGATGAATAAACAAGCAGCAAATAATATGAAATAATACTCAAGCAAATATACTGCAAGAGATCAGAAAGATATATACACTGAATAGACCAAATGAGAACTTTAGAGGTGCACCTTGACTCACTCACACATCACAAAGAAAGCACATCAAATGCTCACAGCCACTGGCTAACATCACAATGGCAATAATCAAAACTCAACACTTCACCCGGTGCAAACACTGCATCTGCATCTTAGCCCACTTCTGACCGGGGGATTCACAGCCGGGATTCAGAGCTCAGCACCCAGGTTATCCCGAAATAGACGCGTCCGTCCTCGTTCGGATTCCAAAATCCCGGTTTCTGAGTCAGCAACCCTCAGTTTTAAACACACTAGAAGGTTCGGGAAAGACCTCCCCCCGGGCAGAGGAATCTTACTAGAACTGGCCAGGTTCCGAGCAAGCATTCCCATGGCAGGAAGGAGCTCTCACATCCCCTTCTCCAAATCTTGCATGTTCCAGCCTCTATCTTGACAAAGCTCACAAAGCCTTGCAGAGTACATAAACAATCCCTCACCAAAACAGAAAGACCTTGAACGTGAATAACCCAAGCAACTTGCAAGCGCTGCTGTGCACGCAGAAAAGCTGAAGTTAGGCAAAGTCAGGGAAAAGGTATGAAAAGAAGGCCATGTCAAAGCCAATAGTAAGAACTTCATAATTCTCATCAATGTACAACACAATGCACAATTGTGCACAACTTCTTATAGATTCACACACTTCATCTCTAAATGTACAACACCGAGCACATGTGTGCATCACTGCCCACCGCACTGCACTTCGTGACCAAAAAGTAAATTCCACACCTCTGTTCTTGGCAAGGCTGTCTACTCCTTGACAGCTCCCACTGAAAGACAGCAAGATTACAAGAAAGAAACCTGTAAGAGAAACAGGCATATGCAGGACCGTCGTACATCCAGGCTAGGATAAAATAACACACTAACGTCAGTTAAAATAATGGAAGTCAAAGGTCATCACGGCGTGTCAAACCACAAGAGTGCCTCTAGCACTACAACAATGCAGGAGGTGGGTTCCCGAAGGTCCCTGACCTCTCAGCGGTTCTCCCACCAGTATCCCTCGTGAGGACGGTGCAACCCGAACCCCTGTGCACCGCGTACTTCTGTAGGTGCATATGCTCGTTGACAATTCCCGAGTTTGTGCATTGGACCCCGTGTAGTCCTGACCCCGAGCAGCATTTGCACCGAAGGTATCCGGCCTCCACTCACCGAGTGCTCTGTGGGCTGGCGCTTTGTCATTTTGCTTGAGGTCTCCTCGCAATCCCTGGTCCGTTGATCCGTGGGTCCTGGTGATGTTCACCTTGTTTGTTCTTGGGCTTCCCTGATTGCTTCAGATGTGCCCTGACTCCCCATTGCTCGGAGAGTCTCCTGGACCTTGCTGGTCCACACCGTAACCTGTTTCCTCTGCCTGCGTGGGTTGCATTTGCCAAGGCTTGTTGGTGCTCCAGCTGGACATCGACCCCTCAGCACTCGACATCCTTCGAGGGATAGCTCACCTCCTGATCCTGGTTGTCCTCGACATTTCCTGGTCCCCATGGCTGCAAAGTCAAGCAACCCTTATTTGCACCTGAAGCACCCGACATCGGTGGGCATTCGACTACCGAGCCCCAGGTCACCTGAAGTGAGCCAGACTCTGTCCCCTCTGCTTCCAGTTTCGTCTCACCTAGAATCTAGGCTTGGATTCCCCCGGACACTCTTTGCCTTCCCAGCAGCAGTACTTCTTTGCAGCTCTCCATTGAAAACAACGAAGGTTTCCGACGCCACTTGACCCCTATGCACCCGGCTCCTCTGGGATAGGTAACACGGGTACCTCGGTACTCACTGGTGGGTTGGCCTTAGAACCTCCTAAGTTCCAAAGGGTTTGCTCGAAGTTCTCGTAGAAGTGTAACTTTACACCGCGACTTTCCCACTGTACCCCTCCTCCGTGGGCTCCCTGTGTCTGGGTGGTTCCTTGGGGTCCCAGCGATTCTATGTGCTCTAGGCGCTGTGTCTAGTCAAGTTGTGTTGGACCCGGCCTCGTGGCGTGGTCCCGAACCCTCCTACCAGACTAAACGGGGGAAACCCCAACCATTCAGGGTCCCCCTGGATTGTACCCCGCTACCTTCCAGCCTTCGCGACGCGACGCGACCCCGGCCTCGGTCCCAGCGAAGCCCTGACCTCAAGGCGCCAAGACCTGACCGGAGGGGGTCGAGTGGCCACTCCACAGATCCCGGAGGAGGAGAGTTTCGATGGGGCCTCCAGCCGTACCCCAACACCTGGTTTCGATCGCCCTCCGGCCTCCCTGGGCGCTGGCTCCACCCCTCGCTGGGCGTCTGGACTCTCTCCTCCCGGCCCCTCCGACCCCCCCAGGCGCGAGGGTCCGGACATCAAAGGGCTCCAGACCTATATCTGGGGCAGCCCAAAACCAGGACAGCAGTTGTATCCTGGAGTCAAGAGCCCTGCTGATCGGATCGCGGCTGACCCTACGGGGAGAGACTCATTGCCTGGAACGTGGACACTCGAGCCCGGCTGACTGCGTCGCGGCTCCCCCTTGCTGAGAAGAAGACCCTCACGGAACATCGGAGCCCTGCTGACATCGTCGCGGCCCGACCTCGCTGAACTAACCATCGGAGCCCTGCTGACTGCGTTGCGGCTCCCCCTTGCTGAGAAGAAGACCCTCACGGAACATCGGAGCCCTGCTGACATCGTCGCGACCCGACATCGCTGAACTAACCATCGGAGCCCTGCTGACCTCGTCGCGGCTCGACCTCACTGGAGTAACCATCGGAGCCCTGCTGACCTTGTCGCGGCTCGACCTCACTGAACTAACCAATGGAGCCCTGCTGACCTCGTCGCGGCTCGACCTCACTGGAGTAACCATCGGAGCCCTGCTGACCTCGTCGCGGCTCGACCTCACTGAAGTAACCACCGGAGCCCTGCTGATCTCGTCGCGGCTCGACCTCACCGAAGCAAACCCTCGAGCCCTGCGAACGACGTCCCGGTTCCCTTGACCCCCCCAGCTCGAGGATTGAGAGCTGGGCGCAGGGTGTCCCCGTACCGGGCTGGTACTGAGACTGTCCCGCTACCCCGTCCCTAAAAAGACCCTGAGACTCTTTGGGATCCCTCGATCCGCCTGTAAATATTGCCACAGAGACCTGCCTTTAATACCGATAAAGACTTGTGAGAATTGATACCCTTGTTGTGTACCTTTGTGGTGGTGGGGTTGCTTGGCTGGTACGATCATAGGAGAAGGACTTCGCCCAGGAGGGTTCTCAGCGGCGCTCGGCTACTTTCCTACGGAACGGTGGCTCTCGGGGTGGTCAGTCCGACACCCTCTGACTCCCCGGAGAGCGCCCTTCTAACATTGGTGGCCAGCGGTGCGATCTGAGCCCGACGCAAATCGTACAGCGAGTAACTCACCCACTACCCACCCAGACACAGAGTAACCATGAGCAACCAAGAGACCACCCCAACCGCGGAGTTCCAACAAGAACGGTTGGAGGAATATACCCATAAGGAACTAATACAGTTTTGTAAAGACAAAGGCATCGCGACCACCGGATTAAACACAAAAGAGGACCTGCAAAAAGCCCTAAAGGCCTGGGTAGAGTCCGAAGCAGCTTCCCCCCAAACCGAAGAAAACCCGGTGCCAAGCGTGCACCGGCAACCAACCGCAGCCCCGGCAGATGGGAGAAGAACCAGCATGGAGACCGGCCTCTCCCCGGAAGAGATACGAGAACGGGAGAGGGTCAGGACCCACGAGTTGGAGCTCGCCCGACTCCGCCTGGACAGCGAACTCCTACTAGCCGAAAAGAAATTGGCCCTAGAGCAACTGCGGCTGCAAGAAGAAATAGAGGAGAAAAAGCGGCACCGAGAACTGGAAGAGAGGAGGCTAACCCTCAAGCATGAGCGGGGCCTTAAAGAACTTGAAATTAAGTCCAAAAATGGAGAGACCGGCACCCCCGGAAACAGGGACACCCCTCCGCCGGCCGAGGCGAAAGTACATATCCCCAAGGATGTCGTCAAAGAGTACTACAAGAACGACGACATCCAACAATGGTTCAAGGCCTACGAGGTAGCCATGACCGCCCATCGGGTACCCCGAAAAGATTGGGGTGTCGGCCTATGGGGACGGTTCCTCAGCGAAGGCAGAGACACCCTGCTACAGCTCCCAGACGAGGTGATGACCTCTTATGACCATATGAAGGAGGTCCTACTCACCCGCTATGGACTCAGAGATGTACCGCCAGCGCTTCCGGGACTGCAAGAAGCTCCCCGGTACCACCTGGGTGGAATACGTAGACTTTTTCAGCCGAGCCCTGGAAGGGTGGATCAAGGGCAGCAAAGTCACCTCCTACAAACAGCTGTTCGACCTCATTGTATGGGAACACCTCTCCAACAACTGCTTCATCGAGCTGAGACAGCACCTCCTCGACAGTAAGCTGACCGAGCCGTGGAAGCTCGCTGCCGAGGCCGATCGATGGGTGAACACCCGGGTCCCTCGGAACTCGATGGGGGAGTACCAACGGAACACCCCGGGGCCCCCCCGCCAGCGTGGCGGAGGAGAAGGATCGAACAGGAACAGAGACTTTCCAGCAGGGCCGCCCCGGAGTCCTCCCCGGGGACCGCCCCCGAACCGCACGTCCCCGTCCCTCGCCCGAAGAGGGGCCCCCCTAGCCCGACCAGGACCTCGACCGACGGTAACGTGCTACAACTGCCAACAGCCAGGGCACTATACCAGTGACCCAACCTGCCCCGTGAACTGACGAGCTGGGACCACCGGGCCACCCCCCCCGCCAGTTGGCGGCCGCTGCCCTGGGGGAAGGGGGAGAAGATGAAGAGAACTACGACGCCGGGCCAACCAAGTGGGAACCCGCCGCCATGACCTTGGTATGCCTGGGCAGCCGGGAGATGGTGCCCCGGGCTCCCATCCCGAGCAACACCCAGAAGTACCAACAGTGGGTCACCATTAATGGACGCCAGGCCGAAGCCCTCCGCGACACCGGAGCCAGCGTGACAGCCGTCTGCTGCCACTTGGTGACCCCCGAACAGATCATGCCTAATGTACTGTGCCCCGTCCGGTCGGCAGACAACACCGAGAGCTTGTGCCAGATGGCCCGGATTCCCTTCGAGTGTCGGGCATGCTGAAGGTGACCGTCCGCGACGACGCCCCCGTAGACTGCCTCCTGGGGAACGACCTGGAAAGTTCCCCCTGGGCCCACGTCGAGTGCCGAAAGCATCTGGGAATGCTGGGACTGCCAGAGTGGGTCTGTGCCACCACCCGGTCCACGACCGCCCGGGCCATCCGGCCGAGCATAGCTGCTCCCCCCGAGGAGCCGGAGTGGCCCGAACCGCCACCTCCCGCCGTCGAAGAAGAAGCCGACGCCGAGTCCGGGCCGCCAGAACTCACCCCGGACGAGGTCGCCGCTCTCGGCGACCTCCCCGAACTCGCCCAATGGCGCCAAGAAGGTGGCCCCACAAGGGAGCAGTTCCGCCAAGAACAGAAGACCTGCCCCTCCCTCGAAGGGACCCGACAGCAAGCAGCCGCCCAGGCCACCGGAGATCAAACGGGGACCCACTGGGTCTATTGGGACAATGACCTCCTCTACAGCGAGCAGAAGACCGCAGAACTGGGGGCCAGCCGAGTGCTGGTGGTCCCCCTCCGATTCCGAGACTTCCTCCTCAATCTGGCGCATGATGTGCCCCTCGCCGGGCACCTGGGGCAAGACAAAACCTACAGCCGCCTGGTGACCCACTTCTACTGGCCCCGAATGCGGAAGGACGTGGACAATCATTGCCGCACCTGCCCGACCTGCCAAGCCAGCGGGAAGAGTGGGGGAAGGGTCAAAGCCCCTCTCCAGCCCTTTCCAATAGTAAATACCCCGTTCGAGCGAGTGGGGATCGACATCGTGGGGCCCCTGGACCCCCGAACCTCCCAAGGACATCGCTTCATCCTCGTCCTGGTCGATCACGCCACCCGATACCCTGAGGCCATCCCGCTCCGAACAGTGACGGCCCCCGTGGTGGGCCGGGCCTTGATGGGAATCTTCTCCAGAGTGGGTTTCCCCCGGGAGGTCGTGAGCGACCGAGGCACGAACTTTATCTCAAAGTATATGCGGTCCCTGTGGCAGCAATGCGGGGTCACCTACAAGTTCACCACCCCGTACCACCCCCAGGGGAACGGACTAGTCGAACGATTTAACCGGACGTTGAAAGGAATGATCAAGGGCCTGGAGGAGCCCCTGAGGCGCAAATGGGACGTCCTGCTGCCCTGCCTCCTGTTTGCCTATCGGGAGGTCCCGCAGAAGTCTCTGGGGTTCAGCCCCTTCGAACTCTTGTACGGACACCCTGTCCGAAGCCCCCTCAGCCTGGTCAAAGAAGGCTGGGAGACTACCGTCCAGGATGCTCCCCCCGACGTCTACCGGTACCTCCTGACCCTGCGGAATCAAACCCGGAAATTCAGGGAACTGGCCGAAGCCAACCTCGAGGCCAGCCAGGAGGAAATGAAACGCTGGTATGACCAGAACGCCTCCTCCATCGAGTTCGAGCCAGGCCAGCAGGTCTGGGTCATGTCGCCCGTTGACCCCTGTGCTCTCCAGGACAAATGGACCGGGCCCTTCAAGGTGGTAGAGAAGAAGAGCCCCGTCACCTACCTGGTCCACATGGAGTCCCCCAGGAACCCCCTCCGGGTTCTCCACGCCAACAGGCTCAAACCCCACTTTGCCCGAACGGAACTTAGCCTGCTGATGGCTACGGACGATGGGGCCGAAGACGACTCCGAGCCCCTACCTGACCTCCTGAGAACCTCCGAAAAGGACGGCTCCGTAGAGGGAGTCATCCTCTCCTCCACCCTGACTCCAGAGCAGCGCCAAGATTGTCAAGGACTGCTGCATCACTTCGCTGGTCTCTTCTCCCTCACTCCCGGAGTCACCCGATGGTGCGTCCACGACGTCGACACCAGGGACAGCCCCCCCGTGCGACACCGAGCCTACCGAGTCCCCGACCGGGTGCAGGCCTGCATCCACGCCGAGGTCTCCAAGATGTTGGCCCTGGGGGTCGTCGAACCCTCCGACAGTCCCTGGGCCAGCCCTGTGGTCCTGGTGCCAAAAGCTGCCGCCCCGGGCACCACCCCGGAGCTCCGGTTTTGCGTGGACTATCGGGGATTGAATGCCGTCACCAAAACCGATGCCCATCCCATTCCTCGGGCAGATGAACTGATCGACCGCCTAGGAGCAGCCCGCTACCTTAGCACCTTTGACCTCACCGCCGGATACTGGCAGATCCGGCTCACCCCAGGCGCCCAAGAGCGGTCTGCTTTCTCCACCCCCGATGGCCACTACCACTTCTGAGTGATGCCCTTCGGCATGAAGAATGCCCCGGCGACCTTCCAAAGACTGGTGAATAAGGTACTGGCCAGCCTAGAAGCGTTCAGCGCCGCCTACCTGGACGATATTGCGGTGTTCAGCAACCACTGGGCCGAGCACCTGAGGCACCTCCAGGAGGTCCTGACCGCCCTCCAAAGGGCCGGACTCACAGTAAAAGCCAGCAAGTGTCAGATAGGCCAAGGATCCGTAACCTATCTGGGACATCAAGTGGGGAGCGGCCATGTGGCTCCCCTCCAGCCAAAGATCGACGCCATCGTGGCCTGGGAGCCCCCAGCCACCCAAACCGCCGTGAGGGCCTTCCTGGGTCTCACGGGCTATTACAGGCGGTTCATCCAGAACTATGGACGCATTGTGGGCCCCCTCACGGAGCTCACATCAAAGAAGCAACCAAAGAAGGTGCACTGGACGCCCCTCTGTCAGGCGGCCTTCGAGACCCTCAAGACAGCGATGTGTACCGCCCCTGTGCTACAAGCCCCCGACTACAGCAAAGAGTTTGTGGTCCAGACGGATGCCTCGGAGTACGGAGTCGGGGCTGTCCTGTCCCAAGGGAACTCTGAGGGGGTTGACCAGCCGGTGCCTTCATCAGCCGGCGCCTGCT
The DNA here is from genome assembly GCF_964204655.1 of Triturus cristatus. Classification (NCBI taxonomy): domain Eukaryota; kingdom Metazoa; phylum Chordata; class Amphibia; order Caudata; family Salamandridae; genus Triturus; species Triturus cristatus. Next base: position 1,186,206,215 of record NC_140580.1, on the reverse strand, counting down.
GCCTCGGGAGCAGAGATGGAGCACCATCGAACGGGAGGCCTTCGCTGTGGTGTGGGCCCTCAAGAAGCTCCGGCCCTACCTCTTCGGCACCCACTTCCGGGTCCAAACCGACCACCGGCCCTTGCGGTGGTTAATGCAGATGAGAGGCGAGAACCCGAAGTTGTTGCGATGGTCCATCTCTCTGCAGGGGATGGACTTCACTGTAGACCATCGGCCCGGCAACGACCACGCCAACGCCGACGGCCTGTCCCGCTTCTTCCGCCTCGGCGAGGAGAACCCCCAAGAAGATGGGTGACTCTCCCTGCCTTCAGCTGGGGGGGATGCCTGTTGGACCCGGCCTCGTGGCGTGGTCCCGAACCCTCCTACCAGACTAAACGGGGGCAACCCCAACCCTTCGGGGTCCCCCTGGATTGTACCCCACTACCCTCCAGCCTTCGCGACGCGACCCGCCCCCGGCCTCGGTCCCAGCGAAGCCCTGACGTCAAGGCGCCAAGACCTGACCGGAGGGGGTCGAGTGGCCACTCCACAGATCCCGGAGGAGGAGAGTTTCGATGAGGCCTCCAGCCGTACCCCGACGCCTGGTTTCGATCGCCCTCCGGCCTCCCTGGGCGCTGGCTCCACCCCCCGCTGGGCGTCTGGACTCTCTCCTCCCGTCCCCTCCGACCCCCCCAGGCGCGAGGGTCCGGACATCAAAGGGCTCCAGATCTATATCTGGGGCAGCCCAAAACCAGGACAGCAGTTGTATCCTGGAGTCAAGAGCCCTGCTGATCGGATCGTGGCTGACCCTACGGGGAGAGACTCATTGCCTGGAACGTGGACACTCGAGCCCGGCTGACTGCGTCGCGGCTCCCCCTTGCTGAGAAGAAGACCCTCACGGAACATCAGAGCCCTGCTGACATCGTCGCGGCCCGACCTCGCTGAACTAACCATCGGAGCCCTGCTGACTGCGTCGCGGCTCCCCCTTCCTGAGAAGAAGACCCTCACGGAACATCGGAGCCCTGCTGACATCGTCGCGGCCCGACCTCGCTGAACTAACCATCGGAGCCCTGCTGACCTCGTCGCGGCTCGACCTCACTGGAGTAACCATCGGAGCCCTGCTGACCTCGTCGCGGCTCGACCTCACTGAACTAACCAACGGAGCCCTGCTGACCTCGTCGCGGCGCGACCTCACTGGAGTAACCATCGGAGCCCTTCTGACCTCGTCGTGGCTCGACCTCACTGAAGTAACCACCGGAGCCCTGCTGATCTCGTCGCGGCTCGACCTCACCGAAGCAAACCCTCGAGCCCTGCGGACGACGTCCCGGTTCCCGGGACCCCCCAGCTCGAGGATTGAGAGATGGGCGCAGGGTGTCCCCGTACCGGGCTGGTACTGAGACTGTCCCACTACCCCATCCCTAAAAAGACCCTGAGACTCTTTGGGATCCCTCGATCCGCCTGAAATGAAAATGAAATGAAATGAAATGAAAAAAGGATTTCTAAAGCGCATGGCTGCCCTTGAGCGTCCCAGCGCTAAACAATACACAGAGCCACTATCCCAGGAAACCAAGAGGAAACCTACAGAGGGAAAAGATAGGTCTTCAATACTTTACGGAATTTTGCCAAATTAGGTTCTTTACGCAGGGCCATCGGTAAGGCATTCCATAGTTGACCCGCATTAATAGAAAACCGACGTCCACCCGTTTTCTTCTTTTTTGCTCTGGGTATCACAACCAGATTCCCATCTTCAGAGCGATGGGCTCGCGCAGGTTTATAGGGGCGGACCAAATCTCTTAGAATGGGGGGACCCGAACCTTGTAAAGCTTTAAACACTATACAGAGGGATTTGAATTTAATACGCTCTCGAATTGGTAGCCAATGCAAGGCCTTCAAGGCAGGCCGAGCCGAAGAACTTTTGGCAGTACCAGTGAGCATACGCGCAGCTGCATTCTGCGCTCTTTGGAGCACATTCAGTGTGGATTCAGGTGCCGCAAGAAAAAGGGCATTGCTGTAGTCAAGCCTCGAGAGCACCAATCCCTGCACCAATAGTCTCCTAGAATTATCAGGGAGAAGCGACAAGATTTTTCGAGCTGACCGAAGCAGCCCGTAGCACGTCCCCGCCACACGTTTGGCTTGAGTAATCATAGACAACTCAGGTTCCAGCCATACCCCGAGACTTTTTATGGCCTCCTTAGGGGCTGGGTGGACACCCAGACTGGCCGGCCACATACATTTGGGCAGTGATGTGCACAGATTGCCAAGGAGCATCAGCTCCGTTTTCGACCCATTCAGTTTTAGCCGGGAGTCCGACATCCATGCCAAGATGTTAGTAAGGCAAGCAGCAAACTTTACCCCTGGGTTTCCGACAGGGACAGAGAGACCATCAATTGAGTGTCGTCTGCATAGGTTGCCATTATTACCCCAAAGGGTGCCACCACCTCCTCCAGTGGGGCCATATAGACGTTAAAAAGCGTAGGGCTCAATGAAGAGCCCTGCGGGACTCCACACTGAAGGGGGGTAGGCAAAGATCTAAAATTGCCATCGCAAACCTGGTAGGAACGACCACTCAAATATGACTTGAACCACTGAAGGGCCGACCCTCCTACTCCAATCTCTCCCAAACGGTGGATCAGAATATTATGGTCCACCGTGTCGAAAGCAGCGCTTAGATCCAGGAGGACCAACGCAGAGGATCCTCCCGAATCTAAGATGCATCTGCCTTCCTCAACCATCGATATCAAAGCCGAGTCGGTTCCCTGACCTGGGCGGAAGCCTGTCTGCGTCCGAGCTAGCAAGTTATTAGCTTCCAAGAAGCATGAGAGCTGGCGATTGACAAACTTCTCAGCGATCTTATTCAGGCCAGGCAGAAGCGAGATGGGACGGTAATTTGCCAGATCAGTAGGGTCAAGGTCGGGCTTTTTCAAAAGTGCCTTGACAGTGGCCTGCTTCCAACTGGGAGGAACTATGCCATGGGTGAAGGAGGCATTCAGAAGGTCAGTTGCAGGACCGGCAATGAGGTCCCCAAATTGTTTGAGGATTCGGATGGGCATGGGGTCCGACGGGGAGCCACTCTTCAGCGCTAAGAGCTCCTCACAGAAATCCTCCCTTGAAATGGGAGGGATTATGTCTAGTCCCTTCACAGCTGAGACCACCTCAGGGGCTGCCATGCCCATCATTCCTGAACTAAGGGGAAGGCTGGCTAAGATGTTCCGTATTTTGGAATCAAAAAACTGAGCCAGCTGATTGCATTTGTTAGAATTCACCACCTGAGAGGTCGGAGGAGTGGGGACCGTGAGAAGCTCTTTAAGAATCTTATAGGTTTCCCTTGAAGAATTGCCTGCCTTACTTATTCTATCCTCAAAATGGGCGGCCTTAGTAAGTTTACGTGCAGCCTTGTAGGATCTCATGGCTTCACGATAATTGTCTTTGCTATTGACGGCCCAATCCTTCCGCCATTCCCGTTCAAGTCTTTTGCAGTTCTTTCTCATCCTCCCCAGCTCTGGGGTGAACCAAGACGACTTGTGGCTGTTACTTTTATTTGTGAACTTTTTGACAGGCAGAACTGCATCTAAAGCTTGGCAAAGCCAGTCATGGAAAGCAATGTCAGCTTCCACTGGACCACGTCCAGGGGAAGGAGTAGACACAGCAAGAGTACGTGAGAGACTGTCAGTAGAAAGTTGAGACCAAATTCTCTTATAAATAGGGGGTGTCTTCTGGTGCTGAGAAAAAGAAGGGTCCAAGCTGACATTCAGCTCCCCTGACACCAGGAAATGATCCGACCAAGGCAGGGGAAAGGGGGAACTTATTCGAAGGTGCGCAATGTTCGAAAACACACAATCCAGCAGGTGTCCCTTTACATGCGTAGGTTCCAGATTGTGTAAATTAAGATTAGCTGTCCTAAATTCAGATCTAAGGTCATTTGCACTTTTATCTTCCTGCAGGTCAAAATGAAGATTAAAGTCCCCCAGTAGCACAAAATTAGGGGAAGATGCCGCTAGGACGGGGACATGGTCCAAGATAGAACTGGAGAACTGTTTGATCGTCCCAGGGGGGCGGTAAACTAACAGTCCAGTTAAAGAGTAATTAGGAGAGAGCTGTATATGAAAGTGACCACTTTCAGCGTCCAAAATAGGACCCCTGACCACTCTGCACGTAAACTTGTCCCTGTAAATGATGGCTAAACCACCTCCTTTTCCTTGCGGTCTATGGAGGCAGTGAATCAAATAGCCGGGAGGGAGAGTGTTAACTAGGTCAAAGTCTGAGGAAGCAGACGTCCAAGTTTCGGTCAGATATAAAATATCTAGGTTAATGTCTTGAATCAGCTCGGAGATTTGTATGGAATGCTTCGGTAAGGACCTACAATTAAGTAGTCCTAATTTAAGGGGGTCCTTAATAAGGGTTTTGTTACCACTGGCCTAGTTCCTAAAGGGGGCGTACTCACAGGGTGTAAAAAGAACATCAGTTCTGACTCCATGAAGACAGTAGCGTGAGTCAAAAGGCTTTAACAGGAGTAAGTCTGATTTCGACTAATTAGGGGGGTTACCTGCAGAAACCGGCAGGGTCCCTGGTCCTAGGTCTGTCCTGGCCCGGACGGGCCCAGACGGGCTTGCCTCTGGCGCGCCTCCGGCGCGCCATCGGCCCGCCCGCTGCGCCCGCCCGCTGCGCGGACGGGGATTCGCCGCCATTTATGAAGCGCGAGGGGCAGGAAACGCCCTCGCACTAGACCGCCAACCGAGCAACCACCTCAGCCTGTAAATATTGCCACGGAGACCTGCCTTTAATACCGATAAAGACTTGTGAGAATTGATACCCTTGTTGTGTCCCTTTGTGGTGGTGGGGTTGCTTGGCTGGTACGATCATAGGAGAAGGACCTCGCCCAGGAGGCTTCTCAGCGGCGCTCGGCTACTTTCCTACGGAACGGTGGCTCTCGGGGTGGTCAGTCCGACACCCTCTGACTCCCCGGAGAGCGCCCTTCTAACAAGTTGTGATTGTTATACCATTTTTTTAGTATATGGGTCGGTCTCCCCCTGCAGCCCGCTGTGTATTTTGCTACTTACGATTGTTCTATTGATTCAGTATTGTGTGCCTTGTGCCCTAGTCTCCTATAGAGGCTAGTAGAGAGTGTTTTATTAATAAATACATATTTTTATATAAACACTGTGTGGTTCTCCTTTCATTTAGTCATTCAGGAGGTGATACTCTGGCAAAACAAGCTGCTTTACACTCCTTCAAGACTTAGCCTGAAGGCTGCTCTCCACAGCTACCACTAGGATAGCTTTCAACAAAGGTTGTCTTTGACCATTCACCATAAGGGGTTGTTTGGACTGGTACAGGGTGCCCACTAGAACTAGTGGGCAGCATATACCAGGCCACCTTCTCACAGACCACCCCTTTGGTGGGCGCTGCTCCAGGCCTCGCCTGGAATGAGGGGCTCTCGAGTTGGCCCCGAGGGCGGAGAGGAGGGTCGGTTGGCATGTGGAGGCCCCTCGCCTTTTGCCGCCTCAGTCTCTGCTGAGGCCTAAAGCTGGGGGTGGTGGTTGGGGGGAGGGGGGGCTGAGGAGGATGACACTGCACTGGGGGTGGGGGGCCAGGTTGCAGCTGCGGTTCCTGCGCCGTGAAGACAGAGCGCTTCATCACTCCCAAAACACAATAGACATTTATCAGCCTGTGGTGTTATTCAAATGCAGGGCCAGCCTCACTGCCCCACTCTGCCCTCCTCCTCCGCGCGCTCTGCCCTGGCTGCCGAGGACCACACGAGCATCCGCAGGCCAGGAGGCAGCATCAGGACCAGAGACTGGACCCCTGGGGAGGCCGAGGGAGCTGGCGGAACCAACCGTAGGTGGCAGAGTCGGGAGGGTGCGGAGTACCTACAGGAGGCCCCCTGAGCACTGTCCACCCGCAGGAGCCGCCCGAGGAGAGACCTTCGGCAGGAGGCACCCCGAGTAGAGTCCACCCGCAGGAGGCACCCCGAGTACAGTCCACCCGCAGGAGGCACCCCAGTACAGTCCTCCCGCAGGAGGCACCCCGAGTGAGGCACCCCGAGTAGAGTCCACCCGCAGGAGGCACCCCGAGTACAGTCCACCCGCAGGAGGCACCCCGAGGTGTATAGGACCCTGCCCGGCCTGGAACCCTTCATTGGACCCATCTTTGGGGTTTTCTGGTGGTCGGGGAGGAGGTTCTCGACGACCAACACACCAGCAGCCGAGGAGTCTCCGACGAGGGGGGCACAATAGGCAAAGAAGACCCCCACCCAATGTATGAGTATGATAGCAAAGAAGCCCCCGTCCTGTGAGCGGAGGGGGGCACCAGGAGCAAACAGGCCCCCCTTCCCCTGGTGGGGCAAAAGTGTACCCGTGCCATCGGTGGACGCCAGCAGAAGGGCTCCTGGGACAGAGGTCCTCCCGCCCCCAGGTGGACACCTGCAGAGAAAGACCATCTCCTCCGTGGGTGGACCCCAGCGGCCGCGGGGCCCCTCTCGCCCCAGGGGAGGGCACCAGCAGAAGCACACAGGGGCATCGGGGCACGGGCCAGTGTTCCCCGCCGAGGACGGGTCTGATCAGCTGCAGGTATCGGGGGCCGCAGTCGCAGTGCTGGGGTAGTGGATGGGTGGGGGCGCAAGGGTAGTTAAGGGCTACACTGGGATTAGCAGGTGTCTGGACTATAGAGTAGATGTGTGCATGAGCAGGGGGCCAGGGGGCAGCTGGGTGTCTGCGTTGGGGGATGCAGGGGGCTGGGGTGGCTGTCTGCCTGGGTCAGGGGGCAGCTGAGTGTCTGCGCTGGGGGTACAGGGGGACTGGGGTGAGTGTCTGCCTGGGTCAGGGGGCAGCTGAATGTCTGCGCTGGGGGTACAGGGGGGCTGGGGTGGGTTTCTGCCGTGGTCAGGGGGCAGCTGAGTGTCTGCGCTGGGGGTACAGGGGGCTGGGGTGGGTTTCTGCCGTGGTCAGGGGGCAGCTGAGTGTCTGCGCTGGGGGTACAGCGGGGCTGGGGTGGGTGTCTGCCTGGGTCAGGGGGCAGCTGGGTGTCTGCGCTGGGGGTACAGGGGGACTGGGGTGAGTGTCTGCCTGGGTCAGGGGGCAGCTGAGTGTCTGCGCTGGGTGTACAGGGGGGCTGGGGTGGGTGTCTGCCTGGGTCAGGGGGCAGCTGGGTGTCTGCACTGGGGGTACAGGGGGACTGGGGTGAGTGTCTGCCTGGGTCAGGGGGCAGCTGAGTGTCTGCGCTGGGGGTACAGGGGGGCTGGGGTGGGTTTCTGCCGTGGTCAGGGGCAGCTGAGTGTCTGCGCTGGGGGTACAGGGGGGCTGGGGTGGGTGTCTGCCTGGGTCAGGGGGCAGCTGAGTGTCTGCGCTGGGGGTACAAGGGACCTGGGGTGGGTGTTTGCCTGGGTCAGGGGGCAGCTGGGTGTCTGCGCTGGGGGTACAGGGGCTGGGTTGGGTGTCTGCCTGGGTCAGGGGACAGCTGGGTGTCTGCGCTGGGGATACAAGGGCCTGGGGGCTGGGGTGGGTGGGTGCCAGGGCTGGAGCAGGTGCAATAGTGTAGGTGTGTTCCTCCACTGAAGGTGATGTGTGTTCGACAGAGATACATGTGCTTCTCGCCCCTGAGTGGTGTGTACCGGACTGAGGTAGATGTCCGCCTGGCCCGTGGGTGGTATCAGCAGCACTGGGTGGATGTGTGCATGGCTCGTGGGTGGTGTGAGGTGCACTGGGCGGATGTGTGCATGGATCGTGGGTGGTGTGAGGTGCACTGGGTGGATGTGCATGGCCTGTGGGTGGTATCATTTGCACTGGGTAGATGGGCGCAGGGCCCATGGGTGGTGTGAGCAGCACTGGGTAGGTGTGCGCCTGGCCCGTGGGTGGTGTGAGTTGCAGTGGGTGTTTGTGTGTCTGGCCCATGGGTGGTGTAAGCAGCACTGGGTAGATGTGTGCATGGCCTGTGGGTGGTGTGAGGTGCACTGGGTGGATGTGTGTCTGGCCCATGGGTGGTGTCAGCTGCACTGGGTGGATGTGTGCATGGCCCGCGGGTGGTGTAAGGTGCACTGGGTAGATGTGTGCATGTCCCGTGGGTGGTGCGAGGTGCACTGGGTGGATTTGTGCCTGGCACATGGCTGGTGCGAGGTGCACTGGGTGGATGTGTGCATGGCATGTGAGTGGTGCGAGGTGCACTGGGTGGATGTGCGCATGGCCTGTGTGTGGTGTGAGCAGCACTGGGTAGATGTGCGCCTGGCCCGTGGGTGGTGCGAGGTGCGCTGGGTAGATGTGTGCATGGCCCGTGGGCTGTGTGAGGTGCACTGGGTTGGTGTGTTATGCCCCGCGGGTGGTGTGAGTTACACTGGGTAGATGTGTGCATGGCCTGCGGGTGGTGTGAGGTGCACTGGGTGAATGTGTGCATGGCCCGCGGGTGGTGTGAGGTGCACTGGGTGGATGTGTGCCTGGCCCGTGGGTGGTGTGTGTAGCACTGGGTAGATGTGTGCATGGCCCGTGGGTGGTGTGAGTTGCACAGGGCGGATGTGTGCATGGCCCGCAGGTGGTGTGAGGTGCACTGGGTGGATGTGTGCATGGCCTGTGGGTGGTGTGAGGTGCACTGGGTGGATGTGTGCATGGCCTGTGGGTGGTGTGAGCGGCACTGGGTAGATGTGTGCATGGCCCGTGGGTGGTGTGAGTTGCACTGGGTGGATGTGTGCATGGCCCGCGGGTGGTGTGAGGTGCACTGGGTGGATGTGTGCATGGCCCGTGGGTGGTGTGAGGTGCACTGGGTGGATGTGTGCATGGCCTGTGGGTGGTGTGAGGTGCACTGGGTGGATGTGTGCATGGCCTGTGGGTGGTGTGAGTTGCACTGGGTGGATGTGTGCATGGCCCGCGGGTGGTGTGAGGTGCACTGGGTGGATGTGTGAATGGCCTGTGGGTGGTGTGAGGTGCACTGGGTGGATGTGTGCATGGCCTGTGGGTGGTGTGAGCGGCACTGGGTAGATGTGTGCATGGCCCGTGGGTGGTGTGAGCGGCACTGGGTAGATGTGTGCATGGCCCGTGGGTGGTGTGAGTTGCACTGGGTGGATGTGTGCATGGCCTGTGGGTGGTGTGAGGTGCACTGGGTGGATGTGTGCATGGCCTGTGGGTGGTGTGAGCGGCACTGGGTAGATGTGTGCATGGCCTGTGGGTGGTGTGAGGTGCACTGGGTGGATGTGTGCATGGCCTGTGGGTGGTGTGAGCGGCACTGGGTAGATGTGTGCATGGCCCGTGGGTGGTGTGAGTTGCACTGGGTGGATGTGTGCATGGCCCGCGGGTGGTGTGAGGTGCACTGGGTGGATGTGTGCATGGCCTGTGGGTGGTGTGAGGTGCACTGGGTGGATGTGTGCAAGGCCTGTGGGTGGTGTGAGCAGCACTGGGTAGATGTGTGCATGGCCCGTGGGTGGTGTGAGTTGCACTGGGTGGATGTGTGCATGGCCCGCGGGTGGTGTGAGGTGCACTGGGTGGATGTGTGCATGGCCCATGGGTTGTGTGAGTTGGGACAGGGCTTTGCACTGGATGGTTTGCACTGTTTGGGGTCTGAGAATGAACCAGGGGTATTTAGGGCTGTAAGCTGTGTGAGCTAAGGGCGTGTACGGAGGAGTTTGGAGTAGTTCACTGCTAGGTTTAGGGGTCGGCACTGTTGGGTTAGGGGTATACACAGTAAGGTTTCGTAGTCTACACTGTAAGGTTATTGATATACAAAGTAACGTTTTGGGGTCTGCACTGTAGGGTTCCGGGAATACACAGTAACGTTTTGGTGTCTGCACTGTAGGGTTCCGGGAATACACAGTAACGTTTTGGTGTCTGCACTGTAGGGTTCCGGGTACACACAGTATGGGTTTGGGGTCTACACTGGAGTGTTCCGGGTATACTCAGTAACGTTCTGGGGTCTGCACTGTAGGGTTAGGGGTATACACAGTAAGGGGTTGGGGTCTGCACTGTGGGGTTCGGGGTATACACAGTAAGGGGTTGAGTTCTGCACTGTGGGGTTCGGGGTATACACAGTAAGGGGTTGGGATCTGCACTGTAGGGTTCGGGGTATACACAGTAAGGGTTTGGGGTCTGTACTGTGGGATTCGGGGTATACACAGTAAGGGTTTGGGGTCTGCACTGTAGGGTTAGGGGTATACATAGTATGGTTTTGGGGTCTGCACTGTGGGATTCGGGGTATACATAGTATGGTTTTGGTGTCCGCACTGTAGGGTTCGGGATATACACAGTAAGGGTTTGGGGTCTGCCCTGTGGGGTTAGGGGTATACATAGTATGGTTTTGGGGTCTGCACTGTGGGGTTCGGGATATACACAGTAAGGGTTTGGGGTCTGCACTGTGGGGTTAGGGGTATACATAGTATGGTTTTGGGGTCTGCACTGTGGGATTCGGGGTATACATAGTATGGTTTTGGGGTCTGCACTGTAGGGTTCGGGATATACACAGTAAGGGTTTGGGGTCTGCACTGTGGGGTTAGGGGTATACATAGTATGGTTTTGGGGTCTGCACTGTGGGATTCGGGGTATACATAGTATGGTTTTGGGGTCCGCACTGTAGGGTTCGGATATACAAGTAAGGGTTTGGGGTCTGCACTGTGGGGTTCGGGGTATACATAGTATGGTTTTGGGGTCTGCACTGTGGGGTTCGGGGTATACACAGTAAGGGTTTGGGGTCTGCACTGTGGGGTTCGGGGTATACACAGAAAGGGTTTGGGGTCTGCACTGTGGGGTTCGGGGTATACATAGTATGGTTTTTGGGATCTGCACTGTAGGGTTCGGATATACACAGTAAGGGTTTGGGGTCTGCACTGTTGGGTTCGGGGTATACACAGTAAGGGTTTGGGGTCAGCCCTGTGGGGTTGGAGGGAGTGCACGGCGTGTTGGTAATGTGAATACACTGAGGGAGTTAGGGGTCCGCACGTGGTGTTAGGGAGCCTCAACTTTAGAGTTGGGTGTGGGGGGGGCAGTTTTATATGGGAGGGGTTGCAATGCAGGGCCAATGGTCTTGCCTTTAGGGTTGTGGTGGGGTGGCCCTTTGTGTTAGGGATTTTCACTTGGGCAGTAGAGGTCTGCACTTCGGGGGATGGCGGTAAGAACAGACGGGGTCTTGAATGTACGGTTTCCTGGTCTGTGCTGTGGGGGTCTTTAGGGTGGGGGCATGTTCTGGGCAGTAGGATCTGAAGACTTTAGGGCTGGGAGCAGGATTGCATGGGCTAGGGGCACACACTGTGTGATTTTTGGGGTCTCTATAGTTGGGGTGTGGGGGGCTGTCAGTGGGGTTACCGCTGAACCCAGAAGCTTTTATAAAGAGGGTGTTAAAACCAAGAGAAAGTGGATGGGTTTCAAAAGGCGCCAAATATTCGGCGCCCCTCCCCCTCCCCCACCTCCACTTTGCTTGTGTGGTGAAACCGAAACATCTAATGAAATAGGGGGGGGGGAGGGTCTAAAGAAACCCTCTTTGGTAAAACGACATGTTATGGGGTGAGCGCCCCCTTCCTCAGCAAAGCCCCCCCCGCGGGCCAGCCAGGACACACACACGACCCCCGGCTCGTCCTCTCATTTCGGGGTCATGTTGTCGGTGGGTGCGTCTCTGGTGGAAGCCCAGGGGCTTCAGGCCTCGACGGAAGCCCAGAAAGACCGCTCAAATCGCTGAATTCGACGATTCCAAACACGATTCTGCTAAACACTGGGATTCTTGTAGATCTGGGTATTTGGGGCATGGGAAATTCTTGGTGGAGGGGAGGGGGGGGGGGGGTGGTCCTACCTATGTGGTGGGCATCCAAGGGGCTCTCCGCGCAGGGTTGGGGGGTGTCTAGTTTGCTGCATTCATATTTCATGGCTGCCATGGAGGCGTCCCTACGCTTTACGCAAGAGGCGGGAGAAGGGGATTCAAATTCATAAAATTGGGGGGAAAAACACAAACAGAACAAGCACTCAATTCAAACAAAAAGCGTACAAAAAGACAAAAGAATCAAGTTTCTCAAAGATAAAAGGGGAAAACGTGAGTGATGTATTTAAGAACCAACCCCAAAGCGAGGGAAGGGCGGGGGATAGGAGGCAGGGGTGTGAATCGGTGAGGTGGGAAGGCGGGGTGACAGGGAAGCAGAGAGAATGTGGCGAGGGGGTCTGCGCGACATGGGAGACAATGTGGGTCACTGAAGGGTGTGGGGGTGATGGATTCGTCAATGGATGGGGTGTCAGGAGAAGACTGGGATTGCGGGAAGATGGTGGAGCAGAAAACGGATACGGGGCACCAGATTGTGGGGCTCAGGGAGATGGGGAGGATGGCAAAAGAGAAGAGGGCGGGACTCGGTGGAAGATGGGGGCTCGGGGAAGATGCGTGCGTGGGAGGTCCAAGGACTGAGCGTTCAGGTCTGGGGAAGACGCATGTGTGGGAGGTGCATGGAGGAAGTCATCAGGTCTGTGGAAGACACGTATTTGATCAGTTCAAGGAGGGAGTGCTCAAGTCTGTGAAAGACGCGTGTGTGGGGGTCCCAGGAGGGAGCGCTCAGGTCTGGGGAAGACGCATATGTGAGAGGTCCAAGGAGGGAGTCATCAGGTCTCTGGAAGACACGTATGTGTACAGTTCAAGGAGGGAGCGCTCAAGTCTGTGGAAGATGCATGAGTGAGCGGTCCAAGAGAGAAGAGGGAGAGTCAGTGGAAGATGGGGGTCTGGAGAAGACGCGTGTGTGAGAGGTCCAAGCAGGGAGTGCTCAGGTCTGGGGAAGACGCATGTGTGATGAGGTGCATGGAGGGGGCACTCAGGTTTGTGGAAGAGACATGTGTGAGAGGTCCAAGGAGGGAGTCATCAATTCTGTGGAAGACACATATGTGAACAGTCCAAGGGGGGAGCACTCAATTCTGTGGAAGATGCGTGTGTGAGAGGTCCAAGGAGGGAGTGCTCAGGTCTGTGGATGACGCATGTGTGAGAGGTGCAAGGAGAGAGTGCTGAGGTCTGTGGAAGACACGTGTGTAAGAGGTCCTAGGAGGGAGTGCTCAGGTCTGTGGAAGACACATGTGTGAGAGGTTCAACAGAGAAGAGCGAGAGTCAGAGGAAGATGGGGGGTCTAGAGAAGACGCATGAGTGGGAGGTCCAAGGAGGAAGTCATCAAGTCTGTGGAAGACACGTATGTGCACAGTCCAAGGAGGGAGTGCTCAAGTCTGTGAAAGACACATGTGTGAGAGGTCCAAGTGAGAAGAGCAAGAGTCAGTGTAAGATGGGGGTCTGCAGAAGACATGTGTGTGGGAGATCCAAGAGATAAGAGCGAGAGTCAGTGGAAGATGGGGGTCTGTAGAAGACGCATGTGTGGGAGGTCCAAAGAGAGTTTCATCAGGTCTGTGGAAGACATGTATGTGAACAGTACAAGGAGGGAACACTCAAATCTGTGGAAGATGCATGTGTGAGAGGTCCAAGGAGGGAGTGCTCAGGTCTGTGGAAGACACGTGTGTGAGGTCCAAAGAGGGAGTACTGAGGTCTGTGGAAGATGATTGTGTGAGAGGTCCTAGAGAGAAGAGCAAGAGTCAGTGGAAGTTGGGGGTCTAGAGAAGACGCATGTTTGGGAGGTCCAAGGAGGGAGTCATCAGGTCTGTGGAAGACACGTATGTGAACAGTCGAAGGAGGGAGCACTCATGTCTGTGGAAGATGCATGTATGAGAGGTCCAAGTGAGAAGAGCGAGAGTCAGTGGAAGATGGTGTCTGGAGAAGACGCGTGTGTGGGAGATCCAAAGAGGGAGTCATCAGGTACGTGGAAGGCATGTATGTGAACAGTCGAAGGAGGGAGCACTCAAGTCTGTGGAAGATGCGTGTGTGAGAGGTCCAAGGAGGGAGTGCTCAGGTCTGGGGAAGACAAGTGTGTGAGAGGTCCAAGGAGGGAGTGCTCAGGTCTGTGGAAGACATGTGTGTGAGAGGCCCAAGGAGGGAGTGCTCAGGTCTGTGGAAGATGCGTGTGTGAGAGGTCCAAGGAGGGAGTGCTAAGGTCTAGGGAAGACACATGTGTGAGAGGTCCAAGGAGGGAGTGCTCAGGTCTGTGGAAGACACATGTGTGAGAGGTCCAAGGAGGGAGTGCTCAGGTCTTTGGAAGATGCATGTGTGAGAGGTCCAAGGAGGGATATTCAGAGGTCTGTGGAAGACGCGTGTGTGAGCGGTCCAACAGAGAAGAGTGAGAGTCAGTGGAAGATGGGGGTCTGGAGAAGACATGTGTGTAGGAGGTCCAAGAGAGAAGAGCGACAGTCCGTGAAACAGACATGTGTGTGAGAGGTCCAAGAGAGAAGAGCAGCAGTCCGTGAAACAGACATGTGTGTGAGAGGTACAAGAGAGAAGAGCGGCAGTCCGTGAAAGATGGGGGTCTAGAGAAGACATGTGTGGGAGGTCCAAAGAGGGAGTCATCAGGTCTGTGGAAGACACGTATGTGAACAGTCCAGAGAGGGAGCACTCAAGTCTGTAGAAGACAAGTGTGTGAGAGGTCCAAGAGAGCAGAGTGAGAGTCAGTGGAAGATGGGGGTCTGGGGAAGATGTGTGTGTGGGAGGTCTAAGGAGGGAGTCATCAGGTCTGTGGAAGACACGTATGTGAACAGTCCAAGGAGGGAAAACTAAAGTCTGTAGAAGATGCATGTGTGAGAGGTCCAACATAGAACAGTGAGAGTCAGTGGAATGTGGGGGTCTGGAGAAGATGCGTGTGTGGGAGGTCCGAGGCAGAAGAGGGGTCCTGGAGAGCAGGAGAATAGAGGCCCTGGGACGAAGGACTCATTCCTGGCTCGTTGAAGTCAGTGGAGATCTGAGGTCAGGGACTGAGAGATGGTTGTCGGTGCATGAAGGATGGCAGCATGGATGAAGGGGTCTAGGAAGCATGGGAGTTCAGTGCATGGGGTAGGAAACAACTGAGGACTGTGGGGTCAGGACAGAATGGGGTTTAGAAGAAGGTGGAGGTCGATGCGAGCCCGGGGAGGGCGGAATGTCGAGGATGGAAGAAGCGCTGACAGGTGAGGGATGCACCCAAGACATTAGGGGGTAACAGAAGTGGGGGCAGCAAGTCAATGGGAAATCAGGACGCTGGTGTTATCTCTGGTACCAACCACGAAACCCCTCAGAGGGAGCGCAGCTTGCCCGGTGCGTCTGGAACTTACCACTGGAAAAGGTAACGTTTGAAACAAGGCAGCGAGGGGTGGGGATGGGACAGAGATCAAACCTGGGGCTCAAATTAGGAAAGAGGATGAACTGAGGTGCAGATATCTCGTAAGAAGAACTAGTTAAGGAAAATGCCACACTAGACTGAGCTCCCTCACTAGACAATGCCAAGGGGATGAGTGCCACACTAGCCTGAGCTCCCTCACTAGACAATGCCAAGGGGATGAGTGCCACCCTAGCCTATGCTCCCTCACTAGGCAATGCCAGGGGTATGAGTGCCACACTAGCCTGAGCTCCCTCACTAGGCAATGCCAAGGGGATGAGTGCCACACTAGCCTATGCTCCCTCACTAGGCAATGCCAGGGGGATGAGTGCCACCCTAGCCTGAGCTCCCTCACTAGGAAATGCCAAGGGGATGAGTGCCACACTAGCCTGAGCTCCCTCACTAGGCAATGTAAATGTGGGTGTACTTGTAAAGCGCACTGTGACTCCATGGAGTATCCTGGCGCTGAAGACCATTGGGGAACCCGTACTGGTTTTCCCTGTGAGATGGTCCCTTGCTGGGTATCTCCAAGGTGAAACCAGGCATCCCCGGCATCTGTGGGGGGCCGTTGTAGAGATGAGGCAAGCTTAATGCCCAGAGTTGCCGAGTGTGTTCCTGGTTAGAGTAGGTACCGAGGCGAGAATTATCGAGTCTGTTTTGACCCTGGTCCATGACCCTGCCGCGTCGGGAACTGAACCCTGGTCCCTGGCCGATTCTCTGCTTACGGGTCAGCCGCCTCTAACCAGTGAGCCACACCTCTCCACGATGTCAAGGGGATGAGTGCCACACTATTCTATGATTTCACTAGGCAATACCAGGGGGATGAGTGCCACACTATTCTATGATTTCACTAGGCAATGCCAGGGGGATGAGTGCAACACTAGCCCATTCTCCCTCACTAGGCAATACCAGGCAGATGAGTGCCGCACTAGCCTATGAACCCTCACTAAACAATACCAGGGGGATGAGTGCCACACTAGTCTATGCTCCCTCACTAGGCAATGCCAAGGGGATGAGTGCCACCCTAGCCTGAGCTCCCTCACAAGACAATGCCAGGGGGATGAGTGCCACGCTAGTCTATGCTCCCTCACTAGGCAATGCCAAGGGGATGAGTTCCACACTAGACTGAGCTCCCTCACTAGGCAATGCCAGGAGATAAGTGCCTAACTAGCACATGATCCCTCACTAGACAATACCAAGGGGATGAGTGCCACGCTAGTCTATGCTCCCTCACTAGGCAATGCCAAGGGGATGAGTTCCACACTAGACTGAGCTCCCTCACTAGGCAATGCCAGGAGGATGAGTGCCACACTAGCCTGAGCTCCCTCACTAGGAAATGCTAGGGGGATTAGTGGCACACTAGACTGAGCTCCCTCACTAGGCAATGCCAGGGGATAAGTGCCACACTAGCCCATGATCACTCACTAGGCAATGCCAGGGGGATGAGTGCCACACTAGCCTGAGCTCCCTCACTAGGCAATGCTAGGGGGATTAGTGCCACACTAGTCTATGCTCCCTCACTAGGCAATGCCAAGGGGATGAGTGCCACCCTAGCCTGAGCTCCCTCACTAGGCAATGCCAGGGGGATGAGTGCCACACTAGCCTGAGCTCCCTCACTAGGCAATGCTAGGGGGATTAGTGCCACACTAGTCTATACTCCCTCACTAGGCAATGCCAAGGGGATGAGTGCCACCCTAGCCTGAGCTCCCTCACAAGACAATGCCAGGGGGATGAGTGCCACACTAGCCTGAGCTCCCTCACTAGGCAATACTAGGGGGATTAGTGGCACACTAGACTGAGCTCCCTCACTAGGCAATGCCAGGGGATAAGTGCCACACTAGCCCATGATCACTCACTAGGCAATGCCAGGGGGATGAGTGCCACACTAGCCTATGATCAGTCACTAGGCAATGCCAGGGGGATGAGTGCCACACTACCCTGTGCTCCCTCACTAGGCATTGCCAGGGGGATGAGTGCCACACTAGCCAATGATCACTCACTAGGCATTGCCAGGGGGATGAGTGCCACCCTAGCCTATGCTCCCTCACTAGGCAATCCCAGGGGAATGAGTGCCACACTAGCCTGAGTTCCCTCACTAGCCAATGCCAGATGGATGAGTGCCACACTAGCCTATGCTCCCTCACTAGACAATGCCAGGGGGGAGGAGTGCCACACTAGCCTATGATCACTCATTAGGCAATGCCAGGGGGATGAGTGCCACACTAGCCTATGCTCCCTCACTAGGCAATGCCAGGGGGATGAGTGCCACACTAGCCTGAGCTCCCTCACTAGGCAATGTCAGGGGGATGAGTGCCACACTAGCCTATGATCTCTCACTAGGCAATGCCAGGGGGATGAGTGCTACACTAGCCCATTCTTCCTCACTAGGCAATGCCAGGGAGATGAGTGCCACACTAGCCTATGATCCATCATTAGACAATGCCAGGGGGATGAGTGCCATACTAGCCTATGATCGCTCACTAGGCAATGCCAGGGGGATGAGTGCCACACTAGCCTATGATCCATCATTAGACAATGCCAGGGGGATGAGTGCCATACTAGCCTATGATCCCTCACTAGGCAATGCCAGGGGGATGAGTGCCACACTAGTCTATGATCCCTCACAAGACAATGCCAGGGGGATGAGTGCCACACTAGCCTGAGCTCCCGCACTAGGCAATACTAGGGGGATTAGTGGCACACTAGACTGAGCTCCCTCACTAGGCAATGCCAGGGGATAAGTGCCACACTAGCCCATGATCACTCACTAGGCAATGCCAGGGGGATGAGTGCCACACTAGCCTATGATCAGTCACTAGGCAATGCCAGGGGGATGAGTGCCACACTACCCTGTGCTCCCTCACTAGGCATTGCCAGGGGGATGAGTGCCACACTAGCCAATGATCACTCACTAGGCATTGCCAGGGGGATGAGTGTCACCCTAGCCTATGCTCCCTCACTAGGCAATGCCAGGGGGATGAGTGCCACCCTAGCCTGAGCTCCCTCACTAGGCAATGCCAGGGGAATGAGTGCCACACTAGCCTGAGCTCCCTCACTAGGAAATGCTAGGGGGATTAGTGGCACACTAGCCTGAGCTCCCTCACTAGGCAATGCTAGGGGGATTAGTGCCACACTAGTCTATACTCCCTCACTAGGCAATGCCAAGGGGATGAGTGCCACACTAGCCTATGATCTCTCACTAGGCAATGCCAGGGGGATGAGTGCTACACTAGCCCATTCTTCCTCACCAGGCAATGCCAGGGAGATGAGTGCCACACTAGCCTATGATCCATCTTAGACAATGCCAGGGGGATGAGTGCCACACTAGCCTGAGCTCCCTCACTAGGCAATGCCAGGAGGATGAGTGCCACACTAGCCTGAGCTCCCTCACTAGGAAATGCTAGGGGGATTAGTGGCACACTAGCCTGAGCTCCCTCACTAGGCAATGTAAATGTGGGTGTACTTGTAAAGCGCACTGTGACTCCATGGAGTATCCTGGCGCTGAAGACCATTGGGGAACCCGTACTGGTTTTCCCTGTGAGATGGTCCCTTGCTGGGTATCTCCAAGGTGAAACCAGGCATCCCCGGCATCTGTGGGGGGCCGTTGTAGAGATGAGGCAAGCTTAATGCCCAGAGTTGCCGAGTGTGTTCCTGGTTAGAGTAGGTACCGAGGCGAGAATTATCGAGTCTGTTTTGACCCTGGTCCATGACCCTGCCGCGTCGGGAATTGAACCCTGGTCCCTGGCCGATTCTCTGCTTATGGGTCAGCCGCCTCTAACCAGTGAGCCACACCTCTCCACGATGTCAAGGGGATGAGTGCCACACTATTCTATGATTTCACTAGGCAATGCCAGGGGGATGAGTGCCACACTATTCTATGATTTCACTAGGCAATGCCAGGGGAATGAGTTCCACACTAGACTGAGCTCCCTCACTAGGCAATGCCAGGAGATAAGTGCCACACTAGCACATGATCCCTCACTAGACAATACCAGGGGGATGAGTGCCACGCTAGTCTATGCTCCCTCACTAGGCAATGCCAAGGGGATGAGTTCCACACTAGACTGAGCTCCCTCACTAGGAAATGCTAGGGGGATTAGTGGCACACTAGACTGAGCTCCCTCACTAGGCAATGCCAGGGGATAAGTGCCACACTAGCCCATGATCACTCACTAGGCAATGCCAGGGGGATGAGTGCCACACTAGCCTGAGCTCCCTCACTAGGCAATGCTAGGGGGATTAGTGCCACACTAGTCTATGCTCCCTCACTAGGCAATGCCAAGGGGATGAGTGCCACCCTAGCCTGAGCTCCCTCACTAGGCAATGCCAGGGGGATGAGTGCCACACTAGCCTGAGCTCCCTCACTAGGCAATGCTAGGGAGATTAGTGCCACACTAGTCTATACTCCCTCACTAGGCAATGCCAAGGGGATGAGTGCCACCCTAGCCTGAGCTCCCTCACAAGACAATGCCAGGGGGATGAGTGCCACACTAGCCTGAGCTCCCTCACTAGGCAATACTAGGGGGATTAGTGGCACACTAGACTGAGCTCCCTCACTAGGCAATGCCAGGGGATAAGTGCCACACTAGCCCATGATCACTCACTAGGCAATGCCAGGGGGATGAGTGCCACACTAGCCTATGATCAGTCACTAGGCAATGCCAGGGGGATGAGTGCCACACTACCCTGTGCTCCCTCACTAGGCATTGCCAGGGGGATGAGTGCCACACTAGCCAATGATCACTCACTAGGCATTGCCAGGGGGATGAATGCCACCCTAGCCTATGCTCCCTCACTAGGCAATCCCAGGGGAATGAGTGCCACACTAGCCTGAGTTCCCTCACTAGCCAATGCCAGATGGATGAGTGCTACACTAGCCTATGCTCCCTCACTAGACAATGCCAGGGGGGAGGAGTGCCACACTAGCCTATGATCACTCATTAGGCAATGCCAGGGGGATGAGTGCCACACTAGCCTATGCTCCCTCACTAGGCAATGCCAGGGGGATGAGTGCCACACTAGCCTGAGCTCCCTCACTAGGCAATGCCAGGGGGATGAGTGCCACACTAGCCTATGATCTCTCACTAGGCAATGCCAGGGGGATGAGTGCCACACTAGCCCATTCTTCCTCACTAGGCAATGCCAGGGGGATGAGTGCCACACTAGCCTATGATCCATCATTAGACAATGCCAGGGGGATGAGTGCCATACTAGCCTATGATCCCTCACTAGGCAATGCCAGGGGGATGAGTGCCACACTAGTCTATGATCCCTCACTAGGCAATGCCAGGGGGATGAGTGCCACACTAGCCTATGATCCCTCATTAGGCAATGCCAGGGGGATGAGAGTGGCACTAGTTTATGCTCCCTCACTAGGCAATGCCAGGGGTATGAGTGCCACACTAGCCTATGCTCCCTCACTAGGCAATGCCAGAAGGCTGAGTGCCACACTAGCCTATGATCTCTCACTAGGCAATGCCAGGGGGATGAGTGCCACACTAGCCTGTGCTCCCTCACTAGGCAATGCCAGTGGGACGAGTGCCGCACTAGCCTATGCTCCCTCACTAGGCAATGCCAGGGTGATGAGTGCCACACTAGCCTATGATCCCTCACTAGGCAATGCCAGGGGGATGAGTGCCACACTAGCCTGTGCTCCCTCACTAGGCAATGCCAGTGGGACGAGTGTCGCACTAGCCTGAGCACCCTCACTAGGCAATGCCAGAGGGATGAGTGCAACACTACCTATGATCCCTCATTAGGCAATGCCAGGGGGATGAGAGCGGCACTAGTTTATGCTCCCTCACTAGGCAATGCCAGGGGTATGAGTGCCGCACTAGCCTATTCTCCCTCACTAGGCAATACCAGGCAGATGAGTGCCGCACTAGCCTATGAACCCTCACTAAACAATACCAGGGGGATGAGTGCCACACTAGTCTATGCTCCCTCACTAGGCAATGCCAAGGGGATGAGTGCCACCCTAGCCTGAGCTCCCTCACAAGACAATGCCAGGGGGATGAGTGCCACGCTAGTCTATGCTCCCTCACTAGGCAATGCCAAGGGGATGAGTTCCACACTAGACTGAGCTCCCTCACTAGGCAATGCCAGGAGATACGTGCCACACTAGCACATGATCCCTCACTAGACAATACCAGGGGGATGAGTGCCACGCTAGTCTATGCTCCCTCACTAGGCAATGTCAAGGGGATGAGTTCCACACTAGACTGAGCTCCCTCACTAGGCAATGCCAGGAGGATGAGTGCCACACTAGCCTGAGCTCCCTCACTAGGAAATGCTAGGGGGATTAGTGGCACACTAGACTGAGCTCCCTCACTAGGCAATGCCAGGGGATAAGTGCCACACTAGCCCATGATCACTCACTAGGCAATGCCAGGGGGATGAGTGCCACACTAGCCTGAGCTCCCTCACTAGGCAATGCTAGGGGGATTAGTGCCACACTAGTCTATGCTCCCTCACTAGGCAATGCCAAGGGGATGAGTGCCACACTAGCCTGAGCTCCCTCACTAGGCAATGCTAGGGGGATTAGTGCCACGCTAGTCTATACTCCCTCACTAGGCAATGCCAAGGGGATGAGTGCCACCCTAGCCTGAGCTCCCTCACAAGACAATGCCAGGGGGATGAGTGCCACACTAGCCTGAGCTCCCTCACTAGGCAATACTAGGGGGATTAGTGGCACACTAGACTGAGCTCCCTCACTAGGCAATGCCAGGGGATAAGTGCCACACTAGCCCATGATCACTCACTAGGCAATGCCAGGGGGATGAGTGCCACACTAGCCTATGATCAGTCACTAGGCAATGCCAGGGGGATGAGTGCCACACTACCCTGTGCTCCCTCACTAGGCATTGCCAGGGGGATGAGTGCCACACTAGCCACTGATCACTCACTAGGCATTGCCAGGGGGATGAGTGCCACCCTAGCCTATGCTCCCTCACTAGGCAATCCCAGGGGAATGAGTGCCACACTAGCCTGAGTTCCCTCACT
Organism: Triturus cristatus; assembly: GCF_964204655.1. Lineage (NCBI taxonomy): Eukaryota > Metazoa > Chordata > Amphibia > Caudata > Salamandridae > Triturus > Triturus cristatus. Next base: position 1,186,184,083 of record NC_140580.1, on the reverse strand, counting down.
AGCCAATGCCAGATGGATGAGTGCCACACTAGCCTATGCTCCCTCACTAGACAATGCCAGGGGGGAGGAGTGCCACACTAGCCTATGATCACTCATTAGGCAATGCCAGGGGGATGAGTGCCACACTAGCCTATGCTCCCTCACTAGGCAATGCCAGGGGGATGAGTGCCACACTAGCCTGAGCTCCCTCACTAGGCAATGCCAGGGGGATGAGTGCCACACTAGCCTATGATCTCTCACTAGGCAATGCCAGGGGGATGAGTGCCACACTAGCCCATTCTTCCTCACTAGGCAATGCCAGGGGGATGAGTGCCACACTAGCCTATGATCCATCATTAGACAATGCCAGGGGGATGAGTGCCATACTAGCCTATGATCCCTCACTAGGCAATGCCAGGGGGATGAGTGCCACACTAGTCTATGATCCCTCACTAGGCAATGCCAGGGGGATGAGTGCCACACTAGCCTATGATCCCTCATTAGGCAATGCCAGGGGGATGAGAGTGGCACTAGTTTATGCTCCCTCACTAGGCAATGCCAGGGGTATGAGTGCCACACTAGCCTATGCTCCCTCACTAGGCAATGCCAGAAGGATGAGTGCCACACTAGCCTATGATCTCTCACTAGGCAATGCCAGGGGGATGAGTGCCACACTAGCCTGTGCTCCCTCACTAGGCAATGCCAGTGGGACGAGTGCCGCACTAGCCTATGCTCCCTCACTAGGCAATGCCAGGGTGATGAGTGCCACACTAGCCTATGATCCCTCACTAGGCAATGCCAGGGGGATGAGTGCCACACTAGCCTGTGCTCCCTCACTAGGCAATGCCAGTGGGACGAGTGTCGCACTAGCCTGAGCACCCTCACTAGGCAATGCCAGAGGGATGAGTGCAACACTACCTATGATCCCTCATTAGGCAATGCCAGGGGGATGAGAGTGGCACTAGTTTATGCTCCCTCACTAGGCAATGCCAGGGGTATGAGTGCCGCACTAGCCCATTCTCCCTCACTAGGCAATACCAGGCAGATGAGTGCCGCACTAGCCTATGAACCCTCACTAAACAATACCAGGGGGATGAGTGCCACACTAGTCTATGCTCCCTCACTAGGCAATGCCAAGGGGATGAGTGCCACCCTAGCCTGAGCTCCCTCACAAGACAATGCCAGGGGGATGAGTGCCACGCTAGTCTATGCTCCCTCACTAGGCAATGCCAAGGGGATGAGTTCCACACTAGACTGAGCTCCCTCACTAGGCAATGCCAGGAGATACGTGCCACACTAGCACATGATCCCTCACTAGACAATACCAGGGGGATGAGTGCCACGCTAGTCTATGCTCCCTCACTAGGCAATGTCAAGGGGATGAGTTCCACACTAGACTGAGCTCCCTCACTAGGCAATGCCAGGAGGATGAGTGCCACACTAGCCTGAGCTCCCTCACTAGGAAATGCTAGGGGGATTAGTGGCACACTAGACTGAGCTCCCTCACTAGGCAATGCCAGGGGATAAGTGCCACACTAGCCCATGATCACTCACTAGGCAATGCCAGGGGGATGAGTGCCACACTAGCCTGAGCTCCCTCACTAGGCAATGCTAGGGGGATTAGTGCCACACTAGTCTATGCTCCCTCACTAGGCAATGCCAAGGGGATGAGTGCCACACTAGCCTGAGCTCCCTCACTAGGCAATGCTAGGGGGATTAGTGCCACGCTAGTCTATACTCCCTCACTAGGCAATGCCAAGGGGATGAGTGCCACCCTAGCCTGAGCTCCCTCACAAGACAATGCCAGGGGGATGAGTGCCACACTAGCCTGAGCTCCCTCACTAGGCAATACTAGGGGGATTAGTGGCACACTAGACTGAGCTCCCTCACTAGGCAATGCCAGGGGATAAGTGCCACACTAGCCCATGATCACTCACTAGGCAATGCCAGGGGGATGAGTGCCACACTAGCCTATGATCAGTCACTAGGCAATGCCAGGGGGATGAGTGCCACACTACCCTGTGCTCCCTCACTAGGCATTGCCAGGGGGATGAGTGCCACACTAGCCACTGATCACTCACTAGGCATTGCCAGGGGGATGAGTGCCACCCTAGCCTATGCTCCCTCACTAGGCAATCCCAGGGGAATGAGTGCCACACTAGCCTGAGTTCCCTCACTAGCCAATGCCAGATGGATGAGTGCCACACTAGCCTATGCTCCCTCACTAGACAATGCCAGGGGGGAGGAGTGCCACACTAGCCTATGATCACTCATTAGGCAATGCCAGGGGGATGAGTGCCACACTAGCCTATGCTCCCTCACTAGGCAATGCCAGGGGGATGAGTGCCACACTAGCCTGAGCTCCCTCACTAGGCAATGCCAGGGGGATGAGTGCCACACTAGCCTATGATCTCTCACTAGGCAATGCCAGGGGGATGAGTGCCACACTAGCCCATTCTTCCTCACTAGGCAATGCCAGGGGGATGAGAGCGGCACTAGTTTATGCTCCCTCACTAGGCAATGCCAGGGGTATGAGTGCCACACTAGCCTATGCTCCCTCACTAGGCAATGCCAGAAGGATGAGTGCCACACTAGCCTATGATCTCTCACTAGGCAATGCCAGGGGGATGAGTGCCACACTAGCCTGTGCTCCCTCACTAGGCAATGCCAGTGGGACGAGTGCCGCACTAGCCTATGCTCCCTCACTAGGCAATGCCAGGGTGATGAGTGCCACACTAGCCTATGATCCCTCACTAGGCAATGCCAGGGGGATGAGTGCCACACTAGCCTGTGCTCCCTCACTAGGCAATGCCAGTGGAACGAGTGTCGCACTAGCCTGAGCACCCTCACTAGGCAATGCCAGAGGGATGAGTGCAACACTACCTATGATCCCTCATTAGGCAATGCCAGGGGGATGAGAGCGGCACTAGTTTATGCTCCCTCACTAGACAATGCCAGGGGTATGAGTGCCACACTAGCCTATGATCCCTCATTAGGCAATGCCAGGGGGATGAGAGCGGCACTAGTTTATGCTCCCTCACTAGGCAATGCCAGGGGGATGAGTGCAACACTAGCCTATGATCCCTCATTAGGCAATGCCAGGGGGATGAGAGCGGCACTAGTTTATGCTCCCTCACTAGGCAATGCCAGGGGTATGAGTGCCACACTAGCCTATGATCTCTCACTAGGCAATGCCAGGGGGATGAGTGCCACACTAGCCTATGATCCCTCACTAGGCAATGCCAGGGGGATGAGTGCCACACTAGCCTGAGCCCCCTTACTAGGCAATGCCAGGGGGATGAGTGCCACACTAGCCCATTCTCCCTCACTAGGCAATGCCAGGGGGATGAGTGCCACACTAGCCTGAGCTCCCTCACTAGGCAATGCCAGGGGGGTGAGTGCCACACTAGCCTATGATCTCTCACTAGGCAATGCCAGGGGGATGAGTGCCACACTAGCCTATGATCACTCACTAGGCAATGCCAGGGGGATGAGTGCCACACTAGCCTATGATCTCTCACTAGGCAATGCCAGAGGGATGAGTTCCACACTAGCCTGAGCTCCCTCACTATTCAATGCCAGGGGATGAGTGCCACACTAGCCTATGATCCCTCACTATTCAATGCCAGGGGATGAGTGCCACACTAGCGTATGATCCCTCACTATTCAATGCCAGGGGATGAGTGCCACACTAGCGTATGATCCCTCACTATTCAATGCCAGGGGATGAGTGCCACACTAGCCTACGATCTCTCACTTTTCAATGCCAGGGGATGAGTGCCACATCAGCCTATGATCCCTCACTATTCAATGCCAGGGGGATGAGTGCCACATCAGCCTATGATCCCTCACTATTCAATGCCAGGGGATGAGTGCCACACTAGCCTATGATCCCTCACTATTCAATGCCAGGGGGAGGAGTGCCACACTAGCCTATGATCCCTCACTATTTAATTCCAGGGGGATGAGTGCCACATCGCCTATGATCCCTCACTATTCAATGCCAGGGGATGAGTGCCACACTAGCCTATGATCCCTCACTATTCAATGCCAGGGGATGAGTGCCACACTAGCCTATGATCCCTCACTATTCAATGCCAGGGGGATGAGTGCCACACTAGCCTATGATCCCTCACTATTTAATGCCAGATGGATGAGTGCCACACTAGCCTATGATCCCTCACTATTCAATGCCAGGGGGATGAGTGCCACACTAGCCTATGATCCCTCACTATTCAATGCCAGGGGGATGAGTGCCACACTAGCCTATGATCCCTCACTATTCAATGCCAGGGGATGAGTGCCACCCTAGCCTATGATCCCTCACTTTTCAATGCCAGATGGATGAGTGCCACACTAGCCTATGATCCCTCACTATTCAATGCCAGGGGGATGAGTGCCACACTAGCCTATGATCCCTCACTATTCAATGCCAGGGGGATGAGTGCCACATTAGCCTATGATCCCTCACGATTCAATGCCAGGGGGATGAATGCCACATCAGCCTATGATCCCTCACTATTCAATGCCAGGGGGATGAGTGCCACATCAGCCTATGATCCCTCACTATTCAATGCCAGGGGATGAGTGCCACACTAGCCTATGATCCCTCACGATTCAATGCCAGGGGATGAGTGCCACACTAGCCTATGATCCCTCACTATTCAATGCCAGGGGGATGAGTGCCACACTAGCCTATGATCCCTCACTATTCAATGCCAGGGGGATGAGTGCCACATCAGCCTATGATCCCTCACTATTCAATGCCAGGGGATGAGTGCCACACTAGCCTATGATCCCTCACTAGGCATTGCCAGGGGGATGAGTGTCACCCTAGCCTATGCTCCCTCACTAGGCAATGCCAGGGGGATGAGTGCCACACTAGTCTATGATCCCTCACAAGACAATGCCAGGGGGATGAGTGCCACACTAGCCTGAGCTCCCGCACTAGGCAATACTAGGGGGATTAGTGGCACACTAGACTGAGCTTCCTCACTAGGCAATGCCAGGGGATAAGTGCCACACTAGCCCATGATCACTCACTAGGCAATGCCAGGGGGATGAGTGCCACACTAGCCTATGATCAGTCACTAGGCAATGCCAGGGGGATGAGTGCCACACTACCCTGTGCTCCCTCACTAGGCAATCCCAGGGGAATGAGTGCCACACTAGCCTATGATCACTCATTAGGCAATGCCAGGGGGATGAGTGCCACACTAGCCTGAGCACCCTCACTAGGCAATGCCAGAGGGATGAGTGCAACACTACCTATGATCCCTCATTAGGCAATGCCAGGGGGATGAGAGCGGCACTAGTTTATGCTCCCTCACTAGGCAATGCCAGGGGTATGAGTGCCGCACTAGCCTATTCTCCCTCACTAGGCAATACCAGGCAGATGAGTGCCGCACTAGCCTATGAACCCTCACTAAACAATACCAGGGGGATGAGTGCCACACTAGTCTATGCTCCCTCACTAGGCAATGCCAAGGGGATGAGTGCCACCCTACCCTGAGCTCCCTCACAAGACAATGCCAGGGGGATGAGTGCCACGCTAGTCTATGCTCCCTCACTAGGCAATGCCAAGGGGATGAGTTCCACACTAGACTGAGCTCCCTCACTAGGCAATGCCAGGAGATACGTGCCACACTAGCACATGATCCCTCACTAGACAATACCAGGGGGATGAGTGCCACGCTAGTCTATGCTCCCTCACTAGGCAATGTCAAGGGGATGAGTTCCACACTAGACTGAGCTCCCTCACTAGGCAATGCCAGGAGGATGAGTGCCACACTAGCCTGAGCTCCCTCACTAGGAAATGCTAGGGGGATTAGTGGCACACTAGACTGAGCTCCCTCACTAGGCAATGCCAGGGGATAAGTGCCACACTAGCCCATGATCACTCACTAGGCAATGCCAGGGGGATGAGTGCCACACTAGCCTGAGCTCCCTCACTAGGCAATGCTAGGGGGATTAGTGCCACACTAGTCTATGCTCCCTCACTAGGCAATGCCAAGGGGATGAGTGCCACACTAGCCTGAGCTCCCTCACTAGGCAATGCTAGGGGGATTAGTGCCACGCTAGTCTATACTCCCTCACTAGGCAATGCCAAGGGGATGAGTGCCACCCTAGCCTGAGCTCCCTCACAAGACAATGCCAGGGGGATGAGTGCCACACTAGCCTGAGCTCCCTCACTAGGCAATACTAGGGGGATTAGTGGCACACTAGACTGAGCTCCCTCACTAGGCAATGCCAGGGGATAAGTGCCACACTAGCCCATGATCACTCACTAGGCAATGCCAGGGGGATGAGTGCCACACTAGCCTATGATCAGTCACTAGGCAATGCCAGGGGGATGAGTGCCACACTACCCTGTGCTCCCTCACTAGGCATTGCCAGGGGGATGAGTGCCACCCTAGCCTATGCTCCCTCACTAGGCAATCCCAGGGGAATGAGTGCCACACTAGCCTGAGTTCCCTCACTAGCCAATGCCAGATGGATGAGTGCCACACTAGCCTATGCTCCCTCACTAGACAATGCCAGGGGGGAGGAGTGCCACACTAGCCTATGATCACTCATTAGGCAATGCCAGGGGGATGAGTGCCACACTAGCCTATGCTCCCTCACTAGGCAATGCCAGGGGGATGAGTGCCACACTAGCCTGAGCTCCCTCACTAGGCAATGCCAGGGGGATGAGTGCCACACTAGCCTATGATCTCTCACTAGGCAATGCCAGGGGGATGAGTGCCACACTAGCCCATTCTTCCTCACTAGGCAATGCCAGGGGGATGAGAGCGGCACTAGTTTATGCTCCCTCACTAGGCAATGCCAGGGGTATGAGTGCCACACTAGCCTATGCTCCCTCACTAGGCAATGCCAGAAGGATGAGTGCCACACTAGCCTATGATCTCTCACTAGGCAATGCCAGGGGGATGAGTGCCACACTAGCCTGTGCTCCCTCACTAGGCAATGCCAGTGGGACGAGTGCCGCACTAGCCTATGCTCCCTCACTAGGCAATGCCAGGGTGATGAGTGCCACACTAGCCTATGATCCCTCACTAGGCAATGCCAGGGGGATGAGTGCCACACTAGCCTGTGCTCCCTCACTAGGCAATGCCAGTGGAACGAGTGTCGCACTAGCCTGAGCACCCTCACTAGGCAATGCCAGAGGGATGAGTGCAACACTACCTATGATCCCTCATTAGGCAATGCCAGGGGGATGAGAGCGGCACTAGTTTATGCTCCCTCACTAGGCAATGCCAGGGGTATGAGTGCCACACTAGCCTATGATCCCTCATTAGGCAATGCCAGGGGGATGAGAGCGGCACTAGTTTATGCTCCCTCACTAGGCAATGCCAGGGGGATGAGTGCAACACTAGCCTATGATCCCTCATTAGGCAATGCCAGGGGGATGAGAGCGGCACTAGTTTATGCTCCCTCACTAGGCAATGCCAGGGGTATGAGTGCCACACTAGCCTATGATCTCTCACTAGGCAATGCCAGGGGGATGAGTGCCACACTAGCCTATGATCCCTCACTAGGCAATGCCAGGGGGATGAGTGCCACACTAGCCTGAGCCCCCTTACTAGGCAATGCCAGGGGGATGAGTGCCACACTAGCCCATTCTCCCTCACTAGGCAATGCCAGGGGGATGAGTGCCACACTAGCCTGAGCTCCCTCACTAGGCAATGCCAGGGGGGTGAGTGCCACACTAGCCTATGATCTCTCACTAGGCAATGCCAGGGGGATGAGTGCCACACTAGCCTATGATCACTCACTAGGCAATGCCAGGGGGATGAGTGCCACACTAGCCTATGATCTCTCACTAGGCAATGCCAGAGGGATGAGTTCCACACTAGCCTGAGCTCCCTCACTATTCAATGCCAGGGGATGAGTGCCACACTAGCCTATGATCCCTCACTATTCAATGCCAGGGGATGAGTGCCACACTAGCGTATGATCCCTCACTATTCAATGCCAGGGGATGAGTGCCACACTAGCGTATGATCCCTCACTATTCAATGCCAGGGGATGAGTGCCACACTAGCCTACGATCTCTCACTTTTCAATGCCAGGGGATGAGTGCCACATCAGCCTATGATCCCTCACTATTCAATGCCAGGGGGATGAGTGCCACATCAGCCTATGATCCCTCACTATTCAATGCCAGGGGATGAGTGCCACACTAGCCTATGATCCCTCACTATTCAATGCCAGGGGGATGAGTGCCACACTAGCCTATGATCCCTCACTATTTAATTCCAGGGGGATGAGTGCCACATCGCCTATGATCCCTCACTATTCAATGCCAGGGGATGAGTGCCACACTAGCCTATGATCCCTCACTATTCAATGCCAGGGGATGAGTGCCACACTAGCCTATGATCCCTCACTATTCAATGCCAGGGGGATGAGTGCCACACTAGCCTATGATCCCTCACTATTTAATGCCAGATGGATGAGTGCCACACTAGCCTATGATCCCTCACTATTCAATGCCAGGGGGATGAGTGCCACACTAGCCTATGATCCCTCACTATTCAATGCCAGGGGGATGAGTGCCACACTAGCCTATGATCCCTCACTATTCAATGCCAGGGGATGAGTGCCACCCTAGCCTATGATCCCTCACTTTTCAATGCCAGATGGATGAGTGCCACACTAGCCTATGATCCCTCACTATTCAATGCCAGGGGGATGAGTGCCACACTAGCCTATGATCCCTCACTATTCAATGCCAGGGGGATGAGTGCCACATTAGCCTATGATCCCTCACGATTCAATGCCAGGGGGATGAATGCCACACCAGCCTATGATCCCTCACTATTCAATGCCAGGGGGATGAGTGCCACATCAGCCTATGATCCCTCACTATTCAATGCCAGGGGATGAGTGCCACACTAGCCTATGATCCCTCACGATTCAATGCCAGGGGATGAGTGCCACACTAGCCTATGATCCCTCACTATTCAATGCCAGGGGGATGAGTGCCACACTAGCCTATGATCCCTCACTATTCAATGCCAGGGGGATGAGTGCCACATCAGCCTATGATCCCTCACTATTCAATGCCAGGGGATGAGTGCCACACTAGCCTATGACCCCTCACGATTCAATGCCAGGGGATGAGTGCCACACTAGCCTATGATCCCTCACGATTCAATGCCAGGGGATGAGTGCCACACTAGCCTATGATCCCTCACTATTCAATGCCAGGGGATGAGTGCCACACTAGCCTATGATCCCTCACTATTCAATGCCAGGGGGATGAGTGCCACACTAGCCTATGATCCCTCACTATTCAATGCCAGGGGCTACAGTGGAGGCGCTGACACCTGTAGAGGAAGCCTTGTAGCACATAGACTTGGTGTCCATCCAACACCACGTTGGCCCCTTGCAGAGCAGGGCAGGGCTCGGCTGGGCAGGGCTGGGCAGGGCAAGGCTGGGCAGGGCAAGGCTGGGCAGGGCAGGGCAGGTCTGGGCTGGGTTGCGCTGGGCTGGGCAAGGCAGGGCAGGTCTGGGCAGGGTAGCTCCGGGCTGGTGAGAGCAGCAGGGCTGGGCTGGGCTGGGCAGGGCAGGACTGGGCAGGGAGGGACCTTCATCTACAGTGATGCTTCAGACTCACATAATACAAGGCCCTCTTAGAACTGGGCCCGCGTTGGCCTAAGGAGCGAGACCAAGTTCAGGTGTTGGTAAGACGCCTCGTGAGGAGACACCAAACACTGCTGGGTCCGATCATGACAAGGCACACAAACCACTCCCAGCCACAAGGTCACACCAGGTGAGGCCACTGAAGAGGAGATGTGGGAAGGGAGTGAGAAAGTCAAGCATGGTGGTACAGATGGGCAATGCGAGGCTGGGAAGGGTGGAGGCAGAGGGTGCACAGCTGGGCAAGGTGCAGGCAGGGGGTGCACAGCTGGACTGGATGCACAGCTGGGCAGAGGTCAGGCAGGGTGGCCACAGCTTGGTCGGGTGCAGGCAGTGGGTGCACAGCTGGGCAGGGTGCAGGCAGGGGGTGCACAGCTGGGCAGGGGCAGGCAGGGGGTGCACAGCTGGACAGGGTGTGCACAGCTTGGCAGGGTGCAGGTAGGAGGTGCACAGCATGGCAGGGTGCAGGCAGGGTTGCACCGCTGGCCAGGGTGCAGGCCGGTGGTGCACAGCTGGGCAAGGTGAAGGCAGGGAGTGCACAGTTGGGCAGTGCGAAGGCAGAGGGTGTACAGCTGGGTAGGGAGCAGGCAGGGGGTGCACAGCTGAGAACGATGCAGGCAGGGGTGCACAGCTGGGAAGGGTGCAGGAATGGGTGCACAGCTGGGAAGGGTGCATGCAGGGGGTGCAGTTGGGGAAGGGAAAGCAACGGGTGCACAGCTGGGGAGGGAGCAGGCAGGGGGTGCACAGCTGGACAAGGTGCAGGCAGGGGCTGCACAGCTGGGAAGGGTGCAGGTAGGGGTGCACAGCGGGGAAGGGTGCAGGTAGGGGTGCACAGCTGGGAAGGGTGCAGGCAGGGGGTGCACAGCTGGGAAGGGTGCAGGTAGGGGTGCACAGCTGGGTGTGCACAGCTGGGGAGGGTGCAGAAAGGGGCTGCACAGCTGGCAGGGTGCAAGCAGAAAGAGCCACTTCTCAGCTGGCACAGGAATGTTAGAAGGAGGCAGCGCCCAGCTGGCATGGGGGGCATGGCGCGTTAGCTGTTGTGAGTGCTTGTGGAGAACAAACATCCAGTAGGGTTGCATCTCAGGGTCATCTAGATAGTGGTTTCATGGGTGATGCCCTCTGTCTTAGGGGGTTTGATATTGATATGGAGAGTAGGGGTCCGCACTGTATGGGGGTGACATGAGATCAAGAGGTGCTAATACGGACTGTTCCTCTGGCTGTGAAAAGGGAACAACCCAGAAGGACATATAGGGCCATGCACTGAAGACCCACTTGTTACCTGAGAAAACCTCACCCTGGGGACAACAAAAAATGAAAGGATGCCCACCTTAGAGCAACAGCAGGACCCGGGGGCAGATAGATGGTGAGCACAGGCAGAGCTGGGGGCAGGGGCTGGGAACAGGGGGGCTGGGAACAGGGGGGGCTGGGAACAGGGGCTAAGGGGCCCGCAGATGTCAGAGGAGCCAGACCGAGCCCCTCTCTGGCTTCAAGGCGCCAGGTGGGAGTCTGCAGGGGGTGCTCAGGGGTCCCTCGGCCTTGAGGCAGAGCTGGGGACAGGGGCTGGGGACAGGGGTTGGGGGCAGGGGTTGGGGACAGGGGCTGGGGACAGGGGCTGGGGACAGGGGCTGGTGACAGGGGTTGGGGACAGGGGCTGGGGTACCTGTAGATGTCAGAGGAGCCGGACCCAAGCTCCTCTCTGGCTTCAAGGCGCCAGGTGGGAGTCTGCAGGGGGTGCTCAGGGGTCCCTCGGCCTTGAGGCAGAGCTGGGGACAGGGGCTGGGGGCTGGGGACAGGGGTTGGGGGCAGGGGCTGGGGTACCAGAAGATGTCAGAGGAGCCGAACCCAAGCTCCTCTCTGGCTTCAAGGCGCCTGGTGGGAGTCTACAGGGAGTGCTCAGGGGTCCCTCGGCCTTGAGGCAGAGCTGAGGAAACCAGCAGATGCCTTTGTATCTCTGAGGGTTGCTCTCTCCCAAGGTATCCGGGCTCTTTCTGATTATAACTAGACCTGCAGGGGGTGACAGCCCATGGAGTTTGGTGAAGGGGAGGGGGCGTTAGGGTCAGAGTTTGATTCACAACCTAGGTGGTTTGGGACAGGCCTGCAGGGAAAAAGGAGCAGGCAAAAAGGCCACGCCCAGCTAGAATAGGAAACAGGGAGAACAATTGGCCAGCCGGCACAGGGAGCAGGCAGCATCTAACTGGCACAGATGATAAGCAGATACCTGACGTGCATAGCAGGCACCAGTGACTGGCAGAAACAGGCAGTGTCCTGCTGGCAGAGGGGATAAGCAGACACCTGACGTGCCTAGCAGGCACCAATGACTCGCAGAAACAGGCAGTGTCCTGCTGGCAGAGGTAATAAGCAGACAGTGCCTAGCAGGCACCAATGAAAGGCAGAAACAGGCAGTGTCCTGCTGGCAGAGGTATAAGCAGACAGTGCCTAGCAGGCACCAATGACTCGCAGAAACAGGCAGTGTCCTGCTGGCAAAGGTAATAATCAGGCACATGACGTGTCTAGCAGGCACCAATAAAAAGCCAGTGTCCTGCTGGCAGAGGTAATAAGCAGACAGTACCTAGCAGGCACCAGTGATTGGCAGAAACAGGCAGTGTCCTGCTGGCAGAGGTAATAAGCAAACAGTGCCTAGCAGGCACCAATGACTGGCACAAACAGGCAGTGTCCTGCTGGCACAGATGATAAGCAGACACCCGGAGTACCTAGCAGGCACCAATGACTGGCAGAAACAGGCAGTGTTCTGCTGGCAGATGTGATAAGCAGACACCTGATGTGCCTAGCAGGCACCAATGAAAGACATAAACAGGCAGTGTCCTGCTGGCAGAGGTGATAAGCAGACACCTGGAGTACCCAGCATGCACCAATGATTGGCAGAAACAGGCAGTGTCCTTCTGACAGAGGTGATAAGCAGATACCTGATATGCCTAGCAGGCACCAATGAAAGGCAGAAACAGGCAGTGTCCTGCTGACAGAGGTGATAAGCAGACACCTGACGTGCCTAGCAGGCACCAATGATTGGCAGAAACAGGCAGTGCCCTGCTGGCACAGCTGATAAGCAGACACCTGGAGTACCTAGCAGGCACCAATGAAAGGCAGAAACAGCCAGTGTCCTGTTAGCAGAGGTGATAAGCAGACACTTGGAGTACCTAGCAGGCACCAATGATTGGCAGAAACAGGCAGTGTCCTGCTGGCAGAGGTAATACGCAGACAGTGCCTAGCATGCACCAATGGCTGGCAGAAACAGGCACTTTCCTCCTGGCAAAGGTAATAAGCAGGCACCTGACGTGTCTAGCAGGCACCAATGAAAGGCAGAAACGGACAGTGTCCAGCTGGCAGAGGTAATAAGCAGACAGTACCTAGCAGGCACCAGTGATTGGCAGAAACAGGCAGTGTCCTGCTGGCAGAGGTAATAAGCAGACAGTGCCTAGCAGGCACCAATGACTGGCACAAACAGGCAGTGTCCTGCTGGCACAGATGATAAGCAGACACCGGAGTACCTAGCAGGCACCAATGTCTGGCAGAAACAGGCAGTGTTCTCCTGGCAGATGTGATAAGCAGACACCTGATATACCTAGCAGGCACCAATGAAAGACATAAACAGGCAGTTTCCTGCTGGCAGACGTAATAAGCAGGCACCCGGAGTACCTAGCATGCACCAATGATTGGCAGAAACATGCAGTGTCCTGCTGACAGAGGTGATAAGCAGACACCTTATGTGCCTAGCAGGCACCAATGATTGGCAGAAACAGGCAGTGCCCTGCTGGCACAGCTGATAAGCAGACTCCTGGAGTACCTAGCAGGCACCAATGACTGTCAGTAACAGGCAGTGTCCTGCTGGCAGAGGTAATAAGCAGACAGTACCTAGCAGGCACCAATGACTGTCAGAAACAGGCAGTGCCCTGCTGGCAGAGGTAATAAGCAGACAGTACTTAGCAGGCACCAATGACTGGCAGAAACAGGCAGTGTCCTGCTGGCAGAGGTAATAAGCAGACAGTACCTAGCAGGCACCAATGACTGGCAGAAACAGGCAGTGTCCTGCTTGCAGAGGTAATAAGCAGACAGTACCTAGCAGGTATCAATGACTGGCAGAAACAGGCAGTGTTCTCTGGCAGAGGTAATAAGCAGACAGTACCTAGCAGGCACCAGTGGCAGTGTCCTGCTGGCAGAGGTGATAAGCAGACACCTGGAGTAGCTAGCACGCACCAATGATTGGCTGAAACAGGCAGTGTCCTACTGGCAGTGGTAATAAGCAGACAGTGCCTAGCAGGCACCAATGAAAGGCAGAAGCAGGCAATGTTTTACTGGCAGAGGTAATTAGCAGACAGTACCTAGCAGGCACCAGTGACTGTCAGAAACAGGCAGTGTCCTGCTGGCAGAGGTAATAAGCAGACAGAACCTAGCAGGCAACAGTGATTGGCAGAAACAGGCAGTGTCCTGCTGGCAGAGGTAATAAGCAGACACTGCCTAGCAGGCACAAATGATTGGCAGAAACAGGCAGTGTCCTGCTGGCAGAGGTAATACGCAGACAGTGCCTAGCATGCACCAATGACTGGCACAAACAGGCAGCGGCCTGCTGGCACAGATGATAAGCAGACACCCGGAGTACCTAGCAGGCACCAATGACTGGCAGAAACAGGCAGTGTTCTCCTGGCAGATGTGATAAGCAGACACCTGGAGTACCTAGCAGGCACCAAGGAAAGGCAGAAACAGGCAGTGTCCTGCTGGTAGAGGTGATAAACAGACACCTGACGTGCCTAGCAGGCACCAATGATTGGCAGAAACAGGCAGTGTCCTGCTGACACAGATGATAAGCAGACACCTGGAGTACCTAGCAGGCACCAATGACTGTCAGAAACAGGAAGTGTCCTGCTGGCAGAGTTAATAAGCAGACAGTACCTAGCAGGCACCAATGACTGGCAGAAACAGGCAGTGTTCTGCTAGAAGAGGTAATAAGCAGACAGAGCCTAGCAGGCACCAATGCCTGGCAGAAAGAGGCAGTGTCCTGCTGGCCCCATTTATCAGGCCACTACTTACTGTAATAAACGCGGTTACTTCCATCCATCTTGACGCCCTCCCAGGGGACCAGGCATTTTTTAGACTCTACACAATAACATGTATTTAGGTTATTTTTTTATTTACCAAACTCACCGAGCAAATCCCAACCCAGGTTGGAATTTAATTCACAGCAGCCATCATGAACCCATCTCTCAGCATTTCTCTTGCTGTTATGCAATGCCCCTCACTAAAGAAAAGTCCCTTGGAGAAGGCACTTGGGGTGCACTTGTAATGGGGCCTTTCACTAATTCTTCAGTTTACTTCGACAAACCATTGGGCACTCTGCAGCCGCACTCACCCTGGGACTTTCCCCAAATCAAACTGGGGGTTAAAACAGGACAATGCCCGTCTGACGCCTGGGACCCAGGAACCTTGACATTCTGGGCGGATGACCTCCAGCTTGTTTTTAATCTTTCCTCTTCCCCCTCTTCTGTTCTCAATTTTCAATCTGTCATGCTCCATATCAGGGACTGGATGAACCACAATCATCTCAAACTTAACCCCCGACAAGACCGAGCTGGTATTGACGGGTGGCTCATCCAGCCCCTGGTCTCCGCTTTTCTGGCCCCCCTCCCTTGGCCCCTCTCCTGTACCCTCTCCCTCTGTCACAACTTTAGGCATAAAAATCAATTCTCAACTCACCCTTCACTCCCAGGTCAGCTCTGTGGTATCCTCTTCCTTCCTTGCACTGCGCACCATACGCAGGGTGTCCCGCTTCTTCACTTTCTCCGCCCTCAAGCTTATTATTTTGGCCATGGTGGTGTCCCGCCTGGACTACGGCAACGCCCTATATGCTGGCATCCCCGCATATAGCCTGCGACGCCTACAACAGATACAAAACCAGGCGGCCCGCCTGGCCTTCAAACTCCCCAAATTTTATCACTCTACCCCTCTTCTAAAATCCCTACACTGGCTCCCGGTGCAAGCTAGGGTTCAATTCAAGCTCGCCTCCATCACCTTTCTGGCCCGACTTGGCCTGACACCAGCATTCATCTCGTCCGAGATCATTCCTTACGTTCCCACCAGGGAACTACGCTCGTCCTCCCAGTCCCTCCTCTCCATCCCACGCTATCGGAGAAAGAAGTGGGGAGGTTCAAAATTTGCCACCCTTGCCCCGACCCTCTGGAACTCCCTCCCCTATGAACTTCGCTCGATCACTCTGTACCCGCAATTGCGCAAACACCTCAAGACCTTCCTGTTCAGGAAGTCTTTTGAATAATACGTCAGCAGCCCCCCCCGGTCTTCTAGCCCGGGACCCTGGTAACCATAGCGCCAAGAAACCGCTGGTATACGTGCGCTTTACAAGTAATTTTAAATTCAAATTTAAAAAATTCAAATTCAAATTCAAATTCAATTCTGGGCAGCTCTGTGTTGGAGCTCTATGTGATACCTCTAGTAGTAGTTACACAGGCGGCCACCATACAGGGGTCTCCACACACCTCGCCTTGTGTGTGTTCATGCTCTGTGTGATACCTCTAGTAGTAGTTACACAGGCAGCCACCATACAGGGGTCTCCACACACCTCGCCTTGTGTGTGTTCGTGCTCTGTGTGATACCTCTTGTAGTAGTCACACAGGCGGCCACCATACAGGGGCCTCTACACGCCTTCCCTGTGTGTGTTCGTGGTCTTCGAGATACCTCTAGTAGTAGTTACACAGGCGGCCACCATACAGGGGCCTCCACACACCTCGCCTGGGGTGTGTGTGTGATCTTTGTGTATCTCTAGTAGTAGTTACAGAGGCAGCCACAATACAGGGGTCTCTACACACCTCGCCTTGTGTGTGTGTGTGATCTTTGTGTATCTCCAGTAGTAGTTACAGAGGCAGCCACAATACAGGGGTCTCTACACACACCTCGCCTTGTGTGTGTTTGTGTTCTTTGTGATACACCTTGTAGTTGTTAGACAGGCGGCCACCATACAGGGGCCTCTACTCGCCCCACGCATGTAAATGCTCTTTGTGATACCTCTAGTAGTAGTTACACAGGCAGCCACCATACAGGGGTCTCCACACACCTCGCCTTGTGTGTGTTTGTGGTCTTCGAGATACCTCTAGTAGTAGTCACACAGGCAGCCACCATACAGGGGTCTCCACACACCTCGCCTTGTGTGTGTTCGTGCTCTTTGTGTAACTCTAGTAGTAGTCACACAGGCGGCCACCATACAGGGGTCTCTACTCGCCCCACGCATGTAAATGCTCTTTGTGATACCTCTAGTAGTAGTTACACAGGCGGCCACGGTACAGGGGCCTATATATGCCTTACCCTGTGTGTGTTCGTGGTCTTCGAGATACCTCTAGTAGTAGTTACACAGGCAGCCACCATACAGGGGTCTCCACACACCTCGCCTTGTGTGTGTTTGTGGTCTTCGAGATACCTCTAGTAGTAGTTACACAGGCAGCCACCATACAGGAGTCTCCACACACCTCGCCTTGTGTGTGTTCGTACTCTTTGTGTAACTCTAGTAGTAGTTACACAGGCAGCCACCATACAGGGGTCTCCACACACCTCGCCTTGTGTGTGTTCGTGCTCTTTGTGTAACTCTAGTAGTAGTCACACAGGCGGCCACCATACAGGGGTCTCTACTCGCCCCACGCATGTAAATGCTCTTTGTGATACCTCTAGTAGTAGTTACACAGGCGGCCACGGTACAGGGGCCTATATATGCCTTACCCTGTGTGTGTTCGTGGTCTTCGAGATACCTCTAGTAGTAGTTACACAGGCAGCCACCATACAGGGGTCTCCACACACCTCGCCTTGTGTGTGTTTGTGGTCTTTGAGATACCTCTAGTAGTAGTTACACAGGCAGCCACCATACAGGAGTCACCACACACCTCGCCTTGTGTGTGTTCGTACTCTTTGTGTAACTCTAGTAGTAGTTACACAGGCAGCCACCATACAGGGGTCTCCACACACCTCGCCTTGTGTGTGTTCGTGCTCTGTGGGATACCTCTTGTAGTAGTCACACAGGCGGCCACCATACAGGGGCCTCTACACGCCTTCCCTGTGTGTGTTTGTGGTCTTCGAGATACCTCTAGTAGTAGTTACACAGGCGGCCACTATACAGGGGCCTCCACACACCTCGCCTGGTGTGTGTGTGTGATCTTTGTGTATCTCTAGTAGTAGTTACACAGGCAGCCACCATACAGGGGTCTCCACACACCTCGCCTTGTGTGTGTTCATGCTCTGTGTGATACCTCTTGTAGTAGTCAATCAATCAATCAATCAATCAATCATGGAACTTATATCGCGCACTACTCACCCGTAAGGGTCTCAAGGCGCTTGGGGAAGGGGGTCTGCTACTGCTCGAACAGCCAGGTCTTGAGCTGTTTCCTGAAGGCCAGGTGGTCCTGGGTCATCCGCAGGTGGACGGGTAGGGAGTTCCAAGTCTTAGCTGCCAGGTAGGAGAATGACCTTCCTCCAGCGGTGGCTCTCTGGATGCGAGGGACGACGGCGAGGGCGAGGTTAGCGGAACGTAGCCGGCGGGTGGGCGTGTAGAAGGTGAGGCGGCTGTTGAGGTACCCTGGGCCTAGGTCGTGGAGGGACTTGTGTGCGTGGGTGAGGAGTCTGAACGTGATCCTCTTGTTGACAGGGAGCCAGTGCAGGTCTCTCAGGTGGCACGAGATGTGGCTGCGTCGGGGGACGTCCAGGATGAGTCGGGCGGAGGCGTTCTGGATACGCTGAAGTCTTTTCTGAAGCTTGGCTGTAGTACCGGCGTAGAGGGTGTTTCCGTAGTCTAGTCTGCTGGTGACGAGAGCGTGGGTGACCGTCTTCCTGGTCTCGGTCGGGATCCATCGGAAGATCTTTCGGAGCAAGCGGAGGTTGTGGAAGCAAGCTGAGGAGACGGCGTTGACTTGTCTGGTCATCGATAGGGAGGAATCCAGTATGACGCCCAAGTTGCGTGCGTGGTCCGTCGGTTCAGGTGCGGTGCCTAGTGCCGGGGGCCACCAGGAGTCGTCCCATGCGGAGGGTGATGGTCCCAGAATGAGGACTTCTGTCTTGTCCGTGTTCAGTTTCAGGCGGCTGATGTTCATCCATTCAGCGACGTCTGTCATGCCTGTCACACAGGCGGCCACCATACAGGGGCCTCTACACGCCTCGCCTTGTGCATGTTAATGCTTTCCGTGACATCTCTAGTAGTAGTTACACTGGTGGCCACATACAGGGGTTTTGGAATTGGCACTTTCTTATTGACTGAGGCAATATCTCAGTCAGTGAGAACCTATGACTCCCGTCAGGGGCGGGTGATTACACACACAGTATAACCTGGCACTGAGCAGTCAGGTTTACCACAGAGGCAATGCGGAAAGTATTGGCACAGCACTCACTCACAATAACTACCTTGAGTGTCACAAAAGAGACTTCACACCTGATGTATGTAGATAGCATTTGTATTCAACACACATAATAATCAACACAACATCAACATCTTGTATTTCTGGGTATAAATCACATTCGGAACTATTACTAGCAGTACTAGGCCCAGCCGGGTTCAAGTGACATCAGGAATATGCACACTTGGGACAGCTCCTATTCTACCCCCCGTCCCCCCGGCACCCTTATGAGGTGCACCACGCTGTCCACTCCAGGCCCACCCTAGCAATTATTATAATTCAATACCACAGAGTTAGAGGATGCACCCCGGGTCACAACGATATCAGTAATATGTACATACACAGAATTATACCACTTTTGAGCAGCACCGCGGGCCAAGTAAAACGAATTTCAAGCGTAATGCTCTTCTTGCACAAATTCGACGTGCAAGGCAAACTGCCAGCCAGTGTCGTGAATAACAGGCAGTCCACAGATAGTCACTCACACAGACACTCTCTCCGCACCAATTCGACATGCACCGGATATCAGGCAGGTCCATATGGAATGCGTCCCAACACATACGCACTCAGCACCCTAATGCGGTGCAACTGATACTCAGCAGGTCAACTGATTCCACACTGCAGATCGCACGGCTTCAAGCCTCCACACCCTCCATCTCACCCTGACTATCCTACACCCACTGAATGGAGACACCCCGTTCTAGGCCCAATGCGACCAAAGTCACTCTTAGGGTTCCAGGGAAGGAGGTGGGGGTGGGTAGCAAGATTAATTAGGAGGCAGTCGTCAAAGCGGGTTTGGAAGCCTCTTGAGAAGTTCATCCATAGGATGCAGAGCAGAAACGGGCTGAGGGCAGTAGTTGGTCACATCAAAGGGGTACACAAGGGCCTTCGGGCACCAGCCCTGTTCTGCGAAGCACAGGGGGGGGGGGGGGTCACATAGACTCTTGACCCACTTCCGATCATTCTCAGAAGCAATCCTCCAGCCCAGTCAATCACTTTCATCACCCAGGCCCGAGCCGGGAAATACTACATGGCAGCATGATGTTGTTGTGATAGGCCAGGTGAGGAGTGGGCCGGTGGTTCCTCGCGCTGAGGGTCAAAAAGGGGACAATTGAGGAATGGAGAATGAAGAAGGGGCACTCTCGGAAGGAGGAGGCACCCCGTTGGGTACACGTTGCTCAGAGTCACACCCAGGCAATCTGGGCACAACATCTGGTGCACGATGATCGGATCGCATCAGACCGTTCTAGTCACACACACAACTAAGAGTTGCAAATTCCGTACCTCCCTGGAAATGAGGCACAACATCCGGTGCACGTTGATATTTGCCGCACCAGTCACACACACAGGCACAAGTTCAGCAATGCCTCACAAAGTAGAATGAGGCACTACTATGGTTACGCCACCCACCTCTGAGGGTTGCAACATGCGAATCAGACACCGCACGCAATGAGCACGCAGATGGAATATCAAACGAGAGAGATGTGGCACGATCAAAGAAGCCGGCCACGCTGGGTCCCGCAACCGGTGACTCTGTCCACCATCAACAAAACACTTATTCGTAGCAAGGTCCCCCAGGATGCGGGGGCCAGGTGCCTTAGAATCAGGCAAGACTTCGGGCCTCCACACAAGCCAATCCGATCTCCAGGCACAATTCTTAGTTGCACGCTCACACCGCACTACCATTTGGGATCCAGCAGAGGATGTGGGCACTTGAGAGGGCACCGTTCTCCTCAACAGGTGACCTAGGTAGACTGTGACACCTGTAGCAGATCCCAGATGTCCCTGAGACCTGTGAAAGAACAGGGGCCTAGCTCAACAAGCCCTTGGAGAGCACACTTCTTCAGGGTGCCACACAGCTGCAGATAGTTGGCCCAGGCCAGCCACTATTAAGGAAGGGCACGCGGTCCGTTTCAACTGCAGGGACCCTCGTGCACAACAGAGTCCTCTGGCAATGTGCACCACGTTGCTCTAGGTTCCCAGTCCCACGACCCCACAATCGTATCACTCTCGTGCTGCAGTATGGCACCAGTAGTCATACTGTAGTGTGCGCTTGAATTTGAGAGTGGTTCAAAGGGTCTCCCTAACATTTCAGTCCTGTCTGTCATGAGCCCACGGATTGCAGATCTCTATCTTTAGTGGGGCGTCCTCTGGCTCCAGAGGCGGGTGTCAAACCCTCTCTACAATCTCTCCAGCCAGGCCCGCACATGGCAGCGGTCTGGCATTCCAGTTGCAGGCCCAGTGTTTAACAGCAGTCACTGGGGAATGCCCAGATGTGCTCCCTCAACCTCCAGTGTGTACTGTATCCAAGCACCAAGGCACACAAAGAGTTTTAGAGTATAGAAATGCCCACTTTCCAGTGGCACTTCAATGCAAAATATGATAAAGCCACCATTACCACTGGCGAGGGGTTGTCGTTGTGAACCCAATGACAGGAAACATCATGAGGCCGCTCCACTGCACTATCGCAGCCTGCGGTGACTTCAAGCATTTCCCCATGCTAGCCTATAGTAAGAGCAAACCTCATAGGAAGCGAAAACACACATGGGGGTTCCACACTACCTGGGCAGGAGACACACCTGTGTACTTGCACTGCCGTTCACCTACCACTCGCTCCACCACTAAAGACATACCCTGGGGGTACTCGGGTGATAGTGAAAGGTCCCCTCAGGATGGCTAGTGACTTAACAGGCCAGTCTAAGTAGTAGTCACACAATGGACCACGCAAGCCTGCAAGGGCAGGCTGGACACATGTTGAGGAACACCATCGGTGTAAAGCGCACACCAGCCTGCAAGGGTAGGCTGGCCACGTCCTTAGGGACACCACTGGTGCGAGTGCGCACACCAGCCTGCAAGGGTAGGCTGGACACGTGTTGAGAAACAACGGATAAGCACCACTTCCTAACATGGGTAGGAAGGCTGCACGTACTTTAACACTGCATTTGCAGTCGGAACATGCCCTATGCCCTGAGGCCACCACAAGAGAATTAGCAAAATCTGGAAGGAGAAAGCAAAACATTTGGGGAAACGCTAACTGAAGGGATCAGGTCTAACAAAGGGTCTCTACATGCCTCACCTGTGGGGCTCATTGTTAGAGCCACTTCTCGCGTGTGTTCAGACACTTCCGGCCAACAGACTGACATGGTATAACTGAGAGCCACCGCCAGCCCCTGTGCGTATGAGCTTTGCACTGATGTACTTCTGCTTTGTTCACTCAGAGCAGGAGGTGAACACAATCTAACAAAGTCTGTACACAGCCAGGTTCTGTCACTGGGGCAGGAACGGAAAACCAAAAACAGTAGTTTTAAATCAATATTCTTTTATTGCCTTATATTGATGTTGAGCTAATATTCTAAACTAAAGGATTTTTGTGTATCTGATACATTTACATTTGATGTTTATGATAATATTGTATGATTTTATTTATTAAAAAATAACCACATTGAAATGCACTAGACTATTCAGGGAAGCTCTCAACGTCGCAGGGCTAAACGGAATACTTTGATATAGGTTTTGGCTGCCATGTTCACGGTCTCTAGCAAGGCTGGGGTCATGGTATCTTTCATTCTAAAGGTCTAGTAGGACCCTATAGAGAAGCCCCTACACAGCAGCCCAGCAGCCCCTAGTCAGCAGCCTGCAGAGACCAGCTCCTAGAGACCAGTCCATAGAGAGCAGCACTAGAGAGTAGCATGCAGAGAGAAGCCCATAGTTAGCAGACCCTGAGAAGCACCACTAGAGAGCAACCCAAGGTCAGTAGACTCTAGGGAGCAGCCCCTAGACAACAGACCCTGGAGCACACCCTGCAGAAAGAAGCACCCAGACAGCAGCTCCTAGAGAGCAGCTTGAAGTCAGCAGAACCTAGAGAACACACCGCAGAAAGCAGACCCTAGAGAGCAGACTCTGGAGCACCGTCTGCAGAAAGCAGCCCAAAGTCGCAGACTCTAGGGGGCAGCGTGTAATTAGCAGCCACTAGAAAGCAGCCCACCGACAGCAACCCCTACACAGCAGCACATAGTCAGCAGACCCTGGGAAGCAGTCCTTAGAGAGGAGTCCGTAGTCAGCAGACCCTAGAGAGCAGCCCAAGGAGAGCAGCCCTTAGACAGCAGCCCCTAGACAGCAGCCCATAGTAGGCAGACTCTAGGGAGCAGCCCATAGAGAGGAGTCTGTAGACAGCAGACCTTAGAGAGCAGCCCAAGGAGAGCAGCCCTTAGACAGCAGCCCCTAGACCGCAGCCCAAAGTCGCAGACTCTAGGGGGCAGAGTGTAGTTAGCAGCCACTAGAGAGCAGCCCTTAGACAGCAGCCCCTAGACCGCAGCCCAAAGTCGCAGACTCTAGGGGGCAGAGTGTAGTTAGCAGCCACTAGAGAGCAGCCCTTAGACAGCAGCCCCTACACAGGAGCCCACAATCAGCAGACCCTTTGGAACAGCCCTTAGAGATGAGTCCGTAGTCAGCAGACCCTAGAGAGCAGCCGAATGAGAGCAGCCCACAGACAGCAGCCCCTAGACAGCAGCCCATAATCAGCAGACTCTATGGAGAAGCCCTTAGAGAGGAGTCTGTAGTCAGCAGACCTTAGAGAGCAGCCTAAGGAGAGGAGCCCTTAGACACCAGCCCCTAGACAGCAGCCCAAGGTCAGCAGACTCTAGGGAGCAGCCCTTCGTCAGTAGCCACTAGAGAGCAGCCAACAGAGAACAGCCCCAAAAAGCAGCCCACAGTCAGCAGACACTGGGAAGCAGCCAGTAGACTACCGCCACTAGAGAGCAATCCAGGGAGAGCAGCCCGTGGAAAGTAGCCCCTAGAGAGCCGCCCCTAGAGAGCAGTCCCTTAAGAGCAGCCCATAGTTAGCAGACTCTAGGGGGCAGCCCTTACAGAGAAGCATGCAGGGAGCAGCCCCTAGACAGCAGCCACTAGAGAGCAGTCAACAGAGAATAGCCCCAAAAAGCAACCCACAGTCAGCAGACCCTGGGCAGCAGCCTCTAGAGAGCAGCCCTTGGACAATAGTACCCAGACAGCAGCAGCTAGAAAACAGCCCTGACCCTACTAGGGCTTCATCAGGACTATGCCTGGACCTCAAACACCACTGCTTCCTGGAGAGCAGCCAGTAGAGAGCAGCCCTGCAGAGCAGCCGGTACAGAGCAACCCCTGGAGAGCAGCCCCTGGAGAGCAGCCGGTAGAGAGCAGCCCCTGGAGAGCAGCCGGTAGAGAGCAGCCCCTGGAGAGTAACCGGTAGAGAGCAGCACCTGGAGAGCAGCCGGTAGAGAGCTGCCGGTAGACGGCAGCCCCTGGAGAGCAGCCGGTAGAGAGCAGCCCCTGGAGAGCAGCTGGTAGAGAGCAGCCCCTGGAGAGTAACCGGTAGAGAGCAGCACCTGGAGAGCAGCCGGTAGAGAGCTGCCAGTAGACGGCAGCCCCTGGAGAGCAGCCGGTAGAGAGCAGCCCCTGGAGAGTAACCGGTAGAGAGCAGCACCTGGAGGGCAGCCGGTAGAGAGCTGCCAGTAGACGGCAGCCCCTGGAGAGCAGCCGGTAGAGAGCAGCCCCTGGAGAGCAGCCGGTAGAGAGCAGCCCCTGGAGAGCAGCCAGTAGAGAGCAGCCCCTGGAGAGCAGCCGGTAGAGAGCAGCCTGTAGAGAGCAGCCCCTGGAGAGCACCCGGTAGAGAGCAGCCCCTGGAGAGCAGCCAGTAGAGAGCAGCCAGTAGAGAGCAGCCCCTAGAGAGCAGCCAGTTGGCAGCAGCCCCTGGAGAGCAGCCGGTAGAGAGCAACTCCTGGAGAGCAGCCCCTGCAGAGCAGCCAGTAGACTGTCACCCCTAGAGAGCAGTCCCAGGAGAGCATACCTCGAAAGCAGCCGGTAGACTGCCACCACTGGACAGCAGGCCCTAAAGAGCAGCTCCTAGAGAACAGCCTGTAGTCAGCAGACCCTAGAGAGCAGCCCCTAGAGAGCAGCCCCTGGACAGCAGCGCCTAGAAAGTAATCCGTAGAGAGCAGTCCCTAGAGAGTAGCCAGCAGACCCTAGAAAGCAGTCCCTGGACAGCAGTCACTGGAAAGCAGCCACTGGAGAGCAGCCACTGGAGAGCAGTCACTGGAGAGCAGCCCCTAGACAGTCGCCATTGGAGAGCAGCCCCTAGAGAGCAGCCATTGGAAGACAGCCCCTAAAGAGCAGCCACTGAAGAGCAGCCCCTGGAGAGCAGCCCCTAGAGAGCAGTTCCTGGAGAGCAGTCCCTGGAAAGCAGCCACCGGAGAGCAGCCCCCAGAGAGCAGCACCGGAGAGCAGCCCCTAGAGAGCGGTCCCTGGAGAGCAGCCAACGGAGAGCAGCCACCTAGAGAGCAGCCTCTAGAGCGCATTCCCTGGTGTAGAAAGCAAAGATTGCTGGAAAAGGTCAGAGGTTTAGGGACCTCGGCTAAAAGGAGGTTGCGGAGCCATTTGAGATGTTGGACCCCTTGTTAGAGATTAGGGTGCAGGAGGGAGACAGAGCTGTGCACCCCTAGAACAGCGATGGAGTCAGAAGTGGAGGGTGATATATACGTATCGAGGCTTCACTAGGAGGGGCACTAGGACTCCAGGGCCTGATGGGAGCAGCAGGTTCCGGAACTTCAGTGACAATGTAGAGTCACTACTGCAGGATCACAGCTCTAGGAAAACCAGCACCACCGCCACATCATGGACACCGCCTCCTGATCTGGACTCTTGTAGAATAACTTACTGCATTCTGACTGGTGCAGTCTTGTCTTGCTACTTTTGACCTAATGTAAGCAACACTCCTGAAGACAAAGATTTGTGGGTAAAAAGATTAGGGCTGGAGATAGTGAACGTGATGACCTGGAGTGTGGTGTCACCCTACCCGTGACAGATGGCAGGGAGAGGGGGTCAGTGCTACTTAGCCCCAAGAGCTTCATGTCACCTGGTGAGACCCTAGAGAGCAGCCGGTAGACGGCCACCCCTAGAGGAGCTCCAAGTTGCAGGGCCCCAGATAAGGAGGGCAGGTGCCACATATTATAGGAAAGACAGAGGACCAGAAATGCACAGCTGCAGGCAAAATAGGATTAAAAGCAGCACATGCCCCAAATTGGGGTGGTAGGACCCATCTTCCACCTTCCACCATCCCTGCATAGTGTTCATTAAGTATAATATTTGGGTAATATGTTGTGGGAATATGGGTTCAGACACTGGCATAACTTTTGGGATAAGATAATTTTGGCACCTTCTCGCCAGTGAAGAGCTCCTGCTCCTGATTGTCCAAACGCAATTCTTGTGTCATGTCCAAGTCCACCCAAGAATTGTGAATGGACATCTGGAGCCGGGGTTCACTGTCTGCGGCCCCATCAAGTCTCCGCCAGGACTCGGCTGAAACCACAATGATGGCCCAACCAGGAATCCACCTGGGTCTGCCAGGACCCCTTCAGGGCCCAAGGCGGTCCATCGTGCCTCTACCTGGCCGTCATCAGGACTCTGCATAGACTCTACCAGAACCACAATGATAGCCCAACAAGGGCCCTTCAGGGCCCAAAGAAGTCCATCATGACTCTGCCAGGCCTTCATCAGGTCTCCACCAGAACCACAAGGATGACCGTATCAGGACCACGCTCCTGCTTCATCAGGACTCCGCCTGGACCTCAAACACCATTGCTTCCTACCTCACCTGCGACTTCGGTTGGGGTGCCGTACACACAGCAATCCCGGGATTGTGAGGTATTTTAGATAATACAATTGATCAGACCACTAAGTGAAATTCCGCTGTTTTTAGATAATTTAGTTATAAAATTCCAATATATTGCATGTCTGAGCGCACAGAAACAGCAGGATTTATCTTGATATTTGAGAAGCAGTTTGAATAAAAATTCTATTTTCATGTATTCTTTTTTATAAAATGTTTATGAGGCATGCTTTTTTTGTTTTATTGTTTTACATAAAAGCATTTAGTTTACATACATGCAGATATTTTTTTCTTTCCTGTGAAGGGCATGCCGTCAATCTGGAGAAGAACCGCAATGATGAACTTTTGGCTTCTCCGGAGGTTCAATTTGCAACGATTACACGAAGAATCATTTGCTCGGAGAGCTACTTTTCAGAATGAGTGTTCATTCCTTCTGAATTATGTTAATTGCTTCTGAGTGGATGCTCATTGCTTCTGAATGGATGTTCATTGCTTCTGAATGGGTGTTCACTGCTTCTGAATGGGTGTTCACTGCTTCTGAATGGGTGTTTATTGCTTCTGAATGGATGTTCACTGCTTCTGAATGGGTGTTCATTGCTTCTGAATGGGGCATTGCTTCTGAATGGATGTTCATTGCTTCTGAATGGGTGTTCATTGTTTCTGAATGGGTGTTCACTGCTTCTGAATGGGTGTTCATTGCTTCTGAAAGGGGATTCATTGCTTCTGAAAAGGACATTGCTTCTGAATGGATGTTCATTGCTTCTGAATGGGGCATTGCTTCTGAATGGATGTTCATTGCTTCGGAATGGATGTTCATTGCTTCTGAAAAGGGCATTGCATCTGAATGGATGTTCATTACCTCTGAATGGGGCATTGCTTCTGAATGGATGTTCATTGCTTCTGAATGGGTGTTCACTGCTTCTGAATGGGGCATTGCTTCTGAATAGATGTTCATTGCTTCTGAATGGATGTTCATTGCTTCTGAATGGATGTTCATTGCTTCTGAATGGATGTTCATTTCTTCTGAATGGGGCATTACTTCTGAATGGATGTTCATTGCTTCTGAATGGGTGTTCATTGTTTCTGAATGGATGCACATTGCTTCTGAATGGATGTTCATTGCTTCTGAATGGGGCATTACTTCTGAATGGATGTTCATTGCTTCTGAATGGGTGTTCACTGCTTCTGAATGGGGCATTGCTTCTGAATGGGTGTTCGCTGCTTCTGAATGGCTGTTCACTGCTTCTGAATGGGGCATTGCTTCTGAATGGATGCTCATAGCTTCTGAATGGGTGCTCACTGCTTCTGAATGGGTGTTCATTGCTTCTGAATGTGTGTTCACTGCTTCCGAATGGGGCATTGCTTCTGAATGAATGTTCATTGCTCCTGAATGGGGCATTGCTTCTGAATGAATGTTCTTTGCTTCTGAATGGGGCATTGCTTCTGAATGGATGTTCACTGCTTCTGAATGGGGCATTGCTTCTGAATGAATGTTCTTTGCTTCTGAATGGGGCATTGCTTCTGAATGGATGTTCATTGCTTCTGAAAAGGACATTGCTTCTGAATGGATGTTCATTGCTTCTGAATGGGGCATTGCTTCTGAATAGATGTTCATTACTTCTGAATGGATGTTCATTGCTTCTGAATGCATGTTCATTGCTTCTGAATGGGGCATTGCTTCTGAATGGATGTTCATTGCTTCTGAATGGGTGTTCATTGTTTCTGAATGGATGTTCACTGCTTCTGAATGGGTGTTCACTGCTTCTGAATGGGTGTTCATTGCTTCTGAATGGGGGTTCATTGCTTCTGAAAAGGACATTGCTTCTGAATGGATGCTCATTGCTTCTGAATGGGGCATTGCTTCTGAATGGATGTTCATTGCTTCGGAATGGATGTTCATTGCTTCTGAAAAGGGCAATGCACCTGAATGGATTTTCATTACCTCTGAATGGGGCATTGCTTCTGAATGGATGTTCATTGCTTCTGAATGGGTGTTCACTGCTTCTGAATGGGGCATTGCTTCTGAATGGGTGTTCACTGCTTCTGAATGGCTGTTCACTGCTTCTGAATGGGGCATTGCTTCTGAATGGATGCTCATTGCTTCTGAATGGATGTTCACTGCTTCTGAATGGGTGTTCATTGCTTCTGAATGTGTGTTCACTGCTTCCGAATGGGGCATTGCTTCTGAATGTGTGTTCACTGCTTCCGAATGGGGCATTGCTTCTGAATGAATGTTCATTGCTCCTGAATGGGGCATTGCTTCTGAATGAATGTTCTTTGCTTCTGAATGGGGCATTGCTTCTGAATGGATGTTCATTACTTCTGAATGGATGTTCATTGCTTCTGAAAAGGACTTTGCTTCTGAATGGATGTTCATTGCTTCTGAATGGGTGTTCACTGCTTCTGAATGGATGTTCATTGCTTCTGAATGGATGTTCAATGCTTCTGAATCGGTGTTCACTGCTTCTGAATGAATGTTCATTGCTTCCAAAAGGATGTTCACTGCTTCTGAATAGATGTTCACTGCTTCTGAATGGATGTTCATTGCTTCTGAATGGGTGTTCACTGCTTCTGAATGAATGTGCATTGCTTCCAAAAGGTTGTTAACTGCTTCTGAATAGGTGTTCATTGCTTCTGAGTGGGTGTTCGCTGCTTCTGAATGGATGTTCACTTCTTCTGAATGGATGTTCACTGCTTCTGAATGGGTGTTCACTGCTTCTGAATGGGGCATTGCTTCTGAATGGATGTTCATTGCTTCTGAATGGGGCATTGCTTCTGAATAGATGTTCATTGCTTCTAAATGGATGTTCATTGCTTCTGAGTGGGTGTTCGCTGCTTCTGAATGGATGTTCACTGCTTCTGAATGGAAGTTCACTGCTTCTGAATGGGTGTTCATGGCTTCTGAATGGATGTTCATTGCTTCTGAATGGGGCATTGCTTCTGAATGGATGTTCATTGCTTCTGAATGGATGTTCACTGCTTCTGAATGGGGCATTGCTTCTGAATGGATGTTCATGGCTTTGTTTCTGAATGGGGCATTGCTTCTGAATGGATGTTCATTGCTTCTGAATGGATGTTCACTGCTTCTGAGTGGGTGTTCGCTGCTTCTGAATGGATGTTCACTGCTTCTGAATGGATGTTCATTGCTTCTGAATGGATGTTCATTGCTTCTGAATGGATGTTCACTGCTTCTGAATGGGGCATTGCTTCTGAATGGGGCAGTGCTTCTCAATGGGGCAGTGCTTCTGAATGGATGTTCATTGATTCTCAATGGGGCATTGCTTCTGAATGGATGTTCATTGCTTCTGAATGGGGGTTCACTGCTTCTGAATGAATGTTTATTGCTTCCAAAAGGATGTTCACTGCTTCTGAATAGGTGTTCATTGCTTCTCAATGGGGCATTGCTTCTGAATGGACGTTCACTGCTTCTGAATGGGTGTTCATTGCTTCTGAATGGATGTTCATTTCTTCTGAATGGGGCATTACTTCTGAATGGATGTTCATTGCTTCTGAATGGGTGTTCATTGTTTCTGAATGGATGCACATTGCTTCTGAATGGATGTTCATTGCTTCTGAATGGGGCATTACTTCTGAATGGATGTTCATTGCTTCTGAATGGGTGTTCACTGCTTCTGAATGGGGCATTGCTTCTGAATGGGTGTTCGCTGCTTCTGAATGGCTGTTCACTGCTTCTGAATGGGGCATTGCTTCTGAATGGATGCTCATAGCTTCTGAATGGGTGCTCACTGCTTCTGAATGGGTGTTCATTGCTTCTGAATGTGTGTTCACTGCTTCCGAATGGGGCATTGCTTCTGAATGGATGTTCACTGCTTCTGAATGGGGCATTGCTTCTGAATGAATGTTCTTTGCTTCTGAATGGGGCATTGCTTCTGAATGGATGTTCATTGCTTCTGAAAAGGACATTGCTTCTGAATGGATGTTCATTGCTTCTGAATGGGGCATTGCTTCTGAATAGATGTTCATTACTTCTGAATGGATGTTCATTGCTTCTGAATGCATGTTCATTGCTTCTGAATGGGGCATTGCTTCTGAATGGATGTTCATTGCTTCTGAATGGGTGTTCATTGTTTCTGAATGGATGTTCACTGCTTCTGAATGGGTGTTCACTGCTTCTGAATGGGTGTTCATTGCTTCTGAATGGGGGTTCATTGCTTCTGAAAAGGACATTGCTTCTGAATGGATGTTCATTGCTTCTGAATGGGGCATTGCTTCTGAATGGATGTTCATTGCTTCGGAATGGATGTTCATTGCTTCTGAAAAGGGCAATGCACCTGAATGGATTTTCATTACCTCTGAATGGGGCATTGCTTCTGAATGGATGTTCATTGCTTCTGAATGGGTGTTCACTGCTTCTGAATGGGGCATTGCTTCTGAATGGGTGTTCACTGCTTCTGAATGGCTGTTCACTGCTTCTGAATGGGGCATTGCTTCTGAATGGATGCTCATTGCTTCTGAATGGATGTTCACTGCTTCTGAATGGGTGTTCATTGCTTCTGAATGTGTGTTCACTGCTTCCGAATGGGGCATTGCTTCTGAATGTGTGTTCACTGCTTCCGAATGGGGCATTGCTTCTGAATGAATGTTCATTGCTCCTGAATGGGGCATTGCTTCTGAATGAATGTTCTTTGCTTCTGAATGGGGCATTGCTTCTGAATGGATGTTCATTACTTCTGAATGGATGTTCATTGCTTCTGAAAAGGACTTTGCTTCTGAATGGATGTTCATTGCTTCTGAATGGGTGTTCACTGCTTCTGAATGGATGTTCATTGCTTCTGAATGGATGTTCAATGCTTCTGAATCGGTGTTCACTGCTTCTGAATGAATGTTCATTGCTTCCAAAAGGATGTTCACTGCTTCTGAATAGATGTTCACTGCTTCTGAATGGATGTTCATTGCTTCTGAATGGGTGTTCACTGCTTCTGAATGAATGTGCATTGCTTCCAAAAGGTTGTTAACTGCTTCTGAATAGGTGTTCATTGCTTCTGAGTGGGTGTTCGCTGCTTCTGAATGGATGTTCACTTCTTCTGAATGGATGTTCACTGCTTCTGAATGGGTGTTCACTGCTTCTGAATGGGGCATTGCTTCTGAATGGATGTTCATTGCTTCTGAATGGGGCATTGCTTCTGAATAGATGTTCATTGCTTCTGAATGGATGTTCATTGCTTCTGAGTGGGTGTTCGCTGCTTCTGAATGGATGTTCACTGCTTCTGAATGGAAGTTCACTGCTTCTGAATGGGTGTTCATGGCTTCTGAATGGATGTTCATTGCTTCTGAATGGGGCATTGCTTCTGAATGGATGTTCATTGCTTCTGAATGGATGTTCACTGCTTCTGAATGGGGCATTGCTTCTGAATGGATGTTCATGGCTTTGTTTCTGAATGGGGCATTGCTTCTGAATGGATGTTCATTGCTTCTGAATGGATGTTCACTGCTTCTGAGTGGGTGTTCGCTGCTTCTGAATGGATGTTCACTGCTTCTGAATGGATGTTCATTGCTTCTGAATGGATGTTCATTGCTTCTGAATGGATGTTCACTGCTTCTGAATGGGGCATTGCTTCTGAATGGGGCAGTGCTTCTCAATGGGGCAGTGCTTCTGAATGGATGTTCATTGATTCTCAATGGGGCATTGCTTCTGAATGGATGTTCATTGCTTCTGAATGGGGGTTCACTGCTTCTGAATGAATGTTTATTGCTTCCAAAAGGATGTTCACTGCTTCTGAATAGGTGTTCATTGCTTCTCAATGGGGCATTGCTTCTGAATGGACGTTCACTGCTTCTGAATGGGTGTTCATGGCTTCTGAATGGATGTTCATTGCTTCTGAATGGGGCATTGCTTCTGAATGGATGTTCATTGCTTCTGAATGGATGTTCACTGCTTCTGAATGGGGCATTGCTTCTGAATGGATGTTCATGGCTTTGTTTCTGAATGGGGCATTGCTTCTGAATGGATGTTCATTGCTTCTGAATGGATGTTCGCTGCTTCTGAGTGGGTGTTCGCTGCTTCTGAATGGATGTTCACTGCTTCTGAATGGATGTTCATTGCTTCTGAATGGATGTTCATTGCTTCTGAATGGATGTTCATTGCTTCTGAATGGATGTTCACTGCTTCTGAATGGGGCATTGCTTCTGAATGGTTGTTCATTGCTTCTGAATGGGGCAGTGCTTCTCAATGGGGCAGTGCTTCTGAATGGATGTTCATTGATTCTCAATGGGGCATTGCTTCTGAATGGATGTTCATTGCTTCTGAATGGATGTTCATTGCTTCTGAATGGATGTGCTTCTGAATGGGTGTGTACTGCTGCTGAATGAATGTTTATTGCTTCTGAATGGATGTTCACTGCTTCTTAATGATTGTTCATTGCTTCTGAATGAAGGTTCACTGCCTCTGAATGGGGGTTCACTGCTTCTGAATTAATGTTCATTGCTTCTGAATGGATGTTCACTGCTTCTGAAAGGAGCATTGCTTCTGAATGGGGCATTGCTTCTGAAAAGGACATGCTTCTGAATGGATGTTCATTGCTTCTGAAAATGACATTGCTTCTGAATGGATGTTCATTGCTTCTGAATGGATGTTCACTGCTTCTGAATGAATGTTCATCGCTTCCAAAAGGATGTTCACTGCTTCTGAATAGGTGTTCATTGCTTCTGAGTGGGTGTTCGCTGCTTCTGAATGGATGTTCACTGCTTCCAAATGGATGTTCATTGCTTCTGAATGGGTGTTTACTGCTTCTGAATGAATGTTCATTGCTTCTGAATGGATGTTCACTGCTTCTGAATGATTGTTCATTGCTTCTGAAGGAAGGTTCATTGCTTCTGAATGGATGTTCACTGCTTCTGAATGGATGTTCATTGCTTCTGAATGGATGTTCACTGCTTCTGAAAGGGGCATTGCTTCTGAATGGGGCATTGCTTCTGAATGGGGCATTGCTTCTGAATGGGTGTTCATTGCTTCTGAATGGATGTCCATTGCTTCTGAAAAGGATATTGCTTCTGAATGGATATTCATTGATTCTGAATGGATATTCATTGCTTCTGAATGGGTGTTCATTGCTTCTGAATGGGTGTTCACTGCTTCTGAATGGATGTTCATTGCTTCTGAATGGGTGTTCACTGCTTCTGAATAGGTGTTCATTGCTTCTGAATGGGGCATTGCTTCTCAATGGGGCATTGCTTCTCAATGGATGTTCATTGATTCTCAATGGGGTATCGCTTCTGAATGGATGTTCATTGCTTCTGAATGGGGGTTCACTGCTTCTGAATGAATGTTTATTGCTTCCAAAAGGATGTTCATTGCTTCTGAATGGGGGGATTCCTTCTGAATGGGGCATTGCTTCTCAATGGATGTTCATTGCTTCTGAATGGGGTATTGCTTTTGAATGGATGTTCATTGCTGCTGAATGGGTGTTTACTGCTTCTGAATGAATGTTCATTGCTTCTGAATGGATGTTAACTGCTTCTGAATTATTGTGCATTGCTTCTGAATGAAGGTCCATTGCTTCTGAATGGATGTTCACTGCTTCTGAATGGGTGTTCACTGCTTCTGAATGGGTGTTCACTGCTTCTGAATGGATGTTCATTGCTTCTGAATGGGTGTTCACTGCTTCCGAATGAATGTTCATTGCTTCTGAATGGATTTGCATTGCTTCTGAATGGGGGTTCACTGCTTCTGAATGAATGCTCATTGCTTCTGAATGGATGTTCACTGCTTCTGAATGGGGCATTGCTTCTGAATGGGGCATTGCTTCTGAATGGATGTTCACTGCTTCTTAATGATTGTTCATTGCTTCTGAATGAAGGTTCACTGCCTCTGAATGGGGGTTCACTGCTTCTGAATTAATGTTCATTGCTTCTGAATGGATGTTCACTGCTTCTGAAAGGAGCATTGCTTCTGAATGGGGCATTGCTTCTGAAAAGGACATGCTTCTGAATGGATGTTCATTGCTTCTGAAAATGACATTGCTTCTGAATGGATGTTCATTGCTTGTGAATGGATGTTCACTGCTTCTGAATGAATGTTCATCGTTTCCAAAAGGATGTTCACTGCTTCTGAATAGGTGTTCATTGCTTCTGAGTGGGTTTTCGCTGCTTCTGAATGGATGTTCACTGCTTCCAAATGGATGTTCATTGCTTCTGAATGGGTGTTTACTGCTTCTGAATGAATGTTCATTGCTTCTGAATGGATGTTCACTGCTTCTGAATGATTGTTCATTGCTTCTGAAGGAAGGTTCATTGCTTCTGAATGGATGTTCACTGCTTCTGAATGGATGTTCATTGCTTCTGAATGGATGTTCACTGCTTCTGAAAGGGGCATTGCTTCTGAATGGGGCATTGCTTCTGAATGGGGCATTGCTTCTGAATGGATGTTCATTGCTTCTGAATGTATGGCCATTGCTTCCGAAAAGGATATTGCTTCTGAATGGATATTCATTGCTTCTGAATGGATATTCATTGCTTCTGAATGGGTGTTCATTGCTTCTGAATGGGTGTTCACTGCTTCTGAATGGATGTTCATTGCTTCTGAATGGATGTTCATTGCTTCTGAATGGGTGTTCACTGCTTCTGAATAGGTGTTCATGCTTCTGAATGGGGCATTGCTTCTCAATGGGGCATTGCTTCTCAATGGATGTTCATTGATTCTCAATGGGGTATCGCTTCTGAATGGATGTTCATTGCTTCTGAATGGGGGTTCACTGCTTCTGAATGAATGTTTATTGCTTCCAAAAGGATGTTCATTTCTTCTGAATGGGGGGATTCCTTCTGAATGGGGCATTGCTTCTCAATGGATGTTCATTGCTTCTGAATGGGGTATTGCTTTTGAATAGATGTTCATTGCTTCTGAATGGGTGTTTACTGCTTCTGAATGAATGTTCATTGCTTCTGAATGGATGTCCACTGCTTCTGAATTATTGTGCATTGCTTCTGAATGAAGGTCCATTGCTTCTGAATGGATGTTCACTGCTTCTGAATGGGTGTTCACTGCTTCTGAATGGGTGTTCACTGCTTCTGAATGGATGTTCATTGCTTCTGAATGGGTGTTCACTGCTTCTGAATGGGTGTTCATTGCTTCTGAATGGGGGTTCACTGCTTCTGAATGAATGCTCATTGCTTCTGAATGGATGTTCACTGCTTATGAAAGGGGCATTGCTTCTGAATGGGGCATTGCTTCTGAATGGGGCATTGCTTCTGAATGGATGTTCACTGCTTCTTAATGATTGTTCATTGCTTCTGAATGAAGGTTCACTGCCTCTGAATGGGGGTTCACTGCTTCTGAATTAATGTTCATTGCTTCTGAATGGATGTTCACTGCTTCTGAAAGGAGCATTGCTTCTGAATGGGGCATTGCTTCTGAAAAGGACATGCTTCTGAATGGATGTTCATTGCTTCTGAAAATGACATTGCTTCTGAATGGATGTTCATTGCTTCTGAATGGATGTTCACTGCTTCTCGATGAATGTTCATCGCTTCCAAAAGGATGTTCACTGCTTCTGAATAGGTGTTCATTGCTTCTGAGTGGGTGTTCGCTGCTTCTGAATGGATGTTCACTGCTTCCAAATGGATGTTCATTGCTTCTGAATGGGTGTTTACTGCTTCTGAATGAATGTTCATTGCTTCTGAATGGATGTTCACTGCTTCTGAATAGGTGTTCATTGCTTCTGAGTGGGTGTTCGCTGCTTCTGAATGGATGTTCACTGCTTCTGAAAGGGGCATTGCTTCTGAATGGGGCATTGCTTCTGAATGGGGCATTGCTTCTGAATGGGGCATTGCTTCTGAATGGATGTTCATTGCTTCTGAATGGATGTCCATTGCTTCTGAAAAGGATATTGCTTCTGAATGGATATTCATTGCTTCTGAATGGGTGTTCATTGCTTCTGAATGGGTGTTCACTGCTTCTGAATGGATGTTCATTGCTTCTGAATGGATGTTCATTGCTTCTGAATGGGTGTTCACTGCTTCTGAATAGGTGTTCATTGCTTCTGAATGGGGCATTGCTTCTCAATGGGGCATTGCTTCTCAATGGATGTTCATTGATTCTCAATGGGGTATCGCTTCTGAATGGATGTTCATTGCTTCTGAATGGGGGTTCACTGCTTCTGAATGAATGTTTATTGCTTCCAAAAGGATGTTCATTGCTTCTGAATGGGGGGATTCCTTCTGAATGGGGCATTGCTTCTCAATGGATGTTCATTGCTTCTGAATGGGGTATTGCTTTTGAATGGATGTTCATTGCTTCTGAATGGGTGTTTATTGCTTCTGAATGAATGTTCATTGCTTCTGAATGGATGTTCACTGATTCTGAATTATTGTGCATTGCTTCTGAATGAAGGTCCAATGCTTCTGAATGGATGTTCACTGCTTCTGAATGGGTGTTCACTGCTTCTGAATGGGTGTTCACTGCTTCCGAATTAATGTTCATTGCTTCTGAATGGATTTGCATTGCTTCTGAATGGGGGTTCACTGCTTCTGAATGAATGCTCATTGCTTCTGAATGGATGTTCACTGCTTCTGAAAGGGGCATTGCTTCTGAATGGGGCATTGCTTCTGAATGGGGCATTGCTTCTGAATGGATGTTTATTGCTTCTGAATGGATGTTCACTGCTTCTGAATGGGTGTTCACTGCTTCTGAATGGGTGTTCACTGCTTCTGAATGGATGTTCATTGCTTCTGAATGGGTGTTCACTGCTTCAGAATGAATGTTCATTGCTTCTGAATTGATTTTCATTGCCTCTGAATGGTTGTTCACTGCTTCTGAATGAATGTTTATTGCTTCTGAATGGATGTTCATTGCTTCTGATTGAGGGTTCACTGCTTCTGAATGAATGTTCATTGCTTCTGAATGGGTGTTCACTGCTACTGAATGAATGTTCATTGCTTCTGAATGGATGTTCATTGCTTCTGAATGAGGGTTCACTGCTTCTGAATGAATGTTCATTGCTTATGAATGGATGTTCATTGCTTCTGAATGGGTGTTCACTGCTACTGAATGAATGTTCATTGCTTCTGAATGGATGTTCATTGCTTCTGAATGAGGGTTCACTGCTTCTGAATGAATGTTCATTGCTTATGAATGGATGTTCATTGCTTCTGAATGAGGGTTCTCTGCTTCTGAATGGGGCATTGCTTCTGAATGGATGCTCATAGCTTCTGAATGGGTGTTCACTGCTTCTGAATGGATGTTGATTGCTTCCGAAAGGATCTTCACTGCTTCTGAATGCATGTTCATTGCTTCTGAATGGGGCATTGCTTCTGAATGGATGTTCATTGCTTTTCAATGGGGGTTCAATGCTTCCGAATGGATGCTCAGTGCTTTTGAATGGGTGTTCACTGCTTCTGATTGGGTGTTCGCTGTTTCTGAATGGGTGTTCACTGCTTCTAAATAATGTTCAGTGCTTCTGAACGGGTGGTTGCTGCTTCTGAATGTGTGTTCACTGCTTCTCAATGGATGTTCATTGCTTCTGAATTGATGTTCATTGCTTCCGAATGGATGTTCGCTGCTTCTGAGTGGGTGTTCGCTGCTTCTGAATGGGGGATTGTGATACTAATGGCGTGGGTAAAAAGATCACTCTTGACCGGTCGCAATCGGATGAGCT
Organism: Triturus cristatus; assembly: GCF_964204655.1. Lineage (NCBI taxonomy): Eukaryota > Metazoa > Chordata > Amphibia > Caudata > Salamandridae > Triturus > Triturus cristatus. The sequence goes on along the minus strand of NC_140580.1, from coordinate 1,186,145,813 downwards.
TATCACCAAGATTGAACAGGTGGTACGCTCGCTACTACTTCCCCTGGTTGAGAGGGTCAAAGCGATCAATTTAAAAGTCGAGTCTTTGGAGCAGACGATGCTTGATAATTTCTGCTCCTTAAAAAATGTTATCAAACTCGTAACAAGTGAGAGAGTTAATTCTAATTTTTCCAACATTCCTGTGGCTGTACCTACAACAAATACTATAGTTACCCCTGTTGTTGGCCCTGTGATCACCCCTAGAGACAGGTCAGAGACTGACCCACCTATTGCTTTGGACAGCACTAACCATATTTTGCCATATATAAGCTCCATCAAAAGTAACAATAGGGGCAATGACACTGAAGTAAAGAACTCTAATGGGACAAACAGGGGCTCGAAGGTAGGACCCAGCAGTACTGTTCATACAGATCCTGCGAAACCTGTAAACGTTCACCTTCATCTTCCACCAGCCTCTTTTCCTTATGTAGCAGTGTTAACTGGAGTTCCAGAACTAAAGGATGGCAAGTCTGAATCCTACCCAGAACTTAAAAATAAAGTGACCTTCTGGCTAAATAAAAATAGACCTATGCACTCTGGATTGGATGGGAAGATCTTATTTGCCAGAAGGGTTGGTTGGGTTGGAACAAGGCCTAAAGATGTGGAGGGAGACGTCATTGTTGTAAACTTCCAAGATAGACGTATAGTGCGCCTTATCTGTGATGATATCTTATCCGGGGGACAGTTGGGGATAGGGGTGCGTGATCTTGGATATTTCTACCATGTACCCTCCCATAGCGCTGAAAGTTTTTTCCATCATTGGGGAGTGCCTAGAGAGCTCCCAGAGCCCATTATTTCCCATTCTGATCATTACAATCCTAATTTTAATCGCATTTTGGGTTGTTTTAATTGACCAGAATCTCATACCCAAAGGGAAGCTACGGCAGTGAGTGCTGACACTGTGAATAATAGGGTTGAAGTTGAATTCCCTTTTCCAGGGATAACAAATCTTTCTAGTCAATCCCCTTTGCAAACTCATCTAGGGCACTCAAACCATCTTGACAGTAGCCCCAATAATATCTGTCAGTCTAATCTGTCGGGAATAGGGCTGGGCTCAATGATCTCGTGGAATGTTGCTGGCCTTAAGTCAAAAATGGATTCCCCTGAGTGGGTCCAATTTATGGGTAATTTTGATGTTTGCCTCCTTCAGGAGACTTGGTCCTGCGAGCCGCAGTTTCTTCAAGGCTTTCTGAATTTCCACGTTCCTGCATCTAAGGGACCCAAAGGGCGTCCGATGGGTGGGCTAACAATATGGGTTCGACAAGCATTATTCTTGGCGGTCAATGAAATCAACACAGGCTCCCCTGACATTCAATTGGTCAGACTATCCGCGGGCCCATTGGGTGACGTGGACATCTATAATTTGTACTCGAGGGGGACTAATGGGATGAAGTCCAGGACTCTGGTTGCACTGGATTCCCTTATCACACAGCACTCAAGTGAGAGGGGAGTGCTTGCTGCAGGGGATCTGAATGTAACTTTTGAACCGCTCTTAAGTTCAGATTCCTGCTGGGGACTTGACCCAGAAGAAGAACAATTATGGGGTATCCCCGGCCTAGATATGGACCCAATAAAACGCTGGTCTGAGGCAGCAGTGCAGGTTAATGCCCTCTGTTATGAAAGAGGCCTGAGGGCTTTGAATGGAAGAACCCCTGGTGATAAGGAAGGGGCCTACACATTCGACAATGGCCGATACAAGAGCAGAATTGATTATGTACTCTGCAGCATGAGGTTATGGCAATTTGTAAAAGACATGGTTGTAGCTCCCAGACCAGAAAGTGACCATAACCCTTTATGTGTAACGCACCGCTGGTGGAAAAGTAGCAATGAAGAACCAACAGTGGCGTCATCTACTCCACCTGAGGTATTTCCCTCTAACGACATGCGTAGGCTTAAGTGGAATTTGGTTAGGTCTAACGAAAAGGCAATTGATAGCATTAATATATTGCTGTCTGAAGTCATTGTGGAGCTTGAAAGATGTAGGCTCTCCGACCAAGGTGCAATGGCAGCAACTGGCCACCATGAAACGTTCTTTGAGGAACTACGCCAGTTTTTTCTTAAACCAACTAGGAGAGGTAGTCGACCACCCCCTAAACGCTTACGGTGGTATGACGCTGATTGCAAAAGTGCCAGAACTAATCTAATTACAGCCCTCTCCAGTGGCAGTATTGATCACGTGAGGGAAGCTCGCCAAGTATATAAGAAATGCATAGCTATAGCCAAAAAGAATTGGGACGAGCAATATTGGATAGACTTGAAAGATGCTAGTGATGCCAGGGACTCACGATTATTTTGGAACATCATCAAGTGGGGCAGGGGAGGGTCACCAGATAGACCAACAAATCATGTCTCACAAGATGACTGGGTAAACTACTTTAGGCACCAATATGCATGTGACCCCCAGTCAAACCCCACAGGGGAAATATCCCTTGTTTTCTTCTCTAGTGGCCCTTTTTGCACTAAAGACACTCTATTGGCCCTGGGATCCGTAGCAGCTGGGCGCGCTCCAGGTCTCGATGGGATACCATCTGATCTTTTCCTTGGTAACAAAAAACCCTGGAGCGAATACATTACCCTTTTGGCAAATGCAATTGCTGTTGGTGCGCCAGTTCCTAAATCCTGGGGGGGGGGCTGTCATAATTCCTGTGTTTAAAAAGGGTGACAGAACCCTCCCTGGAAACTACAGACCAATCAGTTTAATTGACACAATCCAGAAGGTTATTGGGAGGATGTTATTGAACCAGGTGTTAGCGTGGGCTGACGATAATATGATTCTCTCCCACCTTCAAGCTGGTTTTCGTAAGTCAACCAGCACACTGTATCAGGTCTTTAGATTTGTGCAACTCCACTGGAAAGTGGTCACCCTGGGGAAAGGCAGTCTCTACGTAGCATTTGTGGATCTGCGAGCTGCCTTTGACCTTGTCCCCCGTCATCGGCTATGGGCTGTGCTCAATAAATTAGGACTCCCGGTAGAAATTTTGACAATGATAAGGAGGCTCCATGAGTCTAATTTTGCAAGGATCCAGTGGGGTGGAGCAGGTGAAGTCACCCCAGAGTTTCCGGTCGAGCGGGGTGTGAGGCAAGGCTGCACCATGGCTCCAACCCTCTTTTCCTTGTATTTTAATGGGATTGCCCAAGCTATGCTTAACGCCACTATTGATGCCCCAAAACTTGCTGGAGTTACTACTCCGATATTAATGTTTGCGGATGATACGTTAATCGTATCAAAAACTCCAAATGGCTTGCAGAGAGCATTAAAAGTCTTTGAGGAGTTTTGTCTTGGCCATGGTTTGGAGGTAAACGTGGCCAAGACTAAACTCATGGCCTTTAATCCGCATCCAAATCGTAGAGAGAGTAAGTTTATTCTGGATGGGCAACAAATAGAAATGGTTTCCAACTTTGTTTACTTGGGTATACACATAACTAGTACCAGCAAGTGGGACAAGCACATTGAGGTCGCTGCCCTGAAGCTTAGACAAATCTCGGGAACCCTGATAAAAGAACACAAGAAGTCTTTTACCAAGCCCGTTAAACCTGTACTCCAAGTTTACGAGGCAAAGGCACTGGGTTCAGCTTTGTACGGGGCAGAATTATGGGGGTTTAGTCGGTTGGCTCCCCTAACAACAGCAGAAAATTCTTTTCTCCGTAGCATAACAAGCCTCCCGCAGAGTTCACCTATGGTCCCTGTAAGGTACGAGCTTGGCAGGAATGCTGTTGCAGATATCGCCAGATTACGTCCAATTTTATACTGGCGAAGGCTTTGGACTACTCCCGAGCTCTCTTTGTACGCCAAAGGGATTATTGATGTCATAGAACTAGATGTCTTTCATAAAATTGAATGGCTGAGGCAGCTTCGTCAGACCTTAACAGCCATGGGCATGGCGGGACTATGGAGTGAACCAACAACTGCGCAGTTCCCCCCAAAGAAAGTTATGAAAGCTATTTATTGGGAGCGGGTTAACCACCAGGTGTGGAATCGTGTAAATCCTAATGGGATGGCTGGTCGTTATCTGGAGGCGAAGTTTACACCCGCCTTTGAACCCTACTGGGACCTGATCACAAAGCCTAGAGACAGGAAGCTGTATTTTCAGCTGCGAGCAGGTTCTCTTCCAATTAAGTCTCTTACAGGCAGATGGTCTAGTGCAAACGAAGAGATCTGTCCAGCTTGTGGGGTGCATGTTGAATCTATCGCCCATCTACTGTTTGTCTGTCCAGCACTTGCTGTTCCAAGGCGAGTGTGGTTGTCACCATTGTGTAGGAACCTGGGTACCACGAGCAGTGCCATTGCCTTAAGAATTTTATGCACCAGCACTTCCCCAACCATTTCTATCCCATTAGCAAAATTTCTGGGTTGGGCGTGGAACCTAAGGGCGAAAGCCTCTAGCAAATCACAGATAATTCCCTCTCAAGCTACCCACATCGCTGTCGCCTAGTGTCAAATTCTGTAAAATGTTTTTACAATGCTGTAGCCCAGGGTTTTTTTTAATTATACATTGTTAAACTTGCTGTTAGTCCGACTAGTTTAATGTTTTTTTAGAATCCATTTTAACTTATTTATTGATGAACTTAACAATTTTAATGTGTTTTTATATGTAATGTTTTGATTTATGTTTGTGTCTTTCATGATTTTGTTAAATCGAATAAAGACTAATGGTATGGTATGGCTTCTGAATGGATGTTCGCTGCTTCTGAGTGGGTGTTCGCTGCTTCTGAATGGATGTTTATTGCTTCTGAATGGATGTTCACTGCTTCTGAATGGATGTTCACTGCTTCTGAGTGGGTGTTTGCTGCTTCTGAATGGATGTTCATTGCTTCTGAATGGATGTTCGCTGCTTCCGAATGGGTGTTCACTGCTTCTGAATGGATGTTCATTGCTTCTGAATGGATGTTCGTTGCTTCTGATTGGATGTTCATTGCTTCTGAATGGATGTTCATTGCTTCTGAATGGATGTTCGCTGCTTCCGAATGGGTGTTCACTGCTTCCGAATGGGTGTTCACTGCTTCTGAATGGATGTTCATTGCTTCTGAATGGATGTTTGTTGCTTCTGATTGGATGTTCATTGCTTCTGAATGGATGTTCATTGCTTCTGAATGGATGTTCGCTGCTTCCGAATGGGTGTTCACTGCTTCCGAATGGGTGTTCACTGCTTCTGAATGGATGTTCATTGCTTCTGAATGGATGTTTGTTGCTTCTGATTGGATGTTCATTGCTTCTGAATGGATGTTCATTGCTTCTGAATGGATGTTCGCTGCTTCCGAATGGGTGTTCACTGCTTCTGAATGGATGTTCATTGCTTCCGAATGGCTGTTCGCTGCTTCTGAGTGGGTGTTCACTGCTTCTGAATGGATGTTCATTGCTTCTGAATGGATGTTCGCTGTTTCTGAATGGGTGTTCACTGCTTCTGAATGGATGTTCGTTGCTTCTGATTGGATGTTCATTGCTTCTGAATGGGTGTTCATTGCTTCTGAATGGATGTTCGCTGCTTCTGAATGGGTGTTCACTGCTTCTGAATGGATGTTCGCTGCTTCTGAATGGATGTTCATTGCTTCCGAATGGCTGTTCGCTGTTTCTGAATGGGTGTTCACTGCTTCTGAATGGATGTTCGTTGCTTCTGATTGGATGTTCATTGCTTCTGAATGGGTGTTCATTGCTTCTGAATGGATGTTCGCTGCTTCTGAATGGGTGTTCATTGCTTCTGAATGGATGTTCGCTGCTTCTGAATGGATGTTCATTGCTTCCGAATGGCTGTTCGCTGCTTCTGAGTGGGTGTTTGCTGCTTTTCAATGTATGTTCATTGCTTCTGAGTGGATGTTCACTGCTGTTGAATGGGTGTCCACCTCTTCTGAATATGGGTGCACTGCTTCTGAATGGGTGATTGCTGCTTTTGATGGTATGTTCACTGATTTTGAATGGATGTTCAATGCTTCTTAAATGCAAAAGAAAAATGCTGGATTCTCTATAACTGGAAGAACAGGTATTTTCATTCCATTTCGGGTATTCATATTTTTGGGACTCGTTTGGGACGTATTGGTAATTCTCTCATACCCGGAAATGCTAACACACACTTGTTACTCACAAACTAACCGTCTTCTAACAACCGCAGACTGGAAGATACCAAGAGAATACACTCAAGGTAAGCCTGTGCAGCTAACCGAAGGGAGTCCAACTAGACTTAAAGCTGCGACTGGTGACAGGAGAAGTCCTAGCCGGACCCTGGTTGGTTCTCTACGCCTCTGGTGTCTACAGCTGGCCAAGACTCCCTCCGTGGATCTGACTCTTCGTTGGTGGGCGGATGAGGAGGAACCTGACTTTCTAGGTGGTGCTAGCAGGTTTACTTCTCTCTAGGCAGTGCTAGAAGGTTTACGCATCTCTAGGCGCTGCTAGCAAGTTTACGCATCTCTAGGCGCTGCTAGCAGGTTTATACATCTCTGAGCACTGCTAGCAGGTTTATGCATCTCTAGGCGGTGGTCACAGGTTTATGCCCCTCTAGGCGCTGCTAGCATGTTTACGCCTCTCTTGGCAGTGCTCGCAGGTTTACACCTCTCTAGATGCTGCAGCAAGGTTTACGTCTCTTTAGGCGCTGCTATCAGATTTATGCCCTTCTAGCCAGGTTATGTCTCTCTTGGCAGTGCTAGCAGGTTTAAGTCTCTCTAGGCGGTGCTAGCAGCGTACGTCTCTCTAGGCAGTGATAGCAGCTTTACATCACCCTTGGCAGTGCTAGAAGGTTTATGCATCTCTAGGCGCTGCTAGGTTTACCCATCTCTAGGCACTGCTAGCAGGTTTATACTTCTCTGAGCACTGCTAGCAGGTTTATGCATCTCTAGGTGGTGCAAGCAGGTTTATGCCTCTCTAGGCGCTGCAAGCAGGTTTACCCCTCTCTAGATGCTGCTGGCAGGTTTATGCCTCTCTAGGCGCTGCTAGCAGGTTTATGCCTTTCTAGCCAGGTTACATCTCTCTTGGCAGTGCTAGCAGGTTTACGGCTTTTCAGGTGGTGACAGCTGATTTAACTCTCTCTTTGCACTGCTACCAAGTTTATATCTCTCTAGGCGGTGCTAGCAGGCTTATGTCTCACTAGCCGGTGCTAGCAGGTTTGTGTCACTCTAGGAGGTGCTAGCAGGTTTACAACTCTCTAGGCTGTGCCCTCTCTCGGCAGTGCCAGCAGGTTTACATATCTCTAGGACCTAGAAGGTTTACGTCTCTCTAGGCAGTGGTAGCAGGCTTATGTCTCTCTAGGCAGTGCTCTCTCTAGGCGGTGCTAGCAGGTTTACGTCTCTCTAGGACCTAGTAGGTTTACGTATATCTCTAGGCACTGCTAGTAGTTTTACGCATCTCTAGGTGCTGCTAGAAGTTTACGCATCGCTAGGCGGTGCTAGCAGGTCTATGTCTCTCTAGGCGGTGCTAGCAGGTTAATCACACAAAGAGAAGTAGGAGTGGAAAAATTTGCTTACAGAGTCTTATGGCAAAGTCAATATGTTGGAAAAACTGCCCTCACCCACAAAATTGTGGCATGCTTCCGCATTGAGCTGCTAAACACACCCCTGCGCAGACCAACACATGTGGTGGAGCAATAGGGTGGGGGAAACAATACAAACATAAAGTAGAGTTAGGATCAAGCACAGAATAAGTGCAGAAAACAGATATTAAAACTATTTCAGGGATGTCCAATTCCCTATTTTATTCCCGGACTCCCTGGCCAGGGTTAAAAGGTATACCAAACCAGAGGATGGTGGTGAACAGGGTAGATTATGAACCATTCACCCCTCTTCTCTGCATATGGGTCGAAATGTTTCAGTCGGTTGTTGTGTCTTTCTCGGCTTTCGTCAGGACTTTTAGATCCCGTAGTCATACCCTCCTTTCCTACTTTACTTTAAGTGGATCAAGGACTGACCCTGTACTCACATATGGTTTGTGTATCCACACTACGGCTATAATCTGCAAGTGAGAAAATATGGCCAAGGGAAAACAATTTGTGCAAAATTCATTCATATATGTGCATAATTAAAAAACAAACATATCACTCTACCCCTCCAAACTAAATCAGTGCGTACGGCTGACCTTAACACTAATTGTTCACTATCATTTAATGGCCGTATATCAGCACTGTGCCGATACATAACGTTAATCAATGATGCAGACTTAGAACTCATCATATAAAAGTCATTCCTCGGAATTCACCCCAAGCCCCTTACACTCCTCCGGATGTATCATTGTCCACAGAGAAATTAACCCAGTCATTCTTACCGAGTTTCACAGCAGTTTGTGCTCGAAAAAGTGTAGGAGCGAGGGCGGCGCCCTGTAGTCACACACTAGTTTTAAAAAAGGGGGGTCATGCATGAATGGTTAGAGAAAGACACAAAAATCAACTGTGTTCATCATTCCTCATACAATCTAACAGCACCTGCTGTTCTTTCCCAACACACGGAAACCATCCATGAATCTACCCATGCCTGATCGTACTGATGGAGCAGGTAGCGCAACACGTTGTATACCTCCTCTATTCTTGCATGAAAAATACTAATTATATAATCTATTAACTATAATATTATTAAACGAATGTTGCATGTATACTAATCAACATTATAAAAACATAAACTCCACGTGGGATTTGCTATTTGCATGGCTAAATAACTCTTATAACTAAAATCTGTACGCATATTAATAACAGTATATGTGGTAATTGAATATCGCATGATATGTTGCTTTGTGGCGTTTGCATCTTCGTGAAGGATCGGAAAAGGTGAATATAATGGCTTTAAATGTCGCTATATGCTAGATAAATACAAACACATAGAGCAGTGGTTCCCAAAGTGTGCGCCGTGGCACCCCGGTGCGCCGTGATGAGAAGCTAGGGGCGCCGCGCAGGATGTGGGAGATTGCAGCCGCAGCGCAACACTCGTTGTAACAGACTCCGATGCAGCACCAAAGCTCAGATACCCAGCAGCATTGGAGAGGCACAGCGGGATGGCAACCCTCACACCTTCAGCCCTTCATGAGCTGTTAAGAGGTGTTTGAAGGTGACTGAGAGGGAGGGGCTGCAGCTTCAGGCACAGGGGCATCTATTCAGATGCAAACAACCCTGAATGCGTCATGTGTCATATCTCTGCAATTTAGAGGGGCCTCACACATTCCCTTTCAGCCCAGGGCCCCAAAAATCGTAGAACCGGCCCTGATTACACCGAGGCAGCACGTGGTTCTCTCCACAGAGCTGAATTCCTGTTACTAAATTGTAAGCAAACCTCGGTTCTTCAAACATGCAGTCTATAGTGTAATAAAATAAAGACATGGCACAATCGCACCCACACTGATTAACAAAGTATGGAGGACAATCAGTTAAATCAGTTCTCTTGGAGTATCTCCTTTAAGTACTGTACATCACAGTGGGGGATGGCAAAACTAACATTTTAGAAAGAGAGCCCGTCGTCTCGTTGTCTTGTCCAGGAGGGGGTGAGGAGCCCTACCCCACCAAGATGATACTAGAATACTGCATGCCCACCCCTGTGCCTACTCTGGTGGATCCTGTTCCCCCTCATGTGATGGCTCCTGCCCCCCCCCAGTGATGGCTCCTGTCCCCCCATGTGGTGGCTCCTGTCCCCCCCAAAAAACCTGTGATGGCTCCTGTCCCCACCCCTATGGTGGATCCTGTCTCCGCCCTGGGTGGTTTCTGTCCCAGTCCTGGAATGGCTCCTGCAGCGAGGGTAAAGTTCTTGATGGGCCTCTTCTCAAAAAGGCTCAGCTCAAAATTAATATGAAAAGGTGAGCGAGTGAGTAAGTGAAGGGATGGGTGGATGGCTGGATGAATTAGTGAAAGGGTGAATGGATGAATGAAAGATTGAATAGATGGATAATGAGAGAGGATGGATGGATTGATGAGGGAGTGGAAGGATGGATGAAAGAAAAGGCAAACAGCTGGATGTATGGGTCGAAGGGTTGCTGGATGGGTAAAAGAGTGGATGGATGAGTGAAAAGGTGGATGATGAGTGAGTAAGTGGGAGGATGGATGTGTGAAATTATGAATGGATTGATGAATTGATAAGTGCAAGGGTGAATGGATGGATGAGTGAAAGGGTGGATGTAAGGATGATGGGTGAGTGAGTGAAAGGGAGGGTAGGTGGACAAAATGATGAATAGATGAGTGTAGGAGTGAAAGGATAAATGGATGAGAGAAAGGATGGATGAGTGATAGGGTCAATGAATGGATTAATGAGTGGATGAGTAGATGGATGGGTGGGTGGATGGATGGAAGGATGGCTAAGTGAAAGGGTCGATGGAGAGAGAAAGGGAGGATGGATGGATGACTGAAAGGGTGGAAGGATGAGTGACTGGGTGGATGGATGAGCAAGTGAAAGGATGGCTGGATGGGTGAAAGGGTAAATGGCTGGATGGATGAGTGACTGGATGGATGGGTAGACGAGTGGATGGATGAGTGTACAGATGGATAGGGTGAAAGGGTGGATGGATGGATAATGGATGGATGAGTGAAAGGATGGATGAAGGGATGGATGAGTGAAATGATAGATGGAAAGATACATGATGGATAGGTTTGCAAATGGTTGAATATGTTTGGATATGGCTGAGCTTACTTATATACTACTGCGTGACCTCCTCTGATGTGTCTGTAAAACGTACCTATTGTCCTGACACCTGCCTTTTAGAACTGCACCGGCAGGACCCAGCACACTTAAAACACTGGGTAGATGGGATCTGGTGAGCCATCTTGGGTTCATCAGAGCCCACCCCATGTAAACTTCTTGTAACGCCACAGAGCTCCTCGAGCCTTTCTCTAGCAATTGAGATGTACTTAATAAGATCTTTGTGATTGCAAATAAAGTTTTATGATGGTGATGGCTACTCTCTGAATCCTTCATCACGTCTAGGCTTGATTCTTCATGTAGACCAGTGGTTCCCAAACTGTGCGCCGCGGCATCCCGGTGCGCCGGTAAAAAAATGGTGGGGAGCCACGGCCAACTGCCAATTAGGTCAAGGGAGCCATGGGTCAAAAAGTTTGGGAACCACTGACATAGAGGGATTAGTAAGGGGTTAACATTAGAATCATCATTTCTATGAATTAATGATTCTTTTGAGTTTGTTTCGCTTAAGTTGACATCTGGGCCTAATTCAAGATGGTGGATGACACCGCACGCAGAAGTGGCCACCGTCTCGTGAGGCGCAGAGTCAACTGCGCATGTACGAACAGTATCGTGAACTTCTTAACAACCTTTACTCATCATGTTCCCGGTCAAGGATAAGAATTTGGTGGTCAGCCAAGATAAGGGAACAATCAACCTTACAGTAAACACTAGATCGGACAAGTGACCTCACCCCTCGAACTGTACTGAGAATCTGGGAATAAGAATCGGACGATCCCAACCAGCCAATCACCACTGTTTTTGTCCTAAATATGTATCATGTTAACCTGGTTTTTATTATAAGAGGATAGTGGGATAGTGAGAAAAAAAAAACTCTCTTCTGACAGCGACGTCTTTTTCTTGATGGTCCAGATGCTGCTCGACCGCTTGATGACTGCAAACTTTTCCAAACCCCACAGGCTATGATAGATGCTTGCACGATTTCTGGTCCTTTGATAAATTGGGGACTGTAACGTGCTGAGCAGATGACTTTGGACTTTGAGTCTTGCCTGCTTTATTCGGACAATTTACGACAAACTCGGTTATGCAGAGACAACGAAGTAGAGGATCCCAAATAGCCAGATTAGGGAAATAGGATGTTCTGCGATTTACTTAAATTGATCTAGAAATTCTGAACTTTGACGAGACAAAATGCTAATATAAATCATTATGAAAATTTAGATAAACAAATATTGATTAACAAGAGAATATGAGTTTGTGGTCTTTCATTAAGAGAAATGAGGATTCTGATTCTTAAAATGTGTTTTAGCTAGTTCTAAATCACCATCAATCAATCCAACTAATTGGTCCGCCGACCAAGTGGGTGGAGTTCCGTGATGTTTAAGATTAGGGATCTATAGGCGACGGATGTTAATGTATATTTTGTAGAAATAACTTTTCTCTCCATATAGGTTATAAGGTGTTCCCCCCCAAATGTCCAGCGCTTGAATTATTCATCCCTCCTGTGTGTGTGGACTCGTGAATGGTGAGGTGTGTAAGTTGGTGTTATGGGCCCCACCAATGAATGCGTGTATGAATGAGTGTGCGTGACGACGGGTCTGCGACGCAGGGAGGATATTGGTATATGTTGTTCCCCATTTCCCAGTCTCGCGCTGGAGCAGTACCATGCCACATCTTACATTGAGTGACTGTAGGGATGTTATGCCCATGCTCTAATTATAAACGGAACCAGCTCGTTGCATTTGTTCGGCATCTGCCCCCCAATATTACACGCTTACTTCGTCAAGGTGAGTCCGTCGCTATGACAACGTCTCTCCATACGTGGTGAAGGTTCCGATCAAGCGATCAGAATACAACATTTTCCAGCTATCGCAACAAGAATTTTTGATTCTATTAAGGACACGGAGGCGCGGAATATGCTGTCTCAATTTCTTTACTGACTCACAGCAGCCAATGAAAACACAGTAACTGTAATAAAAAACTTAATTTCCCATGAGACTTTGAACCACGCCTCCTGTAACAACCAATAATCACACACTACATTCAATAAAATAATGAGGCACCATCTTGGCTTCCTCTTTCTTTGCAAACCAGTCTAGGAAAGTCCGAAAAACCAATAACAGTCCTGACTCTCAACGGAGAGTACTAACACCAAAGTTTGTTCCCAACGGAGAACACGATCCAAAATCCTGGGAACAGCAGACATCGTCCAACCACAGGATAATCCATGTCTGGAAACCATGGGACCTTACGCTTGTTTAGAGTCGGTTCCTGAAAACAAAAACAGTCATAAAAATGTGGAATCCACCAAGATTCAACATTTTAGGGTGGGAAAAACATGTTCAAATATATGTCATGCACTATGACAGTTTACATCATACAAGTCCCATCGGGTGGGATAATCCTTGCCTCCGTGTCCTTAATAGAATCAAAAATTCTTGTTGCGACAGCTGGAATATTTTGTATTCTATGTCTGGACCGGAGGCTTCAGATTATGCTGGTTCAAAGCTCACCAACAACAACTGAAGAAACATGTGTAATAGGCTCGTAGTAAAACATTTTAAACATTGAATCTGAAGACCAATCTGCCGCCTTAAGGATGTCTTCCAACCTGGAACCCAAAATATATGCTTTAGAGGCCATAGCGCCTCTGGCGGAATGAGCACCATACACTGAAACATCAATACCCGCTTCTGACATGACCCATCTAACCCAGCCGCTAAGGTGGCTGCGGAAGCAGGCCTGAAATGTTTTTAGAGAGCTAATAACAATTGGCCCAAAGCATCAGTTCTATGTGTCAGAGTACGTTCTTCATAAGTCTTTAAACATTGTAAAACACAAAATTTAGCATTGTGCGGAAAAGCAGGATACTCAACCGAACGCGACATGGTCTTCGTACATTTCGAGATGATGAAAGAGACCCCCCTGTGGAGAAAAAATTATTCCAGCTAAATCTAATGCCCAAACATCTGATACCCTATGACAGGTGATCAGACACAAAAGCATTGTGAGCTTGGCCGACAACTGTTTCAGTGATAAATCTTTATTATCAAGCCAAGATTCCTACAACGTCAAAACTTTAGAAACATCCCACAACGTGGTGTAACGAGGCCGAGGTGGTTTAGCAACTCTAATGCCTTTCAGTAACTTACACACTAGGGGATGCACCCCCACCGGTTTACCATCAATAGGATTATGTCCAGCAGAAAGGGCAGACCTAAAATTATTCACAGACCTATAGGACAAACCAGCTTCCGCACATTCCGACAAAAAATGTAATACTTCCTTTACATCTGATCCCATGGGATCCACCTGCCATTGAAGGCACCAACCCAACCATCGTTTCCATGAAGCTGAATACCGCTTGCAGGTGGATGGAGCCCAAGCTTGCTGTATAAACTCGGCAGCCGCCGATGAAAGGCCCTCAATTCTCTCGTGTGGCCTGAAAGCGTCCAGACCATGAGGGCCAGTTGGTTCTGAAGGACCAGTGGATGCTGAGCTCCCACTGGGTCCTGGAGAAGCATCGTGAAGATCGGGAGCTGAAACGGTAAATCCACTGATAACTCCAATAGTGTCGGAAAACACGACTGCGTCTTCCACAATGGAGTGACCAACACTACTGATGCTACCTGCCGGCGAATGTGCGCCGCCACTCTCGGGATCAGAGCAAAGGGTGGAAAGGCATAATTCCGTTGTGGTCCCCAATGCTGAAGGAACGCATCCGTTCCCTTCGCCATCTGGTCCGGCCTCCAACTGAAGAAGAGGGGAAGGTGCACGTTGAGGCGAGAGGCAAAGAGGTCTATCAGACACGGGCCTCGCATACCCATGATCTCTGCCAATCGCTGTAATCTCTCAGGAACCTGGAGTTCCAATCCGCTACCTGATTGAGTTTGCCCGGCAGATACTCAGCCACCACATTGATCTTGTGGTCCAGGCAAAAATGCCAAAATTCCTTCACTATGTTGGCTAGCATCCGGGATTTCGTCCCGCCGAGGCGATTAATGTATCGCACCGCGGACACATTGTCCATCCGAAGAAGGATACAGCAATTGCTCTTCACCGGGGAAATCGACTTTATGGCGAAAGAGCCCGCCAGCAATTCTAGGCAGTTGATCTGCAACTTTAACTCTTCGGCGGAACAACGTCCGCCGGTGGCAAAGTCCCCACATCGAGCGCCCTAACCCCATCGGCTGGCGTCAGACTCTATTACAACGTCCGGGGAGGCTCCAAAAGATAGCTCATCTGTTCCATGCCGTCAGGTGTTCCAACCACCACTGAAGCTCTTCTCGAGCATCTGGGGAGAGTGGAATCAGGTGGTCGTAAGAAAACCTTTTTTGCAGATAGTGAATCTTTAAGCGCTGCATGGCTCTGTAATGGAGGGGACCTGGAAAGATGGCTTGGATGGATGACGCCAAGAGGCCCACAATCCGTGCCAGCACTCTTAACGAGATCATCAGTTTGGACAGAGTCAAAGTTATTTCCCTCTTGATAGATCTGATCTTTGTCAGGAGCAGAAGAAGCTGAGTCGACACTGAATTTATCAGAAAACCCAGAAATTCTATCTGTTGATTCGGGACAATCATGGACTTTTTGATATTTATAACAAACCCCAACTCCTGCAGTAAAGACATCATCCATTCTAAGTGGGTGAGGAGAAGGCTTTGATCCTGAGCTAGAATCAGCATATCGTCGAGATAAACTATCAATCTTACTCCCATCTCTCGCAAGCGTGTTACCACTGGTTTTAGCACTCTGGTAAACACCCACGGTGCTGAGGACAGACCGAAGGGAAGAGAGCCATAGCGGTACCATTGCCCTTTCCAGGAGAATTGAAGACATTGCAGATGGGAAGGGCAAATGGGAACCGTGAGGTAGGCGTCCTTCAGATCTAGTCTGACCATCCAATCCTGTTCCAAAAGAAGATCTCTCAACAGATGGATCCCTTCTGTCTTGAAATGTCTGTACACCACATATGGGTTGAACTCTCTGAAATTTAGCACCAATCTCTGGCCTCCTCCCTTCTTTTGTACCAGGAAAACGTTGCTGCAGAAACCTCCGGGAAGGAAGGGTCCTGCAGCAATGGCTTGCTTGACCAAAAGTTCTTGCAGCTCAGAATCTATAAAAGCTTGCTCTTGTAGGGAAAAAAGGAGAGGACGGGAGAGGCGCTCTGACAAGGAGAATCTAGGAGTTCTATCTGATAACCCTGAACAGTGTGGAGAATCCACGCATCTGAGGTCAGGCGTGTCCAATTCGTTAGAAAATGAAACAATCTGCCCCCGAGGGGGGTCATTGGGAACAACTGGAGACTTACCAGATGACTGGGCATCGACATTTTTGTAGCCTCTGTTGACACCTCTGTGGAAACGTCCTCGGAACCCACGGGATCTCAAAGGGTAGAGGCCCGCCTGGTCGGGCTCTTGGGTGTACCCCCTGCGCCGAGGGGCGAAACCTCGTTGAGGACTGGGGTTAATGTAGCAGCCAGTCAAGCGTCCTCTGCCAGACCCAGCACCACCAGAGACCTGATGAAAAACTCTTTTAAGAGAAGACTGGGATTTATCTAAAGAGGCGAAGGTACTGACAAATTTGGCAATGTCCTTGACGAACCGTTCACCAAACAGTTGTCCTTCCACCAAAGGACCTGGTTCGGCTGTCGCCAACTCCACTAGCTGAGGATCAATGCGCAGCAAGATGGACTTACATCGCTCAGAAGCAATGGCGCAATTTGCATTACCAAGGAGGCAAATAGCTCTCTGCGTCCACCCAGCCAGGACCTCCGGGCGAATGGCAGCGCCAGCTTCCTGAGCCTGCAATGCTAATTCCAGGATCCTTGCTAGAGGGCCTGCGATATCCAATACTCTGTCCTGGCACGCCCGAAGGGCACGGTCTATGCCCTTCTCGGGATCTTTTTTGTACTTTTTCAGAAAGGTGGTCATTGACGAGTCTATGTCAGGGGTAACCGCTACTTTATGAGCCAAATCCAGTCGGGGACATTTTGATTTTTATCAGGCTCTAACGTCTTTGTCAAAACTCTTCCTGAGGTGAGTTTGCATATACTCCGCTACCACCGGGGGAGGAACCCAATCTGCGGTGCGGGGATGAATGATGTCTGACGGATCAAAGGAAAAAAGAGAGGGCAGAGTGGGGGAGGAGGAGTGTTTTCACTTCTTGGCGCGTTTACGCGGTTTGGATTATTGGGAGGAGTCGGTGTCGGTGCATGCGTCAGTGGTCGTGTCTGGGATCGTGCTCGAGGGAGCGGGAACCAGGACTGGGGCATCCATCGTGGCCTGCTCTTTGGATTTACAAAGGGAGGAGTAAACTTTAGCGTGAGGCCAAGGAAGGCCAACTGGTTCTGGAGTAGCTGGGGAGCAGGAGTAGGGCTATCAGAGGGAACAGGCTTACCTGTAACTAACTGCTCTATATGTTAACTTAGTGGTAGAAGGGCGGAGGACAGGACCTTGTCTAACTTAGCATCCAACTTCCTATCAATAATGTCTTCCATGGATTCTTCATCGTAATACCCTGCCCCATCAGGGTCATCACATGTTGCAATTTCCTCTTCGTAGACTTCACAGTCTGACATATGGGCACTTTATGGTAAAAGTTCACAGGTTCACAGAGGGAAGCTTAATTATACAGTCCAAAGCAGTGCACAACACAAGGGTGTCAGGTAAGGAGCAGAAGTTGAAGCAGAGAGGGCTAAAAGGTACCACTAGGGCCCCTGGCCGATAGGACTAACGGAGGGTGTGACCCCTGATTGCCTAATTGGGCGCAGGGCCTCCAAAAATTCAATTTGCCACTCCTGGGCTTGAAAGAGTTAAATTCATCTGTGCTTGTACATGCGGTGAAAAGCGCTACCAAAAATGTGCCCTGGTAACGGCTACGCCGTCTGCAGAAGTGTGAAATCCCACTTCAGCCTGGGAGAGAGGCGTCACATCAGCTTGAAAGACCAGGGCCCCACGCGTGCACAGGCGCGTGCAGGCTTCCAAGACGCACGCACAGATCCCTGTCGGGTCTAAGCGTGCGCCTCGCTCCTTCGGGGTTGGAGGGGCAGTCCCAGATAGCGCTCTTTGACAAATAAGGCAGCCCGACTCAGAGCGAGAATCGGAAGAGGCAGGGGACAATTATTTGAAAGCGAGAACCTAACAGCGCAACTCGCACTGTGGAAAACAATTAACACAGCGAGAGGGAGCGCGCGACGCCGCAGCAAAGCACTTGAAACAATGTGAAACAATTCACATAGCAGAACTTGATTAAAACCCAATAGGCTAAATACCAACAAAGGCAATTTCAATCAGAGATAAAATAATGAGGCACTTATCTTGACTGCGGAGCAGCAAAGAAAGAGGAAGACAAGATGGTGCCCCATGATTTTATTGAATGTAGTGTGTGATTATTGGTTGTTACAGGAGGTGTGGTTCAAAGCCTCATGGGAAATGAAGTTTTTTATTACTGTTACTGTGTTTTCATTGGCTGCTGTGAGTCAGTAAAGAAATTGAGACAGCATAATCTGAAGCCTCCGGTCCTGACATAGAATCTCTTTTCACGGTGTCTACACTTCCCATCACGTGATCCCGGAAGTAGTCAAGTGATGCGGGACGTCTGTGACAGAGACTAGAATGCTGCTGTTTACTAAAGAGAGTGCTTGAACCCTCCTGTTGAAGCGGACGTTACCAGAGAGAGTGCTTGAACCCTCCTGTTGAAGCGGACGTTACCAGAGAGAGTGCTTGAACCCTCCTGTTGAAGCGGACGTTACCAGAGAGAGTGCTTGAACCCTCCTGTTGAAGCGGACGTTTCCTCAATGGAACAGGACTCAATACCCGCTAAAGGTCTGCACATTTTACACCACATTTAGCGTTGGAGAGTGACACAGCAGCTCCATAAGTGTCAATAAAACATCCCCTGGAAGGAAGGAAGTGTCATCTGGGGTAAGTCATTTTACTTATACGCTTCTTATATGCCATCATCCACACGTGTGGAGATAACAAATAAAGCAAATGCCCCGGAATGCTACAACTTAGTTAGGGGATTATTAGTTTCTGCAAAACCCCTCTAACCTCGATTGTTGAATCAATTCACTATCATCTAATGAAATATCTGGTTATCAGGGAGTGGGGTTATAGGTAGGTACTTTTATACCCGTCGTGCAGTGAGATAACTAGGGCCGCGCAGTAAGAAGCTCCTATGACGCTGTTCACAATCTACTAAGAGGACTCCAGGGAATGTCATCGTTTAGACCCATTTCATGGCTGCAGATTCTGTAAATCCACTTCTGTTCTCTCAGGAATAGGACTTTTTTAGGGTCTCGTGTCGCAGTGGGGTTTGTCCAGTACAGTCCATTACAGGGCATCTACTAAGTGTCTTTCCTCTGCGTGGTGTGTAGTAAATCGCGCCATGGTTCTCTGGCACCTGATATTGCTTCTGTGCGCCATGATTCCGATCTTTACTTTTCGTGTCGTCATCCGCACATATAGTAAGTCACAAGGTCATTTGATATTATAAATGGCATTTTCTGAGTTGCAATTAGTTTGTCTGCGCTGTTGCAAACGTCCCATGATCCACACTGTGTGTGACCAGTGACTGGGGGAAGATCCCATAATCTCTGTTGACCAATCTGTGTATCTGATCGTGGTCTAGTATGGACTAGGTAGTCCCTTATATTGGAACTTCTCTTGAAAGAGAAGAGAGGTTCATCCAGGTTCAGACCATTTGAATTTAAAACCTGCCAATTTCTTAGTGTAATGGGTTTGATTTTATTGGAAGCTGTGTTAAAGGCTCAGACTCAGATAGTCCTGTTGACGGACGGTTTGTCTACACTCTCCAGGAGGGCCCCCCTATTGCAATTCAGGGCTCTCTTTTGTGCCCTTTTGATAATTGTATCCGGGTATTTCCTCTTCTGAAGTTTCACTGCCAGTGCATTGGACTCTACTTTAAAGTCCCCTGTGTCAGAACAGTTTCTCCGAAGGCAGAGTAACTGTCCTACTGGTAGGTTTTCCCTCAATGATCTTGGGTGAAAACTCTCGAACAGAAGGAGTCCGTTCCTGTCCGTGGGTTTGTAATAGACACATGTCATGAGTTTCCCATCCTTAGGGACGATCTCTAGGCCTAAAAATGGGAGACTTTCCACAGGAACAGTAGATGTGAAATGTAGAAGGGGGTTCTGGCTATTCAACCAAAGTAAGAAATCTGTGATGGACGATTCATCTCCCTCCCAAATGAGCAACACGTCATCAATGAAACGTCTCCATCGTTTGATATTATTATCGTTTGGTCTACCAGGATCAAAGATGAATTGCTGTTCAAAGGAGGCTACATAAATACCTGACAAACGTGGCAAGTGCATGATCCGTAGAAGTGCCATGGGCCTGCAGATAGTAGGTCCCTTGGAACTCAAAGAAATGTTTAGAAAGTGCAATCTCTGCTAGGTGTAAGATAAATGACCTAGGGGTACAATATGACCGATCCTGTGCGTACAGACTCTCCACTATCAGAGGATTGGTCATATTGTACTTGTGTTCCAAGGGACCAACTATCTGCAGACCCATGGCACCCAGAGCCGCAGGGCAAGGTTGAAGAAATCTAGCTGTTGAACCCGGGTCCTAGACCTCAAAGGCCCCTACTCTCCATGGGTAGAGTGGAACTCCACTTGCAAGAGTGATTTTGTCAAGTGCTGCAAGTTTGACAGCTTTCGTGGATCCCGTTCAGTACTAAGGACAGCCAAGTCCCCTCTGCACCGGACTCCCTGGGCAAGGTAACGAAGTAATGACTGTTGGAACTCGATCTAGTGACCCGCATGACCTTATCCACAAGAGGGTTCATTTGAACCCACCCTGTGAGTGACTGAGTGTCACCTGCGTTTTCCCCCATTCATTTCAATGGGGTCAGTTTGACCTAAAGTGCATCTATATTTGAACGTGCTCCAGCGGAAAAGGGCACATTTTCATATCCACCCGTCATCACCCTTACTGATTCATACACACATTCATTGGTGGGGCCCATAACACCAACACTCATACAACTCCGCCTCGAATCTGCACACAGGAGGAAAGAAGCGCTGGACATGTGGGGGTACCTTATTACCTATAGGAAGAAATTTGTTACATTATATATACAATACTTCTTAGTACCAACAGACTCCTAACTTTAACATCAAGGCACTCCACCACTTGGTCGATGGACCAATTAGTTGGACTGGTTGATGGTGATTTAGAACCAGCTAAAACACATTTAAAGTTTCAGAACCTTTAATCAATACCTCATTAAAGAATCCCAAACTCAGTTTCAGTTAATAAATGTTTAGTTTATCTAATTAATTCAACTTCACTGGCATAGTCAGCTTTAATCAAATTCAGGATTTTTTCCCATGAGCATTTAGGACAAATTTAGCATGACATTTATATTTAGCTAATCTCAGATACTGGTGATCATTTCCCGAAACCTGTCATCCCTGCATCAATCAAGTCCCTTCAGGTGAAATCGTCCCACCAAATGCAGGTTAAGACCCAAATTAGTCTGGGAAAAATTCCTTCGCTCGGCACGACACGGTCTCACAGATATCCAAAGGACCAGACAGTCGTGCAAGCAAATCAATCAACGGAGATTTGGATCACCCTTCTGGAACGCACTAGTCTCCACCCTCTTCTACTATCCCCCTTTTATAATAGATTTTAAGGTAACATGCAACATTTGCTGAATTGGGAATGATTCTGATTGACTTGGGGGCATATGTATCAAACGATTTTGCATTCGCAAACGCTGCGAATCGCAAAGAAACAGCGTTTGCAAATACAAGATCGCAAAATGAGATGTATGAGGCATTTCAGAAGCGCATTCTTAATGAATCGCTAATTTTGCGATTTCTTAAGTTTGCGTAAGCATTTAAGAAATCGCAAATTGCGATTCCTTAAATGCTATGTAACACGCACCCAAGTTGTGCGATTTCTCCTTAAGAAATCGCAAATTACCACCAACTTCAAGTTGGTGGTAATTTGCGATTTCTTTGAATAATGCACTTTTTGGCATTTTTCAAAGTGCCATGTGGTGCACATACATGCCCTTAGGTCGTGTATGTGCGCCATAAGCGCACACATGCGGATTTCAGGGGTGCATCAGGGTGTCATCATGACACCCTTGCACCTTTAAAAATATTCTCAATTTGCGATTAGCAAATAGCGATTCGCAAATTGAGAAAGACTTCCCATTCAGTGCTATGGGCCTCCTGGCCCATAGCAATGAATGGGAAGGTATTCCTTAATTGCGATTTCGCAATTTGCTAATCGCAATTAAGGAATTTTAAGAATTCGCAAAATTTGTGCGAATTTTTAGATACATCCCGTTTTGCAATTCTCAAATAGCGATTCTCAAAAAATCGCTATTTGAGAATCGCAAATGGAGATGTTGATACATATGCCCCTAAGCTACTAAAATTTGCAATATGGGATGTGGTTCTCAGAGTTCCTGTGGTTTGGACAGTTCTCATGCGAAAGGGTCCGAAGTATCAATATGCGGGCCTCTACGGACAGGTTGCCTGTGTCTTTTCTGTCATTCACACTAGTTGAGTTTTGGCAGTCCTCCACGTTCCTATCCTTGACGAGTAACACGGTGCCCTGGTCGGAGGACGCCTGGAGATCTTCAGAGCCATCCGAGTCTGCGCAGTAGACATCGCGCTCACACGACGGTGGCCACTTCCGAACTCCATTTTGAATATCATGGCCCAGTAGGCCCGAATGCCAACTTAAGCAAAACAAACATAAAAAGTAATTAAAATACGGAAATGAAGATTCTAATGTTTAAACCCACACCAATCCCTATATACATTAGTATTTTCCTAGCTTATAGCAATGTTTAAAGCAATAATACTCACCATTTTGCAATACCAGGAACGTAAAACATTACAAAAGCAACATAAATCATGCGATTTCTATCACAACACACTCTATAGTTAATATGCGTACCACAGCTAGTCATCAGAATTATTTGCCATGCAATTTGCATTTTTAGTCCCACGTGTTATTCGTGTTTATTAAGGTGCAGGGTTGATTAGTGTTAACACTCAAAACAGTTAATACAAGTTAATACTTAGAAGAGTTACGTAATTAGTATCTTATCATGCAAAATAGAGAAGGTATACCACATTTTCGTTTTACCTGTTCCACCAGTCCCCCCTTTGGTGATTTTTAATATCACCACAAGTCCCACTAAATTTTAGTTAAAATTGTTATGGAAATGAATTCTCAGTTCTTTTACATTTTGTTACGTCACATCATTGTTTCCCCCACCTCATCCTCTCTTGTTTTCTTATACATATATTCTTTCTATTCTTCCAGTTCTATATCTCCCATCTCTATGTCCTATGTTTCTTTCTCTCTTTTCTTGGCCACTTCTCTTTTTATTTTATTTTGTAACTTTCTTCTCTTTATACAGACACACCCTAATCTTAAAATTAATACTAGTATTACCACACAAGTCACTGGAAATAGAATCTTACCTACAAATGTACTACCTAATTTAATTAAGAAGCTTTTTATAGTAGAAAACCCTTTACCAATCTTCTCCCAAACACTTTCAACCTCCAATGGAACAATCTCCTCATGCAAGTCTGTTATATTCTTAATATATTTCTTTAAATCTTGACTCTCGTCGATAAGCAATCCACTACTGTAGACAATTTTCTAATTTTATGTGCATTCAGAGATATTCCAACGGCTGGTATCAGTGCTCCAAAAATATCCCCTACAATTTCTGACCAACTTTCCCTCCTTCTACGTGTTAGTTGTCTACCTATCTCATGCGCACCATCCTTTCCCCTTCCCACATGAAATATCTTTGGGAAGACCAGGCCTAGGTAACATGTGCCATACCAATGGTCCGGCAATCGATAATAAGCTTTGTTCCCGCAGATAAAATATAATCCAGGGAATACCGGATCGTTTCCTCCTTTAAATCCCCATCCTCCCATGATTCTATATGTATCATGGCATTCACTCGCACCTATAAAATAATTTTCATGCACCGTTTCATCTCTTCTGATACACAATTTTCCTCTCTGAGGCCAATCTAAAGCCATTGCGGGGCTTGTTTCTCCCTTTAAATGTTTCTCCTTTTCTACGTCCCAGACTGCCGTCTCCCCTTTTCCCTCAAGTATCTTTCTTTGCATCTTAATTCTCCTCTCTTCCACCATGTCCAAGAAGGTCTTTTCTTCCTCCTTCAGACTACAAGAAAGATTATTCTTAAACACCGCTTCTAAAGTCAATTCTCTAGTTTCTAAGAAATATTCACCTAAAACTTTACCAGGTTTTATCTTGTTTAGTTCCGGAATTACAGGCACTTGGGAGAAAATATTATCTACATCCGAGAAATAGTATTCCAATTTACCTGTTTTATAAAACAAACTTGCTAACACACTACAAGTTATTCCATAGGTCACAGGAAGGTGGTGATATGTAACACCTTCTGACACTGATGCAGGTAATTGCATGCCAACATAACAATCTCTAACGTCCATGGTTTTTACATATTCATACAATAACTTTGAGGAAACGTTGTTAGAAAAATCAGTTATAGACCTATCCTTATGTAAGTCAGTTCTGTCTATCAATCTAGTTGTATGAGTATCATGAATCTTTTCTATATTAGTCTTATTCTCAGTATGACCCTCTATCGTTTCGAACGTTACTTTAAATGAAATTATTAATGCTAATACACTCCACAGAAGCATTAGTAATCCTGTACAACAACAACACACTTTGCACCATCTTCGAAGGAACACACATGTAGATTTCCTACCGTCTGTGTTTGCCATTTCGGAAATGACCAGTGTCTTTTGACTTAGCCTTTTTATTCACAACTAATTTTGTCTAAACCAAGGCTCTAAACGCCTACTTGCTTCTTTTCGGTTATATGTCGTATCCGGCAATTTAATCACTATGTAATTTCCTCTTGTCGCTTTTCAGTCTGGCATTTGATCGTCTTTTACCTTGTTTTCACAATCTTGGTTCAGAATTTCCGGAACATCCGTCTCTTCTCTGATATCAGACAAGATAACTCTCAGGAATTCCGAATCTTCTTCTTCAACCACTTCTGGTATAGTCACACCTAGACTTTATTGGCTGTCTGCTTCCTCTTGTATTTCAGGAAGTGCCACTTACGTCCATTCTGATGACTTATACTTCTGGTTGGGTCTCTTACTTCGTTTTTCTTCCTTCAATTGCGTCTGATCCAAGTCTTCTGATTTTTCTTGACTAGACACCTCATTCACTTGTTCTGCTTTAGATGACTTCACTCTTGTCAATCGATACCTCAATCTCTTTATTTTGTTTGGCCAAATTTCCTCTTTTGCTGGCCTTTTCAACTTATTTCCCTTTTCTCCTTGCTCGGTTTTCCAAGCTCTCTTCCTCAAGACTCGTCCTTCTGTTACTTCTCCTTCACTTTCCTCGGATTCGGTCTCAGGGTGATTTTTACCTTCTTTCGCCTTTTCTTCCACAACCTCCTGTTCCCTGTCTACAATTGTCCCTTCTCGTGTTTCTTCCGCGCAATCTTCCTGCTGACTTACTGTCCCTTCTTCTATCTGGATGTGTGTTTTCCCTATGCCTCCTCGGGGTTCTTCCGCAACAATCTTACCCTCACTCTCTGTATCTAATTTCTCACCTTCGACTTCTATGACTTCAGGTGGAATTTCTCTCGTACTTGCATGTAGAGCTTCTTTATTAAGAATTTCTTTGACAGCCTCTTCGCTTTCCTGTACTCTCGCCTGTTCAGTATCTGACTCTGAGCTAGTATCAGAAATCTCCAATCATCTTCTTAATGGCAAATTATCTGATTCTGTAACTTGACTTGGTTCCAACTCTCCCTTTTTCTGAGTTGGTCTTGCTCTCGTTTCTTCAGAGTCTGACTCAGAACTGGTATCAGATTCTCCCAAATATTCTTCCTCAGGTCTATTTATCGGACTAATGATTCGAAGAGTATGGCTCGCATGAATCCAATTCTTTACCCTCGCACATTTCACAGCTGTCGTCGTGGTCAAAATTACTTGCCGTGGTTTTCCCCAACGTGGGACCAGACAATTTCTTCTTCTATGCACCTTCATTCTCACCCAGTCTCCTGGACTCAAATCATGAGCTGGCTTCTTTTCAAGGGTGGTTGCATCCGGCCCAACCTGATGAAACACAGAATGAATGGAATCAGCCAACCCCTTGCAATAATCCAACACAAAGTCATCAGATATAGGCAGTAGTTTGTTTACAGGAATGAAAACATGTCTCATTGCCCTACCCATAACAATTTCATGGGGACTCAGTCCAGTATTCCTATCAGGAATAGATCTAATAGTCATGAGCACTAGAGGCAAGACATCAGGCCATTTAAAATCTATTTTTAATGGTGCCATTCACTTGTTCCACCACTCCAGAAGCCTCTGGACGATAGGCACAATACAATTTCTGATGTACATTCAATGCTTCACAAGTCAATTTTATGATTTCATTTTCAAAATGCTTTCCTCTATCTGACTCAATCGTAACTGGGAAACCAAATCTAGAAATAAACTCGCTCAATAGAAGTTTTGCTACTATATCCCCGTCACTCCTTCTGGTTGGGTACACCTCTACCCATCGTGAAAACAGACAAACAACCACTAGGACATATCTTAGCCGATTACATGGGGGCATTTCAATGAAATCGATCTGCATTCTGGTGAAAGGACCTCCCTCCCGTCCTATAGTTTCCAAACTCACCACTGTTTTTCTTCCTGGATTGTATTGCTGACATATGAGACATCTTTGACAAAGGCTCTCAGCTACAAGCCGAAACTTGGCATTATACCATGTCTGTTTGAAAAGTCTGATCATAGAATCCCTTCTTACATGTGCCTATTCCATGGTACATCCGTGCCATGGTAGAGGCCATGCTATCAGGCATGACTGGTCTTCTATCCCGATAAACCCAAACGTGATCTGTCTCTCGGGGTGCGCATCCTGATTTTATCCACTGTTTCTTTTCCTCATCTCCTGCCTCTTCCTGTAACTGTCTCACCTCTTCCCACATATTCACAGTGTTAGTAAATAGTAAGGGACATGAGTTCATTTCCTTTTCCCGGGTTCGATTAATCGAGTTCTGGTTGTGCACGCAATATTGTGCTATGTCATTTGCGAAGTCATTTCCCGCCGATACGTAATCAGCATGTTTCGAATGGGCAGCACATTTTACTACTGCCAATTGCTTAGGCAGCTGTATCACCTCAAGCAACTTCCCAACCACTTCAGCATTCCTTATAGGAGTTCCACTCGATGTCAAGAACCCTCTTCGGGACCAAATCTGCCCAAAATCATGCACAACTCCGAATCCATACTGACTATCAGTAATCACAGTGACTCTCAGATTCTTTCCCAGCTTACATGCTCTAGTTAATGCAAACAGTTCAGCAACCTGAGCTGATCTCACTCCTTTCAGACAAGACGCCTCCAATACAGCCACTACAGTAACCAGTGCGTATGCTGCACTCAAAATTCCTTTGTCGGTTCTCAAACCTGACCCATCCACAAACATCACATAGTCACTTTATTTCCGAGGCACATCTTTTATGTCCGGACGCGGCTTGGTGCAAAAGTCAAGCACTTCCAAACAATCATGATCCACGTAATCCTTCACTTCCACATTTTCAGCATCAGGCAACAACGTTGAAGGATTTACATTGAGACACCTCACAAGGCTCACATTCGGTGCACCCAAAATGACTTTCTCATACTTAGTTAGACGACTATGCATCATAAATTGGGTGCGGCTCCTTGTTAAAAGGATCGCCACGTCATGAGGTACAAACACTCTCACAGGATATCTCATCACAATTCCTTCACTCTGTTCCATGCTCTTGCAGGTAGCAGCCACTGCTTTCAAACAACCAGGCAATGCCACGGCTACAGGATATAGTACAGCTGAAAAATATGCAATTGGTCGTCTCAATTTTCCATGTTTCTGTACTAACACAGAAAGTGCACATCCATCTCTCTCACTACAAAAGAGCTCAAACTCCTTTTCATAGTCAGGCATTCCAAGAGCTGGGGCTTCACACAGGCTGTCTTTTAATTGTTTAAAAGCCTTCAACTCTTCCTTGTTCAATTCAAGGGGTCTTTCACATCACTCTTCGTCAATCGCACCAAAGGTTTTGCAATCAGTGAAAAGTTGCTGATCTATTGACGGCAGTATCCAACCATTCCAAGAAACATTCTCACTTCTCTTTGAGTCATTGGTGCTCTCATTCCTTTTATTATTCTGATCCTGTGTGCAGTCACTTTCCTCAAACCTTTCTCAATTTTATGGCCTAAATATTGTACTTCCTTTCTGCAAAATTGTAATTTCGATGGGGATACTTTAAGTCCTCCATCCGCCAATGATTCAGTAATGCAACTGTATCTACCACACAGGCTTCTCGGGTTCTCGATGCCACCAGTAGGTCATCGATGTACTGCACTAGTACTGAGCTTTCGGGCATTTTTAAATCTTCCAGGGATTTCTTTAGAATCTGATTAAATATTGATGGACTTTCTGTATACCCCGGTGGGATTCGGCACCATGGCAAAGTACGTTCGCCGAACCGGAACGCAAACATCTGTTGGCTGTCAGGGTGAAATGGAATGGAAAAGAAAGCATGAAACAGATCGATGACCGTATACCATTCTGCATCATGAGGAATCTGGTATAGGATCACTGAAGGATTTGGTACAATAGGACAACATGGTACAACAATTTTATTCACTTTTCTCAGGTCTTGTACTATCCTGAAAGTTCCATTAGGTTTTTTCAAACCCATGATTGGTGAATTACATGGACAGCTCATTATCTCTCTCAAAATACCTTGTTCAATCATTTTGTCTATTATAGGAGTGACTCCTGCAACTATTTCGAGTGTCAATTTATACTGGGGAATATTTGGGTAACTTATCTTTACAGGGTCGACGTTTCTCATCAATCCCATATCTTCTCCTGTGAAATCCCATACCTCGGGTTTCATTGTTTTCTTCAATTCCTGAGGCAATTCTTCTGGGTCAAATACAACAAATGCCTCAGTAACTTCGGGTTCCATATTGGCCATGGTCATTTTATATAGTACATCCTCATCAGGAGTTTCAAAAGCTATGCCATCCGGAGTACAGAAAATCGTGCAATTCATTTTACACAACAAATCCCTTCCCAACAAATTTACAGGGCTGGTATCACACACAACAAAGCGGTGCATGTCAGAAAATATCCCTATTTTAACTTTAACTGGTTCAGTAAGATACGTTTTTATCTGTCTGTTTGAGACTCCAACTATTTGGATTGTTGCATCCGAGAGATGAAGATTTTTGACGTCAGCTGATTTAACAGTTGAACGAGTAGCACCAGTATCTACTAGGAAAGTAATATTTTCATCATTTACCTTTCCGTCCACAAAAGGGCCTGTCTGGTCTACCTCTAGAGTCGCGCCACGTACGCACTCTTCTTGCTCTCCTCGGCACCGTCAATAACTCTCTTCTGACTCACTCTCATCGCGTTGCAGCCAATACTGCGAAACAGCACTAGCGCGCGGTAGCTTTGTTACCTGTTCCTCCGTGTAGAATCCTGTCTCATTACTGTATCTCTGAGGGTTTACGCTCTGTGGAAAAGGTGGCTTTGGCACCTCACACTGTTGCGCAACAACCTGCTGCTGTTGCGGCGGTTGACAACTCACCTCATTCTGCACCTGTGGATTCAATGATGCATTATCACCATTAGCACTTGGGGGCAATTTACACTCAGATTTCCAATGCACTACCTTTCCGCAGTTATGACATGGCCACTTCTTTTTGGCTTTGTCTAAACTAATCTGTCCCTTTCCTTCTCCAATATTAGGTTTTTGTCCCACATGGCCCATGCTATTTGCTTGTTCAATCAGTTGGGCTTCCTGTCTTTCCGCTACCTTAACCTGAACCCACATGGCCTTCTCTTTTAGCTTGCGCTGCTTTGCTTCAATTTCATCGCTAAAATATTTTGCATGTCTCAGTACTTCATCGATCTTTTTATTTTGCCAATCCACTGTATGTTGCTTAATCATCTCACTTACCTCAGGTCTCAACCGATACACAAATCGATATACAAAATGACTTAAATCCTTCTCACTCAATTTCTCATCACCAGTGTATTGCTTAAAAGCCAATAACAATCTCTCATAATAGGCATGTACAGATTCTTTTATTTCCTGGTGAGTTCTATCAATTTTTACCCAATCAGTTTCCTTTGGAGGCACTTTATTTTTCAAAAAGGTAATTACCTGTTCATACTTTCTCATTACTTCTGGATCAGGGGCATCTGTTTTAGGATCCCTAGGGTATTCTTGAGTGGGCCAACCTACCGGGATTTTACATTCCGCCCATAGGTCTGCCGGCACAATTATATCGAACAGACCATTCAAATCTATCCACAGTACTTTTGATAATTTGACAAACCTCTCTACCTGTCGATTCCACTCCACCGGCTTCTCCCTTAGTCGGGGAAAGTCATTTGTAAATGATAAAATGTCTGGTCTAGTCCAAGGAACATGCACATACCCCCCACCTGGGATTTCCCTCATGGGACATTCTGTTACCACTGTCTCCTTTTCTCTTACCGGGAACGCTGAAAAGGTCTTATCTGTTGCCTCATCTCTTTTCCGAAACCGCTTGCTTTTCCATCTATCTACATCACCCCATTTCCTTAGTAAGGCAATCGGTTCTTTAATTTGAGTTAACCTTCCTGCAGAATTTCCATTTTCGATATCCTTTTCAGGGAAATCTACTCTATATGGTTTCTGTAGTGTTCTTATTTTCTCAAAGTCAATACCCATTTCGCTTGCTGTCTCTTCCAGTTTCTCATGCAAACTTCTCGCTCTCCAAGTTATACTTTTACAAAGAAACATTAACTCTTCGTCCTGATATGCTTTTAATTTTTCAGTTGGAATAGTTCCTACTATTAATTCCTCCAGTGATATTTTTAACTTTGCCACATCTAAAGGTTGAGGTTCTGTATCTTTTCGCTGCAAACTCCTTAACCAATCACTTAACTCATCAGAAGTAGGACCTACAGGAATTGTTTCATTTCTGATTCGCTCTATTCTTCTTTCTGGCGTCTCTCGCGCCGATTCTGTTGTCATCAGCATTTTACTTGCTGGACTTTGATTCGTTGTCAGATTTTTAGGAGTACTTAACCCTGACGTTCTTATTAATTTTCCCCATGGATTTTCTCCCGAATCACCTTTTCCCGTCTCAACTGATTTGTTACTATGGTACGGAACTGTTAAACAATGCTCACTATCTTTTTGTTTATCAAAGACAGGCATTACTGGTCCTATAGTTACAGGTACCGTTACGGCTTCCATGTTTTTGGTTAATTTCCTCATTTTCTCAGTTAATTCCAGAGTAGTTCTAGCCAATTCAGCTGAATCCTCAATTATCATCCTAACAGGTTGTGCTATTTCAGATTCTCTAAATGGATTATTTTTCCCTAAATCAGGTGGCGTTTGCTCAAAGGTTTTATTTCGTGGTGTTTCTTTTACTGGCGCACTCGGCGTCAGCAATGTGAAGTTTGGTTCATACGGGGGAGGATTTTTATAAACCATGTCCTCGAGCACATCATCCTCCGCCTCATTCACACCATACTTGTAAACTTCTGACCCTGTATTGTTTCTCGTTTCTGTACACTTCCTACCACTAGTCTCTTCAGCGTTTCTCAACGGGAACATCCCATCAGCCATGTTTGCACTCCGCCATCTCCTCATTCTGTCATCATGATTTTCCTGTCCACACGGTCTACCAAACAAGTGATTATACCTTCCGCCACTCCGCTGTCGTTCTCTTTCGTACATCTCATCTTCCCATTTCGTTAAAGCTTCAAACTGAGTAGGTCTAGGTCTCGGTTCTAACCTCATCATCCTTTCTCTTAAGTTCCTTAATACAGCTAAACCAAATGAACCACTTTCTGGAAATGCTAGAACTCCATCTTCTTTGGTATACTTGCCCAATTATCTAGCCAAATACATGTATGGTACCCATATTTCGCTACCATGAAGGATGCGGGCGATTTCGGTGGAGGAAGTAACTGTCCCTCTCTAGTCACGATCGGGTTATCCTTTTTAAATAAGTTCTTGATTTTCCCAAAACATTACTTTTTCTCTTTCTCTGGTGGATTGTAATACATAATTTTCTTATTCTTTAATCTCGACTTTCTGTACTTCTTGAATCGCTTCTCCGTCCAACCGTAGAGTGACTCACACTAACGCACCAATTCGGAGCATCTATGTCACTCTGTAATTCTCCAATCCCAGCGCGACTCACACTAACGCACCAATCAGGAACGTCTACGACACACTGGCAATTCTCCACTCTTAGCGTGGCATACACCTGCGCAATAATCCGTGAAACTTTGTCTCTCAATGGCTGGCCAATCCCAGAAGCGCTGGACATGTGTGGGTACCTTATTACCTATAGGAAGAAATTTGTTACATTATATATACAATGCTTCTTATTACCAATAGACTCCTTAACTTTAACATCAAGGCACTCCACCACTTGGTCGATGGACCAATTAGTTGGACTGGTTGATGGTGATTTAGAACCAGCTAAAACACATTTAAAGCCTCAGAACCTTTGAACAATACCTTATTAAAGAATCACAAACTCAGTTTCAGTTAATAAATGTCTAGTTTATCTAATTAATTCAACTTCATTGGCACAGTCAGCTTTAATCAAATTCAGGATTTTTCCCATGAACATTTAGCACAAATTTAGCATGACATTTATATTTAGCTAATCTCAGATACTGGTGATCATTTCCCGAAACCTGTCATCCCTCCATCAATCAAGTCCCTTCAGGTGAAATCGTCCCACCAAATGCAGGTTAAGACCCAAATTAGACCGGGAAAAATTCCTTCGCTCGGCACGACACGGTCTCACAGATATCCAAAGGACCAGACAGTCGTTTTACGTGCTCCACCAAGCGCTTTAAAAATCCACAACTCCGGTTGTATGTATGATACAAAATTTGTTTTGGTGTCTAAATTTATATAAAAATACACTATTTTTATAAACTGGTGTCTGATTTCTTTTGAAGTGTCTCAATTACTTATGAACCATGATGGTACTGTAAAATGCTTAACACATGTTCCTCCATTAATGCCTGACTGCTCTTTGCCACACTGCCAGGATTGAGGTAGGGATTATTGTTGTTGCATCCAAGGATCATCCACTGGGTATTGTGAGATTATTACATGTTAAGGCCCCCAGCCATACCACATAACATTCCACCTTGCAACAATCACAAAAAACTGCTACATTTTTGATCTATGAAATGTCTCAATGCTAGGCACGCTCAATGGTCCATCTTTTTCTCCAGTTTCGAATATTAAGTTACCCACAGACCTGGGACCTACACAGAAAAGCATACGTTATTCAAGACAAGGAGAAAAAACAGGAGGAACGGTAGGCCTACTCTCGGCGGGGTGCAGCTCGAGGGCATTAGTACTTTCAACTATCTAGGCATAAAACTATCTGAAAGTTTGTCCTGGTAACCTCAAGTGACCAAAATGACCTTGAAACACAAGATAGTTGAGGCCTTGGGAACAGAACATCGTGCTGCAAACCGGTTGCTTCTGCTTTGCAAATCTATGATCTAAAAGCAGTGAACTCTGCTCTTTATGGGTCTGATTTGTGGAGATGCGATAGAATGGACGATCTCACCAGATCGGAGCATACATTTTTGAGGAGCCTGATGTCGCCGCCTCAGATCACGCCACTCCACCCTCTAAAGTTGGATATGGGAAGGCAATCAATTGATGACAAACCTAAGCTCTGCCCATTGCTATTTTGGATAAGAATTAGGTCCATTCATTGCTCCTGTATGCTCATGCCCTCGTGGAAGTTAGCCGCCTGGATGAATTTAACAAAATTAGCTGGTTGAGCAATGTGAAGAGACTTTTATCCGATATTGGGTTACAGGGAATTTGGGAAAATAATGACCCCCTCCTTGTTTCCGCCAAAAGGCCAAGTAATCATACGATATTGGGATTGGGAAACACAAGCCGAGCTGAGAAGCATGTCTTGGGCGAAGTCAACATCTGAGTTCATGGAGCATACACTGGCTGAGCTGAGCAGCATGTCTTGGGCGAAGTCAACATCTGAGTTCATGGAGCATACACTGGCTGAGCTGAGCAGCATGTCTTGGGCGAAGTCAACATCTGAGTTCATGGAGCATACACTGGCTGAGCTGAGCAGCATGTCTTGGGCGAAGTCAACATCTGAGTTCATGGAGCATACACTGGCTGAGCTGAGCAGCATGTCTTGGGCGAAGTCAACATCTGAGTTCATGGAGCATACACTGGCTGAGCTAAGCAGCATGTCTTGGGCGAAGTAAACATCTGAATTCATGGAGCATACACTGGCTGAGCTGAGCAGCATGTCTTGGGCGAAGTCAACATCTGAATTCATGGAGCATACACTGGCTGAGCTGAGCAGAGCAGCATGTCTTGGGCGAAGTCAACATCTGTGTTCATGGAGCATACACTGGCTGAGCTGAGCAGCATGTCTTGGGCGAAGTCAACATCTGTGTTCATGGAGCATACACTGGCTGAGCTGAGCAGCATGTCTTGGGCGAAGTCAACATCTGTGTTCATGGAGCATACACTGGCTGAGCTGAGCAGCATGTCTTGGGCGAAGTCAACATCTGAGTTCATGGAGCATACACTGGATGAGCTAAGCAGCATGTCTTGGGCGAAGTCAACATCTGAGTTCATGGAGCATACACTGGCTGAGCTGAGCAGCATGTCTTGGGCGAAGTCAACATCTGAGTTCATGGAGCATACACTGGCTGAGCTGAGCAGCATGTCTTGGGCGAAGTCAACATCTGAGTTCATGGAGCATACACTGGATGGCTCTCTGGGGCGCTATCCAGACATCACACCAGTTCCAAAGACAGGAAGCTATATATCCAGGTTAGGTTCGGCACTCTCCACCTGAATGATTCAACAGTCAGATGGAACAGTCATTTACCAACATATCGGTGTTGCTTTGATTGCAAGCACCCATTGAATCTCTTGCCCATGTAATGTTCGTTTGCCCGGCATACGCCATCCCTAGAGAAAAGTGGCTAAAACCCATCTGCAAGCAGCTGGGAACTCGAAATCACACAGAAGCCCCGCAAATTTTAAGATCTGATGCTAGACCTCTGTTTGCCTGTGCGGTTGCCGAATTCCTTGGTCACATGTGGGGTATCAGGAGAAAAGGCCAAAAGCCAGGGGAATGCTACTTTTAGTATTTGCATTATAACCACACCTCTTACACTTTTAGATGGTCCAGCGTCCACCCATTTCTTGGACAAGCTTTTATCACATGTATCTTATGCCCAGTGGACTTATGTAGGTGTCCTGGTTGCTGTGGTGTTGCTAAAATCCAGGGATCGGCGGGGCACTACAAGATAAGTGCAAAGTCTAGAACTTGTTAATTTTTTACTTTTGTCTATCAATTGTACACGTATGTACCTTAACCTTTTACACAGCCCTTTGCCTTTTTTTTGTTATTAATAAGCATATGATATGTAGGTGAGATCACCCTGCGGGTGATGTGTTCCTCTAGGAATCTATTTTCTAGTGGTGATGATTCCGGGAGGACCGCCCCCAGAGGCAACGCCACCTGTAGGGCGTGTCGAATTTGCAAATATCGGAAGGTCTCGGTGGGAGCTGGCTTGTAAGTCTTTTGCAACTCACCGAAGGAAACCACCTCCACCCCGGAACACACATCGCCAACCCTAGAAAGCCCAATCAGATTCCATTTATCAAAGCCCTGTCTTGTCCCCATTGTACCCAAAAGTTCGGAGCACCACAAGGGAGTTGCTTGAGTGATCCCATTTCCGCACCCCAGTTTGCTAAGTGTCGTGTGCCAGAGGCAGACCGCCAGTGATGTTGTTCACCCTAGGTTAAGACGCCGTGGATTGGTGTAGAGCACCCGCAGACACCCCCTTTCCGTTTGGAGGACGAGACGGTCCATCCGGTAGGCTGGTTCGGTTAGGGGTTGTTGTACCCACTGGCTGATAGTCACCAACTGCGCTGCTCTGGAGCATGTTTGGTTATCAGGCAAGGCTATCCCTCCATCATACCAGCCTCTATGGTTTTGAAGTAAGCATCAGGGATAGGGAATGGCGTGTTCTGCAATACGTACAGGAGGCGTGGTAGCGCCATTATTTTGAATAGTGCGGCGCTCCCCAGCAAGGAGAGCGGGAGCGACTGCCAATTTTGGACAATGCTTTTAAGTCAGGTCAGTGGGCCCTGTAAGTTTCTGGACTGGTGGTGATGAAGATTCCCAGGTACCGGAACCCCTCTACCCCTACATGTGCCTCACAATCCTTCGGTAGACGTGGCGCTGGCCCATGAAGGAGAAACACCACTGATTTGGACCAGTTAATTGTATATCTGGAGTATCTGCCGAAATCGGTGAAGATGTTCAATATACTGGGAATGGAGGACTGCGGAGCCGCCACATAAAGGAGGATGTCATCCGCATATAACGTTATCCTGTCTTCCCAGTCCTCCATCCAACGGAGGCCACGGATCAGCAGGTCTTCTCTGACCCAAGCTGCCAAGGGCTCAGGTATCACCGCAAATATAAGCAGTGATAGGGGCAGCCCTGCCTGATCCCTCGCCGGGACTCGGGACACCCTTCCATTTACCACCAACTATGCCAAAGTTTCAGTGTAGAGAAGTTGAAGCCAGGCCAAAAATCACGGTCCAAAGCCCATATGCTTGAGCACAGCTAAGAGATAAGGCCACTCAATGGTGTCAAAGGCCATGCATGCATCGAGGGACAAAACCATTGCATCCTCCTAGATTCGTAGTATGCGTCCCAAAACTCAGTTGATACGTTGCAAATTAAGAGCGGTGTTGCGACCCGGCATGAACCCTGATTGGTCTGGGTGAACCAGCTTAGAAATCAGTGGAATGAGTTGAAGCGCCAAGAGTTTGCCAAGAATCTTAGCTTCGGCATTCAGTAACGAGATAGGCCGGTAGGAGGCACATTGCTCCACCGATCTTCCTTCTTGATGTATAACAACTACAGAGGCGAGTCTCTGATCTCTGGGAAGTATGCCAGTTCGCCTGAACGCTGAATGCTCTTTGAACATCTTCAATAAGTGTGGTGCTGTGGAGGGTGCCATGAGTTTATATAATTCTATCGGCAGACCATTAGGTCCCAATGCTTTGCCCGAGTTTATGGCTCTGATCGCTTGTTTCACTTCATCCTCTGTAAGGTCGCTTCCTAGGAGCTTCACGTCCTCAGGTGCAAGAGAAGGGAGCGGTCGATCCGCCAGAAGATCAAGGGAGTCCTGTTCAGTGGCCGTTCCCACAGAGGAATAAATACGTGAGTAATAGGTTGCACATGTGTCAGCGATTGCCTGTGGGTCACGGAGATACTCCCGGTCATCTGAGCATATGGTTGCAACCCACTGACTTGCTCTCTCGCACTTATCTAGACACAGGGGCAGTTTTCCTGCTTTGTCCCCCATCTCATACACCCGGTGCTGCGCCGCCCTGTTTGCAGCCCTAGCCGCCTCCGTCACCTGATCTTTGTATTCCTGTTGTTTGAGGTTTAGAGTGTGTTGTGTGTCATCATTTCCATGTCCCACCAGTTGAGTCTCCAAGTCTAAAATATCATGCTCCAGCACCTCAACCACTGCCCTCGTGTCGCGCCTGTGTCCCACTATCAAACAGAGGGCCTGTCCCCTGCCTTATAGGCCTCCCAAAGTGCCACAGCCGAAGAAACAGAGTGCTCATTTTCTCTAAAGTACTGGTCTGAGGCTTTACCAAGTGCCTGGCTAATTCCTGGGGGCCCGATTCACAGAACTAACTTAAGACAAAATCCTGAACTTACTACCCTTTTGGTATTCACAGAAGGCACTTACTCATTTTGGTATTCACAGAAGGCACTTACTCATTTCGGTATTCACAGAAGTTAGGAGTCCTAACTTTAGGACTCCTAAATGCCTTCTGTGAATACCGAAAGTCTTAAAATTAGGATTTTTCTCAGTTTAGTAGTAGTATAGTTAGGACTTCTAACTTTAGGACTCCTAATTGCATTCTGTGAATACCGAAAGTCTTAAAGTTAGGATTTTTCTCAGTTTAGGAGTAGTAAAGTTAGGAGTATGAATTGGTGAAGATGTTCAATATACTGGGAATGGAGGACTGTGGAGCCGCCACATAAAGGAGGATGTCATCCGCATATAACGATATTCTGTCTTCCCAGTCCTCCATCCAACGGAGGCCACGGATCAGCAGGTCCCCTCTGACCCAGGTTGCAAAGGGCTCAGGTATCAACGCAAATATAAGCAGTGATAGGGGCAGCCCTTACAAGATGGCGGTTCAAGCAGACGTGTAGTGTCTGGGCTCCCGCTGACGACCCCTGAAAGCACCGGCCTTTGGGTCGTCATTGCACTTGCTGACTCTCGCAACGGGGGCGGTTGTGCCCCGGCATTGTGGTGCTGTTCGTCCTGGGTGCCGGTGGTGAGAGAGGACGCCCGCGGGTGGAGGACCGACGACGCTGCAGTGGCGGGCTGCGGAGAGGCCCGCCGGGGACGGCGTATCCGCGGAGAGGCCTAGGCGGAGGTTTGAGCGTCTGCCCGCGGGCAGAGGACGGTGGCTGGTAACCGCGCCTCGGGCCCGGTGAGAGCTGCACCCGAGGAGCGGGGTTGCAGCGCTGGTGTGAAGAGACGGGCGCGGCGCTCCGGAGAAGGCGAGGGGGCCCATCCTTGGACGGCAGTCAGCGGAGCAGACCCTGGCGGGAGTGTGCCTGTACGGGGACCTGTGGGCGCGGCGGAGACCTACTCTCAGAAGGCGCCTGGGGTCGCGAGCCCCACCGCGAGTGCTGCCAGAAGTAAGAAGCTGCTGGGCGAGCCGGGGGGCCCGGTAGAAGGTGTGATCAGCATCCGGGCCCCCGCGGTAGGAAAGGCCGCGGGCAGTGAGCGGCAGTCGGCGCGGGCGAGTCCAGCCTTCCGATCCTGGTGAGCGGTGGGCCACGAGCTGAGGTGGTCGGTGTGGAGCTGGTGGTGACCAGAACGGAGCAGCCGTCCTTCCGGGAGCAGGAGGGCGGCGCCGCCGAAGGAGTGCTGGAGGGCGATGTCCGCCATCTTGCTGGGACGGAGGGAAATGGCGGCCAGGTGATCATCGGCGGCTGAATCACGACGTCTGGAGGCGACGATTCCCACTGAAACTGCACAGGAGTAGGCGGTGAGGTGTCTGGGCCATTATCAGAGGGGTCCCTCTCCTGGAGTGGGCAGCGGAAGGGACCGGCCCTGGTGTTCTCGGCCTTGTGGGTCCTGTCGCCTCCAATGGGACAGTAGCCGGTTGAGGAGCATCTGGCGAGTGTCGGCTTGCCTCATCTGTGTGACATTGCTCCGCTCCTGGCTGTAGAGGTGACTTGCCGCGCGTTGCCCCAACTGCAGGACGGGGGCTTGGCGCGGAGAGGGGCATCGGAGCTGGGGGTGTGAGCGCCTGACGGGACTGAGGTCTCTGGCCGGACACTGTGGAGAGACTGCCTGCCGGGGGGGGTGCCTCGCATTTGGACTGCTGTGCCCACCGGGGAGTGGGCCAAGTGGGTGCTGGGGGGGCGCCCGTGCGTTGTGGGTCTGGGCCGGGGGCGGTCGGGTTTCTGCTCTTCCGCCAACTGCTTATATCACGGTGTAGCCGGGGGGCCGTGGTGCACCGGCGCAGGCCGCCGCATGAGCGAAGGACGGAGAAGGGGAGCGGCTCTATTGCAGCGAATGAGGGTATGGGGGTCCAGGCACCACGGCGGTGGTATCTTGGGGGGGCAGAGGGCTCGGAAGGGCTGCCGGGCCTGGAACGGATGTGGCACGGTTGTCTCTCTTGCAGCGGATGAACGTGTGGCCGAGGCTGGACACCGCGCACTTGACCTTCTGAGCCAGCGAGGTGAGCAGGGAGGAGGAGATATTTACGTCGGGAGCACTCTTGGCTCAGGGTGCAACACGGCATGGTCCCCCCGAAAGGGCGCAAAGAAAAAACCCTGAAGGACCTGTTCGCGAAGGCGCAGGCGGCCCAGCCCTCGGACGATATGGCGACAGGTGATGCACGCTCGGCAGCTGCACGGGAGGATGGAGCAGAACCGATTACCAAGGCCTTCCTGGAGTCCATGTTTGCAGGCCTTCACACCCTCAAGCGGGAGTTCACAGCAGAGCTCAGAGAGGTCCGTAGAGATGTGGATGGCATAGGGGAGAGAGTGGCTGAGCTCGAGGGCAAAGCGACGGACGGGACATGGAGCAGTCGGCGTTGCAGCAGGAAATCCTCAGGATTCACGACCAGCAGGTCAACCTTCAAACACACGTGGAGGATTTGGAGAACAGGTCCCGGCGCACCAATATCCGGATCCGTGGAGTGAGGGTGGATGATGCTTCGAAAGACCTCTTTAAGTACGCGCGAGAGCTCTTTAATCACATTCTGGGCCGGCCTCTGGAGACGGAGCTACGGATTGATCGGGCCCACAGGGTGGGGGGCCCGCGGCCGCCGGCGGCCCCACCCCCGGACATCTTAGTGTGCGTTCAAGACTACCGCACCAAAGAGGACATAATGAGAAAGGCCCGCCAGATGCACCCGGTGTTGTTTCGCGATCAACAGCCGGCTCTGTTCCAGGACCTCTCGGCCCTTACTCTGCATAAGTGCAGGACCTTTAAGCCAATTACGGCACATCTCCAGCAACGCAAGATTCCTTACAGTTGGGGCCACCCTTTCCGATTGGTGTTCCGGATTAACAACACACTCTACCAACTACGGTCCTTGTCTGAGGCGGGCAGATTGCTGGGTGTGGAGCTACTGGCGGAGGATAGCAATGATGAGGCTTCCCCGAAGGAGGGCAACGACACGTGGCCCCGGTGGCACCGGCAGGGACGCCGACGGTGCCCCGGGAACCCCCAATAGCAGAAATTCTCGAGGGCCAGCGGTCCGTGCTGGTGTCTGTATCCACGGAACTGACCGGCTCCCAGTCGGGCTGATTCAGGCAGCAGCCAGGGTCGAGCTGGTTCAGTGTTCTTGATACGTGTTGTTGGCGGGAGTGGGATGTCCCACCGCAGGCTGCTTACTCCATGACGACATCCTTCCATTCTCCCGGGGGTGAAGGACAATGGGTTACGATCCATGTTTCGTTTTGGGGGACCTTTCTGTTTTAGTATTTGGGACTTTGTTGGGGGGGGGAATTGGGGTTCCATGTCCACCGGGGGGGGGGCTCCAGAGTTTGTGTCAGGTGCCACTACACAAGTAGATCCCCCACCCTGCACTTCCACCAGGGGTTTTTGCAGATTTTGACCACGCAATCTGGCTCTTTGAGACGTCGTAGATGCCAGCTTCCACACTTACAATACTAACTCTCAATGTACGGGGTCTCAACAACCCTGTAAAGCGTAGGGCGGTCTTATCATGTCTTGAAAACTCACAGGCCGACTTATGCCTTTTACAGGAAACGCACCTATTAGCTAGGGACTGCCACCGCCTCCGCTCAAGGAAATTCCCGACACAATTCTTTTCCTCCAGCTCTGCCAAGTCAGCGGGGGTGGCGATATTGGTGGCGCAGCGGTTCAAAGGGGAGGTTCCGCCTGAAAGAGGCAGAAATAAGGGGTCGGCTGCTGGCTTATAGATTCGCCCTGGGTAACATGACTTTCACTGTGGGTTCCCGTTACGCCCCGAACGAGGGTCAGGAACAATTTCTCCAGTCCGCCCGTATGGACATCACAGCTGCGGCGGACCGCTTCATTCTTATCGGGGGGATCTGAACCTAGTTTTCGACAACACACTGGATAGATCTTGCCTGCGGAAACACCAGGCCGGTGCGCTCTCTGCCCTGGGGAGGGAACGGTTGCTGGACCTAGGACTTTGCGACTTGTGGCGTAGTTTCCAGCCACAGAGCAGGGAATATTCCTATTACTCTAACGCCCAGAATACTTATGCCAGACTGGATTATCTACTGGCATCTACCTTGGCCCGGGCGATAGCAACAGGGGTGGAGATAGGGGTTGCCTCCCTCTCCGACCACGCACCGGTGCTTGCTACCTTTGCCCTTCCGCCCCAGTCACAGCCTGCTAGGATATGGCGCCTGCGAGACACCCTCCTACACCGCACAGACGTGGTCACATACATACAGGGCTCTATTACTGATTTTCTAGCACATAATGCTAACACTGACACGACCCTGGTTACACAGTGGGCGGCGCTGAAGGAAGTTCTCAGGGGGGAATTCATTGCCATATCGGCAGCTGATAACGTAGAGCGGTGGCGTAAAAGGGACGACCTCACCCGGCGGACTAGAGAATTGAAGCAGATGCACCAGAGAACGGGAGCTCCCCGGGTGTGGCGTCAGCTTAAGGCGACACGCCAACAACTCGCGGCCTTAGATCAGGATAGAGCGGAGTTTGAGGCCCTGAGGTTGAAGCATGCCTACTACACGGGGGGATAGGTGCGGGCGCCTTCTTGCCCATAAATTATGTGAAGTCCGCCAAAAACAGGGGGTTCGCGAAATCTGCAGAGGAGATGGCACGCGGGTTTCGGAGGACGGTGCCATTGCCGAGACGTTCCGCGATTTCTACGCCACGTTATACACAGCCTCACAGCTGGATGAGGTGGAGGGGGACAATTTTCTGGACTCGGTCACTCTTCCAGCTCTGACTCAGACTCAGGCCGATCTGTTGGACCAGGATATACGAGTCGAGGAGGTCATTGCGGCCATATCCCGGCTGAAGCTTGCAAAGGCCCCGGGCCCCGATGGCTTCCCAGCCATCTTCTATAAAAAAAATTGTACCTGGCTTGCTCCGCTCCTCACCCAGCTCTTTAACTAATTTTCTGAACCCGGGGCGATTCCTCCAGATCTGTTGGAGGCTTCCATAGCGGTAATCCCTAAGCCAGGGAAAGATGGGACTCAGTGTGGTGCATATCGCCCTATTTCCCTTTTAAACGTAGACCTTAAACTGTACACAGGGATTTTGGCCAATCGTCTTGCACCCCACATGCCCGGACTCATCGACCCGGATCAAGCGGGTTTCATTCCGGAGCGCCAAACATCGGACAATACGAAACGCGCTCTTCATCTAATTGAGAAGGCCTCACGCACGGAGGGAGTGCATTGGCCGTACTTGGAATGTGTATTGCACCGGATGGGTATGGGGGAGAAATTTCACACACATATCTTTAATTGTTATAAGTACCAGTCTGCCTCGGTCCGGGTGAACGGCTACACGTCCTCCAGATTTCCGATAGAGAGAGGCACCAGACAGGGGTGT
Source organism: Triturus cristatus (assembly GCF_964204655.1). Classification (NCBI taxonomy): domain Eukaryota; kingdom Metazoa; phylum Chordata; class Amphibia; order Caudata; family Salamandridae; genus Triturus; species Triturus cristatus. Next base: position 1,186,102,892 of record NC_140580.1, on the reverse strand, counting down.
CCTCTGTCACCCCTCCTTTTTGCCGCCTATATGGAGCCACTGATCCAGCGGATCAGGCAAAACCCAGCGATCTCTGGCATCAGGTTCGGGGGCTATGTCCACACCATCAGCCTGTACGCGGATGATGTGCTGCTTTAATTATCGAGCCCGGGCACGGCGTTGCCGGCATGTCTGGTGGAGCTGGATGCTTTTGCACGGGTTGCGGGGTTCAGGGTCAATGTCGACAAATCGCTGGCCCTTGATCTCTTCCTGTCGCGTTCCACCCGGGAATATCTCCAAAGTTTACTGACCGTCCAATGGGCCCAAGACGCAATTCCATATCTGGGGATTCAATTGGCGCCCACTCTCCCGCAGGTGGTAGCTATCAACTATGCCTCCCTGCGGCGGAAGATCCATCGGGAGCTTGGCCAGTGGAAGTATAACCCCCTCTCGTGGCTGGGGAAAATTGTAGCGGTCAAGATGACCATTCAACCTCAAATTCTCTACCTCTTTCGCACCATTCCTCTCCACCCGCCCGCTGGCTGGGTGCAGCAGACCCAGGCTGACCTCGCCCAGTGCATATGGCACGGTCGGAAGCCACGTATGAAGTGGTTATTGTCGACTCTGCCTCCGGAGGGAGGTGGTCTGGGCATTCCCAATCTACAGCTTTATTATCAGGCAACCCAACTACGGCACTTGGTTGAATGGAGCGTTGGGAATCGGAGAAACATTGGTTATTTCAGGACCAAGCGGTGGCAGCGCGGCCACTGCAGGAGATCCCCTTCCTCCGTAGGCAACACAGACCCCCTAACTTGTATGCATCATATATAACTCGTGTCCCTCTGGAAGTGTGGGACCGCACTAATATTAAGCACGCCTTTACCACCTTTCCATCCCCACTGACACCCTTGCTGGACAATCCGGATTTCACTCCGGGAATGGACCAGGTGGCTTTTGCGGCATGTAAATCGGCCGGTTGTCGCTTCCTGTACCATTTATATGGGGCAGACAGAGTTATCTCTTTCCAGCAACTTAAACAGGATTACGCGATGCCGGAAGCGGAAAGGCTCAGGTATATGCAAGCCCGTCATTGGGCGCTGGATGCGCGGGTTCGTCCGGAGGCGGATCGACGCTTCTCCACATATGAACGATGGCTCATTACCCACACCTCAGATAAACAATTAATTTCAGACTTGTACAAGATGCTCCAGGGTAGGCTGGCATACATTCACAATCCGGGCAGGGCCCGTTGGGAGTGGGAGCTAGGCCGGTCACAAGGAGTGGGAGGGTATTTATTATAGGGCCCGGCATTCCACTTATCATATGGGGCTCACAGAGACTCTCATGAAGGTGGTAACTTATAGGTACTACACTCCAGAACGTCAACACTCAATGGACCACACGAGGGAGGCGCGATGCTGGAGGGGGTGCGACCATATTGGAACACTGGTGCACTTACTGTGGGAGTGTGAACACATTCAGCCCTATTGGACACAAGTGATTGATGAGGTTGATAAACACTTTGACACTGTGCTACCTAGATTCCCAGCGTACATTCTACTTGGTCTTCCCAACCCCCTGACTTATCCGCTTCGCTCACGCAGAGGTCGACAAATGGCCATAGCGCTGAGGTCGGCGATACAGAATATACTTACACATTGGCGTACCTCTATGGTCCCGACCTTCACGGGTTGGCTGTATCGTTTGTGGTATGTCCTCGGAATGGAAAAGCTCACGCTGACCATGGCGGGTGAGGGCCCCAAGTACAGAGAGTTGTGGCAGCCCTTTTGGCACTATTAGCTACAGAATTTCGTGAGGTCACCTGCCCACGTTATCTACGCTTATTGCGCCTCACAGATACACCAGGGACAGATGAGTGAGGGAGTCATGGGGGGGGTCCAAGGTGTTGCAAGGTGGACATGGAACAAGGGGGGGGGGTCGGGGGAAGGGTAGTTAGGTTCAGCCTACCGGATAAATGTGTTTAGCGTGTTTAGTTCTTTTTAAAAACTCAAGAAAGACTGTCATCGATTCATGGAGCACTTTCCAGAGGCCATAGGCCTTAGCGGGTTCGCTTATAGGGGGTGGGAACTTTTAGCATTTCGAGAGTTATATGCGCTAGCATCAGCCCATAGTGGACAGTTCTTTTCCCTCTCCTTACCTTTTAAGACGCGGCCGGCCCGGATGGGTTGAAGGCGGCATGCTGTGTTTAAGTTTGCAATGTCTGTTTTGACCTCGGCTGTGCTTTGCCTTGCTGATATACCTGAGCAGTAATTCACCGGCCCGCTGGATTGTAGGCGCTAAGTGCTGATACCATGGACGATGTTCTTTCAATAAAACAGATTTAAACCTAAAAACCATGATGGCGCAGCACACCCTCTGTGATCTTTGGAGAGAAAGGGCAGGCAATCAACAGGGTGTATCTTTTTGTAATAAAAAATATCGAAGTATGTCCAGAATAGACTACTTCTTAGTAGACTGGAGCCTTAGGGGAGATATTATACATATCGAGTATAAGCCAGATCACCTTTCAGATCACTCGGCAGTTTTATTAACATTAAAAAATAACACCAGATGTCAAGAAAAGAGGTGGACTCTAGATCGCACAATACTGACTGATAGTGAGATAATGAGCAAACTGAAAGAGGAGGTTCGGGAGTTCATTGCTATTCATAGTGGCTCAGCTGCAAATATAATAGTCTGGGATACTCTAAAAGCGTTCATTAGAGGAAAGATTACTAGTGCAACCTGCTATAGAAACAAGCAGTACAAAAGGGAAACCACGGGGCTAGAGGAAAGAAGGGAGCAATTGAATATTGAGTTGAAAGGTCCAGTTTCAGAGGTGCAAAAGGTAGAGCTAGAGAAAAAGCAGCAAGCACTGAAAAACCAACTATCAGAGATTCTCCAAATAAGGGTTAAAAATAGGTGGGGAGCTAGCCCACTTTGAATATGGAGAGGGAGCAAGTAAACTTCTAGCCTGGAAGGTTAAGTCAGATCTGAATAAGAACAGGATTAAGGAGATCAAAGTAGATCGCTCTAATATAGTCTTTAATAGTGATACTGATATTCGAGAAGCCTTTAAAGAGTGTTATCGTATTCTATACACAGACGAGAAAGAAGGACTAATGGATGCCGAGATAGAGGGCTGGCTAGCAGATTCAATCCAACCTATAGAGCTTAACCAACAAGATCTCTTAAACCAAGCGATCACTCAGGAGGAAGTAATCCGGGCTATTCAATCGAGTAAACGTGGTAAAGCAGCTGGGCCCGATGGCATTCCTATGGAGCTTTATAAAACGCTAATAGAAGTACTATCGCCTATATTGACAACAGTTATGGGTGATGTGCTAGAACAGGGCATTCAATGACCAAAGTCCTGGAATGAGGCTACAGTTATTCTGATCCTGAAACAAGATAAAGATCCGGCTGTCTGTGAGTCGTACAGACCGATATCTCTTTTAAATTCAGACTATAAAATCTTCTAAAAAATATTGGCTAGTAGACTAGCCAAAGTTGCTGGCTGCTCAATACATGACGATCAGAGAGGTTTTGTGAAGGGGAGGTATTTGCACGAATTCACTTACAAATTAATTGGGGCTATTGATATAGCGACAGCTTCCAATTTCCCCTTAGCAATAACAACATTGGATGCCTCAAAAGCTTTCGACAAGGTGAGATGGTCTTACCTATTAGCTGTAATAAAAAGATATAACTTTGGCGACAAATTCTGTAGAGCTATACAGTTAATATATCAGGAACCTGTAGAAAGGGTTTTAGTAAATGGGAAGTTATCATCACCTTTTAAGATACTCAGGGGCACTAGACAGGGCTGCCCCCTCTCCCCGCTACTTTTTAATTATTATATGGAGCCCTTTGCATCCAGACTTAGAAGTGCGACTGATATCCCTCCATTTCAACAGGGAGACTGGGTTAGAAAGGTTGCGCTTTATGCCGACGACCTAGGTGTGTATTCATCGGATCTGAGCATTGCCTTACCCACCATTTAAGAATAGCGTTAGAAAAAGTGTCGGGTACTCAGTCAATGAGCAGAAAACATAAATCACGGTAAAGAATCAAGTAACGCCAACCCCCAGGTTAAAAGGGAAATGCGATATCTTGGGTTAAGGATAGTTCAGGACATCAATGAAATTGCAGAAACCAATCTGAGGAGGGTCTGTAAGGAGATCATTCAACTAACGAAGAGCTGGATGCACCGTCTGTTAACGATCTTAGGAAGAGTTCGTTTGGTTAAGAGGACCATATTGCCTAAGATAACTTTTTTGTTTCAATCCATACCATTGCACATCGACAAAATTACTATACACAAAATACAGCAGGCGATAAATTCATTTATTTGGGCCAACAGAGGAATAAGGATTTCCTGGAAAAAGGTGCTGAGGAGGAGGGAGAAGGGGGGCTTAACATTGCCTGACATTCAATACTATGCATGGGCCTTCCAATTAAAAAACTCTAGAATGCTCGCAAAGTCACCAGACGGCTCTATAATAGGTTCAATGTTTCTAGCAATGTTAAAATCATCCAAAGTAAATACAGACGGATTCCTTTTCAAATTTGGTGACCCCAAATTCTTTACAAAAATCAAATTAAAGGTGCTGCAAGCGATAGCGAAAATGTGGTATCACATTAGACGCCTATCAAAACTGAATTACTACTCTTACTTTGCTCCAGTTTGGGAATCACCAGGGACTCCTGACTGCCTAAACGATAAATTGGCGGCGCCCATCAAAAACTCCAACCTCAACGTTTGGGGCGACTTGACCAGAGATGGGAACTTGTTACCCTGGCAAGATTTAAATGGGTTGACGAAAAATACACTATCAAAGTTTAAATATATTCAGTTAAAAAGCTGGCAACAAAGTAGAAAACAGGCATTGGGTGTTGGCAACATATTAGAGGAGCAACTGGTAACGAAACCCACTGGAATCAAGGACGTAGCAGTTTGGTTCTGGCACCTTATGGAGACCATGGATGGAGAGTTCACGTTGGCTGAGGAACTATAGGGAACTTACTTGCCGAGGGAGCAACTGCAAAATATTTGGCAAGTATCTATGAACACACTTTACCTCACTGTCAAACCTGCCTTTTTAAGAAGGAACCACCTCTTTTCGCTCCACAGGGCTTATATATCACCAGAAAAGCTATCAAAGATGGGGAAAGGGAGTCGAATAAGTTGTGCTAAATGTGGCTTAGAAAAAGCATCGGACGTGCACATGTTCGATCAATGTCCTGAGATCAGAGGTTTCTGGGATAAAGTGGAGTCATCAAAGTCAGGTATTTTAAACCAGCAAATAAAGGTAAGCCTGTCTTTGGTCTTCTTTGGATTGGGGGATGTTTTTACGGGCCACACAAGAAATTTGCTGTTTTACGCAATGCTACTTGCAAGAAGAGAGATCTGTCGTAAATGGGTGAGCAACATACCTCCGCAGCATTCTGAATGGTTGGAATCCCTTGTACATATGTCCAGGATGGATTTATTAGGAAACAAATTCTAAGAAGAAAGATTTTTGAAATTTGTTGTTGGCATGGATGGAGAGCTCAGACAGGTCGGGATAGAATTTGAAGGGTATTGAAGATTCAAGAACATAGCTATGTCCAATGATTGCACCAGCATTTTTACTCTGGACTGCTAAAGAATGTTTTTTAACCCCGACATTCCGAATTCTAAAGCAGCGCCGGTGTATGCCCTTACACCGAGTGAGAAATAGCCGCTAGAAGGCATATGCCCATTGTAGTAAGCCCAATAGTAGTCAGTATCTTTCGCTTGTAAAGGGCTAAAAAAAATTGGACATTGGAACCTTCTGAGGTAAATGAGGACTTAAAAATCAAAAACAAAATCCCAATATGCGATTTTCTTTTTGAAAACAAAAAGGAAAAAAACAGCTTTGCCTATTATTCTTTACTGGGGACTCGGTTTGGCCTCTGGGAAGTCTGGAAATCTACCTCTGGTGTTGCAAAGTTTTCGGCGTCCGGCAGGAGCTTCGGAGATGCAGACCGGACTGTAGGAGAGTAGGATCTGCTTCACATGGGTACCCCCACTTTTTGCTGGTGTTTCACTGTTTTTCGACCTTAGTCTGGCTGTGGCCCTGCTAATCAGGACCACAGCCTAGCTGCTTCCTCTCTAAAATGGTTTCCATGTACATTAGGTACATATCTAATTGGATTCTGAAGTGCCTTATAAGACCCTAGTATATGGTATACTAGGTACCTAGGGTATAGGTACCTCAGAGGCCTACCAGGGCCTGAAGTATATATTATGCCACCCCTGGGAAGCACTCCAAAATGGCACCACAGGTCTGCTACTGCAGCCTGGGTAAGGGTGTGCTTGCACCCCTTAGCATGGTATAGGCTACCTATATCCACATATATATACAGACACATATAAACCTATAAGCCACTCCTATGGCAGGCCTTGACAATCCTGAAGGCAGAGTGCTTGGTTTTATGTGAGAGGGTGCCCAAGCATGAGCTTAGCCTCTCTGCAGCTTTCGGAAATCCTTCCTTATGGCTGTTCTGTGATACAGCCATACCATATACTCTTAAGTGCATTATAACCTCGCGGTAAATGCTAACTTTGGAATGGCTGCATCAAAACATGTTGTGTTTGGTGTCAAATGCTTTGGAATACTCCCCCTCCCCCTGCCAGTTCTGGCAGCAGGGGTAGCATTCCACCCTTCTAGAGGGAGAGACATGTTCACACTGGTCAAACCCGGTAGGACTTTCCTGAGCCCTGGCATCACAAAATGGATGCCTCTGCCATGGGTCTGGCCTCCTGCTGCTGACCGAAACTCCAGCAGGGGAGGCCTGGACAATAGGTTTCCTGTCCCCAGGCAGATATGTATTGGGGCTGGGCGGGATGACTCTCTGGTGCTTTGAAGTCCTGCACTGGGGGCACACTTGGTGTCCCTGTGCATAGTCCAGTTCAAACCGGTTGCAGGGGCTACCTGCCCCTGCTATGGCGTGAAACTGGACAAAGGAAATAGGTGTAACCACCCCTCTTTCCAAACCCACCCATAGGTGGGGCCTTAGAGTTAGTCCATCCCCTAAACTTAGTATAAATATAGGAATCCAGTCCCTAGGACTTTAGATTACCCTGGACGAAACTCTGCATCATATATCCTGGACCTTCGACTTTCTATCACGACTAGAAGATGGAAGAAATCTCCCTTGGGAGTCTTTGCATCACCAGAGGTGGATTTCCAGACTTCCCCGAGGCTACCCTGAGTCCACAGCAAAGCTGAGGCCCGTGGCTATCGTGGGTGACGTAGAACCGTGACCACTGGACATCGTGAACTTTTGCAGCAACACTATCTTCCTGGACCTCCTCGAAGTTGTGCTTTGGGCTCTGAGTAGCTCCAGCCTTGAGCACCTCCTGCACTGAAGATTGTTGGCCTCCACTCCACGAGTGACCTGTGGGCCAGCTTCAAGTGCGACCGCTCGAGGCTCCTTCGCGATCACTAGCCCGTTGGCTAGCAGGTACCCACAAAGGCAACTCCTTTTCTAATTGGGCTTTCCTGGTTGCTCCAGATGTGCCCTGACTTACCCTCGCTGGGTGAGTCCCTCAGACCTTTCTGGTCTGCACCGCAGCCCTTTCTCTGAATTCCAGTGACTTGCCATTGCCAATGCTTGTTGGGTCCATTCTGGTCGCCGACACCGCAGCACACGACAGACTTTGTGGGACAAGTCGAATCCGGCTCGTGGACTTCGTCGACGCCTCCTGGACCTCGTGGCTGAAGAGTCAAGACACCCATCAACTCACCTGAAGCATCCGACATCTGTGGGCATTGGTTCATCCTGCCCTTGGCCACTGGCAAGTGACCCAGACTCTGTCCCCTCTGCTTTCAGGTTCCTTCATTCCTAGATCCAGGCTTGAATCCCTTCGTACACTTCTCTTCATGGCAGCAGCAGTTCTTTGCAGGCTTCCATTGAAATCGACGACGCGACCCGACACCAAAAGACACCTATGCACCCGGCTTCCCTGGGTGAGGTAACTCGAGTACTCCGGTGCTCCCGTGGGTCTTGACCCTAGACACCTCTAAGTCCAAAAGGGTTTGCTTGTAGTCGTCCTCTAAGTGTCCTTAAACTCTTAATTTCCAACCGCGACTTTCCCCATAGAAGTTAACGGCGATTCGCAGCTGTGTTCTCACACTGCACGCGTCCCCCGTGGGTCCCCTGTGTCACTACCTTGGGTGGTTCCTTGGTGTCCCAGCGATTCTACAGGCTCTAGGCCTTGTGTCTAGTTCAGTCGTGGTTCTTATACCACTATTTTGGTATATGGTTTGGTACGCCCCTAGGGCCCAAACGTGTATTTGTGCTATTACTGTTGATTGCTAACATGTAAATTAAGTACTTCGAACTCCAGTCTCATAAAGAGACTAGAGGGGTGTGTTTTAACCTAAATACATATATTTTAAATATATACCAGGTGTGGTTGTCTTTTCATTTGATCATTCAAGAGATTATAGACTTGCAAAACAAGCTGCTTTACATTCCTTCAAGACTTAGCCTGAAGGCTGCTCTCCATAGCTACCACTAGGATAGCTTTCAATAAAGGGTGTCTTTAACCTATTACCATAAGGGGTTGTTTGGACTGATACAAGGTGCCCACTAGAACTAGTGGACTGCATATATCAGGCCACCTTCTTACAGGCAATCAGCCACGTGATTCCTTACACCAGCCACGTACTCCAGACGATAATTAAATTCATTTAACCTGTACTGCCACTTATCTATACGTGGAGTGGCCCTGCCACCACCCCTGGTGGTAAAAAGATCTGTCAGTGGTTTATGGTAGGTCCTCAGCACAAATTCATTCACCCACAAGAAATTACAAAAATACTGTACACCCCACCACAGAGCCAGTGCCTCCTTCTCAATCGTAGAATAAGTGCTATCGGCTCCACTAAGTGCTCTAGAAGCAAAAGCAATGATCTCCTCCCTGTTGTCAGACCTTTTCTGCATAAGAACAGCCCCAAGACCCACATTGCTCGCATCGGTGGTAACAATGCAGCGATCAATATTGTTAAATAACTTGAGTGGGCGTGCTCGCACAAGTGCTTCTTTCAGTCACTTGAAATCACATGCACATTGATCTGACCCTACATACTTCACATTCTTCCTTAGAAGCTCACGCAAACACACCGTCCTATCAAAGAAATTGGCCACAAATTTGGCGTAATACTCAAACAGCCCAAGAAAGGAACAAAGCTGGTCTTTATTTTGTGGTTCAGATGCATTTTGGATGGCATCAACAAGTTTAACCTTGGGTTCTACTCCTTTCTTGGAAATGTGGTGCGATAGGTAGTCCACCACTTCCTAAAGAAACATATTTTTTTTAAAATACATTTATAGAGCGCATGGTTACACCTCCGGTGTGTCCCCGCGCTGAGAGCTAACTCTGAGAAATAGATTACAACACGCTAGGTCTGAGAAGGTGAGTGGTCATTACCGGTCCTATCTTTGAATAGGTTGTGTAAACAGCCAGGTCTTTTGCTGCCTACGGAAACTATTTTCGCATGATTCAGTTCTTAAGTTCATTGGGAGGCCGTTCCAGATTCTCGCTGCGCGATGTCTAAATGGACGCTCCCCCATTCTGGCTCTGAGGATTCTCGGTACAGTCACCAGAGCCTTTTCTGATGATCTTAAGCTGCATCCTTGTGAATATTTGGTGATTAAAGAATGCAGATATGTGGGTCCTTTCTTTTGCAAAATGCGGTGGAAGTGGCACATTACCTCAAACACTACCCTCTTTTCCACAGGAAGCCAATGAAGGGCTTCCAAGGCTTTCTTAGACTTACACTTGTCTTTTCTTAATGTTAATCCACTGGACTTGACAATGTCCAATACTTCCCTGACTCTGGAATTGTGCTCTTATTCAGTTTTACCAAGAATCAAAATGTCGTCTTGGAAAAACACGACTCCTGCAGTGTTCTTAACCCCTTCCCCGCTCATGACGGAACCACTCCGTCATGAGCCACGGTTGCGCTGTGCTCATGACGGAGTGGTTCCGTCATGCTACGGCCGCTGGCAGCCGCTCCGCCCACGCGGCGCTAATTCCCCGCCTGTGCGGGCGATTAGCGCAGTGGGCGGAGACATGACGGAACCACTCCGTCATGAGCACAGCTCAACCGTGGCTCGTGACGGAGCGGTTCCGTCACGAGCACCGCGCCACCGCGCTGCCCCCAAACCCCCCCCAGCGCCGCGGCAGAATTCCTGCCGCGGCGAAGGGGTTAAACAAGCTCCCCATAAGACGCTGGAACACTGCAGAAACCGATGCCAAAACAAACGGCATGTGTACATAGGGAAATGCACCTTCAGGTGTTACAAAGGACGTGAGATGTCTCGAGTCCTTGCACAATTCTACTTGATGGTAAGCAGAGGAAATCTCAAGAGAAGAAAAATACTTTGCACCCTCTAGTGTAGACAACATCTCATTGATGTTTGGCAGGGGTTGGCGATCCATCCATATGCAAGAATTTAAGTTGCGCAAGTCCACACACATTCTGAGGGACTTGTCAGCCTTGCGCGCCACAGCAATGGGGGACAAGCATTCAGACCCCTCAATGGGCTCGATTACACAAATGGAACACAACCGTTCAAGTTCCTGTTTGAGCTCACCACGCATACTAAGAGGTACCTTACGCACTTTATGTGCAACAGCTCTTGCCCCCTCCTTCAAAACAATTCGGTGCTGATAACCCTTGAGTTTACCCAAATCACCATAAACAATATCTGGATACCTTTGAATCCAATCGCTCTTAGATAATGATTTTGAGGTAATCGTATGTACAGGGGTAACCGCAGGAATATTGGAATAAAACTGCTTGGCTTCGTGTTTCGATAAAACCATGTCTGAATGATTGGGCTCTAGAATGATCCACAGCTCACCCTGCTCCTCCTATCCCAATAAATTCGCACCTTCCTTCACAATGTATACAGTCCCTTGTGCCAAATCCCCTTTGAATTCCAACTTGCCCTCAAACTTGCCAATAACTTCTACTCTTTTACCACCATAAGCAAAGATTTTTATGTTGGACTGATCAACAGGAATATCGCCCAATCTCACAAAGTCTTTGGCATTGATGAGGGTAAAAGGCGAACCAGAAACTTTATAGTTTTGCCGTTTAAATTTATGGCACACGCAGGGGATTTTCTTCTATTTGGTTCGACAATAGAAGCAATTTCCACCACACCATCCGATTGAGTAGAGAAAGAAGACAACATTTAAAATTCATAACTTATAATATCATTCCCAGAATCAACATAATCCTCTTCAATAGCTTTCACAGTTCTTGACTGTCCTTTATGTGCAACAGTAGCCTTGCACATACTGCCAAATGTCCTTTCTTACCACATGTGAGGTAAGTTTGATTAATAGCAAAACAAAATTTGAAATTGCCGAGATGAGATCTGCCCCCACCTCGGTAACATGAGCGGCCAGGTTTCTCAGGTCTTTCAGATTTCGATTTAGGCAAACTGGATGCAGATGAAGGAATGCTAGGTACGTTTGTGTTAGTTCCTTTTGTAGGTTCACTTGTAGGTTTAGTACTGACTAACTTCACTTCGTTGGATAATGCAGACCCACTCATCTTTCATGCATAGTTGGGAATGCTCAATGAGAGCAGTTTCAAGATCAGGGTCTTTAGAAGCTAAAAGTTTCTCCTGAATCTTTTTATTACAGGAGCGCTCAATTAACTGATCACAGATTATTTGGTCTCTGAACTCTCTGTAATTACAAGTGACAGCTAAAGTTCTGAGAGCCGCTAAAAAATCATCAATGGATTCACCGGGAATCTGAGCACGTTGCAAAAATGTGTGACGCTCCAGTACAATGTTTCTTTTAGGATTAAATCTCTTAACCAGAGTTTTAATAAGTGAGGCGTAGTCGTCTACAATTAAGGAGTCCCCTTCCTCACCACTACTGACACATGTTCTTACAAGTTCTAGAGGTAAAGTCTTTAAAATGGTCCTCCCCTCTTCGCCCAAATTATATACAAATAATGCTTTTTTCTTCTTTGAAATAAAAGTGTCCCCATCAATCGCCTCAAGATAGGCTTCAAATGTCTCCTTCCATTGCTGCCAAATAACAGGAGGAGTACCAGGTGACTGCAAAAGGGGAGGTGATGCAATTACGTGATCCATCTGGTGACCGTGCGTGGGTGAGTTGCTGCCACAAAGATCACCACAAGCGAGGAGTTATAGTATCACTCAGTATCAGGCGTCACCAAGGTCTCGCAATACCCAACAGAGGGAAGACTGTGGACCGGACAACACGTCGCCAATAAAATGAAGACACTTTACTGGTAAGTTTCTAGTCTTCTTCTTTATTGCATCTGATGTCCACAGCTTCCCGGCAGCAACTGCCAGTGCCACAGCATTCCATGTTCCACGCAGGGAACGCAGAAAAAGGAATGCAGGCGCGAGATCCCAACAGGAAGTGTGGGGAGTTCACACCTTGCCTTCTCTGATGCAGATGAACAAGTTCTATTGCTCGCCTTGTTGAGTGCTTCACCTCCACCTGCAGCGGTCTTTGATGTTCTTGAAAGACTGAGACGGCGAGGCGGGATGTTTGAGGGTGTGATGTGTATATCTGATGGACTAATGATGGGACCCACTAGTCTATAGCTATTTCCTTCTATGGTGGAAGAATAACTTCATCCTTGCCATGACAGGTGGGTAATTGGGGTATTGTGGGAAAGTGTAACAAACTGGGTTATTAATTGTGAAGGAAGCAAGTCCTTCCCAAGTAATCAGTGAACGATTGTCTTTCTACAAGGAACAAAGCACCCCTTTGTCGTACTTGAGTCTCTCAGGGTAACGAAGCAAAGCAGTTCAAGGGCTTCTCAGGGAGGGTGGTGTAGGCTTGTAATCCCAATTCTTTGGTTCACAACAACAACACTCAATAAATCATTGTCCAGCCAGTGGTTTTCTTTCAAAAAGGAAAAGGTATTTAATTACACACACACACACTACTAACTACTATGTATTAATTTACAACTATGTACCCCAGGTGGATGGACTATCTTTGGGGACACCCTAAGATCACATTACACTTCCAGTGTGGCTTCAACCCTATAACCACACACCCCCACCTATGCCAGATATCCACCATCACAATGCCAGTGGGTGCCATTATCAATAAGGCAGGACTTCTGACTTTGTCATGGTGTCACCACATTAGTAACAAGCAGCCACATGTCATCATTCAACACTGACCCACCAGTGAGCACAGAATTCAATCAACAGCTTTCACTGTAACAGGTAAACATTGCATAGTCATTATCACTGTCGTCAATAATCCATCTCAAGCTGGGCTGGACCCGGCTATCCGAGCGGACAGTGACACGCAGCTCAGAGGCCACTTGATGCCTCCACTTCGCAGGATCTTGATTGCTGCTTCACTCTAGTAAACTTTAGATAACTGTCCATCAGCTTGCCAGCTGATGGTCCCCCGCTCTCGTTTGCAAAAAGATTACGCAAACCCTGTCAGACTACCTCCGGAAGCTCACTTCTATTATTTTAAAGGATTTTACTTCCGGAGGGTGTAGTGATGCACCTGAAGTCCTTCTTCTAAAGGAAGGGGAGGCCCCAACCCCTCGAGTATAACACAATCTCATTGTTAAATTGGTCAAATGTGGGGCTCTATTTTTGGCAAAAGACTAACCCTGGTGCTCCCATCTCCGCCGGCGAAGAAGCGCCGTGAGACTAGGCCTGGGCGGTAAATTCTGTTCCGCTTGCGGCATTTGCAGAATTTGGGTAATTTTGCGTTCCGCGGAGAACGCGAAATTGCCAAACATTCCGCAATCCGCGGCTTCGTGGAATTTTTTGCTTGTTCGCGCTTTCAAAAGGAGTGTTCGCAAGATATTTCCCCCCGAGCACGCAAACAGCGTTCGCGAACAGGAAAAAAGCATAGTGAACAAGGAATTCCGTGTGTTCGCTGAATATTTGCGTGCCTGCGGAGATTATTTACCGTTTCACGGAGCTTTGCGTAGCGCAACTACGCAAATTCCGCCCACCCCTGCATGAGACACCCCCTTACGCATACAAGGGGACGGGGAGCAGAAGCAGTGTCGGAAGTCGTGTTATTTGTGGTGGGGTCGCCAAGGGCTATGGTCTGGTTCCGTTTCTTTTCTTCCCTGCAGGGGGTGGGCATTTGTTCTCCAAGGGTACCTGGCGCATCAGTGCTCAGGGGTGGGTTTCTAAGGAATGATGACGTCTTCAATGCTATGTTGTTGATATTGAAGACTCGTGACCGGCTCGAACAGGGACAGAAAATAGGCTATGGCCCCAAAATAAAAGTGGCCCCCATTAATCAATTAGAAAGCTAAACACAAAGTGCCCCTTGTTCGCAGATTGTAAAGATCACGCAGTGTAAGTGTTCCAGAAGGTTTTCAATACTGCATGCATCTGCACTTTCTGCAGGCAATGTTTGTTTTAATATCACGGAAATCAATAGTAAAAACCGGCCGGCAAACCATTAAACAGGCACACACACTGACCTGTCAGACCAACCCATCGGGCACTCCCTGACTGCCCTGAGGCCAGTCCGACCCTGGGTGACATCTGATATGAGCTGGAAGAAGTCTGGCAGACTGAGCTGTTCCCTGGTGCTACTCAAGGAGAAATATAGTAGGGTCCAGAAGGTGCCACTCACTGGAGTCTTTGAGGCAGACACGGTAAACCGACCTGCTGCCTACCTGCCGCGCCTGCTCCACCTCTTACCCTGCTGGAGTCTTTGAAGCAGAGACGGTAAACCGACCTGCTGCCTACCTGCCGCCCCTGCTCCACCTCTTACCCTGCCGGAGTCTTTGAAGCAGAGACGGTAAACCGACCTGCTGCCTACCTGCCGCCCCTGCTCCACCTCCTACCCTGCGGAGTCTTTGAAGCAGAGACGGTAAACCGACCTGCCTTCTACCTGCCGCGCCCACTCCAGCTCCTACCCTGCCGGAGTCTTTGAAGCAGAGACAGTAAACCGACCTGCTGCCTACATGCCTGGCCTGCTCCACCTCCTACCCTGCCGGAGTCTTTGAAGCAGAGACGGTAAACCGACCTGCTGCCTACCTGCCGCGCCTGCTCCACCTCTTACCCTGCCGGAGTCTTTGAAGCAGAGACGGTAAACCGACCTGCTGCCTACCGCCGTGCCTGCTCCACCTCCTTCCCTGCCGGAGTCTTTGAAGAAGAGACGGTAAACCGACTGCCTGCCGCGCCTGCTCCACCTCTTACCCTGCGGAGTCTTTGAAGCAGAGACGGTAAACCGACCTGCTGCCTACCTGCCGTGCCTGCTCCACTTCCTACCCTGCCAGAGTCTTTGAAGCAGAGACGGTAAACCGACTGCCTGCCACGCCTGCTCCACCTCTTACCCTGCGGAGTCTTTGAAGCAGAGACGGTAAATCGACCTGCTGCCTACCTGCCGTGCCTGCTCCACTTCCTACCCTGCCAGAGTCTTTGAAGCAGAGACGGTAAACCGACTGCCTGCCGCGCCTGCTCCACCTCGTACCCTGCGGAGTCTTTGAAGCAGAGATGGTAAACCGACCTGCTGCCTACATACCTGGCCTGCTCCACCGCCTACCCTGCGGAGTCTTTGAAGCAGAGACGGTAAACCGACCTGCTGCCTACCTGCCGTGCCTGCTCCACCTCCTACCCTGCCGGAGTCTTTGAAGAAGAGACGGTAAACCGACTGCCTACCACGCCTGCTCCACCTCTTACCCTGCAGAGTCTTTGAAGCAGAGACGGTAAACCGACCTGCTGCCTACCTGCCGTGCCTGCTCCACTTCCTACCCTGCCGGAGTCTTTGAAGCAGGGACGGTAAACCGACTGCCTGCCACGCCTGCTCCACCTCTTACCCTGCGGAGTCTTGGAAGCAGAGACGGTAAACCGACTGCTGCCTATGTGCCGCCCCTGCTCCACCTCTTACCCTGCCGGAGTCTTTGAGCAGAGACGGTAAACCGACCTGCATTCTACCTGCCGCGCTCACTCCAGCTCCTACCCTGCCGGAGTCTTTGAAGCAGAGACGGTAAACCGACCAGCCTTCTACCTGCCGCGCCCACTCCAGCTCCTACCCTGCCGGAGTCTTTGAAGCAGAGACGGTAAACCGACCTGCTGCCTACATGCCGCGCCTGCTCCACCTCGTACCCTGCGGAGTCTTTGAAGCAGAGATGGTAAACCGACCTGCTGCCTACATGCCTGGCCTGCTCCACCTCCTACCCTGCGGAGTCTTTGAAGCAGAGACGGTAAACCGACCTGCTGCCTACCTGCCGCGCCTGCTCCACCTCTTACCCTGCGGAGTCTTTGAAGCAGAGACGGTAAACCAACCTGCTGCCTACGTGCCGCCCCTGCTCCACCTCTTACCCTTCCGGAGTCTTTGAAGCAGAGACGGTAAACCGACTGCCTGCCGTGCCTGCTCCACCTCGTACCCTGCGGAGTCTTTGAAGCAGAGACGGTAAACCGACCTGCTGCCTACCTGCCATGCCTGCTCCACCTCCTACCCTGCCGGAGTCTTTGAAGCAGAGACGGTAATCCGACTGCCTGCCGCGCCTGCTCCACCTCTTAACCTGCGGAGTCTTTGAAGCAGAGACGGTAAACCGACTGCTTGCCGCGCCTGCCCCACCTCTTACCCTGCCGGAGTCTTTGAAGCAGAGACAATAAACCGACCTGCTGCCTACATGCCGCGCCTGCTCCACCTCTTACCCGGCCGGAGTCTTTGAGGCAGAGATGGATTCAAGCAAGCCTGGCTGAAGACGGCTGAAATGCCAGAAACCGGTCCTAGGAAGCTTGTTTCCGGTCCAGGGAAGACATTGCTTGGCAGTTCGGGCTGGACTGTTCCCATGAGGCACAGGGTCAGACTGATTTGCATATGGCCATGTCTGAACTGGGGTGGCAGAGTGGGCTAAAGAACGGTGATGGATTAAACCCAGATCAGTTGACTGGGGGTGAGTGCTTGCAATGTTCAACACTCCGTCCATCATTTCCTTTGGTTTTGCTTTGTTCGCCATAAGTTGGCAGGGTATGCTCAGACGTGAGTCCCTTGCTCACTTTGCTACTGGATTCAAGCAAGCCTGGCTGAAGACGGCTGAAATGCCAGAAACCGGTCCTAGGAAGCTTGTTTCCGGTCCAGGGAAGACATTGCTTGGCAGTTCGGGCTGGACTGTTCCCATGAGGCACAGGGTCAGACTGATTTGCATATGGCCATGTCTGAACTGGGGTGGCAGAGTGGGCTAAAGAACGGTGATGGATTAAACCCAGATCAGTTGACTGGGGGTGAGTGCTTGCAATGTTCAACACTCCGTCCATCATTTCCTTTGGTTTTGCTTTGTTCGCCATAAGTTGGCAGGGTATGCTCAGACGTGAGTCCCTTGCTCACTTTGCTACTGGATTCAAGCAAGCCTGGCTGAAGACGGCTGAAATGCCAGAAACCGGTCCTAGGAAGCTTGTTTCCGGTCCAGGGAAGACATTGCTTGGCAGTTCGGGCTGGACTGTTCCCATGAGGCACAGGGTCAGACTGATTTGCATATGGCCATGTCTGAACTGGGGTGGCAGAGTGGGCTAAAGAACGGTGATGGATTAAACCCAGATCAGTTGACTGGGGGTGAGTGCTTGCAATGTTCAACACTCCGTCCATCATTTCCTTTGGTTTTGCTTTGTTCGCCATAAGTTGGCAGGGTATGCTCAGACGTGAGTCCCTTGCTCACTTTGCTACTGGATTCAAGCAAGCCTGGCTGAAGACGGCTGAAATGCCAGAAACCGGTCCTAGGAAGCTTGTTTCCGGTCCAGGGAAGACATTGCTTGGCAGTTCGGGCTGGACTGTTCCCATGAGGCACAGGGTCAGACTGATTTGCATAAGGCCATGTCTGAACTGGGGTGGCAGAGTGGGCTAAAGAACGGTGATGGATTAAACCCAGATCAGTTGACTGGGGGTGAGTGCTTGCAATGTTCAACACTCCGTCCATCATTTCCTTTGGTTTTGCCATGGTAAACCGACTGCCCGCCGCGCCTGCTTCACCTCTTACCCTGCAAAGTCTTTGAAGCAGAGACGGAAAACCGACTGCCTGCCGTGCCTGCTCCACCTCTTACCCGGCCGGAGTCTTTGAAGCAGAGACGGTAAACCGACTGCCTGCCGCCCCTGCTCCACCTCCTGCTTCCCTGCCGGAGTCTTTGAAGCAGAGACAGTAAACCGACTGCCTGCCGTGCCTACCCCACCTCTTACCCGGCCGGAATCTTTGAGGCAGAGACTGTAAACCGACCTGCTGCCTACCTGCCGCCCCTGCTCCACCTCTTATCCTGCCGGAGTCTTTGAAGCAGAGACTGTAAACCGACCTGCTGCCTACCTGTCGCCCCTGCTCCACCTCCACCTCTTACCCTGCCGGAGTCTTTGAAGCAGGGACGGTAAACCGACCTGCTGCCTACATGCCGCGCCTGCTCCACCTCCTACCCTGCGGAGTCTTTGAAGCAGAGACGGTAAACCGGCCTGCCTTCTACCTGCCGCGCCCTCTCCAGCTCCTACCCTGCCGGAGTCTTTGAAGCAGAGACAGTAAACCGACCTGCTGCCTATATGCTGCGATTGCTCCACCTCCTACCCTGCAGAGCCTTTGAAGCAGAGACGGTAAACCGACCTGCTGCCTACATGCCTGGCCTGCTCCACCTCCTACCCTGCCGGAGTCCTTGAAGCAGAGACGGTAAACCGACCTGCTGCCTACCTGCCGCGCCTGCTCCACCTCTTACCCTGCCGGAGTCTTTGAAGCAGAGACGGTAAACCGACCTGCTGCCTACCTGCCGTGCCTGCTCCACCTACTACCCTGCCGGAGTCTTTGAAGAAGAGACGGTAAACCGACCTGCTGCCTACCGCCGTGCCTGCTCCACCTCCTTCCCTGCCGGAGTCTTTGAAGAAGAGACGGTAAACCAACTGCCTGCCGCACCTGCTCCACCTCTTATTCTGCGGAGTCTTTGAAGCAGAGACGGTAAACCGACCTGCTGCCTACCTGCCGTGCCTGCTCCACTTCCTACCCTCCCGGAGTCTTTGAAGCAGAGACGGTAAACCGACTGCCTGCCATGCCTGCTCCACCTCTTACCCTGCCGGAGTCTTCGAAGCAGAGACGGTAAATCGACCTGCTGCCTACCTGCCGTGCCTGCTCCACTTCCTACCCTGCCGGAGTCTTTGAAGCAGAGACGGTAAACCGACTGCCTGCCGCGCCTGCTCCACCTTGTACCCTGCGGAGTCTTTGAAGCAGAGATGGTAAACCGACCTGCTGCCTACATGCCTGGCCTGCTCCACCTCCTACCCTGCGGAGTCTTTGAAGCAGAGACGGTAAACCGACCTGCTGCCTACCTGCCGTGCCTGCTCCACCTCCTACCCTGCCGGAGTCTTTGAAGAAGAGACGGTAAACCGACTGCCTGCCGCGCCTGCTCCACCTCTTACCCTGCGGAGTCTTTGAAGCAGAGACGGTAAACCGACCTGCTGCCTACCTGCCGTGCCTGCTCCACTTCCTACCCTGCCGGAGTCTTTGAAGCAGAGACGGTAAACCGACTGCCTGCCACGCCTGCCTGCCACGCCTGCTCCACCTCTTACCCTGCGGAGTCTTTGAAGCAGAGAGGGTAAACCGACCTGCTGCCTATGTGCCGCCCCTGCTCCACCTCTTACCCTGCCGGAGTCTTTGAGCAGAGACGGTAAACCGACCTGCTGCCTACATGCTGCGCCTGCTCCACCGCTTCCCCTGCCAGAGTCTTTGAAGCAGAGACGGTAAACCGACCTGCCTTCTACCTGCCGCGCTCACTCCAGCTCCTACCCTGCCGGAGTCTTTGAAGCAGAGACGGTAAACCGACCAGCCTTCTACCTGCCGCGCCCACTCCAGCTCCTACCCTGCCGGAGTCTTTGAAGCAGAGACGGTAAACCGACCTGCTGCCTACATGCCGCGCCTGCTCCACCTCGTAC
This sequence comes from Triturus cristatus, assembly GCF_964204655.1. Taxonomy (NCBI): domain Eukaryota; kingdom Metazoa; phylum Chordata; class Amphibia; order Caudata; family Salamandridae; genus Triturus; species Triturus cristatus. The sequence goes on along the minus strand of NC_140580.1, from coordinate 1,186,082,974 downwards.
CCTGTGGAGTCTTTGAAGCAGAGATGGTAAACCGACCTGCTGCCTACATGCCTGGCCTGCTCCACCTCCTACCCTGCGGAGTCTTTGAAGCAGAGACGGTAAACCGACCTGCTGCCTACCTGCCGCGCCTGCTCCACCTCTTACCCTGCGGAGCCTTTGAAGCAGAGACGGTAAACCAACCTGCTGCCTACGTGCCGCCCATGCTCCACCTCTTACCCTTCCGGAGTCTTTGAAGCAGAGACGGTAAACCGACTGCCTGCCGTGCCTGCTCCACCTCTTACCCTGCGGAGTCTTTGAAGCAGAGACGGTAAACCGACCTGCTGCCTACCTGCCATGCCTGCTCCACCTCCTACCCTGCCGGAGTCTTTGAAGCAGAGACGGTAATCCGACTGCCTGCCGCGCCTGCTCCACCTCTTAACCTGCGGAGTCTTTCAAGCAGAGACGGTAAACCGACTGCTTGCCGCGCCTGCTCCACCTCTTACCCTGCCGGAGTCTTTGAAGCAGAGACAATAAACCGACCTGCTGCCTACATGCCGCGCCTGCTCCACCTCTTACCCGGCCGGAGTCTTTGAGGCAGAGATGGTAAACCGACTGCCCGCTGCGCCTGCTCCACCTCTTACCCTGCGGAGTCTTTGAAGCAGAGACAGAAAACCGACTGCCTGCCGTGCCTGCTCTACCTCTTACCCGGCCGGAGTCTTTGAAGCAGAGACGGTAAACCGACTGCCTGCCGCCCCTGCTCCACCTCCTGCTTCCCTGCCGGAGTCTTTGAAGCAGAGACGGTAAACCGACTGCCTGCTGTGCCTGCTCCACCTCTTACCCGGCCGGAATCTTTGAGGCAGAGACTGTAAACCGACCTGCTGCCTACCTGCCACCCCTGCTCCACCTCTTACCCTGCCGGAGTCTTTGAAGCAGGGACGGTAAACCAACCTGCTGCCTACATGCCGTGCCTGCTCCACCTCCTACCCTGCGGAGTCTTTGAAGCAGAGACGGTAAACCGACCTGCCTTCTATCTGCCGCGCCCTCTCCAGTTCCTACCCTGCCGGAGTCTTTGAAGCAGAGACGGTAAACCGACTGCCTGCCACACCTGCTCCACCTCTTACCCTGCGGAGTCTTTGAAGCAGAGACGGTAAACCGACCTGCTGCCTATGTGCCGCCCCTGCTCCACCTCTTACCCTGCCGGAGTCTTTGAGCAGAGACGGTAAACCGACCTGCTGCCTACATGCTGCGCCTGCTCCACCGCTTCCCCTGCCAGAGTCTTTGAAGCAGAGACGGTAAACCGACCTGCCTTCTACCTGCCGCGCTCACTCCAGCTCCTACCCTGCCGGAGTCTTTAAAGCAGAGACGGTAAACCGACCAGCCTTCTACCTGCCGCGCCCACTCCAGCTCCTACCCTGCCGGAGTCTTTGAAGCAGAGACGGTAAACCGACCTGCTGCCTACATGCCGCGCCTGCTCCACCTCGTACCCTGTGGAGTCTTTGAAGCAGAGATGGTAAACCGACCTGCTGCCTACATGCCTGGCCTGCTCCACCTCCTACCCTGCGGAGTCTTTGAAGCAGAGACGGTAAACCGACCTGCTGCCTACCTGCCGCGCCTGCTCCACCTCTTACCCTGCGGAGTCTTTGAAGCAGAGACGGTAAACCAACCTGCTGCCTACGTGCCGCCCCTGCTCCACCTCTTACCCTTCCGGAGTCTTTGAAGCAGAGACGGTAAACCGACTGCCTGCCGTGCCTGCTCCACCTCTTACCCTGCGGAGTCTTTGAAGCAGAGACGGTAAACCGACCTGCTGCCTACCTGCCATGCCTGCTCCACCTCCTACCCTGCCGGAGTCTTTGAAGCAGAGACGGTAATCCGACTGCCTGTCGCGCCTGCTCCACCTCTTAACCTGCGGAGTCTTTGAAGCAGAGACGGTAAACCGACTGCTTGCCGCGCCTGCTCCACCTCTTACCCTGCCGGAGTCTTTGAAGCAGAGACAATAAACCGACCTGCTGCCTACATACCGCGCCTGCTCCACCTCTTACCCGGCCGGAGTCTTTGTGGCAGAGATGGTAAACCGACTGCCCGCTGCGCCTGCTCCACCTCTTACCCTGCGGAGTCTTTGAAGCAGAGACGGAAAACCGACTGCCTGCCGTGCCTGCTCTACCTCTTACCCGGCCGGAGTCTTTGAAGCAGAGACGGTAAACCGACTGCCTGCCGCCCCTGCTCCACCTCCTGCTTCCCTGCCGGAGTCTTTGAAGCAGAGACGGTAAACCGACTGCCTGCCGTGCCTGCTCCACCTCTTACCCGGCCGGAATCTTTGAGGCAGGGACTGTAAACCGACCTGCTGCCTACCTGCCGCCCCTGCTCCACCTCTTATCCTGCCGGAGTCTTTGAAGCAGAGACTGTAAACCGACCTGCTGCCTACCTGCCGCCCCTGCTCCACCTCTTACCCTGCCGGAGTCTTTGAAGCAGGGACGGTAAACCGACCTGCTGCCTACATGCCGCGCCTGCTCCACCTCCTACCCTGCGGAGTCTTTGAAGCAGAGACGGTAAACCGACCTGCCTTCTATCTGCCGCGCCCTCTCCAGTTCCTACCCTGCCGGAGTCTTTGAAGCAGAGACGGTAAACCGACCTGCTGCCTATATGCTGCGCCTGCTGCACCTCCTACCCTGCAGAGCCTTTGAAGCAGAGACGGTAAACCGACCTGCTGCCTACATGCCTGGCCTGCTCCACCTCCTACCCTGCCGGAGTCCTTGAAGCAGAGACGGTAAACCGACCTGCTGCCTACCTGCCGCGCCTGCTCCACCTCTTACCCTGCCGGAGTCTTTGAAGCAGAGACGGTAAACCGACCTGCTGCCTACCTGCCGTGCTTGCTCCACCTCCTACCCTGCCGGAGTCTTTGAAGCAGAGACGGTAAACCGACTGCCTGCCGCGCCTGCTCCACCTCCTACCCTGCCGGAGTCTTTGAAGCAGAGACGGTAAACCAACCTGCTGCCTACCTGCCATGCCTGCTCCACCTCCTACCCTGCCGGAGTCTTTGAAGCAGAGACGGTAATCCGACTGCCTGTTGCGCCTGCTCCACCTCCTACCCTGCCGGAGTCTTTGAAGCAGAGACGGTAAACCAACCTGCTGCCTACCTGCCATGCCTGCTCCACCTCCTACCCTGCCGGAGACTTTGAAGCAGAGACGGTAAACCGACTGCCTGCCGCGCCTGCTCCACCTCCTACCCTGCCGGAGTCTTTGAAGCAGAGACGGTAAACCGACTGCCTGCCGCGCCTGCTCCACCGCCTACTCTGCATTAGAATATTTATGGCTATCTTTAATATCTATTTTAGTTGTTTTTTTTACTTTGAGTTGATTTAATAATGTGAGAAAACAATGGCTCAAAATACTGAAAACGTTACACAAGGAGCAATAAAAACAAAATATGAAAAACAAACTTGAGGTAATTATGAAAGAAAACCGGCCCAAGGAAGGGAGGTCGCAGGCCGAGGGACATAGGGAATTCTCTTATGAAAACCCTATTTGGTATTTGTTTTATAACATCGGAGGGATGCATTGTACACGTAACACTGACATCCTGACACAAAGCCTAGCGTGAAGCAGCAAGGACTCACGATTTGCTGCTCACCCCACCGTCGTCCGACGTCAGATACTCATAACTCGCAGAGCTCATCACATGAACATTCACGTCTTGGATGGTTCCAGAGAGAGGCCGGAGTCTGACAGCAGGCAGCGCAATCACGCAATGTGATCCACCCGGTCTCATTGGATCTGGACTCCATCTGATCTGTGATCCACCCTTTCTCACTGGATCTAGACTCCATCTGATCTGTGACCCACCCGTTCTCACTAGTTCAGGACTCCATCTGATCTGTGATCCACCCTTTCTCACTGGATCTAGACTCCATCTGATCTGTGACCCACCCGTTCTCACTAAATCTGGATTCCATCTGATCTGTGATCCACTCGTTCTTACTGGATCTGGACTCCATAAGATCTGTGATCCACCCATTCTCACGGGATCTGGAGTCGATCTGATCTGTGATCCACCCGTACTCACAGGATGTGGACTCCATCTGATCTGTGATCCACCTGTTCTCACTAGATCTGGACTCCATCTGAAGCTCGTGCTCTCAAAGGCCCTTGAAGCTCCGGAAAGGCCACTGTTCCACTTCCGTCACCGTCAAGCGCCGTCACGTCCACCCTCCACCCTTCTTAAATTCGATACAGTCCACCCTGTCAGACATATCTCCAGCCGCCACTGAGATCTTGAGTCTCCACATTGAAGGGTTTGCAGGACCCTGCAATGCCCGATTTTGCTCATATCTAAAATGAGTTTAAATATGTCCCTCTATATTATCAACTGAAAGTGGGCCATGCACCTCAGAATATGTATCTACTGGCGGGAAACACATATGTGGAATGCGCGATTTGAACGGCCTTATCATGTATGTTACCTGCTTGTAATCGTCTTTACGGCAGTATGTATATGACGAAAGTACAATCAACTCTTACAGATTGGGCAGAATAGGATTTACGAACTAAAAGCTGAAATGAATCAAATAGAAGTTAAAAGAAATGTATACATTAGAAATGCCACTTTGAGTGTTTAGCACTAGAGAGCCGCTGTGCTTCAAAGGGTTAAGTCTTCTTGGATTTGGAAAAACCATGTCCTTGACAGAGTGTTGCCAACATTGTTGACTCATAAAAAGAAAATAATTTATAAAATGAATTGCGTTGTTGCTAGGGTTCTAGTGGTAAATCCTCGAAAGAGTGGACACTGTTTGCCTTAGGAAGGATTTTCCAAAGTGGTTTGTAATAAAGAAAGGAATATGCTACTTACCAGTATGCATCTGTTCTTGACATGTAGAGCTGCAGATCCACACACTTGTGCATAGATCGCCATCTGGTGTTGAGCCCGGATGTTTGCAGTTTGCAGTTGTTTTTCCACTTGGAAAGTCTTTGGAAGTCACGAGGTCGGTGACTCCTCCTTTGGATGATAGAGCGCATGGGCTTCGGCTCCATCCTCAGATTGTTTTTCGCCAGCAGGGAAAGATGGAGCGTAGTAATAACAGTGAAGATGCCCATGTGTGTGTTATCTAAATAAGATAAGCTGGAACAGATACAGGTAGCCGGGGAGGCGGGTGTAGATCTGCAGCTCTACATGCCAAGAACAGATGCATACTGGTAAGTAGCATATTCTGTTCGAGGCATATGAGCTGCAGATTACACACTTGTGCATAGATTATATAGCAGTACCCACCGTTAGCGGCGACCACCCGTATCTGTTGCAGTGGTTTGAAATAATGTTTTGAGTACAGCCTGGCCCACACTAGCTTGTTGCTTAGTTTGCACATCTACACAATAGTGTTAAGTGAAAGTGTGCGGTGTTGACCATGTAGCTGCTCTGCAGATATCATCTAATGGGATGTTCCCTAGAAAAGCCATTGTAGCCCCTATTTTACGTGTAGAGTGGGCTTTAGGGGGAACGGATAGCGTTCGTTTTGCTTTGTGGTAGCAAATATGAATGCATTTGACAATCCACCTAGCTATCCCCGACTTGGAGATGGGGTTGCCCTTGTGTGGTGGAGAGAAAGAGACAAACAGTTGTTTGGTCTTACGGAAAGGTTGTGTTCTCTCGAAGTAGTAGAGTAAGGCTCGTTTGACATCTAGTGTGTGGAGAGCTCTTTCTGCAACAGTTTGTGGTTGCGAGAAGAATACTGGTAGTTCTACAGATTGGTTTAGGTGAAAGGGAGAAATGACTTTAGGGAGGAATTTTGGGTTGGTACGGAGAACAACCTTGTTCTGGTGCATTTGGAGAAAAGGTTCTTGAATGGTTAGTGCTTGTATCTCACTGACTCTTCTGAGGGAAGTGATGGCTACAAGAAAAGCGGTTTTCCATGTTAGGAATTGAAGTTCACATTTGTGTAGAGGTTCGAAGGGAGGCCCCATTAGCCTGGTGAGAACGATAGTTAGGTTCCACACAGGTGAGGGTGGCACTCTGGGGGGAATTATTCTTTTAAGGCCTTCCATGAAGGCTTTAATGGCCGGTACTCTAAAGAGTGATAGATGTTGCCTGTTTTGTAGATAAGCTCCTATGGCTGCCAGGTGCAGTTTAATGGACGTATAGGCTAGATTGCATCTTTGTAGGTGTAGTAAATAGCCTATGATGTGTTGAATGGACACGTCCAGTGGATTGATGGTATTGTTGTGACAATAGACAACAAAACGTTTCCACTTTGCTGCGTAGCACGCTCTAGTGGTGGGTCTTCTAGCTTCTTTGATGACGTTCATACAGTCAGGGGGAAGATTGAGGTAACCGAATTCTAGGATTTCAGGAGCCAGATCGCAAGGTTGAGCTGAGCTGGGTCCGGGTGCCTGATCTCTCCATGGTTCTGGGTTAAGAGGCATGGAGAGAGGTGTAACTTTTGGTGCGGTACTACAGATAGTTCCAGCAGTGTGGTGTACCATGGTTGTCTGGCCCAAGTTGGAGCTACTAGGATGAGAGTGAGGGAGTGTTGTTGTAGTTTGCGCACCACTAGTGGAATGAGTGGGAGAGGCGGAAAAGCGTACGCAAATCTGCCTGACCAGTTCATCGATATCGCATTGCCTTTGGACAATGGGTGTGGATATCTGGCGGCGAAGCTTGGGCATTTGGCGTTTTCGTGGGTGGCGAAGAGGTCTATCTGTGGATGCCCCCACATTTGAAAGTACTGTTGAAGAACTTCTGGGTGGAGTTCCCATTCGTGGAGTTGTTGTGTTTGTCTGCTGAGCAGATCTGCCATATTGTTTTGGACTCCTGGGATGTGTTGGGCTAGGAGAAAGATTTTCTGGGGTATGGCCCATCCACATATGCTCTGTGCTAGCTGAGAGAGTTGCGGAGAGTGTGTGCCGCCTTGTTTTTGTATATAGTACATGGCTATCATGTTGTCTGTGCGGACTAGGACTGCCTTGCCAGAAATCTGTGTTTGAAACGATTTTAGGGCTAAAAAGATGGCTAGTAACGCCAGATGGTTGATGTGGTGTAACTTTTGTTGAGGTGTCCATCTGCCCTGCATGGTGTGATGTAGTAGGTGAGCTCCCCAGCCGGAGAGCGATGCGTCCGTTGTCAGTACTATCTAAGGAACCGGGTCCAGGAACGGTCGCCCTTTGGAAAGGTTTTTGGTGGTCCACCACTGCAGAGAGCGATGGGTACGACCGTCTACCAACACCAGATCTGTTAATTGACCTTGGGCCTGGTTCCATTGGCGCGCTAAGCACTCTTGGAGAGGACGCATCTGGAGTCTTGCGTGAGGTACTATGAATATGCAAGAGGCCATCATCCCTATTAGTTGTATAAACACTCGAGCTGGACGGGAGTGTTGTGCCATAAATTTCACGAGTAGAGCCTGAATGCTTGCTATCCGGGCAGGACTGGGGTAGGCCAGCGCTCTTGAGGTGTCTATGGTGGCACCGAGGTATTGTTTTACGTGGGACGGTTGCAGATGGGACTTTGCGTGGTTTACTGTGAAGCCCAGTTTGTGAAGTAGCTGGATAGTGGCGTGCGTGTGTTGTACACACTGGTTGTATGAGCTGGCTTTTATCAGCCAGTCGTCTAGGTATGGGAAGACATGGATGTGTTGTTTACGCAGGTGTGCTGCCACTACTGCTAGGCACTTGGTGAATACTCGTGGTGCTGTGGTGACTCCAAATGGGAGTACTTTGAATTGGTAGTGTTGGCCGTCCACTACAAATCTGAGGAACTTCCTGTGAGTGTTGTGCACAGGAATGTGGAAATAAGCGTCTTTTAGGTCTAAAGTGGTCAGGAAGTCGTTTTGGGAGAGCAGTGGAAGTATCTGCTGAAGTGTCACCATGTGAAAATGGTCTGAGTGTATGTATCTGTTTAGAGGCCTGAGGTCTAGGATGGGCCGTAGAGTCTCGTCCCTTTTTGGTATGAGAAAATATAGGGAGTAGACCCCCATATTTTGTTGGTTGGGAGGAACGTGTTCTATCGCCCCTTTCTGTAGGAGGGAGATTAGCTCCTGCTTTAGTAATGTTAGATGTTCCTGTGACATTGGGCGTTGTCTGGGTGGAATGCTTGGGGGGGGTAGATATGAGTTCCAGGCAATAGCCTGACCAAATTATTTGTGTTACCCATTTGTCTGAGGTGATGGGAATCCAGACAGGAAGGAAAATTTGGAGTCTGCCCCCGACCGGAGTGGGATGGTCTGGGGGGAGTGAAGGGAAGTCATTGGGTAGGTGCGGAGGCAGAGCGGGCGGTGTTTGTCTTGCCTCTGCCTTTATTATTGTTGCCTCTGTAGCCGCCTCTTTGGTAACCCCTTGTAAAGGAGGATTGAGTAGGGGCCTTAGTGAAGTGGAAGCGGTGTCAGAGGAGTAGCCTCTGGATGTGCTCCGAAAGGAAGAGCGGCGAAAGGAGCGCCTGGGAGGGTGTGATTGTAAGGCTCCCATAGACTTTGCCGTATCAGTGTCTTTTTTCATTTTTTCTAGGGCCTCATCCACTTTTGGGCCGAACAGATCTTCCTGGTCAAAGGGGTGGTTCAGGATGGAAGCTTGTACTTCTGGTTTAAAACCTGAGATCCTTAGCCAGGCATGGCGACGGAGGAGGATGCTGGTATTAATGGCTCTGGAGGCGGTGTCAGCTGCATCTAGGGCACAACGGATGGAGGTATTAGTGATGGTTTTGCCCTCCTGAATTAACTTGTTTGCCCTAGTCTTGTATTTGTCAGGGAGGTGTTGCATTATGGCTTCTAGTTCGTCATAATGGGCCCGGTCATATCTTGCTAGTAGCGCTTGTGTATTAGCGATACGCCAAATGTTGGCAGCTTGTGATGCAGTGCGCTTGCTGGATGCGTCCAAGAGTTTTGACTCTTTGTCAGGTGGTGGTGCTTCGCCTGCCGCTTGGGAGTTGGCCCTCTTTCGTGCTGTAGACACTACGAGGGAATCTAGTGGTGCTGGCCCTCTGATGTAGGAGGGATCTGTAGGGGCGGCTTTATATTTTTTGTCAATGCGCGTGTTAATGACCCTGGCTCTGACTGGGTCTTTAAAGACCTCTGGTGCGTGCTTGATAACTCCTTTGAGCATGGGCAGTATGTAGGTGGCCCTGTGCGTTGTGTCAAAAGTATCAAGAAGGAAGTCCTCCTCCACGGGGTCGGTATGGAGATCCACCCCGTGATAGTGTGCAGCCCTCTGGAGTAAGTGGTTGAACCCTAATGAGTCTTCTGGTGGAGATGGTCTCGAAGGGTAGAGATAATCTTGCGGGACATTAGGAATGTCATGGACGTTGTAGTCGTCCCATGGGTCTGGGGAGCCCGTGGGAGTCGGGTCCCCTGTAGGTAGGTCATGGGGCACGTCCCCCATGTCATCATAGACATCATCATTATCATCATCCGGAGAGGGTGTGGGGGAATGATGAGGTGGGGGGAGAAGGCGGAGGTGGAGGGGGGAAGGTGGAGGGGGTGGAGGAAGTGGTGAGGGCATTCTGAAAGGGGAGGTAGCAGAGTCCTTCCTCTTTGGAGGTGGGGCTGGGGCAGGTTTTTCCAGCTGTCTCTTTTTGATGCTGAGCATCAAGTGTCCGGTTTTGGGATCCTTGATCAATGTTTTTTGCAATGGGTTCGGTGTAAAGAGTTCTTCCGAGGGTGGTTTGTCCGTGGGCGCCGAAGGCATCGGGACCGTTGGTTTTTTGGTTTTAGAGTCTGTGCTAGTCCGCTGTTTGTGCGGCTTGGAAAGGGCTGTTTGTTTACTCGGTACCGAGATGGGTTTCGGCTTCGAGATATCGGTGTCGATGGCCTTGTGTTTCTTGGTCGGTTCCGGGGATGGTGTCAGTACCGAGGAGCTAGATCTGGGTTTCGGCGCCGAGTGTTTCGGTATGGAGCTCGGTGCCGTGGAGGCCATTTTCTTCTTCGGCGTCGGTGTGGAGGGGTGTTTGTCGGCACCGATGGTGGGCTGGCTCGAGCCCGAGCCGCCGGAAGGCTTAATCGGCTTCTTTACCGGTCCCGACGGTGCGGTGTGGGGAGCAGTGTCTTTGGTCTTACCTAGGACCGGAGGCGAAGGCATGACCGCAGCCTTTTTCGGTGCCGTCGAGGGTGTGGGGGGGTGGTAGTTCAGTACTCACGACCCTCTGTGCCGGAGTGATGTCCTCCACATCTGAATCGTCTGCTTCGGAGGCGCTGACGAGGCCCTCATCGGTGTGGTGTTCTTCTGGAGCGTCGACGCCTTCTCCGAAGATGTCATCTGGAATCGCCGTCGACGAGTGGTTCTTCGTGCCCTTCGGTCTCGAATGGTTTTCTTGGACCGGAAGGACTTGCACGCCGGACAGTCTTGAGCCTCGTGTTCAGGGGAGAGGCAGAGGTTGCATACCTCGTGGAGATCGGTGTGGGGGAATTTGGACCCACATCGAGGGCACTTCTTGAAGGGAGTCCTTTCCATGAGCCAGGACCAGAGCTTGGATAGGCCCGAAGGCCGTTGTCGACGACTGGAATCGAAGGTCTTGATCGATGAGAGCCGCGCTGAGTGTGGAGATCGCGATCGAAACAATACCGCGAATTAGTGTGAGGATTGCGCGTCGATTGGAGAACTGGAGGCTGTTCGGAACCGGAGCGCGAAGATCACATCCGAGCCCGATGGCGGAAAAAAACAATCTGAGGATGGAGCCGAAGCCCATGCGCAATACGATCCAAAGGAGGAGTCACCGACCTCGTGACTTCCAAAGACTTTCCAAGAGGAAAAACAACCGCAAACATCCGGGCCCAACACCAGATGGCGATCTATGCACAAGTGTGTAATCTGCAGCTCATATGCCTCGAACATATATTTCAGATACCGAGAGGCACATTTCTTCAGTTTTTGCTTAAGTAATAATCGATGCATAAAGGGGTCAAGAAACTAAGAACTTTTTTTGGTTTGAAATTGTTGGACATGGCCCACTCTAGAGGGTAACCCCAAAACGTTTTGCCTTCACCCCTCTTGTTTTCTGAACCTGTTTTTGTTGGTCTGTAGGGCACTGGGCACTTTACTACTGCTAACCAGTGCTAAATGGCTTGTGCTCACTCCTTAGAACATAATACAATTGGCACACACCTTAAATGTATTTGCAAGTCCCTCGTATATGGGACCACTGTCACTTGGGCTGTAAATTAAATGCTACTAGCGGGCCTGCAGCACTTATTTTGCCACCCACTCACGTTGTGCCTTTTGAAACATGTTTGGGCCCGCTATAGCACCCTGGGTGCAGATTTAAACTGCCAATTCAGCCTGGCAAAACAAACCTTTTCAAGGCATACACCTCCCTTTTCAGTACATATAACCCCCCACCACCACCCCTAAAGTAGGTTCCAAACAGCCCTCAGGACAGGGGGCACTGTATTTAAAAAGTTGGACATGTACTTGGGAATCTTACATGCCCTGGCAGTGGAAAACTCCTACATTCTTTTTTCAGTACTGTAAGGCCTACCTCTCCCAAAGGATGATACTGGGTTACCTTATTACATTTAATAAGTTCTACTGTTTGAATGGAAGTAGGTAGAAATATCCTGTTTGGACTCAAATTAACTGAAACTTAAAATCCTTTTTAATAGTGAAGGCCGATTTAAGATTACAATTTTGAAACTGACACCTTTAGAAAATTGGCACTTTTCTGCACTAAACTTTTATTTATTTATTTATTTTATTTTAGCGATTTCTAGAGCGCCTGGTGACCCAAGGGCATCCCCGCGCTATGTGACTTGAAATCCTGTTGAGGGGGAAGAGAGGGAGGGGAGAGCAACAGAAGGAATTTATTTAGGAAACAGGTGAGTCTTTAGTTTCTTGCGGAAAACCAGATAGTTGGGTTCTAGTCTGAGGGAGCGAGGGAGTGCGTTCCAGCCCTTAGCCGCTTGAACGGAGAATTGTCACCCTCCTGTACGGGTTCTTTTGAATCTAGGGGTGCTGGCTAGGTTCTCATTCTGCGATCGTAGGGATCTGGTTGCTGTGTAGGGAGTGATCATTTTACTAAGAATCGCTGGACCAGATCCGTTGAACAACTTGTGTGTTGTACACATCGCTTTGAATTGCACCCTTTGGCGCACAGGGAGCCAGTGCAGGGCTTTGAGGGCCGGCTTGGCGGACGTTCTGGAAGGGGTGTTAGTAAGCATGCGTGCCGCCGCGTTCTGTGTCCGCTGGAGTTTCGTGATGGTGGACTCGGGGGCTCCCAGATAAACCAGGTTGCTGTAGTCCAGGCGGGACAGCACTAGTCCCTGGATGAGTAGCTTCCTGGAAGTAGGTGGCAGTAAGGGCAGGATTTTACGGGTCGTGCGCATGAGCCCGAAGCAGGTGCCCGAGGTTTTAGTTGCTTGAGTTTTCATCGTGAGCTGTGGTTCGAGCCACACCCCGAGTGTCTTGATTTCACGTTTTGGGGGGGGGATTTCTCCGAACACATCGGGCCAGAGTGTTGGAGGGATGGTCGTCCATTGCTTTCCTAGTAGCATCACTTCCGTCTTTGTCCCATTCAGTTTTAGTGATGAGTTATTCATCCAGTTATGAATTCCTATGAGGCAGTTAGTCAGATTTTCTGGATGGTCAATCAGCTGGGACAAGGAGACGACTAGTTGGGTATCGTCAGCGTAGCTCACCATTTTTATGTTAAATGGTGTTACCACGTCCTCGAGTGGGGCCATATAGACATTAAAAAGCGTCGGGCTCAGGGAGGAGCCCTGGGGGATGCCGCTTGTGAGTGGGAGGGTGGATGAATGATGATTGTCGTCCCACACTTGGAAAGTGCGCCCTGTAAGGAAGGATTCAATCCATTTGATTGCTGTCCCGGTAAGTCCTGCATCGGCCAGTCTATGCAGAAGGATACGGTGGTTGACCGTGTCAAAGGCTGCGCTCAGATCCAGGAGGATCACTGCCACTGATCCTCCTGAATCCAGTATGCCCCTTGCCTCCTCGATGACTGCGAGGAGTGCAGTGTCTGTTCCATGGCCCGGGCGAAATCCGGTTTGGGATTGTCGAAGCAAGTTGTTGGTTTCAAGGAACTGGGATAATTGGGTATTTACCAGTTTCTCAGTGACTTTGCTGATACCAGGGAGTAGAGATATTGGTCTGTAGTTAGACAGGTCCGATGGGTCTAGCTGAGGTTTTTTTAAGAGTGCTTTAACCACAGCACTCTTCCAGCTGTCGGGAACGGTTCCGTGGGCGAACGAGCTGTTGATGAGATCCGTAACAGTAGGTACGATTACTGAGGCAACGGTCTTGAGGAACCTGATTGGTGCTGGGTCCAAGGGAGACCCACTTTTCATTTTCGTTAGGGTTCGCTCAACCTCTAGGGGGGTGACTGGTCGGAATGTTGGTAGAGTGGGGCGTAGGTTACTTTCAGCCTGGTCGAGGAGTATACGGCTTTCCGTGTGGCTGGGGGGTCCGGGGGGTGGGAGGGAGACCAGGATGCGGGTGATTTTATCGTTGAAGAAGTTCGCTAGCTCATTGCTTCTGTCAACTTTAGGGGTGTTAGAGGGGGAAGTGATGGGGACCTTGGTCAGCTCCTTTACGATTAAAAAGGATTCTCGGGCTGAGTTAGATGCTTCTTGTATCCGCGTATCATAGTATGAGGCTTTGGCTAGTTTGATGGCCTCTTTATAGAGTTTGACCGTAGACTGGTAGGCCTCTTTGTTGGCGTGTTGCCAGTTTTTTCTCCAGAGCCGTTCGGCTTTTTTACAATTTTTACGGTGTATTCTGAGATCCGCGGTATACCATGGTGCTGAGCCAGGTTTACCGTTTTTGTCTTCCCTGGTTCTAAGTGGGAGTACTAAGTCTAGGGAGGAGGTGATCCAGCCTTCCAGGAGATTCCAGCTGCATCTGCCCGTTAATTCTTCCCCCATCAGGAATGAGTATTGGGCCCAGATAGTGAACAATAGGACCTGGGTGTAGCTGGGAGAGGGCAATCCATCCAGCATGGGACGTGTGGAGCTGTTTCGAGCCTCACTTACATTTTAAAGTTGCTGCCTCAGCACTCTCACAAAAATCATGACACCATGCTTTTGTCAACCAAGACATCTTTCTTCCACTTCAAAGCTGGACCCTCAGACCAACTCCTCAGTAAAACTCCTGGGCCTGCGGAAGACTACACAAGGACTGCCTTGTACTCCAGAGGACTGCCCTGCTGCTTGACGCCTGCCTTGTTTCTCAGAGGACTGTCCTCCTGTTGAGGCCTACCTTGATTCTCAGTGGACTGTCCTGCTGCTTGAGGCCTGCCTTGTTTATGCGTGGACTGCCCTGCTGCTTGAGGCCTGCCTTGTTTATGCGTGGACTGCGCTGCTGCTTGAGGCCCACCTTGTTTCTCAGAGGTCTGCCCTGCTGCTTGAGACCTGCCTTGTTCTCCAGAGGACTGCCCTGCTGCTTGAGGCCTGCCTTGTTTCTCAGAGGACTGCCCTGCTGCTTGAGGCCTGCCTTGTTTCTTAGTGGACTTTCCTGCTGATAGATGCCTGCCTTGTTTCTGAGAGGACTGTCTTGCTGCTTGAGGCCTGCCTTCTTTCTCAGAGGTCTGTCCTGCTGCTTGAGGCCTGCCTTGTTTCTGAGTGGACTGCCCTGCTGCTTGAGGCCTGCCTTGTTTCTCAGAGGACTGTGCTGCTGCTTGCTGCCTGCCTTGTTTCTGAGAGGACTGCCCTGCTGCCTGAGGCCTGCCTTGTTTCTCAGAGGACTATCCTGCTGCTTGAGGCCTGCCTTGTTTCTCAGAGGACTGTCCTCCTGCTTGAGGCCTGCCTTGTTTCTCAGAGGACTGTCCTCCTGCTTGAGGCCTGCCTTGTTTATCAGAGGACTGTCCTCCTGTTGAGGCCGGTCCTCCTGTTGAGGTGAGCCTTGTTTCTCAGAGGACTGTCCTTCTGTTGAGGTGAGCCTTGTTTCTCAGATGACTGTCCTCCTGTTGAGGCCTGCCTTGTGTTTCAGAGGACTGCCATGCTGCTTGACGCCTGCCTTGTCTCTCAGAGGACTGTCCTGCTGCTTGAGGCCTGTCTTGTTTCTGAGAGGACTGTCCTGCTGTTGAGGCCTGACTTGTTTCTCAGAGGACTGGCTTCCTGCTTGAAGCCTGTCTTGTTTCTCAGAGGACTGTCCTCCTGTTGAGGCCTGTCCTCCCGTTGAGGTGAGCCTTGTTTCTCAGAGGACTGTCCTCCTGTTGAGGCCTGCCTTGTGTTTCAGAGGACTGCCATGCCAAGGCTTGTTGGGTCCATTCTGGTCGCCGACACCGCAGCACACGACAGACTTTGTGGGACAAGTCGAATCCGGCTCGTGGACTTCGTCGACGCCTCCTGGACCTCGTGGCTGAAGAGTCAAGACACCCATCAACTCACCTGAAGCATCCGACATCTGTGGGCATTGGTTCATCCTGCCCTTGGCCACTGGCAAGTGACCCAGACTCTGTCCCCTCTGCTTTCAGGTTCCTTCATTCCTAGATCCAGGCTTGAATCCCTTCGTACACTTCTCTTCATGGCAGCAGCAGTTCTTTGCAGGCTTCCATTGAAATCGACGACGCGACCCGACACCAAAAGACACCTATGCACCCGGCTTCCCTGGGTGAGGTAACTCGAGTACTCCGGTGCTCCCGTGGGTCTTGACCCTAGACACCTCTAAGTCCAAAAGGGTTTGCTTGTAGTCGTCCTCTAAGTGTCCTTAAACTCTTAATTTCCAACCGCGACTTTCCCCATAGAAGTTAACGGCGATTCGCAGCTGTGTTCTCACACTGCACGCGTCCCCCGTGGGTCCCCTGTGTCACTACCTTGGGTGGTTCCTTGGTGTCCCAGCGATTCTACAGGCTCTAGGCCTTGTGTCTAGTTCAGTCGTGGTTCTTATACCACTATTTTGGTATATGGTTTGGTACGCCCCTAGGGCCCAAACGTGTATTTGTGCTATTACTGTTGATTGCTAACATGTAAATTAAGTACTTCGAACTCCAGTCTCATAAAGAGACTAGAGGGGTGTGTTTTAACCTAAATACATATATTTTAAATATATACCAGGTGTGGTTGTCTTTTCATTTGATCATTCAAGAGATTATAGACTTGCAAAACAAGCTGCTTTACATTCCTTCAAGACTTAGCCTGAAGGCTGCTCTCCATAGCTACCACTAGGATAGCTTTCAATAAAGGGTGTCTTTAACCTATTACCATAAGGGGTTGTTTGGACTGATACAAGGTGCCCACTAGAACTAGTGGACTGCATATATCAGGCCACCTTCTTACAGGCAATCAGCCACGTGATTCCTTACACCAGCCACGTACTCCAGACGATAATTAAATTCATTTAACCTGTACTGCCACTTATCTATACGTGGAGTGGCCCTGCCACCACCCCTGGTGGTAAAAAGATCTGTCAGTGGTTTATGGTAGGTCCTCAGCACAAATTCATTCACCCACAAGAAATTACAAAAATACTGTACACCCCACCACAGAGCCAGTGCCTCCTTCTCAATCGTAGAATAAGTGCTATCGGCTCCACTAAGTGCTCTAGAAGCAAAAGCAATGATCTCCTCCCTGTTGTCAGACCTTTTCTGCATAAGAACAGCCCCAAGACCCACATTGCTCGCATCGGTGGTAACAATGCAGCGATCAATATTGTTAAATAACTTGAGTGGGCGTGCTCGCACAAGTGCTTCTTTCAGTCACTTGAAATCACATGCACATTGATCTGACCCTACATACTTCACATTCTTCCTTAGAAGCTCACGCAAACACACCGTCCTATCAAAGAAATTGGCCACAAATTTGGCGTAATACTCAAACAGCCCAAGAAAGGAACAAAGCTGGTCTTTATTTTGTGGTTCAGATGCATTTTGGATGGCATCAACAAGTTTAACCTTGGGTTCTACTCCTTTCTTGGAAATGTGGTGCGATAGGTAGTCCACCACTTCCTAAAGAAACATATTTTTTTTAAAATACATTTATAGAGCGCATGGTTACACCTCCGGTGTGTCCCCGCGCTGAGAGCTAACTCTGAGAAATAGATTACAACACGCTAGGTCTGAGAAGGTGAGTGGTCATTACCGGTCCTATCTTTGAATAGGTTGTGTAAACAGCCAGGTCTTTTGCTGCCTACGGAAACTATTTTCGCATGATTCAGTTCTTAAGTTCATTGGGAGGCCGTTCCAGATTCTCGCTGCGCGATGTCTAAATGGACGCTCCCCCATTCTGGCTCTGAGGATTCTCGGTACAGTCACCAGAGCCTTTTCTGATGATCTTAAGCTGCATCCTTGTGAATATTTGGTGATTAAAGAATGCAGATATGTGGGTCCTTTCTTTTGCAAAATGCGGTGGAAGTGGCACATTACCTCAAACACTACCCTCTTTTCCACAGGAAGCCAATGAAGGGCTTCCAAGGCTTTCTTAGACTTACACTTGTCTTTTCTTAATGTTAATCCACTGGACTTGACAATGTCCAATACTTCCCTGACTCTGGAATTGTGCTCTTATTCAGTTTTACCAAGAATCAAAATGTCGTCTTGGAAAAACACGACTCCTGCAGTGTTCTTAACCCCTTCCCCGCTCATGACGGAACCACTCCGTCATGAGCCACGGTTGCGCTGTGCTCATGACGGAGTGGTTCCGTCATGCTACGGCCGCTGGCAGCCGCTCCGCCCACGCGGCGCTAATTCCCCGCCTGTGCGGGCGATTAGCGCAGTGGGCGGAGACATGACGGAACCACTCCGTCATGAGCACAGCTCAACCGTGGCTCGTGACGGAGCGGTTCCGTCACGAGCACCGCGCCACCGCGCTGCCCCCAAACCCCCCCCAGCGCCGCGGCAGAATTCCTGCCGCGGCGAAGGGGTTAAACAAGCTCCCCATAAGACGCTGGAACACTGCAGAAACCGATGCCAAAACAAACGGCATGTGTACATAGGGAAATGCACCTTCAGGTGTTACAAAGGACGTGAGATGTCTCGAGTCCTTGCACAATTCTACTTGATGGTAAGCAGAGGAAATCTCAAGAGAAGAAAAATACTTTGCACCCTCTAGTGTAGACAACATCTCATTGATGTTTGGCAGGGGTTGGCGATCCATCCATATGCAAGAATTTAAGTTGCGCAAGTCCACACACATTCTGAGGGACTTGTCAGCCTTGCGCGCCACAGCAATGGGGGACAAGCATTCAGACCCCTCAATGGGCTCGATTACACAAATGGAACACAACCGTTCAAGTTCCTGTTTGAGCTCACCACGCATACTAAGAGGTACCTTATGCACTTTATGTGCAACAGCTCTTGCCCCCTCCTTCAAAACAATTCGGTGCTGATAACCCTTGAGTTTACCCAAATCACCATAAACAATATCTGGATACCTTTGAATCCAATCGCTCTTAGATAATGATTTTGAGGTAATCGTATGTACAGGGGTAACCGCAGGAATATTGGAATAAAACTGCTTGGCTTCGTGTTTCGATAAAACCATGTCTGAATGATTGGGCTCTAGAATGATCCACAGCTCACCCTGCTCCTCCCATCCCAATAAATTCGCACCTTCCTTCACAATGTATACAGTCCCTTGTGCCAAATCCCCTTTGAATTCCAACTTGCCCTCAAACTTGCCAATAACTTCTACTCTTTTACCACCATAAGCAAAGATTTTTATGTTGGACTGATCAACAGGAATATCGCCCAATCTCACAAAGTCTTTGGCATTGATGAGGGTAAAAGGCGAACCAGAAACTTTATAGTTTTGCCGTTTAAATTTATGGCACACGCAGGGGATTTTCTTCTATTTGGTTCGACAATAGAAGCAATTTCCACCACACCATCCGATTGAGTAGAGAAAGAAGACAACATTTAAAATTCATAACTTATAATATCATTCCCAGAATCAACATAATCCTCTTCAATAGCTTTCACAGTTCTTGACTGTCCTTTATGTGCAACAGTAGCCTTGCACATACTGCCAAATGTCCTTTCTTACCACATGTGAGGTAAGTTTGATTAATAGCAAAACAAAATTTGAAATTGCCGAGATGAGATCTGCCCCCACCTCGGTAACATGAGCGGCCAGGTTTCTCAGGTCTTTCAGATTTCGATTTAGGCAAACTGGATGCAGATGAAGGAATGCTAGGTACGTTTGTGTTAGTTCCTTTTGTAGGTTCACTTGTAGGTTTAGTACTGACTAACTTCACTTCGTTGGATAATGCAGACCCACTCATCTTTCATGCATAGTTGGGAATGCTCAATGAGAGCAGTTTCAAGATCAGGGTCTTTAGAAGCTAAAAGTTTCTCCTGAATCTTTTTATTACAGGAGCGCTCAATTAACTGATCACAGATTATTTGGTCTCTGAACTCTCTGTAATTACAAGTGACAGCTAAAGTTCTGAGAGCCGCTAAAAAATCATCAATGGATTCACCGGGAATCTGAGCACGTTGCAAAAATGTGTGACGCTCCAGTACAATGTTTCTTTTAGGATTAAATCTCTTAACCAGAGTTTTAATAAGTGAGGCGTAGTCGTCTACAATTAAGGAGTCCCCTTCCTCACCACTACTGACACATGTTCTTACAAGTTCTAGAGGTAAAGTCTTTAAAATGGTCCTCCCCTCTTCGCCCAAATTATATACAAATAATGCTTTTTTCTTCTTTGAAATAAAAGTGTCCCCATCAATCGCCTCAAGATAGGCTTCAAATGTCTCCTTCCATTGCTGCCAAATAACAGGAGGAGTACCAGGTGACTGCAAAAGGGGAGGTGATGCAATTACGTGATCCATCTGGTGACCGTGCGTGGGTGAGTTGCTGCCACAAAGATCACCACAAGCGAGGAGTTATAGTATCACTCAGTATCAGGCGTCACCAAGGTCTCGCAATACCCAACAGAGGGAAGACTGTGGACCGGACAACACGTCGCCAATAAAATGAAGACACTTTACTGGTAAGTTTCTAGTCTTCTTCTTTATTGCATCTGATGTCCACAGCTTCCCGGCAGCAACTGCCAGTGCCACAGCATTCCATGTTCCACGCAGGGAACGCAGAAAAAGGAATGCAGGCGCGAGATCCCAACAGGAAGTGTGGGGAGTTCACACCTTGCCTTCTCTGATGCAGATGAACAAGTTCTATTGCTCGCCTTGTTGAGTGCTTCACCTCCACCTGCAGCGGTCTTTGATGTTCTTGAAAGACTGAGACGGCGAGGCGGGATGTTTGAGGGTGTGATGTGTATATCTGATGGACTAATGATGGGACCCACTAGTCTATAGCTATTTCCTTCTATGGTGGAAGAATAACTTCATCCTTGCCATGACAAGTGGGTAATTGGGGTATTGTGGGAAAGTGTAACAAACTGGGTTATTAATTGTGAAGGAAGCAAGTCCTTCCCAAGTAATCAGTGAACGATTGTCTTTCTACAAGGAACAAAGCACCCCTTTGTCGTACTTGAGTCTCTCAGGGTAACGAAGCAAAGCAGTTCAAGGGCTTCTCAGGGAGGGTGGTGTAGGCTTGTAATCCCAATTCTTTGGTTCACAACAACAACACTCAATAAATCATTGTCCAGTCAGTGGTTTTCTTTCAAAAAGGAAAAGGTATTTAATTACACACACACACACTACTAACTACTATGTATTAATTTACAACTATGTACCCCAGGTGGATGGACTATCTTTGGGGACACCCTAAGATCACATTACACTTCCAGTGTGGCTTCAACCCTATAACCACACACCCCCACCTATGCCAGATATCCACCATCACAATGCCAGTGGGTGCCATTATCAATAAGGCAGGACTTCTGACTTTGTCATGGTGTCACCACATTAGTAACAAGCAGCCACATGTCATCATTCAACACTGACCCACCAGTGAGCACAGAATTCAATCAACAGCTTTCACTGTAACAGGTAAACATTGCATAGTCATTATCACTGTCGTCAATAATCCATCTCAAGCTGGGCTGGACCCGGCTATCCGAGCGGACAGTGACACGCAGCTCAGAGGCCACTTGATGCCTCCACTTCGCAGGATCTTGATTGCTGCTTCACTCTAGTAAACTTTAGATAACTGTCCATCAGCTTGCCAGCTGATGGTCCCCCGCTCTCGTTTGCAAAAAGATTACGCAAACCCTGTCAGACTACCTCCGGAAGCTCACTTCTATTATTTTAAAGGATTTTACTTCCGGAGGGTGTAGTGATGCACCTGAAGTCCTTCTTCTAAAGGAAGGGGAGGCCCAACCCCTCGAGTATAACACAATCTCATTGTTAAATTGGTCAAATGTGGGGCTCTATTTTTGGCAAAAGACTAACCCTGGTGCTCCCATCTCCGCCGGCGAAGAAGCGCCGTGAGACTAGGCCTGGGCGGTAAATTCTGTTCCGCTTGCGGCATTTGCAGAATTTGGGTAATTTTGCGTTCCGCGGAGAACGCGAAATTGCCAAACATTCCGCAATCCGCGGCTTCGTGGAATTTTTTGCTTGTTCGCGCTTTCAAAAGGAGTGTTCGCAAGATATTTCCCCCCGAGCACGCAAACAGCGTTCGCGAACAGGAAAAAAGCATAGTGAACAAGGAATTCCGTGTGTTCGCTGAATATTTGCGTGCCTGCGGAGATTATTTACCGTTTCACGGAGCTTTGCGTAGCGCAACTACGCAAATTCCGCCCACCCCTGCATGAGACACCCCCTTACGCATACAAGGGGACGGGGAGCAGAAGCAGTGTCGGAAGTCGTGTTATTTGTGGTGGGGTCGCCAAGGGCTATGGTCTGGTTCCGTTTCTTTTCTTCCCTGCAGGGGGTGGGCATTTGTTCTCCAAGGGTACCTGGCGCATCAGTGCTCAGGGGTGGGTTTCTAAGGAATGATGACGTCTTCAATGCTATGTTGTTGATATTGAAGACTCGTGACCGGCTCGAACAGGGACAGAAAATAGGCTATGGCCCCAAAATAAAAGTGGCCCCCATTAATCAATTAGAAAGCTAAACACAAAGTGCCCCTTGTTCGCAGATTGTAAAGATCACGCAGTGTAAGTGTTCCAGAAGGTTTTCAATACTGCATGCATCTGCACTTTCTGCAGGCAATGTTTGTTTTAATATCACGGAAATCAATAGTAAAAACCGGCCGGCAAACCATTAAACAGGCACACACACTGACCTGTCAGACCAACCCATCGGGCACTCCCTGACTGCCCTGAGGCCAGTCCGACCCTGGGTGACATCTGATATGAGCTGGAAGAAGTCTGGCAGACTGAGCTGTTCCCTGGTGCTACTCAAGGAGAAATATAGTAGGGTCCAGAAGGTGCCACTCACTGGAGTCTTTGAGGCAGACACGGTAAACCGACCTGCTGCCTACCTGCCGCGCCTGCTCCACCTCTTACCCTGCTGGAGTCTTTGAAGCAGAGACGGTAAACCGACCTGCTGCCTACCTGCCGCCCCTGCTCCACCTCTTACCCTGCCGGAGTCTTTGAAGCAGAGACGGTAAACCGACCTGCTGCCTACCTGCCGCCCCTGCTCCACCTCCTACCCTGCGGAGTCTTTGAAGCAGAGACGGTAAACCGACCTGCCTTCTACCTGCCGCGCCCACTCCAGCTCCTACCCTGCCGGAGTCTTTGAAGCAGAGACAGTAAACCGACCTGCTGCCTACATGCCTGGCCTGCTCCACCTCCTACCCTGCCGGAGTCTTTGAAGCAGAGACGGTAAACCGACCTGCTGCCTACCTGCCGCGCCTGCTCCACCTCTTACCCTGCCGGAGTCTTTGAAGCAGAGACGGTAAACCGACCTGCTGCCTACCGCCGTGCCTGCTCCACCTCCTTCCCTGCCGGAGTCTTTGAAGAAGAGACGGTAAACCGACTGCCTGCCGCGCCTGCTCCACCTCTTACCCTGCGGAGTCTTTGAAGCAGAGACGGTAAACCGACCTGCTGCCTACCTGCCGTGCCTGCTCCACTTCCTACCCTGCCAGAGTCTTTGAAGCAGAGACGGTAAACCGACTGCCTGCCACGCCTGCTCCACCTCTTACCCTGCGGAGTCTTTGAAGCAGAGACGGTAAATCGACCTGCTGCCTACCTGCCGTGCCTGCTCCACTTCCTACCCTGCCAGAGTCTTTGAAGCAGAGACGGTAAACCGACTGCCTGCCGCGCCTGCTCCACCTCGTACCCTGCGGAGTCTTTGAAGCAGAGATGGTAAACCGACCTGCTGCCTACATACCTGGCCTGCTCCACCGCCTACCCTGCGGAGTCTTTGAAGCAGAGACGGTAAACCGACCTGCTGCCTACCTGCCGTGCCTGCTCCACCTCCTACCCTGCCGGAGTCTTTGAAGAAGAGACGGTAAACCGACTGCCTACCACGCCTGCTCCACCTCTTACCCTGCAGAGTCTTTGAAGCAGAGACGGTAAACCGACCTGCTGCCTACCTGCCTGGCCTGCTCCACCTCCTACCCTGCCGGAGTCCTTGAAGCAGAGACGGTAAACCGACCTGCTGCCTACCTGCCGCGCCTGCTCCACCTCTTACCCTGCCGGAGTCTTTGAAGCAGAGACGGTAAACCGACCTGCTGCCTACCTGCCGTGCTTGCTCCACCTCCTACCCTGCCGGAGTCTTTGAAGCAGAGACGGTAAACCGACTGCCTGCCGCGCCTGCTCCACCTCCTACCCTGCCGGAGTCTTTGAAGCAGAGACGGTAAACCAACCTGCTGCCTACCTGCCATGCCTGCTCCACCTCCTACCCTGCCGGAGTCTTTGAAGCAGAGACGGTAATCCGACTGCCTGTTGCGCCTGCTCCACCTCCTACCCTGCCGGAGTCTTTGAAGCAGAGACGGTAAACCAACCTGCTGCCTACCTGCCATGCCTGCTCCACCTCCTACCCTGCCGGAGACTTTGAAGCAGAGACGGTAAACCGACTGCCTGCCGCGCCTGCTCCACCTCCTACCCTGCCGGAGTCTTTGAAGCAGAGACGGTAAACCGACTGCCTGCCGCGCCTGCTCCACCGCCTACTCTGCATTAGAATATTTATGGCTATCTTTAATATCTATTTTAGTTGTTTTTTTTACTTTGAGTTGATTTAATAATGTGAGAAAACAATGGCTCAAAATACTGAAAACGTTACACAAGGAGCAATAAAAACAAAATATGAAAAACAAACTTGAGGTAATTATGAAAGAAAACCGGCCCAAGGAAGGGAGGTCGCAGGCCGAGGGACATAGGGAATTCTCTTATGAAAACCCTATTTGGTATTTGTTTTATAACATCGGAGGGATGCATTGTACACGTAACACTGACATCCTGACACAAAGCCTAGCGTGAAGCAGCAAGGACTCACGATTTGCTGCTCACCCCACCGTCGTCCGACGTCAGATACTCATAACTCGCAGAGCTCATCACATGAACATTCACGTCTTGGATGGTTCCAGAGAGAGGCCGGAGTCTGACAGCAGGCAGCGCAATCACGCAATGTGATCCACCCGGTCTCATTGGATCTGGACTCCATCTGATCTGTGATCCACCCTTTCTCACTGGATCTAGACTCCATCTGATCTGTGACCCACCCGTTCTCACTAGTTCAGGACTCCATCTGATCTGTGATCCACCCTTTCTCACTGGATCTAGACTCCATCTGATCTGTGACCCACCCGTTCTCACTAAATCTGGATTCCATCTGATCTGTGATCCACTCGTTCTTACTGGATCTGGACTCCATAAGATCTGTGATCCACCCATTCTCACGGGATCTGGAGTCGATCTGATCTGTGATCCACCCGTACTCACAGGATGTGGACTCCATCTGATCTGTGATCCACCTGTTCTCACTAGATCTGGACTCCATCTGAAGCTCGTGCTCTCAAAGGCCCTTGAAGCTCCGGAAAGGCCACTGTTCCACTTCCGTCACCGTCAAGCGCCGTCACGTCCACCCTCCACCCTTCTTAAATTCGATACAGTCCACCCTGTCAGACATATCTCCAGCCGCCACTGAGATCTTGAGTCTCCACATTGAAGGGTTTGCAGGACCCTGCAATGCCCGATTTTGCTCATATCTAAAATGAGTTTAAATATGTCCCTCTATATTATCAACTGAAAGTGGGCCATGCACCTCAGAATATGTATCTACTGGCGGGAAACACATATGTGGAATGCGCGATTTGAACGGCCTTATCATGTATGTTACCTGCTTGTAATCGTCTTTACGGCAGTATGTATATGACGAAAGTACAATCAACTCTTACAGATTGGGCAGAATAGGATTTACGAACTAAAAGCTGAAATGAATCAAATAGAAGTTAAAAGAAATGTATACATTAGAAATGCCACTTTGAGTGTTTAGCACTAGAGAGCCGCTGTGCTTCAAAGGGTTAAGTCTTCTTGGATTTGGAAAAACCATGTCCTTGACAGAGTGTTGCCAACATTGTTGACTCATAAAAAGAAAATAATTTATAAAATGAATTGCGTTGTTGCTAGGGTTCTAGTGGTAAATC
Organism: Triturus cristatus; assembly: GCF_964204655.1. Classification (NCBI taxonomy): domain Eukaryota; kingdom Metazoa; phylum Chordata; class Amphibia; order Caudata; family Salamandridae; genus Triturus; species Triturus cristatus. Next base: position 1,186,057,640 of record NC_140580.1, on the reverse strand, counting down.
CTCGAAAGAGTGGACACTGTTTGCCTTAGGAAGGATTTTCCAAAGTGGTTTGTAATAAAGAAAGGAATATGCTACTTACCAGTATGCATCTGTTCTTGACATGTAGAGCTGCAGATCCACACACTTGTGCATAGATCGCCATCTGGTGTTGAGCCCGGATGTTTGCAGTTTGCAGTTGTTTTTCCACTTGGAAAGTCTTTGGAAGTCACGAGGTCGGTGACTCCTCCTTTGGATGATAGAGCGCATGGGCTTCGGCTCCATCCTCAGATTGTTTTTCGCCAGCAGGGAAAGATGGAGCGTAGTAATAACAGTGAAGATGCCCATGTGTGTGTTATCTAAATAAGATAAGCTGGAACAGATACAGGTAGCCGGGGAGGCGGGTGTAGATCTGCAGCTCTACATGCCAAGAACAGATGCATACTGGTAAGTAGCATATTCTGTTCGAGGCATATGAGCTGCAGATTACACACTTGTGCATAGATTATATAGCAGTACCCACCGTTAGCGGCGACCACCCGTATCTGTTGCAGTGGTTTGAAATAATGTTTTGAGTACAGCCTGGCCCACACTAGCTTGTTGCTTAGTTTGCACATCTACACAATAGTGTTAAGTGAAAGTGTGCGGTGTTGACCATGTAGCTGCTCTGCAGATATCATCTAATGGGATGTTCCCTAGAAAAGCCATTGTAGCCCCTATTTTACGTGTAGAGTGGGCTTTAGGGGGAACGGATAGCGTTCGTTTTGCTTTGTGGTAGCAAATATGAATGCATTTGACAATCCACCTAGCTATCCCCGACTTGGAGATGGGGTTGCCCTTGTGTGGTGGAGAGAAAGAGACAAACAGTTGTTTGGTCTTACGGAAAGGTTGTGTTCTCTCGAAGTAGTAGAGTAAGGCTCGTTTGACATCTAGTGTGTGGAGAGCTCTTTCTGCAACAGTTTGTGGTTGCGAGAAGAATACTGGTAGTTCTACAGATTGGTTTAGGTGAAAGGGAGAAATGACTTTAGGGAGGAATTTTGGGTTGGTACGGAGAACAACCTTGTTCTGGTGCATTTGGAGAAAAGGTTCTTGAATGGTTAGTGCTTGTATCTCACTGACTCTTCTGAGGGAAGTGATGGCTACAAGAAAAGCGGTTTTCCATGTTAGGAATTGAAGTTCACATTTGTGTAGAGGTTCGAAGGGAGGCCCCATTAGCCTGGTGAGAACGATAGTTAGGTTCCACACAGGTGAGGGTGGCACTCTGGGGGGAATTATTCTTTTAAGGCCTTCCATGAAGGCTTTAATGGCCGGTACTCTAAAGAGTGATAGATGTTGCCTGTTTTGTAGATAAGCTCCTATGGCTGCCAGGTGCAGTTTAATGGACGTATAGGCTAGATTGCATCTTTGTAGGTGTAGTAAATAGCCTATGATGTGTTGAATGGACACGTCCAGTGGATTGATGGTATTGTTGTGACAATAGACAACAAAACGTTTCCACTTTGCTGCGTAGCACGCTCTAGTGGTGGGTCTTCTAGCTTCTTTGATGACGTTCATACAGTCAGGGGGAAGATTGAGGTAACCGAATTCTAGGATTTCAGGAGCCAGATCGCAAGGTTGAGCTGAGCTGGGTCCGGGTGCCTGATCTCTCCATGGTTCTGGGTTAAGAGGCATGGAGAGAGGTGTAACTTTTGGTGCGGTACTACAGATAGTTCCAGCAGTGTGGTGTACCATGGTTGTCTGGCCCAAGTTGGAGCTACTAGGATGAGAGTGAGGGAGTGTTGTTGTAGTTTGCGCACCACTAGTGGAATGAGTGGGAGAGGCGGAAAAGCGTACGCAAATCTGCCTGACCAGTTCATCGATATCGCATTGCCTTTGGACAATGGGTGTGGATATCTGGCGGCGAAGCTTGGGCATTTGGCGTTTTCGTGGGTGGCGAAGAGGTCTATCTGTGGATGCCCCCACATTTGAAAGTACTGTTGAAGAACTTCTGGGTGGAGTTCCCATTCGTGGAGTTGTTGTGTTTGTCTGCTGAGCAGATCTGCCATATTGTTTTGGACTCCTGGGATGTGTTGGGCTAGGAGAAAGATTTTCTGGGGTATGGCCCATCCACATATGCTCTGTGCTAGCTGAGAGAGTTGCGGAGAGTGTGTGCCGCCTTGTTTTTGTATATAGTACATGGCTATCATGTTGTCTGTGCGGACTAGGACTGCCTTGCCAGAAATCTGTGTTTGAAACGATTTTAGGGCTAAAAAGATGGCTAGTAACGCCAGATGGTTGATGTGGTGTAACTTTTGTTGAGGTGTCCATCTGCCCTGCATGGTGTGATGTAGTAGGTGAGCTCCCCAGCCGGAGAGCGATGCGTCCGTTGTCAGTACTATCTAAGGAACCGGGTCCAGGAACGGTCGCCCTTTGGAAAGGTTTTTGGTGGTCCACCACTGCAGAGAGCGATGGGTACGACCGTCTACCAACACCAGATCTGTTAATTGACCTTGGGCCTGGTTCCATTGGCGCGCTAAGCACTCTTGGAGAGGACGCATCTGGAGTCTTGCGTGAGGTACTATGAATATGCAAGAGGCCATCATCCCTATTAGTTGTATAAACACTCGAGCTGGACGGGAGTGTTGTGCCATAAATTTCACGAGTAGAGCCTGAATGCTTGCTATCCGGGCAGGACTGGGGTAGGCCAGCGCTCTTGAGGTGTCTATGGTGGCACCGAGGTATTGTTTTACGTGGGACGGTTGCAGATGGGACTTTGCGTGGTTTACTGTGAAGCCCAGTTTGTGAAGTAGCTGGATAGTGGCGTGCGTGTGTTGTACACACTGGTTGTATGAGCTGGCTTTTATCAGCCAGTCGTCTAGGTATGGGAAGACATGGATGTGTTGTTTACGCAGGTGTGCTGCCACTACTGCTAGGCACTTGGTGAATACTCGTGGTGCTGTGGTGACTCCAAATGGGAGTACTTTGAATTGGTAGTGTTGGCCGTCCACTACAAATCTGAGGAACTTCCTGTGAGTGTTGTGCACAGGAATGTGGAAATAAGCGTCTTTTAGGTCTAAAGTGGTCAGGAAGTCGTTTTGGGAGAGCAGTGGAAGTATCTGCTGAAGTGTCACCATGTGAAAATGGTCTGAGTGTATGTATCTGTTTAGAGGCCTGAGGTCTAGGATGGGCCGTAGAGTCTCGTCCCTTTTTGGTATGAGAAAATATAGGGAGTAGACCCCCATATTTTGTTGGTTGGGAGGAACGTGTTCTATCGCCCCTTTCTGTAGGAGGGAGATTAGCTCCTGCTTTAGTAATGTTAGATGTTCCTGTGACATTGGGCGTTGTCTGGGTGGAATGCTTGGGGGGGGTAGATATGAGTTCCAGGCAATAGCCTGACCAAATTATTTGTGTTACCCATTTGTCTGAGGTGATGGGAATCCAGACAGGAAGGAAAATTTGGAGTCTGCCCCCGACCGGAGTGGGATGGTCTGGGGGGAGTGAAGGGAAGTCATTGGGTAGGTGCGGAGGCAGAGCGGGAGGTATTTGTCTTGCCTCTGCCTTTATTATTGTTGCCCCTGTAGCCGCCTCTTTGGTAACCCCTTGTAAAGGTGGATTGAGTAGGGGCCTTAGTGAAGTGGAAGCGGTGTCAGAGGAGTAGCCTCTGGATGTGCTCCGAAAGGAAGAGCGGCGAAAGGAGCGCCTGGGAGGGTGTGATTGTAAGGCTCCCATAGACTTTGCCGTATCAGTGCCTTTTTTCATTTTTTCTAGGGCCTCATCCACTTTTGGGCCGAACAGATCTTCCTGGTCAAAGGGGTGGTTCAGGATGGAAGCTTGTACTTCTGGTTTAAAACCTGAGATCCTTAGCCAGGCATGGCGACGGAGGAGGATGCTGGTATTAATGGCTCTGGAGGCGGTGTCAGCTGCATCTAGGGCACAACGGATGGAGGTATTAGTGATGGTTTTGCCCTCCTGAATTAACTTGTTTGCCCTAGTCTTGTATTTGTCAGGGAGGTGTTGCATTATGGCTTCTAGTTCGTCATAATGGGCCCGGTCATATCTTGCTAGTAGCGCTTGTGTATTAGCGATACGCCAAATGTTGGCACTTTTGATGCAGTGCGCTTGCTGGATGCGTCCAAGAGTTTTGACTCTTTGTCAGGTGGTGGTGCTTCGCCTGCCGCTTGGGAGTTGGCCCTCTTTCGTGCTGTAGACACTACGAGGGAATCTAGTGGTGCTGGCCCTCTGATGTAGGAGGGATCTGTAGGGGCGGCTTTATATTTTTTGTCAATGCGCGTGTTAATGACCCTGGCTCTGACTGGGTCTTTAAAGACCTCTGGTGCGTGCTTGATAACTCCTTTGAGCATGGGCAGTATGTAGGTGGCCCTGTGCGTTGTGTCAAAAGTATCAAGAAGGAAGTCCTCCTCCACGGGGTCGGTATGGAGATCCACCCCGTGATAGTGTGCAGCCCTCTGGAGTAAGTGGTTGAACCCTAATGAGTCTTCTGGTGGAGATGGTCTCGAAGGGTAGAGATAATCTTGCGGGACATTAGGAATGTCATGGACGTTGTAGTCGTCCCATGGGTCTGGGGAGCCCGTGGGAGTGGGGTCCCCTGTAGGTAGGTCATGGGGCACGTCCCCCATGTCATCATAGACATCATCATTATCATCATCCGGAGAGGGTGTGGGGGAATGATGAGGTGGGGGGAGAAGGCGGAGGTGGAGGGGGGAAGGTGGAGGGGGTGGAGGAAGTGGTGAGGGCATTCTGAAAGGGGAGGTAGCAGAGTCCTTCCTCTTTGGAGGTGGGGCTGGGGCAGGTTTTTCCAGCTGTCTCTTTTTGATGCTGAGCATCAAGTGTCCGGTTTTGGGATCCTTGATCAATGTTTTTTGCAATGGGTTCGGTGTAAAGAGTTCTTCCGAGGGTGGTTTGTCCGTGGGCGCCGAAGGCATCGGGACCGTTGGTTTTTTGGTTTTAGAGTCTGTGCTAGTCCGCTGTTTGTGCGGCTTGGAAAGGGCTGTTTGTTTACTCGGTACCGAGATGGGTTTCGGCTTCGAGATATCGGTGTCGATGGCCTTGTGTTTCTTGGTCGGTTCCGGGGATGGTGTCAGTACCGAGGAGCTAGATCTGGGTTTCGGCGCCGAGTGTTTCGGTATGGAGCTCGGTGCCGTGGAGGCCATTTTCTTCTTCGGCGTCGGTGTGGAGGGGTGTTTGTCGGCACCGATGGTGGGCTGGCTCGAGCCCGAGCCGCCGGAAGGCTTAATCGGCTTCTTTACCGGTCCCGACGGTGCGGTGTGGGGAGCAGTGTCTTTGGTCTTACCTAGGACCGGAGGCGAAGGCATGACCGCAGCCTTTTTCGGTGCCGTCGAGGGTGTGGGGGGGTGGTAGTTCAGTACTCACGACCCTCTGTGCCGGAGTGATGTCCTCCACATCTGAATCGTCTGCTTCGGAGGCGCTGACGAGGCCCTCATTGGTGTGGTGTTCTTCTGGAGCGTCGACGCCTTCTCCGAAGATGTCATCTGGAATCGCCGTCGACGAGTGGTTCTTCGTGCCCTTCGGTCTCGAATGGTTTTCTTGGACCGGAAGGACTTGCACGCCGGACAGTCTTGAGCCTCGTGTTCAGGGGAGAGGCAGAGGTTGCATACCTCGTGGAGATCGGTGTGGGGGAATTTGGACCCACATCGAGGGCACTTCTTGAAGGGAGTCCTTTCCATGAGCCAGGACCAGAGCTTGGATAGGCCCGAAGGCCGTTGTCGACGACTGGAATCGAAGGTCTTGATCGATGAGAGCCGCGCTGAGTGTGGAGATCGCGATCGAAACAATACCGCGAATTAGTGTGAGGATTGCGCGTCGATTGGAGAACTGGAGGCTGTTCGGAACCGGAGCGCGAAGATCACATCCGAGCCCGATGGCGGAAAAAAACAATCTGAGGATGGAGCCGAAGCCCATGCGCAATACGATCCAAAGGAGGAGTCACCGACCTCGTGACTTCCAAAGACTTTCCAAGAGGAAAAACAACCGCAAACATCCGGGCCCAACACCAGATGGCGATCTATGCACAAGTGTGTAATCTGCAGCTCATATGCCTCGAACATATATTTCAGATACCGAGAGGCACATTTCTTCAGTTTTTGCTTAAGTAATAATCGATGCATAAAGGGGTCAAGAAACTAAGAACTTTTTTTGGTTTGAAATTGTTGGACATGGCCCACTCTAGAGGGTAACCCCAAAACGTTTTGCCTTCACCCCTCTTGTTTTCTGAACCTGTTTTTGTTGGTCTGTAGGGCACTGGGCACTTTACTACTGCTAACCAGTGCTAAATGGCTTGTGCTCACTCCTTAGAACATAATACAATTGGCACACACCTTAAATGTATTTGCAAGTCCCTCGTATATGGGACCACTGTCACTTGGGCTGTAAATTAAATGCTACTAGCGGGCCTGCAGCACTTATTTTGCCACCCACTCACGTTGTGCCTTTTGAAACATGTTTGGGCCCGCTATAGCACCCTGGGTGCAGATTTAAACTGCCAATTCAGCCTGGCAAAACAAACCTTTTCAAGGCATACACCTCCCTTTTCAGTACATATAACCCCCCACCACCACCCCTAAAGTAGGTTCCAAACAGCCCTCAGGACAGGGGGCACTGTATTTAAAAAGTTGGACATGTACTTGGGAATCTTACATGCCCTGGCAGTGGAAAACTCCTACATTCTTTTTTCAGTACTGTAAGGCCTACCTCTCCCAAAGGATGATACTGGGTTACCTTATTACATTTAATAAGTTCTACTGTTTGAATGGAAGTAGGTAGAAATATCCTGTTTGGACTCAAATTAACTGAAACTTAAAATCCTTTTTAATAGTGAAGGCCGATTTAAGATTACAATTTTGAAACTGACACCTTTAGAAAATTGGCACTTTTCTGCACTAAACTTTTATTTATTTATTTATTTTATTTTAGCGATTTCTAGAGCGCCTGGTGACCCAAGGGCATCCCCGCGCTATGTGACTTGAAATCCTGTTGAGGGGGAAGAGAGGGAGGGGAGAGCAACAGAAGGAATTTATTTAGGAAACAGGTGAGTCTTTAGTTTCTTGCGGAAAACCAGATAGTTGGGTTCTAGTCTGAGGGAGCGAGGGAGTGCGTTCCAGCCCTTAGCCGCTTGAACGGAGAATTGTCACCCTCCTGTACGGGTTCTTTTGAATCTAGGGGTGCTGGCTAGGTTCTCATTCTGCGATCGTAGGGATCTGGTTGCTGTGTAGGGAGTGATCATTTTACTAAGAATCGCTGGACCAGATCCGTTGAACAACTTGTGTGTTGTACACATCGCTTTGAATTGCACCCTTTGGCGCACAGGGAGCCAGTGCAGGGCTTTGAGGTGTGGTAAATAAAATCTTCTTTACCGGACTGAATTTCATACGGAATCTTAAAATAAAGTAAAATAGCTCAAAATAACAAGAGGCAGAATCCGTGGTATAAGAGGTTTTCTAAATGGGCTTTATTCCACTCAAAATGGCCGACTCGAGTCGCGGCCTTCAGGTTCCGTCACCACGAGGGTTCAGGAAGTGAAGTACAATACTTTATTGACAGACATGCATTTTTATAATAAGTACATTACAATGAAACGAATGTAGAAGGCGTAACATTTGATAAGAAAAGTGACATAACAGGTACGTAATCGAAACTAGGCGTAATAAGGAATAAAAGAAACATGATTGGTTAGGATTATCAGACATAGGTGGATCTATAAGATAATACTTGGCATAGATGCGCGCGCAGCAGCATGACGTGTGAGTGACGTGCAACTAGGGGGTGAAGGGACTTGACATTTAGCTCTACATGTGGAGACGAGAAGTCTGAGGGGGTCAAGTCAACCTAATCCCAAATCATATCTAACATCCTATGTTTAAAGAACTATGTTATCCACAAGGAAGGACTCTCGGACAGAATCTATTCTATACTAACTGTATGTGCGTGTACAAGCGTCTAAGTGTCTATATGAGATGCGAGAGGCAGAAAACTTTCCATGGCAGCAGGGCTATGAATCACTTGCAGGAGGACGGAAAGGCTGAGTCCTTTGCTTGTGAGCTAAAGGAAATGTTTACCTAAATCACTAGACAGGAATGCATCGGCTGAAGAGCAAGATAGATAATTCGAAGGTGAAATACAGCTTCTTGGCAGGCAGGCGAAAACTGGCCGAGGCAGGCACCGTTAGCTGCACAGGGAGTAGGACAAAGTTCATGGATACAGATGCGAGCTCAAGCTGAAGCTGTCAGAGACAGAGAGCAGGGAAAGGCTTTGAGGACAGAATCGGGCCTACTTGCCTGAACTGTAAAAATGGAGTAACTTAGCCATATAAAGTCGGTGGCCTTTCATACTTAGGAATCGAATATCCAGCCCATTGATGGCGGATCTGACAGAGAACATGTCGACGGTAGACACACATATATTTGCGTTCTTAGAAACTGGAACTGGAGGGAACATACATGTATTTGTAACATGCATATAGAACCGTTGGGGTCCAAGATAGGGGACATAACTGATCAGGAAAATCCACATTTCCACATTCCCTCCTTGTCCCCTACTTGCCCTTCAAGAGATATCAATCTTCATCATTCCATCGATTTGCTCATGGAGCATCATTTCTTCTTCCTTCTTCTTCCGGTATTTTGAACGAGAACTGTGATATGGAATGCATGATGTGGCACACAGACCACAAATCGCTGGTCCACATTGCAGGCATAAACAACAACTGAAAAGCATAAGAAGGCCAATACCTAGGAAGGATAGAACTCTCCATCCCCAGGCTGATATCACACTCCAAAACCACCCGGACCACGTCCAAGTGCCTGGATTCTCGTGTATCTGGCTCACAATCTTATGAAGGCGTGTTATAGCTTTATATACAGATGGCGAATTTTCTGGTATAAATATGCAGCAGCTGGATCCGATGACCCTGCAAGCTCCGCCCCTATCGGCCAGGATGACGTCAAGGACAAGACGATTCTGGAGAACAACAATTCTCATCACTGATTGTTCCTCTGTCAGATTGCCTAGGGCGGCTATAGTCTCGTTTACTACAGCTTCAAGAGTCTTGGTGAGTCTGCGTATCAGCTTACTATTTGATATTGTACCTATATAGGGAAAGATACCTTTATTGAAATCTACATACTTGTCCCATGCCGTCTCAGTATAATCGACAACTGGGAGATCTCTTCGCTCTCTATTGTGTACTAAATGAACATTTCGATAATAATCAGGGGGAGCTAGAAAAACAGGTGGCAAAAGGAATGCTATGTAACAGGTACCATCCCAATCTAGAGGCAGACGCATATATGCAGTCTGACCACATATAAAGTAAGAATGGCGAGAAGCTCTAAATGAAGATTTACCTTGATCACTATATTCTACTGTAGTAACGCATTGGCTATGGCCCATGTGTATGGAACCAACTTTTCTTACACATAATTCACCCTTAACTGGAAATACTGACATAGTGGGCAGAATTAGTTCAACTTCGGTTTTGACATTCAAAATCATAAGATTAGGCGTAAAATTACCTAATTTATACACTTCATTTTCTAAATCAGTTCCTGTTCTACTGGGGTGACCCTCCTTATTAGGGTGACAGACTTTGAATAAAACTAGATTCAGATTTCCCCATATCCAATGTTGTTGATAAACTGCTGTGTCTGGGTCTATGGAATTTAATAAACTAAACCATGCTCCACAGGAGCCATTGTGTGTGAACGGATGTGGAAAGAAAGGCAGAACTCCTTTGTTATTCTGATAGGGAGGGAGTCGGCCACACACCCAACAATTGGTGGCATTACTAGTCTGATGGGAATGATGTAACATACTAATGAAGGTGTTGTTGCGCAGCGCAAGTCTATAGGACAACTCATGTGGGGGTAATTCACTAAAAGAATGTTCATCAGTTATATTGAAAGCACGTTTAGAAACAGGATAATACATATGCAACAATATACTTGCAGTAACTATTAAAAAACTCAAGAAAAACAAAATTAATAAAGTCACAATACAGTGGCTACGCAGTAATTTACAATAAGCATGTCGTTTCATTATGATTCTGGACTCTACATCATTCAGACCTAAGGGATACATGTCGGGACAGATTCAACCGCTTCACCTTGGAGAGGACTTAAACAATCAAATCGTCCGACAGTTTGGATCTGGACCTGAGTTTCTGCTTATAGAGTTCGGTGCTACTGGCCTCAGCCAAAGGTAGCTTTGAGTCAATGGGGGAAGACACACGGGGAGTACTGTTTGTGTCGGGAGGAAGTCCATGAAATTTCTTGATATGGCTGGAATGCACCCAGCCTTTTCTCCCTTCGATCTTCACAGCTGTTCTGGTCGTCAGCAGGACCAACTTAGGAAGCCTCCACCTTGGCTCCAGTTGGGTTTTCCGATCGAAATTCCTGACGAGAACATAATCGCCGGGAATTACGTCATGAGGTTTCACCTCGGTGTTGTCGGGAAAAGCTGCGACTACCTGTGAACGACAAGATTGTAGTGCAGACATCAAGGAAGCCAGGTAATCTGTCAGCATATTACAGTCAACATCAGTTATTTTACGGGGTATAGGCGTCCCCCACATATTCGGTGGTCTACCAAAGATCACCTCATAAGGTGATAGCCCTGTTCGAGAGTGTGCTACCATCCTCATGTAAAATAGCGCAACTGGTAAAGCTACTATCCAGTCCACACCTTTTTGCTGACATATTTTAGACAGTCTGATTTTTAAAAGTTGATTATGTCGTTCCACGAGACCTGCTGCCTCGGGGTGTCGGACACAGTGGAATTTCCACTGATATCCCAACAAAAGCGAGACATGTCTCATTAATTCGGATGAGAAAGGCTGGCCGTTATCTGAATATACAACACGTGGTAAACCGTACCGTGGGAAGAATTCTCGAACTAGCTGCTTGGCAGTAGTCGGGGCAGTGTAATCTGATACGGGATACGCCTCTGTCCAACGGGAGAGAGCGCAGACAACTACGAGAACATATTTGAATCCTCGACAACGTTCCATCTGAATATAATCCATCTGGAGGACTTCAAAAGGATGGTCAGGAGGCTGAAATCCACCCTGCTCTACGGGAACACTCTTTCCTGGATTAAACTGACAACATATCATACAGGTACGAACTTTTTGTTTAGCTGCTGCTCGTAAATGTTTGTTGAACCAAATGTGCTGAATGCTGTCTAGCATAGCCTTCTCTCCTAAATGTGCTGGACTGTGAACTGTAGCTATAATGGCTTGAACCATGGAATCAGGGAGAAACCATACAGATTTCTCCTTCGTCATCCATCCTTGATCTGTCTGGATCCCTCCTAGTTCAGTCCACTTCTTTATTTCTTCTGCTGTGGCATGTGTCTGTATGTCAATTACGTCAAGTGCGGGATCCTTTATTGTCATACACTGTGTTGGTGTCTGAACTATTGGCTTTGTCATGTCTAATGTGCGATTCTGAGCAGTCTGTTTAGCTGTTCTGTCAGCTAAATCATTGCCTTGAGAAATGGTATCAGTAACCTTCGTGTGTGCTTTACATTTCATAATCGATATAGCAGTGGGTAGATGTATTGCGTCTAACAAAGCATGAATGAGGGGTCCGTGCTGAATGTGGGCACCATGGGAGGTTAAATAACCTCTCTCTCGCCACAGCACGCCGAAGTCGTGTACAACTCCGAATGCATAACGTGAGTCAGTGTATACATTAACTTTCTTATTTGTGGCTTGAATACAGGCTTGCGTTAGAGCAATAAGTTCTGCTGCTTGGGCTGACAAAGTATCTATACAATTTGTCTCAATAACTTCAGTGTCTGTTGTGACTGCATACGCGGTCACTAAATCTCCTGTATTTGTTCTCATGCACGATCCGTCTACATACAACGTCAGGTCTGGATCTAACAATGGAACGTCTGTCAAGTCTTGTCTAGGTTTCGTCTTTATTTCAATGATTTCAACACAATCATGAGCTAGTGGGTCTGTTCCAATTACAGGTAATAGTGTAGCAGGATTCAATGTATTACACCGTCGGATCTCTATGTGTGGTTGAAACAATGTCAGTTCATAACCGGTAAGTCTTGCTATGGTCAAGTGTTGTGTTTGTGTTCGGTTCACAAGAACCTCTACTGCATGTGGTACTTGTACTGTCAATGGGTGTCCTAATACTATGGCATCGCTTTGTCTGATTGCTAAAGCTGTCGCTGCCACTGATTTCAGGCATGCAGGCAAAGCCTGAGCTACGGGATCTAATGTACTGGAAAAATAAGCACATGGTTTGCGTGATCCTGCTTGATCCTGAGTGAGTACTGACAAGGCAGTACCTTCGCGTTCTGTAACGAAGAGTGTAAAATGTTTGCTATAACATGGTGTTGCTAAAACAGGTGCTTGACATAAAGCTTCCTTTAGGCTTTCAAAAGCTTGTGTATGTTCCTGAGTCCAAGGGAGAACAGTCGATGTGGCTGCCTCCTGTGTGGTTAACTGAATGAGTGGTTTTGCTAGAAATGCGTACTGAGGGATCCACTGCCTACAATATGAAGTGAGGCCTATGAAAGCCCGCACCTCCTTTTGTGTCTGGGGTATTGACATGTTAGCAATTAACTGGATGCGATCTGGTGTAAGCTGCCTTCCCTCCTTGGACAGCGAGTGACCAAGATAAATAACTCGCTGGACACAGAATTGCAGCTTAGAAGGAGACACCTTGTGCCCCTTGTCGGCTAGGAAATGTAAAACTGTCAGAGAAGCTTTTTCACATTCTGACTCGCTTCTCGCTGTGATCAGCAGATCATCGACATATTGAAGCAGTGCAGTATTGACTGGCATGTGGATACTGTCAAGTTCTCGTTTCAGTGCTTGGCTGTAGATGCTGGGGCTTTCTGTGAATCCTTGGGGAGCGCGTGAGAATTTAAAGCTGCGCCCATTTAAACTGAATCCGAACAAGTATTGGCTTTCCGGATCTATTGGGACGCTGAAAAAGGCATTCTTGAGATCGATTACAGTAAAGAATGTTGCTTCGGAATCAATTGCTGTCAACAATGATGATATATCAGGGACCACAGGGAATTGTGGTACAATGCACTTGTTTAGTTCACGCAAATCAATAACCAATCGGTACACTGGTGGGGCAGTAGGATCAGTTCGTTTAAGAATCGGAATTATCGGTGAATTACATACATTGGAGTCTGTTTCTACAACTACTCCCTGGGCAATCAGCTCATCAATGATTTTCAGCAAAGCCACTACAGCATCATGCGGTAACTTGTATTGTCGCATTCGTGGTAGTACCACTCCTGCTTTCAGTGTGACTCGATAGGGTGTAATGTTCATGCAGCCAACATCCGTAGGGCCTTGTGCCCATAGATGTACTGGTAAAGTCTGTAGTCGGGGATCCATGTCTCTAGACACATAGTGACCTTTAAAATCACGTAAAAACAACCTTACTCCTTCCGGAGAACAACATATTATGGCTCCTAGTGCTTTCAGAGTTTTAATTCCTAACAGATTTTCTGGGCATGATTTAGTAAGCAATAAATCTGTAGTTCGTGTCAAAGGTCCTATCGTAAGTGGTAGAGGCTGTGATACTTCATTAACAATAGGTTTTCCTGAAAAACCAAGGGAAACATTTTGAGAGCCTGAGAGGGGTGCCCCTGGAACTTCACTACGTTTTATGGTTGTTCGACTTGCCCCTGTATCGAGTAAGAATTTTCTATCTTGACCTAATAATTCACTATGTACATAAGGTCCTTCTTGATCTACAGGAATCTCGATAAGCGGTAAGTCAACTTCCCTCTCTAGGCTGGTTCATGCGTAACGCTGATACTCAGGGTATTCATACTGTGCAGTCTGATACATTTGTCGTGTTGTGGTTTGTGTGGCAGTAGCAGGCAACGGTGGTGCAGCTGGCACAAACTGTATGGGTTGCTGTGAGGCTGGCATGGACTGTTGTTGAACTGGCATGGACTGTCCATGCTGCATAGCTCCTTGTTCATTCTGATCTTGTCTAACTAATCGTGGTCTCTCTTTTGCAATACCTGTAGCTATATTACGTTTCAGGACTGGACAATCGTGTACATAATGGCCCAGTTGTTTACAGTAATTGCAGGTTCCCTTTACAGGAACTGCAGAATCACCAGAATGTGTCACACCCTTTTTGTGACCATCTGCTGGTACTGTCTGAGAAACTAGCATTTTCATTTTTGTATCCTTCATGCGTCTATGCTCGTGTTCTTGTTCATCCCTAATTCTATTGTGATGATACTGTAACATTTGTAGCATTTGCGACGGAGTGTTACTTTGCCAGGTACTCTCGAATTTCAATATTCTATTCTTTACTGGAGGCAATGCATTTTCCACTAATTTTGTCACAAATAAATGTGGATATGAGTCACTACTTGCTTTTATACCACTATTTATACCAAAACATTTTTCAAATCGAGCATAATAATCGCTTGTGTCTTCATCTTGCTTTTGTTTGCAGGCTGTGATTGCACCCCAATCTTCCTTTTTTGTAGTTAATAAACGTGGCAGTACCTGTACTAGTAAACCTGGTAACAGTTTAACTTTATCCCCGAGCCCTGAACCTGCAGTTCGGCCCCTTTCTTCCTCTGCTAATGCTGTCCAGTCTATCTTTTGGTCTCCCACTTCCCACTCTTTTTCTTTCAATTTTTCATAAATGCCAGCAGGCAAAAGCACCTTTAATATCGTCATAATATCAGGAAAGGTGTACTCTCCCATCAGTAACATGTCTTTAATTTCTCGGTGGAAACCCGCTGGGTCTTTGTCATGACTAGGTACTACTTTCTTCATTTCCAATAATTCCATTTTTGATATGGGTGTGTAAACAAATACACGGTGAAACTCATTGTCTTCGCCTTTTATTGGGTGCACTTCTCGTAAAGGATTTTGTCTATCCATATAGTACGGCGCTCTTTCTCTGCGGGGCAGCGAGAGAGAATCCGGACTTACAAAAAGGACATACTGCTTACGTGACACTAATATCTCTTTAATTAGCTTGTTACTAGAACCTCTCCATCTGTTCGTGAGTAGTTCCGTTAATATATCAGGTAAAGGACCAGGGTCAGCATGTTGGCTCTTATATAATATGAGGAGTTGCTGAATCATATAGATTCCAGCTAAACGTTGTTCATCTGTACTGAGATTAAAAAACGTGTGTGCTACGGTCTCATCACCGTATTTTTCAGGACTGTCAATCCAGTGAACGGCTGATCTGGCTAATTCTTGCTCATCCATGGAATCGAGGAGGTGGTAACCCCTTCGTTCTCGTAGTATTTTATCTGCGGCTTGAAACGAATGTTCAGGAGACTTCAGATTTATTATAGGCGTCGGATACGTTCTGCTATTATTTGGGCATACAGAGTGTATGGGATCAGAAAAACATCTAGCATTATCACAGGATCTTCCTCTGCCTACATAGGCTATGGTCTCTGACTGTCTTGCGGAATTCCCTGATTCGGACACTTCATCTTGCTCAAACTCGTCTGTTCCCAATCTTTCTTCATGAATACGCTCTATTTCTTTACGGATTTTTCGGCACATGGCTATTATACAATTTTGCTTATCGTGTCTCCCTTCTGATATATTCTGACTCCATCTTGTAAGAATAAGCATTGTATTCGGGTCTACCCCCGGGCGGTCTTGATTTCTGATCACACAGTTTATGAGGAAACGTAACAGTTCCCCCTGTATTTCTACTTTCTGGAATTCCATAGCTCTGTTAATACATCCTGGATCTCGTCCTGTTTGAACAAAATGATATATGTTATCTAGATGCGTAGTCATTCCTGGTAACCTTGCTAAATACTCTGCGGCTCGCCTGATACGTAATGATGCCAGGACCATTTCGTCCTCTTTACCAACCACCGGGTCATATCTACAATTTACAAGGAGTTCCTTAAGCGTACGTTCACTTACGAATTTAGGTGTACGTGAATGTGCTGACTCTTGAAAGACAAGTTTATTTATTCTAGGTGGTGTAAAGGTAATGCTAGCACCTCCCGTGGCCCCATCTGGGGCGTCGGGTGTGAATGGGTTCGTTGAACGTGACACAGCAACTATGGGTGTCGATACCTCTGTAGAGTCGACTGCGGAGACAGATGCGGAAACAGATGTGCTTGCCGAAGCTTGTGTCGGGACTCGCTGTTGCACGGGGACAGATACCTGATCCTGACGTTGAACCCCTACACCAGACGGTCTATGTGGTGCGGCGTTAGCATACTCGGGAGCTGCGTCGTCTAGATATGAGGAAAGAAAAACATCTTCTGCGGTTCTGGGATGCCCTTTTGGATGTACCTTAATTGGAAATAATGGGGGTGGCAAGTCTTTTGGCATCTCTGGAGCAGCCTTAGGTAGTCCTTCGGCTAGAAGGGGATACATACCATTCATAAGAGCATTTCTTTGTCTATTTACTTGTTCTGATTTCACTCGGATACCTTCCTTAATTAATAGATTTTCTTGAACTTTATTTGAACTTTCTTTACTCCTCTCTTCTTGTCTACGTGCTTTTTCTGTTCGTCTATGAGATTCTTTACGCCATAACTCAACAGCGTCTTTCTGTGATAGTCTGACCTTTCTTTTCCATAACTCTTCCTCCACTTTCATGATGCATTCTGCATCCCAGGTTCCCGCTACGGGCCACCTTTGACTTTCCGGCAATCCCTTGGTATAATCTACCCATAGATCAAGAAACAATATGGCATCTAAGCCATGCTTATGGTACATAAAATGCCCTGGAGTGTCCCTAGGAGGAATAGGAACTGCTTCTTCAAGCACCCCTTTTCTGGTAGTAATCTGTCTTAACTTCGAGAAGAGCGGCATATTGACAACTGATCTGATACTTACTCTTGAACTTACTTAATACGAAAAAACCCCAATAATGAACAATGTACAATGAACAATCATTCATACCACAATATGCAAGACATTTCTGAAAACATTAAACATTAAACATTTAACAATGACCGACAATGATGACAGTCTTCCTAACTAATCACCACGCTGAATTCTTGACAATAACTGCATACTTCGGAATACTTGATATACTGCTAAACAGTACATATACACTGCTAAACAGTGCAGACCGGATTTGTGTACCCAAATCCGTCTTGACCGGCACAACCTATGTGCGCGTCAACACGCCTCCCCGGCGATGGTACTCACCGAGTAGCTCCTTGAAACGGAAGGCCTCAGAGAATGGACAGGACTCGATGACTGCGGACAGCGGACCCTCTGGACATCGGGATTTCGAAATATCTGGTGGGCCTCTGTATACCTCGGATCTTGCTCTCTCAGCTAGGCTCTGGTCGGGATACTTCGCACTTCTCACCGCCTCGTCTGGGTTGATCGCAGCCTCAGTCGCCCCCGCTTGACCGGAGGGAGCTTACAGGAAATCCTGCTGGTACGCGTTTATGGTCCGTCCAGCTGTGGCAGGAGACCGGGCCTGCAACGCACCGCCGGCGCGTGAGATGAGAAAGTGTCCCTGTTCGGGCGCCATTATGTGGTAAATAAAATCTTCTTTACCGGACTGAATTTCATACGGAATCTTAAAATAAAGTAAAATAGCTCAAAATAACAAGAGGCAGAATCCGTGGTATAAGAGGTTTTCTAAATGGGCTTTATTCCACTCAAAATGGCCGACTCGAGTCGCGGCCTTCAGGTTCCGTCACCACGAGGGTTCAGGAAGTGAAGTACAATACTTTATTGACAGACATGCATTTTTATAATAAGTACATTACAATGAAACGAATGTAGAAGGCGTAACATTTGATAAGAAAAGTGACATAACAGGTACGTAATCGAAACTAGGCGTAATAAGGAATAAAAGAAACATGATTGGTTAGGATTATCAGACATAGGTGGATCTATAAGATAATACTTGGCATAGATGCGCGCGCAGCAGCATGACGTGTGAGTGACGTGCAACTAGGGGGTGAAGGGACTTGACATTTAGCTCTACATGTGGAGACGAGAAGTCTGAGGGGGTCAAGTCAACCTAATCCCAAATCATATCTAACATCCTATGTTTAAAGAACTATGTTATCCACAAGGAAGGACTCTCGGACAGAATCTATTCTATACTAACTGTATGTGCGTGTACAAGCGTCTAAGTGTCTATATGAGATGCGAGAGGCAGAAAACTTTCCATGGCAGCAGGGCTATGAATCACTTGCAGGAGGACGGAAAGGCTGAGTCCTTTGCTTGTGAGCTAAAGGAAATGTTTACCTAAATCACTAGACAGGAATGCATCGGCTGAAGAGCAAGATAGATAATTCGAAGGTGAAATACAGCTTCTTGGCAGGCAGGCGAAAACTGGCCGAGGCAGGCACCGTTAGCTGCACAGGGAGTAGGACAAAGTTCATGGATACAGATGCGAGCTCAAGCTGAAGCTGTCAGAGACAGAGAGCAGGGAAAGGCTTTGAGGACAGAATCGGGCCTACTTGCCTGAACTGTAAAAATGGAGTAACTTAGCCATATAAAGTCGGTGGCCTTTCATACTTAGGAATCGAATATCCAGCCCATTGATGGCGGATCTGACAGAGAACATGTCGACGGTAGACACACATATATTTGCGTTCTTAGAAACTGGAACTGGAGGGAACATACATGTATTTGTAACATGCATATAGAACCGTTGGGGTCCAAGATAGGGGACATAACTGATCAGGAAAATCCACATTTCCACAGAGGGCCGGCTTGGCGGACGTTCTGGAAGGGGTGTTAGTAAGCATGCGTGCCGCCGCGTTCTGTGTCCGCTGGAGTTTCGTGATGGTGGACTCGGGGGCTCCCAGATAAACCAGGTTGCTGTAGTCCAGGCGGGACAGCACTAGTCCCTGGATGAGTAGCTTCCTGGAAGTAGGTGGCAGTAAGGGCAGGATTTTACGGGTCGTGCGCATGAGCCCGAAGCAGGTGCCCGAGGTTTTAGTTGCTTGAGTTTTCATCGTGAGCTGTGGTTCGAGCCACACCCCGAGTGTCTTGATTTCACGTTTTGGGGGGGGGGATTTCTCCGAACACATCGGGCCAGAGTGTTGGAGGGATGGTCGTCCATTGCTTTCCTAGTAGCATCACTTCCGTCTTTGTCCCATTCAGTTTTAGTGATGAGTTATTCATCCAGTTATGAATTCCTATGAGGCAGTTAGTCAGATTTTCTGGATGGTCAATCAGCTGGGACAAGGAGACGACTAGTTGGGTATCGTCAGCGTAGCTCACCATTTTTATGTTAAATGGTGTTACCACGTCCTCGAGTGGGGCCATATAGACATTAAAAAGCGTCGGGCTCAGGGAGGAGCCCTGGGGGACGCCGCTTGTGAGTGGGAGGGTGGATGAATGATTGTCGTCCCACACTTGGAAAGTGCGCCCTGTAAGGAAGGATTCAATCCATTTGATTGCTGTCCCGGTAAGTCCTGCATCGGCCAGTCTATGCAGAAGGATACGGTGGTTGACCGTGTCAAAGGCTGCGCTCAGATCCAGGAGGATCACTGCCACTGATCCTCCTGAATCCAGTATGCCCCTTGCCTCCTCGATGACTGCGAGGAGTGCAGTGTCTGTTCCATGGCCCGGGCGAAATCCGGTTTGGGATTGTCGAAGCAAGTTGTTGGTTTCAAGGAACTGGGATAATTGGGTATTTACCAGTTTCTCAGTGACTTTGCTGATACCAGGGAGTAGAGATATTGGTCTGTAGTTAGACAGGTCCGATGGGTCTAGCTGAGGTTTTTTTAAGAGTGCTTTAACCACAGCACTCTTCCAGCTGTCGGGAACGGTTCCGTGGGCGAACGAGCTGTTGATGAGATCCGTAACAGTAGGTACGATTACTGAGGCAACGGTCTTGAGGAACCTGATTGGTGCTGGGTCCAAGGGAGACCCACTTTTCATTTTCGTTAGGGTTCGCTCAACCTCTAGGGGGGTGACTGGTCGGAATGTTGGTAGAGTGGGGCGTAGGTTACTTTCAGCCTGGTCGAGGAGTATACGGCTTTCCGTGTGGCTGGGGGGTCCGGGGGGTGGGAGGGAGACCAGGATGCGGGTGATTTTATCGTTGAAGAAGTTCGCTAGCTCATTGCTTCTGTCAACTTTAGGGGTGTTAGAGGGGGAAGTGATGGGGACCTTGGTCAGCTCCTTTACGATTAAAAAGGATTCTCGGGCTGAGTTAGATGCTTCTTGTATCCGCGTATCATAGTATGAGGCTTTGGCTAGTTTGATGGCCTCTTTATAGAGTTTGACCGTAGACTGGTAGGCCTCTTTGTTGGCGTGTTGCCAGTTTTTTCTCCAGAGCCGTTCGGCTTTTTTACAATTTTTACGGTGTATTCTGAGATCCGCGGTATACCATGGTGCTGAGCCAGGTTTACCGTTTTTGTCTTCCCTGGTTCTAAGTGGGAGTACTAAGTCTAGGGAGGAGGTGATCCAGCCTTCCAGGAGATTCCAGCTGCATCTGCCCGTTAATTCTTCCCCCATCAGGAATGAGTATTGGGCCCAGATAGTGAACAATAGGACCTGGGTGTAGCTGGGAGAGGGCAATCCATCCAGCATGGGACGTGTGGAGCTGTTTCGAGCCTCACTTACATTTTAAAGTTGCTGCCTCAGCACTCTCACAAAAATCATGACACCATGCTTTTGTCAACCAAGACATCTTTCTTCCACTTCAAAGCTGGACCCTCAGACCAACTCCTCAGTAAAACTCCTGGGCCTGCGGAAGACTACACAAGGACTGCCTTGTACTCCAGAGGACTGCCCTGCTGCTTGACGCCTGCCTTGTACTCCAGAGGAGTGCCCTGCTGCTTGAGGCCTGCCTTGTTTCTCAGAGGACTGCCCTGCTGCTTGAGGCCTGCCTTGTTTCTTAGTGGACTTTCCTGCTGATAGATGCCTGCCTTGTTTCTGAGAGGACTGTCTTGCTGCTTGAGGCCTGCCTTCTTTCTCAGAGGTCTGTCCTGCTGCTTGAGGCCTGCCTTGTTTCTGAGTGGACTGCCCTGCTGCTTGAGGCCTGCCTTGTTTCTCAGAGGACTGCCCTGCTGCTTGAGGCCTGCCTTGTTTCTCAGAGGACTATCCTGCTGCTTGAGGCCTGCCTTGTTTCTCAGAGGACTGCCCTGCTGCTTGAGGCCTGCCTTGTTTCTGAGTGGACTGCCCTGCTGCCTGAGGCCTGCCTTGTTTCTCAGAGGACTATCCTGCTGCTTGAGGCCTGCCTTGTTTCTCAGAGGACTGTCCTCCTGCTTGAGGCCTGCCTTGTTTCTCAGAGGACTGTCCTCCTGCTTGAGGCCTGCCTTGTTTATCAGAGGACTGTCCTGCTGTTGAGACCTACCTTGATTCTCAGTGGACTGCCCTGCTGCTTGAGGCCTGCCTTGTTTCTCAGAGGACTGTCCTCCTGCTTGAGGCCTGCCTTGTTTATCAGAGGACTGTCCTCCTGTTGAGGCCGGTCCTCCTGTTGAGGTGAGCCTTGTTTCTCAGAGGACTGTCCTTCTGTTGAGGTGAGCCTTGTTTCTCAGATGACTGTCCTCCTGTTGAGGCCTGCCTTGTGTTTCAGAGGACTGCCATGCTGCTTGACGCCTGCCTTGTCTCTCAGAGGACTGTCCTGCTGCTTGAGGCCTGTCTTGTTTCTGAGAGGACTGTCCTGCTGTTGAGGCCTGACTTGTTTCTCAGAGGACTGGCTTCCTGCTTGAAGCCTGTCTTGTTTCTCAGAGGACTGTCCTCCTGTTGAGGCCTGTCCTCCCGTTGAGGTGAGCCTTGTTTCTCAGAGGACTGTCCTCCTGTTGAGGCCTGCCTTGTGTTTCAGAGGACTGCCATGCCAAGGCTTGTTGGGTCCATTCTGGTCGCCGACACCGCAGCACACGACAGACTTTGTGGGACAAGTCGAATCCGGCTCGTGGACTTCGTCGACGCCTCCTGGACCTCGTGGCTGAAGAGTCAAGACACCCATCAACTCACCTGAAGCATCCGACATCTGTGGGCATTGGTTCATCCTGCCCTTGGCCACTGGCAAGTGACCCAGACTCTGTCCCCTCTGCTTTCAGGTTCCTTCATTCCTAGATCCAGGCTTGAATCCCTTCGTACACTTCTCTTCATGGCAGCAGCAGTTCTTTGCAGGCTTCCATTGAAATCGACGACGCGACCCGACACCAAAAGACACCTATGCACCCGGCTTCCCTGGGTGAGGTAACTCGAGTACTCCGGTGCTCCCGTGGGTCTTGACCCTAGACACCTCTAAGTCCAAAAGGGTTTGCTTGTAGTCGTCCTCTAAGTGTCCTTAAACTCTTAATTTCCAACCGCGACTTTCCCCATAGAAGTTAACGGCGATTCGCAGCTGTGTTCTCACACTGCACGCGTCCCCCGTGGGTCCCCTGTGTCACTACCTTGGGTGGTTCCTTGGTGTCCCAGCGATTCTACAGGCTCTAGGCCTTGTGTCTAGTTCAGTCGTGGTTCTTATACCACTATTTTGGTATATGGTTTGGTACGCCCCTAGGGCCCAAACGTGTATTTGTGCTATTACTGTTGATTGCTAACATGTAAATTAAGTACTTCGAACTCCAGTCTCATAAAGAGACTAGAGGGGTGTGTTTTAACCTAAATACATATATTTTAAATATATACCAGGTGTGGTTGTCTTTTCATTTGATCATTCAAGAGATTATAGACTTGCAAAACAAGCTGCTTTACATTCCTTCAAGACTTAGCCTGAAGGCTGCTCTCCATAGCTACCACTAGGATAGCTTTCAATAAAGGGTGTCTTTAACCTATTACCATAAGGGGTTGTTTGGACTGATACAAGGTGCCCACTAGAACTAGTGGACTGCATATATCAGGCCACCTTCTTACAGGCAATCAGCCACGTGATTCCTTACACCAGCCACGTACTCCAGACGATAATTAAATTCATTTAACCTGTACTGCCACTTATCTATACGTGGAGTGGCCCTGCCACCACCCCTGGTGGTAAAAAGATCTGTCAGTGGTTTATGGTAGGTCCTCAGCACAAATTCATTCACCCACAAGAAATTACAAAAATACTGTACACCCCACCACAGAGCCAGTGCCTCCTTCTCAATCGTAGAATAAGTGCTATCGGCTCCACTAAGTGCTCTAGAAGCAAAAGCAATGATCTCCTCCCTGTTGTCAGACCTTTTCTGCATAAGAACAGCCCCAAGACCCACATTGCTCGCATCGGTGGTAACAATGCAGCGATCAATATTGTTAAATAACTTGAGTGGGCGTGCTCGCACAAGTGCTTCTTTCAGTCACTTGAAATCACATGCACATTGATCTGACCCTACATACTTCACATTCTTCCTTAGAAGCTCACGCAAACACACCGTCCTATCAAAGAAATTGGCCACAAATTTGGCGTAATACTCAAACAGCCCAAGAAAGGAACAAAGCTGGTCTTTATTTTGTGGTTCAGATGCATTTTGGATGGCATCAACAAGTTTAACCTTGGGTTCTACTCCTTTCTTGGAAATGTGGTGCGATAGGTAGTCCACCACTTCCTAAAGAAACATATTTTTTTTAAAATACATTTATAGAGCGCATGGTTACACCTCCGGTGTGTCCCCGCGCTGAGAGCTAACTCTGAGAAATAGATTACAACACGCTAGGTCTGAGAAGGTGAGTGGTCATTACCGGTCCTATCTTTGAATAGGTTGTGTAAACAGCCAGGTCTTTTGCTGCCTACGGAAACTATTTTCGCATGATTCAGTTCTTAAGTTCATTGGGAGGCCGTTCCAAATTCTCGCTGCGCGATGTCTAAATGGACGCTCCCCCATTCTGGCTCTGAGGATTCTCGGTACAGTCACCAGAGCCTTTTCTGATGATCTTAAGCTGCATCCTTGTGAATATTTGGTGATTAAAGAATGCAGATATGTGGGTCCTTTCTTTTGCAAAATGCGGTGGAAGTGGCACATTACCTCAAACACTACCCTCTTTTCCACAGGAAGCCAATGAAGGGCTTCCAAGGCTTTCTTAGACTTACACTTGTCTTTTCTTAATGTTAATCCACTGGACTTGACAATGTCCAATACTTCCCTGACTCTGGAATTGTGCTCTTATTCAGTTTTACCAAGAATCAAAATGTCGTCTTGGAAAAACACGACTCCTGCAGTGTTCTTAACCCCTTCCCCGCTCATGACGGAACCACTCCGTCATGAGCCACGGTTGCGCTGTGCTCATGACGGAGTGGTTCCGTCATGCTACGGCCGCTGGCAGCCGCTCCGCCCACGCGGCGCTAATTCCCCGCCTGTGCGGGCGATTAGCGCAGTGGGCGGAGACATGACGGAACCACTCCGTCATGAGCACAGCTCAACCGTGGCTCGTGACGGAGCGGTTCCGTCACGAGCACCGCGCCACCGCGCTGCCCCCAAACCCCCCCCAGCGCCGCGGCAGAATTCCTGCCGCGGCGAAGGGGTTAAACAAGCTCCCCATAAGACGCTGGAACACTGCAGAAACCGATGCCAAAACAAACGGCATGTGTACATAGGGAAATGCACCTTCAGGTGTTACAAAGGACGTGAGATGTCTCGAGTCCTTGCACAATTCTACTTGATGGTAAGCAGAGGAAATCTCAAGAGAAGAAAAATACTTTGCACCCTCTAGTGTAGACAACATCTCATTGATGTTTGGCAGGGGTTGGCGATCCATCCATATGCAAGAATTTAAGTTGCGCAAGTCCACACACATTCTGAGGGACTTGTCAGCCTTGCGCGCCACAGCAATGGGGGACAAGCATTCAGACCCCTCAATGGGCTCGATTACACAAATGGAACACAACCGTTCAAGTTCCTGTTTGAGCTCACCACGCATACTAAGAGGTACCTTATGCACTTTATGTGCAACAGCTCTTGCCCCCTCCTTCAAAACAATTCGGTGCTGATAACCCTTGAGTTTACCCAAATCACCATAAACAATATCTGGATACCTTTGAATCCAATCGCTCTTAGATAATGATTTTGAGGTAATCGTATGTACAGGGGTAACCGCAGGAATATTGGAATAAAACTGCTTGGCTTCGTGTTTCGATAAAACCATGTCTGAATGATTGGGCTCTAGAATGATCCACAGCTCACCCTGCTCCTCCCATCCCAATAAATTCGCACCTTCCTTCACAATGTATACAGTCCCTTGTGCCAAATCCCCTTTGAATTCCAACTTGCCCTCAAACTTGCCAATAACTTCTACTCTTTTACCACCATAAGCAAAGATTTTTATGTTGGACTGATCAACAGGAATATCGCCCAATCTCACAAAGTCTTTGGCATTGATGAGGGTAAAAGGCGAACCAGAAACTTTATAGTTTTGCCGTTTAAATTTATGGCACACGCAGGGGATTTTCTTCTATTTGGTTCGACAATAGAAGCAATTTCCACCACACCATCCGATTGAGTAGAGAAAGAAGACAACATTTAAAATTCATAACTTATAATATCATTCCCAGAATCAACATAATCCTCTTCAATAGCTTTCACAGTTCTTGACTGTCCTTTATGTGCAACAGTAGCCTTGCACATACTGCCAAATGTCCTTTCTTACCACATGTGAGGTAAGTTTGATTAATAGCAAAACAAAATTTGAAATTGCCGAGATGAGATCTGCCCCCACCTCGGTAACATGAGCGGCCAGGTTTCTCAGGTCTTTCAGATTTCGATTTAGGCAAACTGGATGCAGATGAAGGAATGCTAGGTACGTTTGTGTTAGTTCCTTTTGTAGGTTCACTTGTAGGTTTAGTACTGACTAACTTCACTTCGTTGGATAATGCAGACCCACTCATCTTTCATGCATAGTTGGGAATGCTCAATGAGAGCAGTTTCAAGATCAGGGTCTTTAGAAGCTAAAAGTTTCTCCTGAATCTTTTTATTACAGGAGCGCTCAATTAACTGATCACAGATTATTTGGTCTCTGAACTCTCTGTAATTACAAGTGACAGCTAAAGTTCTGAGAGCCGCTAAAAAATCATCAATGGATTCACCGGGAATCTGAGCACGTTGCAAAAATGTGTGACGCTCCAGTACAATGTTTCTTTTAGGATTAAATCTCTTAACCAGAGTTTTAATAAGTGAGGCGTAGTCGTCTACAATTAAGGAGTCCCCTTCCTCACCACTACTGACACATGTTCTTACAAGTTCTAGAGGTAAAGTCTTTAAAATGGTCCTCCCCTCTTCGCCCAAATTATATACAAATAATGCTTTTTTCTTCTTTGAAATAAAAGTGTCCCCATCAATCGCCTCAAGATAGGCTTCAAATGTCTCCTTCCATTGCTGCCAAATAACAGGAGGAGTACCAGGTGACTGCAAAAGGGGAGGTGATGCAATTACGTGATCCATCTGGTGACCGTGCGTGGGTGAGTTGCTGCCACAAAGATCACCACAAGCGAGGAGTTATAGTATCACTCAGTATCAGGCGTCACCAAGGTCTCGCAATACCCAACAGAGGGAAGACTGTGGACCGGACAACACGTCGCCAATAAAATGAAGACACTTTACTGGTAAGTTTCTAGTCTTCTTCTTTATTGCATCTGATGTCCACAGCTTCCCGGCAGCAACTGCCAGTGCCACAGCATTCCATGTTCCACGCAGGGAACGCAGAAAAAGGAATGCAGGCGCGAGATCCCAACAGGAAGTGTGGGGAGTTCACACCTTGCCTTCTCTGATGCAGATGAACAAGTTCTATTGCTCGCCTTGTTGAGTGCTTCACCTCCACCTGCAGCGGTCTTTGATGTTCTTGAAAGACTGAGACGGCGAGGCGGGATGTTTGAGGGTGTGATGTGTATATCTGATGGACTAATGATGGGACCCACTAGTCTATAGCTATTTCCTTCTATGGTGGAAGAATAACTTCATCCTTGCCATGACAGGTGGGTAATTGGGGTATTGTGGGAAAGTGTAACAAACTGGGTTATTAATTGTGAAGGAAGCAAGTCCTTCCCAAGTAATCAGTGAACGATTGTCTTTCTACAAGGAACAAAGCACCCCTTTGTCGTACTTGAGTCTCTCAGGGTAACGAAGCAAAGCAGTTCAAGGGCTTCTCAGGGAGGGTGGTGTAGGCTTGTAATCCCAATTCTTTGGTTCACAACAACAACACTCAATAAATCATTGTCCAGTCAGTGGTTTTCTTTCAAAAAGGAAAAGGTATTTAATTACACACACACACACTACTAACTACTATGTATTAATTTACAACTATGTACCCCAGGTGGATGGACTATCTTTGGGGACACCCTAAGATCACATTACACTTCCAGTGTGGCTTCAACCCTATAACCACACACCCCCACCTATGCCAGATATCCACCATCACAATGCCAGTGGGTGCCATTATCAATAAGGCAGGACTTCTGACTTTGTCATGGTGTCACCACATTAGTAACAAGCAGCCACATGTCATCATTCAACACTGACCCACCAGTGAGCACAGAATTCAATCAACAGCTTTCACTGTAACAGGTAAACATTGCATAGTCATTATCACTGTCGTCAATAATCCATCTCAAGCTGGGCTGGACCCGGCTATCCGAGCGGACAGTGACACGCAGCTCAGAGGCCACTTGATGCCTCCACTTCGCAGGATCTTGATTGCTGCTTCACTCTAGTAAACTTTAGATAACTGTCCATCAGCTTGCCAGCTGATGGTCCCCCGCTCTCGTTTGCAAAAAGATTACGCAAACCCTGTCAGACTACCTCCGGAAGCTCACTTCTATTATTTTAAAGGATTTTACTTCCGGAGGGTGTAGTGATGCACCTGAAGTCCTTCTTCTAAAGGAAGGGGAGGCCCAACCCCTCGAGTATAACACAATCTCATTGTTAAATTGGTCAAATGTGGGGCTCTATTTTTGGCAAAAGACTAACCCTGGTGC
Source organism: Triturus cristatus (assembly GCF_964204655.1). Lineage (NCBI taxonomy): Eukaryota > Metazoa > Chordata > Amphibia > Caudata > Salamandridae > Triturus > Triturus cristatus. The sequence goes on along the minus strand of NC_140580.1, from coordinate 1,186,029,834 downwards.
TCCCATCTCCGCCGGCGAAGAAGCGCCGTGAGACTAGGCCTGGGCGGTAAATTCTGTTCCGCTTGCGGCATTTGCAGAATTTGGGTAATTTTGCGTTCCGCGGAGAACGCGAAATTGCCAAACATTCCGCAATCCGCGGCTTCGTGGAATTTTTTGCTTGTTCGCGCTTTCAAAAGGAGTGTTCGCAAGATATTTCCCCCCGAGCACGCAAACAGCGTTCGCGAACAGGAAAAAAGCATAGTGAACAAGGAATTCCGTGTGTTCGCTGAATATTTGCGTGCCTGCGGAGATTATTTACCGTTTCACGGAGCTTTGCGTAGCGCAACTACGCAAATTCCGCCCACCCCTGCATGAGACACCCCCTTACGCATACAAGGGGACGGGGAGCAGAAGCAGTGTCGGAAGTCGTGTTATTTGTGGTGGGGTCGCCAAGGGCTATGGTCTGGTTCCGTTTCTTTTCTTCCCTGCAGGGGGTGGGCATTTGTTCTCCAAGGGTACCTGGCGCATCAGTGCTCAGGGGTGGGTTTCTAAGGAATGATGACGTCTTCAATGCTATGTTGTTGATATTGAAGACTCGTGACCGGCTCGAACAGGGACAGAAAATAGGCTATGGCCCCAAAATAAAAGTGGCCCCCATTAATCAATTAGAAAGCTAAACACAAAGTGCCCCTTGTTCGCAGATTGTAAAGATCACGCAGTGTAAGTGTTCCAGAAGGTTTTCAATACTGCATGCATCTGCACTTTCTGCAGGCAATGTTTGTTTTAATATCACGGAAATCAATAGTAAAAACCGGCCGGCAAACCATTAAACAGGCACACACACTGACCTGTCAGACCAACCCATCGGGCACTCCCTGACTGCCCTGAGGCCAGTCCGACCCTGGGTGACATCTGATATGAGCTGGAAGAAGTCTGGCAGACTGAGCTGTTCCCTGGTGCTACTCAAGGAGAAATATAGTAGGGTCCAGAAGGTGCCACTCACTGGAGTCTTTGAGGCAGACACGGTAAACCGACCTGCTGCCTACCTGCCGCGCCTGCTCCACCTCTTACCCTGCTGGAGTCTTTGAAGCAGAGACGGTAAACCGACCTGCTGCCTACCTGCCGCCCCTGCTCCACCTCTTACCCTGCCGGAGTCTTTGAAGCAGAGACGGTAAACCGACCTGCTGCCTACCTGCCGCCCCTGCTCCACCTCCTACCCTGCGGAGTCTTTGAAGCAGAGACGGTAAACCGACCTGCCTTCTACCTGCCGCGCCCACTCCAGCTCCTACCCTGCCGGAGTCTTTGAAGCAGAGACAGTAAACCGACCTGCTGCCTACATGCCTGGCCTGCTCCACCTCCTACCCTGCCGGAGTCTTTGAAGCAGAGACGGTAAACCGACCTGCTGCCTACCTGCCGCGCCTGCTCCACCTCTTACCCTGCCGGAGTCTTTGAAGCAGAGACGGTAAACCGACCTGCTGCCTACCGCCGTGCCTGCTCCACCTCCTTCCCTGCCGGAGTCTTTGAAGAAGAGACGGTAAACCGACTGCCTGCCGCGCCTGCTCCACCTCTTACCCTGCGGAGTCTTTGAAGCAGAGACGGTAAACCGACCTGCTGCCTACCTGCCGTGCCTGCTCCACTTCCTACCCTGCCAGAGTCTTTGAAGCAGAGACGGTAAACCGACTGCCTGCCACGCCTGCTCCACCTCTTACCCTGCGGAGTCTTTGAAGCAGAGACGGTAAATCGACCTGCTGCCTACCTGCCGTGCCTGCTCCACTTCCTACCCTGCCAGAGTCTTTGAAGCAGAGACGGTAAACCGACTGCCTGCCGCGCCTGCTCCACCTCGTACCCTGCGGAGTCTTTGAAGCAGAGATGGTAAACCGACCTGCTGCCTACATACCTGGCCTGCTCCACCGCCTACCCTGCGGAGTCTTTGAAGCAGAGACGGTAAACCGACCTGCTGCCTACCTGCCGTGCCTGCTCCACCTCCTACCCTGCCGGAGTCTTTGAAGAAGAGACGGTAAACCGACTGCCTACCACGCCTGCTCCACCTCTTACCCTGCAGAGTCTTTGAAGCAGAGACGGTAAACCGACCTGCTGCCTACCTGCCGTGCCTGCTCCACTTCCTACCCTGCCGGAGTCTTTGAAGCAGGGACGGTAAACCGACTGCCTGCCACGCCTGCTCCACCTCTTACCCTGCGGAGTCTTGGAAGCAGAGACGGTAAACCGACTGCTGCCTATGTGCCGCCCCTGCTCCACCTCTTACCCTGCCGGAGTCTTTGAGCAGAGACGTAAACCGACCTGCATTCTACCTGCCGCGCTCACTCCAGCTCCTACCCTGCCGGAGTCTTTGAAGCAGAGACGGTAAACCGACCAGCCTTCTACCTGCCGCGCCCACTCCAGCTCCTACCCTGCCGGAGTCTTTGAAGCAGAGACGGTAAACCGACCTGCTGCCTACATGCCGCGCCTGCTCCACCTCGTACCCTGCGGAGTCTTTGAAGCAGAGATGGTAAACCGACCTGCTGCCTACATGCCTGGCCTGCTCCACCTCCTACCCTGCGGAGTCTTTGAAGCAGAGACGGTAAACCGACCTGCTGCCTACCTGCCGCGCCTGCTCCACCTCTTACCCTGCGGAGTCTTTGAAGCAGAGACGGTAAACCAACCTGCTGCCTACGTGCCGCCCCTGCTCCACCTCTTACCCTTCCGGAGTCTTTGAAGCAGAGACGGTAAACCGACTGCCTGCCGTGCCTGCTCCACCTCGTACCCTGCGGAGTCTTTGAAGCAGAGACGGTAAACCGACCTGCTGCCTACCTGCCATGCCTGCTCCACCTCCTACCCTGCCGGAGTCTTTGAAGCAGAGACGGTAATCCGACTGCCTGCCGCGCCTGCTCCACCTCTTAACCTGCGGAGTCTTTGAAGCAGAGACGGTAAACCGACTGCTTGCCGCGCCTGCCCCACCTCTTACCCTGCCGGAGTCTTTGAAGCAGAGACAATAAACCGACCTGCTGCCTACATGCCGCGCCTGCTCCACCTCTTACCCGGCCGGAGTCTTTGAGGCAGAGATGGATTCAAGCAAGCCTGGCTGAAGACGGCTGAAATGCCAGAAACCGGTCCTAGGAAGCTTGTTTCCGGTCCAGGGAAGACATTGCTTGGCAGTTCGGGCTGGACTGTTCCCATGAGGCACAGGGTCAGACTGATTTGCATATGGCCATGTCTGAACTGGGGTGGCAGAGTGGGCTAAAGAACGGTGATGGATTAAACCCAGATCAGTTGACTGGGGGTGAGTGCTTGCAATGTTCAACACTCCGTCCATCATTTCCTTTGGTTTTGCTTTGTTCGCCATAAGTTGGCAGGGTATGCTCAGACGTGAGTCCCTTGCTCACTTTGCTACTGGATTCAATCAAGCCTGGCTGAAGACGGCTGAAATGCCAGAAACCGGTCCTAGGAAGCTTGTTTCCGGTCCAGGGAAGACATTGCTTGGCAGTTCGGGCTGGACTGTTCCCATGAGGCACAGGGTCAGACTGATTTGCATATGGCCATGTCTGAACTGGGGTGGCAGAGTGGGCTAAAGAACGGTGATGGATTAAACCCAGATCAGTTGACTGGGGGTGAGTGCTTGCAATGTTCAACACTCCGTCCATCATTTCCTTTGGTTTTGCTTTGTTCGCCATAAGTTGGCAGGGTATGCTCAGACGTGAGTCCCTTGCTCACTTTGCTACTGGATTCAAGCAAGCCTGGCTGAAGACGGCTGAAATGCCAGAAACCGGTCCTAGGAAGCTTGTTTCCGGTCCAGGGAAGACATTGCTTGGCAGTTCGGGCTGGACTGTTCCCATGAGGCACAGGGTCAGACTGATTTGCATATGGCCATGTCTGAACTGGGGTGGCAGAGTGGGCTAAAGAACGGTGATGGATTAAACCCAGATCAGTTGACTGGGGGTGAGTGCTTGCAATGTTCAACACTCCGTCCATCATTTCCTTTGGTTTTGCTTTGTTCGCCATAAGTTGGCAGGGTATGCTCAGACGTGAGTCCCTTGCTCACTTTGCTACTGGATTCAAGCAAGCCTGGCTGAAGACGGCTGAAATGCCAGAAACCGGTCCTAGGAAGCTTGTTTCCGGTCCAGGGAAGACATTGCTTGGCAGTTCGGGCTGGACTGTTCCCATGAGGCACAGGGTCAGACTGATTTGCATAAGGCCATGTCTGAACTGGGGTGGCAGAGTGGGCTAAAGAACGGTGATGGATTAAACCCAGATCAGTTGACTGGGGGTGAGTGCTTGCAATGTTCAACACTCCGTCCATCATTTCCTTTGGTTTTGCCATGGTAAACCGACTGCCCGCCGTGCCTGCTTCACCTCTTACCCTGCAAAGTCTTTGAAGCAGAGACGGAAAACCGACTGCCTGCCGTGCCTGCTCCACCTCTTACCCGGCCGGAGTCTTTGAAGCAGAGACGGTAAACCGACTGCCTGCCGCCCCTGCTCCACCTCCTGCTTCCCTGCCGGAGTCTTTGAAGCAGAGACAGTAAACCGACTGCCTGCCGTGCCTACCCCACCTCTTACCCGGCCGGAATCTTTGAGGCAGAGACTGTAAACCGACCTGCTGCCTACCTGCCGCCCCTGCTCCACCTCTTATCCTGCCGGAGTCTTTGAAGCAGAGACAGTAAACCGACCTGCTGCCTATATGCTGCGATTGCTCCACCTCCTACCCTGCAGAGCCTTTGAAGCAGAGACGGTAAACCGACCTGCTGCCTACATGCCTGGCCTGCTCCACCTCCTACCCTGCCGGAGTCCTTGAAGCAGAGACGGTAAACCGACCTGCTGCCTACCTGCCGCGCCTGCTCCACCTCTTACCCTGCGGAGCCTTTGAAGCAGAGACGGTAAACCAACCTGCTGCCTACGTGCCGCCCCTGCTCCACCTCTTACCCTGCCGGAGTCTTTGAGCAGAGACGGTAAACCGACCTGCTGCCTACATGCTGCGCCTGCTCCACCGCTTCCCCTGCCAGAGTCTTTGAAGCAGAGACGGTAAACCGACCTGCCTTCTACCTGCCGCGCTCACTCCAGCTCCTACCCTGCCGGAGTCTTTAAAGCAGAGACGGTAAACCGACCAGCCTTCTACCTGCCGCGCCCACTCCAGCTCCTACCCTGCCGGAGTCTTTGAAGCAGAGACGGTAAACCGACCTGCTGCCTACATGCCGCGCCTGCTCCACCTCGTACCCTGTGGAGTCTTTGAAGCAGAGATGGTAAACCGACCTGCTGCCTACATGCCTGGCCTGCTCCACCTCCTACCCTGCGGAGTCTTTGAAGCAGAGACGGTAAACCGACCTGCTGCCTACCTGCCGCGCCTGCTCCACCTCTTACCCTGCGGAGTCTTTGAAGCAGAGACGGTAAACCAACCTGCTGCCTACGTGCCGCCCCTGCTCCACCTCTTACCCTTCCGGAGTCTTTGAAGCAGAGACGGTAAACCGACTGCCTGCCGTGCCTGCTCCACCTCTTACCCTGCGGAGTCTTTGAAGCAGAGACGGTAAACCGACCTGCTGCCTACCTGCCATGCCTGCTCCACCTCCTACCCTGCCGGAGTCTTTGAAGCAGAGACGGTAATCCGACTGCCTGCCGCGCCTGCTCCACCTCTTAACCTGCGGAGTCTTTGAAGCAGAGACGGTAAACCGACTGCTTGCCGCGCCTGCTCCACCTCTTACCCTGCCGGAGTCTTTGAAGCAGAGACAATAAACCGACCTGCTGCCTACATACCGCGCCTGCTCCACCTCTTACCCGGCCGGAGTCTTTGTGGCAGAGATGGTAAACCGACTGCCCGCTGCGCCTGCTCCACCTCTTACCCTGCGGAGTCTTTGAAGCAGAGACGGAAAACCGACTGCCTGCCGTGCCTGCTCTACCTCTTACCCGGCCGGAGTCTTTGAAGCAGAGACGGTAAACCGACTGCCTGCCGCCCCTGCTCCACCTCCTGCTTCCCTGCCAGAGTCTTTGAAGCAGAGACGGTAAACCGACTGCCTGCCGTGCCTGCTCCACCTCTTACCCGGCCGGAATCTTTGAGGCAGGGACTGTAAACCGACCTGCTGCCTACCTGCCGCCCCTGCTCCACCTCTTATCCTGCCGGAGTCTTTGAAGCAGAGACTGTAAACCGACCTGCTGCCTACCTGCCGCCCCTGCTCCACCTCTTACCCTGCCGGAGTCTTTGAAGCAGGGACGGTAAACCGACCTGCTGCCTACATGCCGCGCCTGCTCCACCTCCTACCCTGCGGAGTCTTTGAAGCAGAGACGGTAAACCGACCTGCCTTCTATCTGCCGCGCCCTCTCCAGTTCCTACCCTGCCGGAGTCTTTGAAGCAGAGACGGTAAACCGACCTGCTGCCTATATGCTGCGCCTGCTGCACCTCCTACCCTGCAGAGCCTTTGAAGCAGAGACGGTAAACCGACCTGCTGCCTACATGCCTGGCCTGCTCCACCTCCTACCCTGCCGGAGTCCTTGAAGCAGAGACGGTAAACCGACCTGCTGCCTACCTGCCGCGCCTGCTCCACCTCTTACCCTGCCGGAGTCTTTGAAGCAGAGACGGTAAACCGACCTGCTGCCTACCTGCCGTGCTTGCTCCACCTCCTACCCTGCCGGAGTCTTTGAAGCAGAGACGGTAAACCGACTGCCTGCCGCGCCTGCTCCACCTCCTACCGTGCCGGAGTCTTTGAAGCAGAGACGGTAAACCAACCTGCTGCCTACCTGCCATGCCTGCTCCACCTCCTACCCTGCCGGAGTCTTTGAAGCAGAGACGGTAATCCGACTGCCTGTTGCGCCTGCTCCACCTCCTACCCTGCCGGAGTCTTTGAAGCAGAGACGGTAAACCAACCTGCTGCCTACCTGCCATGCCTGCTCCACCTCCTACCCTGCCGGAGACTTTGAAGCAGAGACGGTAAACCGACTGCCTGCCGCGCCTGCTCCACCTCCTACCCTGCCGGAGTCTTTGAAGCAGAGACGGTAAACCGACTGCCTGCCGCGCCTGCTCCACCGCCTACTCTGCATTAGAATATTTATGGCTATCTTTAATATCTATTTTAGTTGTTTTTTTTACTTTGAGTTGATTTAATAATGTGAGAAAACAATGGCTCAAAATACTGAAAACGTTACACAAGGAGCAATAAAAACAAAATATGAAAAACAAACTTGAGGTAATTATGAAAGAAAACCGGCCCAAGGAAGGGAGGTCGCAGGCCGAGGGACATAGGGAATTCTCTTATGAAAACCCTATTTGGTATTTGTTTTATAACATCGGAGGGATGCATTGTACACGTAACACTGACATCCTGACACAAAGCCTAGCGTGAAGCAGCAAGGACTCACGATTTGCTGCTCACCCCACCGTCGTCCGACGTCAGATACTCATAACTCGCAGAGCTCATCACATGAACATTCACGTCTTGGATGGTTCCAGAGAGAGGCCGGAGTCTGACAGCAGGCAGCGCAATCACGCAATGTGATCCACCCGGTCTCATTGGATCTGGACTCCATCTGATCTGTGATCCACCCTTTCTCACTGGATCTAGACTCCATCTGATCTGTGACCCACCCGTTCTCACTAGTTCAGGACTCCATCTGATCTGTGATCCACCCTTTCTCACTGGATCTAGACTCCATCTGATCTGTGACCCACCCGTTCTCACTAAATCTGGATTCCATCTGATCTGTGATCCACTCGTTCTTACTGGATCTGGACTCCATAAGATCTGTGATCCACCCATTCTCACGGGATCTGGAGTCGATCTGATCTGTGATCCACCCGTACTCACAGGATGTGGACTCCATCTGATCTGTGATCCACCTGTTCTCACTAGATCTGGACTCCATCTGAAGCTCGTGCTCTCAAAGGCCCTTGAAGCTCCGGAAAGGCCACTGTTCCACTTCCGTCACCGTCAAGCGCCGTCACGTCCACCCTCCACCCTTCTTAAATTCGATACAGTCCACCCTGTCAGACATATCTCCAGCCGCCACTGAGATCTTGAGTCTCCACATTGAAGGGTTTGCAGGACCCTGCAATGCCCGATTTTGCTCATATCTAAAATGAGTTTAAATATGTCCCTCTATATTATCAACTGAAAGTGGGCCATGCACCTCAGAATATGTATCTACTGGCGGGAAACACATATGTGGAATGCGCGATTTGAACGGCCTTATCATGTATGTTACCTGCTTGTAATCGTCTTTACGGCAGTATGTATATGACGAAAGTACAATCAACTCTTACAGATTGGGCAGAATAGGATTTACGAACTAAAAGCTGAAATGAATCAAATAGAAGTTAAAAGAAATGTATACATTAGAAATGCCACTTTGAGTGTTTAGCACTAGAGAGCCGCTGTGCTTCAAAGGGTTAAGTCTTCTTGGATTTGGAAAAACCATGTCCTTGACAGAGTGTTGCCAACATTGTTGACTCATAAAAAGAAAATAATTTATAAAATGAATTGCGTTGTTGCTAGGGTTCTAGTGGTAAATCCTCGAAAGAGTGGACACTGTTTGCCTTAGGAAGGATTTTCCAAAGTGGTTTGTAATAAAGAAAGGAATATGCTACTTACCAGTATGCATCTGTTCTTGACATGTAGAGCTGCAGATCCACACACTTGTGCATAGATCGCCATCTGGTGTTGAGCCCGGATGTTTGCAGTTTGCAGTTGTTTTTCCACTTGGAAAGTCTTTGGAAGTCACGAGGTCGGTGACTCCTCCTTTGGATGATAGAGCGCATGGGCTTCGGCTCCATCCTCAGATTGTTTTTCGCCAGCAGGGAAAGATGGAGCGTAGTAATAACAGTGAAGATGCCCATGTGTGTGTTATCTAAATAAGATAAGCTGGAACAGATACAGGTAGCCGGGGAGGCGGGTGTAGATCTGCAGCTCTACATGCCAAGAACAGATGCATACTGGTAAGTAGCATATTCTGTTCGAGGCATATGAGCTGCAGATTACACACTTGTGCATAGATTATATAGCAGTACCCACCGTTAGCGGCGACCACCCGTATCTGTTGCAGTGGTTTGAAATAATGTTTTGAGTACAGCCTGGCCCACACTAGCTTGTTGCTTAGTTTGCACATCTACACAATAGTGTTAAGTGAAAGTGTGCGGTGTTGACCATGTAGCTGCTCTGCAGATATCATCTAATGGGATGTTCCCTAGAAAAGCCATTGTAGCCCCTATTTTACGTGTAGAGTGGGCTTTAGGGGGAACGGATAGCGTTCGTTTTGCTTTGTGGTAGCAAATATGAATGCATTTGACAATCCACCTAGCTATCCCCGACTTGGAGATGGGGTTGCCCTTGTGTGGTGGAGAGAAAGAGACAAACAGTTGTTTGGTCTTACGGAAAGGTTGTGTTCTCTCGAAGTAGTAGAGTAAGGCTCGTTTGACATCTAGTGTGTGGAGAGCTCTTTCTGCAACAGTTTGTGGTTGCGAGAAGAATACTGGTAGTTCTACAGATTGGTTTAGGTGAAAGGGAGAAATGACTTTAGGGAGGAATTTTGGGTTGGTACGGAGAACAACCTTGTTCTGGTGCATTTGGAGAAAAGGTTCTTGAATGGTTAGTGCTTGTATCTCACTGACTCTTCTGAGGGAAGTGATGGCTACAAGAAAAGCGGTTTTCCATGTTAGGAATTGAAGTTCACATTTGTGTAGAGGTTCGAAGGGAGGCCCCATTAGCCTGGTGAGAACGATAGTTAGGTTCCACACAGGTGAGGGTGGCACTCTGGGGGGAATTATTCTTTTAAGGCCTTCCATGAAGGCTTTAATGGCCGGTACTCTAAAGAGTGATAGATGTTGCCTGTTTTGTAGATAAGCTCCTATGGCTGCCAGGTGCAGTTTAATGGACTATAGGCTAGATTGCATCTTTGTAGGTGTAGTAAATAGCCTATGATGTGTTGAATGGACACGTCCAGTGGATTGATGGTATTGTTGTGACAATAGACAACAAAACGTTTCCACTTTGCTGCGTAGCACGCTCTAGTGGTGGGTCTTCTAGCTTCTTTGATGACGTTCATACAGTCAGGGGGAAGATTGAGGTAACCGAATTCTAGGATTTCAGGAGCCAGATCGCAAGGTTGAGCTGAGCTGGGTCCGGGTGCCTGATCTCTCCATGGTTCTGGGTTAAGAGGCATGGAGAGAGGTGTAACTTTTGGTGCGGTACTACAGATAGTTCCAGCAGTGTGGTGTACCATGGTTGTCTGGCCCAAGTTGGAGCTACTAGGATGAGAGTGAGGGAGTGTTGTTGTAGTTTGCGCACCACTAGTGGAATGAGTGGGAGAGGCGGAAAAGCGTACGCAAATCTGCCTGACCAGTTCATCGATATCGCATTGCCTTTGGACAATGGGTGTGGATATCTGGCGGCGAAGCTTGGGCATTTGGCGTTTTCGTGGGTGGCGAAGAGGTCTATCTGTGGATGCCCCCACATTTGAAAGTACTGTTGAAGAACTTCTGGGTGGAGTTCCCATTCGTGGAGTTGTTGTGTTTGTCTGCTGAGCAGATCTGCCATATTGTTTTGGACTCCTGGGATGTGTTGGGCTAGGAGAAAGATTTTCTGGGGTATGGCCCATCCACATATGCTCTGTGCTAGCTGAGAGAGTTGCGGAGAGTGTGTGCCGCCTTGTTTTTGTATATAGTACATGGCTATCATGTTGTCTGTGCGGACTAGGACTGCCTTGCCAGAAATCTGTGTTTGAAACGATTTTAGGGCTAAAAAGATGGCTAGTAACGCCAGATGGTTGATGTGGTGTAACTTTTGTTGAGGTGTCCATCTGCCCTGCATGGTGTGATGTAGTAGGTGAGCTCCCCAGCCGGAGAGCGATGCGTCCGTTGTCAGTACTATCTAAGGAACCGGGTCCAGGAACGGTCGCCCTTTGGAAAGGTTTTTGGTGGTCCACCACTGCAGAGAGCGATGGGTACGACCGTCTACCAACACCAGATCTGTTAATTGACCTTGGGCCTGGTTCCATTGGCGCGCTAAGCACTCTTGGAGAGGACGCATCTGGAGTCTTGCGTGAGGTACTATGAATATGCAAGAGGCCATCATCCCTATTAGTTGTATAAACACTCGAGCTGGACGGGAGTGTTGTGCCATAAATTTCACGAGTAGAGCCTGAATGCTTGCTATCCGGGCAGGACTGGGGTAGGCCAGCGCTCTTGAGGTGTCTATGGTGGCACCGAGGTATTGTTTTACGTGGGACGGTTGCAGATGGGACTTTGCGTGGTTTACTGTGAAGCCCAGTTTGTGAAGTAGCTGGATAGTGGCGTGCGTGTGTTGTACACACTGGTTGTATGAGCTGGCTTTTATCAGCCAGTCGTCTAGGTATGGGAAGACATGGATGTGTTGTTTACGCAGGTGTGCTGCCACTACTGCTAGGCACTTGGTGAATACTCGTGGTGCTGTGGTGACTCCAAATGGGAGTACTTTGAATTGGTAGTGTTGGCCGTCCACTACAAATCTGAGGAACTTCCTGTGAGTGTTGTGCACAGGAATGTGGAAATAAGCGTCTTTTAGGTCTAAAGTGGTCAGGAAGTCGTTTTGGGAGAGCAGTGGAAGTATCTGCTGAAGTGTCACCATGTGAAAATGGTCTGAGTGTATGTATCTGTTTAGAGGCCTGAGGTCTAGGATGGGCCGTAGAGTCTCGTCCCTTTTTGGTATGAGAAAATATAGGGAGTAGACCCCCATATTTTGTTGGTTGGGAGGAACGTGTTCTATCGCCCCTTTCTGTAGGAGGGAGATTAGCTCCTGCTTTAGTAATGTTAGATGTTCCTGTGACATTGGGCGTTGTCTGGGTGGAATGCTTGGGGGGGGTAGATATGAGTTCCAGGCAATAGCCTGACCAAATTATTTGTGTTACCCATTTGTCTGAGGTGATGGGAATCCAGACAGGAAGGAAAATTTGGAGTCTGCCCCCGACCGGAGTGGGATGGTCTGGGGGGAGTGAAGGGAAGTCATTGGGTAGGTGCGGAGGCAGAGCGGGAGGTATTTGTCTTGCCTCTGCCTTTATTATTGTTGCCTCTGTAGCCGCCTCTTTGGTAACCCCTTGTAAAGGTGGATTGAGTAGGGGCCTTAGTGAAGTGGAAGCGGTGTCAGAGGAGTAGCCTCTGGATGTGCTCCGAAAGGAAGAGCGGCGAAAGGAGCGCCTGGGAGGGTGTGATTGTAAGGCTCCCATAGACTTTGCCGTATCAGTGTCTTTTTTCATTTTTTCTAGGGCCTCATCCACTTTTGGGCCGAACAGATCTTCCTGGTCAAAGGGGTGGTTCAGGATGGAAGCTTGTACTTCTGGTTTAAAACCTGAGATCCTTAGCCAGGCATGGCGACGGAGGAGGATGCTGGTATTAATGGCTCTGGAGGCGGTGTCAGCTGCATCTAGGGCACAACGGATGGAGGTATTAGTGATGGTTTTGCCCTCCTGAATTAACTTGTTTGCCCTAGTCTTGTATTTGTCAGGGAGGTGTTGCATTATGGCTTCTAGTTCGTCATAATGGGCCCGGTCATATCTTGCTAGTAGCGCTTGTGTATTAGCGATACGCCAAATGTTGGCAGCTTGTGATGCAGTGCGCTTGCTGGATGCGTCCAAGAGTTTTGACTCTTTGTCAGGTGGTGGTGCTTCGCCTGCCGCTTGGGAGTTGGCCCTCTTTCGTGCTGTAGACACTACGAGGGAATCTAGTGGTGCTGGCCCTCTGATGTAGGAGGGATCTGTAGGGGCGGCTTTATATTTTTTGTCAATGCGCGTGTTAATGACCCTGGCTCTGACTGGGTCTTTAAAGACCTCTGGTGCGTGCTTGATAACTCCTTTGAGCATGGGCAGTATGTAGGTGGCCCTGTGCGTTGTGTCAAAAGTATCAAGAAGGAAGTCCTCCTCCACGGGGTCGGTATGGAGATCCACCCCGTGATAGTGTGCAGCCCTCTGGAGTAAGTGGTTGAACCCTAATGAGTCTTCTGGTGGAGATGGTCTCGAAGGGTAGAGATAATCTTGCAGGACATTAGGAATGTCATGGACGTTGTAGTCGTCCCATGGGTCTGGGGAGCCCGTGGGAGTGGGGTCCCCTGTAGGTAGGTCATGGGGCACGTCCCCCATGTCATCATAGACATCATCATTATCATCATCCGGAGAGGGTGTGGGGGAATGATGAGGTGGGGGGAGAAGGCGGAGGTGGAGGGGGGAAGGTGGAGGGGGTGGAGGAAGTGGTGAGGGCATTCTGAAAGGGGAGGTAGCAGAGTCCTTCCTCTTTGGAGGTGGGGCTGGGGCAGGTTTTTCCAGCTGTCTCTTTTTGATGCTGAGCATCAAGTGTCCGGTTTTGGGATCCTTGATCAATGTTTTTTGCAATGGGTTCGGTGTAAAGAGTTCTTCCGAGGGTGGTTTGTCCGTGGGCGCCGAAGGCATCGGGACCGTTGGTTTTTTGGTTTTAGAGTCTGTGCTAGTCCGCTGTTTGTGCGGCTTGGAAAGGGCTGTTTGTTTACTCGGTACCGAGATGGGTTTCGGCTTCGAGATATCGGTGTCGATGGCCTTGTGTTTCTTGGTCGGTTCCGGGGATGGTGTCAGTACCGAGGAGCTAGATCTGGGTTTCGGCGCCGAGTGTTTCGGTATGGAGCTCGGTGCCGTGGAGGCCATTTTCTTCTTCGGCGTCGGTGTGGAGGGGTGTTTGTCGGCACCGATGGTGGGCTGGCTCGAGCCCGAGCCGCCGGAAGGCTTAATCGGCTTCTTTACCGGTCCCGACGGTGCGGTGTGGGGAGCAGTGTCTTTGGTCTTACCTAGGACCGGAGGCGAAGGCATGACCGCAGCCTTTTTCGGTGCCGTCGAGGGTGTGGGGGGGTGGTAGTTCAGTACTCACGACCCTCTGTGCCGGAGTGATGTCCTCCACATCTGAATCGTCTGCTTCGGAGGCGCTGACGAGGCCCTCATCGGTGTGGTGTTCTTCTGGAGCGTCGACGCCTTCTCCGAAGATGTCATCTGGAATCGCCGTCGACGAGTGGTTCTTCGTGCCCTTCGGTCTCGAATGGTTTTCTTGGACCGGAAGGACTTGCACGCCGGACAGTCTTGAGCCTCGTGTTCAGGGGAGAGGCAGAGGTTGCATACCTCGTGGAGATCGGTGTGGGGGAATTTGGACCCACATCGAGGGCACTTCTTGAAGGGAGTCCTTTCCATGAGCCAGGACCAGAGCTTGGATAGGCCCGAAGGCCGTTGTCGACGACTGGAATCGAAGGTCTTGATCGATGAGAGCCGCGCTGAGTGTGGAGATCGCGATCGAAACAATACCGCGAATTAGTGTGAGGATTGCGCGTCGATTGGAGAACTGGAGGCTGTTCGGAACCGGAGCGCGAAGATCACATCCGAGCCCGATGGCGGAAAAAAACAATCTGAGGATGGAGCCGAAGCCCATGCGCAATACGATCCAAAGGAGGAGTCACCGACCTCGTGACTTCCAAAGACTTTCCAAGAGGAAAAACAACCGCAAACATCCGGGCCCAACACCAGATGGCGATCTATGCACAAGTGTGTAATCTGCAGCTCATATGCCTCGAACATATATTTCAGATACCGAGAGGCACATTTCTTCAGTTTTTGCTTAAGTAATAATCGATGCATAAAGGGGTCAAGAAACTAAGAACTTTTTTTGGTTTGAAATTGTTGGACATGGCCCACTCTAGAGGGTAACCCCAAAACGTTTTGCCTTCACCCCCTCTTGTTTTCTGAACCTGTTTTTGTTGGTCTGTAGGGCACTGGGCACTTTACTACTGCTAACCAGTGCTAAATGGCTTGTGCTCACTCCTTAGAACATAATACAATTGGCACACACCTTAAATGTATTTGCAAGTCCCTCGTATATGGGACCACTGTCACTTGGGCTGTAAATTAAATGCTACTAGCGGGCCTGCAGCACTTATTTTGCCACCCACTCACGTTGTGCCTTTTGAAACATGTTTGGGCCCGCTATAGCACCCTGGGTGCAGATTTAAACTGCCAATTCAGACTGGCAAAACAAACCTTTTCAAGGCATACACCTCCCTTTTCAGTACATATAACCCCCCACCACCACCCCTAAAGTAGGTTCCAAACAGCCCTCAGGACAGGGGGCACTGTATTTAAAAAGTTGGACATGTACTTGGGAATCTTACATGCCCTGGCAGTGGAAAACTCCTACATTCTTTTTTCAGTACTGTAAGGCCTACCTCTCCCAAAGGATGATACTGGGTTACCTTATTACATTTAATAAGTTCTACTGTTTGAATGGAAGTAGGTAGAAATATCCTGTTTGGACTCAAATTAACTGAAACTTAAAATCCTTTTTAATAGTGAAGGCCGATTTAAGATTACAATTTTGAAACTGACACCTTTAGAAAATTGGCACTTTTCTGCACTAAACTTTTATTTATTTATTTATTTTATTTTAGCGATTTCTAGAGCGCCTGGTGACCCAAGGGCATCCCCGCGCTATGTGACTTGAAATCCTGTTGAGGGGGAAGAGAGGGAGGGGAGAGCAACAGAAGGAATTTATTTAGGAAACAGGTGAGTCTTTAGTTTCTTGCGGAAAACCAGATAGTTGGGTTCTAGTCTGAGGGAGCGAGGGAGTGCGTTCCAGCCCTTAGCCGCTTGAACGGAGAATTGTCACCCTCCTGTACGGGTTCTTTTGAATCTAGGGGTGCTGGCTAGGTTCTCATTCTGCGATCGTAGGGATCTGGTTGCTGTGTAGGGAGTGATCATTTTACTAAGAATCGCTGGACCAGATCCGTTGAACAACTTGTGTGTTGTACACATCGCTTTGAATTGCACCCTTTGGCGCACAGGGAGCCAGTGCAGGGCTTTGAGGGCCGGCTTGGCGGACGTTCTGGAAGGGGTGTTAGTAAGCATGCGTGCCGCCGCGTTCTGTGTCCGCTGGAGTTTCGTGATGGTGGACTCGGGGGCTCCCAGATAAACCAGGTTGCTGTAGTCCAGGCGGGACAGCACTAGTCCCTGGATGAGTAGCTTCCTGGAAGTAGGTGGCAGTAAGGGCAGGATTTTACGGGTCGTGCGCATGAGCCCGAAGCAGGTGCCCGAGGTTTTAGTTGCTTGAGTTTTCATCGTGAGCTGTGGTTCGAGCCACACCCCGAGTGTCTTGATTTCACGTTTTGGGGGGGGGATTTCTCCGAACACATCGGGCCAGAGTGTTGGAGGGATGGTCGTCCATTGCTTTCCTAGTAGCATCACTTCCGTCTTTGTCCCATTCAGTTTTAGTGATGAGTTATTCATCCAGTTATGAATTCCTATGAGGCAGTTAGTCAGATTTTCTGGATGGTCAATCAGCTGGGACAAGGAGACGACTAGTTGGGTATCGTCAGCGTAGCTCACCATTTTTATGTTAAATGGTGTTACCACGTCCTCGAGTGGGGCCATATAGACATTAAAAAGCGTCGGGCTCAGGGAGGAGCCCTGGGGGACGCCGCTTGTGAGTGGGAGGGTGGATGAATGATGATTGTCGTCCCACACTTGGAAAGTGCGCCCTGTAAGGAAGGATTCAATCCATTTGATTGCTGTCCCGGTAAGTCCTGCATCGGCCAGTCTATGCAGAAGGATACGGTGGTTGACCGTGTCAAAGGCTGCGCTCAGATCCAGGAGGATCACTGCCACTGATCCTCCTGAATCCAGTATGCCCCTTGCCTCCTCGATGACTGCGAGGAGTGCAGTGTCTGTTCCATGGCCCGGGCGAAATCCGGTTTGGGATTGTCGAAGCAAGTTGTTGGTTTCAAGGAACTGGGATAATTGGGTATTTACCAGTTTCTCAGTGACTTTGCTGATACCAGGGAGTAGAGATATTGGTGTGTAGTTAGACAGGTCCGATGGGTCTAGCTGAGGTTTTTTTAAGAGTGCTTTAACCACAGCACTCTTCCAGCTGTCGGGAACGGTTCCGTGGGCGAACGAGCTGTTGATGAGATCCGTAACAGTAGGTACGATTACTGAGGCAACGGTCTTGAGGAACCTGATTGGTGCTGGGTCCAAGGGAGACCCACTTTTCATTTTCGTTAGGGTTCGCTCAACCTCTAGGGGGGTGACTGGTCGGAATGTTGGTAGAGTGGGGCGTAGGTTACTTTCAGCCTGGTCGAGGAGTATACGGCTTTCCGTGTGGCTGGGGGGTCCGGGGGTGGGAGGGAGACCAGGATGCGGGTGATTTTATCGTTGAAGAAGTTCGCTAGCTCATTGCTTCTGTCAACTTTAGGGGTGTTAGAGGGGGAAGTGATGGGGACCTTGGTCAGCTCCTTTACGATTAAAAAGGATTCTCGGGCTGAGTTAGATGCTTCTTGTATCCGCGTATCATAGTATGAGGCTTTGGCTAGTTTGATGGCCTCTTTATAGAGTTTGACCGTAGACTGGTAGGCCTCTTTGTTGGCGTGTTGCCAGTTTTTTCTCCAGAGCCGTTCGGCTTTTTTACAATTTTTACGGTGTATTCTGAGATCCGCGGTATACCATGGTGCTGAGCCAGGTTTACCGTTTTTGTCTTCCCTGGTTCTAAGTGGGAGTACTAAGTCTAGGGAGGAGGTGATCCAGCCTTCCAGGAGATTCCAGCTGCATCTGCCCGTTAATTCTTCCCCCATCAGGAATGAGTATTGGGCCCAGATAGTGAACAATAGGACCTGGGTGTAGCTGGGAGAGGGCAATCCATCCAGCATGGGACGTGTGGAGCTGTTTCGAGCCTCACTTACATTTTAAAGTTGCTGCCTCAGCACTCTCACAAAAATCATGACACCATGCTTTTGTCAACCAAGACATCTTTCTTCCACTTCAAAGCTGGACCCTCAGACCAACTCCTCAGTAAAACTCCTGGGCCTGCGGAAGACTACACAAGGACTGCCTTGTACTCCAGAGGACTGCCCTGCTGCTTGACGCCTGCCTTGTACTCCAGAGGAGTGCCCTGCTGCTTGAGGCCTGCCTTGTTTCTCAGAGGACTGCCCTGCTGCTTGAGGCCTGCCTTGTTTCTTAGTGGACTTTCCTGCTGATAGATGCCTGCCTTGTTTCTGAGAGGACTGTCTTGCTGCTTGAGGCCTGCCTTCTTTCTCAGAGGTCTGTCCTGCTGCTTGAGGCCTGCCTTGTTTCTGAGTGGACTGCCCTGCTGCTTGAGGCCTGCCTTGTTTCTCAGAGGACTGCCCTGCTGCTTGAGGCCTGCCTTGTTTCTCAGAGGACTATCCTGCTGCTTGAGGCCTGCCTTGTTTCTCAGAGGACTGCCCTGCTGCTTGAGGCCTGCCTTGTTTCTGAGTGGACTGCCCTGCTGCCTGAGGCCTGCCTTGTTTCTCAGAGGACTATCCTGCTGCTTGAGGCCTGCCTTGTTTCTCAGAGGACTGTCCTCCTGCTTGAGGCCTGCCTTGTTTATCAGAGGACTGTCCTGCTGTTGAGACCTACCTTGATTCTCAGTGGACTGCCCTGCTGCTTGACGCCTGCCTTGTTTCTGAGAGGACTGTCCTGCTGTTGAGACCTACCTTGATTCTCAGTGGACTGTCCTGCTGCTTGAGGCCTGCCTTGTTTATGCGTGGACTGCCCTGCTGCTTGATGCCTGCCTTGTTTCTGAGAGGCCTGTCCTGTTGCTTGAGGCCCACCTTGTTTCTCAGAGGACTGCCCTGCTGCTTGAGGCCTGCCTTGTTTCTTAGTGGACTTTCCTGCTGATAGATGCCTGCCTTGTTTCTGAGAGGACTGCCGTGCTGCTTGAGGCCTGCCTTCTTTCTCAGAGGTCTGTCCTGCTGCTTGAGGCCTGCCTTGTTTCTGAGTAGACTGCCCTGCTGCTTGATGCCTGCCTTGTTTCTGAGAGGACTGTCTTGCTGCTTGAGGCCTGCCTTCTTTCTCAGAGGTCTGTCCTGCTGCCTGAGGCCTGCCTTGTTTCTGAGAGGACTGTCCTGCTGTTGAGACCTGCTTTGTTCCTCAGAGGACTGTCCTCCTGTTGAGGCCCGTCCTCCTGATGAGGTGAGCCTTGTTTCTCAGAGGACTGTCCTCCTGTTGAGGCCTGCCTTGTGTTTCAGAGGACTGACATGCTGCTTGACGCCTGTCTTGTTTCTCAGAGGACTGTGCTGCTGCTTGATGCCTGCCTTGTCTCTCAGAGGACTGCCTTGCTGCCTGCCTTGTTTCTCAGAGGACTGTCCTCCTGTTGAGGCCTGTCCTACTGTTGAGGTGAGCCTTGTTTCTCAGAGGACTGTCCTCCTGTTGAGGTGAGCCTTGTTTCTCAGAGGACTGTCCTCCTGTTGAGTCCTGCCTTGTGTTTCAGAGGACTGCCCTGCTGCTTGAGGCCTGCCTTGTTTCTCAGAGGACTGCCCTGCTGCTTGAGGCCTGCCTTGTTTCTGAGTGGACTGCCCTGCTGCTTGAGGCCTGCCTTGTTTCTCAGAGGACTATCCTGCTGCTTGAGGCCTGCCTTGTTTCTCAGAGGACTGTCCTCCTTCTTGAGGCCTGCCTTGTTTCTCAGAGGACTGTCCTCCTGCTTGAGGCCTGCCTTGTTTATCAGAGGACTGTCCTCCTGCTTGAGGCCTGCCTTGTTTATCAGAGGACTGTCCTCCTGTTGAGGCCGGTCCTCCTGTTGAGGTGAGCCTTGTTTCTCAGAGGACTGTCCTTCTGTTGAGGTGAGCCTTGTTTCTCAGATGACTGTCCTCCTGTTGAGGCCTGCCTTGTGTTTCAGAGGACTGCCATGCTGCTTGACGCCTGCCTTGTTTCTCACAGGACTGCGCTGCTGCTTGACGCCTGCCTTGTCTCTCAGAGGACTGTCCTGCTGCTTGAGGCCTGTCTTGTTTCTGAGAGGACTGTCCTGCTGTTGAGGCCTGACTTGTTTCTCAGAGGACTGGCTTCCTGCTTGAAGCCTGTCTTGTTTCTCAGAGGACTGTCCTCCTGTTGAGGCCTGTCCTCCCGTTGAGGTGAGCCTTGTTTCTCAGAGGACTGTCCTCCTGTTGAGGCCTGCCTTGTGTTTCAGAGGACTGCCATGCTGCTTGAGGCCTGCCTTGTTTCTCAGAGGACTGTCCTCCTGTTGAGCCCTGCCTTGTTTCTCAGAGGACTGTCCTGCTGCTACCAGATTGTCCTGTTGTTTGAAAGAGACCATGTCCCAAGTCACTACTATAACTATCCCGCTTGCTCCATAATGCTGCCTTCTTAACATCTGAGACCCCACAGACTTGACTCACGCAGACCAAGACTGGGTAACACTAGGAATGACATTAGCCAAACGCAACATAGCACAACGTTGGGGTTCGGAACATTCCCCGACGCCTCAGCAGTGGTGTCGTGACATGGATCACACAATGGTGACCGAGA
This sequence comes from Triturus cristatus, assembly GCF_964204655.1. Classification (NCBI taxonomy): domain Eukaryota; kingdom Metazoa; phylum Chordata; class Amphibia; order Caudata; family Salamandridae; genus Triturus; species Triturus cristatus. The sequence continues at coordinate 1,186,009,602 of NC_140580.1, read as the reverse complement.
AAGCTGTCTATGTCCACAGCGGTTGCCCCAAGAAATGGACACAAATCTGGGGCAAGTGGAATCATTATCGTGGGGCTATCTGCGAACCTCCCCCGCCTGAGCAAGTATCGGATGATAGCGATTAACCTATGTGGACTGGGGATAAAGGGCCTGCCACATTGTATCACATCCAAGGAGCGTGGGAGAGTGGACGGAATTGTTGTTCCTGTACACTATGTCATGCACAAATCCAAATTATTAATGAAGTGTGCACTTGATTGCTCAATATTGTATTTCATGTCTATTGATGTATGCCAAAAGTTCAATAAAAACTTTGTTAAAAAAACAAAAAGAAAGAGAGAGGACCATCTCCTTGAACCCAGGACTACCAGAGTGACTACAAGGGGCAGATGGCCGACCTCTTCCTACAAGTTCCGGAGACCTCCCTAGAACTGCCCAGCTGATCTGCTGCAACTGGCCCTTCCTGGACCTGCCTGAGCCCCGATGGCCTCTGCGAGAGAGAGATCCCTAGGACGTGCCTCTCCAGATCCAGGACCCATCAGTTAAGCTCCTCCTGTGAAATCCTGAAGCTCTGAACTCTAAGTACGGGATGTGGGGATGGTTCTTTTTTCAGCGGACTACCCTGGTGCCTTCATCCGGCACACACTCCATAGCGGTGGCCAGAATCTGTGGCTTTGTCCTGGTCTAGCAGGCGCGCACTCCATAGCGGTCGGCCAGAACCTGTGACTTTGTCCTGGTCTAGCAGGCGCGCACTCCACAGCGGTCGGTCAGAACCTGTGGCTTTGTCCTGGTCTAGCAGGTGCGCACTCCATAGTGGCAGCCAGAACCTGTGGCTTTTGCCTGGTCTAGCAGGCACGCACTCCATAGCGGTGGCCAGAACCTGTGGCTTTGTCCTGGTCTAGCAGGCGCGCACTCCATAGCGGTCGGCCAGAACCTGTGGCTTTGTCCTGGTCTAGCAGGCGCGCACTCCATAGTGGTGGCCAGAACCTGTGGCTTTGTCCTGGTCTAGCAGGCGCGCACTCCATAGCGGTGGCCAGAACCTGTGGCTTTGTCCTGGTCCAGCAGGAGCGCACTCCATAGCAGTGGCCAGAACCTGTGGCTTTCTCCTGTTCTAGCAGGCGTGTCCTCCACAGTGGTGGCCAGAACCTGTGGCTTTGTCCTGGTCTAGCAGGCGTGCCCTCCATAGCGGTGGCCAGAACCTGTGGCTTTGTCCTGGTCTAGCAGGCGCGCACTCCATAGTGTCGGCCAGAACCTATGGCTTTGTCCTGGTCTAGCAGGCGCGCAATCCATAGTGTCGGCCAGAACCTGTGGCTTTGTCCTGGCCTAGCAGGCGCGCACTCTATAGTAGCGGCCAGAACCTGTGGCTTTGTTCTGGTGTAGCAGGTGCGCACTCCACAGCGTCGGCCAGAACCTGTGGCTTTGTCCTGGTCTGGCAGGCGCGCACTCCATAGCGTCGGCCAGGACCTGTGGCTTTGTCCTGGTCTAGCAGGTGCGCACTCCACAGCGGCGGCCAGAACCTGTGGCTTTGTCCTGGTCTAGCAGGCGCGCACTCCAAAGCGGCGGCCAGAACCTGTGGCTTTGTCCTGGTCTAGCAGGCGCGCACTCCATAGCGGCGGCCAGAACCTGTGGCGTTGTCGTGGTCTAGCAGGCGCGCACTCCACAGCGGCAAGAACCTGTGGCTTCGTCCTGGTCTAGCAGGCGCGCACTCCATAGCAGTGGCCAGAACCTGTGGCTTTGTCCTGATCTAGCAGGCTTGCACTCCATAGCAGCGGCCAGAACCTGTGGCTTTGTCCTGGTCTAGCAGCCGCGCACTCCACAGCGGCGGCCAGAACCTGTGGCTTTGTCCTGGTCTAGCAGGCGCGCACTCCATAGCGTCGGCCAGAATCTGTGGCTTTGTCCTGGTCTAGCAGGCCCCCACTCCATAGCGTCGTCCAGAACCTGTGGCTTTGTCCTGGTCTAGCAGGCCCGCACTCCATAGCGTCGGCCAGAACCTGTGGCTTTGTCCTGGTCTAGCAGGCGCGCACTCCATAGCGCCGGCCAGAACCTGTGGCGTTGTCCTGGTCTAGCAGGCCCGCACTCCACAGCGCCGGCCAGAACCTGTGGCGTTGTCCTGGTCTAGCAGGCCCGCACTCCATAGTGGCGGCCAGAACCTTTGGCTTTGTCCTGGTCTAGCAGGCGCGCACTCCATAGCGTCGGCCAGAACCTGTGGCTTTGTCCTGGTCTAGCAGGCTCACACTCCATAGCGGCGGCCAGAACCTGTGGCTTTGTCCTGGTCTAGCAGGCGCGCACTCCACAGCGTCGGCCAGAACCCGTGGCTTTGTCCTGGTCTAGCAGGCGCGCACTCCATAGCGGCAGCCAGAACCTGTGGCTTTGTCCTGGTCTAGCAAGCGCGCACTCCACAGCAGCGGCCAGAACCTGTGGCTTTGTCCTGGTGTAGCAGGCGCGCACTCCACAGCGGCGGCCAGAACCTGTGGCTTTGTCCTGGTCTAGCAGGTGCGCACTCCACAGTGGCGGCCAGAACCTGTGGCTTTGTCCTGGTCTAGCAGGCGCGCACTCCATAGCGGCGGCCAGAACCTGTGGCTTTGTCCTTGTCTAGCAGGCGCGCACTCCACAGCGTCGGCCAGAACCTGTGGCTTTGTCCTGGTCTAGCAGGCCCGCACTCCATAGCGTCGGCCAGAACCTGTGGCTTTGTCCTGGTCTAGCAGGCGCGCACTCCATAGCGTCGGCCAGAACCTGTGGCTTTGTCCTGGTCTAGCAGGCGCGCACTCCATAGCAGCGGCCAGAACCTGTGGCTTTGTCCTGGTCTAGCAGGCGCGCACTCCATAGCAGCGGCCAGAACCTGTGGCTTTGTCCTGGTCTAGCAGGCACGCACTCCACAGCGGCGGCCAGAACCTGTGGCTTTGTCCTGGTCTAGCAGGCGCGCACTCCACAGCGGCGGCCAGAACCTGTGGCTTTGTCCTGGTCTAGCAGGCGCGCACTCCACAGCGGCGGCCAGAACCTGTGGCTTTGTCCTGGTCTAGCAGGCGCGCACTCCATAGCGGCGGTCAGAACCTGTGGCTTTGTCCAGGTCTAGCACGACCATAATTATATACTTTCTGCTCATTGGCCCTAGTTTTCACTTAAACGTTTGAAAGTGCTTATCTCCATTTTTACTGTTTGGATTTTTGTCGTTTTGGTCTCATTTTGTTTATTAAAGTTTGCTCTATATTTCTAATTTGGTGTGGGATTTTTCCTATGTTGTTTTTCCACTTTATTACGGTTTGTATGCTGCATAAATGCTTAAGACAGTGCCTCTAAGTTGAGCGTGCCTGCCTTTGTGTCGAGCCACAAGAAGGATGAGCACAGGTTCATTCAGGGACTTTTGTGGTTCACCCCGAGAAGGATTCTGGTTGGCGCCTGAGTGGGGGTCTCAACCCCCTCAACCAATAACCCCATTTCTCACAGTAATTGCAATACATGTATAATTAATGTAGCCAACTGTACAATAAGTTACTAGTAAGACCCTGGAATAGTTATATTAGGTGAGGACTCATTATAGTATTGTTAATTGCTTCACTTCTAAAGAAAGACATTTGTATTATTATTGGACACTGACATTGATGAGGTTTCTTTTTATGTCTGAATAAAAGAAGTTATCAAAAGTTATAAAAAGGGCTTCCTTGCAGCACAGCACTAGGGCACACTCCCAGACATGAAAAGGGCTTCCTTGCAGCACAGCACTAGGGCACACTCCCAGACATGAAAAGGGCTTCCTTGCAGCACAGCACTAGGACACACTCCCAGACATGAAAAGGGCTTCCTTGCAGCACAGCCTATGACACACTCCCAGACATGAAAAGGGCTTCCTTGCAGCACAGCCTATGACACACTCCCAGACATGAAAAGGGCTTCCTTGCAGCACAGCACTAGGACACACTCCCAGACATGAAAAGGGCTTCCTTGCAGCACAGCACTAGGACACACTCCCAGACATGAAAAGGGCTTCCTTGCAGCACAGCATATGACAAACTCCCAGACATGAAAAGGGCTTCCTTGCAGCACAGCACTAGGACGCACTCCCAGACATGAAAAGGGCTTCCTTGCAGCACAGCACTAGGACGCACTCCCAGACATGAAAAGGGCTTCCTTGCAGCACAGCATATGACACACTCCCAGACATGAAAAGGGCTTCCTTCAGCACAGCACTAGGACACACTCCCAGACATGACAAGGGCTTCCTTGAGGCACAGCACTAGGACACACTCCCAGACATGAAAAGGGCTTCCTTGCAGCACAGCGTACGACACACTCCCAGACATGAAAAGGGCTTCCTTGCAGCACAGCGTATGACACACTCCCAGACATGAAAAGGGCTTCCTTGCAGCACAGCCTATGACACACTCCCAGACATGAAAAGGGCTTCCTTGCAGCACAGCGTATGACACACTCCCAGACATGAAAAGGGCTTCCTTGCAGCACAGCCTATGACACACTCCCAGACATGAAAAGGGCTTCCTTGCAGCACAGCACTAGGACACACTCCCAGACATGAAAAGGGCTTCCTTGCAGCACAGCACTAGGACACACTCCCAGACATGAAAAGGGCTTCCTTGCAGCACAGCCTATGACACACTCCCAGACATGAAAAGGACTTCCTTGCAGCACAGCATATGACACACTCCCAGACATGAAAAGGGCTTCCTTGCAGCACAGCACTAGGACACACTCCCAGACATGAAAAGGGCTTCCTTGCAGCACAGCAAATAACACACTCCCAGACATAAAAAGGGCTTCCTTGCAGCACAGCACTAGAACACACTCCCAGACATGAAAAGGGCTTCCTTGCAGCACAGCGTACGACACACTCCCAGACATGAAAAGGGCTTCCTTGCAGTACAGCACATGACACACTCCCAGACATGAAAAGGGCTTCCTTGCAGCACAGCAAATGACACACTCCCAGACATGAAAAGGGCTTCCTTGCAGCACAGCACTAGGACACACTCCCAGACATGAAAAGGGCTTCCTTGCAGCACAGCCTATGACACACTCCCAGACATGAAAAGGGCTTCCTTGCAGCACAGCACATGACACACTCCCAGACATGAAAAGGGCTCCCTTGCAGCACAGCAAATGACACACTCCCAGACATGAAAAGGGCTTCCTTGCAGCACAGCACTAGGACACACTCCCAGACATGAAAAGGGCTTCCTTGCAGCACAGCAAATGACACACTCCCAGACATGAAAAGGGCTTCCTTGCAGCACAGCGTACGACACACTCCCAGACATGAAAAGGGCTTCCTTGCAGCACAGCACATGACACACTCCCAGACATGAAAAGGGCTTCCTTGCAGCACAGCAAATGACACACTCCCAGACATGAAAAGGGCTTCCTTGCAGCACAGCACTAGGACACACTCCCAGACATGAGCCCCCTCGCGGCCATCGTACGCAAACACCACCTCAGCATAATCTCCTACGCCGACGACACCCAGCTGATCCTCTCCCTGACCAACGACCCCGCCGCCGCCAGAGCCAACCTGCACGAAGGGATGAAAGAGGTAGCCGAGTGGATGACGACCAGCCGCCTGAAACTGAACTCGGACAAGACGGAGGTCCTCATCCTGGGCTCCTCACCCTCCGCCTGGGACGACTCCTGGTGGCCTCCCGCCCTGGGCACCGCACCCAAACCGACAGACCATGCACGAAACCTGGGCTTCATCCTGGACTCCTCCCTCTCCATGACCAGACAAGTCAACAGCGTCTCCTCGGCGTGCTTCAACATCCTACGCATGCTACGGAAGATCTTCTGGTGGATCCCCACAGAGACCAGGAAGACCGTCACCCAGGCCCTCGTCACCAGCCGACTGGACTACGGCAACGCCCTCTACGCCGGGACCACCGTCAAGCTCCAGAAGAGACTCCAGCGGATCCAAAACGCCTCAGCCAGACTCATCCTCGACATCCCACGATCCAGCCACATCTCCGGACATCTGAGAGACCTTCACTGGCTCCCCGTCAACAAGAGAATCACCTTCCGCCTCCTCACCCACGCACACAAAGCCCTACACGACCAAGGCCCGAGCTACCTCAACAGCCGAGTCAACTTCTACGCTCCCAAACGCCACCTCCGATCAGCCAACCACGCCCTCGCCGCCGTCCCCCGCATCCGAAGAACGACTACAGGGGGAAGGTCCTTCTCCTACCTGGCCGCCAAGACCTGGAACTCCCTCCCGTCCGACCTGCGCCTGACCCAAGACCACCTCTCCTTCAGGAAGAAGCTGAAGACCTGGCTGTTCGAGCAGTAGCGGCACCCCCCCCAGCGCCTTGAGACCCTACGGGTATGTAGCGCGCTTTATAAGTGTCACTGATTGATTGATTGATTGAGACATGAAAAGGGCTTCCTTGCAGCACAGCCTATGACACACTCCCAGACATGAAAAGGGCTTCCTTGCAGCACAGCACATGACACACTCCCAGACATGAAAAGGGCTCCCTTGCAGCACAGCAAATGACACACTCCCAGACATGAAAAGGGCTTCCTTGCAGCACAGCACTAGGACACACTCCCAGACATGAAAAGGGCTTCCTTGCAGCACAGCCTATGACACACTCCCAGACATGAAAAGGGCTTCCTTGCAGCACAGCAAATGACACACTCCCAGACATGAAAAGGGCTTCCTTGCAGCACAGCACTAGGAGACACTCCCAGACATGAAAAGGGCTTCCTTGCAGCACAGCACATGACACACTCCCAGACATGAAAAGGGCTTCCTTGCAGCACAGCAAATGACACACTCCCAGACATGAAAAGGGCTTCCTTGCAGCACAGCACTAGGACACACTCCCAGACATGAAAAGGGCTTCCTTGCAGCACAGCCTATGACACACTCCCAGACATGAAAAGGGCTTCCTTGCAGCACAGTGCACGACACACTCCCAGCCATGAAAAGGGCTTCCTTGCAGCACAGCGTACGACACACTCGCAGACATGAAAAGGGCTTCCTTGCAGCACAGCCTATGACACACTCCCAGACATGAAAAGGGCTTCCTTGCAGCACAGCAAATGACACACTCCCAGACATGAAAAGGGCTTCCTTACAGCACAGCACTAGGACACACTCCCAGACATGAAAAGGGCTTCCTTGAGGCACAGCGTACGACACACTCCCAGACATGAAAAGGCTTCCTTGAAGCACAGCACTAGGACACACTCCCAGACATGAAAAGGGCTTCCTTGCAGCACAGCACATGACACACTCCCAGACATGAAAAGGGCTTCCTTGCAGCACAGCACTAGGACGCCAACCTTTATTGCCAGTCGAGAACTCCCCTGTCCCATCGCTCTGTATGGGGGGCGTTCTCTGGTACAGAGTATGGGAAGTGCATGCAGTCCCCCACTTCCCTCCCCAGGGTAAGAACAGAGCCCGGAAACAATGAAAAGCAGGCATGCTTCATTCCACGGTCACAAGGTCTCCAGCGATTCAATCCCTCAACTGCACTCTGGTAATGACAGAGGTTTTAGAAGTCCCACTTGACACCCCCCACCCTTACATTGGGATCTCTGGGGGCCACAGCGGCCTTAAAAATAAGGAGAAGAGGGTCTGGAAAACAGCCTCAAGGCAAGATCCATCGTGTGGGCAGGATACACCGGAAACAGGAAGCACTCCGGGCACAGCTAACTTGGGAGAAAGACTCATCTCAGACAAACAAAATGAACCGTGTGTGGGCAGGGGGCATTTCATGGACATATATCGGGCTAGGGTGAGCCTTGCGTGGGGCGTGGAAGGACCTCAGGAAAGAGGTACAGAGTCAAAGTTCCCTCGGAGGCAAAATGGTCTTTGAAGGACGAGTCTTGAGATGAAGGGAGGTCTTCAAAACGAAGAGAGGCACCTGGAGGAAGTAAGTGTTTCTGGAGTAAAGGCAACTCGTGGAAGGCAGGCTTGGCACATGCCTTGGCACACCATCGCTCCATCTTCACCTTTATATGTTTTTTGCTTTGAGTCAAAAGTGTCTCTCGGTGATTAACCTCCATGTAAAGTGGAAATGAAGACCACATTGTCCTGGTTCTGCAGTGTATAGTCCAACTCTCCCTGGGAGGAAAGAAGACAAGACAAGACAGGAACACCGTCACTCTTGAAATAAACAACCACAACAACCAGAAGAAATAAACTGACACCAGCCATGGACAGCCCAGAGAAGCCAGTGTTCAATACCTGACAGGGCCATGGGAAGAAGAGGGCAGCAGTAAATACCACAAGCAATGACAGTCAAAGGTAACATGGCATCACCAGTAACATCCTACGGAACAAGAACATACCCAGTGACAGCAAACAGGAACAGACCCACCGACAGCAAACAAAGAACAGACCCACCGACAGCAAACAAGAACAGAACCACCGACAGCAAACAAAATGAAGCCACCAATGACCCCCCAAGGAAATAATGCCCCGCCAATCAATCATTTATGGAAAAAGAAGCCACCAATGAAATCCCGTGGTAATAAAGCCCGCCAATCAATCATTTATGGAAAAAGAAGCCACCAATGACATCCCAAGGAGATAATGTCTCGTCAATCAATTATTTATGTATTTATTTACTGACCAAAGGGGAGCAGTGCACTTTTCAATGAACAACAACTTTATTCTCACAATTCCATTAAAGATACAAAAAGCAGTAATAAGAATTTAACCGTCAGAAAGGTTACAAAAAGAAGGTGAAAGAAGGGGTGGGAGGGTAACGCAGAGGCAGGGGGACAGGTGAGGATGAACCTCAGGAACCAAGCGTGGTGGGGAAAGAAGCATTAAAGGAGGGAGCGGAGACCAGATACTGTAGGACAGGAGAGTGAAGGGGTGAGGAGAGAGCTTAGAGGAAAGGCGAGGGGGCAGGCAAAGGATGCAGGGACTGACAATCTCTTCAAGTGGGGAAGAATGATGTCAACGTTTAGGTGGAGACTGGAAGGACAATTTTCACAATTTTTCTAAATGAAATAATGCTTTTTTTGCTTCTCAGGTTTTCAAGGAGTGAGTTCCACAGAGATGGTGCAGCCACAGAAAGTGATTTGGACGTGGTCGAGTGGGATTTAAGGAGGCAAGGTTTACCCAGGCCCAGGATGATTCTTGTGGCACTCTTGGGAGTACGTCAGTCATCACCTGCCCAAGCTGCGCTTGTATGTCCTGTGACGCACCACCCTACTGTACTCAGTGGTCAGTGCAGCAGTGGTTGCACTGTGTTACGGAACAGCGGGGTTCGTAGAAACCGACCAGTAGTGAGGTATGGAACAGCAGGGTTCACAGAGGGGTTCGCAGAAACTGACGAGTAGTGAGATATGGAACAGCGGGGTACGTGGAAACTGACCAGTAGTGAGGTACGGGACAGTGGTGGTCACAGAACCTTACCAGTAGTGAGGTATGGAACAGCGGGGTTCACAGAAATTGACCAGTAGTGAGGTATGGAACAGCAGGGTTTGCAGAACCTGACCAGTAATGAGATACGGAACAGGGGTTCGCAGAAAATGACCAGCAGTGAGGTACAGAACAAGGGTTCGCAGAAACTGACCAGTAGTGAGGTTTGGAACTGCGGGGTTCGCAAAAACTGACCAATAGTGAGGTACGGAACAGCGGGGTTCGCAGAAACTGACCAGTAGTGAGGAAGGGAACAAGGGTTCACAGAAACTGACCAGTAGTGGGGTTTGGAACAGCGGAGTTCGCAGAAACTGAGCAGTTGAGAGGTATGGAACAGCGGGGTTCACAGAAACGGACTAGTAGTGAGGTACGGGACAGCGGGGTTGACAGAAACTGACCAGTAGTGAGGGATGGAACAGCGGGGTTCACAGAAACTGACCAGTACTGAAGTATGGAACAGCGAGGTTCACAGAAACTGACCAGTAGTGAGGTATGGAACAGCCGGGTTTGCAGAAACTGACCAGTAGTGAGGGATGGAACAGCGGGGATCGCAGAACTGACCAGTAGTGAGGTATGGAACAGCAGGGTTTTTTAGAAACTGACCAGTAGTGAGGCATGGAACAGCGGGGTTTTTTAGAAACTGACCAGTAGTGAGGGATGGAACAGCAGGGTTCACAGAAACTGACCAGCAGCGAGGTACGCAATAGTGGGGTTCGCAGAAACTGACCAGCAGTGAGGTACGGAACAGCGGGGTTTACAGACATTGACCAGTAGTGAGGTATGGAACAGCGGGATTCGCAGAAACCGACTAATAGTGAGGTTCGGGACAGCAGGGTTCCCATAAACTGACCAGTAGTGAGGGATGGAATAGCGGGATTGGCTTAAACTGACCAGTAGTGAGGTATGGAACAGTGTGGTTCGCAGAAACTGACCAGTAGTGAGGGATGGAACAGCTGGGTTCATAGAAACTGACCAGTAGTGAGGTACGCAATAGCGAGATTCACAGAAACTGACCAGTCGTGAGGTACGGGAAAGCAGGGTTCACAGAAACTGACCAGTTGTAAGGCACGGAACAGCGGGGTTCACAGAACCTGACCAGTAGTGAGGTATGGAACAGCGGGGTTCGCAGAAACAGACCAGGTGTGAGGTACCGAACTGCGGGGTTTGAGTAAACTGACCAGTAGTGAGGTACAGAACAGCAGGGTTCACAGAAACTGACCAGAAGTGAGGTACGAGACAGCAGGGTTCACAGAACCCGACCAGTAATGAGGTACAGAACAATGGGTCGCAGAAACTGACCAGTAGGGAGGTATGAAACAGCGAGGTCGCAGAAACTGACCAGTAGTGAGGTACGGAACAGCGGGGTTCACAGAAACTGACCAGTAGTGAGATACGGAACAGTGGGATTCGCAGAACCTTACCAGTTATGAGGTACGGAACAAGGGTTCGCAGTAACTGACCAGTAGTGAGATATGGAACAGCAGGATTCGCAGCAGGGTTCGCAGAAACTGACCAGTAGTGAGATATGGAACAGCAGGATTCGCAGCAGGGTTCGCAGAAACTGACCAGTAGTGAGATATGGAACTGTGGGGTACGCAGAAACTGACCAGTAGTGTGGGATGGAACGGGGGGGTTCGCAGAAAGTGACCGTAGTTAGGTACAGAACAGAACAAGGGTTCGTAGAAACTGACCAGTTGGGATGCATGGAAGAGCGAGGTTGCAGAAACTGACCAGTAGTGAGGTACGGAACAGCGGGGTTCACAGAAATTGACCAGTAGTGAGGTATGGAACAGCAGGGTTTGCAGAACCTGACCAGTAATGAGATACGGAACAGGGGTTCGCAGAAAATGACCAGCAGTGAGGTACAGAACAAGGGTTCGCAGAAACTGACCAGTAGTGAGGTTTGGAACTGCGGGGTTCGCAAAAACTGACCAATAGTGAGGTACGGAACAGCGGGGTTCGCAGAAACTGACCAGTAGTGAGGAAGGGAACAAGGGTTCACAGAAACTGACCAGTAGTGGGGTTTGGAACAGCGGAGTTCGCAGAAACTGAGCAGTTGAGAGGTATGGAACAGCGGGGTTCACAGAAACGGACTAGTAGTGAGGTACGGGACAGCGGGGTTGACAGAAACTGACCAGTAGTGAGGGATGGAACAGCGGGGTTCACAGAAACTGACCAGTACTGAAGTATGGAACAGCGAGGTTCACAGAAACTGACCAGTAGTGAGGTATGGAACAGCCGGGTTTGCAGAAACTGACCAGTAGTGAGGGATGGAACAGCGGGGATCGCAGAACTGACCAGTAGTGAGGTATGGAACAGCAGGGTTTTTTAGAAACTGACCAGTAGTGAGGCATGGAACAGCGGGGTTTTTTAGAAACTGACCAGTAGTGAGGGATGGAACAGCAGGGTTCACAGAAACTGACCAGCAGCGAGGTACGCAATAGTGGGGTTCGCAGAAACTGACCAGCAGTGAGGTACGGAACAGCGGGGTTTACAGACATTGACCAGTAGTGAGGTATGGAACAGCGGGATTCGCAGAAACCGACTAATAGTGAGGTTCGGGACAGCAGGGTTCCCATAAACTGACCAGTAGTGAGGGATGGAATAGCGGGATTGGCTTAAACTGACCAGTAGTGAGGTATGGAACAGTGTGGTTCGCAGAAACTGACCAGTAGTGAGGGATGGAACAGCTGGGTTCATAGAAACTGACCAGTAGTGAGGTACGCAATAGCGAGATTCACAGAAACTGACCAGTCGTGAGGTACGGGAAAGCAGGGTTCACAGAAACTGACCAGTTGTAAGGCACGGAACAGCGGGGTTCACAGAACCTGACCAGTAGTGAGGTATGGAACAGCGGGGTTCGCAGAAACAGACCAGGTGTGAGGTACCGAACTGCGGGGTTTGAGTAAACTGACCAGTAGTGAGGTACAGAACAGCAGGGTTCACAGAAACTGACCAGAAGTGAGGTACGAGACAGCAGGGTTCACAGAACCCGACCAGTAATGAGGTACAGAACAATGGGTCGCAGAAACTGACCAGTAGGGAGGTATGAAACAGCGAGGTCGCAGAAACTGACCAGTAGTGAGGTACGGAACAGCGGGGTTCACAGAAACTGACCAGTAGTGAGATACGGAACAGTGGGATTCGCAGAACCTTACCAGTTATGAGGTACGGAACAAGGGTTCGCAGTAACTGACCAGTAGTGAGATATGGAACAGCAGGATTCGCAGCAGGGTTCGCAGAAACTGACCAGTAGTGAGATATGGAACAGCAGGATTCGCAGCAGGGTTCGCAGAAACTGACCAGTAGTGAGATATGGAACTGTGGGGTACGCAGAAACTGACCAGTAGTGTGGGATGGAACGGGGGGGTTCGCAGAAAGTGACCGTAGTTAGGTACAGAACAGAACAAGGGTTCGTAGAAACTGACCAGTTGGGATGCATGGAAGAGCGAGGTTGCAGAAACTGACCAGTAGTGAGGTACGGAACAGCGGGGTTGCAGAGAGTGACCAGTAGTGAGATATGGAAATGCAGGGCACGCAGCAGGGTTCGCAGAAACTGACCAGTAGTGAGATATGGAACAGCGAGGTTCGCAGAAACTGACCAGTAGTGAAGTATGGAACAGTGAGGTTCACAGAAACTGACCAGTAGTGAGGTATGGAACAGCCGGGTTTGCAGAAACTGACCAGTAGTGAGGGATGGAACAGCGGGGTTCACAGAAACTGACCAGTACTGAAGTATGGAACAGCGAGGTTCACAGAAACTGACCAGTAGTGAGGTATGGAACAGCCGGGTTTGCAGAAACTGACCAGCAGTGAGGGATGGAACAGCGGGGATTGCAGAAACTGACCAGTAGTGAGGTATGGAACAGCTGGGTTCACAGTAACTGACCAGAAGCGAGGTACGCAATAGTGGGGTTCGCAGAAACTGACTAGTAGAGAGGGATGGAACAGCGGGGTTTGCAGAAACTTACCAGCAGTGAGGTACGGAACAGCTGGGTTTGCAGACATTGACCAGTAGTGAGGTATGGAACAGCGGGATTCGCAGAAACCGACTAGTAGTGAGGTACGGGACAGCAGGGTTCCCATAAACTGACCAGTAGTGAGGGATGGAATAGCGGGGTTGGCTTAAACTGACCAGTAGTGAGGTATGGAACAGTGTGGTTCGCAGAAACTGACCAGTAGTGAGGGATGGAACAGCTGGGTTCATCGAAACTGACCAGCAGTGAGGTACGCAATAGTAGGATTCACAGAAACTGACCAGTAGTGAGGGATGAAACACTGGGGTTCGCAGAAACTGACCAGTAGTGAGGTACGGGAAAGCAGGGTTCGCAGAAACTAACCAGTAGTAAGGCACGGAACAGCAGGGTTCGCAGAACCTGACCAGTAGTGAGGTATGGAACAGCGGGGTTCGCAGAAACAGACCAGTAGTGAGGTACAGAACAGCAGGGTTCACAGAAACTGACCAGAAGTGAGGTACGAGACGGCGGGGTTCACAGAACCAGACCAGTAATAAGGTACAGAACAATGGGTCGCAGAAACTGACCAGTAGGGAGGTATGGAACAGCGAGGTCGCAGAAACTGACCAGTAGTGAGGTACGAAACAGCGGGGTTCACAGAAACTGACCAGTAGTGAGGTACGAAACAAGGGTTCACAGAAACTGACCAGTAGTGAGGTACGGAACAGCGGGATTCGCAGAACGTGACCAGTTATGAGGTACGGAACAAGGGTTCGCAGTAACTGACCAGTAATGAGATACGGAACAGGGGTTCGCAGAAAATGACCAGTAGTGAGGTACAGAACAAGGGTTCACAGAAACTGACCAGTAGTGAGGTTTGGAACTGCGGGGTTCGCAGAAACTGACCAATAGTGAGGTACGGGACAGCGGGCTTGACAGAAACTGACCAGTAGTCAGGGATGGAACAGCGGGCTTCACAGAAACTGACCAGTAGTGAGGGATGGAACAGCTGGGTTCACAGAAACTGACCAGTAGTGAGGTATGGAACAGCAGGGTTTTTTAGAAACTGACCAGTAGTGAGGCATGGAACAGCGGGATTTTTTAGAAACTGACCAGTAGTAAGGGATGGAACAGCAGGGTTCACAGAAACTGACCAGCAGCGAGGTACGCAATAGTGGGGTTCGCAGAAACTGACTAGTAGAGAGGGATGGAACAGCGGGGTTTGCAGAAACTTACCAGCAGTGAGGTACGGAACAGCTGGGTTTGCAGACATTGACCAGTAGTGAGGTATGGAACAGCGGGATTCGCAGAAACCGACTAGTAGTGAGGTTCGGGACAGCAGGGTTCCCATAAACTGACCAGTAGTGAGGGATGGAATAGCAGGGTTGGCTTAAACTGACCAGTAGTGAGGTATGGAACAGCGGGGTTCGCAGAAACAGACCAGGTGTGAAGTACCGAACAGCGGGGTTTTCGGAAACTGACCAGAAGTGAGGTACAGAACAGCAGGGTTCACAGAAACTGACCAGAAGTGAGGTACGAGACAGCGGGGTTCACAGAACCAGACCAGTAATAAGGTACAGAACAATGGGTCACAGAAACTGACCAGTAGGGATGTATGGAACAGCGAGGCCGCAGAAACTGACCAGTAGTGAGGTACGGAACAGCGGGGTTCACAGAAACTGACCAGTAGTGAGGTACGGAACAGCGGGATTCGCAGAGCCTGACCAGTTATGAGGTACGGAACAAGGGTTCACAGAAACTGACCAGTAGTGAGATATGGAACAGCAGGATTCGCAGCAGGGTTCACAGAAACTGACCAGTAGTGAGGGATGGAAAGGCGGGGTTTGCAGAAAGTGACCGTAGTTAGGTACAGAACAGCAGGGTTCACAGAAACTGACCAGAAGTGATGTACGGGACAGCGGGGTTTACAGAACCAGACCAGTAATGAGGTACAGAACAAGGATTCACAGAAACTGACCAGTTGGGATGCATGGAACAGCGAGGTCGCAGAAACTGACCAGTAGTGAGGTACGGAACAGCGAGGTTCGCAGAAACTGACCAGTAGTGAAGTATGGAACAGCGAGGTTCACAGAAACTGACCAGTAGTGAGGTATGGAACAGCCGGGTTTGCAGAAACTGACCAGTAGTGAGGGATAGAACAGCAGGGTTCACAGAAACTGACCAGTACTGAAGTATGGAACAGCGAGGTTCACAGAAACTGACCAGTAGTGAGGAATGGAACAGCCGGGTTTGCAGAAACTGACCAGTAGTGAGGTAGGGGACAGCGGTGTTCGCAGAACCTGAACAGTAGTCAAGTATAGAACAGCGGGGTTCACAGAAACTGACCAGTAGTGAGGAATGGAACAGCCGGGTTCACAGAAACTGACCAGTAGTGAGGAATGGAACAGCGGGGATCGCAGAAACTGACCAGTAGTGAGGTATGGAACAGCAGGGCTTTTTAGAAACTGACCAGTAGTGAGGGATGGAACACTGGGGTTCGCAGAAACTGACCAGTAGTGAGGTACGGGAAAGCAGGGTTCACAGAAACTGACCAGAAGTGAGGTACGAGACAGCGGGGTTCACAGAACCAGACCAGTAATGAGGTACAGAACAATGGGTCGCAGAAACTGCCCAGTAGGGAGGTATGGAACAGCGAGGTCGCAGAAACTGACCAGTAGTGAGGTACGGAACAGCGGGGTTCACAGAAACTGACCAGTAGTGAGGTACAAAACAAGGGTTCACAGAAACTGACCAGTAGTGATGTACGGAACAGCGGGATTCGCAGAACCTGACCAGTTATGAGGTACGGAACAAGGGTTTGCAGTAACTGACCAGTACTGAGAAATGGAACAGTGGGGTATGCAGAAACTGACCAGTAGTGAGGGATGGAACAGCGGGGTTCGCAGAAAGTGACCGTAGTTAGGTACAGAACAGCAGGGTTCACAGAAACTGACCAGAAGTGAGGTACGGGACAGCGGGGTTCACAGAACTAGACCAGTAATGAGGTACAGAACAAGGGTTCGCAGAAACTGACCAGTTGGATGCATGGAACAGCAAGGTCGCAGAAACTGACCAGTAGTGAGGTACGGAACAGTGGGGTTCGCAGAAACTGACCAGTACTGAGATATGGAACAGCGAGGTTCGCAGAAACTGACCAGCAGTGAGGTACAGAACAACAGTTCACAGAAACTGACCAGTAGTGAGGTAGGGAACAGCAGGGTTCGCAGAAACTGATCAGTAGAGAGGTATGGAACAGCGGGGTTTGCAGAAACTGACCACTAGTGAGGTATGGAACAGCAGGGTTTGCAGGGGGTTCGCAGAAACTGACCAGCAGTGAGGTACAGAACAACAGTTCACAGAAACTGACCAGTAGTGAGGTATGGAACAGCGGGGTTCGCAGAAACTGACCAGAAGTGAGGTACGAGACAGTGGGGTTGACAGAAACTGACCAGTAGTGAAGGATGGAACAGCGGGGTCGCAGAAACTGACCAGTAGTGAGGTATGGAATAGCGGGGTTCGCAGAAACTGTCCAGTAGTGAGGGATGGAACAGCGGGGTTCGCAGAAAGTGATCAGTAGTTAGATATGGAACAAGGGTTCATAGAAACTGACGAGTAGTGAGGTACGGGACAGCGGTGTTCGCATAAACTGACCAGTAGTGAGGTATGAAACAGCAGGGTTCGCATAAACTGACCAGTAGTGAGGGATGGAACAAGGGTTCGCAGAAACTGACCAGTAGTGAGATATGTGTAGGAGAGTAGGATCTGCTTCACATGGGTACCCCCACTTTTTGCTGGTATTTTACTGTTTTTCGACCTTAGTCAGGCTGTGGCCCCGTTAATCAGGACCCCAGCCTAGCTGCTTCCTCTCTAAAATGGTTTGCATGTACATTAAGTACATTTCTAATTGGACTCTGGAGTGCCTTTTAAGCCCCTAGTATGGTATACTATGTACCTAGGGCATAGGTACCTCAGAGGCCTACCAGGGGCTGAAGCATGTATTATGCCACCCCTGGGAAGCACTCCAAAAAGGCACCACAGGCCTGCTACTGCAGCCTGGGTAAGGGTGTGCTTGCACCCCTTACAGTGGTATAGGCTACCTATATCACTATCATTGCACACACATATAAAACCTATAAGTCACTCCTATGGCAGGCCTTAACAATCCTGAAGGCAGAGTGCTTGGTTTTTATGTGAGAGGGTGCCCCTGCATGAACAGAGCCCCTCTGCAGCGTTCAGAGTAACTCCTCTGATGCTGTTTGTGGTGCAGCCTGACCATATACTCTTAAGTGCATTATAACATCGCGGTAAATGCTAACTTTGGGAAGGGTGAACGGAAACATGTTGTGTTTGGTGTCAAATGCTTTGGAATACTACCCCCCGCCAGTTCTGGCGGTGGGGGTAGCATTCCACCCTTCTAGAGGGACAGACATGTTCACACTGGTCTAACCCGGTAGGACTTTCTACAGCCCTGGCATCACAAAATGGATGCCTCTGCCACAGACACGGGTCTGGTCTCCTGCTGCTGACCGAAACTCCGGCAGGGGAGGCCTGGACAATAGGTTTCCTGCCCCAAGGAGGTGTAACCACCTCCCCAGACAGGCAGATGTGTATTGGGGCTGGGTGGGAGCACTCTCTGGTGCTTTGAAGCCCTGCACTGGGGCCACACTTGGTGTCCCTGTGCATAGTCCAGTTCAAACCGGTTGCAGGGGCTACCTGCCCCTGCTCTGGTGCGAAACTGGACAAAGGAAATGGGTGTAACCACCTATCTTTCCAAACCCTCCCATAGGAGGGTCCCCAGAGTATGTTCAACCCCCAAACTTTGTATAAGTATGGGAACCCAGTCCCTGCGACTTTAGATTACCCTGGACGAAACTCTGCAATATATATCCTGACCTTCGACGTTCTACTTTGCTTAGAAGACTGAAGAAATCTCAGTTGGGGTCAAGGAGTGACTCCCCTGCTTGGCAGGCACCAAAGAAGAAACTGACCGGTCTGCATCGCTGGAGCTCCCGCCGGACGCCGAAGCCTTTGCATCACCAGAGGTGGATTTACAGACTTCCCTGAGGCTACCCTGAGTCCACAGGAAAGCTGAGGCCCGTGGCTATCGTGGATGACGTGGAACTGTGACACCTGGACACCGTGAATGTTTGCAGCAACATCATCTTCCTGGTCTTCCTCGAAGTTGTGTTTTGGGCTCCGAGTAGCCCCAGCCTTGAGCATCTCCTGCACTGAAGATTTCTGGCCTCCACTCCACGAGTGACCCGTGGGCCAGTTTCCAGTGCGACCGCTCGAGGCTCCTTCATGATCGCTGGCCCATTGGCAACTCCTCTTCTGATTGGGCTTTCCTGGTTGCTCCAGACATGCCCCGACTTACCCTCCCTGGGCGAGTCCCCCAGACCTTGGTGGTCTGCACCGCCGTCCTTTCTCTGATTCCAAGTGACTTGCCGTTGCCAAAGCTTGTTGGGTCCAATCTGGTCACCGACACCGCAGCACTCGACAGACTTCATGGGATAGCTCGAATCCAGCTCCTGGTCATCATCGGCTCCTCCTGGACCTCGTGGCTGAAGAGTCAAGACACCCGTCAACTCACCTGAAGCACCCGACATCTGTGGGCATTGGTTCATCCTGCCCTTGGTCACTGGTAAGTGACCCAGACTCTGTCCCCTCTGCTTTCAGGTTCCTTCCATCCTAGATCCAGGCTAGGATCGCTTCGGACACTTCTCCTCTTCACAGCAGCAGCACTTCCCCGCCAGCTTCCATTGAAATCGACGACGCGACCCGACACCAAAAGACACCTATGCACCCGCCTTCCCTGGGTAAGGTAACACGAGTACTCCGGTGTTCCTGTGGGTGCTAGCCCTAGAACTTCCTAAGTCCAAAAGGGTTTGGTCCTGACTCATTTCTAAGTGTCCCTAATCTTTAAATTTCCAACTGCAACATTGCCCATAGAAGCTAGCGGGAACCCGCGGCTGTGTTCACACACTGCACGCGGCCCCCGTGTGTCCCCTGTGTCACTACCTTGTGTGGTTCCTTGGGGTCCCGGCGATTCTACAAGCTCTAGGCCTTGTGTCTAGTTCAGTCGTGGTTCTTATACCACTTTATTGGTATATGGTTTGGTACGCCCCTAGGGCCCAAACGTGTATTTGTGCTATTACTGTTGATTGCTAACTTGTAACTTAAGTACTTCGAACTCCAGTCTCATAAAGAGACTAGAGGGGTGTGTTTTATCTTAAATACATATATTTAAATATATACCTGGTGTGGTTGTCCTTTCATTTAGTCATTCAAGAGATTATAGACTGATAAAACAAGCTGCTTTACATTCCTTCAAGACTTAGCCTGAAGGCTGCTCTCCATAGCTACCACTAGGATAGCTTTCAATAAAGGTTGCCTTTTACCTATCATCAATAAGGGGTTGTTTGGACTGATACAAGGTGCCCACTAGAACTAGTGGACAGCATATATCAGGCCACCTTCTCACAATATGGAACAGCGGGGTTTGTGCAAACTGACCAGTAGTGAGGTATGGAACAGAGGGGTTTGCAGAAACTGACCAGTAATGAGATACGGAACAGGGGTTCGCAGAAACTGACCAGTAGTGAGGTTTGGAACTGCCGGGTTTGCAGAAACTGACCAGTAGTGAGGGATGGAACAGCGGGGTTCACAGAAACTGAGATGGTGTAGAGGACAGACTGCACTGCAAATGCAGAATCCACCACAATGTAGCACACAGACTGCACTGAAAACACAGAATCAACCATGGCGTAGCGCACAGACTGCACTGCAAATACAGAATCCACCACAGTGTAGCGCACAGACTGTACTGCAAATACAGAATCCACCACGGTGTAGCGCACAGACTGCACTGAAAACATAGAATCAACCAAGGTGTAGCGCACAGACTGCACTGCAAATACAGAATTCACCACAGTGTAGCGCACAGACTGTACTGCAAATACAGAATCCACCACGGTGTAGCGCACAGACTGCACTGCAAATACAGAATCCACCACGGTGTAGCGCACAGACTGCACTGCAAATACAGAATCCACCACGCTATAGGGCACAGACTGCACTGCAAATATAAAATCCAACAAGGTGTAGAGCACAGACTGCACTGTAAATACAGAATCCACTGTGGTGTAGCGCGTAGTCTGCGCTGCAAACACAGAAACCACCACAGTGTAGAACACAGACTGCACTGCAAATCCAAAATCCAACAAGGTATAGGGCACAGATTGCACTGCAAATACATAATTCACCACAGTGTAGCGCACAGACTGCACTGCAAACACAGAATTCACCACAGTGTAGCGCACAGACTGCACTGCAAATACAAAATCCAACAAGTTGTAGTGTATTGACTGCAATGCAAATACAGAATCTACCACGGTGTAGCGCACAGACTGCACTGCAAATACAGAGTCCAGCACAGTGTAGCGTGACAGACTGCACTGCAAACACGAAATCCACCACTGTGTAGCTCACAGACTGCACTGCAAATACAGAGTCCACCACAGTGTAGCGCACAGACTGCACTGCAAATACAAAATCTAACAAGGTGTAGTGTGCTTCCCAAAAGTCAACACGCTTTGGTGACACACAAGTGCTACTAAAACTTTACAAATAAAATTAGAGACCTAACTTGGTCCGGTCCCATGCAGTGCGCAATACGGCGAGTAGCAGGTCTGGGATGCAGTGAGGTGTTCGGATACTACGCTCCGTCCAACAGAAGAGAGAAAGGTTTGGTAATTAAGAAAAGTCAAGTCAGTGGGACTGCTCTCCTAAAGAGGATCTTGGCAGCTGGTGTTATTTGGTATACAAAAGAGAGAAAGAGCCAGCTCAAAAACATTTATTAAAACCAACAGGCTGTCAAACTACATTTCCCATGAGTCTGAAAGAGACGGCGAAGCAGTATCTAGGACTAGGGATGGGAGATTCTGTCCCTAGGATGATTCCCATTGGCTCTTCGAGGTTGTGTCTGCCAGCTCTAGCTGTAACTGCAAGGTAACCCTTGAGATGTTTACTCTCATTCTGTGCTCTCAAGTAATGAAACGTAAGGCAGGAATTCAGGACCTCTCACAACCACTTACAACATCCACGTGTTGTGTAGCAGTTGTCAGTGTTATTACAACGTTTCTTATTGTAAAAGTAGATCTGTGTTGTGTTTTTGTCCATCTAACTTCATGCTACAGGCCCCCCACTCTCAGCAGCCAGAGTTCTTTAGGCGTGCAGTGGTCCCCGAGGCAGAGAGAACACGGTTCTTAGACGCCCCGACCAGACAGGGGAGAGTTCCTCATTACGTCTAAACATCAGTGTGAGAAGCTGGCTTAGTAGATGGTGCACACTTATGTAAGTGGGCACCCTGCACTAATCCAGACGACCCTTATGGTGATTTTGGTGGTCTTAGACAACCTTAGAAAGCTCTCTCTAAGTGGTAGCTGTGGAGTGCAGCCTTCAGGCTTAGTCTAGGAGGAGTGTAAAGCAGCTTGTTTTACCAGAGTGCAATCTTATAGTATAGATCAAGGGAAAAAGAACCACACAGTGTATTTATAAAAATAGGTATTTATTATAAGACACTCACTAACACATACAGTTATCACCAGGGGGAGACCAAACCATATACTAAAATAGTGGTGTGCCAACCACGACTTGAGTCAAGACAATACCCAGAAGATGTAGAAGTGCCAGGGACTCAAGGAACCACCCGAGGTAAGTAACCAGGAGCCTGTCCGAGGCTGTGTGCAGAGTGGGAACATGACCGTAAGATCAATGCAAGTCAATTGCTAAGTCGCGGTTGCAATTTTAAAGAAGAAGGACCCTTCCCAGTGGACCCTGAAAAAATACTGTGGAAGACAGAAGGTTGGAGAGCCACCCCACCCATGGATACACTAGGAACCGGGATACCCACACCAGGGAAGCCGGGTGCATAGGTGTGAAGTGGCGTCAGAAACCGTTGTCGAACTCAAAGGAGGACTTCAGGAAGATGCCGCTGCTGAAGAAGGTTAAAGTGTCCTGTGGAACCCAAAGGTAGATTCTAGTCAAGAAGTACCTGCAAGCAGAGGGGACATAGTCTATGCCACTTGGAAGTGACCAGGAGGCCCGGAAGACGAATGCCCACTTACGACGAGTGTTGAAGGAGAGCCAGCAGTGACCTTGAAACTGCAGCTGTGCGGCCAAGGCAACGCTGTGGAAGACCAGGAGCCGTGGATGAGCTGTCCCTCGTCGGATGTCGAGAATTCGGTGCCCTTCGGAAGCACCAACAAGCCATTGCAACTGCAACCAACGTGGAAAGTGAAGAAGGTGCAGTGTCGGGACCAGCAAGGTCCAGGAGACTCACCACAAGCAGGGGAGTCAGGACAGGCCCCGAGCAATCAGAGGAGCCCGTAGAAATCAAAGGAGACCCTCAGAAGGACCCACAGGCCGGAGGCACTGGGGTTGCAAGAGGACCTCGAGCAGCTCACCAAAGATGCAGGCCCACGGTGTAAGTGATGCTGTAGGACAAAGATCTTGGTCACAGGAGATGCTTGAGGTTAGGGCTACTTGGAGCCTGACGATTTTAATGGAAGAAAGCTAACAAGCCTTTGCAACTGCAAGTTGACACGGTGCACAGGGGTTCAGTTCCTGCGGTTTTGACGAGGGATACTGGCCTCAAACTTGGTGAGAGGACAGGGAAGGCCTCGAGGTATGTGAAGAACCACCACCTGTGTTGCTGAGCCTTTCAGAGTCCATGGGAGCAGAGGATCAGCAGACCGGTCAGCTTAGTTGTGGTGCCTGCAGATGCAGGGAAGTGACTCGTTCACTTCATGGGAGATTCCTTTAGATGTCTTGGATGCCCACAGCTCTTGGAAGGTTCCTGTATGGAGCACAGGCACCGATGTTACAGCAGACGAGCAGTGCAACGAGATCAGGAGCAGCAGGAGTCTTCTGAGTTGCAGGCTTGATGCCCAAAGCGAAGTCCAGAGTGCCCAGAAGGTCGAAGAAGAAGTGGTGTCTTGAAATGAATCTTCTAACACAACGAATCTAGGGACCCACCCTCAGGTAAGCCCTTACGTACCCTTAGGAAAGGGTTAGGATGATTCAGGGTTCCCTTCCAAGCGAGGGGTCCAACAGTGGAGAGGATAGTCCCTTGTCTTTTGTCCAGTTTCGCACCAGAGCGGGAGCCAAGGGCTCCCTGAGCTGGTTTGAACTGGACTGTGCAAGGAGGGCACCAAGTGTGACCTTCAAACAGACTGAGTGGCACTGGCAAGCGCTCCCACCCAGCCCCAACACACTAAACCCTGTCTGGGAGGTGGTCACACCTCCCTGTGACAGGATACCTATTGTTCTGCCTTCCCCTGCTCGAGCTCGGCTGAGCAGCAGGAGGACAGAATCGTGTCTCTGGTCGGCAGAAGCCATGTTTTGCTGTCCTGGTCTAGAAGACTGGTACCGGGGACCACTGAGGGCCTACCGGAGGATATTTACAGTGTATGGAATCATAGTGTGGGAGGTATGATTCCAACATGTTTGATACCAAGCATGTCAGGGTTCGTTACAACCAGTTTAGAGATGGTCATCGCATAATGACGCATGGCCACTCTATGTATCCTAATGGCTGATGCACTTACAACCCGGGAGAATGGACTCTGAAGGTTGTAGGGGGTGTCCTTCTCATGCAGGGGCACCCTCACACTTAGAACCGAGCACCCTGCCTTCAGCATTGAAAGGCCTGCTTTAGGGGTGACTTATAGGTTTTAAGTGCATTAACCTTAAATATAGGGGAACCTATATCTTCCGTAAGTGGTGCTAGCATCAGCTTACACAGGCTGCAATGGCAGGCCTGTAGTTACAGTTTGAGTGGTCTCTTTATGGGTGGCATAATACATGCTGCAGCCCATGGGAGACCCCTGGTGTACCTATGCCCTGGGTACCTCAGTACCATAAACTGGGGACTGATGAGGGTACACCAGTGACCAATCCGGGATGTACCTTAGTACTTACTATACTAAAGAAAAGAGAACGACCCCTCAACAAGCCAAGGGGATAGGGTCGGTTAGGGGATAAACATTATATATATATATATATATATATATATATATATATATATATATATATATATATATATATATATATATATACGCGCTCACTCCCAGTTACTTTCAGGAACTCGGAAAAGCACTCAGTAGGACACTCCTGCAGTTATTAAATCTTTTATTGCATGGCGAGCATAAAAAACATGACGTGTTTCGGCTATGCCTTAGTCGAATGTTTAACAAAGTTCGCGCCAAAAAGCAGCATATTTAAAGAGGCATTGTGTGAGTCACATGGTATTACCTTACATGGACAACAAAAGAGGACAATCACCTTAGAAAGTCAGCCGCCATATTGAAAAGCAGTTACCAAGATGTATGGATACAAGTTTCAAATTACTAAACATATATATATAACCAAGTCCTTGGGAAAAAGACGAAGCGAACCCAGAGTATATTCGTGCCAGCGTTTATTCAGTGCCTAACACCATTGCCGCCATTACGCTTTTCAGCCCACGTGGGGCCTTGATCACATGACACGTTTGAGGGCGTGAGGAAAGTATTTAAAGTGCAAATGCTTAGCGTATTTCTAGTTACATCAGGTGTGCTACTTAACAATAGGCATAGAAAACATACTCAGATCGCACCGCAACATAAAATTATGTATGGTAGATCAGATAGCAGAATCAATGTAAAATACATTATTAGAATAATCGTAAAATACGATAATGGAGTACACATTAATGCCTGTAATATAAACAATATATATAAAGATACATGAATACATAAATACATATATATCACTTAATCCTCCACATATTAAATAAAAAGATATGTGAATTCTCAAATATATAAAAGAGCAGTGCCTATATTTATATAGATAAATAAATAAATATCATATAAATAATTGAATGACTGTTTAAAAAGATTTTTGTTAAACATTTGTTCTCTTAGAAATAGTAATGTTATTAATATTATATATACGACATCTCAGTTGTTGACAAAGTTTTCGGAAAATAGGTGACAAATGCCAGCTCTTCCCTCCATTCCTATCCTATTGATGTATGTGCAAAGATGCAAAGCTAAAATACTACAAATATGTGCAAACCACGTGTATAGAACAGTACCCTATAGGTATCTAATCATCAAACATTAAAAGACCATATAGGTCACGGGAGAAGGCAGCATCATAGGTTTGTCTTAATATTATTAAAGATAGGTAACATCTATATAGGTATATATATATTTAGAGGGTTGACATTTCAGGAAGCTTGAAGTCAATTCACCTCTGCATGTTCTCTCTTTAGTTTCCTGTTAGCCCTCATCAGGAACCCCCTCACTGCCCTCCCACAAACATCCGTACCTCAGCCCTGTGGGTAAAGCCATCATTACTCACACAGACGTTGATCAGATCACTCACCATCAACTCCCAGTCTGCGTCATTGATGAGCACCAGGATCCCCGGTCGCCTGGGAACAAAACAGAAAGAGTGAAGGATTATGAGGACAGAAGTCACAAGACCACAAGAGACGAGACCACAGTATGAAAGAAGCAGAATAAGAACCAGATGAGATACAAATAAATGAGATGAGCCACAGGATCATGAGGCCAGAGGACCATAACAGCAAAGGAACTGGAGCCACTGGATAGAAGAGCAAGAGAACAAGACCACAAGAAAAGAGAGGCCACAGCATCAAAGAGCAAGAGAACAAGAGTCACAAGAGAAGAAAGGCCATAGCATCAAAGAGCGAGAGAACAAGAGTCAAAAGAGAAGAGAGGCCACAGCATCAAAGAGCGAGAGAACAAGACCACAAGAGAAGAGAGGCCACGGCATCAAAGAGCTGGAGAACAAAACCCCAGGAGAAGAGGCCACAGCAGAGGCAGAACAAGAACCAGATGAGATACAAATAAATGAGATGAGCCACAGGATCATGAGGCCAGAGGACCATAACAGCAAAGGAACTGGAGCCACTGGATCGAAGAGCAAGAGAACAAGACCACAAGAAAAGAGAGGCCACAGCATCAAAGAGCAAGAGAACAAGAGTCACAAGAGAAGAAAGGCCATAGCATCAAAGAGCGAGAGAACAAGAGTCAAAAGAGAAGAGAGGCCACAGCATCAAAGAGCGAGAGAAAAAGACCACAAGAGAAGAGAGGCCACGGCATCAAAGAGCTGGAGAACAAAACCCCAGGAGAAGAGGCCACAGCAGAGGCAGAACAAGAACCAGATGAGATACAAATAAATGAGATGAGCCACAGGATCATGAGGCCAGAGGACCATAACAGCAAAGGAACTGGAGCCACTGGATCGAAGAGCAAGAGAACAAGACCACAAGAGAAGAGAGGCCACAGCATCAAAGAGCAAGAGAACAAGAGTCACAAGAGAAGAAAGGCCATAGCATCAAAGAGCGA
The DNA here is from genome assembly GCF_964204655.1 of Triturus cristatus. Classification (NCBI taxonomy): domain Eukaryota; kingdom Metazoa; phylum Chordata; class Amphibia; order Caudata; family Salamandridae; genus Triturus; species Triturus cristatus. The sequence goes on along the minus strand of NC_140580.1, from coordinate 1,185,982,843 downwards.
GAGAACAAGAGTCAAAAGAGAAGAGAGGCCACAGCATCAAAGAGCGAGAGAACAAGACCACAAGAGAAGAGAGGCCACGGCATCAAAGAGCTGGAGAACAAAACCCCAGGAGAAGAGGCCACAGCAGAGGCAGAACAAGAACCAGATGAGATACAAATAAATGAGATGAGCCACAGGATCATGAGGCCAGAGGACCATAACAGCAAAGGAACTGGAGTCACGGGATCGAAGAGCAAGAGAACAAGACCACAAGAGAAGAGAGGCCACAGCATCAAAGAGCAAGAGAACAAGAGTTACAAGAGAAGAAAGGCCATAGCATCAAAGAGCGAGAGAACAAGAGTCAAAAGAGAAGAGAGGCCACAGCATCAAAGAGCGAGAGAACAAGACCACAAGAGAAGAGAGGCCACGGCATCAAAGAGCTGGAGAACAAAACCCCAGGAGAAGAGGCCACAGCAGAGGCAGAACAAGAACCAGATTAGATACAAATAAATGAGATGAGCCACAGGATCATGAGGCCAGAGGACCATAACAGCAAAGGAACTGGAGTCACGGGATCGAAGAGCAAGAGAACAAGACCACAAGAGAAGAGAGGCCACAGCATCAAAGAGCAAGAGAACAAGAGTTACAAGAGAAGAAAGGCCATAGCATCAAAGAGCGAGAGAACAAGAGTCAAAAGAGAAGAGAGGCCACAGCATCAAAGAGCGAGAGAACAAGACCACAAGAGAAGAGAGGCCACGGCATCAAAGAGCTGGAGAACAAAACCCCAGGAGAAGAGGCCACAGCAGAGGCAGAACAAGAACCAGATGAGATACAAATAAATGAGATGAGCCACAGGATCATGAGGCCAGAGGACCATAACAGCAAAGGAACTGGAGTCACGGGATCGAAGAGCAAGAGAACAAGACCACAAGAGAAGAGAGGCCACAGCATCAAAGAGCAAGAGAACAAGAGTTACAAGAGAAGAAAGGCCATAGCATCAAAGAGCGAGAGAACAAGAGTCAAAAGAGAAGAGAGGCCACAGCATCAAAGAGCGAGAGAACAAGACCACAAGAGAAGAGAGGCCACGGCATCAAAGAGCTGGAGAACAAAACCCCAGGAGAAGAGGCCACAGCAGAGGCAGAACAAGAACCAGATTAGATACAAATAAATGAGATGAGCCACAGGATCATGAGGCCAGAGGACCATAACAGCAAAGGAACTGGAGTCACGGGATCGAAGAGCAAGAGAACAAGACCACAAGAGAAGAGAGGCCACAGCATCAAAGAGCAAGAGAACAAGAGTTACAAGAGAAGAAAGGCCATAGCATCAAAGAGCGAGAGAACAAGAGTCAAAAGAGAAGAGAGGCCACAGCATCAAAGAGCGAGAGAACAAGACCACAAGAGAAGAGAGGCCACGGCATCAAAGAGCTGGAGAACAAAACCCCAGGAGAAGAGGCCACAGCAGAGGCAGAACAAGAACCAGATGAGATACAAATAAATGAGATGAGCCACAGGATCATGAGGCCAGAGGACCATAACAGCAAAGGAACTGGAGTCACGGGATCGAAGAGCAAGAGAACAAGACCACAAGAGAAGAGAGGCCACAGCATCAAAGAGCAAGAGAACAAGAGTCACAAGAGAAGAAAGGCCATAGCATCAAAGAGCGAGAGAACAAGAGTCAAAAGAGAAGAGAGGCCACAGCATCAAAGAGCGAGAGAACAAGACCACAAGAGATGAGAGGTCACACCATCAAAGAGCTGGAGAACAAGACCCCAAGAGAAGAGGCCACAGCAGAGGCAGAACAAGAACCAGATGAGATACAAATAAATGAGATGAGCCACAGAACCATGAGACCAAGAGCCAGAAGGCCATAACAGTAAAGGAACTGGAGCCACGGGATCAAAGAGCCAGAGAACAAGAGTCACAAGAGAAGAGAGGCCACAGCATGACAGAGGCAGAAAAAGAACCAGATAAGCCACTAGAGAATGAGACGAGGAGCCTCAGGACCATGAGACCAAGAGCCAGAAGACCATAACAGTGAAGGAACTGGAGCCACAAGATCGAAGAGCCAGAGAACAAGAGTCAAAAGTGAAGAGAGGCCACAGCATCAGAGGCTGACCAAAAACAGATGAGCCACAAAATAATGAGACGAGGAGCCACAGTAACATAACAGTGAAAGAACTGGAGCCATGGAATGAAAGAGAGAACAAGAGTCACAAGAGAAGAGAGGCCACAGCATCAGAGGCAGAACAAAAAACAGATGATCCACAAGAGAATGAGACGAGGAGCCTCAGTAACATAACAGCGAAAGAACTGGAGCCATGGGATCAAAGAACGAAAGAACAAGAGTCACCAGACCACAAGAGAAGAGAGGCCACGGCATCCAAGAGAAAGAACAAGAATCAGGTGAGCCGCAAGAGACTACGGTGAGGAGCCACAAGACCATGAGACAAGAGGACGATAACAGCAAAGCAACTGGAGCCACGGGATCAAAGAGCAAGAGAAGAGAGACAACAGTGTGAAGGAGGCAAAACAAGAACCAGATGAGCCACAAGAGAATGAGACGTGGAGCCTCAGGACCATGAGACCAGAGGACTATAACAGCAAAAGAACTGGGGCAACGGGATCAAAGGGCGAGAGAAGAAGAGTCACAAGAGAAGAGAGGCTACAGCATCAAAGAGCGAGAGAATAAGACCACAAGAGAAGAGGCCACAACATCAAGGAGGCAGAACAAGAACCAGATGAGATACAAATGAATGAGACGAGCCACAGAACCATGGGACCAAGAGCCAGTAGGCCATAACAGTTCAGGAACTGGAGCCACGGGATCAAAGAGCGAGAGAACAAGAGTTACAAGTCTGGTCACCGCAGAGCACACTTATAAAGGCTTGTCTCACAATGGTAGTGTTTCTGGGGATCCTTTTTCCACCCAGAAAATGGAGGGAAGTGTATATTTGAATTGCATAATGATATTTTGGGGGGGTGGGGGGGGGTGTCTGTGTGTCTGTCTGTCTGTGGGGACGGATTCAACGGGCTTCACGAGCGTTTGTTATGTTTTTATATAAATCTGTACGCATGGGAGCGTGCTTAATCCAACAACTACTATTAGTACGTGAATATTGCATGAATGGGGTCCTCGTGAATCAATCATTCAGTGAGAATGGTTTACTGGTATTTATACGTGCTGAGCATAGTCTTGACCAAGGACAACTATTATTACTACGAGCTACTTGCAGTTATAGTATAGATGCATGAACTGGGTGTGTTGTGTCTTTCGAGACGCTTGTTAGTAACGTGCTTTGTACCGCCTGATTTCTGATGAATGTCAGGCAACCTATTGTGCGCCTGACATGATGGTAAACATGGATTACTCTATATGAAACATACTTGTTGACCATTTATAATGTCTTTGAACCCTGATTTCAATAGTGTGCGACTACTGAGGACACCGTCCCTATCTCTGTTTAAGAAGCCTCCATCCGCTATAATCTAGGGTAAGATAGCAAGCTAGTACCAGTAGTTTAGCATCTCCATGCATGGTTTTGCCTTTTCTCATTATAGCGCATGTATCATGCGCTACTTTTATGCATGGTGTATTCTCTAATCATGTGTGCTGTGTATGCTGTGGTTTTGCTGTGCAGAGTCGCTTGCATACCACTTTCCGGTTCTTTCTTCTGAAACAAACAAACAAGGGTAGTCCCTTGGCTTATTGATTAATACTGTGACCGTACATTTTGTTTATCATGATTATGTATTTCTTTACGTGCGCTCTCAGGTGGGACTCACCTGAGCACATTCAGTATTTTTTGTATCCTCCTCACCTTATACAGCAGGCGAATATGCCTCCAGAGTGAGTTAGGGATCCCTGGCCCTGAGGAATGCCCCAGACCCGTATGGGCTTGGAGGATGGGCAGAAACATGTTGGCCTACTTTTTATGGCGGTATGAGTGATTGCTCTCGCATTACCGCCTCACAACCTTTTTTAACCTCACCTAATGTACCCCCTAATAAAGGTAAACAGCCGGGAGACATTGAGGTATTTTTAATTGCACTGAGCTGGACGCCTTCACTGTCCAGGAGCTTTTATCAACAGGAGGTTGAGCCTGTCCTTCAAGGGTAGAGAGAGGCTGATAATGATGAGGCATGACACAACATTGTGTGTGAGGCTTCCTCTTCATAAGGATGGCCTTCCCTTCCCCTCCCCTTCCCCTTCAGCACTCACTCAGGGCTTCTGTGGCAGTCCAAGTGTGACTAATTGAATATTTCTTCAGGCAAGAACACTCTTTGTGCTTTCTACCTGTAGCTGAGCGTAGCGCAGTTCCACTTACACGGACTCGCCTTGAATGAAGAGCTCCGGCCTTTCCTTCAGCAGGTTCTCCCGGATCCACATCAGCAGGTGCCGGACATCCCCTGAGGAAGGAAATCAATGGCAGATTGAATTGAAGGTCTGGGTATCACCTTACTGGACTGTGTCCAGCTGCACTGACCCCCTGACCCGCCACTGTGTACTGCTCTACCACTCCAAACCCTTCAACCAATCTCTTCCCTTAACCACATATTCACAAAGCTTTGAATCTGCTGCATAATGTCCGTATTCAAAAAACCGCCTCCCAACTATCGGTCTTTTTCCCAAATTATCTTCTTGTGGAAGAGGTGTGGCGCCGCGACCAGGGTGACTGACTCCGGAATCTGGGGATCACGGTTCGATCCCCGGCACCAGCGGCAGATTAGTCCAGCACCATGTGACTCTGGGCAATAGCTTGCTTAATCTTCCCGACGGACCCCAGTGCCTAGAGACCCTTACGGGTGATTGTTCGCGCTTTACAAATGTGGATTATTATTATTGTAAAGTTTTCGAATATGCCAGGCTAGCTCACTTTCACTCTTACCTTCCACAACTTACTCTCGCCTCCAAGTATGGATTCGTTCAACTCCATTCCATCAACAGTGCTCTTACACAAGTGCACAACTTTCTCACCAGCGCACATCGTAGGCATCTCTCCTCAATCCCAATGTTGCACACGCTGTTAGCAGCACTTGATAGAGTCCCCCACGCTGGCCATCCTCACCTCCCCAAGTACCAGCAGCACAGTAACTGGCTTGTTCTCCTCAGATCTCACGGATTGTTACTTTACAGTATGTGGCGCTTGGTGCACCAGTCACCCATGTCTTACTGGAAGGTGTCTGCAAGGGCTCAGTCCTGGAGCCATCTCCCTCGATGGCATCATCTCGTACTTCAGGTTCTTTGATGGTGAAAAAATCTGCTTCCGAACCTCTCACCTTCTATCTCGAATCACAGATTGCCTGACACTCCTCCTCTGCTGGATGGCCCTCTGCACTTTTATACGTAAAGACTCAAAGCCTGTAGACTGAAAACGAATCCACTTTCCATCGCCCACCGCTTCAATATCACACTTACATCGATCTCCAAGGCCAGGATGGTCTAAGCTGCTCTTCCCCTCTTCCTCAAGCAGATGCCAAGGCATGCTGTCACAAGGTCCCACAGAGGATTGTCCAGAGCTCTCCTCCCACACTGACACGTGCCCACTATGTTTATGCACAGGCTCAGCAATAGTCCCCTATTCAGTCTCTGCAGAACTCTTCTGTCCATCCTTGACGAATTCACCAACATTGCTACCGTCACACTCTCTACCGTCCCAGGCAAACACTCTCTCTCCTTACCACCACACCACCTAGCGGCTGCAGACCACCTAAATGCCCTTTTTAGGTCTCGGCCTGGCGAAAAGCAGCACATGCGCTGCTCTGCCATGCAGAGGACTTTTGGAATCGATACTATTCCAGCGTGCACGCGCGGAGACAAACAAGACAAAAGATGTGCACGCGGGTATTGGCCCCTTTACTGGCGGCGTGACAGTCAGTGGATTTTTTTTTCTCGCCGCCAGTAAAGCCAGTCCCCGCTGCACATCTTCTGTCCCACCGAATCCATAAGCTCTGCGCCTTTTAAATGCCCAAACAAAATGAATACCGTGCCATAGTGCCTCAAGATTGTAGCCGAGATACAGCTGCGAGGTGCGCCTTGAAAAGGCGCTTTGTGATGTAATGCTATTTACGTATCCGCTTCTTTTTTAAATCATCGTGAACACGATGGACATTCTCACGTCCATACAGTTCTATTCTTCCGCACTGATGGTCACAAATATCCACCTGTATGTCTCGGTCTGTTATTCGTCATCTGTTTCCAATGGTACCAGCAGGTGCGCGCGCAGCCCTGCTCCCTTCCGAGCCGCTTCAATGTTCGTTTCAGCATTTCCACGCGCGATTTCGGAGGGCGTTTTCTTTCTAGTTCACAAGGCAGTTAAAGACAGCACGGCACGTAGCTGCCAAGGTCTGTGTGAGACCCCCTCTACCCCCCCCCCCCCCCCATTTAGCAGCTTGTCAGTCGGGGCATTAGGATGCAACCCTGCCACCTGTGAACCGCTCTATACTGCCACAAGACTATCCCAACACTCATAATTAGGAAGTGTTCATGAGTACACAGTTTGTGTTTTCATGAGCACTGGTCGGGAGTGCTGATTTTGATCAGTGTTGCACAGTGCTTCTTTGATCAGGATTGTGGCTATGGCTACCATTGGTGCAGTGGCACCGGGGCCTAGAGGCCCACTAAACCCTGATTGCTGTATGTTTTGATTCACACAGTTACGGTGTCAATTTCTTGCTTTGCCTTGGGGCACATTGCACTCGCTCCGCCACCGACCCACAATGCGACGGGGGTCAATTTGCGCTTCAGCTTTTGCCTGAAGCTTTGGTTTGCTTAGTGCTGGTGAAAATAAGCAGTGTGTTAGCTGTGACTGCACCAGTTGTGACACTGAGCTGGATGATTGTGCTTGTGAGGTTGAATGTATTTGGCTGTGCCATAGCGAGGTTGCCACAACGCAGAAGGGTCAAAGACTCGTGGGTAGTATGCACATATGAAAAGTGTAAGGAAATGCCTTTTTGTTTGTTCACCCCCAGGTGTTTGTTGACTGACTACTGTTCTAAGGTCTGCTAACCAGACCACTGCCCTGGCCCCCAAAACGTGTTTCATTGGCTGTACACAATTGGCATAGGCTAACTTCACTGAGTTCCTAGTATTTGGTACCCAGGGCATGTAAGTTAGTCACCCCAGGGATTGAATCACTGGTTGTGCCACCCTGGGTATGACCCAGGTGAAATGGCATCCTGGTCCGCCATTGCACACTGGAAGAGCAGTTTTAACTGCTAGTCCGACAATGCTATGTAAAGCAACGGCAAAGCCAAACCTTCCCCCTACAATATGTGCAAGATATCCCTGTGGCAGGCCTACCACTGAGAGGACTTCCAAGCACGTTGACCTTGTGACCAGGACCACCACACCCCCTTTGTGAACTGAAGAGCAGCTGCGTGAAGACAACCCATTCCCCGGTCTCCTGCATCTACAGTATCCTTGAGCATCTTCAACATCCTGCATCCCTCACATCAGGACCACTTCCATGAATCCCCTGACACCGGCTCAGCATCCACAGCATCCCTGAGCATCTTCAACATCCTGCATCCCTCGCATCAGGACCACTTCCATGAATCCCCTGACACCGGCTCAGCATCCACAGCATCCCTGAGCATCTTCAACATCCTGCATCCCTTGCATCAGGACCACTTCCATGATTCCCCTGACACCGGCTCAGAATCCACAGCATCATTGAGCATCTTCAGCATCCTGCATCCCTTGCATCAGGACCACTTCCATGATTCCCCTGACACCGGCTCAGCATCCACAGCATCCCTGAGCATCTTCAACATCCTGCATCCCTTGCATCAGGACCACTTCCATGATTCCCCTGACACCGGCTCAGCATCCACAGCATCCTTGAGCATCTTCAGCATCCAGCATCCCTTGCATCAGGACCACTTCCATGATTCCCCTGACACCGGCTCAGCATCCACAGCATCCTTGAGCATCTTCAACATCCTGCATCCCTTGCATCAGGACCACTTCCATGATTCCCCTGACACCGGCTCAGCATCCACAGCATCCTTGAGCATCTTCAGCATCCTGCATCCCTTGCATCAGGACCACTTTCATGAGTCCCCTGACACCGGCTCAGCATCCACGGCATCCTTGAGCATCTTCAACATCTTGCATCCCTTGCATCAGGACCACTTCCATGATTCCCCTGACACCGGCTCAGCATGCACAGCATCCAGGAGCATCTTCACCATCCTGCATCCTTTGCATCGGGACCACTTCCATGATTCCCCTGACACCGGCTCAGCATGCACAGCATCCAGGAGCATCTTCACCATCCTGCATCCTTTGCATCGGGACCACTCCCATGAATCCCCTGACACCGGCTCAGCATCCACAGCATCCTTGAGCATATTCAACATCCTGCATCCCTTGCATCAGGACCACGCCCATGAATCCCCTCACACCGGCTCAGCATCCACAGCATCATTGAGCATCTTCAGCATCCTGCATCCCTTGCATCAGGACCACTTCCATGAATCCCCTCACACCGGCTCAGCATCCCTGAGCATCTTCAGCATCCTGCATCCCTTGCATCAGGACCACTTCCATGAATCCCCTCACACCGGGTCAGCATCCACAGCATCCTGCATCCCTTGCATCAGGACCACTTCCATGAATGCCCTCACACCGGCTCAGCATCCACAGCATCCCTGAGCATATTCAGCATCCTGCATCCCTTGCATCAGGACCACTTCCATGAATCCCCTCACACTGGCTCAGCATCCACAGCATCCCTCAGCATCTTCGGCATCCTGCATCCCTTGCATCAGGACCACTTCCATGAATCCCCTGACACCGGCTCAGCATCCACAGCATCATTGAGCATCTTCAGCATCCTGCATCCCTTGCATCAGGACCACTTTCATGAATCCCCTGACACCGGCTCAGCATCCACAGCATCCCTCAGCATCTTCAGCATCCTGCATCCCTTGCATCAGGACCACTTCCATGAATCCCCTGACACCGGCTCAGCATCCACAGCACGCTTTAGCATCTTCAGGCTCCTGTATCACTTGCATCAGGACCACTTCCATGAATCCCCTCACACCGGCTCAGCGTCCACAGCATCCTTGAGCATCTTCAGCATCCTGCATCCCTTGCATCAGGACCACTTCCATGAATCTCCTCACACCGGCTCAGCATCCACAGCATCCCTGAGCATCTTCAGCATCCTGCATCCCTTGCATCAGGACCACTTCCATGAATCCCCTGACACCGGCTCAGCATCCACAGCATCATTGAGCATCTTCAGCATCCTGCATCCCGTGCATCAGGACCACTTCCATGAATCCCCTCACACCGGCTCAGCATCCACAGCATCCTTGAGCATCTTGAGCATCCTGCATCCCTTGCATCAGGACCACGCCCATGAATCCCCTCACACCGGCTCAGCATCCACAGCATCCTATGAGCATCTTCAGCATCCTGCATCCCTTGCATCAGGACCACTTCCATGAATCCCCTCACACCGGCTCAGCATCCACAGCATCCCTGAGCATCTTCAGCATCCTGCATCCCTTGCATCAGGACCACTTCCATGAATCCCCTCACACCGGCTCAGCATCCACAGCATCCTTGAGCATCTTCAACATCCTGCATCCCTTGCATCAGGACCACTTCCATGAATCCCCTGACACCGGCTCAGCATCCCTGAGCATCTTCAGCATCCTGCATCCCATGCATCAGGACCACGCCCATGATTCCCCTAACACAGGCTCAGCATCCCTGAGCATCTCCAGCATCCTGCATCCCATGCATCAGGACCACGCCCATGATTCCCCTAACACCGGCTCAGCATCCCTGAGCATCTCCAGCATCCTGCATCCCTTGCATCAGGACCACTTCCATGAATCGCCTGACACCGGCTCAGCATCCACAGCATCCCTGAGCATCTTCAGCATCCTGCATCCCTTGCATCAGGACCACTTCCATGAATCCCCTCACACCGGCTCAGCATCCACAGCATCCCTGAGCATCTTCAGCATCCTGCATCCCTTGCATCAGGACCACTTCCATGAATCCCCTGACACCGGCTCAGCATCCACAGCATCCCTGAGCATCTTCAGCATCCTGCATCCCTTGCATCAGGACCACTTCCATGAATCCCCTCACACCGGCTCAGCATCCACAGCATCCTTGAGCATCTTCAGCATCCTGCATCCCTTGCATCAGGACCACTTCCATGAATCTCCTCACACCGGCTCAGCATCCACAGCATCCCTGAGCATCTTCAGCATCCTGCATCCCTTGCATCAGGACCACTTCCATGAATCCCCTCACACCGGCTCAGCATCCACAGCATCCTTGAGCATCTTCAGCATCCTGCATCCCTTGCATCAGGACCACTTTCATGAATCCCCTGACACCGGCTCAGCATCCACAGCATCCCTGAGCATCTTCAGCATCCTGCATCCCTTGCATCAGGACCACTTCCATGAATCCCCTCACACCGGCTCAGCATCCACAGCATCCCTGAGCATCTTCAGCATCCTGCATCCCTTGCATCAGGACCACTTCCACAAGTCCCCCTGACACCAGCTCAGCATCCACAGCATCCTTGAGCATCTTCAGCATTCTTCATACCTTGCATCAGGACCACTTGCATGGAAATCGATTGTAAACGAGATAAAGTTCCTGGAGAGAGCTTCACCTGTACATTTAACTTTTTTGAGGACCTTGCTTGTTCCTCAGTGTGGCTCCTTAATGGAGTTGCTTCCCTAAAGTGACCACTACAATCAGCGTAACTTGGTACCTTGTAAATTCTATCTCTCTGGAATCCTCTGGATTGTATTCATTGGACCACAATTTGTAAGTATTATAGACACCGCGATGAATAAAATCCAGAGCATTTCAGAGAGAATTTACAAGGTAACAGTAAATCAAAGCATCTCTTAACTACAAACGAGCATTGGCAGATCCAACAAATTTCTCATGGAGAAACTTTTCACCAAAAGTTATGCTGATTGTTGTGGTCACTTTAGGGAAGCAACTCCATTAAGCTGGTTGGGAGAGATTGCTCACCTGATGAGAGCAGAGCCCTACCCACATGAGGGAAGCCCAGAGCCACCTCATTCAACCAGGAAGGGGTATCTGAGATGTTACCACCCTCAAAGGTTGGAGGGTGACTTGATAGCAATATGCTAGGGCACAAGAGGGGACATTCAGTGTGCTCAAAGGCACCCACTGGTAAATTTATTTTTATTTGAAAGTTTTCATATAACGCGAACATAACCCATCAGGGTATTGTAGCGCTGTACATGAAAGCAAGCAATATAACCAGGAGAAGAATAAAGAATAGTCCTGGTCATGGGAGGTACACAGCAGTATAAAATACATTGTTGGACATTACAAAACAGTGCAGTCAACGGGAAGTACAGAATGTTTGGGTGGTTTCAGGACTATTATTGCAGTAGCTATTCAGGAACAACCCTTTGACTTTATTTAATGTGGCGATCGAGGGGTTAGTTCTGATTTCGGGAGGAAGAGTTCCATATTCTTAGAGCAAGACCAGAGAAGGATTGGTTGTAAGGTTATTTTTGGCATTTTTGAGGCTTCGGCAGTAGATTATTCAAACTTCTTAGGGCTTGGATCAAACCAGATAGTTACGTTTTTTTGCCAGGTAGACTGAGGTGTTGTAGTGTAGTGCTTTGTGTCAGGCAGGCTATCTTGAAACAAATCCTTGCTTTGAGAGGGAGCCACTTGAGTTGAATTTTAGGTCCGGCTTGATGTGATCACGTTTTCTAGAACCTGCGAGTCTGGCAGCAGAGTTCAGAGCTGCCCTAAAGGTGCCAGACTAGCTTTGGGAACCCCAGCCAGGGTCACAATTCCATAATCCAAGCGGGAAATAACCAGGCGCTGGACTGCTAACTACATATCATCAGGAGGCTGGAATGGTTTGATTTTCCTTAAAGTATTGGGTTGGTGATTGGCCTGGCTCCTAGTTGTTGCACTGATGTGGTCTTTCATGCTTGGGTGTTTGTCCAGTGTTATGCCTAAAGACCTGGTGGAATACACGTGGAGTGCAATTGAAGGTTGTTGGCAGTCTGAGCCAGTCTTGAATGGGGGTAGGATGACTGTGGGGGGTAATCAGTGGGAATTCTGTCTTGAGGGTATTTAGCATAAGGTGATTGTGAGTTAGCCAATGTTGAGTTTTCACAAGGGCAGAGTTAAGAGTTTTGATCTCGTCAGGTGAGGACATTTATAGGTATATTTGAGTGTAGTCTGTGTACATGTGATATATGTTTGAACGGTTCAGAATTTCAGTAAATGGTTCCATGTACAGGTTGAAGAGCGTGGGTAATAGTGCAGATCCTTGAGGGACCCCTATTGAGACTGGTGTGGTGTTATAAAGGGAATGGTTGACAATATTGTCTGTCATCTAGTGTGTAGGAATTAGGCAAACCAACTAAAAACGATGCCTGATAACCCCATCCTTTTTTTAAAAAGATCAATCTGGTTATGTATGACCGTTATCCAGGAGAATAAGTAGGCAGCTTTTATTCCGCTCAAGAAATGTGAGCGCCATCAGTAATGTCGGGGCAGATTCGGTACTGTGACCATCTCAGAAACTTGATTGGAATTGATTGAGGAGTTGAAGCTGATCGATGTGATTACACAGTTGTGTGGGAACGTATTTCTCAATTTGTTTAGCTAGGGTCATGCTGTTGGAAATGGGCCTAAAATTGTTAGGAACGTTTAAGTCTGCATTTGGCTTTTTAGGTATGGAGATGACTTGGCCAGTCCTGAGGCAATCGGGAATCATGCCTTGAGAGAGAGATTCAAGGACCAGAGTAGGCGTATGGAGGGTAAACGTTCTTCGAAAAGCTTGGCGGGTAGAGGATCAGTGAAATGATTTGAAGGTTTTAATGAGTTTATATTTTTGAGCAACTCCGCATCGTCTAGTAGAATAAAGGAATTCATAATCCTGGAGCCGGAGGGAGGAGAACTCAACATTGGGAATTGTGGCGCAATGGACTGGGTCAGGCCCAGTGTGTTTGAGTTGCTCTGTAATTCTCGTTCGATCTTTCTTGTCTTTTCGATGAAGTGTGCAGAAAAATCTTCACTGCTAGGGGTTGTCATTGAGTGTTGATTGGTTGAGTGGTTAGCTTGTTTGATAATTTCCAACCGTTTTTTGACCTGTTTTTGGTGTGGTAGAGCTCTGAAACCTTAAGTGAGCAGTTTTGACACTAGGGATATGTTTGTTATATGTGCTTCTTACCGTCCTCAGCTGCTTAAGGTTTGTTATGGAGGGAGAGTTTTTCCATGACCTTTCCGCCAGCCTCAGTTTGCGTCTTTGAAGGTTTTTTTGGGTATTCTTTTGGAGTTGCTTGGAGCAACTGAGTCAAGTATATTCTTCATGGAGTGAATGTAGTGTTCGGTAAGGACTTTAGATTTGTCAGGTTAGAGGACTAGCAAAGTAGGTTATTAGGTCTCAGCCGGCGTTGGAGCGCGCATGCGCGCCTCGCGACTTATAGTGATCAAGTCAGTTTTAGAAAAGGGCTTCAAGACCCGCCCCGTATTCCCATTGGCTTGCGTCACCGTTTATGTTAAACGGTGCACCGCCATTGGAAATAAGGTGCCCAGGGTGCCTCCTTTTGGCTTTTTAGTCCATCCCCTCCGGACACGGTCGCCTGCTTTACGTGTGCCGTGAAGACATTTCTTATCTGCTTGTTTATCTAACAAGCAGATAAGAAATGTCTTTACAACAGGAACGGAGCTCAGAGGCGCACGGGGAGGACAAGGCAATGCTTCAGTTAGGTCCACCCCATCCCAGCTTTTTAGATCTGGTTATAGAAAGTTTTAAGTCCCCGATATCACAAAGCCGTTGTTATTTTATTAAAGTAATACAAGACAAGAAAAAATGCATTCCACACACACATCACATCCTTTCACATGCAGGCCTTTAAAATAAAAATCACTTTCGCAGTTGTCGTTCGAGAGGTAGGTCTAGCACGAGCAGGATCACAACACAGAGCTCCCCCCCCATGCCTGGTCTGTGTAACATCAGGAGCATGGGGTCTGGATCCAGTTAGTGAGGGAGCCTGGAGTCTGCGCTACACGCGCACAGCGTGGAGTCCACCACCCACACCGACTTGCAGACACGGAAACATGAAGGACGGCCTCTCCCGCCCACAAGACTAAACCACAGGGCACGTGGACGCACTAATGAGCAGCGGGTGCAAATCAAAGCCATACGGTGTGGCTGTGTGGCGAGAGCAAGCCAACCCACTTGTATGCAACGACTGGTACCACAGGACAGATGGTGACCCACAGAGGCGAGAGAGACATCACTGCTCGTGCCTGCACCGACTGGTGCCACAGCAAACCACAGGAGAGATGGTGACCCATTCAAATGAACAAGAGTCACTGCTCGTGCCTGCACCCACTGGTGCAACAGCAAACCACAGGGAGGATGGTAACCCACTCAGATGCACAAGAGAGTTACTGCTCGTGTCTGCACAAACTGGTGCCACAGCAAACCACAGAACAGATGGGAAACCCACTGAGAGGCTAGAGAGTCACTGCTCGTGCCTGCACCGACTGGCCCCACAGAACACCACAGGAGAGATGGTGACCAACTGAGAGGCGAGAGCGAGTCACTGTGCGTGCACCGACTGGTGCCACAGCAAACCACAGGACAGATGGTGATCCACTGAGAGGCGGGAGAGAGTCACTACTCTCTACTACTCTCTACTACTCACTCCCTACTATCTACTCTCTACTACTCTCTCTCTACTACTCACGCACAACTACTCACTCACTACTACTCACACTCTACTACTCACTCTCTACTTCTCACTCTCTATTAACTCTCTACTACTCTCTCTCTACTACTCTCTACTATACTACTCTCTACTACTCTCTAATACTCCCTCTTTACTACACTACTACTCACTCACTACTACTCACTCTACTACTCTCTACTATTCACTCTATACTACTCACTCTACACTACTCACTCTACTACTCACTCTCTACTACTATCTACTACTCTCTACTACTCAACTCTACTACCCTACTGCTCACTCACTACTACTCACTCTCTACTACTTTCTACTACTCTTTACTCTCTACTACTCTTTACTACTCCTCACTCTTTACTACTCAGTCTCTACTACTTTTTACTCTCTACTACTCTTTACTCTCTACTGCTCTACTCTCTACTACTCTTTACTCTCTACTACTCTACTACTCAGTCTCTACTACTCTCTACTACTCACTCTCTACTACCCAACTCTACTACTCTCTACTGCTCACTCACTACTACTCACTCTCTACTACTCACTCTCTACTACTCTCAACTACTCACTATTTACTACTCTCTACTAATCACTCTGTACTACTCACTCTCTACCACTCTCTACTACCTCTCTACTACTTTATACTCACTCACTCTCTACTACTCTCAACTACTCTCTCTACTACTCTCCACTACTCACTCTCTACTACTCTACTCACTCTCTACTACTCTCTTCTCCTCTACTCTAATCACTCTTTACTCACTCTCTACTACTCACTCTACTACTCTCTACTACTCTTTACTACTCACTCTGCACCACTCACTCTGTACCACTCACTCTCTACTACTCACTCTCTACTACTCACTCTCTACTACTCTACTCACTCTCTACTACTCTCTACTCCTCTACTCTAATCACTCTTTACTCACTCTCTACTACTCACTCTCTACTACTCACTCTCTACTACTCTCTACTACTCTTTACTACTCACTCTGTACCACTCACTCTCTACCACTCACTCTCTACTACTTACTCTCTACTACTCTCTACTACTCTCTAATCACTCTCTATTACTCACTCTAATACTCTCTACTACTCTCTACTAATCACTCTGTACTACTCACTCTCTACCACTCTCTACTACCTCTCTACTACTTTATACTCACTCACTCTCTACTGCTCTCAACTACTCTCTCTACTACTCTCCACTACTCACTCTCTACTACTCTACTCACTACTACTCTCTTCTCCTCTACTCTAATCACTCTTTACTCACTCTCTACTACTCACTCTACTACTCTCTACTACTCTTTACTAGTCACTCTGTACCACTCACTCTGTACCACTCACTCTCTACTACTCACTCTCTACTACTCACTCTCTACTACTCTCTACTCACTCTCTACTACTCTCTACTCCTCTACTCTAATCACTCTTTACTCACTCTCTACTACTCACTCTCTACTACTCACTCTCTACTACTCTTTACTACTCACTCTGTACCACTCACTCTCTACCACTCACTCTCTACTACTTACTCTCTACTACTCTCTACTACTCACTCTCTACTACTCTCTAATCACTCTCTATTACTCACTCTAATACTCTCTACTACTCTCTACTAATCACTCTGTACTACTCACTCTCTACCACTCTCTACTACCTCTCTACTACTTTATACTCACTCACTCTCTACTGCTCTCAACTACTCTCTCTACTACTCTCCACTACTCACTCTCTACTACTCTACTCACTACTACTCTCTTCTCCTCTACTCTAATCACTCTTTACTCACTCTCTACTACTCACTCTACTACTCTCTACTACTCTTTACTAGTCACTCTGTACCACTCACTCTGTACCACTCACTCTCTACTACTCACTCTCTACTACTCACTCTCTACTACTCTCTACTCACTCTCTACTACTCTCTACTCCTCTACTCTAATCACTCTTTACTCACTCTCTACTACTCACTCTCTACTACTCACTCTCTACTACTCTTTACTACTCACTCTGTACCACTCACTCTCTACCACTCACTCTCTACTACTTACTCTCTACTACTCTCTACTACTCACTCTCTACCACTCTCTCTACTACTCTCTACTACTCACTCTACTACTCTCTACTACACTCTGCTACTCACTCTCTACTCACTTCTACTACTCTCTACTACACTCTGCTACTCACTCTCTACTACACTCTCTACTACTCACTCTCTACTACTCTCTACTACTCACTCTCTACTACTCTCTACTACTCACTCTCTACTCTCTACTTCTCACTCTCCACTCTCTACTACTCACTCTCTACTACTCACTCTACCCTCTACCTCTCTCTCTACTACTCTCTACCCCTCTCTACGCGCACATATGCACATATATATATATATGTGTATATATTTACATACATACATAAACATATATATACACATCTGCATATCTATATAAATACAAATATAAATGCATGCATACATATACATATATGCATACATATGCATGTTATGTACATGAAAGTTTGCAAACCACTAATAAAAGCAAAGCTAAAAAGCCACGTAATTACAAACAGAATTGCTTTAACTTAAACGAGGCCGAGACCTATTGCATTTTCAATGCATGTTAAACTTATCCTAGTATTCCAGGCAGTGCACGGTACATCACCACCTTGCCTCTCCCAAAACCTCTTCTGGCAAAAACCCATGGTAAGCGCTGAACTTTTCAAGCCTATCTCACTTCTCCAAGTCATCCTTTGCTTTTTCAAGGTTACGTCCTTCAAAAAACAAGCACATGCCACTATCAGGTCTTCTCAGCACATCTCTGGCGGAATCCTCTAGTCCAGTTTTCTGCTCTGTTCCTTAGGATCACCTCACCAGTCATGAGGGGCTGCATGTGGACTCCAACCACTACCTCCTGCCTCTCCCCCGCCAAACCCCGTACAGAGGTAACACTGCATGGCATGAAATGTCACAGCAACTTACCATCTACCAATAATCCTCTTCACTCGCCCTCTATGAACCCATCTACTGCCCTCGCTCGGATACTAAATGAATGTTTCTGAAAGATGCTGTTCAATCACAAACACTAAACAACTGAGGGTTGTGGGACAGGGTCCTGCGACACATTTGCTTAGTGTAGTTTAAATATGTACATTAAATGATTTCTGCTGTGTCAATGTTGCAACAATTGGTTAGAGAACCAGGATGTAGAAAGGAGGATGACGAGAGAGATTACTCAAGACGAGCCCACTGCTTGCCAGTGGGACTCCGGTACAGAATCTCACGAGCACGGCTTCTTCCATACACCAAGTGTCTGGCTGCCAGAGGGACTCCTGTACAGAATCTCATAAGCACGGTTTCTTCCATACACCAAGTGTCTGGCTGCCAGAGGGACTCCTGTACAGAATCTCACGAGCACCGCTTCTTCCATACTCCGCGGGTCTGGCTGCCAGAGGGACTCCTGTACAGAATCTCACGAGCACCGCTTCTTCCATACACCAAGTGTCTGGCTGCCAGTGGGACTCCTGTACAGAATCGCACGAGCACCGCTTCTTCCATACTCCGCGGGTCTGGCTGCCAGAGGGACTCCTGTACAGAATCTCACGAGCACCGCTTCTTCCATACTCCGCGGGTCTGGCTGCCAGAGGGACTCCTGTACAGAATCTCACGAGCAACGCTTCTTCCATACTCCGCGTGTCTGGCTGCCAGAGGGACTCCTGTACAGAATCTCACGAGCACCGCTTCTTCCATACTCCGCGGGTCTGGCTGCCAGTGGAGAAGTGTGGCTCAATGGTTAGAGTGGCAGACCTCGATGCAGAGCACTGGTCCGGGACCAGGGTTCGATTCCCGTCACGGCAGGGTCTCGGGCTATAAATTCCGCGGACCGGATATTCTCGCCTCAGTGCCTATTCTAATCATGGGTCCCACGCTGCAACTCTGGGCAATAGCTTGCTTAATCTCCACAACAGCCCCAACAGCGCTGGGATGCCTGGCCTCACCATGGGGGTGCCCAGGAGTGGACACCTCACATGGAAAGACAGGAAGGGTTCCACAGCGGTATGAGTAAAAGCGCCAGAATGCCCCCGTTGGGGGTGGCAGTGCGCTATACAAGTACAAACACATTTACATTTACTCCTGTACAGAATCTCACGAGCACCGCTTCTTCCATACACCAAGTGTCTGGCTGCCAGAGGGACTCCTGTACAGAATCTCACGAGCACCGTTTCTTCCATACACCAAGTGTCTGGCTGCCAGAGGGACTCCTGTACAGAATCTCACAAGCACCGTTTCTTCCATACACCAAGTGTCTGGCTGCCAGAGGGACTCCTGTACAGAATCTCACGAGCACCGCTTCTTCCATACTCCGCGGGTCTGGCTGCCAGAGGGACTCCTGTACAGAATCTCACAAGCACCGTTTCTTCCATACACCAAGTGTCTGGCTGCCAGAGGGACTCCTGTACAGAATCTCACGAGCACCGCTTCTTCCATACTCCGCGGGTCTGGCTGCCAGAGGGACTCCTGTACAGAATCTCACGAGCACCGATTCTTCCATACTCCGCGGGTCTGACTGCCAGAGGGACTCCTGTACAGAATCTCACGAGCACCGCTTCTTCCATACACCAAGTGTCTGGCTGCCAGAGGGACTCCTGTACAGAATCTCACGAGCACCGCTTCATCCATACTCCGCGGGTCTGGCTGCCAGAGGGACTCCTGTACAGAATCTCACAAGCCCCGTTTCTTCCATACACCAAGTGTCCGGCTGCCAGAGGGACTCCTGTACAGAATCTCACGAGCACCGCTTCTTCCATACTCCGCGGGTCTGGCTGCCAGAGGGACTCCTGTACAGAATCTCACAAGCACCGTTTCTTCCATACACCAAGTGTCTGGCTGCCAGAGGGACTCCTGTACAGAATCTCACGAGCACCGCTTCTTCCATACTCCGCGGGTCTGGCTGCCAGAGGGACTCCTGTACAGAATCTCACGAGCACCGCTTCTTCCATACACCAAGTGTCTGGCTGCCAGAGGGACTCCTGTACAGAATCTCACGAGCACCTCTTCTTCCGTACTCCGCGGGTCTGGCTGGCAGAGGGACTCCTGTACAGAATCTCACGAGCACCGTTTCTTCCATACACCAAGTGTCTGGCTGCCAGAGGGACTCCTGTACAGAATCTCACGAGCACCGCTTCTTCCATACACCAAGTGTCTGGCTGCCAGAGGGACTCCTGTACAGAATCTCACGAGCACCGCTTCTTCCATACTCCGCGGGTCTGGCTGCCAGAGGGACTCCTGTACAGATTCTCAAGAGCACCGCTTCTTCCATACTCCGCGGGTCTGGCTGCCAGAGGGACTCCTGTACAGAATCTCACGAGCACCGCTTCTTCCATACTCCGCGGGTCTGGCCGCCAGAGGGACTCCGGTACAGAATCGCACAAGCACCGTTTCTTCCATACACCAAGTGTCTGGCTGCCAGTGGGACTCCTGTACAGAATCTCACGAGCACCGCTTCTTCCATACTCCGCGGGTCTGACTGCCAGAGGGAGCCCTGTACAGAATCTCACAAGCACCCCTTATTCCATACTCTGAGGTCTGGCTGCTAGAAGGACTCCTGTACAGAATCACACGAGCACCGCTTCTTCCATACTCCGCGGGTCTGGCTGCCAGAGGGACTCCTGTACAGAATCTCACGAGCACCGCTTCTTCCGTACTCCGCGGGTCTGGCTGCCTGAGGGACTCCTGTACAGAATCTCACGAGCACCGCTTCTTCCATACACCAAGTGTTTGGCTGCCAGAGGGACTCCTGTACAGAATCTCACGAGCACCGCTTCGTCCATACTCCGCGGGTCTGGCTGCCAGAGGGACTCCTGTACAGAATCTCACGAACACCACTTCTTCCATACTCCGCGGGTCTGGCTGCCAGAGGGACCCCTGTACAGAACCTCATGAGCACCGCTTCTTCTATACGCCGAGGGTCTGACGGCCAGAGGGACCTCTGTACAGAATCTCACGAGCACCGCTTCGTCCATACTCCGAGTGTCTGGCTGCCAGAGGGACTCCTGTACAGAATCTCACGAGCACCGCTTCTTCCGTACTCCGCGGGTCTGGCTGCCTGAGGGACTCCTGTACAGAATCTCACGAGCACCGCTTCTTCCATACACCAAGTGTTTGGCTGCCAGAGGGACTCCTGTACAGAATCTCACGAGCACCGCTTCTTCCATACTCCGCGGGTCTGGCTGCCAGAGGGACTCCTGTACAGAATCTCACGAACACCACTTCTTCCATACTCCGCGGGTCTGGCTGCCAGAGGGACCCCTGTACAGAACCTCATGAGCACCGCTTCTTCTATACGCCGAGGGTCTGACGGCCAGAGGGACCTCTGTACAGAATCTCACGAGCACCGCTTCGTCCATACTCCGAGTGTCTGGCTGCCAGAGGGACTCCTGTACAGAATCTCACGAGCACCGCTTCTTCCATACTCCGCGGGTCTGGCTGCCAGAGGGACTCCTGTACAGAATCTCACGAGCACCGCTTCTTCCGTACTCCGAGGGTCTGGCTGGCAGAGGGACTCCTGTACAGAATCTAACGAGCACCGATTCTTCCATACTCCGCGGGTCTGGCCGCCAGAGGGACTCCTGTACAGAATCTCACAAGCACCGTTTCTTCCATACACCAAGTGTCTGGCTGCCAGAGGGACTCCTGTACAGAATCTCACGAGCACCGCTTCTTCCATACTCCGCGGGTCTGGCTGCCAGAGGGACTCCTGTACAGAATCTCACGAACACCGCTTCTTCCGTACTCCGCGGGTCTGGCTGCCAGAGGGACTCCTGTACAGAAACTCACGAGCACCGCTTCTTCCATACGCCGAGGGTCTGACTGCCAGAGGGACCCCTGTACAGAATCTCACAAGCACCCCTTATTCCATACTCTGAGGTCTGGCTGCTAGAGGGACTCCTGTACAGAATGTCACGAGCACCGCTTCTTCCGTACTCTGCAGGTATGGCTGCCAGAGGGACTCTTGTACAGAATGTCACGAGCACCGCTTCGTCCATATTCTGAGTGTCTGGCTGGCAGTGGGACTCCTGTACAGATTCTCACGAGCACCGCTTCTTCCATACTCCGTGAGTCTGCCTGCCAGAGGGACCCCTGTACAGAATCTCACGAGCACCACTTCTTCCATACTCCGCGGGTCTGGCTGCCAGAGGGACTCCTGTACAGAATCTCACAAACACCGCTTCTTCCGTACTCCGCGGGTCTGGCTGCCAGAGGGACTCCTGTACAGAATCTCACGAGCACCGCTTCTTCCATACACCAAGTGTCTGGCTGCCAGAGGGACTCCTGTACAGAATCTCACGAGCACCGCTTCTTCCGTACTCCGCGGGTCTGGCTGCCAGAGGGACTCCTGTACAGAATCTCACGAGCACCGCTTCTTCCATACTCCGCGGGTCTGGCTGCCAGAGGGACTCCTGTACAGAATCTCACGAACACCGCTTCTTCCATACTCCGCGGGTCTGGCTGCCAGAGGGACTCCTGTCCAGAATCTCACGAGCACCGCTTCTTCCATACTCCGCGGGTCTGGCTGCCAGAGGGACTCCTGTGTAGAATCTCACGAGCACCGCTTCTTCCATACTCCGCGGGTCTGGCTGGCAGAGGGACCCCTGTACAGAACCTCATGAGCACTGCTTCTTCCATACGCCGAGGGTCTGACTGCCAGAGGGACCTCTGTACAGAATCTCACGAGCACCGCTTCGTCCATACTCCGAGTGTCTGGCTGCCAGAGGGACTCCTGTACAGAATCTCACGAGCACCGCTTCTTCCATACTCCGCGGGTCTGGCTGTCAGAGGGACTCCTGTACAGAATCTCACGAGCACTGCTTCTTCCATACACCAAGTGTCTGGCTGCCAGAGGGACTCCTGTACAGAATCTCACGAGCACCGCTTCTTCCATACTCCGCGGGTCTGGCTGCCAGAGGGACTCCTGTACAGAATCTCACAAGGACCGCTTCTTCCGTACTCAGCGGGTCTGGCTGCCAGAGGGACTCCTGTACAGAATCTCACGAGCACTGATTCTTCCATACTCCGCGGGTCTGGCCGCCAGAGGGACTCCTGTACAGAATCTCACAAGCACCGTTTCTTCCATACACCAAGTGTCTGGCTGCCAGAGGGACTCCTGTACAGAATCTCACGAGCACCGCTTCTTCCATACTCCGCGGGTCTGGCTGCCAGAGGGACTCCTGTACAGAATCTCACGAACACCGCTTCTTCCGTACTCCGCGGGTCTGGCTGCCAGAGGGACTCCTGTAAGGAATCTCACGAACACAGCTTCGTCCATACTCCGAGTGTCTGGCTGCCAGAGGGACTCCTGTACAGAAACTCACGAGCACCGCTTCTTCCATACGCCGAGGGTCTGGCTGCCAGAGGGACTCCTGTACAGAATCTCACGAGCACCGCTTCTTCCGTACTCCGCGGGTCTGGCTGCCAGAGGGACTCCTGTACAGAATCTCACGAGCACCGATTCTTCCATACTCCGCGGGTCTGGCCGCCAGAGGGACTCCTGTAAGGAATCTCACGAACACCGCTTCGTCCATATTCCGAGTGTCTGGCTGCCAGAGGGACTCCTGTACAGAAACTCACGAGCACCGCTTCTTCCATACGCCGAGGGTCTGACTGCCAGAGGGACCCCTGTACAGAATCTCACAAGCACCCCTTATTCCATACTCTGAGGTCTGGCTGCTAGAGGGACTCGTGTACAGAATCTCACGAGCACCGCTTCTTCCATACTCCGAGTGTCTGGCTTGGAGAGGGACTCCTGTACAAAATGTCACGAGCACCGCTTCTTCCGTACTCTGCGGGTATGGCTGCCAGAGGGACTCTTGTACAGAATGTCACGAGCACCGCTTCGTCCATATTCCGAGTGTCTGGCTGGCAGTGGGACTCCTGTACAGATTCTCACGAGCACCGCTTCTTCCATACTCCGCGGGTCTGCCTGCCAGAGGGACCCCTGTACAGAATCTCACGAGCACCGCTTCTTCCATACTCTGCGGGTCTGGCTACCAGAGGGGCCTACTGTACAGAATCTCACGAGCACCGCTTCTTCCATACTCCACGGGTCTGGCTGGCAGAGGGACCCCTGTACAGAACCTCATGAGCACCGCTTCTTCCATACGCCGAGGGTCTGACTGCCAGAGGGACCTCTGTACAGAATCTCACGAGCACCGCTTCTTCCATTCTTCCAAGAGGATGATTTAGAGAAGAGCAGAGGAGGAATAACCACATGGTGTAGGACAAGAAGATGACTTAGAGAAGGGCGAAGGAGGAAAGAC
The DNA here is from genome assembly GCF_964204655.1 of Triturus cristatus. Taxonomy (NCBI): domain Eukaryota; kingdom Metazoa; phylum Chordata; class Amphibia; order Caudata; family Salamandridae; genus Triturus; species Triturus cristatus. The sequence goes on along the minus strand of NC_140580.1, from coordinate 1,185,958,805 downwards.
TGAGTTGGGTAGAAGAGGATGACTTACAGAAGGGCAGAGGAGAAAAGACCAAGTGCCACAGGATAAACGGATGACTTAGAGAAGGGCAGAGAAGGAATGATGGTGTGGTTTAGGGCAAGACGATGCCATAGAGAAGGGTGGTGGAAGAGAGACTAAGTTGTGTCAGGCAAGAGGATGACTTAGGAAAGAGCGAAGGAGAAGGAAAGACTACGTTGTGTAGGACAAGAGGATGACCTAGAGAAGAGCTAAGGAGGAGGAAAGACTGAGTTGTTTAGCACAAGAGAATGACTAAAAGAAGATCGAAGGAGGGGGAAAGACTGAGTTGGGTAGAAGAGGATGACTTACAGAAGGGCGGAGGAGAAAAGACTAAGTGCCACAGGACAAACGGATGACTTAGAGAAGAGCAGAGGAGGAATGATGGTGTGGTTTAGGGCAAGACGATGCCTTAGAGAAGGGCGGAGGAGGAGAGACTGAGTGGTATAGGACAAGAGGATTACTTAGAGAAGAATGAAGGAGAAGGAAAGACTGAGTTGTGTAGGACACGAGGATGACAGAGAAGAGCGAAGGAGGAGGAAATGACTGAGTAGTGTAGGACAAGAGAATGACTTAAAGAAGAGCGAAGGAGGGGGAAAGACTGAGTTGGGTAGAAGAGGATGACTTACAGAAGGGCGGAGGAGAAAAGACTAAGTGCCACAGGACAAACGGATGACTTAGAGAAGGGCAGAGGAGGAATTATGGTGTGGTGTAGGACAGGACAGTGTCTTAGAGAAGGGTGGAGGAGGAGAGACTGAGTGGGGCAGGGCGAGAATGACTCAGAGAAGCGCAGAGGAGGAAAGACTGAATGGGGTACGACAAGAGATTCACTTTCCATAACTACTAAAGTCAACTACTTAAATTTAGAAAAGAAAGTAGGTCCTGTAAAACAGACTATAATACAGAGAAACAAACTAACTACTTGAGTGGAAACACGCTTCTGGAGGCACCTGAGGAAATTCTAGCACATCTCAAAAAAAATTCGTGTGCATTAGGTACTCATGCCAGCTAGCTGACCTGCAATCCTAATACCATTAAGACCAATCAATGGTTTAGAGAAAACCTTTGCCAATTGACTCGTCATGGTAGAGCACTGGAAAGATGCGGGAATAAATCAAAGCTATTACCTCATCATGGCACTAGAAAATGTCCCTTTTAGAGGCTAAAAATCACCTTGAGCCAATGCTAACAAAGAATACTTTCATGCCCAGGGGCAGATGGCTCAACCAAATAACTTTTTCATACCTTTGAGGAGGTACAAGCCCATGGTCTGATGAGAAGCCTCTTCAGTCTTTCACATGAACTGGGTGGCAACTTTCTTGCCTTCTCTACCAAAAAGTGTTCTTTTAAGAGAAAGCATCACGTCTACCATCCCTTGACCTGTAAGCCTCATCCCATAGTAGCTGCCTGCTTAGCCCCTCTTTGTCAGTTCTCCTCAGTAATTGAGGAGAGCATTAACATTTTGATGTCTTTCAAAAAATCCTCCCCATCATGGGATGTTTGTAATGCAAAATTAGATAGCCTGGGTCTCACTGCACTATTACCTTTCACTACCTCCCTGTGTACGAGATCTCAAACATGCTATCGCCACCTCCTCTACTGTAACAATAACTCCGGCAGACCAGACAATCTTTCAAACTAAAGACCCAACTCAGTCTTATCCTCTGTCTCAAAGTCACTTGACACAGTATTGATCTCTCAACTTTTATCAGACCCAAAATCAAACGGCCTTCTAGGTGACGTTTATTAGGTTTCAGACCAATAAACAAATGTGTGTGTTGCTGAGCCCTTGGCCCTAGTGGGCATCTCATTTGTAAAACCTCCCTTTTCTTTCAACACACACTGGTACCAAGCACCACTGGTGGGTGGTCTTTCCAGCCTCTTACCATGTCAGGGACAGGAAGAACACCAAAGCACTCTTGCATCATATGTGCATTCTAAGAACGCGAAGCTGCGCTGGATGGCATCTCTCTGGGGGCTGCCACCACCTACAGTCTCAGCAGACCTCACGCTGGAGGAGGCTGGGATCCATCGAAGAGTGACCAGGACTCCAGGCAGCAGTGATGTGTCAACCGTCTTGGACTGTTAAGACGTCCACTCCATGAAGAGCCCTACGACGCCCCAGACGGCATGTGCACTGTCCTAAAGAACTGCCCGTTTGTGGGGGACAATCTAAGGTAGAGCTGAGAGATCTGCCCCTCTAACCTCAAGTAGATGCAGCAAACGGTTGAGGTAGGATCACTGCCCTCATCTGGCCCAGGGATCTGGGATTTGTCTTTCTGAGCTCTTCCTGTCGGGTCTGAGCATCTCAAGGCCTCCGAGGACAAGCAGAATGTAGTTGATAGAATTTCTGTTCTATAGAAACAGTAAAAATATCAATTACAATAAAAAAGAATCCAGTTAAAAGATCACACTTAAACATTAAACTCCTGCTCAATATGTTGCTACTTTCAATCTGTTTGAATCAACAATAAACCTGGTCTAAAAATGCATCAAGCAGACTAGACATTGGCTAGCCTGTGAAGAAAAGCAATGCCTTATCGCATCACGAATGGTCCAGCACCTGGCGGAGATGAACCAGGACTTCAAATATCTCTTCCTGAGGTCCAAAAGAGACGAGCACAGACATACGATATGTTCAATAGTCTCCTTGTGCCCACAAGGGCAGCAGGTTTCAGATGGAAGGCACTGACTGTCACACACGCCATCAAACTGTGCAATCGGAATATACAAAAGGGGGAATCCTAAATTATTTTTGCAGGCTGGGTCCAGGGTAGAATCTGAATATTCCTGAGTTTTATTGGTGTATGTATCAAGTGGAGTCGACGCACTTGTAAATCTTCAGCGTGTTCCCATCAGTTCATCTCCCGTTGGTGGTCAAAGTCTTTCAAGTCAGGAGCCTGCGCTCCTGTCGGGCGATATTCGCAAGAGTTGATTATGGCAGCAGACTGGAGGCTGCAATGACCCTCTCTATAGGTGCAGGGCTGAGTGTTGGAATCGGACTTCCAATTATACTAAGCTCCTTAGCAATTAGATGTTTTATTGAATGGTCTTTGGCCTTGAGGCAATCGCACAGAACATGTAGGTCGTCCCTGTGATTTAGACTAAAACTGATAGCAGAGTTATCTCAAGTCGCAACTTGGCCCTTGGAGTCACACGACAAACATAATCATGATGTTTACCTTCCTTATGTAGATTTTATTGCGACCATCTACTGTTTAGTCATTAGAGGACAGAAGCATAGAAGAGAAAAGGAGTCAGTTTTGAAGTAATTACATTTCAGAGATTAGATAATTGCCTGGCCGTGGAAGGTGTCCGAGGATCTCTTGATGAATCTTGTAAAGACAGAATTATTTTCCTTGTGTTCACAATGTGGCTGACCCAGGATGATTTGTTTACTATGGTTACACCTACATTTTCGTAAGAGGTGACTTGTTCTACAGGGCTATCATCGATGGTCCACTTCTGTTCCTTCTGGGTCTTGCTGAATAGTCTTACTTTTCTTTTACCTAGACGAATATGTAAATCATTCCTTCACTTAGAATCTGCGGACGCGGATAGCTGATTCCGCAGACCTGATGGGGGTAACGGAGAAATATCAGCATAAGCGAGATAAGCAATAGGTTTCTTACCTAGTTTGGGTGCCAGGACCTTTAGATAGTCTAGATCGGAAGTGAGGTCTGAGATGTCTAACAAAAAAATGTAACAGGGCCAAGATACAGCCATTTTGTGTGGTCATTTTAGGTAAAAGGGCACTTTCAGTCAATTTAATTCGAAGCCACGTATTTTTATACAACAATACCAGGAAGTGCAGTAATGCTTGATTGATACCCCATTTACACAGTTTTTCCCAAATGTGCTTCCAATTTACTGTCGAAGGCCAAGGAACAATCATCTAAACACTTAGCCTGAGTTTCCTTTTTGGCCACCAGTAATTTTAAACAGACATTATTATCAACCCGTAAAACAACTGCCTCTGAATCCAGATTGATTGGATGGAACAAGGTTGTTTTCTACTGTCCAGGAGAAAAGCGTATCCGATATATTCGGCGAAAGGTTTCCCCTCAGACTCTAAGAGCACCATGAGTCGATAAATTTGTTAGATTATCTCTTGCCCCGTTCTAAAAAATTGGATGCATTATCGCCCGGTCCAAGAAGGACCTTTTGTAGAACTTGTGAGAATAGTTTATGCAATAAAAGGCTCCATAGAATGGGCCCCTCTTGGTGATAGCAGCAGGGGTTCTGGTTGGGCCTGCTGCTTTTTAGGTCTCGCCTGAGCCGGTGCATGCGCTGCTCTGGCGAGACATTTAGTAAGTGGGCTTTTAAAAGTCCGACCACACGCTTTTGCTGGCCTCAAGCTTGTGGTTACGTGCGAGAGCACGCGCACTGCCGCCATCTGGCTTTCCTCGCGGCACCCTTACAGCGCGCCTTACTCCGCCTCTCCCCCACCACAGAGCGCGTCCCCTGCAATCACTTTCGCTTTCACGGCCGCGCAGCTGCGTTACTTTTACGGCCGCGCGACCAATGCTTGTACTTCTTTGCTTGTTTGTAAATGTATAGGCATGGCACCTATAGGCGGTAGATTTTTTTTCCTTGTTCGGCTTTTAAACTTCTAGTGCATGGTGCATATGTTTTCAAAAATAATATTTACAAATTTGCTGCCATCCAAGGACCGATCTGCTCTCTTTGATGATGCTTGTTTAAGTTAGCACTGCCGAAATGGCCTTAGTCAGTTTTCGGAATTTGAAAATGTGTAGAAGACCTTCAGACAAAATGCCCTCATTCACTGTAGAAAAATAATCCAGTCCTCTTTTCATGACTGCAGCCTGGTGGGAAAAGTTCATAGCTCTTCTTCCATCTCTGCATTTCCGTCGCGTAGTTCCTTCCTACCGCTGTCCAGTAACTACAGTGCACTGAAGGACTGCAGCATAGAACCTTTGCCCTTGTACACCAATCACCACAGTCACAAGTGGCAGACATTTCACCACCTTACTCAACAGCAGGATATTTTCTTTCCCGCCACTTAGCTGTACATACCTCAGCAGTTAAAGCTAGATGACTGCTCTAAATTTATATGCTAATCCATGACACAGATGCCTCTCCCTGTACTTTTGGTAAACCGAGAGCGTCCACTTCCAGGCGTTGCAGCTCTAGCTTGGATATCTACCCTGCAAATATAATACCTTTGCCCCCTTCTGATTTTGGACATTGTCAATGTGTTCCTAAATCAGGAGATTGTATTTTTACAGCAGAAAATAGCAATAATGAAACATTTCCTCAAGAAACTCTCTCTCCTCAAACGACTCCAGTAATTTTGGGATCATTTCACTATTACCATAAATCGGGAAAACTTTTGAAAAATTAGTTTTCACTCAGTTATAGTCCTTTTTCAAGGCCAATGTTATCTTCAGCCACCTTCAAGCAGGGTTCAGATCTGGCCACAGCACTGAGTTGGCAGTTCGATCAGTTTTGGTCTGTCTTTGGTGGCTTGCCGATGAAGGTTCGTTGGCGACATTGTGCCTTTTGGATCTTTTCAGCATCATAGACCACGCTCTGCTTCTGACCAGACTGAAGGATATTCGCCTTGTTTATCTAGTCTTTAAGTGGTCAAGTTCCTTTCTGACGATTGTACCCACATCGATTTCCCCCGATCATTCAGATCCGTATCTAGAACGGTCCACTGAATCATCTTTCCGTTACTACATAATGCTTACATACTACCATGAACCAACCTCTCACACCCATAAGAGCACGATTTTCCATGAATGGGCATGACACTCAGTTGATGTTTATGATAACACTGGCTGTCATAGCGCGTTTATTTCTTTACTTTATGCCATGTTGCACTCTCTGCTGTGCCACATAACTACAAAAATATTGACAAAACCAATTGATCTCACATAGACAAAACCTACTGGCTTTGCCAATGCTTGTTTCACAAATTAAGCACTAGGTACAGCACACCTCTAAAAGCGATGTTGTTCCTCGCTCAGCCCACTCTACACTAAGATTGCACTTCAGCAACTGTTAGCATTAGCTGTTTGGCAACAAAGACCATCGCCTGATCTATTGAATACCTTGGCAGCTAGGAGAGTCTTTCCTTACCTAGGGGTGTGGGTTGAAATGCCACAACCTACCTGAGTGTGTAATTTGAAACTATGCAGCACTATTTATCCTTGTGCTCTGCTTTAGTAGACGTGTGATTTAGATGTTTGAGGCTCTAACTTAGATTTGTAGAAGCAAAAACAGAGCTATGCCCTGTGGGTTTGCTTGAATCTATTTCATAGCAGAGCTTATGCTGCAGTCTGAAAATTGTGCAATATCACATGATATATTCATCTCTTACAGTGTGAGTATATGTACTTTAGAATCAGCCAAACTTCGAAATACTTACAAATCTACTCAAGTCTGATTTTTTTTTTTTAAATCATTGTTTTGTCAATCTTGGATTATGCCCAAGCCTGGTTTGATATTTGTGTTCTTGACGGAAACACCATACCTGGTGTGCTTTGTTGGAATTATATGTATGAAAATGGTTATATGTTGTGTTCAAGGTGCAATAGGGATCTGTGACGTTGCAGTTGGAGGGGCCGCATAAGCAGACAGTGCTATATGTGTCGGTTTGTCTCAGTTTAAAAAAAATCTGATCAACCCCCCCCCCACCCACCCACCAGCGCTGAAAAGTATTTCCATTTCCCCTCTTCTATCCCCAAAAGGGATCAATAGGCTAAACTCCTCTATCTTTGAGCAGAGAGACTAGGAAAGAGCTCATGTTTCTATCTCCCTCCCTCTAGTCCAAGGGCATCACCCATCTTGCTTCACCAGGAACAGTGCTAGAAATGGAAACATAGAAGTGCAGGTACTCTGTAACAGAGTACCTGCTTGTTTCTGAGAAGTGCCTTTACTCTCCAATTAAAATCATTACATCTCTCTTGGGAAGTACTGGTCCTCTCCCTCACAAAATAAACAAGCATTGGCATAGCCAATAGGTCTCGCCTTTGGGACCTTATAAGTGTTTGGTTATCCAGCACAATATCCTTGGTGCATCAACTCTTGCATGGCTAAACACTTATAAGGTCCCAAAGGCGCGACCTATTGGCTATGCCAATGCTTGTTTGATGATGTTAATGATCTCATCTGGAGTAATCTCAAAGGAAGAATTGACATATTCTGGGAGTTCAAGAGGTAGCCGTCCTGTTCAAGTAGAGTTTGTTGATGTAAGTGTGCCATGTGTCGTACTGTAGGACGTCTGTGACATTTCTGTGTGTGCCAGTCCCGCGGCCGGCTAGTAACCAAAATACTTCTGTTATTTTCTTTTACTGCCTTATGCACTTCAAGCCAGGACCATTCTTGAGCGGTCCTATGTATATCGTTTATTAGTGCCTTGTCGTGCATTGTTCTTTCTTAAGTAGAGAATCCCTGCGTTTGATTTGTGGATACTTTGGGAAGGCTCTTAATTACTGGTGTTGTTTCATTTTTTTTTTTAGGCTGATCAGTCGATCAGTTTGATTAGGATGAAGAGTCCCAGCTGGCATTTTTCTTAGAAAGAAATAAAAAATACAAGGGGGCCTAGAGGACCCGTGGAGGAATGACTCTTTTCAGACCTCCCATAAAAGCTTTGATAACAGTTGTTAGTATTCCACCACTGATGGGAGCGAGAAGTGCGGCCCCAAATCAACACTAGATCTTCCCAGTGACACTCCGTCTGAGACCACTGTTGTGCTAAGCACTCTTGCAATGGGCAAATGGGTAACCTGGCGTGAGGGACTAGGACAATGCAGGAGGCCATCATCCTCAGAAGGCGCATACCTGTTCTAACGGTACCCTGGTGATCTGGCTGAAAAAGAGAGAGAAACGTCAGGAAGACCTGCACCCTGGCGGGACTGAGATAGGCCTTGTCCACCGCGGAGTTGAGGACCGCCCCTAGACAGCACTGCATTTGAAGGGGATGAAGGTGGGACTTGGTGGCGTTGATGTTGAACCCCAGGCGGGTAAGAGGTTCATGGCAGCATGCATATGTGTGAGGCACTGTGTAGTAACTTGGTCCTGACAGATGGTAGTTATTCAAGAGTATTTATTGTAAAGGTTACAGGTCCAGATGTCAAGTACAAGACTAGGCCCACCAGGAGCAGCCAGCAAGCTGCTAAGCCCTTCTCCAACTGTAGTCTCTCTGACCCCCAACATTCCATATGACATCATTCTAGGAGGAACTCACTGGCAGAGCATGAACACATAGAAACCAGGATACAACACACTGTTAATGAGTTGTGCTCTTAATCAGCTAGTTGTCAAGGTAAGGGAACAGGTGGATGCTCTTGCACCACAGGTGCTGCTCAAACCAGCTACTAAACATTTGTAAGCATCCTGCGGGCATTGGTGACCCTAAACTGCAGCACCTTGAACTGATAATATTTGCAACTTACTACAAACTGGCAGTAGCACTGGTGAGCTTGATGAACTGGGATGTGGAAGTAGGCGCCTTTGAGGTCTAGGGTACTCTTGAAATTGGCCTTATTGTAGAAGAGGAATGATATCCTGTAGAATAACCATGTGGAAGTGTTCCAACAGGATGTACTCATTCAAGGGCTGTGGGTGTATAGCGCCGGCTTTATGGCATCCTCGTGTAGGAGGGAGTCTACCTCTTCCCGAAGCAGGCATTGGTGTTATGGGGGAAAGTATGCGTCGGCGGGGGTGGGATTTGGGAGGGGTAGAAAAGTGTTTAAAACTTTAACCATAGCATATGATGTCTAACACTCACTGATCGGAGGTGATCTTCTGCCATGTGGGGAAGAACCCATAGAGTCCACCCCCGACAGGTGTTGTGTGATTGGGGAAAGGAGAGGCAAGTCACTGCTTGGAAGGGCAGCTCCCTTGGTGGAGACCCCACTTGCCTCTTCCCTTGGAATCGTTGCCTCTGTAATAACCTCGAAAATAACACGTTGTGGAGGGTTGTTGAGGCTGCTGGCATTGGTAAAAGGCAGAGGTGTCAGGGGAAATGACCTTGGAGGTGCCCTGACAGGCAGCCCACAGAAAGGATTTCCGAGGAGAGGGCGTTTGGAGGGTGCCAATGACCTAGGCGGCCTCTGTGTCTTTCTTGATCGTCTCCAGTATCTCATCAATCTGAATCCCGAAGAGATGTTCAGGACAAGTTGATGAGATGGTGTTGAACGTCTGGCTTGAAGCTAGAGACAAAGACCTAGACATGCTGCAATTCATGCCAGAAGCTGCAGTGTTGGCAGCATCAAAGGCACATGGTATGGTAATATTGGAAATTAGTTTGCCTTCAGAGACTAACTCCCTGTACTATGCCTCCCAAACCCTGAGTGTGGGGATCCCTGAAGAGTGAAGAAAAGGGGGTCAGCAGGCAAAGGGAAGTGGAGCAAGGCGGTAGCTAGGCAAGGCAATGGGTGAGGACTAGTGGTGTTGTTATATCTCCTCTAGCCCTTGGGGGGTGGTAAAGAGAGCTCTTCCTCAAAGGAGGATGCTCGCAGTGCGGGCGGTGCTGGTGGGCAAAAGGGGGTTAGTACTCACAGCCTGCTGGGTTCTGGCAAGGTCTTTTCCTCAACCCCTGACAGTTTCAGCTAGGGGTCGCCATAGAGCTCCTGGCCGCCGAAGATGTTTGATGTGTCATAGCTACTTCTCGGAGACATTTCAAAACATCAATCCCGATGGTATTAAAGAGTTTTGTCAGATCGCAGGAGGTCCATGGTGCTCAGGAGAGAGGCAGAGGTTGCACCTTTGGTGATCCGTCCAGGTGTATTTGGCATGACTCCGCAGACAGTAGCGGAAAAGCATCCGTTACATTACAGGCGGGACATGCTTGCTGTGGAGAAATAAAGGGGGAGGCCCCAAAAGACAAGGCCCCAAACGGGGCATCAAATGTGTCCCAATCCCCGACCCGGATGAGTCATTGTGCGTTGAGTTAATGCAAGAAAGGGTACAGTGATGGAAAACACGTCCAAACTCAACAGCGGGAAAAAAGCAGTCAAGCAATGGAGTTGATGCCCATGCACATTACCAGCAGTAGATGGAGTCACTATACCCTGTGACTCGAGAAGACTTCATCAAAGAAAAACAACTTTCACACATCCGGAACCAGCACTAGATGGCAGGAGCATGCACAGCATGTGTATCTACAGCCACACTTGCCTCGAACTCTTGACTACCTAGCTGAATGCTTTTGACTTGGTAATTTCCGTACCATTTTATCCCTCTGAGATATCCAGAGACTAAAGAATGAAGGATTTTGTAACTTTTGGAATAATAAAAGTCCAAAATACAGACAAAGTTATTTACGGGTGGGGGGGGGGGTGAGGGGGGGGGGGGGGGGGGGCATGACCACTTTCTTTTCTTGGAATAATCAGGAAATTCTTACATAGGACAAAGGCTGAATAGTGTAATAGAGTGAATTTGATTATGCTTTTAGAGTTCAAGTAATTATATGTTAGTTGTGCTGGTAGATCTGAAGCTAGTCTTCCATTCAAGGTATGGAGCCCTACGCCGGTAAGTACTTTGGACACAAGGGGGCCGATTCCAATCCTGGAAAAAGGCTGTACAAATCGTTGTACGGAGCGTTTTCTCCGTACGACTCGTACCCGGTAAACTTTCTTTACAACCTAGGAAGTATGATTCGTACAGAAAGCCTCTTTCCGTACGAATCGTACAAAAGACCGTACGGGTAAAAAAAAACAACGAATCGGATCCGGAACAGCCTGTACGCGACGTCCGGACGTATTTAAGCGGCGGTTTCCGGCCCAGCAAGTACGATTCGTCCCTACGGCACTCAGTACGGCTCTTTTCTTTCGGGAGCCAAAAACAGCCGTAAAAGCAGAGTCCTACAAACGGAGCCCCAGTACGTGACGTACACGCCATGAACAGGCATACACCCCCATGCGTTGCGTATGTGCGGTGTGTACCCCAACATTGCATATGTACGGTGCGTACCCAACATTGCGTATGTACGGTGCGTACCCCAACACTGCGTATGTACGGTGCGTACATACGCAATGTTGTTGTAAGGTGCGTACATATGCATGGGGGGCCTGTACGACTCGTACCCCTGTACGACTCGCACCCCGGGAACAACTTTTCCCGGGATACGAGTCGTACAAAGTTCGCTTTGTAGCGGGTAAAGTCATTCCCCGTGTACGGGACGTTTTCCGTACGATTGGTAAAACGGAAAGCCGGTCCGGATCGTACTTGTACGGTCGGACTGTATTTTTACGATTCGTACGGATCGTGCCGATCCGTATGTATTTTTCCCGTACGAATCGTACTTCACGGGTCGGACGGGACTTGTACGATTCGTACGGAAATAATTACGGATACGAGTCGTACGAAATTGGATTGGAATCGACCCCATAGTTGTTATTTATTGCACGTGCACAATGATTAATTGAGGAGGCGCCTGTAAATAATCTGCAGAGTTCTGGAGTGTTTGTTATATCCCAGGCCCACTCGCACTCCCAGCATAAGGTGAAGCGGCGAGGCACTGCATTAGGACAGCAGCCATGTTATACCTCTGCCAACTCCTGCTGCAGACCTTGGAAAAGCAGGAGGCGTTACTTTTACGATCTAGATGAAAAAGAAGACAACTTCTTAGATGGAACCACAAGACACTGCTGCTAAGATCTGTCACAGTAAGACCTTAGGCCTATTGACTGAAAACATCAGACAGATAAGACAAAATGGACAGGGCACAGCAACAGAGCTATTGAAAGAGATGTGGGAACTTTAGCCGAGCAGCCAAGTTCGCTTGGTCCATGTGCCGAGGACGGTGGTCCAATGTTACCATGAGAGTACAAAAGAGCAATAAAAAGACTAAACAAGACAGCATCCCAATGACCGGAATAGGTCAGCCAAACAAAGCTGCTAAGAAATAATCATCACACATGACCAATACAAAAAGTGACATGAATGGCAAACTGACAATGGACGCTTTCTACAGAAATCCAAAGAATTCAAGTGGCACCCAAGGCTTTCAAGCATGATAAACACCCACCGGAAGTCTCCCAAAACCAACCAAACCTGCTGATAAAGATGACCACACACAGCTAAAGCCTGGAAAGGACAAAATACTTATGCTTGTGAAGCCGTCATTTCGGAAACAGGCACACAGCCAATAAAGGCAACCAGACCACTTGAGAGACAACACTAGCACCGCCATTTGAGGGGCGATCCCCACACTTCCAGCTCTTCAATCTACATTCTCGGCTCATGCAGGAAGAGGTGGATGTGTCTCCTGTAGGCATCTGGTTTATAACCTCAAAGTGAGCCAATTGCATAGCGGCAGTGCGCGGCCTCACTAGGACACTTTGAGGGCGAAGATAGAGAGTGGTGCAAAGCTCTGGGTTAGTGCGAGAATGATGTATTTTATTAATGCCCACCAACTGGAGGGTATCAACACTTGAGAAGGGTGTAGAGTCAGAATATCGAGTGCAAAATGTCGAGGTGCTCAAATATCGAGTTGGAAATATCGTGGGTCAGAAATATCGACAGCAAGAATATCGAGGTCAAGAATATCGAATTCAAATAAGTAATATCGAGTGTTTAATATCGTTTGCAAAAATATAGTTAAAAATATCGTTTTTATTATTGTTATGTATTTTTGTGTATATTTCATATACATGCAACGTACATTTTTGTGTACAAGAATTGTTTGTATTTTTAAAATATGTGTTACATTTTTAGTAGTTATAAAAAACAAATCTTTTAGTTTTGCGCTTTTAGTTCCGTAGGGGGTTGTGGGTTTATAGGGGAATAGGGTGGGAAGTAATTTAAGTATATTAAATTTACGATATTTTTTTTTTTTAATATGAATTTTGTGCTTTTAGTTCCGTAGTGGGTTGTGGGTTTATAGGGGAATAGGGTGGGATGTGATTTAATTATTTTAAATGTATTGATTAATTTGTATTTATTATTATTTGTTTTATTGGTGTGTTAGTGGAGAATGTGTATATTAATGTATTATTAATTATTTGTTTGTTAATTAATTTTAATTAATTGTTATTGATTAATTATGGTAAATATGTAATTCATTTCAGGTGTGTGTTGTGGTGTTTGTGGGTATAAATGGTGGGAAGTAATTTAATTTATGAATAATTGGTTGTTAATTACATTTAATTAACTGTAAATGAATTATGGTAATTGATTAATTTGAGGTGTGTGTTGTGGCGTTTGTAGGTGTAAATGATTGGAAGTAATTTATCTTTAATTTATGAATAATTAGTTAATTTTAATTAATTGTTAATTAATTATGGTAATTGTATAATTAATTTTAGGTGTGTGTTGTGTTTGTAGGTGTAAATGGTTGGAAGTAATTTCTTTTTAATTTATGAATTAATACTTGGTTGTTAATTTTAATTAATTGTTAATTATGGCAATTGTGTAATTATTTTAGGTGTGTGTTGTGGTGTTTATAGGTGTAAATGGTGGGAAGTAATTTGTGTTTAATTAATATTTAGTTGTTAATTAGTGTTAATTAATAGATAAATATTTTGGGTCATTTAAAATAAAATTTATAATTATTTTGAAAAGGGGTAAAGGGTGGGTATTAAATACATTTTAATAACTTAATCATTAGTTGTTAATAGTAATTGATTGTAATTTTAATTTAAGTTTTAAATGTGTTATATTATTTGATAGTTTAATTTAGTTTGTGTTGCGCAAATTATAGTGTTAAAGTGTGTGTAGTAGATTAATGTTTATAATTTTTTTATTAGTAAGAATTTGTTTATTGTTTATTAATTATGTAAAATATGTAAATAAATGTAATTAAGAAATGTGAAGTGTTTTGTTATTGGTGTGGTGTTATAGGTTAAGAAATTAAATAAATACCTTTATTTCCCCCCTCTTGAATGTCACTTGGGGCCTGAAGCCCCATATTTTTTGCCCTTGCTCAGCCCTTTTAGACTCCGGAGGCCCCGCCACGACAGGGGCTGCGGGTGAGCCTGGGGGCTAGCCACCCGGCTGTTGGTGCTGGGCGGGGGGCAGCAGGGGGTTTGGGCTTGCCGGGCTGTGCCGGAGGTGGACTGAGATCGCCCAGATGCCAGGGAGTGCCACGCATGTTTATTTTTAGGGCCCCGGGGGTGACTGTGCCCATCTGTTGCCGCCCTGTTTCCGCCCTGGTCAGTCTGGGAGGCGGCTATTACACAGTGCCGGAGTTGGGCAATTCCTGAGGGCTGTGGTGAGGCGCTGAGACGTCCGGCTGATTATGGCCTAGTCTTTATATACATTCCTGAATCAAAGAGCGGCACCTAGATCGACTTACTAGCCGCGGGGCCCTGTGTGGTCCTTGAGCTGCGGTGGACCCATACTTGCTACCTCCGGTTGCAGCTGCACCGTTGTTTGTGCCCTGAGCCAACCTGGCAACTAGCGCGCCCGGCAGGGACGGAATGGGGCGGAAGGACCCCTAACAACGTCTACTACCATTTGGGAAACCTGCTGAGCAATTGGTTGACTCTGGTGGCGGAGGGGCGGAGGGCGGCATGGAGGATGCTGGTTCCAATGGTGCCCTGGCTGCATCAAACGCACTGCTGCTAGAAATGCGGGCAGGGTTTAAGATCCTGGAGGGCCGCTTCGACACGCTTGATAAATGTCTGGATGGCATGGGCGCCAAACTAGACATACATGAGAAGCGCCTAGATCAGGGACGGACTGGCCGTAGCGGGCACCGGGCAATCCCCCGGTGCGCCGCACGGGTGGGGGCCGGTTTTGGGCCCCAGGGGGCCGTTTTTGTTATAGGGCCGTGTTTGCAGCATAGCTGCAAAATTGGCCCTGTTACAAAATCGGCCGAAAACCGGCCCTGGCAAAGAGCTCGGCGGCACATTTACTGTTAGACCCAGTGCGAGATAGTACATCTAAATCCCCGGATACGAAGCCATGCTCGCACCACCTTTTGCTAGACATGTGTGATTCCATTGGCCTTGTGGACGTGTGGCATCAGCATAATCCGATAGATGCTGTGTTTACTCACTATGCTGCTCAATATGACACCTGGACCAGATTAGGTTTTTGGCTTGTCTCCACCAACTTTGCTCCATGATACAGGACGACCCTTCATTTTCCGAACACTTATTCAGATCATTCCCCTGTGGTTCTGGGCGTACGCATACCCAGACCAGAGGGCTGCGAGAGGGTGTGGAGGTTCCCAGGACATGCTTTACTGGATAAGGTGTTTCGATTTGAACTTTGGGAGGCTATAGTCGACGACTTCAAGATTAACAGAAGCTCTGTGAGTTTGTGGTCCACTCTCTGGGAGGCTTTCAAAGCCTACATGCGTGGCATATGTA
This sequence comes from Triturus cristatus, assembly GCF_964204655.1. Classification (NCBI taxonomy): domain Eukaryota; kingdom Metazoa; phylum Chordata; class Amphibia; order Caudata; family Salamandridae; genus Triturus; species Triturus cristatus. Next base: position 1,185,943,482 of record NC_140580.1, on the reverse strand, counting down.
TTTCTAAGCACTCCGGAGTTCTTAAAGACTTGCGCTGCTCGATCGCGCGTATTGAGAAGCAGTTAGGTGAACTGGACAAAGAGCGAGTTGTGTGTCCCGATCCGGGCCAACTCGCCCGTCGCCTGACGCTTCTCACAGAATTTAGAGATGCAGCAGAACGCGAAAGTCGGTTTTTAAGCAAGTATGCTGTTGCTAGGCGTTACGGGGAAGGGGATAGGCCTGGCCGCACGTTAGCGCGTCTGACTAGACTGCCAGTTGGACGGTCATACATCACCCGCATTCGTTCCTCCACGGGCTGCACCCTGCACAGCACCCCCGAGATCCGAGACAAGTTTTTATCTTATTATGCCGCTTTGCAGACCGCTCGGGTAACACAGGATGAAGCGGATCGTGATCATTACCTCGCAGAAATTACAATGGTGTGGCTCGAGAAATTTCTGCAGCAGTTTCTGGCGGAGCCTTTTTCCGTTGAGGAGATTGGCAGCGCTATTGATGCCATTAATGGTTCGACAGCGCCGGGCCTTGATGGCTTTACCAGCGTTTTTTACAAAACCTTTAAGGACTTGCTTTTGCCCTATTTACTGGAAGTTTATAACGAAGCGCTAGACTGCAGGATGCTCCCCCCCACTTTACGTGACGCTCTAATAATTCTTCCCCAAAGGCTGGGAAATAGGGTGACCAACCGTCCGTAAATTTCACGGACAGTCCGTAATTTCGGCCGTCTGTCCATTGTCCGTGAAGGATTGTTTAACGGACGCCATTTGTCCGTAATTTTAACCGGGCACCGATCGCACCACCCTAAAGCCGGCACAGCTTCCACCCACCTCCCTTCTTGACTCCGCTGCTGTACCAAAGCTCAGATCCCAGCAGCATTGGAGAGGCACAGCGGGATGGCAACCCTCACACCTTCAGCCCTTGATGAGCTGTTAAGAGGTGCTTGAAGGTGACTGAGAGGGCGGGGCTGCAGCTTCAGGCACAGGGGCATCTATTCAGATGCAAACACCCCTGAATGTGTCATGTCTCTGCAATTTAGAGGGGCCTCACACATTTCCTTTCTGCCCATTGTCCCAAAAATCGTAGAACCGGCCCTGATTACACCAGGCAGCACGTGGTTCTTCACAGAGCTTAATTACTGTTACTAAATTGTAAGCAAACCTCGGTTCTTAAAACAGGCAGTCTATAATGTAATAAAATAAAGAAATGGCACAGTCGCACCCACACTGATTAACAAAGTATGGAGGACAATCAGTTAAAACAGTTCTTTTGGAGTATCTCCTTTAAGTTGTGTACATCACAGTGGGGGATGGCAAATCTAATATTTTAGAAAGAGAGCCTGTCGTCTCGTTGTCTTGTCCAGGAGGGGGTGAGGAGCCCTACCCCACCCTGGAAGAGACCAAGATGATACTAGAATACTGCATGCCCACCCCTGTGCCCACCCTGGTGGATCCTGTTCCCCCTCCTGTGATGGCTCCTGCCCCCCACCCCCAGTGATGGCTCCTGTCCCCCCATGTGGTGGCTCCTGCCCCCCCGCCTGTGATGGCTCCTGCCCCCCACCCCCAGTGATGGCTCCTGTCCCCCCATGTGGTGGCTCCTGCCCCCCCCGCCTGTGATGGCTCCTGCCCCCCCTGTGATGGCTCCTGTCCCCCCTGTGGTGGATCCTGTCTCCGCCTTGGGTGGCTTCTGTCCCAGTCCTGGAATGGCTCCTGCAGCGAGGGTGAAGTTCTTGATGGGCCTCTTCTCAAAAAGGCTCAGCTCAAAATTAATATGAAAAGGTGAGCGAGTGAGTAAGTGAAGGGATGGGTGGATAGCTGGATGAATTAGTGAATGGGTAAATGGATGAATGAAAGATTGAATAGATGGATAATGAGAGAGGATTGATGAGTGAGTGGAAGGATGGATGAGAGAAAAGGTAAATAGCTGGATGTATGGGTTGAAGGGTAGCTGGATGGGTAAAAGGGTGGATGGATGAGTGAAAAGGTGGATGATGAGTGAGTGGGTGGATGGATGGGTGAAATGATGGATGGATTGATGAATTGATAAGTGCAAGGGTGAATGGATGGACGGATGAGTGAAAGGGTGGATGTAAGGATGGATGAGTGAAAGGGAGGGTAGGTGGACAAAAGGATGAATAGATGAGTGAAGGAGTGAACGTATAAATGGATGAGAGAAAGGATGGATGAGTGATCGGGTCAATGGATGGATTCATGAGTGGATGAGTAGATGGCTGGAAGGAAGGATGGCTAAGTGAAAGGGTCGATGAAGAGAGAAAGGGAGGATGGATGGATGGATGACTGAAAGGGTGGATGGGTGGAAGGATGAGTGACTGGGTGGATGGATGAGTAAGTGAAAGGATGGCTGGATGGGTGAAAGGGTAAATGGCTGGATGGATGAGTGAATGCATGGATGGGTAGAAGAGTGGATGGATGAGTGTACAGATGGATAGGGTGAAAGGGTAGATGGATGGATGAGTGAAAGGATGGATGAAGGGATGGATGAGTGAAATGATAGATGGAAGGATACAGATGGATAGGTTTGCAAATGGTTGAATATGTTTGGACATGGCTGGGCTTACTTATATACAATTGCGCGACCTCCTCTGTCTGTAAAACGTACCTATTGTCCTGAAGTTTTGTCCTGAATTTTGACCTCGTCCTGAATTTGTGTCCTGAATTTTGACTCTTTGTCCTGAATTTTTACACTCACCGTCCTGAATTTGCACCAAGGCCAGTTGGTCACCCTACTGGGAAAGACCCCGCTTTCTGCGGCTCGTACAGGCCGTTATCACTTTTAAATCCTGAATATAAAATATTAGCCAAGATGATAGCATTGCGACTGGCCCTATTATTGGCCCGCATCATTTCCCCGGCTCAATCAGGCTTTGTCCCTCATAGGTCAACGGCGTTAAATTTAAGCACGTAGTTCTCTGTCATACATCGGATCAACCCTGCAGTCCCGGCGGCCACGGTCCTACTGGATACCGAAAAGGCCTTCAACTCCTTCGAGTGGCCTTTTTTGCTTGCAGTAATGAGAAAGCTTGGTATCCCGAAGGGATTTATTGATCTTATGGTATTGTTGTATGCCCCGCCCACCGCTAGGCTCCGCCTGAATGGTACTTGGTCGTCCTTGTTTGCGCTCGCTTGTGGCACCTGGCAGGGATGTCCGCTCTCCCTGCTGCTTTTTATGTGGGCAATGGACCCACTGGTTCGTCACTTTCAGGAACGGCATCTGTACAGAAGCCTCCAGTTCAAAACGGGCCCCCTTCTGATCTCCCTATATGTCAATGATATTATTCTATATGTTCGTCACCCCCAAGAGAATTTGGAACCACTTATCAGAGAGAGAGTTAGATTCTGCGGATACTTTGGGCTGGGTATAATTTGGGGTAAGTCTGAGATTTTCCCGCCTACGCAGGGCACTCTGCTCGCTGGGAATGTGAATTCCCACTTGCATGGTTTGAGGAGTCCGTCAGGTATTTAGGGGTACAGATACACAGAGACACTGAGCAAATAATCTGTCTGAACTATGGCCCTGCAATACACAACTTGGAACAACAGGTGGAGCGCTGGTTGAAGCTCCCGCTATCCCTGGCGGGCCGTGTAGCCTCGGTAAAGATGTCTGTTCTTCTGAGATTCTTGTACCTGTTCCACAACATATCCATCCCCCTCCCCAACACTTTTTTTCACAAGCGGAGATCTCATCTTATCAGACTGGTCTGGGGGGGTTGACAGCCTAGAGTTAGCTGGGAAACTTTGTGTTTACCATATGAGAGGGGTGGATTAGGGGTCCCCAATTTCCAAGTATACTATTTAGTTGCTCAGGGTAGCTTTGCCCACTACTGGTATCACCCTGATGCAAGGATTCCCTACTCCAGGCCTGAGGCGGATCTGGTGCTTCCGGGGCCAATATGCTCTGTGTTCCCGAGCGGGTTCCCTAGGGATCCCAATGATATTCAGACAGTTTCCACCACCAGCTGGGCCTGGCGCAAATTGACCAGAGTGAAGGGGCGAGGTGCTTTGTATTCATAGGAAATCCCTTTAGCGAATAACCCCTGACTTCCTATAACGGAGGAGAAATTAGTGCAACGTACACTTATAGCATACTCCATGACTAAGTTTGGGGATTTGTTCCTGGGGGGACATATATTTTCCAGTACCGAAGGTGGGCGGTTTAGCGAGGCCACTTACATGGACCTTTGCTAGATTGCATAGGGCAATACGTGCCAAAATGGCAGAGTACCCACTGGAGCCAGATTCCTTCCCTCCACTCATCCACCTCATCACTAGCCCGGGGGGAGACATTTAATCTCAAGATTATACAAAGCATGTATGACACTATTTCCTAGTAGGGACGTCAACATACGGGAGGCATGGGAACGGGATCTCGGGCACCCAATTCAGGATTCGCACTGGTCCTTTTGTTGTGCACAAACTAAGGAAGTCTCCTTAAATAGCAGACACAAGCTCATACATTGTAAATATTTGTGGAGGGTATATATGACCCCTGCCAAGCTACATGTCATTGATTCAAATCGATCTCACCATTGCCTTAAGTGTGGTGGCCCACAGGCCGACTTTGCCCCCCTGACATGGAATTGTGCTAAGATTGGGGCATTCTGGAGAGCCATATTTGAGACTATGTCACAAATTATTCATTTGGTAGTCACCCCTTTGCTGGAACTTGCTTACTGGGATACGAGGGTGGGCTCCCGAAAAAGATCCGTATATTCACTGCCATTGCCCTTTTGCTTGCTAAGAGGGAGATAGCGCTTAAATGGGGTAGCAGAGCATCGCCCACTGTAAGGGACTGGCTTCATAGTCTTGCATACTGCAATACCAACTGTGAGCTAAATGCCAGCACCCAACCTCTTGCCTCCCGTCCAAAAGATATTTGGGAACCACTTTAGGCTTACTATTGGAGACTAGCTCCGCCTCTGCTTCACAACCGCCCGATGGGATAGTCCCCACCGGAGTGGGGTAAGTAAATAACATCCCACTTTGCCAGGTTGCTGCGATGTGTCGCTTCCTCCCTAGATGGTATAACCTGGGTGGCCATTTGGGTTTAATCTGCTCTGGGGATGCTAAGCGAGGGCGTTCCAAATTTTTGTTGAGTAATATGCCCTGAAAATGTGCTCCATTATATATTTGTGATTGTTTAATATTGCTACTGCCTTGCTGACTATTTTGTTTGCTATTTCAAAATTGTAGTGTCTAATCATGCCGGATTATTAAGCATGAGAAAATTGAAAATAAAGTAAAAAAAAAAAAAGACATTTATTTTGTCATGATTTCTTTTTTTTAAATATTTTGTATTTTAAAATAAAAATGTATTGGTACATTCATTTATTATTTTATTATATATAGTATTTGTAAGTTGTGTTATATGTAATTACTATTGATACATGTGTTCTTTTTATATGTTTTAAACATTTAATTTTAATTGTTGAAATATTGATTATTAATTTTTATTATATTTTTGATTTGTTACACATATATATCTATATATATATATATATAGATATATATATATATATATATAGATAGATATATATATGTATATATATATATATATATATATTTGTTTAGGTGTTTCAGGGTGAATAGTAATTTTTTCCCCTCCGCTATCCAACACTTTCCCTACTGTTGCATTCTTTGGAGTGGGAATAGTAATTTTTACCCCTCCAGCACTGTTCCCTAGAAGGTGCGCGCGCTGAAGTCACCCCAAGCACGCAGTGTACCAATTGTAGCGCGCACACACACAACACAGCCTGTAAGACCCTTCGTGCTGCTGCATTTAAAATTTCCTGGTTGCAGGAGGCAGAGCTGGAGACGACGGTGAAGAGGACACAGCCGAGCGTCATGAAAGTGTCTCCCTTATGTCCTGTATGGTTAGGGAGGGCTCGGGTTTTCGAGCAAGCGGCGCCTGCACTTGCTGCATTTTTTTCTTTATAGTGCACGGCTGCGGGGCAGATTGTTGGCCTTTGTGAAAGTATTCATGTTAATCGCAGCGCCGTCGTGCATGCAATTAACAGGAATACTATTACAAAGGCCCACAATCTGCCCCGCAGCCGTGCATTATTAAGAAAAGGAATGTGGCAATCTAAAGCGCGACGTGTTCTTTCAGATGATTCTGAAAGAACACGTCGTGTTTGACTCTGCATTCCTTTGCTAATAGTGGGCATCTGCGGGGCTGAATGTGGGCCTTTGAAATAGTTTTCATGCTAATTGCAGTGAACACGGGCGCTGCAATCAACAAGAATACTATCTCAAAGGCCCACATTCAGCCATGCACTATTTGCAAAACGAATGCAGAGTCAAACACAACGTGTGCTTTCAGAATCACGTTGTGTTTGACCCTGCATTTCTTTTGTTAACAGTGCGTGGCTGAATGTGGGCCTTTGAGATAGTATTCTTGTTAATTGCAACGCACACGGGCGCTGCAATTAACATGATTATCTCAAAGGCCCTATTCAGCCTCGCAGCTGCCCACTATTAGCAAAATGAATGTAGCAAATGTAAAGCAGGACGTGTGCTTCATAGCTGCCATGGTTTCAGATTGCCATGTGGGCCATTTTCATATGTTTCAGTGTAATATGAGTGACATTTTAAGGATCATGCGTACATAGATGCCAAGGTTTCAGATTGCTATGTGTGACATTTTCATATGTTTCAGTGTAATATGAGACATTTTAAGGATCATACGTACATAGATGCCAAGGTTTCAGATTGCTATGTGTGACATTTTCATATGTTTCAGTGTAATATGAGTGACATTTTAAGGATCATACGTACATAGATGCCAAGGTTTCAGATTGCCATGTGGGCCATTTTCATATGTTTCAGTGTAATATGAGTGACATTTTAAGGATCATGCGTACATAGATGCCAAGGTTTCAGATTGCTATGTGTGACATTTTCATGAGTTTCAGTGTAATATGAGACATTTTCTCACAAGCAAAATCAACACACTAAAATTCATGGTTTAACAACCGCCATGGCAAACAACTAAGGGGCATTAATTGGGGTGCAAGAGAGGCTGAGAGGCACATATAGCCGGTTGGCAGCGGAGTGAGCAAGGGCGCTGTATTATTTCAAGTAAGTTTCACGGTTTGTGAAAACTTTTGACCACTAGAAGCTGTGAGGTGGACTCTTTTGCATGAGATTTACAAAAGGACTAAATCATAGGTCTTGACTAAGTTCCCCTTCATTTCCCCTTAGAGTCTAAACAAATATTAGGTGCAAGGCGACATTATTGATGCATTCGCGTGCAGAAGGCATTAGTAGAAACACTCATTTTGGCATTAAAATGCCCACACATGGGGAGGCATGGCTGGCAAGATGTCGACAAGAAGTGCTTCATCCTGGACACAAAACTGTAATTTTTATGTCAAACGCTGAATCCTGCAGTCCCCGCCACTGGGTTAGGACAGAGAGCCGAAAGAGGGGGCTAATGCAGAAATAAAGTTGTGCGAGGCCTGCAGCAAGACACTGTGCGGAGGCCCCCCGAGGAGAAGACTCCGAAGTGGAGGCTGTGTGAAGGAGGACTGACCCAGTGGAGGGCGGTGTCTTTTTGCGGGGGTGCCCTAGGGGGCTGAAGAGCCCCTGGCGAGAACCGGCTGCGCTGCGGTCAAGACAGCCGATCGGTCATAACACAGGGGCTTGCCAGGATCACCCCGAGGGGTTCCGGTAATTGCAAGCCGGGGGACGTGTTTGCAATGAGGCGGCATTGGAGGCAGCCGAAAACAGGCAGACTGCAGCAGGAGAGGGTGCCTGGAAGGGTTCTGCTGGCACCACTGGTGGAGAAAGTGGGCTGTGGTGAGCAAGATTTGAGATATAGAAAGACATTACAATATTCACCAGTGCAGGAATAATATTAAATACTGTTAAATGTTGTCTCCGCTTCAGGCATTGGAATGCTACTGCAAAAGGATAAATGGAGTAACCCTCGCATGCTAAAGTCTTTATCACTCTCCACGGGAGGGGGCACAGAGTCAGTGACTGGCGGCCCTGTCCTCTGGCTCCGCCGGCGTACAACTGAGGCACTGATCACCCCACTAAAGAGCTAGCTGGATCAATAAAATCATACACTCGTGATTAGATATAGATTAGGCTGAAGTCGGGAATGTTTTCAACTCCAAGGCACGTTTGTTCTCTAAATACCATAAGCTTAAGTATGCATATTCATTAAAAGCGTGCATCTTAAAAGCGAGTGCAGTTACTAACAAGCACCGACGCGCCTATTTTACCAGAGCTTTGACCTCTCTCGAATCATAGAAACCAGAGTCCTCCTGGCCACAACAAATGACTCCCTCGGCAAACGTGCCACACGGGCTGCATTCAGACTCAGCAGCTACACAGTGCGTGCTCTGGACTACAGCGGCCGCCGCGGGTCCATGGGGTTGGGTCTCGGCGGTGGCAGGGATCATTCATGATTATGTTTAAATTACGGCGCTGCAGTGTAAGCACTGCCCTAGCATTGCCACGTCCTGCGTAATGCTGCACGCAGCCATGAGGATTACTTCCTATTTTAACTGATACATCGTAGCCAGCAGCCCACAAAACCTACCAGGAGCAGCGCTCTCGCACAGGCGTGCTGCCACTCCAGTTTCAGTATAGCGGCGTTATGGCTTGACAGCCGAGGCAGGTGCTATGCCTATTGTGCGTGAATTTGCATTTCAGTGTGGACCATCACACTGAAATGCGTTACTCTACCACCTGATGTGTGGTACTTGGCAGGGCTGTGAGTAACACTTTCTCGCCAGCAAAATCAAGCTATAAAGAGGAGGGAACATATACAGAAATGACATGCATAACTGTCAAGGTTTCACATTGCTCTGTGTGACCTTTTCATGATTTCAGTGTAATTATTTGTGGCATTTCAACAACTATAGATGATGCTTTCTTTCTAGCAAAAGATAGCTGGCAAGTTTCATATTCCTTATGTGACATTCTCCTTGTGTTTGTGTGACATTTTTATTCATTATGTCTGATGCGTCTCAATATTTTGCTTCCCGACAACATTTTGATCCATAACCAATATAACAGTGAATTAATTAACATAAGGCCATATGTATCAATGTCAGGTTTTGCCATTCTCAAATAGCGAATTTTTGAGAATCGCCATTTAAGAATCGCAAAACGCAATGTATGTAGGATTTGCAATAAATGTTGCGAATCCTACATATTCCTCAATTGCGAATCTCAAATTACGATTCACAATTAAGGAATACCTCCCCATTCATTCCTATGGCCCTAGAGGCCCATAGGAATGAATGGGAAGACATTCTCAATTTGCGATTCTTAATTAGAGAATCGCAAATTGAGAATGCATTTTCAAGTGTGCCAGGGTGTCAAAAGGACACCCTGTTGCACCCCTGAAATGAGCATGGGTGCACATGTGGCGCACATACATGCCCTAAGGGCATGTGTGTGCGCCACATGCCACTTTGAAAAATGAAAAAATGTGCATTTTTGAAAAAAATCGCAAATTCCCACCAACCTGTAGTTGGTGATAATTTTCGATTCTTTATGCCATATTCGCACAACTTGGGTGCTTCATACATTGCATTTAAGGAATCACAATTTGTGATTCCTTAAATGCGTTTGCAAAATAAGGAATCCCAAATTTTGCGATTCCTTTATTTGCAAGACAGTTGTGCTTTCATACATAGCACTAGGCCAAATTGCGATCGCAAACGCTGAAATTCTCCGAATTTCAGCGTTTGCGATCGCATTTCGCCTTGATACATATGGCCCCAGGTCTTTAATCTCTATTAGCACTGCACCTTAACTGTAGAACTAGTGATATCACATCTGATTTTAGAGTGTGTTGCCTTTGTATACTTTACAAAGCTTGAATTGCATTTCATGATGTTTCCTTTTTAAATATAAAATTGTTCTGAAGTTAAAACAGCATCTACATAAATTGAACATGAGTGATCACTGGTACTAGCAGCAATTAAAACGTGTGAACCTTTTATCGCTCAAAAATGTACAGATTCAAAAAGAATCAAAAATAAGCAGAACAAACTAATATGAACAGAGAACTACAATGAATCACAATAGACTCTTTCCTTTCTGAAATCCGCCATTCTTTCAACCTTTTCCATATTAATGGGATCAAGCACAACAAATACACGTTCAGTGAATCGGGACAGAATTGTGTCGAAGGTAATTAACTGTAGTATTGCTTGAACGGGTGTCCTAACTTTAACCAAACACTGTGTAAGGCACCTAAAGGACAACCTGGGTGATGCTGGGTCAGTCCCCTTGTAATTACTACACACTCCTTTGGCATTGCAAGTCAATGCACGGGGCAGTATTGGAACACGGTTTTATGCAACTCCGTGTTTAAGCTCAGTAGTTTCAGGAGCCGTAAAATAAGAAAAGGCACCGGGGTCATTGTGAGGCTGGACCCAGTGCTTGCGCTTTGTGTATTTAAAGGCTTCTCCAAGCCGCACGCAGCCAGATTCATCTAGTGCCATATCCATGTGTATTGTATAATGTGATCTTGTATAGGCTCCCAACATTCCCACCCGATGAACAGTGCTCGAGCTGAGGACCTTTAGTAAAATCTTAAGGTACCATCGATGGAGTCCTGTGCTTTTCTAAACCCGAAGTGTACTTGCCAGTGACACCAATTCATGTCATGGCGTGTGTATCTAAATTGAACACCTGCCTTTAGCCCCTTCATGTGGTGCTACAGGTGTGGAAATGCACCGTCCTTTCGCTTTTTTAAGCAAATATTTTGAGTGATTTTTGGCGCTGCACCCCCACGCGCGGTCTGGTTCCCGGCGAACATAGCCTGGGCTGCAGTGCACACAGACCTTACACTGCCACACACAGAGGGAAAAAACGATAGGGAACATTGCCCTCGGCTATCCAACACTTTATCTACTGTTGCATTCACTGACGTTGAAAATGTAATTTTAAAGACTTTTAAATAATTCAATGTTTTAATTTATAATATGTTTTTTATTAGATTTTATGTTATTGGTGTGTGTGTGTATATATATATATATTTATACATTTTATAACTACAAATATAAAATAAATTATAATAGTTTAATTGTTTTATAGTAAACATATATATATTACATTTTATATATGTATGTTAAAAAAATGTAATTACATTTATTTGTTATATTAATTAAAGTGTATATTAAATTCAACTTATTTTTTAGTTATTTTTTTTATATATTATTTTTTATATATATTAAAATCAATATTTTGTACAAATATATTCTTTACATGGATATTTTTCCCAATATTTTTGTACTTACAATAATAAATATAGGATGTCGATATTTTTGACATCGATATTAACAACTTGATATTTGTGTTTTGGGATATTTTGAGGGTCGATATTGTGTCAGTGAACCCTTAAAAAGACCTCAGTGAGCAGGAAGCTCAGAATACCCATTTCAGATCCACTATCGGCACCATAATTGGCCTCGCCCACAGAAGTGAAAGTAAATGGAGTCCTGTCCCTAACATCTGTGCATGTCGGGCACAGCTCCACCATACATAGAGTTAGGAGCAGAGTACTTACAGGGTTCGGATTGGCTTGGCAGGGTCACATGGTGTTTCTTGATTCCATCAAACAAGAGCTCCGCTCCACCCCTGCAACATTAAGGAAAATGGATGGATCAGAACAGTTGAAAGTTACAAGAACACCATCATGTCACTGGTACCCCTGGGTAAGAGGGTCCCAGTGATCTGGAGTAAAACGTTACATGAGAAAATATCTTTCACACCTTCTTCAACAATGCAAACAGCTCCGATTAACCTAGCTTTCTTTGTTCCTAAACAGCAGTTTTTTCACACATGCCAACTATTTCTGGGGAGAGAAGTCTAGGTCGGTTGCCTATACCATCTCTAGCTGTCCTGATGGCTCTCCGTGCTGCCAAGGCTACAACTAGTGCCACCTAAAATCATTTGTCAATCCAATGTCAGATACAACAGGACTTTACGCATCTTTACAGGGGATTCTAAATTGGACTCTTCCAATCTGGATGATGAGTCCAAAGTTATATCTGACAATTCCAACAGGCCAAGCGCAGCAGATGCAGAAGAATCGAAAGGTATAGACTTGGTAATTCCATAAATAACCCAAGTGTGAGAGCTGTCAACGACGATCTCCTAATCGCATTCTAATAAAACAACTAATGTGAGGAAGATTTCGTCCGCCTGGCTGCATCTGCGACATTGTTTTCCATCATCGTTCACAGATTTGAGGGCGATCTCTTTCAGCAGCTTTGAAGAGGACTCTGGGCACACATTCAGGTGCAGTTAGGTTTTCAGCAGCACAAGCGAGGCATAGGTCGCTGTATCATAGCCAGTGGTGCTTGACTTGGAATTCAGGCCTGCTGACTTAGGGAACTACTCTTAAACTAGCTGGGTCACCACCGCTCAACGCCTGGTCATCCCTACAAGCCTCTTTTGATGAAAGCTGCATGTCCTACATGAAGAAGGAGTCATTCTAATTGTGGTGTCATCCCTGCTCATTCACAACCAACTGGGTATTCTAAACCTCTTTAGCGTAGGAGACAGCTTCGAAGAGGGCACTATGTTCCCAGAGAGTTCTAAGGCCACGCTTTGAGCAGATGCTGCAGTGACTCCATTGAATATTCCAACCAATGAGGAATCTGCAATCAATGATCCTGCAATCTACGACAACCTTCCTAAGATTATCAGGTCCTCCAAGCAGGATGATGTGGTACCCAGCCCACATGCCCTCCCATTGGCTCTATCGAGCAATGCTCAGCCTCCATCATCACTTTTCTCAGGCTGCATTTTAAATCTCCCGCTGTCCGCTCTGCACTCATCATGTGCGAAGAGCCCTTTAGCTCAACAGTTGGCTGTAGGCTAAGTGCCCTTCTTCGTGTTGAAGAAAAATGTTATCCAAAAGTGCTCTTAGCCGATTTAAATGCCAGGGCAGCAGAGAGTACCCTGCTGCCGTTTATCAAAAGGCTTTTAGGACTTGGAGGAAGTGGGGTGTAGTAAATGGAGTGGTCATGCGACCTCATCGTGTATGCACTTACCAGCCCCTTTAGGACTCCTAGGTTGTGTTTGTTTAAACCTCATCTCAACCCTGGATAGTTGTGGCTCTGAGCAGTCAGGCTTCCACAAAGGAACAAGTGTGAAGCATTTAACCAGCAAAACAATTGAAGATGAAATCAACACAAAAGCATGATGCGGGGTGTACCGCACATGCTGTTTTACTGCTCGTCCCTTGTAAACTTGTAGAAGGATGTATTTGAGTTCAGCAGAATCCTACCCCAGATTCACCCACACAAAGAGTTTTTGTACCTAGTAACGGGTCCCCGTGGTATGTGCATAACTGGAGATGGGGGACAGATGCTTATTAGACCTTTTACTTACACAGACAAGTAAACTTGTTCTTAGTAAATGGAAAAATACCACTAACCTCAAATCGGCGATTTGGGAAGAATTAGATCTCGTTTATCAGGGGTGCCGACAATATATCTCTACCTCGCCCTGGAAAGCAAACCCAAAATCAGTGTGGTCCATACTGGACAATTTCATGGATAACACTAAACCCCCACCCACCAAGGAGAGTATAGGAAAAGTCACATATTGTGAGGTTCCATGACCTTCTACGTTTTTCCCAGATGACTCCAGGTTTGGGAGCCTGGTAACGACTTATCTGGGGCGTTGCTCTTACCCATTCGCTCATTTGCAGTGGAAGGACCTTGAAAGTTGAGCTTGGTTCGATCGATAGAGCTTGGAGCAAGAGAGAAGGTCCCGCTCTGTAGGATTACTCACATCCACATGTGCTTCACTTATCTGGCCATGCCAGTACCAACTACCTTATTGTCAAGAAACAGCATGAGCCGGGGGCTAGGAACTGGCCATCTCGGCTTGCTTTACCCAATGCCCTTCGGACTTTGCTACCTTCCATAGGCTGTCGGAATGAAAGAATGTTATAAAAACTTTCAAGCCACTAAAGTCCCACCGCCTGCTGGTGGATAGTGGCCCCGCAGTTAAGGGTGTCAGTGGTGGGTGTAATGCAGACTGAAGAAGAAAGTGTTAACACGACAAGGGGACAGGTTTGTCAATAAAAAGCCCAAGTCAAGAGAATCAACTAAACAACGAGGGGGCTATGCCGGTCTTTTATTTTTTTTAAGAAGGAGGGCTGTGTGGCCCCCCCTTCTTTCTCTAATTTATTGGCCCTGGGGACCCCATCCCCCAGGGCCTGCAACCTAATTTTTTTTGTTGAAAAAAATAAATTTGGCCCTCCCAAGGCCTTAATCAGCCCCGGGGACCCCAACCACCGGGTCATGGCCTTTTTAAAAAAAAAAATCTTTAGGAGGGGGGCTGCGTTGCCCCCCTCCTCATGCCACTTATGGCCTCGGGGACCCAATCCCCCGGGGCCGGCCTTTGTTTTTTATTATTTTAAAAAAATATATATTTATAGAAACACCTAGGACATGCTGGACAAACCGTATGTACCTATCACCATGACGATTTGCGTGATATTCATTAAAAGGCGACTATGCATACAATGAATCCACGTGGAATGTATTAACACAGCTAGTGAAGCTCTGATGTGTCTGACGCCCTACCGTGCCTAATCCCGGCGCCCCTGCCGGTGGGTACTCTCCAAGTAGACACCATTGTCGTTTATTTATACAAACATGGGTATCTATTGACAGACACATTTAATACACACGCACACCAAGCCATTCAAAGGGGATTCGACAAAAATTCGACCAAACTATGCAAGAAACCCCCATCACGGTTAATAAAACACACATCCACCGCCGGATGTGTAATACTTTTTATTTTACTCTCTAGAAAGGAGACGAACCTCACTTGAGAGCCACAGCGTGCTCCTGGCTGAGCCCAATGCTGTGTTACACCCACCAGTGCCCACCGAGTGCCACAAACATCTGTGTTGTATTCCACCAGCTAGTGCGTATGCTATGACACTCTCTAGCCCATGTGCACTGTAACACCACCCCGTGAATATGTCATGCCACACTTGCCTTTGCACGGGTTATATTGCCCCATCTAACGTGCCTTCCTCGATGCCTAAGTTATAACGCACAGCGCTATGCCATACATATTACAATCTGGGATCCATATCTTTGTCACAATGCATATGCAACGTTACACTCCCCAGCACATATTTTATATTACAACTTTAGAGACTAGTTAGGTTACACAACACTGCCCTGTGCATATTACACTCCAAGGCGCATATCGCATAGCACGCGCTAGTGCCTGTGTTATCTCGTGCTCTCCAATGAATCTGTCATTGCGCACAATGTATTGCATATTATATTTCACGCCCCGGTTCATCTTATATCACACTTTTTGGTGCATAGTTTATACCATATACTATATCTAGTTTTCATTTTCAATCGTGCTCTCAGGACTATGGTCTATATAACACTGCGTCCACCTACCCTTTTCACTGGGATTACATTTTGCGATGGGGTGGAGGGTCAGGGGGTGTTTCTGCCAAGTGAGCCCGGAGTCACAGTCACAAACGTCCTCTTCTTCCTGAATAAAAGTGAGATTATGCTGCATACTGGTTCATATTTTAAGTAGTTCGCACAGACACACATTTTAAAAACAATAAAGTTCCTAATACCCACCTTCTCTGAACAGTTAGCTTGCTGCCCCATCCACTTCCTCCCTATCATCTGTTGTTTGAATCCATGGACTAGCCTCCTCCCTCCTGCCATGCATGGTCTGATGTGCTGCCACTGCCCTCCATTTAGCATGATGTACCAGTCCACTCCTCCTGCCCTCCATTGCCCAATTCTATGGCCCATCATTGACCTCCTGCTTAGCCTCTGTGCTTAGCTTGCTGCCCCTATTCTCCTTCCCCCTGCCCTCCGATGTCTTTGTGCATGCCCCTGCTCCATCCTTTTTGCCCACCATGTTCCATGGACTTGCCACTCCTATCTACTCTGAGTGTTCTGTTGAGCTGCCACTCCCCTCCCACCTGCCTAGCATTGTCATATGACTGTAACCTGTCCCTGCCACCTCCACCCTGCCTGTCCACATGCCATGCCCCTATCCCCTTCCTCCTGTCATCCATGGTCCATTTTACTGCCACACCCTTCTGCCCTCCCTGGTCTGTTGTTCTGCAACTGCTCCTCCTGCCTGCCCCGCGCGGTCTGTTGTGAGGCCCCTTCCCCTGAACTCTCTTGTCTGTGCCCAGGTCCTGACCCTCCCTTCTATCCTCCATGGTCCTTTGTGCATGCCCCTGCACCCTCCTTCTTGCCCATCATAGCCATTGTGCTGCCACTAACCCTCCCGCTTGCCATGCATGGTCTTCTGTGCTGCCATGGCCCCTCCCACCTTCCCTGTGTGGTCAGCTAGCTGCCCCTGATCCCCTCCCACCTTCCCTCCATGGTCTGTGTGTATGCCATCATATTCTCATTGTTGCTCTCCATGGTGTGTCTTGTTTCTAGTGCCCATCCTGCCTGACCTCCATGGTCGTCTTGCTGCTCGTGCCCTGCCCCCTTGCCCCCAGCCCTCTGTTTCAATGTGCAGACCCCTATTCCCTCCCTCCTGGCTTGTCTGTTCCATTGTAATGCCCCTGATCCGTCCCTCCTCCCTGGCGCATACTGGAGGTACCTGGTGGGCTAGTTGGTCCCCAGGGACCCTAAGGATTGAAGTGGAATTAATTCCCCAACTTAAAATGCGTCACAGGGCGTGTTTGCACACATGTCACCTCAGGCCCCGCCCCCTTCCTTCACCATTGTGCAAACGCGCCCCCTGGCGAGTTGTAAGTTGGGGAATTAATTCCCCTTCAATACTGAGGGTCCCAGAGGGCCAACTAGCCCACCAGGTATCTCCAGTATGCGCCAGGGAGCTGCGTTGCAGACAGGTGTTCACGAGACCACGCCCCTTTTTACACCTCTCTGCAACGCAGCTCTGTGGCGCTTACTGGAGGTACCTAGTGGGCTATATTGACCCTAGGAACCCTTAGGATTCAAGGGGACTTAATTTCCCAACTCATAACGGACACAGGGCGCGTTTACACAGTGGTGAAGGGAGGGAACGGGGCCTGAGTTGACGTGTGCAAACAGGCACTGTGGCGTGTTTTAAGTTGGGAAATTAATTCCACTTCAATCCTGAGGGCCCCTGGGGGCCAACTAGCCCACCAGGTGCTTCCAGTAAGTGACACTGCGCTGCGTTGCAGAGAGGTGGTGCAGGCCGTGCCCCTTTTTACACCTCTCTGCAACGCAAATCTGTGGCGCTAACTGGAGATACCTGGTGAGCTAGTTGGACCCAAGGGACACTCAGGATACAAGGAGACTTTATCCCCCAAATTAAAACGGCCACAGGGCGTGTTTGCAGACGTTAGATCAGCCCCCCCCCCCCCCCCCTTCACCAGTGTACAAACGCGCCAGTGGCGCGTTTTGAGGTAGTTTTAATCCCCCTACCCTATAATGTACTAGGGGCTTACAGAGGAGGTCATTCTAATCACAGGGGGATCCCAACGCATAGTGTTCCCTAGTGTATGTAGGTGTTTTCACTGTATTCTAAGTGTCTTTTAACATAGCACTGGCTCTAACTGGTTAGTCAGAGTCAGTTACCACCAGTACCCATCGGAAAAAGTTGAGGGTACTGGATGATTTTGCAACAAGGCTTCTTTCTGCTCCTCTGTTTGTTCTTTCTGCATGTCTTGCTTCTTCCTGCACTTTTCTTCGTCTTTGTAGACTTCTGTTGCTCTTTCTGCATCTTTTTTTCTTCTGTGTGTTTTTTCTTCTTTCTTCACATGTCCTACCTCTGTAGGCATAGTTAGAAATTAGCATTTAAAAAACCTTTGAAATTCACTTAAAAAACCATAGGTTTCAGGCACGTTATAGTTAGAAACTAGCATTTAAAACACCTTAGAAATTAACTGAAAAAAACATAGGTTTCAGGCATGTTATAGTTAGGAATTAGCATCTAAAAAACCTTAGCAATTCACTGAAAAAACCATAGGTTTCAGGGCTGTTATCGTTAGCTGGACATTTCACTAGTACAAAACCATTGAAATTCCTCCATTATAGTTAGTTCTGCTAACTATAACTCACGCGCCCGCAATCCACTGCTGATGATGTCACATATTACATCATTCATGACCTGGTCAGTGACATCACTGATGACATCACTGATGACATCTCAAATGACATCACTGATGACATCATCCAGTGAATGTGGTTTGGTTCGTTATTTAAATATGTATTATATATATAGCAATCTGCATTGAAGAATGAGTGGATATATAAATATCTGGATGGAGGATTTAGCAGCAGTGTGATTGACTGTTTACTTGACTAATTTATAGTGTCTCACTATATATATTGGATAGTGTATTGGTAAATCAGTGAGTGTATGAGTGCCTGAATGGATGATTCAGTGGGTCTGTGACTTACTGTATAAGTGAGTGATTAGGTGTCTCAGTGCATGCATGGGTGTGTGACTGGTTGTGTGAATGTCTGTATCAGTCTGTCAGGTGGTGTCTAAGTGGCTATATGGGTGAGTGATCGGTTGTCTGAGTGCCTGTGTGAGTGGATGAGGGTGTGTGTGACTGCCTGTATGGGTGAGTGAGTCAGGAGCTGTATGGGGGGAAGAAGAAGAAGAAGAAAGAGAGAGAGAGAGAGAGAGAGAGAGAGACAGAGATAGAGACAGAGAGAGAGACAGAGAGAGAGACAGAGAGAGAGACAGAGAGAGAGACAGAGAGAGAGACAGAGAGAGAGACAGAGAGAGAGACAGAGAGAGAGACAGAGAGAGAGACATAGAGAGAGACAGAGAGAGAGACAGAGAGAGAGAGAGAGAGAGAGAGAGAGAGAGAGAATAGCTGTGTGAGTGAGTAAGTGGATGTGTCAGTTGTATATGGGTGAATAACTGGGTGTGAGAATGGCTTGTGTCAGTGACTGTATAGGTGAATACTGTATAGGTGAATGAGTATGTGTTAGTATCTGTATGAGCAAGTGAGTGTGTATCTGTATGGGTGTCAGTGGATGTGTGATTGACTGCATGGGTGAGTGACTAGGTGTGTGAGTATCTCTATGGGTGACTGTTACAAAGTCATTCTGTGCCCTAGGCACCCCTCTTTTTTGCTCACTGGTACTGGTGGTAACTGACTGACTGTCCCTGGGCTCAGACTACCCAGACCCAAGGCCAGTGCTATGCTGAAAATACACTTAGAATACAGTGAAAACATCTACATACACTAGGGCACACTATGGGTTAGGGTAATCCTATGACAAGCATGACCCCGACTATAGGTCCATAGTACATAATAGAGCAGGGGGATTAAATCTACCTTTAAGTCCCTAGTATATAATAGAGCATGCCAGTTTAGAGGCCTGCAGACTTTTTTGACTTGCATGTGTGCACTGCTGAGAGCCCGAGGCAAGTTTAAAACCAGCCCTGTATTGTAGGACTGCTTTTAACATGGACATTGTGCCCAAACTCGACTTTGGGGTTTGGGGCACTTACAAATTATAAACTACAATATTTTGCCATATTAGGTACCCCCAGGGTCTCCCCTAGGTGTCCCAGGGGCGGAGGGCCAGGGATTTATAAGGAGGACGCTTATAAAATAGGTTTCATACGTGCTGGGGACAGTGATATCGCACATTTCACATTCCTCGTAGTAAAGTGCTTCCCATAATCGACTGAGGAGTGAGGATCTGTAATATTATCACATATTCAGAACCCCTAAAGTCTCGGGGGTGGGGGGTCTGTAGACATAGGCAGGGACCTTATAAAAGATGTTTCATAAGACCTGGTGTTGGAGACATTTCCCAGTTAATTTTCCCCATTGCAGATTCCCAGCCCCGTAGGTTAACATGTCAATAAGTTATTAATTAATAACTCCCACCAGGAAACATTGAAAATATCATTCAAGGACATAGTAGAATGGTATTGATAAATCCAACAATATGTTATTGTTGAATTTATCCTAAAATGTACACACAAGAAGTTATAAGACTTTGTCTGCAAGCCAAAATTCAGCCTTCCAGTGATCTGTCCTGATTGGTCAAAATTACGTGGATTAGCTAGGCTGCTTTGATGAAGTGGTCAAAATTACGTGGATTAGCTAGGCTGCTTTGATGAAGTGATAAGTGGCTCCTGGGGTGAAGAGCCATTCTGGGAGGAGATGGTTCTGCTGCATAGGAATGCCAGAGCAAAGGGGAAGGGTCATAAACAATGATCTTCAAAGTAAGGAGGGGACAGGCAGAACAAGCCAGTTTCACTTACACCCCTACCCTCTGAACCCAGCAAGATGGCAGGCTTAAGGAAAGGAATGTGCCAATGTCAGGGGGGAGGGAGTCTGTGGAGATGAGCCACCGTGGTTTAGCCAACTCTTGCCTCTCTGCTGAGACTTCAGCCATAAGGAATTTTGGAGAAATAGTGCTTTCTGGGAGACCGCTGTGCCACACTTTGGAGGAAATGGTCATGCTCTGGGTGTTGCCATGCACCTCATTGGACAGGAGTGCCTTCCTGTGTGACCCCACAGAACACTGAATAAGTATCGGAGAGGGGCAGAGGCTCAGCTCTGCTGCTTGAAACTGAGATAAGGAGGAGGATTGCCAAGCTGAAAAGTTTGATTTGCACCATCAGACCCTGCATTCTGACTGACTGCACCTTGCTAATGAACAACTTCCTCAAGCTAAACTCGCAAAAAACAGAATTTCTCTTAATCTCCCCTCCTAAAAGCTCACTGGAAATAAAGGAATGCACCAAGATGATCACGGCCCAGAATTGCACGCCAACTCTGGTGGACTCCACCAAATCGCTTGGAATTACTCTGGATAAGAACCTTAACATGCAAACGCACATCAACCTGCTGGCTAAAAATGCCCGCTTTCACCTCAGCTGTCTCAGAAAAATTAAACCATTCTTCGAGATCCGCGACCTCAAAACTGCAGTTCAGGCTTTAGTTATTTCAAGATTGAAGTACTACTCTCTCAGGGCTTCCCAAAATCTCAACAGCCCCTTTGAAAGCCTGTCTCAATGCAGCAGCAAGACTCCTAACAGGATCTAGGAAATTTGACCACATATCTCGACACCTAAAGGCGCTCAACTGGCTACCCTATGAAGCCAGAATACAACTAAAGATGCTCTGCATCACTCATAAAGCTCTACACCACAACACCCTCTGTACTTATCCCAAAAACGTACCTTATCGGGAGGAAACAAACACTGGAGGTGCGCCGACAATCTACCCCTGAAACCCTCTCGTTTCAGCAAGAAAAAAACTTCTGACAGAATATTTACCGGAGCGGCACCAAGAATATGGAACTCGCTACATCCGCACATCAGAAAAATCTAATCTACACTATTATTCAATAGGGAAGCAAAATCATTCCTGATGAACAAATTCTATTACAGGACCGGAGGCTTCAGATTATGCTTCTCTTTCATTTACTGCAAACCAACAGCAGCCAATGAGAATCATGATAACATATAACACAACATTCCCAGAATGCTTAGTGTAAGGAAAAACAATAACCATAGAGACCAGCTCTATATAACAGTCCTCAAACCGGAACACCTCTTTTCTTTGCTGCTCCTCACAGAGATAAGTGCTCGATTCATATCTTGCTTTGTCTCTGGTTCAGTGTTCTTGGTGATTAATGTATTTTTGCAGCCTTTAGTATTGTTTATTGTTGTTTAATAAGGTGCATACAATCGTGGTTTGACTCTATGCAACGCGCTGCGCTCGCGCGTCTATGCGGCCGATCGGAAGGTGGCAGTTCGGGTTAGAAGACGCTCCTCACCTTCCGATCGCCGTTCTTTCCCCCAGAAGTGTTGCTGAAGAAGCGGCCAGGTCAGTTTTGCCACATTACCGGCAGCAGGCGATGCTTTCCCTAATTCACGCCCGCAGTGTCAGTGAACCTCGCGTTGCGTAGTCCAATTGGGCTCCCTTTGGGCTACGCGACGCCTACTTCGTTTTTTCCTCCTCGCTCCGCGTGCTTAGGCCCTCGGGCCTACAGGTTGTGCCTCCTGATACCTTTTGACTGACGCCTGACCCAGGCTGTAGAACGTGGCAGGCCCCCAGCTGTGTGCAGGCTGGCATAGAGTTTTTGATGCTCTGTATGCCCTAGAGGTTTCTTGAATACAGCATTGCTGAGGAGCTCAGTTTTTACTAATTTGACAGTGACTTTGCACCAGGGTTGCTCCCCCTTGACTAATTTCTTTGATATAGATAGATATATATTACCTACTGGCGGTCGCCAGTAGGTAGTTATAGTTAGGACCACGTTTCCATAGGAAAACCTCAACATTCTATTTTGAATAACTTTGGCGCCGGTCGACGAATCCTCGCGAATTTCTCAAAATAGGTGGGGCGCTACGCTCCGCTCCTACCCTGAAAGTCTCGGGGGGATCCGTCAAGCGGGGGCTGAGATAAAAGGGGGGTCCCAAAACGCGTTTTTCCCATGCATTTTTCCATAGGACCTTTAGAACGACCTACAGCCCGAACGGCTGAACAGAATTACTCAAAATTTGGCAGAGAGGTAGTCCTCAGGTCAAGGAAGTGCCTTTTGTAGGTTTGGTGTAAATCTGTTCAGTAGATTCTGAGAAAATAGCCTTTAAATCAATATATATATCTGAGCCCGCTTACGGTACGCTTACCGTACGCTTACGGTAAGCGTACGGTGGCGTGCGCGAGCGCGATTCTGATTGGCTCTTAGATCTTAGTAAACATTCGAATCGGCCGAAACCAGGAAGCGGCGGCCGCCATTTTGTGTATTTCACTCTGAAAAAAAAGAGTGAAAACAAAGTAAGGGGGCAATGAGGAGAGTTACAGACCCCCTAACAATTGTAAGGGGGTCAAAGAAGGACAGAAAAGTACAAAAAAAACATTTATTGATTTTAAAAAAAATCACGGGGTACGCGTACGGTAAGCTCACGGTAAGCGTACGGTAAAAAAAATAAAAATAAATAAATGAAAATCAGATTTAAGAGTTTAGAAATTAGGGAGCTCTAAAAAGAGCTGTTGTGTTTATGGAGTCATTTTTTTAGTGGTACTTACAAGTAAGTACCGATGCAGAGTCTAAGGTTCAAGAGGAAGACTCTGTTCCCTTCATCATTGAAGTGCACACCATCTCCTCTATAAATGTCTTGCATGTCGTAACGCAAGTTGTTGTGGTAAATGGCACCCATACCATAGTCACGGAGGAAAGCAGAAACAGATTTGTTGACGTGCTTTCTTGCTTTGTCAATCTGTGGACAGAAATGATTGGACCAGTTCCATTTTTGCCTTTGGCATATGTTGGAAAACACAAAGGCAGTTTTAGGGAAAAGTGTAAACAGTTGTGCAAAGGTGTCCTTCATAAGCATTTCCAGACCTACCCCAGTCAAAGTGCCTAGGTCATTGCCACCACAGTGCACTATTATGAGGTCAGGGTGTTGGATTTGCATGAAGGATTTCACCAATGGCATCAATTGGTGCCACTTTAACCCTCTCTGACCAATCCATTTAATGTCTACATTTGGCAAAGCAAGGTCTCTCACCATATCTGTTTTCTCTGCAAACTTTTCACTCCAGAAGACATAGCTGTGCCCTACAATCCACACTGTGAACATCTTCAAAGGAGAACTGGATGCACTCAGGAGGTGTCTTTCAGTAGAATGGCAATATGAAAATAAAGACAGTTTGGAAATGGAGGCATACATATTT
This sequence comes from Triturus cristatus, assembly GCF_964204655.1. Lineage (NCBI taxonomy): Eukaryota > Metazoa > Chordata > Amphibia > Caudata > Salamandridae > Triturus > Triturus cristatus. The sequence goes on along the minus strand of NC_140580.1, from coordinate 1,185,919,818 downwards.
TTTACAAAACAAAAAGAACTGATTGGCTGTTTCATACCATTCTAGAATAAAAAATAGGCTGTATGTGAAAATTAATAGAAGCATGTTTTGTATTGGTACAAAAAAATGTGTAACCAAAGAACAGTACTATGGATTTGCAGTTAGGTTTGAAAAGTCAAGCACTCTTGCTCTGTGGAATTGAAACATTGTGTGTCGAACTTCTGACCTAACTGCACACAGCAGTGTTCCATGAGCTGTTGCTATGGTAGCAGGCAGAAGTCAAGTTGGGGGAAGGGTACTAGGCAGAAGTCAAGTTGGGGGCAGGGTACTTTTGGAAAAGGGTTGGTTTTCAACCAATAGAAATGTGTCATTACATTTGAAAAAAAGGGGGAAGCACTGAGATTTGAAACTTACATGTATATGTGTGGAAAAATAGAGGGAAAGTTTGCCATTATCTGGTTCTGCTGAGAGGAGAGAGGTGTACAGAACAGAGATCCTGGCTCTGATAATCTGCTGTTTGAGTGACACATTTCTTTCACAACTAACTAAATTTAAAGGTGAGTTTACAGTTTGAGAGGGGATGTATGTGGTAACTTAAGAAATGAATAATAGAAATGGGAATTGTTTTTGTTGTAGTTACACATGGTGGATTCATAATGTGTCAGTCTGTAAAAGAGATTTTCACTTGGCCCGAAAAAAAAAGAGCAGTAAGTGTGCTTTCAAATTGGCAAAGAAATTTCGTTTTGGCACTTATGTGAAAACATGACTCTGTGTGCATAGAAGAATTATAGGCAGAAATGTATTGCGTCTTGCTCTGGTGATTTCACAGTTGCAGTAGATGGAAAAGAGGAGCGAATTTTTGGGGGAAGAAGCAGAGGCTTAGCACACACCCATGTGCTTGCCATGTATAGTCATGCACAGTAATTAGAAGCGGGTGGGGTTTTCAGGTTTAAGTCTGTAATGCAAATACATTCAGCATCACTAAGGCTGGTTGCCCCTGCTGGAGTGTAGGCAGTCACAGAGAATACACACGGTGGTGGTCTGAAAAAAAAACAGCTTGGACATGTGCATTTAAATAAATTTAAAAAAAAGGTTTCAGAATGTGTCAGTCTGTAAAAGTGATTTCAAAGTGTAAAAAGAGATTTTCACTTGGCCCGAAAAAAAAAGGAGCAGTAAGTGTGCTTTCAAATTGGCAAAGAAATTTCGTTTTGGCACTTATGTGAAAACATGACTCTGTGTGCATAGAAGAATTATAGGCAGAAATTTATTGCGTCTTGCTCTGGTGATTTCACAGTTGCAGTAGATGGAAAAGAGGAGCGAATTTTTGGGGGAAGAAGCAGAGGCTTAGCACACACCCATGTGCTTGCCATGTATAGTCATGCACAGTAATTAGAAGCGGGTGGGGTTTTCAGGTTTAAGTCTGTAATGCAAATACATTCAGCATCACTAAGGCTGGTTGCCCCTGCTGGAGTGTAGGCAGTCACAGAGAATACACACGGTGGTGATCTGAAAAAAAAAAAAAGCTTGGACATGTGCATTTAAATAAATTTTAAAAAAAGAGCAGTTTGTGTGCATTGAAAATGGCAAAGAAATTTCGTTTTGTGACTATTGTGAAAAGAAATGTAGTAATATATTTAAATACAATAAAGGATTTTTTTTTTTAGTTTTTTTCAGGTATTGCTGAAGAACAGTGAACAAAATTTAAGATGCCTACAAAATCTCGAGTTCAAAAAACTCTAAAAAAAAAACTATATTTGAGGACAACTGGAGGACCAAAGTTAGTAGAAGATGCTGATGTTGGGAAAAAGAAAAAATCTTCTGGTAAGCAAAAAAGACAATTCCTAAACAAAATATTGAAAACAAACAAAAATGTACAAAATGTCTGTTCTCGGAAAAATGTAACAAAACCTACAGAACAGCAAAAAATTGAGGATTTAGTTAATGCAAATATACCTTCTGCAATTGAAAAGTTTAACATAAACAGAAAAACAGCATTTAAAGAGATACGTAGAAAAATGTTTCAGAGAAGAGTTATGTCCAATTTGATAAAGGATATAAAGAAATATAAGCAGAAGGCTAAATATTATAAGAGAAAAAAAGAAATTGAAGCCATTGCAGCAAAAGCATTAGAATTAAAAAGGAAACTATTCATATTAATTTTGAATAGGATGCGTACATTAGATAAAATGGTTAATGTACTGAAATCACAAAGCAAAAGCAAAAGAGTAGTGAACAGAACAAACTTTTGTAAAGTGTTTTTAGGAAAGTGGATGCATAGTTCAAGTAGTGAACCTTTTTTTAATGAAGAAAGCTATTTTCAAAGCAATAGTTTGCTGCATGCAGTTGACACCAGAGGTCGTTCATACGAAGTAAAAAACGGTTGCATAATGGAGAAGGAGATAATGGTTCCAAGAGATGAGGTACAAGTGATGGCAGATGAGGCAATGGGGAGACGTCCTAAAGCCCCAGTGTACACTTGGAATTGTAGTAGTATTTGCACTGTGCGTCAGGAATCTATTGACAGATTTCGAGAGTTTCTAAGAGAATATAGTAAAAAAAGTGTAAAACAAAAGATTAAGGTGCTTCAAAGTCTGGATCCATGCAGAGTGAGAGAGAATACTGGTTTGCAGGGTCATTCTCTTGCTTGTCTATCTAGAAAAGTGTGCAATAGTGTTTTCCATCATTTTAGGATGCTGGCTGTTCATCATACTGAAATAAGAAAGTTTGTGAGACGGTTGTATTTTGCCAAAAGTCCAGCAATAAAGTTAAATGAATTGAATAGGGCTCTGTTCCGAGGAACGGTATCAGATGTAGAGAAGGTTGTTGATGAAATTCAGTTTTGTTACTTTGGTCCTGAACAAAACAGTGCAGAGAAGGACACAATAAATGAGGCAGAAGTGGAAGAGAATGTAGAACCCTCTGTAAGTAACACATTTAATGATCACATAACAAAATTTGCAATAGTCTCTAATGAAAGACCAAATGTTACTTGTATTTGTTGCCGCAGAACTCATTATAGAAAACAAACTAGGAATGTTGATCTCTACAGAAAGAGTGAAAATGAAGATAATTATAAGTGGATGGATTTTGCCACATATATATTTCTTGAAAATTGTTTTGAATTGGGTGAAGATCAGCGTATTTGCAAATACTGCTACAACAAGTTAGAGGAAAATAGAATGCCGACCAGAGCTGTACATAATAATTTAGAATTGGATGCTATTCCTGCTGAACTTTCTGAATTAAATACATATGAGTCTATACTCATTCAATGTGTTCATCCGTTCCAGACCATAGTACGTATGGAGCCCAAAACTGGTAAATTACCTCCTTCAGATTTACTGAGAGGTTTAAAAGGTAGAGTGGTGTATTTGCCCTTGGATTTGAAAAAAAATATGGAAACTATTGATGCAGATACTTTGGAAACTGAACCATTAATTATTCTGGTTAATGGTGTCCCTACAAAGAATAAGAAGATTTGGCAGGAGCTGGTAGATGTGCGGAAAGTACAAAGAGCAAATTTGTATTTGAAAAAAAATAACAAATGGTATGAATCAATTTATATAGAAGAAGAAGAAGAAGAAGAAGATTTACAAGGAGACACAGAAACACCAACTGGACAAATTGAAAAAGTGGACAAGTCAAAGGAAGAAGAAATTTATGAACATTTTAGCATACATCCTCTCCATTCGAAAGAAGTTATGGGAGACAATATTGATCTCTTTCAGATGAAGAAAGCAAAAGGAAATCCTGTGAGTGTATGGGAGGAGAGCTTGGAAGCTCGATGTTTTCCCCAGCTGTTTCCTAAAGGAAAAGGAGGACGATACGATGAACGTCCGGAACAGATTCCAGCTTCTGAGTATCGGACTACAAGACTATATGCTGAAGATCCCAGATTTCGACAAAGTATCCCTTATTTGTTCCATCTTTTATTTGAAAGCGACTTGTCTGCACTGTCTTATGCAGTAAATCACATTTTAAAAAGTGGAGTACATTTACAAAATGTGTCTGCTAAGGATTTTATGGAGAAAGTGCAGCACCGAGATGATCATTTGGAAACACAACTGATCAATCTGATGGCTTGTCAGCGTGGGACAAATGAATATTGGTACCGACGCCATGGTGAACTAAAATGCATGTTACGCAACTTAGGAACACCAACATGGTTCCTTACCCTAAGCTGCGCCGAGTACGCTTGGGATGATTTACTGGATTTTCTACGAGAGGCCAATTCAAACATTGAAAACATCGAATACAAGACAGCAGGAGAACTGTGCTCATTGGATCCGGTTAATGTTTGCAGATATTTCAATCATAGATTTGAGGCTATGATGTCCTTCATCTGCAATAAAAAAAATCCACCCCTTGGAGAAGTAGTGGATTTCTTTTGGAGAAAAGAGTACCAGGCAAGAGGTGCTCCTCATATTCATATGCTGCTGTGGATCAAGGATGCCCCAAAGTTTGGAACAGATACTGATGAAGCAGTGTTATCTTACATTGAAGAATATGCAACATGTGCTATACCTAAAAACACAGAAGAGAACAAGTTAAAGGAGCAAGTTCTACGTTTCCAAAGTCATCGGTGTGGAAAATACTGTCGACGGAAATACAAGAGCAAAGAAAAATACTACACTAAATGTCGATTTGGATTTCCTAGACCTGTTCTTACAAATGGAAGAGTCAACAGTTTTATGTCAGCTGTGAGACATACTATCACAAGAAAATCACCTAAGAATACCTACAACCTTAAAAGAAAAGAAGAATCAAAAAATATAAATGACTACAACCCAGTCATTTTATCCATGTGGAACGCTAACATGGATATACAGTATGTTGCTGACAATTCCATTGCTGTTGCTCGATATGTAACGTCTTACATTACGAAATCAGAAAAAACAGAATTGAAGGAAATGTGGGAAGAGATTTCTCACGAGAAGACTGTCAGTAAGAAGCTGTACAGTTTTAGTTTGAAGATGTTATCGCATCGAGAAATTGGATCCTACGAATGTTCAGATAGGTTATCTTCTGCAAGTCTCTACTCGAAGTCAAGAAGAATAATTTGGGCAAGTTTAGGCCTTGCAGCAATGAGAAATCGGGTACTGAAATCTGTTGGAGAAATTGAATATTTGGCCGAGAATGACCCAGAAAGTACAGACATATTGAAAACAAACATGTTGGACACATATTATCCCAAGAGAAGTCATCATCTGGAGAACATGTGTCTCTATGAAGTGCTGCAGAACTACATTTATTCACGGAAAGCTGCAGAAGACATCAACAGTGGAAAATATAAAGTTGTTGGTGAAGAAGGATGTTTGGTGAAGCAAACCAAAGGAAGTTTGATAAATCACCGGAAGCTGAGTTGCGACACTACCGACAAGAAAGAATTTTACTACTTGGCTCTTTTACAGTTGTTTAAACCATGGCGTACAGAGGATGAACTACTGGGAGAATTCCAGAGCTATGAAGATTCTTTTAATGCTTGCAAAGACAGCATACAATGCAGTACATTCTCAACTTATCTGCAAATGTTAAATGAAGAAATTGAACAGGAAACTACAATTGCAGCAGAAATAGCTAGAGACAGTTCTCAGGACAGCCAAAGTTCAGGAACACACAGTCAAGATCCCCTAGGACAACCAATCGTTGAAAATGAAGCATCAATAGCCATGAATGAAGTGGAAACGGCTATGAATCTAGCTCAAGAAGAATTTATAGACTTAGAAAATTTGGAAAGACAACTGAATCAAGAGCAGCAACAAATTTATGAAGAGATCAGAAACAAAATTGATCACGGATTTCTACATATCAAAAAAGAGTGCTCATGCACATCATTTCATCCAATCAGGATGTATGTAAGCGGACAAGCTGGCACTGGAAAAAGTTTCCTAATTAAAGTCATCAGAAGCTACCTAAAGCAAAAAACGGATTCTACTTTGTCTTGTGTGGTTACTGCTCCAACTGGGTTAGCAGCATATAACATAAAAGGAATCACCTTACATCGTTTGCTAATGTTACCAGTGGAGCATGAGAACAAAATACAATTCAACAAGCTAACTGGAGAAGCATCCTTGGAAGTTTCACGAGTATTGAAGAAGATGCAAGTTCTCATTATTGATGAGGTGAGCATGGTATCAAACTTAATGCTTGCCTTTGTGCATTTAAGAATGCAGCAAATTTTGAAGACAGACTATGACGTGTTATTTGGTGGAAAACACGTCATAGTTTTTGGGGATCTTTTGCAACTTACTCCAGTTAAAGGACAACCAGTGTTTAATACTGTGACACATGAAGACACGAAGAAGTCATTGGGAAGCATTGGAAATACAAATATTTGGTCCTTCTTTGAGTACAAGGAACTTACAACTAATATGAGGCAAGCAAACGATGAAGAATATGGAAGTATTCTGAAAGATATCAGGATTGGACTACTCACAGATGTTGGGAAAAAAGCATTACAGAGTCGGCTGCTACATAATTTATTTCCAAAGGAAGAAATAGTTGCAGAGAAAATATACAAGAATATTGCAGAAAACAAAAGTGTCATCTGCTTAATGCCAACTCTACGTGAATGCTCAATATTTAATGAGGAGCTTTTGAAATTGGAAAAGGAAGACATCAGGAAATTGGAAGCAGTGGACAAAATTGAGGATGGAAGAATTACAGTCACAGTAACAGGCAAACTGAAAAATAAATTGGACTCACTAGAGAAGAACATCTCCAAAACAGCAGGATTAGAAAAAAATCTTTATGTTTGCATGAACTGTAGAGTGTTTTTAAGGAGAAATTTGGATGTTGAGAAAGGCTTAGTGAATGGAGCGATGGGAAGAGTTGTGGGTTTTATTAATTATCAGAAAAAAGAAGGAATTGAATGTTTACAGATAAAATTTGATCAGATAGAGGAAGTTAAAGACATTTGTCGTTGTTCAGTTCGTTTCATGCTTGTGAAAGACTTATATGTACGTAGGAAGCAGTTTCCGTTTTCACTAGCATATGCTGTAACTATCCACAAGTCTCAAGGATTGACTGTAGATTGTGCATTTGTGAACATTGGTTCAACTGTGTTCAAAGAAGGTATGGCATATGTAGCTTTGTCACGAGTCAAAACATTATCAGGTTTATTCATGATAGACTTTGATGACTCAAAAGTTAGTGCTGATACAAACTGTGTAAAGGAGTATAATAGATTAAGAAGAAGCTATGCTCCTCATTTAGGTCAGTATCCTGTGTTGGAGAAACGTGTAGTTTCTCGTAAAAGGAGAAATGAGAATATCTGTAATGAAGATGTAGAGAAGAGGAAAAAAAAGAGGAGTGATGTAATTGCAAGCAAAAAGAATAAGGAAAATGAAGAACAGGTTGTAGGATGTCATTTTGAAAATAGCTCTGGTGTCAACTGCTACGCTAATGTAGTGCTGAATGTTGCATTTTATCTGGAAAGTTTGCAAGAGCAGATAATAGTAAATCAGGGAAAAAGATTCTGTTCAGAGCTCAGTCTCCTTTTTCAAAAGCTGAGTAAAGATAAAACTCAAATAGAAAGTGCTACTGAAATTAGAAAACTTTTAGATGTATGTTCAGGACGAACACAGTTTTCTCAAAATGAACAGCAAGATGCACACAAATTTTTGATGTATTTTCTTCAGGTAGTGGAAGAAGAAGGAGTTCCCATTGACATTTTTTTTGGTCTCTCTTATAAATGGGAACATAGTTGTGATAATTGTTATAATATATGTGGCTCTATTGTTGATAATGAAAGGTTTATTTATTTGACATTGCCAGAGAGTAAAACAGTCACTTTTGCAAAATTAGTTAAAGATGCTAATCATAGCATGAAATGTGGTGAGTGTAATTCTGACATGTTTTCAACATTAATTTTAAGGGAATACGGACAGTATGTAATTTTAATGATGCAACGATGTAGAGCTGATGGATCAAAATTGGATACTTTAATAAAGAAGTTTACAGGACAGCAATTATCAATTTCAGGAAAAACTTTTGTAACTGTTGCAATAATTTTCCATGATGGACCTACTGTTACTTCTGGACATTACACAGTTTATCTAAAATGTGAAAAAGGCTGGACACTGTGTAATGATTCCAAATTGATTTTCAAACAACGTTTGCCTTTTGATTTAGCAAATTCCTATCTAATCTTCCTGAAACCTAAATTTTAGAGAGATTTGGCAAGATCTGGACAAAATAATTTTACCATTTTACTGGATTACCATTGCAATTTTGTAGAAAAAAGATTTTTAAAATTATCATTTGGCCTAAAGGAAAGATAACCAATTGTAATGTGGACTTTTTTAAATTTTAATGCAATTTTCAAAAACCAATAATTTAGAGATAATCGGTAACTTCTGCACATTTTAATTTATGGAATGCTATTGGACTGCCATTGGAAATTTTTTCAATAATGATTTAAAAAATTACTATTTGGCCATGTGGAAAAGTAAGCAATTCTATTGTGGACTAAATAAATTATTCAAAAAATTTTCGTGAACCAAAATGTTACAGAGAATTGGTGAGATCTGGACAGATTAAACTTTAGAATTTTAATGGTTTTCCCTTGGAAATTTATTCCAGGAAAAAAAAAAAAATACTATTTGCCCTAAAGGAAATGGAATCAGATGTATTGTGGAGTTATTTGAGATATAATATTGTGATTATACTTCTGAAACAAACATATCAGACGGTATTTTAAAGAAATAACTATTGGTATTAGATGATATTTTTAATGTTAAGTTTAAGTAAAAAGAGATTCTGGGCTTTTTTATTACAATCTTTGTGATTGTTAATTTTTTTTGCCCGCTGTAAAATGATGAATGCAATTGCTTTCACAATTAATAGTGAAATGCAATATATTCTGAAAACAGCAAAAATAAGGCAAAAATATTTTTTAAAAAATGTAAATATGTGTATTGTATTATAAAATGGATAAAAAATATTAATACTTTTTTCTTTATTTTCAGATCGATATAGAAAATTTTCGGAAACTACAACCATTTTAAAAACTATTTTTAAAAAAAACAAATGAATAAATATTTTTTTGAGTGAGTATGGTAAGTTAAAAATAAAAATTGTAGTCTCTCAAGGACTTTGTAATGAGATAAATGATTTTTAGTGTTTTTTTTAAAAAAATAAAAAAAAGGTACGCTTACCGTACGCGTACGGTAAAAAAAAAAAAAAAAAGTTTTTAAAAAAAAAGAAAAAAAAAGATGAAAGATAAGGTTGGCTCTTAAAAGAACCGTTGTGTTCATGCAGGGACAGAGGAAAGAAAGATTGGGAATATTAGACGGTACGACAAGTGTGCTGATCTATTTTACTGTTCACCAGGGAAACACTGGTCTCCCTATAAGTAATTAGATCGTGACAAGTGGCGCACCGTACTTCAACCCTCGCAAACCGAGGGTTAATTTCCAGAGGGCCAGCAAAAGGAGATTCTCCCCCCACAGATGAAGGGCTCACCTGACCTGCAGAAGAAGGAGTCTGCCCTGCAGATGATGGTCCAGGCTGAGCTGCTGTGGATGTACTGGCTCGTCTTTCTGAAGAGTTACCTCCAAAAAGATGACCATGTGTCCTTCTGTGTACTTCCTGGAGGTGTCTCTTCATGGTGTGATTCCCAAAGGAATACTTCCTGTTAGGATTACCTCTAGAAAGTACACGCTTACACAGCTTGCAAGTAACTAAGGGTGCATTCACCTTTTGCTGGCCTTCTGGAAAAGTAAAATACTCCCAAACGTAAGAAGGCTTTACTTTCCTCGCTCTCTGCCTCAAGACAGTGCTGCTGGTGCTAGCCTCACTCTCAGAAGAGCTCTGCTGTTCTGCCATCGTATCCCAAAGACAAACCAGCTCCTTCTCCCAAGGGATCACAAGCAGAAATGAGGGGAATGGGTGTGGTGTAGGAGAGTTCTAGAACTGAAAGTAGTTTCAACCAATCAAAAGTTGTGTTTCAAGATCACATGACCTACCGTACGCTTACGGTACGCTTACGGTACGCTTACGGCAAAAAGTACGCGTGCGCGTAAAAAAGACACGCGCTTGCGCGCATGCGCATAACAGTCATTTCCCGGCACTTCCGCGTAACGTGCGCGTGTTGCGTAAGCGCGCACGCGTCCCACGCGCAGTACGCGCGGCTACGCAAAGTACGTAACTATACGCAAGCAGCGTAGATAGATTACGGGCGTTGCGTAAACCGTACGCTTACCGTGAGCTTACGGTACGCGTACTATAAAAAAAAATAATAAAAAAAAAAAAAAAACTGGAAATAAATTTTACATGTTTATTTTAAAAAATATATATAAAAAAAATATTTAAGGATTTTAAAAATTTAAGCATAGTCTTTATAAAAGATAAGAAAATTAAATTAAAAATATGTTTGAAAAAAATGAAGAATAAAAAAAAAAATAGCATATAAAAAACCTTGCAAATTCACTGAAAAAACCATGGGTTTCACACACGTTATATTTAGGAATTAGCATTTAAAAAACCTTGCAAATTCACTGAAAAAACCATGGGTTTCACACACGTTATAGTTAGGAATTAGCATTTAAAAAACCTTAGAAATTCACTGAAAAAACCATAGGTTTCACACACGTTATAGTTAGGAATTAGCATTTAAAAAACCTTAGAAATTCAGTGAAAAAACCATAGGTTTCACACATGTTATAGTTAGCTGGACATTTTACTCGTAAAAAACCAATGAAATTGCCCCGTTATAGTTAGTTCAGCTAACTATAACTCGCGCGCCCGCAATGCACTGCTGATGACGTCACATATTACATCACTCATGACATGGTCAGTGACATCACTCATGACATCACTGATGACATCTCAAATGACATCACTGATGACATCACTGATGACATCATCCTTGTGATAGAGTGGCAGACCTCCTCTCACCTTAATATAAGCTTTGATACACACATTCAAAAATAGAGACTAAAAATTTCAAAACAATGGACATACCAATACCAGTTACAACAACCTCTTCAGTAATTCTAAGATCCACATACACATCCACTCATTCACCAACAGTCCTATACAGTCACTCATACATGTACTCACTCATCATATGTACTCATACATCTATACATCCTGTTACACAATGCCACTCATCCATAGAGTTACTCACACACATAGTCACTCATGCTAATAAAGAATAAAACATACATTTACTTGCATATACAGTAATACACACACCACCATACTTACTTCTACGGAAACTTACACATACTTAGTCTTTTAAACAATCACTTATAGAAACACATACTTATTCATACAGGAACTCTTTCAATCTCTCCCTCTCACATATACTCACATATATACACCAATAGTCACATATACTAGTTAAAAACATATGTAGTTACTCCTGAAGACACTATTGAGACAGTCATTCACTCACTAACACACCCATACACACACTCATCCACCCATACAGTCCTGCACACATGCTGTCTTCAACACATACAAACAGTGAGTCACTCATTCATGCATCTATGCACTACGTAATACCCCCCACCGTACCATACAGACACTCAGACTGATACTCAAAAAAACAACTAATAACCTATATAGACACCCATGTAGCTACTCACCAACCCATGCAGCCACTTATACACAAAGTGAGAGATACACTTAATCAGTCAGTAACACAATCAATTTTTCAAAAACAAATCATCCATTTAGACACTTATATACCCATTTATTCTTCCATCGACCTTGAGATACACATATATAAAACATATTTATTTTTCTGAAAAACACACATTCACTGGATGATGTCATCAGTGATGTCATTTGAGATGTCATCAGTGATGTCATGAGTGATGTCACTGACCATGTCATGAGTGATGTAATATGTGACGTCATCAGCAGTGCATTGCGGGCGCGCGAGTTATAGTTAGCTGAACTAACTATAACGGGGCAATTTCATTGGTTTTTTACGAGTAAAATGTCCAGCTAACTATAACATGTGTGAAACCTATGGTTTTTTCACTGAATATAGATATATATATATGGTCTTGACTTGCCACCATCTCCTCGGTGGACATGGAAGACTGGGCCTACTTTGAGGAGGATGAATATGGGTACTATGAGGAGGAGCATGCCCCCCTCCTCGAGGACAACCTGGTGCAGGCTTTAAATGCTTCTGTCCAAGACTCCGTCACGAAGGCGGTGGAAGTGGCGGTCCCTAAGACTGTAAATAAGGCATTGGCGGCGGCACTGAAGCCTATTACAGCGCAGCTGGAAACTTTTGCGAAGCGTCATGGTCTATTGCAGCAAGATACCGCACAGCCTTCTAATTCCTCGGGAGGAAAATCTAAATCTAAGTCTTCCAAAGCTTCCAATTGGCCGCATGCCCACACCATTACCACTCTACCCGCCCTGCGGCCAGGGATCACCCATATTCGGGGGCTCCTAATCCTTTGCCCGCTGCGCCCAAGGTGGTCACGGATACCGACACGGACACGGACTCCACCAGTCACACTATGTCCTCCAAAAAGAAAAAAGCCAAGAAGTCAGTAGTACGCCCTCAGTCTCCCCCAGTCTATCAGTCTTCTACCCCCTTTGATTTCAATCCACAAGATATAGTGCATCCTAGGTCTTCTGATTGGGCCCCAAACACGACATGTGTCCATGCAGCCGTTTTAAAGTTAGCATTTACCGCGAGGTTATAATGCACTTAAGTGTATATGGTTGGCTGCATCACAAACCCCGGAATATAGGTTCCGAAGGCTGCAGAGGGGCTCTGCTCATGCAGGTGCACCCTCTCATATAAAACCAGGCACCCTGCCTTCTGGATTGATAAGGCCTGCCGTAGAGGGGACTGATAGGTTTATTTGTGCAGCGATATGGAGTAGATATAGTGAACCTATACCTCAGTAAGGGGTGCATGCCCCACCTTACACAGGCTGCAGTAGCAGACCTGTGGTGTCATTTTGAATGGTCTCCCAGGTGGAGCATTATACATGCTGCAGCCCCTGGGAGGCCTCTGGGGTACCTATGCCCTGGGTACATAGTATACAGTATACTAGGGACTTATAAGGTCACCCCAGAATCCAATCTGGAGTGTACTTAAAGTACACGAACAACCAATTTAGGGAGAAAGCAGATAGACTGGGGTCCTGATTAGCAGGATCCCAGTCAAATTAAGTTCAAAACCAGAAAAACACCAGCAAAAAAGTGGGGGTAACCATGCAGTCAGATTCCACCTTCCTACAACTTGGTTTCACAACGTTTGAGAAACCAGTTTCTAATACTCTGAAAAACGATACCACAAGAAAAAAACATTTAAAGGCAACTGTTCTTATTGCCCAGGCCAACTCCGGGGCATAGGATTCTATACCCAGCCTGGACCAAATATTCACCATGCGTCACAGAGTTGGATAGGGACTCGCCGATTCAAAGTATATTGTGGACAATCTCCTTGTGTGGTATGTATCAAGTATTTCTTAAACAGAGAATATTAGATTAGTTAGTAATTTCTATATAAGTGGCTTAATACATATTAGCACACTGCATAGTCACAACTTGTGCCATCTGTTACTCCTAACTCATACGTAGATACGACAATTAACAAATCCATTTGAAAGTACTCAAGAGGGTAACCTTGGTAAAGGATTCCCTCATCCAAAACAATACTTAATCTCAAAACCAATGTGAAACTCTAGAATCAAAAATGCAAATAAATTGGTAAATGAACGCACCAAAACACAGAATACTCCATACCCAAATATACCTTCTACCCGTGTACAGTGGAGTAGGGCTGGGCGGAATTTGGGGAATGCCTCTTCGCGGAATTTTGAAAAAAAAATTGTTGAAAACGAGCGCACAACCTGAGGGACCGTGTGCCCGGGACTGGGGTCCCTCGTGCTTGGGCAGGCTCCCCTATCTCCCCGGCCTGGCTGCGTTGAGAAGCAGGGACCGGCCCGGGCCTCCTGATGTTTGGTCAGGGCCTGGGATCCCACGTCCTGCGGCCTGCCAAGTGTCCATCTGCCCGGGACAAGGGACCCTAGTGCAGAGCCCCGGAGCCCTGCAAGGGCAGGCAGGAGCCCTACCGCTATGGCTCGGTGTGGGCAGCTGGGAGTCCTTTCGGTCCTGGCCATCTGGTCGCACCTTTCCCTCGGCCATCTGGTCACGCGCAATGCTTTCCAATAGGGCGACCAGATGGCCGGGCCAGCCTGGAAGTCCCGATGAGGGTCCATTCGCCTCGCGGATCCCAGCCACGGCTCCAGGAGGTCGGGCGCGTCCGCGCCTAGGGTCTCCTCCGTCACTCGGAGCGCGAGGGTTACAAGAAAGGTGGGTAGCCTTCCTCCGGATTAGTAGGGGCAGGGTATGCCGGGACACCCCTCCTGGGGATTGCGGTTCTCAGGCGGGGACCAGATGGGCCAAGCCCGGACGACACTTCCCCGGGGCGTCGGGTGCTCCCTCCTCCAGCCCGCGGCGAGGCAAAGTGCCCAGGACAGGCTCCATGGGTCCCCCGGGAGTCCACCGAGGCCTGCAGCCCCAAAGCCCTGCAGCCCTGGAGCCCTTCAGCTCGGAGCCCTGGAGTCCTGCAGGCCCGGAGCCCTGCAGGCGGCCCGGAGCCCTGCAGCCCCGGAGCCCTGCAGGCCCGGAGCCCTGCAGCCCCAGAGCCCTGCAGCCCCAGAGCCCTGCAGCCCCAGAGCCCTGCAGCCCCAGAGCCCTGCAGCCCCAGAGCCCTGCAGCCCCAGAGCCCTGCAGCCACTGAGGCCTGCAGCCCCAAAGCCCTGCAGCCCTGGAGCCCTTCAGCCCGGAGCCCTGGAGCCCTGCAGGCCCGGAGCCCTGCAGGCCCGGAGCCCTGCAGGCCCGGAGCCCTGCAGGCCCAGAGCCCTGCAGGCCCAGAGCCCTGCAGGCCCAGAGCCCTGCAGGCCCAGAGCCCTGCAGGCCCAGAGCCCTGCAGCCCTGGAGCCCTGCAGCCCCGGAGCCCTGCAGCCACGGAGCCCTGCGTGGGCAGGCGGGAACCCTAGCGCGAAGGCTCGGGGTTGGACAGATGGGAGTCCTGTCAGTCCCGTCCATCTGGTTGCACCTCTCCCCTCGGCCATCTGGTCGCGCGCAATGCTTTCCAATAGGGCGACCAGATGGCCGGGCCAGCCTGGAAGTCCCGATGAGGGTCCATCCGCCTCGCGGATCCCGGCCAGGGCTCCAGGAGGCCGGGCGCATCCGCGCCTAGGGTCCCCTCCGTCACTCGGAGCGCGAGGGTTACAAGAAAGGTGGGTAGCCTTCCTCCGGATTAGTAGGGGCAGGGTATGTCGGGACACCCCTCCTGGGGATTGCGGTTCTCAGGCGGGGACCAGATGGGCCAAGCCCGGACGTCACTTCCCCGGGGCGTCGGGTGCTTCCTCCTCCACCCCGCGGCGAGGCAAAGTGCCCAGGACGGGCTCCATGGGTCCCCCGGGCGTCCACCGAGGCCTGCAGCCCCAAAGCCCTGCAGCCCTGGAGCCCTTCAGCCCGGAGCCCTGGAGCCCTGCAGGCCCGGAGCCCTGCAGGCCCGGAGCCCTGCAGGCGGCCCGGAGCCCTGCAGGCGGCCCGGAGCCCTGCAGGCGGCCCGGAGCCCTGCAGGCGGCCCGGAGCCCTGCAGCCCCGGAGCCCTGCAGCCCCGGAGCCCTGCAGCCCCGGAGCCCTGCAGCCACCGAGGCCTGCAGCCCCGGAGCCCTGCAGGCCCGGAGCCCTGCAGGCCCGGAGCCCTGCAGGCCCGGAGCCCTGCAGGCCCGGAGCCCTGCAGGCCCGGAGCCCTGCAGGCCCCGAGCCCTGCAGGCCCCGAGCCCTGCAGGCCCGGAGCCCTGCAGGCCCGGAGCCCTGCAGCCCCGGAGCCCTGCAGCCCCGGAGCCCTGCAGGCCCTGGAGCCCTGCAGGCCCTGGAGCCCTGCAGCCACGGAGCCCTGCAGCCACGGAGCCCTGCAGCCACGGAGCCCTGCGTGGGCAGGCGGGAACCCTAGCGCGAAGGCTCGGGGTTGGACAGATGGGAGTCCTGTCAGTCCCGTCCATCTGGTTGCACCTCTCCCCTCGGCCATCTGGTCGCGCGCAATGCTTTCCAATAGGGCGACCAGATGGCCGGGCCAGCCTGGAAGTCCCGATGAGGGTCCATCCGCCTCGCGGATCCCAGCCAGGGCTCCAGGAGGCCGGGCGCATCCGCGCCTAGGGTCCCCTCCGTCACTCGGAGCGCGAGGGTTACAAGAAAGGTGGGTAGCCTTCCTCCGGATTAGTAGGGGCAGGGTATGCCGGGACACCCCTCCTGGGGATTGCGGTTCTCAGGCGGGGACCAGATGGGCCAAGCCCGGACGTCACTTCCCCGGGGCGTCGGGTGCTTCCTCCTCCAGCCCGCGGCGAGGCAAAGTGCCCAGGACGGGCTCCATGGGTCCCCCGGGCGTCCACCGAGGCCTGCAGCCCCAAAGCCCTGCAGCCCTGGAGCCCTTCAGCCCGGAGCCCTGGAGCCCTGCAGGCCCGGAGCCCTGCAGCCCCGGAGCCCTGCAGCCCCGGAGCCCTGCAGGCCCGGAGCCCTGCAGGCCCGGAGCCCTGCAGGCGGCCCGGAGCCCTGAAGCCCCGGAGCCCTGCAGCCACCGAGGCCTGCAGCCCCAAAGCCCTGCAGCCCTGGAGCCCTTCAGCCCGGAGCCCTGGAGCCCTGCAGGCCCGGAGCCCTGCAGGCCAGGAGCCCTGCAGCCCCGGAGCCCTGCAGGCCCGGAGCCCTGCAGGCCCGGAGCCCTGCAGGCCCCGAGCCCTGCAGGCCCCGAGCCCTGCAGGCCCCGAGCCCTGTAGGCCCAGAGCCCTGCAGGCCCAGAGCCCTGCAGCCCCGGAGCCCTGCAGCCCCGGAGCCCTGCAGGCCCAGAGCCCTGCAGCCCTGGAGCCCTGCATCCCCGGAGGCCTGCAGCCACGGAGCCCTGCGTGGGCAGGCGGGAACCCTAGCGCGAAGGCTCGGGGTTGGACAGATGGGAGTCCTGTCAGTCCCGTCCATCTGGTTGCACCTCTCCCCTCGGCCATCTGGTCGCGCGCAATGCTTTCCAATAGGGCGACCAGATGGCCGGGCCAGCCTGGAAGTCCCGATGAGGGTCCATCCGCCTCGCGGATGCCAGCCAGGGCTCCAGGAGGCCGGGCGCATCCGCGCCTAGGGTCCCCTCCGTCACTCGGAGCGCGAGGGTTACAAGAAAGGTGGGTAGCCTTCCTCCGGATTAGTAGGGGCAGGGTATGCCGGGACACCCCTCCTGGGGATTGCGGTTCTCAGGCGGGGACCAGATGGGCCAAGCCCGGACGTCACTTCCCCGGGGCGTCGGGTGCTTCCTCCTCCAGCCCGCGGCGAGGCAAAGTGCCCAGGACGGGCTCCATGGGTCCCCCGGGCGTCCACCGAGGCCTGCAGCCCCAAAGCCCTGCAGCCCTGGAGCCCTTCAGCCCGGAGCCCTGGAGCCCTGCAGGCCCGGAGCCCTGCAGGCCCGGAGCCCTGCAGGCGGCCCGGAGCCCTGCAGGCCCGGAGCCCTGCAGGCCCGGAGCCCTGCAGCCCCGGAGCCCTGCAGCCCCGGAGCCCTGCAGCCACCGAGGCCTGCAGCCCCAAAGCCCTGCAGCCCTGGAGCCCTTCAGCCCGGAGCCCTGGAGCCCTGGAGCCCTGCAGGCCCGGAGCCCTGCAGCCCCGGAGCCCTGCAGCCCCGGAGCCCTGCAGCCCCGGAGCCCTGCAGCCCCGGAGCCCTGCAGGCCCCGAGCCCTGCAGGCCCCGAGCCCTGCAGGCCCCGAGCCCTGCAGGCCCCGAGCCGTGCAGGCCCCGAGCCGTGCAGCCCCGGAGCCGTGCAGCCCCGGAGCCGTGCAGCCCCGGAGCCCTGCAGGCCCAGAGCCCTGCAGCCCTGGAGCCCTGCAGCCACGGAGCCCTGCAGCCACGGAGCCCTGCAGCCCCGGAGCCCTGCAGCCACCGAGGCCTGCAGCCCCAAAGCCCTGCAGCCCTGGAGCCCTTCAGCCCGGAGCCCTGGAGCCCTGCAGGCCCGGAGCCCTGCAGCCCCGGAGCCCTGCAGCCCCGGAGCCCTGCAGGCCCCGAGCCCTGCAGGCCCCGAGCCCTGCAGGCCCGGAGCCGTGCAGGCCCGGAGCCGTGCAGCCCCAGAGCCCTGCAGGCCCAGAGCCCTGCAGCCCTGGAGCCCTGCAGCCACAGAGCCCTGCAGCCACGGAGCCCTGCAGCCACGGAGCCCTGCAGCCACGGAGCCCTGCAGCCACGGAGCCCTGCAGCCACGGAGCCCTGCAGCCACGGAGCCCTGCGTGGGCAGGCGGGAACCCTAGCGCGAAGGCTCGGGGTTGGACAGATGGGAGTCCGGTCAGTCCCGTCCATCTGGTTGCACCTCTCCCCTCGGCCATCTGGTCGCACGCAATGCTTTCCAATAGGGCGACCAGATGGCCGGGCCAGCCTGGAAGTCCCGATGAGGGTCCATCCGCCTCGCGGATCCCAGCCAGGGCTCCAGGAGGCCGGGCGCATCCGCGCCTAGGGTCCCCTCCGTCACTCGGAGCGCGAGGGTTACAAGAAAGGTGGGTAGCCTTCCTCCGGATTAGTAGGGGCAGGGTATGCCGGGACACCCCTCCTGGGGATTGCGGTTCTCAGGCGGGGACCAGATGGGCCAAGCCCGGACGTCACTTCCCCGGGGCGTCGGGTGCTTCCTCCTCCAGCCCACGGCGAGGCATAGTGCCCAGGACGGGCTCCATGGGTCCCCCGGGCGTCCACCGAGGCCTGCAGCCCCAAAGCCCTGCAGCCCTGGAGCCCTTCAGCCCGGAGCCCTGGAGCCCTGCAGGCCCGGAGCCCTGCAGGCCCGGAGCCCTGCAGGCCCGGAGCCCTGCAGGCGGCCCGGAGCCCTGCAGCCCCGGAGCCCTGCAGGCCCGGAGCCCTGCAGCCCCGGAGCCCTGCAGCCACCGAGGCATGCAGCCCCAAAGCCCTGCAGCCCTGGAGCCCTTCAGCCCGGAGCCCTTCAGCCCGGAGCCCTGCAGGCCCGGAGCCCTGCAGCCCCGGAGCCCTGCAGGCCCGGAGCCCTGCAGGCCCGGAGCCCTGCAGGCCCGGAGCCCTGCAGCCCTCCAGCCCCGGAGCCCTGCAGCCACGGAGCCCTGCAGCCACGGAGCCCTGCAGCCACGGAGCCCTGCAGCCACGGAGCCCTGCGTGGGCAGGCGGGAACCCTAGCGCGAAGGCTCGGGGTTGGACAGATGGGAGTCCTGTCAGTCCCGTCCATCTGGTTGCACCTCTCCCCTCGGCCATCTGGTCGCGCGCAATGCTATCCAATAGGGCGACCAGATGGCCGGGCTAGCCTGGAAGTCCCGATGAGGGTCCATCCGCCTCGCGGATCCCAGCCAGGGCTCCAGGAGGCTGGGCGCATCCGCGCCTAGGGTCCCCTCCGTCACTCGGAGCGCGAGGGTTACAAGAAAGGTGGGTAGCCTTCCTCCGGATTAGTATGGGCAGGGTATGCCAGAAGACCCCTCCGGGGCTGGCGGTTCTTTGCCGGGGACCAGATGGGCTACGCCCGGGCAACATCCTCCCAGGCTTCACTCCTCCGGCCCGCGGCGTGGCAAAGTGCCCAGGGTCGGGCTCCACGGGTCCCGGGCAGTCCTACCCCCGGGGCGCCCGGGCACGAGAGCTCCGTCGGTGTTCCCCGTGCCCGAGTCCCAGCCGCTGTCCCCCAGCCCCCGGGAAGCAGAGAGCCCACCGAGCCCATGGTTAAGGCGGGAGCCCTACTGCTATGTAGCCTTCCTCCGGATTACTAGGGACAGGGTACTGTGGGACCCCTCTCGGTCCTCAGCCGGCAGCAGGACGGGCCCGGATGCTGTCCCGGTCCTGTCCCGGGGACTGCCGCGTGGCAGGGTGCCCTGGACAAGGGGTCCGGATGGTCCGGGGAGGCTTCCCCTGCGCCTGCGGGCCTGGGAGCCCCGGCTGGCTCCAGGGGCCCAGCCGGGCCCCGGGCCCCATACCCCGGCCTGCGGCACTGCCAAATGCCTGGGACGGGGTTCCGTTGTGTCCGGGGAGCCTTCCCAGGCATGTCTGGGTTCATTGGCCCCTGGGGGCCCCGGGGAGGGCGGCCTCCCCGCCCCGGGCTCCGTCCCGGGTCCTGTCACGTGGCAGGGTGCCCGGGGCGGGCTTCGGAGGGCCCAGGGAGGCTTCCCCTGCGCCTGCGGGCCTGGGAGCCCCGGCTGGGTCCAGGGGCCCGGCCGGGCCCCGGGTCGGGGTCTACGGCCCTGGGCACCGTCCCCCGGCCTGCGGCACTGCCAAAGGCCTGGGACGGGGTTCCGTTGTGTCCGGGGAGCCTCCCCAGGCCTGTCTGGGTTCATTGGCCCCTGGGGGCCCCGGGGAGGGTGGCCTCCCCACCCCGGGCTCCGTCTGGGGTCCTGCCACGTGGCAGGGTGCCCGGGGTGGGCTCCGGAGGGCCCGGGGAGGCTTCCCCTGCGGGCCTGGGAGCCCCGGCTGGGTCCAGGGGCCCGGCCGGGCCCCGGGTCGGGGTCTACGGCCCAGGGCACCGTCCCCCGGCCTGCGGCACTGCCAAAGGCCTGGGACGGGGTTCTGTTGTGTCCGGGGAGCCTCCCCAGGCCTGTCTGGGTTCATTGGCCCCTGGGGGCCCCGGGGAGGGAGGCCTCCCCGCCCCGGGCTCCGGCCCGGGTCCTGCCACGCGGCAGGGTGCCCGGGACGGGGTCCGGAGGGCCCGGGGAGGCTTCCCCTGCGCCTGCTGTCCCGGGAGCCCCGGCTGGGTCCAGGGGCCCGGCCGGGCCCCGGGTCGGGGTCTCCGGCCCCGGACCCCGTTGTAGGAGAGTAGGGTCTGCTTTCTATGTTCACCCCCACTTTTTGCTTTTGCTTTACTGGTTTACGACTTAGATGTGGCTGTGGGCCTGCTAATCAGACCCACAGCCCAGCTGTTCTCTCTCTAAATTAACACTATGTACTTTAGGTGCATAACCCATTTGGATAGGATCACCTTATTGGCCCCTGTACAGTGTACCCTAGGTACCCAGGGCATAGGTGTACCCTAGGCCTACCAGGGGCTGCAGCATGTATTGTGCCACCCCTGGCCTGGCCTTCCATTTTGACACAACTGGCTGATCACTCAGCTGGGGCAAGGTCGTGTAATCACCCCTTGCTTAGGTGTAGCATTCCTATACCTAACTTACATATAGACACATGTGTACCTATCAGTCACTCCTATGGCAGGCCTTGACAATCCTGGAGGCAGAGTGCTTGGTAACATGTGAGATGGTGCTCTAGCATGAGCTGAGCCTGTCTGCAGCTTTCGGAACCATGTCCTTATAGCTGTTCTATGATATAGCCTACCATATACTCTTAAAGTACCTTATAATCTTAGACGGTTATGGTAACTATGGTTTGGCTTTATCAAAACATGTCGTGTAAGGTGTCTAACACTCGGGAATAATACCCCCATGCCATTTCTGGGCATGAGAATATTATTCCCCCCTTCTAGAGGGAAAGACATGTTAAAATCATACTTCAACTGTTAGCCTCTGACCAAAGCCTCAGCATCACAAAATGGATGCTGCTGCCACGACACAAGTCTGACCTCCTGCAGCTGGGAGTGATCCCAGCCAGGGAGGCCTAGACAATAGGTTTCCTGCTTGGGGAGGTGCTAGCACCTCCCCAGACAGCCTTTAGTGTATTGGGGCAGGGTGGGCTGAAAGGAATGAGACATGCCTGGGGCACACAAGGTGTTCCTTGCATAGTCCAGTTCAAACCGGCGCTGGGGCACTCCAGCCCCAGCTCTGGCGCGAAACTGGACAAAGGGAAGTGGGTGTAACCACCCCCTCCCAGGTCCCACCCATAAGGCGTGACCTAGCAGGTATCCCAGCCCCCCAGATTAGTATAAGAGTGGGAGTTGGGCCTCAAGACTTTAGATTATCCTGAACCTGCAAAACTGAACAGAAACTCTGGACCTTCGACATTCGACGAAAGAAGAAGACTGAAGAATCTCCCTTGTAGCCAAGGAGTGGCTACCCTGTGCAAACAGGCACCATCAAGTGACTACCCTTTGCTTTGTGAAACGTTCGACGAGGAACCGACTGCAGAGCCCGACCAGAGCCTTGATTTCCAGACTTCTCCGACCCTCATCCACATCTGCAGCAGAGCTGAGATCCGTGGAGGCGACGAGCGACGTGGGACCGGCTACCTGGGAAAAGTGGCTAGTAACTTACAGCGCAGCTTCTGAGGTACCCTCGAAGTTGTGCACCGGGGATTGAGAAGCCCCAACCCCAAGCACCATCTGCACCGAAGACCAGCCCCCCACACTCCACGAGTCCTGCGTGGGGCCCTTCAGCATTTTCCTGCTTGCCGCGTCTGTCCGGTTGCTTGCCCGCTGGCTAGTGGCCTTTGTGACGACGCTCCCTGAAATCTTCTGCGCTGGTTTGGCTCCTCCAGGCTGGCTCCCGCTTCTCTGCAAAGAAGAAGCACCCCAGACCTTCCTGGTCTGCACCAGAAGCAAGTCCCTTGTTCTTCGTGGGTTCCGCTTGCCAAGGCTTGGTGAGTCCTAGTCCAACTTCGACGCCGCCGACAGCAAGAGCCTTCGTGGGACAGCTCGCCTCCTGGTCCTGGTGGTCCTCGACGCTTCCTGGTCCTCCTGGCTGCAGCGACAAGCTTCACCTTCACCTGCAACTCTTCACGACATCGCCTGGTTCCTTCCTGGTTCCACGTGGTCACTGGCTAGTGACCTTGACTCTGTCCCTTCTGCTTGCAGGTTTCTTCTCTTCTTGATCCCAGCCTTGGGATCCACCGGACACTCTTCACTGACTGCCTGTCAGCATCTTTCTTCAGGCATCCATAGGAGTCGACGACGAAAACGACGCATCTTCGCCCCTATGCACCCGCAGCCTGTGGGCTAGGTAACTTGGGTACTCCGGTGCTCATCAGGATAGTGACTATCCTAGTGTCTAGTTTTCAAGTCTCAACTTCCTAGCTACTCCGGAAGTGTCCTAAATCTATCTATTTCTAAACTATAACATTGCTATTGACTTTTACGCATTACGCGTGAGTGTTTCCACTCTGCACACGAATCCCGTGGGCCTCCCACTTCCTAACTAACGCTAGTGTAGTGTAGCCCCAGCGATTCCCTAGGCCTAGGCCTATTCTATTTCCGTGACAGTGGTTCTTATACCACTTATTTAGTATATGGTTTGCGTGGCCCCTAGGGCCTAACTGTATTACTTACCTGTGTGACTTACTGTATGCATTAATAAGACTGTGTTGTACTTACCTCTAAACTCATAAAGAGTGCTGAGGGTTTGCTTAGAATAAATACACTTTATTTTATATATATATCTGGTGTGGTGTCCTTTCATTTGGTATTCAAGGGATTATATATGGTATCACAGCTGGCTTCACATGCCATTCAGAGTTTAGCCTAAGACTGCTCTTGTCCATGCTACCACTAGGATAGCTGGTCTATAAGGTTGACTTTACAACCAATCACCATAAGGGTATTTGGACTGATATAAGGTGTACACTATAACTAGTGACATCATACATCAGGCCAACTTCTCACATTGGTGAGCAGCGGTTGGGATCTGAGCTTGCTGTTGTAATACCATTGTAATCTTGAGATACTAAATTGAAAGATCACACAGATATTGTCTAGGTACATATAACATAGATTATTATACTTAAGTCCTACTGGACTTTGTAGTTGTAGGTTGAAGGGAATAACACACCCTGACTACAACTACTAGAAAGGTTTAGTAGATACAACTAGTGTAGGTAGGTGCACACACCACACCCTCACTAGATCATGCCTCTGGGAGGAGATCAAGTAGATGCTCTCTCAGGAGGGGCAGGTCTGCAGAAGACCCCCTCTAGGTATGATACCTTAACATTCCAGGAGATGAGACACTTGTGTACCTCCAGAGGAATAAAACAGGGTGCAAACCCTACCCTCCTTCAGTTAAGACAACTCCTAGAGGAGTATGATGCTCAGAGGGCATCTCAGGAAGGTGCCCTAGGCACAGAGGAGGGTCTACCCACCACAGAGGAGTCAGATGGGGCTTCAGATGGGGAGGTAGACAGCCAGAGCCAAGTAAAGAGACTTAGCCAGGCTAACTTAAGTTTACATGGGAGTTTGCATGGGGTCCCCCCATACAGACCCACAAGTAGACATTCACAGAGAAACAGGAGGGACAGATCCCCTTCAAGGGAATCCATCCACTCCCATGTCTCTAACATCTCTAATGCTTCCTCTCACAGGGGAATGACTTCACCTGAGAGAAAGGAGCATGCAGCCAGAATGAGGGAGGCTAATCTGAGGATTCAGAGGGAAGAACTTGCCCTTGCCAAAGAAAAGCTTGCTCTGGCTAGAGAACAAAAGTTAAGTGGGTTAGAACCCACTGGTGGCAGCAACATTCCTAGAGATAGAGACAGGCACTATGATAATAGAAACCTGAGCAAGATTGTCCCTCCCTACAAGTGTGGGGATGACATCCACAAATGGATAACTGCTTTGGAGAGAGCTTGCAAAGTACAGCAGGTACCCCAAAGTCAGTGGGCAGCTATCTTGTGGCTCTCCTTCTCTGAGAAAGGAAGAGACAAGCTCCTCACAGTTAGTGATCAGGATGCAGATAATTACACTGTCCTGAAGAGTGCTCTGATTGATGGGTTCGGCCTAACCACTGAACAATACAGGTTGTTGTTCAGGGATACCCAGAAGACACAGACTCAGGACTGGACTGACTTTGTAGATTGTGCCGCTAAGGCTCTGGAAGGCTGGCTATTGGGAAGTAAGGTTAAGGACTATACAGGATTGTATAATTTGATCATGAGAGAACAAATACTTAACAACTGTCAAAACCAGCTATTGCATCACCACCTGATTGATTCTGATCTGACTTCTCCCCAAGAATTGGGAAAGAAGGCAGATAGATGGGTCAGGACTAGAGTTAAGCAGAAAAACCAGAACCAGGGCGGTGATCAGAAAAAGGCAGACCAGAAGGGTAATGAGCAGAAACAAAAAGACCAGAAGTCTTCACCAGGCCCCCAAAAGGCTCAGGGGGAGGGTGGTTCCAAAAAGGATAAGAAGAAAGATGGCCAAAAGAAACCATGGTGCAACTATTGTAAGTCTACCTCACATTGGTTTAGTGAGTGCACCAAAAAGGATAAGCCCCCAGCCACCATTGCCCCTAAGGCAACTGTACCCCCTAGTTCAGCTGTAAGTGGTGGTTCCCAGCAAAAGGGTGTAGTAGGGTTAACCCTGGGAACTGAGGAGGATTCTGGCCTAGTCAGAGTACCTACTCAGGCTGTCCTGATCTGTGATGGGGACTTAGCTTTGTCCTCTACTGTAGGCCCCAGTAACCTGGGCAAGTACAGACAGACACCTTTCATCAACCAAAGAATGGCTCAGGCCTACAGGGACACTGGGGCTAGTGTCACAATGGTGACACCTGCTTTTGTGGACCCTGGACAGATCATACTAGGTGAGAATTACCTAGTGACCAACGCTAGCAATGCCACTACCTCCCATAGTGTGGCTATTGTTAACTTCTCCTGGGGAGGGGTAACTGGCCTCAAGAAAGTTGTTGTTAGTTCAGACCTTCCTGTAGAGTGTTTACTGGGCAATGATCTTGAAACTTCAGTTTGGTCTGAAGTAGAGTATAGGACCCATGCAGAAATGCTGGGGATAGATGCACATGTCCTTGCTGTGACCAGGTGACAGGCCAAAAAGTGCAACACTGAACAAGTGCTGGATCCTGAAACTATGGACCAGTCACAATCCAAGAGAAAGAGCAGTAGGGTTAAGGCTGTGCCTTCCCCCCTGCCTCAGGTGGTGGATCAGCCCTCCCAGGAGGATGATTCTGAGAGCCCTGAAGGAACTGTCCTAGAAGAACTTGAGCCTGATCAGGTTGAGTTTCTTGGGACAGGGGGACCTTCAAGGGCAGATCTGAGGCAGGCTCAATTAGACTGCCCCTCTCTTGAACCCCTCAGACAGCTGGCTGCTGCTGAGGCTGCAGGGAATGCTCAAGGTACCCATAGAGTGTATTGGGATGAAGGGCTACTGTACTCAGAGGCTAGAGACCCCAAGCCTGGTGCATCCAGGAGGTTGGTCATACCACTGAAGTTCAGAGGCTTCCTTCTAACCTTGGCCCATGATATTCCCCTTGCAGGACATTTAGGCCAGAACAAGACTTGGGACAGGCTTGTCCCTCACTTTCACTGGCCCCATATGTCAGAAGATACTAAGGAGTTTTGTCGCTCCTGTGTCACCTGCCAAGCCAGTGGCAAATCAGGTGGCACCACAAAGGCCCCCCTCATACCACTACCTGTGGTGGGGGTCCCCTTTGAAAGAGTGGGCATAGATATTGTAGGACCAATGGACCCACAAACAGCATCTGGGCACAGATTCATACTGGTGATAGTGGACCATGCCACCAGGTACCCAGAAGCAATTCCCCTGAGGACCACAACAGCCCCTGTTGTGGCAAGGGCCCTGCTTGGAGTATTCTCCAGAGTGGGCTTTCCGAAGGAGGTCATTTCTGACAGAGGTGCCAACTTTATGTCAGGATACTTGACTGCAATGTGGAAGGAGTGTGGTGTTAACTATAAGTTCACCACACCCTATCACCCACAGTGCAATGGGCTTGTTGAGAGATTCAACAAGACCCTAAAGGGAATGATAAAAGGATTACCAGACAAGCTTAGGCGAAGATGGGACATCCTTTTACCCTGCCTTCTGTTTGCTTACAGAGAGGTCCCACAAAAGGGGGTTGGCTACAGCCCTTTTGAGCTTTTGTTTGGGCATCCTGTAAGAGGACCCCTGTGTTTGGTGAAGGAAGGATGGGAGAGACCTCTCAGACAACCCAAACTAGACATAGTGGATTATGTACTTGGTCTCCGCTCCAGGATGGCAGAGTATATGAAGAAGGCTTCTAAAAACCTTGAGGCAAGCCAAGAACTCCAAAAAGCTTGGCATGACCAAAAGGCTGTACTGACTGTTTACCAGCCAGGGCAGAAAGTGTGGGTGTTGGAGCCAGTGGCCCCAGCAGCACTCCAAGACAAATGGTCTGGACCCCACACTATTGTTGAGAAAAAGGGAGAAGTCACCTACTTGGTGGACCTTGGGACTCCCAGAAGCCCCCACAGGGTGCTTCATGTCAACAGATTGAAGGCATATGTTGACAGGGCAGACATGGGGCTACTCATGGCTACAGATGAGGGGCAGGAGGAAGAGAGTGACCCTCTCCCAGACCTGTTGACTCAGACCCTGATGATGGCTCAGTTGATGGTGTGGTCTTTTCTGACAGCCTCACTGTCCATCAGCAACAGGACTGCAGACAAGTTCTGCAGGCCTACAGACATATGTTCTCTCTGACCCCAAGTCAGACAAACTGGTGCACCCATGAGGTGGACACTGGTGACAGTCTGCCTGTGAAGAGTAAAATCTACAGGCAACCTGACCATGTCAGGGACTGCATAAAAGTTGAGGTACAAAAGATGTTGGAGCTGGGAGTCATTGAACCTTCAGAGAGCCCTTGGGCTAGTCCTGTAGTCCTTGTGCCAAAACCTCACACCCAAGATGGTAAGAGAGAGATGAGGTTTTGCGTGGATTACAGAGGTCTCAATGCTGTCACTAGGACAGATGCCCACCCAATACCTAGGGCAGATGAGCTCATTGACAGACTGGCAGCTGCTAAGTTTTTGAGCACATTTGACCTAACAGCAGGCTACTGGCAAATCAGACTAGCTGAGAGTGCAAAGGCCAAAACTGCTTTCTCGACCCCAGGAGGACATTATCAATTTGTGGTAATGCCCTTTGGTTTGAAGAATGCACCTGCCACTTTCCAAAGGCTGGTGAATCAAGTCCTTACTGGGTTGGATGATTATTGTGCAGCTTATCTTGATGATATTGCTGTCTTTAGCTCCACCTGGGAGGATCACCTGGTCCACCTGAGGAATGTTTTAGAGGCCCTGCAAAAGGCAGGCCTCACTATCAAGGCCACTAAGTGCCAGAAACGGCAGAGCAAGGTTGTATACCTGGGCCACCTAGTTGGTGGGGGTCAGGTTCAACCACTGGAGAGCAAGATCCAGACCATAAAGGACTGGGCTCCTCCAACTACCCAGACTCAGGTCAGAGCTTTCTTGGGCCTGTCTGGGTACTACAGAAAGTTTGTTAAGAGCTATGGGTCCATTGTGACACCACTTAATGACTTGACCTCTAAGAAGATGCCAAAGAAAGTTCAGTGGACAGCAAGCTGTCAAAAAGCATTTGATGACCTGAAGCAGGCCATGTGCAGTGCACCTATTCTGAAAAGTCCAGACTACTCCAGAGAGTTCATTGTCCAGACAGATGCTTCTGAGTTAGGTGTGGGAGCTGTTCTTTCACAACTGAATGTAGATGGTCAAGACCAGCCCATTGCTTTTATAAGTAGAAGGCTGACCCCTAGAGAGAAACGTTGGTCAGCTATTGAGAGGGAGGCCTTTGCTGTGGTTTGGGCCCTGAAGAAGCTGAGGCCATACTTGTTTGGCACTCACTTCAAGATTCAGACAGACCATAAGCCCCTCTTGTGGCTAAATCAGATGAAGGGTGAAAATCCCAAACTTCTTAGGTGGTCCATTTCCCTACAGGGGATGGACTTCACAGTGGAACATAGACCTGGGACTGACCATGCCAATGCAGATGGACTCTCCAGATATTTCCACTTAGAACATGAAGACTCAACTGGTCAAGGTTAGTTTAATGTCCCTAAGTTTGGGGGGGGGTTGTGTAGGAGAGTAGGGTCTGCTTTCTATGTTCACCCCCACTTTTTGCTTTTGCTTTACTGGTTTACGACTTAGATGTGGCTGTGGGCCTGCTAATCAGACCCACAGCCCTGCTGTTCTCTCTCTAAATTAACACTATGTACTTTAGGTGCATAACCCATTTGGATAGGATCACCTTATTGGCCCCTGTACAGTGTACCCTAGGTACCCAGGGCATAGGTGTACCCTAGGCCTACCAGGGGCTGCAGCATGTATTGTGCCACCCCTGGCCTGGCCTTCCATTTTGACACAACTGGCTGATCACTCAGCTGGGGCAAGGTCGTGTAATCACCCCTTGCTTAGGTGTAGCATTCCTATACCTAACTTACATATAGACACATGTGTACCTATCAGTCACTCCTATGGCAGGCCTTGACAATCCTGGAGGCAGAGTGCTTGGTAACATGTGAGATGGTGCTCTAGCATGAGCTGAGCCTGTCTGCAGCTTTCGGAACCATGTCCTTATAGCTGTTCTATGATATAGCCTACCATATACTCTTAAAGTACCTTATAATCTTAGACGGTTATGGTAACTATGGTTTGGCTTTATCAAAACATGTCGTGTAAGGTGTCTAACACTCGGGAATAATACCCCCATGCCATTTCTGGGCATGAGAATATTATTCCCCCCTTCTAGAGGGAAAGACATGTTAAAATCATACTTCAACTGTTAGCCTCTGACCAAAGCCTCAGCATCACAAAATGGATGCTGCTGCCACGACACAAGTCTGACCTCCTGCAGCTGGGAGTGATCCCAGCCAGGGAGGCCTAGACAATAGGTTTCCTGCTTGGGGAGGTGCTAGCACCTCCCCAGACAGCCTTTAGTGTATTGGGGCAGGGTGGGCTGAAAGGAATGAGACATGCCTGGGGCACACAAGGTGTTCCTTGCATAGTCCAGTTCAAACCGGCGCTGGGGCACTCCAGCCCCAGCTCTGGCGCGAAACTGGACAAAGGGAAGTGGGTGTAACCACCCCCTCCCAGGTCCCACCCATAAGGCGTGACCTAGCAGGTATCCCAGCCCCCCAGATTAGTATAAGAGTGGGAGTTGGGCCTCAAGACTTTAGATTATCCTGAACCTGCAAAACTGAACAGAAACTCTGGACCTTCGACATTCGACGAAAGAAGAAGACTGAAGAATCTCCCTTGTAGCCAAGGAGTGGCTACCCTGTGCAAACAGGCACCATCAAGTGACTACCCTTTGCTTTGTGAAACGTTCGACGAGGAACCGACTGCAGAGCCCGACCAGAGCCTTGATTTCCAGACTTCTCCGACCCTCATCCACATCTGCAGCAGAGCTGAGATCCGTGGAGGCGACGAGCGACGTGGGACCGGCTACCTGGGAAAAGTGGCTAGTAACTTACAGCGCAGCTTCTGAGGTACCCTCGAAGTTGTGCACCGGGGATTGAGAAGCCCCAACCCCAAGCACCATCTGCACCGAAGACCAGCCCCCCACACTCCACGAGTCCTGCGTGGGGCCCTTCAGCATTTTCCTGCTTGCCGCGTCTGTCCGGTTGCTTGCCCGCTGGCTAGTGGCCTTTGTGACGACGCTCCCTGAAATCTTCTGCGCTGGTTTGGCTCCTCCAGACTGGCTCCCGCTTCTCTGCAAAGAAGAAGCACCCCAGACCTTCCTGGTCTGCACCAGAAGCAAGTCCCTTGTTCTTCGTGGGTTCCGCTTGCCAAGGCTTGGTGAGTCCTAGTCCAACTTCGACGCCGCCGACAGCAAGAGCCTTCGTGGGACAGCTCGCCTCCTGGTCCTGGTCGTCCTCGACGCTTCCTGGTCCTCCTGGCTGCAGCGACAAGCTTCACCTTCACCTGCAACTCTTCACGACATCGCCTGGTTCCTTCCTGGTTCCACGTGGTCACTGGCTAGTGACCTTGACTCTGTCCCTTCTGCTTGCAGGTTTCTTCTCTTCTTGATCCCAGCCTTGGGATCCACCGGACACTCTTCACTGACTGCCTGTCAGCATCTTTCTTCAGGCATCCATA